>NC_062985.1:0-2400000 GCF_023078275.1 Leguminivora glycinivorella | reverse complement strand
AGTTTGATTCCTCGTTATGCGACTCGATGTAAAATCGAATTATAAATTGCAGCAGACGGTCATAATAGCGCCACCTGGCGTAATAAATTGTCAGTTTGATTCCTCATTATGCGACTCAATGTAAAATCGATAAATCTATGATTTTGATTCAATGTACCTACTTGATTTAATTTAGTTTGTTTTAGACACAGATGTCATATATACCATAGATCAAGCAAACGTATCTACTTAGCGTGTCAAATGAACTCAGTGAAATCCACTGAGTTGTCCGTCTTTACTCGCAGCTTGCAGCTTTCGGGCGTCAATTTTTGTAAGTTGAAGTCAACCAAAACATAAAAAATGCCTCGTTACGTGATATTCAATTGCAACAACACAAAAATTATGAACAATCAAGAGCCTGAGACATATTTAAAATTACAGGCAAGAATCAACTTCAGTACAAAATTTGACACGCTCGGCCCCTATACAAATATATGAATTTGTTTCTTCTATCTAAATTAAGTTCTGTGGTTTTAGAGGCTGATTATGATTTATTTATGCAAAATGTACACAATATCAAACTTTACCGTCAAAATACCCAAGTTCCTATATTTAGGACATATTCAGTTTGATTAAATTCAAATCATATTGAATTGGAACAAAGTTGGATTTGGTTTGTTTCATTCCATTTTTTTTTTGTAATCTGAGCCTTAGGAGGTTTAAATGAAATAGTTTAAAGAAGTAGAGGTTTTATAGAAATAGATAATCCTTTTATTTATACATTGATTACTCATAGTCCGTGTCTTAACATAAGATAAAGTAAATGGAAAATATAAACTGTTACCAAGTGAAAATGAAATGTTTGCACAATGCAATGTTCAAAATTTCAATGTGGTCTGATAAACCTGCCGGCGTATCATGCTGCCAATTTTATCACTTATCCACGTGGATAAGACATCTGTCACTCTCACACTGACATACTTGCTAAAGCGTGACGGATGCTTTATCCACGTGGATAAGTGATAAAATTGGCAGCATGATACTCCGGCTGTATTGTTGTTATGGCGTTATAAGTATGTATTATGACAATACTTGGTAAAACAATCTTCAGTAATACCAAGGATGATTTAGGATTTATAATGTTCATACTAAGAATCGTACCTCGATTTTTTAGCGCCACCTATTAAATACTATCATAACTACACTGATGATAAACTGAAATAAATGTCATATACAAAGAAGAAATTACCAAGGCCTCCCAAGTGTCCAATGCTGGATTCGTTAAATTGGATTGGTTTATAGTTAAATAATAGTGGTGTCTACTAAAAAAAAAAAAAATAAATAATTTAATTTGGTCTTTAAAGTACACTGATGATGTCTACAACTTTTTTTTTTCAAAATGTGTATTGACGTTATATCATGATTTTAAACTTAAGAAATATGTAATTTGTTCTTATACAAAAAAAATACACGCAAAAATATTTAGGGAAAATATGATTTTGGACACTTTCAGGCTGCGAAACAGCGCCATCTAGTTTTAAGCCTAAAAGGCCCATACATTACAGGGGCTTTTTTGTGTGGGCTTTGTCAGTGCAGTATTAAATCGTTCTTGGTAATACTAACCAGAGGATTTGGTTTTGTAATGTAAGTAATCAAAAACCTATATATTATCAGGAAAAAAATACATGTGGATGAAATTGAAATTGGTATAGGTACCAGTCTAACGTATGCGGAATGAAATCTGGACAAATTTCAATGTCTTATAAAATTAATATAACATAGTTTATTTTTGATATCTTTCGTGATTTTAATTATGTATTGAATATCGATAAAGAAAAGAGTTAGTTTTCGCCAATGTGAGGCTTCTAACAGAACTTGTGATACTTTATGTCCATCGGTGTCGACAAAACCAATGTTAGCATTTTTTAAGGTCCAAATTTATCTTCCATGTGATAACTTTTTAAAGAAGCTTCGTATGCTCGACATTTTTCACATTCTTGTCCGTAGGATCATTAGTGTTCTCAAAATAATAGTTTTCTTGTCGTGAAATTCCATTTACTCGACATATTATTAGTCATTCATAAAACCAGAAATGCAAAAACAGCTGTTTTTTACATTTTTTGACTTAACGGCGTAGCAGCATTTTCAAAGTTGTTTATTTTATTTTTGAAGACTATAGGCCCAACTTTTTTTGAATGTGTATCGATACTCATGTCTTCAAGATAATTTTTATCACTTTCGCTGCCCCATTCGAATGCAGCTGTCTCGAGCTCTCTGTGAGATTTTGTGCCTTAGGGGGCCGACATTTCTTTTAATCAAATCTCTCCCAGAAAACTTGCCAATGCTGTAATGTTTTCTTGGACCACGCTTTGTTGCGGTAGTTTTTTGTAAAGAAAAAGGACGAAAAAATATTATAAATTGACTGTTAGCTTCTAACCCTTCCTACAAAACTTTCCTCGGGCTTTGCATTCGGTCACAGAAAATTGGTATGTAGAAATTATAGTTTCGCTAGGTCGTCCTTCTCGATTGACCATCATTTCGAGAAAAGGAATCCAATACTCATGAAACTTACCAGTTTAAATGACAGATATGTAAACTTTAATCTGGCATTTATACATTATTTTAGTTTATTTATTTACTTACTCTGTACAATATCAAAACTTTGTCCAGATTTCATTCCGCATACGTTAATCACACCTCGGACAATCGCGTTCAAATATATGAAAGAGGCGCGTTCCTACGCACAGTCTCAGCTCGTGTAGGTGAACGCGTACCGTGCTTGTATGAGAGATATGACAGGTCGACTGGTCGCGTTTTTGACAGCCGGTAACTGTGAGGTAACCGAGAGCGGGTGAGCTGCACTTTCAGCGGGGAGCGGGAGTGGCCATACTGTACAGTACTCTTTATTATACTGTGCCCGAATACTGTTTCCATCATATTGTTATTTCTTTACATGTCAAATATTGATAGTGAAGGAGAAATCGAAATTGGAAACAAGCTTTTGAAGTAAGAAATAGTACAGTTACTTGACGTTAGATGTCGTTAGACGCCAGGTTGAATATTATGCAAAGTTGTTTTACCATGTTCTATCTGTAATGTTAGTATAAGTAACTTTTAAATAAGAAACAGACTACTTCATTCAGATTAAATCGGACTATTAATGTGTCTATTGTGAAATAATCAATGTTAAATAAAATATGGTGTACGGCTATTGATTATATGTAATCGTAGTTGAGCCGTTTGCTCAAGTAATCTAACTTTTAGGAAAGTGTTCTGTATCTTAAGCACTTTTCTACCAATGTAACGAGGAAAGGTGCAAGAACTATGTAAATTACATAATATATTAGAAAGGTTTCTATTGGTCCCCATAAATTGTTATTGTTAGTCTACATTTTCCTTAGTCATTAAACGCGTAACTTCAGTATTGCCATAACCTCATAAGGCCCAATGTACATTACAATGTACATAGTTGTTGCAATTTAATTTGAATCTTTCATGAACCGAATAAAGTAGAATTTTCATTATTACATTGATTTTTTGAAACAAACGAAAATCTTACCAATTTATTTATAGAATAAGGTTCAAATTAACTGTGGTGAAAACTAGCTATGGTAGCTGGGGAGTTTATTGCAAAACCTTAAATTTTTTGACCAAAGCATGAAACTTGGCACAGTTGTTCCTTATATCAAAATAAGCCGATTAAGATCGGGAGCCTTCGGGAGCCTCCCCCCTGGGGCCCGGGAGGGGGGGTCAAAGTACCGCTTCACCCGGCTTGGTTTGAAAAATTCTAACTTACCCCGTTTAGTTAATAGGTCATGTTTGGTATCGTTTTCGAGTAAATCAATAACGTAGAATTAGTTTTTAGTACTAAAATTATAATTTAATGGTAAATAAAATAAAAAAAAGTAAAAAAATTGAAATTTTCATCCATGATTTACAAATTCAGGTCATCATAAATGACAAACTGTTTGCTTTTTCTATAAATAAAAAATATGACATGATAGCCTATTTAATATAGATTATAAAACATATAACTTTTATCCACCTTTACTAACGTTAAGTTCCACAAAAAAATTACTTTAAGACGCGCGGCGTCGGGACGCCGCGAGCGTAATTTTAAAATGCCTTTATTTTAGAAACTCTATTAGACCCCGTTTAGCTATTAGGTCATGTTTGATATCGTTTTCGAGTTAATCAATAACGTAGAATTCATTTTTGGTACTAAAATTATAATTTAATGGTAAGTAAAATTTAAAAAAATTAAAAAATTTGAAATTTTCATCCATGATTTACAAATTCAAGTCATCATAAATGACAAACTGTTTGCGTTTTCTAAAAATAAAAAATATGATATGAATGCCTATTTAATATAGATTATAAAAAATATAACTTTATCCACCTTCACAAACGTTAAGTTCCACAAAAAAATTACTTTACAACGCGCGGCGTCGGGACGCCGTGAGCGTAATTTTAAAATACCTCTATTTTAAAAACTCTATTAGACCCGGTTTAGCTATTAGGTCATGTTTGATATAGTTTTCGAGTAAATTAATAACAAAGAATTTATTTTTGGCACTACAATTATAATTTAATGGTAAATAAATAAAAAAAAATATTCATCTATGATTTGCAAATTCAAGTCAACAAAAATGTCAACTGTTTGCTTTTTCTTTTAATAAAAAATATGATATAAAAGCCTATGCCTATGTCACCAAACACCCAGACAAGTTTGGTGGAAACTTCCTTCACGAACTGGTTGGTGTCTGATGACCATGGTCCAAATTTTTCAAATGCAATTGCCGCAAATATGTAGTTGTCTTTTAAAAATGCATATTTGCGCGTTTAAACTGGGCGTTTTGCAGCAGCAGTCCCTGGTTTCTGGGCCGAACGTTAGACGTTGGACGGAGCCAAGGTATCCACACAGGTCACGCCCCACGCCAAGGGTCGTCCCAGAAACCAAGGCAAAAGCGAGCAACCATCAGGCCGCTTTCCGTCTGCTGCTGACAAGCCGACAGGTTCGAGGGTTGTCGGTGTGCCGAGAGCCTTGCGGATTAAATCGTTAAGTGCAGCGTGTCACAAAATTCGGCCAGCACTAGACTGGCAGTGGAGTCCGTGGTGTCCTAATGCGTCGGCAGCAAGGGTGTGGTTGGCATGTCTTTAGCCCCAGTCTTAGACAAATCAAATGGCAGTATATGATGAAGTAAGGCAGCCTCGGAAGGAGGTATGTTCTCCAAGTGTCGATCTTTTCTAGTAAAGAGGTTCTTCCGGCACTCATTCACTGCTCCGTAAGGACCTTGATCTGAAACAATATGTGCATTGTCATTTTATTTAAACAGATTCTGCAACTAATCAAATTACAACATTTTGGTGGATCACCTTCACTATTACACACTTACCTATCATACAAAATAATTACAAACTTTAGTAGAATATGATTAGCCTATCTATGATATTGCTCCATCTCGTAATAGTTTGAAGCCTTGGGTGGCCATGTTTCTCCCTTGTTGATCGTTTCAAGCTGCGTTTATCGTACCTATCCCATACTATGTCTAATCTAGAAACGTTTTCTTTTGATTTTGAAACTTAGCCAGGCCACCCAAGGTGTCAAACTATTACAAGATGGAGCAATATCAGAGGCAAATCAGATTCTACTAAAGTTTGTAATAATTTTGTATGATACGTAACGTAAGTGGGTAATACTGAAGGTTACGTGATCCACCAAAAAGTTGTAATTTGATAGTTGTAGACTCTAAAATGATAATGCACATATTGTTTCAGACCAAGTCGTTGCGTAACGGTGAATGAGTGGTCGAAGTACCTACCTCTTTAGGTACCAGAAAAGATCGACAATTGGAGAACATACCTCCTTCAGAGGCTGCCTTGCATCAGCATATACTGCGCACAGTGTACCAGGGGCCCATTTCTCGAAGCTACAAGTTACATTTTCAACTGGTTGTCCATGTCTAATATGACAAGTTGCAAAGAGACTTCCGCTTGTAACTTGTAACTTTCAGTTTTGAGAAATGGGACTCAGGGCGTTCTTGTTTGGAGTCAGGCGTTGGTGCCACACCAAAATTTGCCAAGTCCGTCTTCTTGAGGATGGAAGGAAGAAGGAGACGAATGGGTAGTGTGGTACCCATTCGTCTCCTTCTTCCTTCCATCCCAGTCAGGCAACACTGAAGTGGCCAGTATATGCTTAGAAGTTACAAGATGTAAATGTAAATCAGGTTGCAAAAACCGATGCAACTGCATAAAGAGGGTAGAGCCTTCCTTATGCAGTTCCATATGTACCCAGCTATGTCTCTGTGAAGGGAATGTATAGTATGAGTATGAGTAATCTGTTAATTAGGACACCACAGACTAAACTTAGTGCTAACTTTTCAGTGTTGGATACTCTATGGCAGTTCCGACTCAATTATAATAAGCTCATTATAATTGACATTCGTTAACTATAATAATTTCAAAAATAGAACTTCATACAATTTCTATACTAATTTGCGATACCTGGCAAATTTTCCTGCATCTGAAACACATTTTTTTTATCTGTCGCGTTATCGGCCAATCAGAGACGGTTATTACAAACAATTGGTTGATAGGTAATTCGATGTTGATACAACGGTGAACGACTCTATTGACATTAATTTTAACTTGCATGAATGGTGATATTTCCGTCCATTGATGATGAAGGTGATGACTCGTAGAAAAAGTATTGTATACAATAGTGATATAATTAAGCTTTTCACTCTCGTACCGTACTACACATAGTACTCGACTGAAAAGTTTTGTATTATATCACGATTGTATAAAATACTATTAATTAAATTTCTTACAGGATTCACTACAATGAATAAATAACAGGTACAGTCGGTCTTTAGATCGTGTGGTCCGACCTGAGTGTTGCCGTTGTCGACACCGGAGTCAATAATAATGAATCTTTTTCTATTTATGCATTAACACACCTCTGATACTGGCGATCAAATATATGAAAGTGAACGCGTACTATCCTTTGTGAATAGGCTTTAATATCATATTTTTATATTTATAGAAAAAGCAAACCGTTTGACATTTATGATGACTTGAATTTGCAACTCACAGATTTTTTTTTTATGTTTTTTTTATTTCATTTAACATTAAATGGTAATTTTAGTACCAAAACTAAATTCTACGTTATTTATTTACTCGAAAATGATACTAAACATGACCTAATAGCTAAACGGGTTCTAATAGAGTTTTTTAAAATAAAGGCATTTTAAAATTACGCTCGCGGCGTCCCGACGCCGCGCGGCTTAAAGGTTTTTTTTATGAAACTTAACGTTAGTAAAGGTGGGTAAAAGTTATATTATTCATAATCTATATTAAATAGGCTTTCATATCATATTTTTTATTTGTAGAAAAAGCTAACAGTTTGACATTTATGATGACTTGAATTTGTAAGTCATAGATGAAAATTTCAAACTTTTCATTTTTTTTATTTTATTTACCATTAAATTATAATTTTAGTACCAAAAATGAATTCTACGTTATTGATTTACTCGAAAACGATACCAAACATGACCTATGAACTAAACGGGGTATGTTAGAATTTTTCAAAGCAAGCCGGGTGAAGCGGTACTTTGACCCCCCCTCCCGAGCCCCAGGGGGGAGGCTCCCGAAGGCTCCCGATCTTAATCGGCTTATTTTGATATAAGGAACAACTGTGCCAAGTTTCATGCTTTGGTCAAGAAAAAAAAGGTTTGGCCTCTTTTTGTCGATAAACGTCCCCACTATGGTGGGCATTACGAGGATAAAATAAATCTAACCTTACCTAACCAATCTATAGATGACCTTAATGAAAACTAACCGTTGCATAATTGTGACTAATGATAATCTGATAATCATTACATTGAGACTTAAATCATTATGTCAAACAAAGGGATCCTATATTAGAAACTACCAAAATCTACAAGTGTGGTCACAAAAAGTACTGTAATAATTATCAGTAGTCACTATTTTTTTACTTTATCAAAATTATTAATATGTGGTTTACAAAACTTTTCAATTTTTCATACTTCAAGAGTGGAGGTAAGCTTTAGTGGCACCATCTATTGTTGAGATTTTACTTCTAAACTTCATTTTCGCCACTTGCATTCTTAGTGCTCTAATCTATATGTCATTTGCAAAGACGCGTACCTCGGTCCGTATTTTCATGTTACTAATAAAGGTTATATTTGTCAAATTCGCGCGCCATCGTGGCATGATCTATCCTCACTCAAATATAAGTATTCTATTTTTGGTGAAATCGCATGAACTGTAAATATGTCTAAAATAAATTGAAGTGTAAATATTAATATAAGTCCAATACTTTTATTGTGGTGTGGTGGAGTGTATATACATTTATAGCATTATTCTAAATGCTATATTTTCATCATTTCCTTGAAAGTCTGATATTTAGTTTTCTAATGTATTTTCCGATTATTTAATTGACATTGAGATATTAGTGACTGTATATGTCAAAGTAGAATAGATATATGTTTAAAACATAGTTACTATCCACTTATATGTATGTCTCCTAAAAGTGGTCATATGATGATGATGTAATTCTGTTATCCCTCATTAGGGACATAGGGCTCTTAGAAGTGGTCATATAGATATACAAAATCAAAATTTCAATGGAGTATATACTGTTATAAAGGCATTGTAAAGAAATACATTGTCAAAAACGTATCCACTTTTTTATAAAATCTATACCTATCTCATTTTGTAAAATGGTCTATTGCTATGAAATATAAAAAGATACTAAATACTTAATTCAAGAATTGATAGTCGTAACAGTGTTCACTGGTAATTTTAAAATCTTATCAAACAACAAAATAAAAATGATTTCTTTTGTAATATATGTTATTAACGCATATACGCGTAGAACACAGGTGATCTAAAAAGTCCTGGGGGCCGATTTTTGAGTCTCACTGTCACTAAAATACCGGTTGAAAACGGTGAATTGCCTATTTCAGTGACAATTTTCTGAATTCGAACGCCGTGAGACTCAAAAATCGGCCCCCAGCTCATATTTTTATCACTCGCTCGAATGTGTTACTACCATACACGCGTACAGTCAGCACAAAATAAATATTGGCTGATGAAAAAACACTAAAAATATTTGCCATTCTGGAATACATTCAAAAAGAGATCTGCACAGTACGCGTTCTAGAAAATGTGTCTTTTTCCAAGCATAAAATCCTACTTCATAAGCAAATCTATCATGATAAGAGACAAAGTGGGGCTTTTGACTATAAACTTCGACACATAGTCATATCTAGTTGGTATTAGAGAATGGTAGATCTTTTTGGCTCTGATTGTACGTCTGCCGAATGCAGTTCAGTTTAAAAAATACTTGGATTAGGTTAAAATACATTGTTCTGCGCTTTACCCAGTGTCTTAATCACGCTCGAAACTCACAATTTTAAACAAATGACATTCTAAAACAATGTACCTAAGTATTTTAAACGTTGCCTCGACGGGGATCGAATCCCCACCGTGACCCCAAAAGGCATCTATTGTATGCTAATCGTTAGTTAAAAACAATGTGCTTAGCTGTAAATGGCATTTGTGAAATGTTTCAATATTTTTAGTTTTTTTTTTATGAACGTGTTAATTATTTTTAAATTAGTTTTGTTGCATTTTGCAGGCTTTTTGAATTGTTTTCGTTGACTTATGTCGTTAAGCGATAGTGGGTGTAATTATGTGTAAACTAAAAATAAAATCATTAATGAATATCGTCTTTTTATTTTTATTTATTTAATTAGTTGAATCTGATTACTTTACCTATTGGAAGCGTTATCGCGTTTAATTTGCGCGTTCAATGACATTGCATAGTAATGCGCCATCTTACGAAAAGTAGCTAAACTTACTATCTGTAATTCGCAATATTTGTACTAGATGGCAGTAAGAACATAATAATTGTTTTAATATATTTTTTTGACGTTAGGTACGTTTGTGGACACGGACAGAGCAGGGCGGGTAGTTTGCGAAACCCGCACAGCTAGATTGATTCAGTTCCTCTTCCTACTTCCTAGCTCAGCCAGCCCGTGGTGACCACGACCGTAATGTCAATTTTCGAAACTTACCAAATAAACCTAAACTAACTAAAAGTATCTGTGATCCAAAGAGGACCTTGGCCTTCAAAACGACAGCATCACGCCACTTATCCCGATCCTGCGCGGCTTCCTGTCGGCTTGTATCTCATACGGATCCGCCATCACATTGTCTCCCCAGCGGTATCTGGACCAGTTGGTCTTCCCAGAAACGACCTCTTTGCAGCCCGATTTTCTCACATTCATTTAAATTATAGGCAAACGGTACTGTATATCGATAATATCAGTATTGCATCTTGGAGGTTCTCCCAATTTATAATCATCGTCATGCCAATCGCCTGAAATCAACGGTAGACCTACAAACCGACACAAACTTACTACGCGGACGTCTTCTGCGATGGCCCCTACAGTTCACACACCCGTCTATAGGTAAGTGATTCTGAAGAGTAAAGGTCCAACCCCCGATAGCCTTACCCTCTAACCAGCAGGTCAGCATATACAAATAGCCAGTGTCGTATCAAGAAACAATACGGGCTAAAGGTGAATGATACAAAAGTGTATCGTCCACAGGGCCGTAAGGTTAGCGGCATATAAGACTTCATAATGTTTCGTGGACACAGTTCTGAGCAAACTAACGCTATTGATGGTCGTAACGGCTAGCTTATGGTTTTTTGTGAGTTGTGACATGACGAATTAAGGATTTGCAGTGTTGAGGATGAACACCGGGCCCTGTTTCCGGCGGTTAAAGTTTTAGGTGACCAGCATTGATCATGTGATGCTCTATATAGAAAACGAAGAGCTAATACAGAAGCCTCCCGCTACTATCGACGAGCTATAGCTTACGAAGCGAAAGTGATGTTGGCTAGCTGGTACAGTGAGCTGCAAAAGTTCATGGTGAATTTATCAATGAATTCATTGATAATTTCTACATGCAATATTGCAGGCCACTGTACCTTACCTACCTACTCAGGACTAGGTAACTTGAATCATTTAGAGATTCGACATAAGAAGTATTCTCTGTCCCTATTCAAGTAATAGTGTTTTGTTTTGTCGGCGAGAAGTGTTCAACGACACTGGGATTGGTAACTGTTAAAGCTTTGCATAGTCTCGTACCGTGTAACTGAGCCCGTAAACGGCACCTATAGGTACTCGTATGTGACTACTACCTTGTATGCGAGTTTCATTAGGTACAATGTGGCATTTGGTCAGTCGGCTGAATGCAACGTACCTATACTCTATCAAACAAGTCTGTCAGTAAATAAGAATAAAGAAAACTATATGCATCCTTTTCTTTATGGTGCTATAGAGAAAAGGATACCTAGTTTTATTTGTTCTTATTTACTGACAGACTTGTTTGACAGAGTATATCTAACATGAGAGTTCGCGCACCATAAGAGCCTTCGACATAATTAATGTGACGATCGTTCTCGTTCATTCTTCTGTTCAATAGGTAAGGTGAAGTAACCTCATCCCAAACTTGACTTAAATAAGGTGCATTAGGGTAATTCTGAATGACAGAAATGCTCCGGTAATTCCGAAAGGGGAATCTTGATATGATGGAAATAATGGTGATTTTTATGCGACTTTCGAAATTAGACGACTTTCGGAATTACCCTATTAATAATGCACCTTACCTAAGTCAGGTTTGGGAACAGATTACTTCAAAATATAGAAAGGTAGGTACCTTTTCTGATGGACAAATAATTATCTTATCAGGAAAAAAAGTATATTTTTCAAGTGACTCATAGAACTTTTGGCAAGTGCAAAACTAGACTTCAACTTGCTTCGACTCATGTAAATGAAAGTTAACAATAAAGCCTCCGCCACACATAAAGCGTTCTGATAGCGGAGCGTCGGACGAACGCTGGCGTTCCGTTCGCAATCCGCGCGCATTCCGCTCGTAATCCGCGCTCGTTAGTTCCCGCCGGCGTCCGCTGGGCGCAACGCCAGCGTTCGTCCGGCGCACCGCTATCATTGCGCTCCGCTAACGCTCCGCCTACGCTCTCAAAACACACATGTGTGGCCGAGCTTTAACTGTCTTAGCAATGACTTCCTACGGCCATAATAACCGTTTGTTACCTACTTGTTATATAATAAAAAAAATATTCTTCATATCACGCGCATATAGGATGACATATATCATGTTATTGTAATAAATGTCGTGGTCGATAAACGACGAGACACAGATAAAGATGTTATTATGGAAACATGTTTACGTCTTGCCTTATCAATGACATAGTGGACGGAAATAAAGTTAACTAACATTCAAGTAAAATTTAAAACTTCGATTCTTTTCGTTGCTATTATAATTTCTACATCAAAATTAAAAAACCATAATAGGTAGGCTACTAAGCACATCTCGGACACTGGCGATTAAATAATAATATATGAAAGAGGCGCGTTCCTAGCACACAGTCTAAGCTCGTGTAAGTGAACGCGTTGATACGCGTATTCATGAGCGTATCAACGCGTTCACTTACACGAGCGTGCTTGTATGAGATATGACAGATCGACTGTTCACGTTTTTGGCGGTAACTGTGAGGTAACCGAGAGGGGATGGCGGCACTTTCAGCGGGGAGCGGGAGTGGCCATACTGTACGATAGTACTTTTTATTATACTGTGCTACTAGACTCATATATGTCAAAATTGGCACAATTATTGTTTTCTATAAAATTTGACTTAAGAGCGCTATGACAAAAAAAGGCGATATATTGTAAAATGCACAATATTTATCGACAAAATTGTACACTTTACTCATATTAAAAGACAGTGAAAGTACTTGTTTCAGTTAGAACATCTTATTAACTGTCGGTTAAATAAAAAACATATGAAAAAAAAAAGCTTTTTCAATTAGTAATGATTGTTTTTCTGATGCTCGTTTAGGAAAAACCGCGTGAAGCACAGAATTCGGAGCTCTTATTATGTACAATTTGATAAGATCACTCTCATAAATGAGGTAAATTTAAGTTCCAAATATCTTGTACTTAAGGCCCATTAAACAATATTTATCATTTAATCCTTTGAAATTGAGAAATTGAAAGTAAAACGAACTCAATTTTGTCTTGAAAATACATCGAAACAAGTGATCATTTCTCGGAAAATCTACATGTTATCGAAGTTATTTTACTATATAAATAATCTGCACAATGTGCTTAAACTGCTGTTATCCATTTGTCGTTATAATATTTTATCATGATTTTTTGCCAATTTTTTTAAAACTAGCCTTCCTGTCGCTATTTTACCGGCGACGGGCGCCTGCGATTTCAGTGCCGCGCCGGAGCTCGAGCAGGTAAGACGTATGTCGCTTTGGTCTCCGAGTTTTCATCGCAAACGTCGAGAATATTTATTGTTGTGTGGGTCGGACGCCTTGTTTCTACACGGGCTATCCTCGCATTGTGTGTGTGTAAACAGCGACCAACGAATTTGATCCTAGATCCGTAAATATTTGCTTTTGTAATACTTTGTTATGTTTGAATGTTAAAGTATTACAACGTTGTGATGATAAAAATGTGAAAATTACAATACGGTCAAGATGATAAGACACATCAAGATGGTACTCGGGATCTGATGATGGAGCCAGAAGGTGGTCACCAGTACCAGTGAACCATGTAAGTAAACGACTTCGTGTTTAGGCTCGTTGGGTTCGTCTCAACAAGACCTTTGACAAGAGGTGGTACTCAGGGTCTGATGATGGAGCCAGATGGTGGTCACCAGTACCAATGAACCATATAATTAAACCCAGAGATGGGGAAATCGTAATCGATTCCGGATTACACGATTACTTGATTTCACTTTGTAATCTGACACTACTGGGTGTCAGATTACTTGTAATGTAATCAAGTGAAACGGTAAATTACCATTACATGTAAAGGAATCACTAATCATCTATACAATCATTACTATTACCAATAATTCGGAATCATAGTCGATTCAAAATAACTGAAATTATTGACTTGATCACTTTCAGATTACGAATATGTAGTACCTCAGATTGCTGACTGTCACTTTGACACAAAATTAATGACCAATGTGGAATCTGACATTGCTGACTGTCACTTTGACACAAAAGTCGTCATGGGTGTCGTAAAATAGGTTTTAGGGGTGCTGATTCCAAAATTAATGACCAATGTTCAATCTGACATTGCTGACTGTCACTCTGACACAAAAGTCGTCATGGGTGTCGTAAAATAGGTTTTAGGGGGTGCTGATTACAAAATGAATGACCAATTTGGAATCTGACATTGCTGACTGTCACTTTGACACAAAAGTCGTCATGGGTGTCGTAAAATAGGTTTTAGGGGGTGCTGATTCCAAAATTAATGACCAATGTGGAATCTGACATTGCTGACTGTCACTTTGACACAAAAGTCGTCATGGGTGTCGTAAAATAGGTTTTAGGAGGTGCTGATTCCAAAATTAATGACCAATGTTCAATCTGACATTGCTGACTGTCACTCTGACACAAAAGTCGTCATGGGTGTCGTAAAATAGGTTTTAGGGGGTGCTGATTCCAAAATTAATGACCAATTTGGAATCTGACATTGCTGACTGTCACTTTGACACAAAAGTCGTCATGGGTGTCGTAAAATAGGTTTTAGGGGGTGCTGATTCCAAAATTAATGACCAATGTGGAATCTGACATTGCTGACTGTCACTTTGACACAAAAGTCGTCATGGGTGTCGTAAAATAGGTTTTAGGGGTGCTGATTCCAAAATTAATGACCAATGTTCAATCTGACATTGCTGACTGTCACTCTGACACAAAAGTCGTCATGGGTGTCGTAAAATAGGTTTTAGGGGGTGCTGATTCCAAAATTAATGACCAATGTTCAATCTGACATTTCTGACTGTCACTTTGACACAAAAGTCGTCATGGGTGTCGTAAAATAGGTTTTAGGGGGTGCTGATTCCAAAATTAGTGACCAATTTGGAATCTGACATTGCTGACTGTCACTTTGACACAAAAGTCGTCATGGGTGTCGTCAAATAGGTATCCGGAGGTGTTTGAAAACTAATGACCAATTTGGAATCTGACACTGTTGACTGTCACTTTGACACAAAAGTGATCATGGGTGTCTTCAAATAGGTTTCCATGGGTACCGATCTCAATATTAATGATCAATTTGGAATCTGACATTGCTGACTGTCACTTTGACATAAAAGTCGTTATGGGTGTCGTCAAATAGGTTTCCAGGGGTACTGTGCAATGTCAGGTTCCAAATCGGTCATTACTTTTTAAATCATTTCATTAATTTTGGAATCAGTACCCCTAAAAACTATTTGACTACACCCATGATTCCTTTTGTGTCAAAATGACAATTAGCACTGTGAGATTCCAAAATAGTCGTTAATGTTGGAATCAGCACCCCCGGAAACCTTTTTGACGACACCCATGACGATTTTTGTGTCAAAGTGACAGTCAGCAATGTCAAGATTCCAAATCGGTCATTAATTTTCAAATCAGCACCTCCGGAAACCTATTTGACGACACCCATGATGACTTTTGTGTCAAAGTGACAGTCAGCAATGTTAGATTCCACATTGGTCATTATTTTTGGAATCAGCACCCCCTAAAACCTATTTTACGACACCCATGATGACTTTTGTGTCAAAGTGGCAATCAGCAATGTTAGATTCCACATTGGTCATTATTTTTGGAATCAGCACCCCCTAAAACCAATTTTACGACACCCATGACGACTTTTGTGTCAAAGTGACAGTCAGCAATGTCAGATTCCACATTGTTAATTAATTTTGGAATCAGCACCCCCGCAAACCTATTTGACGACACCCATGACGACTTTTGTGTCAAAGTGACAGTCAGCAATGTTAGATTCCACATTGGTCATTATTTTTGGAATCAGCACCCCCTAAAACCTATTTTACGACACCCATGATGACTTTTGTGTCAAAGTTGCAATCATCAATGTTAGATTCCACATTGGTCATTATTTTTGGAATCAGCACCCCCTAAAACCAATTTTACGACACCCATGACGACTTTTGTGTCAAAGTGACAGTCAGCAATGTCAGATTCCACATTGTTCATTAATTTTGGAATCAGCACCCCCGCAAACCTATTTGACGACACCCATGACGACTTTTGTGTCAAAGTGACAGTCAGCAATGTCAGATTCC
This sequence comes from Leguminivora glycinivorella, assembly GCF_023078275.1. Lineage (NCBI taxonomy): Eukaryota > Metazoa > Arthropoda > Insecta > Lepidoptera > Tortricidae > Leguminivora > Leguminivora glycinivorella. The sequence goes on along the minus strand of NC_062985.1, from coordinate 2,383,812 downwards.
ACATTGTTCATTAATTTTGGAATCAGCACCCCCGCAAACCTATTTGACGACACCCATGACGACTTTTGTGTCAAAGTGACAGTCAGCAATGTCAGATTCCACATTGGTCATTAATTTTGGAATCAGCACCCCCTAAAACCTATTTTACGACACCCATGATGACTTTTGTGTCAAAGTGACAGTCAGCAATGTCAGATTCCAAATCGGTCATTAATTTTTAAATCAGCACACCCGAAAACCTATACTCGTGGTATATGCACTTGAAATGTGAAAGTGAAAATGCTAGAATGACATGTAAACCACGAAGTTGTATAGTCATATTGTTCATTGGTATTGGTGACCACCATCTGGCTCCATCATCAGACCCTGAGCACCACCTTGAAGTAATTAGAATTGTATTTGTCTTATTTTATCATCATATTAATATATTTTTTTTATACCACGTCGGTGGCAAACAGGTATACGGCCCGCCTGATGGAAAGCGGTCACCGCAACCTATGGACGCCCGCAACTCAAGGGGTGTCACGTGCGCGTTGCCGACCCATTAGAAACTTGTACACTCCTTATATTAATATATACTTTACTCTAATACTTATCATATAACAAAAGCAAATATTTGGGATGGGATCTACTTTTATAATTATGACTTTAATTTTTTAAATAAATTTTAACATAATTGATATTATTTCGCGCTATATTCTCGTATTTTCGTACAAAATAATGTTTATTAGAAACCAAAAGTTTATATCGAGATAGTAGATTGTGGTTGTTATCAAAATTCCATAGAAAGGATCAAGATTGTTTTGTCCATTATTGTAGTGCGAGCGAGTGATAAGACGTGCTAGAAAGGGTCGGCATATTGGGCTCGCGCGGCGGGTAAAATACCTAATTTCGCCCGACGCCGAAATGTTATAACGCTCTTAAGAAACCAATATTTATAAGTTTGAGGTAATAAAAGATGATGACTAAGCAGTTGATGACATATTTTTGACTATAAATTATTATGATTTTTTTAGTTTTGGACACCGAAAATACTGTCGGCGATGTAGTGACGTCATAGGACTCATGGGATTCCAACCTAACTCTATAACGAATCGTAAAATGACATTTGTGCCTTTCCAGCAGAATGATGACCAGCACAGATAATCAGATCTCATCATCCTCCTGGCGTTATCCCGGCATTTGCCACGGCTCATGGGATCCTGGGGTCCGCTTTGACAACTAACCCCAAGATTTGGCGAAGGCACTAGTTTTACGAAAGCGACTGCCATCTGACCTTCCAACCCGAAGGGTAACTAGGCCTTATTGGGATTAGTCCGGTTTCCTCACGATGTTTTCCTTCACCGAAAAGCGACTGGCAAATATCAAAAACAGATAATCAGATCTATTAGACTAACATTGCTGATGTTGTCTTTTGAGATGGCAACCCGTATTCCACATACGTGAATACGTGCTTTACTAAGTAGTTATAAATAGGTGATTAAAATTGCCATCGGTTAAAAGTAATAAATCTAAAATGGCTAGCCGAAAAAAAAAAGGGCGGCAATAAAAATAGAAAGCAGGCAGTTTCCGATTCTCGGATTACCCAATATTTTAGTTAAAAGATATTCTTTAGAATTTTAAAAACAAAACCCATTATAAGATTTATTTATGAGTTTACTGGAACAACAGAAAAACCGCTATCGCACAATGCACCGTACACCAAACCTATAACGTAATCATACTCTAATATGGTATATTATTCCATACAAAGTCTACTCTCCTTGTTAAACTGTTTCCAGGACATCTGGAGCCCATGTGTCAAGGCATTTGACCATGACCGTACCACTCGTTGCAAAAGTGACAGCGGGGGGTCCTTCTCAAGCCCCTGACCACGCCGAGCGAGACAACGTGCACCGCTGCAGTAAGAGAGAGCGAGACAGCACACTAATCAGAGCCTTGGAAGGGATAAGATCCCATAGAGAAAGCGTGGGCGCAATTGGATAATTGTAGCGACGAAATCCTTATATCATTGTTAATAAAGTTGATATTAGCGTAACTAGAAATAAGTTGGGGTTGCAGGGACTCCAGTTAGGATGAAGGCCGGGAGTTGAGGACACTCTGATTTTAGACTCCAAAAAAGACCCAAGTCTTTCCAGCTTTGTTTCAATTTGTTCCCTGATCATGTATAATTGTAATAATTGTTAAAGATTAATTTAGTACTTCTTTATAGTAGAAAATAGATAAAGCCAGTGGTTCCGGATCCGGCGATAAACGAGCTAAGTACCTCTTTTATCAAAACAGCGTCTCAAGTTGTATTTTAAGTAACACAACATATTTTAATTATCTTTGTTCAAGTGCAAGGCAAGTTCAATTCTTGCGTTATAATCTGGATTTATTGTTGGGACAAATTCTATAACCTCGTAATGGTTAATTAGTATTTTAAAGTAACTGTATAATGTTTCTTCAGCTTTGTGTTACATATCTTGTATGACATTTTATTGATGAATATTAGTGCGAGTTCGAGCCTCGCCACTATGTTAAATATATTCCATATATATTTGTTGAAACCAGGATTCGAGTTCCTGAGATATCTAATTTACCTAAATACATTTCGTAAAGGATTGAAACGAGACGACCGATATTATATTGTTATATCCTACAGATTAAACAACATGTGCATTTATTATAACTCAAACTGTGTTTAGAGTAAACTGTCTTGGAAATTCTGTTATTACAATTCCTAATGAATTATTGTATTGTTGTATTAAATAGAGCATAATTATAGACGTTATGTAGACATTGTATGTAGACGTTACATTAATAAGGCGAAGTAAGGGTTTTAGCGGGTTTTCCCTTACTTCATGAGCCATTGATTTAATATATTGTCCCCGCAAAGGTATGGGCTTGACTTGTATTGTATACACTTTTGCCTTATAATTTATATAAATATTTCAAGTGATAAAGGCCTAAACTGTTTTCCTCAAGTACGTATTTCTGTAGTGTATTCAAGTTCGCATTCATAGATTTTTGATTTCATTTTATATAACGAATGCCTTATAGATTTCTTTGATAGGAACGCCCTATACCTTAATAAATTTGCGATAATATATTTCAATTTTATAAATCGCCATGTGCCTTTCCTTACAACTACCCCATATAGTAGCTCAGACTCCTTAGATTCATCTACACCTTAATCAATCTAATTTATTTAATTCTCTAAAGCCTTCAGCATGGTATTTTAGGTCCCCCAATACCATTACACGTGGCGCTCGTGACGCAGGATCTAGTGCTTGTGTCTAAAATAATTTACAAAAAGACACAACTAGAAAAAGAACTTCTAAATTTTAAAAATTAAACACAACGTAGGAAACCTTATTTGCAAACTTAATAATGACGATCACTTTCTATTATACCTACCTATGAAGAGTCTGAGAGGGGTGTTAGGTTGCTGTATAAAGTGCTATAATGATTTACAGTTTTAACAATATTTGTGTATGTAGTTTGCTGTAATGTTTTAACTATTATCAGAAATTCCAAGACAGTATACTTACTTTTATTCTGTTGAATTTTATTGTATATCTGTGTGTGTTTTGTGTGCAATAGCGTGTTTTGTGCTGATATTTAAATAGCAGGAGTCAGTTGTTCCCGCGATTTATATAACTTAAAATCAGTAATCTAGTATCAGTTTTAGAAATATGTTTAGTTGTAACTAAAATGTAAATGACGGTCAATAATCGGGATAGTGTTACCTGGGCAGTTCGAGATTATATAGCAGGTTATTATATAACAAAGCGTGTCGGAAAAAAAATTGACCGTATATCGGAATACATATAATAAAATAATACTAATTTTGTCAAGACTGGCGTGGTATATTATTTTCACTCTTGGTGATACAGATTATGATTTAATATTGGCGATTAATATTATAATAAATATAGCTTGCAGTTAGTGAATTCGAACAAGCTACATTAGCAGATAAACCTATCTACTCGTAGTTCAGTTAAAGGAAAATTTGATGATATTATCCCTAGTAGCATTTATCGTTGGGGTGTCCTCGCCAACGGTTGGTTTATTGTTGGGAGATGATAATCGGTCTACCAACAAAGCCCCAACATTGGACCTACCGCATAGAGATTCTGTTGTTTTTCCCACACACGTGTAACATTGGGCCTACTAGCTTTACGGTAGGATAACTAACGAAGATTTTTTACCGTAGGTAGAACATTGGGCTAACCGCATTAAATTCCACGAAAATATATTGTGGTTAAATACGCAGTGGGCCAACGATGTAATACCAACGTAATATTTTCCACAAACTGACAACAATGGGCCAACAGCTTCCACAGTTGGCCAGCCCACAAGGTTTATTGTGTAATTTCCCACAAACCTCTAACGATGGCCCTACTACCTCTACGGTTGGGTAACCAATGATGAATTTGTAGCTTTGGTGTACCATTAAAATGCAATGGGCCAACGATGTAATACCAACGTAATATTTTCCACAAACTGACAATAGTGGGCCAACAGCTGCTACAGTTGGCCAGCCCACAAAGTTTATTGTGTAATTTCCCACAAACCTCTAACGATGGCCCTACTAGCTCTACGGTTGGGTAACCAATGATGAATTTGTAGCTTTAGTGTACCATTAAAATGCAATGGGCCAACGATGTAATACCAACGTAATATTTTCTACAAACTGACAACAGTGGGCCAACAGCTTCTACAGTTGGCCAGCCCACAAAGTTTATTGTGTAATTTCCTACAAACCTTTAACGATGGCCCTACTAGCTCTACGGTTGGGTAACCAATGATGAATTTGTAGCTTTAGTGTACCATTAAAATGCAATGGGCCAACGATGTAATACCAACGTAATATTTTCTACAAACTGACAACAGTGGGCCAACAGCTTCTACAGTTGGCCAGCCCACAAGGTTTATTGTGTAATTTCCCACAAACCTCTATCGATGGCCTTACTAGGTTGGATTAACCAATCAGGAATATCGTAGGATTGTCCAGCCTTTCAGACCTTCCAGCTCCAGCATATCAGACCCTTACCAAATATAATGAAAGAACTCGTCAATACGGATAAGACGAGTCGAAACTCGTCACGCAATATATAATTTCACTTACAATATTTGGTTAACAGGAGACACATTGGACTAAAAGCCTAATCAAAAGATTCTAAATAAAAATAGTTTGATCGGATATAATGTTTTCATATAATGCAGGCCGCTACCAGCTCTCCTTTATAGAAAAAAATATTTTATTAGAATAAAAAGTCATGAAGTAAAATGTCATAATCATTTATTTCTCTACAATAATAAATAAAATCATAATGAAATGAAATTAAGAACTAGCCTAGTCTACAATAGCTACGCCATTTAGGCATTGTACCAAGGATGCTGGAGACATTTGCTCGTTGTATCGCAATGCTGATACGTTGTAGGCTTGTGTCGGTCATGAGCTAAGTACTGTTAGGAATGAAATCCCATAAATGACCGAAAGGAACTAAATCTTGCACGGTCTGAATCGGTCCTTATTAGGTCCTATAGTTCAGTGGGATCGGAGAGCGCTTGACCGAGTGAACTGGATAACAGGCGGAACAAAACAGTAAAAAATGCCATTCGCACAAGTGCGAAAGAGATGAAAGGAATGTTTAAGGTCTAAATCTATGCAGGAAAATTAAATATTTTCTATATAAAATATAACTTGGATAATATTATAGGTACTAAAACTTGGAATTATATTCAGTTACCAAAGATTGGAAAAATATCATATGTAAAAGGAGTCTGGAATGAAATGTATCAGACCTAAATCATCCCTGACTCCCAATAACCACTGATCTAAAGGAACTAAAAGACCAACTAGTTCATTTGACCGATTGACCGAGAGCAGAGCACTCTCTGTAGTGAATGAGCCTAATATGTTGTGCAAGGAAAAATTGAAGTAAAATTAAGAAGTTACTTTTTAATCTGCAAATGATATGTGAATTTTTCCATTTTTCCTTTAATTTAAAATTATGTAAAATTAAGAAGGTTTTGTACTTTATTAGGAACTATAATCAAAATCGGATTCTAGAAACTCAGCGTCCATTGATTCTGAACTACTGTCAGAGTCATCATCATTAAACACACTTAAAATAAACGATTCAAGTTCTTCCATTATTCTGTTTCTGGTTTTACACTGAGCTTCAATATTGAGCACATGATGAGTCATTTTCTTCTAAAGCTCTGGTGTTATGCTGTCAAAAGCTTCCTGAATAAGTTTTTCAAGGTCAGCTGCTGGTATGCCAAAATTTTTGCTTGTGACTCTTCTCTTTGCTGAGCTCCAGATTAGCTCTATCTTGTGGGCTTGTCTGATCCTTTCTTCCCTGGAGTACAGAAGATACCATGGTTAGCTTTTCCCTCAATATTTATTCTTTTCAATGTAGAAAAACTGATATCTGTAAGGAAAAATTAAATTATATAAACACCATTTACATATACATTATAGGACATGTAGTACAGCTCCATATATTGTATGGTCTGATAGCTAATTCAGTTTAAGAACAAGCAAGTCTTGTATTATATAAACCCAATACATTCTTATAAGCACTGTAGGTTTCACAAACAATAAAATTATTTTGGCCCTGCATACAATAACTATAATCCTAACTTTGGTTGTATTAAATCTATGAGTGTTATTAATTATATGTATTATAGCGAGTCCATTTAATAAAAATTCAAATTGAGTGTTAAGTGAATCAACATAATAGTCAAATTAGGTAGGTAACCTATGCTAATCTATTTTTGAAAAAGACAATTACTTAATTCAGTTTAATATTTACCAGTCATTGACGATATTTTCTCTAAATTTTGTTTTGACTGAGCAAATCTTTTCAATCAGCAAGTCTTTCAGCATCCCAAGATTTTCCAAAAGAACTTATTTTTCTTCAGAAACGTCGAGTTTTCCTGAAAACAATAAATACACCGTTAAATTCCATCATTTAAAAAAGATAAATTGGACCGAAATATATAAGTATTTAATGAACTGTAGATTGGTGATATACTTAAACAAAAGTATCAAATTATTATGCTCTACTAACCTAGAAATTTGGACACCACTTTTAGACACTCTATGTTTTCCCTTTCTTCTTGTTTTTGTTTGCATTTGCATACCACGGCAAAAATATCGCGAATATCATCATGGACTCAACAAAGACTAGCTAGCTAGAGAGCTTGAGTAGCTTGTCAAAGTTATCAATGTCAGAATGACATTTTATTGGGTGTTGCCACTCAATATTTCATTAGACTATAATGTGGCACGAGTTTTACTTTTACATTTCTGATTCGTGAGAGATTATAAACGTGTATATAATCTACACGGCCCAAACGTCGGGAATACTTATATATACTGCCTTTCTCGTTATAGGGCTCTATATTATACTACCCAACATTTTTCTTTATAATTGGCAACACGCGATAATGGTGCCCCGCCCTGCCCTTCCTTAATCAGTGTTGCTAGACGGTTCCAAAAGTCACCATTTTGGTGACTTTTAGCCCTCCTTGGTGACATGGGAGTTACGATTTTTGGTGACTTTTCGGGCTAGCTTGAAAATCTTGAAATGTCACGAATTTATTTTGGAGAAGTGACAATGCAGTATTATCTAATATGAACGTACCGTACGGTAGTTTACTAAGCCCATAGCCCTTAATTTGACCCGAGCCCGACTTCACATCACGGTTAATGTGAAGGAGTAAATTAGTTTGATTGTAATTTGTAATCATTATTTTATGTTAGTACGATGGTTAATTTTATGAAGTCTGTTCTGTAATGCTCTTTGCACTGCAAGGTACGGCTTGAGTTCTTTAGAGTATTTTACGTAATGTAAAAATTCTAAAGACATTACTGAATATTATATTTATTTATTGCACATAAAAAATAAGTACAAATGGTGGGCTTAATGCCTTAAAGCATTCTCCACCAGTCAACCACTGGGTCAAAAAGAAACTATATAAGGATTTAGTTTTTTATTTAAATAAATGGCTACACCTATAGTGATTCTCCGATATTTTTATTAGCCTATTATTGATTCGCCGACAACGATTCGCCGAATGCCATTTAGTAGAATAATCAAACTATAGCTGTCACTTTTGGTCAAATAACGTTTTATGTAGAATCTTGGTTCGGTTTAGTTCGCTTCTGTGCAAATTATTCGAACTATTATTGGACAATTTTCATTTAGCAAAGTAATATTTTCGTTTAGGCCACGTTTAAGTCGAATAACGTTTCACATTTGATACATCGTTCAAACATTTTCGAATAAAAGGACAATATTGTTGACTGTAGAAGCAAATAAATTAGGAATTTCTTACAGGGTATGCCTTTGAAATTTTCACATTTTATATTGGAATTGTTTCATAAAAGTGACAGTGAGATGGATTTACTCTCTTCTCACTCTCACTTTCGTAAAAAAAGTTTCGTTTTTAGGATTCTGTACCTCAAAAAGGAAAAACGGAAACCTTATAGGATCACTCGTGTGTCTGTCTGTCTGTCTGTCACAGCCAATTTTCTCCAAAACTACTGAACCGATTAACTTGAAATTTGTGACTCAAAAAAAACGGACATGTAATTTATATATAAAGAAAATTTAATTATGGGGGCCACTTTTGGGAGGTAAAATTGAAAATCAAAAATCAAAGTTTTTTGAACTATGTTGTGTTATAATATCAAATGAAAGAGCTTTTTATAACTATCTATAAAAAAAAATGTGTCAAGTAATTTAAGAAAATAGGCGAAAAATGACCACTAATGAAATTATCCAATCAAACTCAAATAACATGATCAAAGTGTAAGATTTTAAGAAAAGTAATCATATAAGGTCTGTATAGTTAAATTGTGACACATATACATACGGGTTTTTTAATTTCTTCTCATAAAATTAATTTACCTATCCATACTATAAAAAGGTGACTTGGTCAGTAAAATGGTGACTTTTAGGGAAACGAAATGTGACTTGTGAGTCCAGGGCCGTGGCAACACTGCTTCCTTTCATTTTCCTTTAGGCTTGTGCCGTTTCGTTCGTTGATCGGAGCGCTCCGATCTCGTTCAATCGCTCCCACGAACTAGTTCGCTCTTTTAGGTCTTTTGCTCATTTAATTCAGCCAGACCAGCGACCACTGCGGTCGGAAAGATCAGAACGAATGGGACCGAATAGTGTCAAAATGATACGAATAGTCCACAGATAGTAACATTCCGGGCCGAAAGGTTGTAAGTAACCGAAGTTTAATATTTTCATATTAAACTTCGGTTGACTTTTTTTGTTGCTCTGCTAAATAGCTCTCACTCTCGGTCGACGCAGTCACACATTCGTTCTCGATCCAAACCGCTCGCGCTCGCCGATCCTATACTGAACTAAATGAGCAAAGACCGATTCTCAGACCACGGAAAGATTCAGTTCATTTCGGTCATTGATGAGATTTTATTCCTAACAGTTCATAGTTCGTGAACGACACAAGCCTATTTTCCTTTTCGGCCCATGCGCTGAATGGTGGCTTGGTGGCGTCGCTTGCACCGGCACCGGTGTATTTTCTTTGGTGATGTGAGCAATTAGTAAAGCAAGGGAAATTTCTCGTATTTGGCGTCAACATTCAGTGATCAGGTAAGTCAAGATGATATTTTTGGCTACCACGAATGTTATTTTAAGTATCTATATTAGTGTGCTCTGTTATGATTTCTGCGTAATGAGTAATCAATGATATATTATGGTGCCTTCATTTAAGTTGTAATGAATAACATTAAGGTGGAAATACATTATTACACGCCACATGACGCGAATCAAATTGCAGTTTTTTGCTATTCACATGTACATCCGACGCGTCACCTTGCTCCGTACAATCGCGTGTGCACGTTTAATACATGGCGGTCATGGCGTCGCGTGTTAATAATGTGTTTTCGACTCTATTAACGGGTTTTTTCGGTTTTAGTGTGTGATACATGACAATAACCTCTAACAATACAATAGTGTGGGTCTACACAGCGAGGCACGTCCCTTATTTTCTGTGTAGCGGCATGTATAGCGTCGTTGAGTTTGCTGAAGAATGGCTGACACCCGGGAAGCAGCGATGTCTGTGGCCGCCCCAAAAATTGATGACCAAGTTTGCAGCCAAGTAAGTTCAGCAGAGTCTGGATTTTCGTGGCACTTTTGAGCGGTCACTCTGTATCTGTGCTAACAAAATTACTTTTAGATGTTTGTGTTATTGAGATATCTTGTCACAACTTACAAAAAAAAAACTAGTATTAAGGCATATTATTACAAGAGATTACTTTCACAGGTGAAAAATCAAATAAACATACCTACTGTTTATAGTGATGATGATTATGAGGCTTATACTGATGAAAAAAATAGGACTTATCGGAAGCAAGTAACTTCTTCGGTGCAATCTACACCTGTTAGCTCAAAATCCCAAGAGCAACACTCTAGACCGGTGTATACAGAACTGAACAAAAGTGATGATGATACAGATCTGAGCAAACGTGAAGATTTCAAGGAAAGCTCTGCAAAGACTACAGACAGTGAAATGTCACAGCTTCTGCAAAGTCCAAGTGAGTATGTTTTACTACCTACACCCAACATAAGTTAAAAATAAATATTTTATGGCATGTATGATGATCAGTCTTGATGATGATATCATTTTCATAGATTATCATTATTTTTAAACTTGTGAGTTTTTGCATCAAGTATGCATGATGACTAGTAATACAGTTCTTTTAAACGTTTACGAGTCAGTCTGCAGTTTCATTCTGTTTAAGACTTGATAAGAATATGGTCTTTTAAGGATAAGTAGGTTAATAGTATTTATGACTACTTAATTATGATCACCTAATTTAAAAATCTTTTTATTTTCAGGTGGCCTGGATAACCTAGACTTTACAATAACACCATTTTTTATAAATGAGAAGCCAAATTCACAAGCCTTAGGTGAGAGGAGTTAAACTCTTAGTGTCATTCATAACTGTTAGAAGTTACATTTGTATTTTTACCTTACTACCCAGTTGTATATTTGCATACCTAAAGTAAATATTTGCTAACATTATATTATTATATTGATTTCAGATGTCATAGCTAAGCACTTAGCTCGAATTGAAGCTGACTTGAAAGAGATGCAAATCGCACAGAATGAGATATTAAATAGGGTGCGATCATCTTCTGTCTCGATGGAACATTCACTGCCAGGGGAAAGAACATTGCCATGTGAGGACAGCAAGGATTTGATTGATACCGAAAAGTGGATAAATGCCGAGAACAGAAAACTTTTGGTATGTCATCTATTATTATTAGTTATTACATTGTCATATGTGACCATCCATGGCTAGAGGGTCCTTATGGCAAGGCCATGTGTAATTAGTATAATGCAATTTGTATTTTGCTCATACTGGTTTGAGGTATTTTTAACCCCGACGCAAAAACGACGGGGTGTTATAAGTTTGACGTGTCTGTCTGTGTGTGTGTCTGTCTGTGGCATCGTAGCTCCCGAACGGATGAACCTCCAATTTAGATTAATCTTGCTTGTCCCAACTGACCCCATCTGTCTCATTATTTAATAAAATTTACGGAAATTACGTAGCTAATTGCATATGTATTTACATCTTTTATAGACGCAGTGCGGTTGAACCAGGTTGCAACCAACGCTACTGATGCTGTGATACAAGAAATAATTCAGATGAATATGGCTACATAGTTCTTCCAATATATACACCTTCTTGTTGACACTTCTCACAAGCGCGCAAGGAATTGTGGGATTTGATACATTTTATAAATGCCCTAGCTGGTGCATGAGAGACTTTAAAAAGGGTCAAGTAGCCTATTACCACCTGTTATCACCAAATTGTTACCAGTGTACTTATTATATTGTGTTGTACTCTTTCTTTAATACGTATGTCATTTCACACTGGTGTACACATTTTTAAACTTAATTATAGTCATAAAACTGATACAGACCTATTTATTTTAACATCTTACGCTAATTGGTTGTACACTCACGGACTTTAATTGTTGAGCCATTTAGAGGCCATTATAACTTTGTTATTTCATAGTTAAGCTATGTCGTATCCAGTATAAAATGAGCTAGAAATGGATCCACAATTAAAGTCCGTGACTGTACCCATTTTCTGAAATTCCTTATCACTTTTAGAATTGTACCGACCTAATGTTCATACAACTTGTATGAGAATTAGGTCGGTACAATTCTAATTTAAGGTGCGACATAGGGTCTCCGAAGGAATCGCTTGAGGGTGCCTGTGTACGTTAGGGTCTCTCAGGGAGCCTGTCCACTGGAGTGGAGCGAGGCAGCGGAGCGGTGAGCGAGGTAAAAATCCACCAATTGAATATCATAAAATCTCCGCTCCTGATATTCTATTGGTAGATTTTTACCTCGCTCACAGCTCCGCTACCTCGCTCCGCTCCAGTGGACAGGCACCCTGAGAGACCCTAACGTAGGCCCTCCGACAGAGATGTTTATAAGGCCCTACGTTGATAATCAAGTGATGGCCCTTCAGCTATTACCATTCCGTAGGGCCTCCGAAGTTACTACCTGAAAGGCCCTATGTATGCAAAAGAAACTGAGGGCCAACAGCTGTAACTATTAGGTAGGGCCTTCGTCGGATATGTTTTAAAGGCCCTACGAGGAAAATCGAGTGAGGACCCTACGTAGGATCTTCAACGTGGGCCCAACTTGTTTAAGAGTTGAATAAATAACGTTTAGCCAACGGTAGGGCCTCTTCTATAAATACGCAGTTGGCCCGACGTAGTTGGCCCCTTGTTGATTCTACCGTTGGTCCTTCTATTCCTAGGGGTGACACGCCGGACGGTTGGCCAACCTAAAGGCGGACAAAGGCCCAACAAACAGCCAACTCAAAATGCTACTAGGGATGGAGGCTTGTGACAATAAAGAGAATGTCAAATCGGTGATTTGTGATGATACATAGGTAATTACCAAGGTATATTTCTAGTACCTACATATATAGATGTCGTAAATAGTAACGTTCAAATGTTAATGCTTTTATTAAAGGTTGGAGAAACTAAGAGATGATGACCAATCAAATGGCAGTAGGTACTATATAAACATTTTCCGTTTACGAATCTAGATTTGATGACATTGAGGTGGATTATAATTTCATTTGCAGCTTACCTATAAATTATTCCAACAATGTAAAATATACTATGTATGAATGTATTTTGCGTAGAGATATAGATATGAAGTTATTTCAAATATAAAATATGTAGTATGTATGTTTGTCGTAAAGATTTTGTTTGAGATACACGATATTGTTTCAATCGTCAGTTACCGATATCTATCGATACTAGTTAATGGAACGAAGCATTTTAAAAAGCAGGTAGAATATTATTAGTTATAACCATGCATTGTTTATCACAATAGATAAAACAAGAAAAAAAAAAGAACAAGTGTTCGGACGGTTTACTTGGTTCCACATTACCTGGTTTGAAAGTTAATGTTGCAGCTCGATTTTCGATTGTTTATGTTATCACGAAAGAATTACCAATTTAATAATTAAAGTCCTAAAAGTTTGGTTCTCTTAATATACATATAAATAAATAACACATTTAGAATAAATAAGTGTAGAAACACGCGATGTTTCAGTTGTATACCTATACCCATTTATGCACTTAGTATAACGTTGTTGTACCTCTCGACCTTAAATGAAAGATGCGATAAATACTCGTTTCGAAATAAAAGAGTAAAACCTTATAAAACACATTTTAGGAACAAAAATAAATAAGTACATAAATATTTTGTCTAAAGTGTTGTATTTCAGGCAGAATGCGTATTAATAATGATGAGGACAATTATTACTAATCGTGCAGGTTTCAATGGTTACTGTAAAAACAAAATAAAAGGTATACCATGTTTTGCATTTTAAATTTTGAATTTGCAATTATTAGACTTGAAAAGAAAAAGTACATAAATCTTGCAGTTATTGGTTGGACAGACAAAAGGTATTTTGTTGCAGGATAGTTTCAGTATACCTAACATACCTGGCTTTAATAGGCGACTAAGACCGATCCTAGGAAAAGACTGGTGTGAATTGTGGCAGTTTTGACGCGTCTAGAGGCAAGACACGACGCCGCTGTATAGCCGACTGTGGACGGTCTCGACAACGCCTTTTGGATTGACCTTAACTTACCGATGTCTGATTAATTTTATCCAATTTATTTTTGGGTTGTTGTTTCGGTAATTTGGGACTGAATCGATGCTACCTGGTCGGTCCGTGGTTTCTGTCACGAAAGGTTTTACTGATAAAAGTAGTTATAGATAGACATCTCTTACTATTCATAAATATGGGATAGAAGCTGTTTTATTACTAAATAAATCTCGATGTAAATTAAAGTTCTTTGCTGTCGTAGTTTGTAATGATTCTATAATTATAACATTCGGAAAGGCGAAAAGAAATAAACACACAACCTGTTCCGCATGGTTTAAATTCCTTTATTTTTTTTGTTTGGTTTATACGTCTCAATGATACATAACACAAATGTTGGGTCTTCATATTTAAATTAAAGGTGTACAATTTGTGTGAATTAAATGTACAATATTGCTATATGCAATGTTTATTATAATACTATCTTGTTAATGGTACTCGGAGTATTCACAGAGAAAAATCAAACCTGGAATGCACCTAAATATTGAAAACTAATAGCAATTTATGACAACCGTGGATTCATTAATTATTTGAATATGTCTCACGAAAGTTTAACGTGTATAATCAAAGATTGTATGAAATCAATTACCCCAAAACTTAATCAGGTATAAAAACATTTTAAATAAATGTACCACAAGTTCTAATATTATTAATTTCTTTCATCAAGCCTATCTATGAAATTTTATCGGTCAAGGCATTTGTGACGGGGCTCATGAGTCAACTAGATACTGCAATCGAGGGCCTAGGGACGAGATTGATTGCCAGGTCACACCTCTGTTATATGACTTGCGTAGAATAACCTGACTTCACTTGAACTGAGGCGCCGGGGTTAGCCGCAGTGATCACTCACAAGTAGTGTCAAAGGTATACCGTTTAACATCTGACACCAAATCATTACAAATGAATGTCCTACCATGCGCTTGCGCATTCGCTAACCCCCCCTACGATACTTTGATACGTAGCCTCACGTTTCGAGTAACTCAGACTCTACGTGGGTAGCAGACGGGATCAGTTTTAGAAGCTTTGGCACCTCAGGGCTGCCCTGAGTAGTACATCTCACTTACGCTTAGGAAGGACTGTTTCTACGCCTCCGCTCACGCTGGACGCAGTGTGACCCGAGAATTAATTCTCTCGTCTCAGACGAACGCGTTTTATAGTAGATCAGGCTCTGTCCATGAGGAAGTGACTCTGAGGTGTGTGGCTGAGGTATTTGTCTGTCCAAACTTTACTAAATAGGGCCATAATACCATTACACGACGTATGGTCAGGCCATTGTCTGTTCAAATCATTATTTCATAACAAAAGTTCAATTGCATCACTTATTAACAAAAGTTAAAGTGAATTTTCATTTAGCTGGCATCAATATCATAATACTATCTAAATACCCTAAAGAATAGAGATGACAAAGGGTTTTATTTTATGACAGCTATACTCAACAAATTTAATGATTTAAATAAATGTCCCTAAATAGAAAATAGACATTTATTATGCCACAATATAAATTATATGACACAAAATTATTTTGATCAGTGTAATTTGAGATGCGAGATCTCTTGACGACAACATAGGTGTTATTTACATATGTAATAATCTACTACAAGCTATCAAGTATTATTGAAAGTTGATTGTAAATTGTAATCAATAAACTAGAGGTCTTATGTGTGAACTTCGTGTGGAAAATCCCTGGCCAGGGTAATGCGTGGTTGTGAAAGGAGATGTGTGATTGCAACTTAGTATCTTGGGAAGGTGACGATGTGTGAATTTCGAAGATAGTATGGTGATGTATGAGTCAAGAGATCTTGTTAACAAAAACTGTAGTGTACTTGGTTAACGTGAACTATAGATAATTATATGAAAACGCATAAAGCTTGAAATACAAGATACAAAATTAATTAAATTTCATTAGCACTTCCAAATAACGCTCTAAGATAGGATGTCGTTTGTGCAAAGAGACATATGGTTAATCGTTAGAGGCAGTAAATGTAACGGTCTAAGTGCAAACAATAAGATACTATAAAAATTGTTATATTTTAAAATATTAAATTCATTATTATTTTATTATCCGTGCCCAAACGTCAGGTAGTTCCTTCAGAAGTATAGGCGCCGGCGCTAAGATATTATTGTTATTGGGTTATTGCCCATTACAAGTCTCATAGTGTGGTTTTGTTAGAGAAGAAAGAAGCATAATTAACTTGTTTAAAGCTACCTTCCGTTTTGTAACCATTGGGACAAAGACATGAGTAGCAGGATAGCATTGATTGACAAGCGCGCTACCTTTTCGCGGATTAATATAGTAGTTTTCTAGATTTGAGCATCGTGGACGTGCACAAAGTAACGCCAGATTCCATCGATAATTATTAAGATATAAATAAAAGGAGTTTACATTTTTTCCAAGTTCTCGTATTCATGTTATATAGGTTACGTGGAAGACAGGGTAATTTTGTTCGACTAACCAGAGAGGGGCGTGAGATGGCAACCCGTATTCCACATACGTGAATACGTGCTTTACTAAGTAGTTATAAATAGGTGATTAAAATTGCCATCGGTTAAAAGTAATAAATCTAAAATGGCTAGCCGAAAAAAAAAAGGGCGGCAATAAAAATAGAAAGCAGGCAGTTTCCGATTCTCGGATTACCCAATATTTTAGTTAAAAGATATTCTTTAGAATTTTAAAAACAAAACCCATTATAAGATTTATTTATGAGTTTACTGGAACAACAGAAAAACCGCTATCGCACAATGCACCGTACACCAAACCTATAACGTAATCATACTCTAATATGGTATATTATTCCATACAAAGTCTACTCTCCTTGTTAAACTGTTTCCAGGACATCTGGAGCCCATGTGTCAAGGCATTTGACCATGACCGTACCACTCGTTGCAAAAGTGACAGCGGGGGTCCTTCTCAAGCCCCTGACCACGCCGAGCGAGACAACGTGCACCGCTGCAGTAAGAGAGAGCGAGACAGCACACTAATCAGAGCCTTGGAAGGGATAAGATCCCATAGAGAAAGCGTGGGCGCAATTGGATAATTGTAGCGACGAAATCCTTATATCATTGTTAATAAAGTTGATATTAGCGTAACTAGAAATAAGTTGGGGTTGCAGGGACTCCAGTTAGGATGAAGGCCGGGAGTTGAGGACACTCTGATTTTAGACTCCAAAAAAGACCCAAGTCTTTCCAGCTTTGTTTCAATTTGTTCCCTGATCATGTATAATTGTAATAATTGTTAAAGATTAATTTAGTACTTCTTTATAGTAGAAAATAGATAAAGCCAGTGGTTCCGGATCCGGCGATAAACGAGCTAAGTACCTCTTTTATCAAAACAGCGTCTCAAGTTGTATTTTAAGTAACACAACATATTTTAATTATCTTTGTTCAAGTGCAAGGCAAGTTCAATTCTTGCGTTATAATCTGGATTTATTGTTGGGACAAATTCTATAACCTCGTAATGGTTAATTAGTATTTTAAAGTAACTGTATAATGTTTCTTCAGCTTTGTGTTACATATCTTGTATGACATTTTATTGATGAATATTAGTGCGAGTTCGAGCCTCGCCACTATGTTAAATATATTCCATATATATTTGTTGAAACCAGGATTCGAGTTCCTGAGATATCTAATTTACCTAAATACATTTCGTAAAGGATTGAAACGAGACGACCGATATTATATTGTTATATCCTACAGATTAAACAACATGTGCATTTATTATAACTCAAACTGTGTTTAGAGTAAACTGTCTTGGAAATTCTGTTATTACAATTCCTAATGAATTATTGTATTGTTGTATTAAATAGAGCATAATTATAGACGTTATGTAGACATTGTATGTAGACGTTACATTAATAAGGCGAAGTAAGGGTTTTAGCGGGTTTTCCCTTACTTCATGAGCCATTGATTTAATATATTGTCCCCGCAAAGGTATGGGCTTGACTTGTATTGTATACACTTTTGCCTTATAATTTATATAAATATTTCAAGTGATAAAGGCCTAAACTGTTTTCCTCAAGTACGTATTTCTGTAGTGTATTCAAGTTCGCATTCATAGATTTTTGATTTCATTTTATATAACGAATGCCTTATAGATTTCTTTGATAGGAACGCCCTATACCTTAATAAATTTGCGATAATATATTTCAATTTTATAAATCGCCATGTGCCTTTCCTTACAACTACCCCATATAGTAGCTCAGACTCCTTAGATTCATCTACACCTTAATCAATCTAATTTATTTAATTCTCTAAAGCCTTCAGCATGGTATTTTAGGTCCCCCAATACCATTACACTTTGCCTGATTTAATAAAAATCTATCTCAAAAATATTGTTTGCGGTTTTCTATATATTTTTTCGGTAAATTGAACAGTAATTAATAATAAAAGAGACCTTAAACGAGGGTCAAGTAACCTATACTTACCTAGTTAACTATGTGTGTGTTGCGATAAGACCGCCTGTTGTTTACCTTTGTTCGTGTTGCTACCTTGTTTGTATTGTTGTATTTTATCAAGGTGTGCAATAAAGAGTATTTGTATTGTATTGTATGTTATTTAAAGACGGACTAACGATCAGTAATATGTACTCGTACCTACCTATATACTCAATTATTAGGTAACTTAGAAAGCTTCCTTAGTTCCTTATACTAGTAGTGTTCAGTTTATCTTTGTACAGTCACCGGCAGGAAGAAGTGATGATATCTGTACCCTGTCGCTTTTAATCGTTTGACAATTTCGTATGACATTTTCAAACAAGACGTTAATACGACAAGGTACAGAAATCATCACTTATTTATGCCGGTAACTGTACATGGGCCATTTTTTTTCAAAGTTGTCCACCCCACTTTTTTTGTAACATGGGTATTAATCGCGAGGTCTTTCGATCCTGATAGGAGAAAAAAAATGTCCCAAGATTTCCATACATTTTTTCAAACCTTCCATTCCGTTACCGCCATACAAAATTTATGAAAAAATGGTATTGGAATGGGAAAAAAACCTTGGGACACTTTTTTTCTCCTATCAGAATTGAAAGAGCTCGCGATTCTGAGTGGAAACTGCATAAAAATTTCCAATACAAAAAAAAAGTGGCACCCCACTTTGAAAAAAATGGCCCACATGGCACAAAATCGCACTATCCAAGGTATCAGCGTAACCCCACAAAACCAGCTGTTATCTCAAACCTCTTTCGCAATCACAGATCCGAATCTCAACACATTTTTACCCCATCCTCAATCCCACACGTTAAGCCGTCCGTTTACGACAGCATAGGCAAATCCCTTAAACCCCATTGGAACTGCGATCAATCCGATACGATTATCTACCACTTGAAGTAGCGACGAATCGTGAGGTTGCGACCAGTATATGAAGACCTGGGTACGTAGCACAAACGCTTACGAAAATATCGTCATCGTACCTAGTCTCTGTCGCTCTATCGTATTGGCGCGACAGAACCAGACTGCGTTTCGAGCCAGGCTGCATTTGTTAAGGTATCGTCAGAGTAGAAATTCGGATTGGTATTGGAGCTCATTTCATTCTGGTACTGGATATAGGGTTACTAGGCGGTATGAATTTTACAGGATAATTTTATTAGGTAGATATACTCATGTTCTTTCTTTAATCGTGTGCGTACATTTATGTATTTGTCTTATCCATAGCTCGTTCGAGTAAACCGCCGTCATTTATGGGTAGTACCTAAGTAGGTAGATCAAATTAAAATACGTGTACCTAAGCTGAAAGAAATATACCTACATGATAACTAATTGAAATAAACTTAATTTATATGACAATATGAGGTCATTCATTACACATAAATACACTGTCTTATAAGAGTCATATGCTGACGACCGGTCTGGCTCAGTCGGTTAGTGACCCTGCCTGCTAAGCCGCAGTCCTGGGTTCGAATCCCAGTAAGGGAATTTATTTGTGTGATGAGCACAGAATATCTGTTCCTGAGTCATGGATATTTTCTATGTATAAAGTATGTATTTATCTATTTAAGTATGTATATCGTCGCTTAGCACCCATAGTACAAGCTTTGCTTAGTTTGGGGCTAAGTTGATCTGTGTAAGGTGTCCCCAATATTTATTTATTAATTATTTAAGTACCTCATGTACCTATAAGAAATCGCACGCATGCTTTCAGCTATCTGACGCATAAGTACCTATCTTCTTACTAAAGAGCGATTTCTCGTACTTACCTACATAAAATGCGGTTCGATGCTCATAAATGTGACTTCACCTGTAGATCCCAATATTTATTATTTCTCTTTATTTATTCGAGTAGTACTGAGTAGAATACTAAATGTGTTCCTCGAATTTCGTTCTCTCTCTCTCTCTCTCTCTCTCTTAGCGCATTTTAGAATTGAGAAGGTACAGATACAGTCAGTTCATCACCTCTTGACCGGCAATGTTGAAAAGCTCCGTCCACGAATGAAAATATCGCTGAATGTAAGAATGGAACATGAATTCTGTTGCGACTTTCAAAATCGGAACATCCGTCCCAAATAATTCCGTACATCTCGTCACCCTACAGTATTTATACGTATTTATACCGCACTTGTAACACCCCATGTTAAGCGTGTTTTAAACGTTTTAAAGATTTAAGTGTATCGGAGTGTTGATAGCATTATGTTTGTGTAGCGAATAGAGCAGGAGTTGTGTTAAACATTCGATTGCCTGTGAAGTAGAGTTGGTAGAGATAATAGGATTAGAAGATCATAAATATTTATAGGAAGTTTATTTAAAAATCAATTTATAGGCAGTGTTATTAAGATATAATTCGAAGAGTCAATCTAAGCTAAGATTGTAGCGATTTCTAGTGATTCCCACGATACCTAAGCTCAAGAGGGCTTGTGTTCTAGGTACCTACTCAGACAACGATATAAAAAATATACAAATATTTATAAACTTACATAGAAAACTTCCATGACTCAGCTCACAAATAAATACCCTTACCGGGATTGGAACCCAGGACCGCGGCTTAGCAGGCACGATCACTACGCGCTTGGCCAGACCGGTCATCATAACGCTAACTGTTACCGTACTTTAATCTTTCGTTTAGATATGTTTTTTTTGTACTTGTAATCCAATACTAATATTATAAATGGAAAAGTGTGTATGTTTGTTTGTTTGTCCGTCCTTCACGGCAAAACGGAGCGACGAATTGTCGTGATTTTTAAGTAGAGTAAGTTGAAGGGATGGAGAATGACATAGGCTACTTTTTAGTCTCTTTCTAACGCGAGCGAAGCCGCGGCCAAAAGTTAGTATACAATACATAATTAGGTATACTCTGGTGAATCATAGCAACTATTCAGATCTGAACCAATCAGTTACCTCTCAATACCGGATAGTTAGCGAGTGGCTCTAAACAGGCTCAAAAGCGCAGTTAATTAACGGGAGTGAACCCGCACTGTCAATAAACTGATATGTACTGAACAACACTGACACTGCGGACTTAGGTCAGTCTCATAAATAAATAAATAAATATTATATAGGACATTCTTACACAGATTGACTGAGGCCCACGGTAAGCTCAAGAAGGCTTGTGTTGTGGGTACTCAGACAACGATATATATAATATATAAAAAACTTACATACATAGAAAACATCCATGACTCAGGAACAAATATCTGTGCTCATCACACAAATAAATGCTCTTACCGGGATTCGAACCCGCGACCGCGGCGTAGCAGGCAGGGTCACTACCGACTGCGCCAGACCGGTCGTCTCATGATGCATAAGACATGAACTAGCTTGCAGCTAATGTCCATATCCGTTTCGTCACCAGGGCTCAGTACACCCTGTTTTTATTGAATTCCGTTAACTTTAAGGGAAGGTTATTTAGATCAAATACAATTAATTTCTCTAAGAAACTGGCGTCTTAACTCTTATGTTTACCGAGTTATTAAACAAATAAAAATAATTAATGAACACGTGTGTGACAGCCTTTACCAGTTCTTAATGTTATTTGTTTTGACATCTGCCGTCAACCACTTGACACTAACTTGAATGTTATTCTTAACACTCTCTCACACTGATTAATTTATTTATTATGTACGAATACGATGTTTTTTTTTGCGAATGTAACTAAAAGTTATACGCAGGGTGGTTCCTGATAATGAACCTAACAACGTGTTGAATTTAACGGAAAACAAAAAAAACACGGTGTATAATAAAGAGTACTTACTGTACAGTATGGCCACTCCCGCTCCCTATTGAAAGTGCCGCCCACCCGCAGCCAAATAACACTAGACTCATAGGTGTTGTGTTCCTGCCGCTGAGTAAGGCTGCCAGAGCTCAACGAGGGTGGGGTGTGCTGGTGATGGAAGGACCGACAGAATTAATTTGTTCCGTCTATTGTCCTTTACGTCGTCTGCAACCAGAGCCCTCCTTAGAACTAGTACACTGCTTTATTTTTGCTGTGTACTTAACATAGCAAAAAGGAGTGTACAAGTTTCTATTGGGTTGGCAACGCGCGCGTGACACTCCTTGAGTGTCAGGTGTCCATAGGTTACGATGACCGCTTTCCATCAGGCGGACTGTATGCTTGTTTGCAACCTACGTTGTATATAAAAAAGTCACCTATAATTATATTTGTCTTACCTCATGATCTTTTCAAAAATAAATTGATAATTATTTGACTCCCACCCCGATGATACTTTTATTTGCCCAAGACCACAGTTTCAGTGGTCCCCTCCGAACATTGAGTACTAATTGAACGGGACACGTGCATAATTTGTGCACTACTGTACACAGTTGTACATGTACATTGTACATAAACAGCTCAGGGGTGGATTGATTAGGGTATCGGGTTTATGTCGGGATAATTTTGTGTCATGTCAACACTTTGACATGTTATGTGTAGTTTAGTTTAGAGTTGTCAAACTGTAGGTTAAGGGTCTGGTCCCACCGCGAGCTAGTAAGCTTTGAGCTATCGGCTATAAAAACGAACAAAAGATAAGCACTCCCGCGCAAATAAAAGAGACACGGCGATATTGATAGCTCACCGCTGGGCGAGTAACTATAAACATCGCCGTGTCGCTTTTATTTACGCGGGAGTGATTGTCTTTTGTTCGTTTTTATAGCCTAGCTCATAGTTTATTAGCTCGCGGTGGGACCAGTGCTTTAGTCACAAAAATTTTATTTCAAAGCAAATTATTCACGTTAACATACATAATTTCTGAATTTAATACTCCAAACGACACTTGACATTGGTCCAGTTTTGGTTTTACTTTTGATATTACAGTTCTTCTTTGTCATCCTGTTTGTTGTTAGTAGGAGGTAGGGCATAGCGAATGATATTCTGCTTTGTGTGGTAGGGCACAGCACAGCGGATATCGTCTCACTCGAATCTAGAGCAGAGCCCAACTGGGGTAGTACCTCCGCCTTACAGAAGACCGCAGCCAAATAGCACTAGACCCTACTAATACTCATAGTGTTGTGTTCCTGCCGGTGAGTAAGGCTGCCAGAGCTCAACGAGGGTGCGGTGTGCTGATGACGGGAGGACTTACGGAACTAACTTGTTCCGTCTATTGTCCTTTGAGTCGTCGGCAACCCGAACCCTCCTTAGAACTTGTACACTCCTTTTTGCTGTGTACTTATATAACACAGCAAAAGGGAATGTTCAAGTTTCTAATGGGGTGGCAACGCGCATGTGACACTGTTTGAGTTGCAGGCGTCCATAGGTTACGGTGACCGCTTTACATCAGGCGGGCCGTGTGCATGTTTGCCACCGACGTAGTATAAAAAAAAATCCTACTTCTATGGGTTTTGGATTTAGTTTAGTCGTAGTGTTGTGTAGGTATTCGTTCATGAAACTATATACCAGTGGCGGCTGGTGAAAAATTCGCTAGGCAACACTGAGCAAAAAGAAACCTACCTTTACCTAATGTACTTTACCAGTAATCAATTTTAGGCAAGCCTGTGGGAATCGGTTTGTATGAAGAGCTCAACAAGGGTGCGGTTTGGTGATGACGGGAGGACTTACGGAACTGACTTATTCCGTCTATTGTCCTTTGAGTCGTTGGCAACCCGAACCCTCCTTGGAACTTGTACACTCCTTTTTGCTGTGTATTTAACACAGCAAAATGGAATGTACAGGTTTCTAATGGGGTGGCAACGGGCAAGTGACACTCTTTGAGTTGCAGGCGTCCATAGGTTACGGTAACCGCTTTCCATCAGGCGGGCCGTACGCTTGTTTGCCCCAGAAGTAGTATAAAAAAAACCCCGCCGCTGCTGCTATATACTGACTAATATTCATGAGACTACAGGGGATATAAACCGTGATTTGCTGATTATGATTTTTGTCAAGCTCCAAATATATCGACGCAGTTACATGCATCATGTTGTGGATCGATCTTTCTAAATTGTGGCGTAGGCGAGAGGCTGGCAACCTGTCACTGCTGCAATGACACAATTTGGATTTCTTTCAACCCCTTTTTGCCAAGGGTGGTACTGAAACTTAGTAGTTCATGTGCTCTGCCTGCCCCTTTATGGGATACAGGCGTGATTATTATTGGCGCAGTCGGTTGGATCGGGTAGGGTAAGCACGATTTACTAATTTGTGAGGTGTGTAAGCAGTGTAAGCACCATGACTAACATCGACATCCATACTATATTAATATTATAAATGGGAAAGTGTGTGTGTATGTTTGTTTGTCCGTCTTTCACGGCGAAACGGAGCGACGGATTGACGTGATTTTTTAAGCGGAGAGAGTTGAAGGGATGGAGAGTGACATAGGTTACTTTTTGTCTCTTTCTAACGCGAGTGAAGCCGCGGGCAAAAGCTAGTAAACATTTATATATATTTATATTTTATATTTTAGGACATTCTTACACAGCACACATTAATCAAAGTTTTGTGATATTCTATTGGTTTTATTTATAACTTACTTACTGCGCTGGCTCAGCGACCCGAAGTGGATCTTGGCCTTCGACACTAGACTCCACCATTCGCTCATATTGTAGGTGATCGGGTCGCCGACGGCAAATAAAACACTAAAAACTTACATGTACAGTATACACCACATTATTTACATACAAGGAAAATCACTGGATATTTACAAATAAACGCTATGTACACGTATTATTTACAAAAAGTACGCAAAATAAACCACATTCGCTCACTGATATGACAGAATAGACTGAAAAATATGTACAAAAAACAAAAGACGCGCGCTGTCAGCGGCATCCGTAGCGGCCAGGCTGACAGCACGCGTGCAGCAATGAGGTTGGTAGTTGGGCGTTATCCAAATTAAATCCCGAATATAGAATTTCACCAGATCTGGACGTGTTTGGGCTCACTCTTCTCAGAATCACGGTCAGGGGGGTTACCATGACGTGCTAAAGCCGTTCAGTTTAGGTTGAGAGAGAGGGACGGAGTTATGTAACTGCTATAGCTGTGTCCCTTTCTCTCAACCTAAACTGAACGTCTTTAGTACCTCATGGTTACCCCCCTGATTCGATCCCGACGATAAATGGTGGACGATGGATGGTGAAATTCGATATTCGGGATTTAATTTGGAAAACGCCCAGTTCCGTCGTCTACACCTATCCTGTGCGATCTGATGCCACTAGACCAAGTGTCAGATTTTTTTTTCAATCATGGTTATTCGAACACATACAGAAAGAAAGGTGTTTATTGAAAACAAGCGTTGGGGATATTAGACCAGCTCCCCAAAGACTGGCTTACTCTGAAGAAACGGACACTCTAAGGTCACAAAGGTTTTTCTGAACAACATATAAAATAACAGAATAAACACGTCACAGTTTCGTTTTCTTTTAACCCCTTACTTGCCAAGAGTGGCACTGAAGCTTTAGTAGTTTCATGTGCTCTGCCTACCCCTTTATGGGATACAGGCGTGATTCTATGTATGTATGTATGTATGTAGAATAAACACTTGTGATTAATAATTTATTTCTAATGTAAATTTTTGACAAGTCGTTGGTCTTCCAAAAATAAATGTAAACCAACTGATAAACTATCTCCTTGCTATATTTGGCTGTAAAAGTGATCGTGATCTTCCTTATGTTAATTTAAGCATAGTCTGATCCCTGGCACCATGCCTGTAATCCCACTTTAAGTCTGCAGTGGAGGGTTAACTTATCTTAACCCTTCAATAGCTTGGTAAAAGTCATCTTGATAAACATTTGCGAGATAAGCTTCGCAATTTCGCGATACTTAGGTCGGTAGTGACCCTGCCTGCTGCGCCGCGGTCCCGGGTTCGAATCCCGGTAAGGGCATTTATTTGTGTGATGAGCACAGATATTTGTTCCTGAGTCATGGATGTTTTCTATGTATATAAGTATTTATATATTATATATATCGTTGTCTGAGTACGCCGTCTTGAGCTTACCGTGGGGTTCAGTCAATCTGTGTAAGAATGTCCTATATGATATTTATATGATATTTATTTGATATTTATTTAGGTACATGACTGTTCTTGTAATTTTTATACAGCACTAGCTTTTGCCCGCGGCTTTGCTAGCGTTAGAAAGAGACAAAAAGTAGCCTATGTCACTCTCCATCCCTTCAACTATCTCCACCTAAAAAATCACGTCAATTCGTCGCTCCGTTTTGCCGTAAAAGACGGACAAACAGACACACACAGTATGGATTATTATAATCTTACTACCATTACTAAAAGGCATGTGACGAGAAAGGTATTACGAATGAATGTGGAAGGTGGTGGAAGTAACGGGAGGAGAAAACCGAAGAAGAGGTGGATGGACTGTGTGAGACATGATATGGAACTAAAACAAGTTAATGATGAGATGACGAGTGACAGAGATGTATGGAAGAGGAAGACATGCTGCGCCGACCCCAAGTGACTGGGATAAGGGCAAGAGAATGATGACTACCATTACTAAAATCCACTTAAATTATACGTTTCAACTAAACTAAAATAGTTTCAATCAAAGTATTTTGATCATAAACATAAATAAGTACTTAGTATATGAGCGTAGTGTTTACTATAGAGGTAATATGTGGTGTACATATAAAGGCGGCGCGACAGAGATCAAAGGAAGCGTAATGAGGGCGCCACTGAGCTCGCGTAGTAAAGCATGACACACAAACATTAAAGGGTTGAGTATTTCATACGCTCTTTATGCAGACTAGGCGTGATAAAAATTGTACATAAGTACTTGAATGTTATTTTGCTGATTTTATTAGGTAAGGTACGATTGAGTTATACTATTAATACTTAATTAATTTTATGTAAATTTAATATTTTATCACTCAAATCTATATCTAATATGTTTACAAAGTGAAAATTCATCCGCAACGCAGGCTTCGTCATGTGGCCACAAATCCAAATCAACAACATGCTTCGTCAAACAAACCAATGATGATATCCGCAACAGGCTTCGTCACACATAAAATATTTACTTTAAGCTAAATAAAACCGTCCCGAATCGTACCCGGTTCAAATGTCCCCATCACACCGGCAGCGTTACCACGCTGAATAGCCAATGAGATCTGTTGGACCAGGTACGATCCGGACCGAGGGTCACATCCCTTGTCCCTTAGCCGCCGGCCCAAATCCCTTATGAACTCCTTCGCCTCCAGAGCCCAAGGTCCCGCAGTTTCGACTGCGACTGGCACAAAGTCGTACATTGGTTCCAGGGCAGAGTATTTGGCATGCTTCATTTTGGCCGCATACTCCGCGGCTGACCCTGCAGACCTAACCGTAAGGTTCAAGTGGGACGGCGCAAACGTGCTGACGCACGTCGCGTCCCATAAGAGACACCGACCCTTCTGCCATGGAACCAATGTCAGACCGTCAGGCCTCTTTCCATCCGTGCGGCACAACCCTGGAGGTTCCAAAACGCAAGGAACGTTGGCCGACACCAAAGCCCGGCGGATTGCATCATTGATAGCATGATGCCTCGAGAAACGTCCCGCGCACTTCAAGCAGCTGAGACCATGGTGACCGTCTTCCTCAACCATGACCCCGCAAACGCACCGATGCGCCTCGCACACCTTACACCCCAATCGCAAGGCCACCGCGATCCTTAAGGAGTCATTGTCCAAAAGCGTGCCCAGTGACGGGGAAGGTAATGCGTGCAGCCACGCCCCTGACTCAACCCTAGAAGCGGCTTTAAGGCGGGCCAAGTTGGATCCCACCGCTCCCTCTAGCATGTTTGCAACAGTCTTCTTGCACAACATGTCGTCCCAGCCCCTCTGCACAATGGGATTTTCGGGCTGATCCCCGCCACCGTAGAAAGTAGTCCACTTGGCTAACGCCTCCGAAGCAAACGGTACCTTAGTAGAGCGGCGAGAGGGTCTCGGGAAAAGTTGATGTGACTGGAGAGTATACTGCTGACAAGTGGTATCGTTGTGATCGGTACACTTTACTGAGTACGAAATAATGACTTGTCACTTTCTCAGACTGTGGGGGGGTTAACTATGACGTCACAAAGATCGCGGTCCCGGGTTTAATTTTTTTGCCAATTTGTCTAGAACCCCTTATCCAATTTTGAAAAATGATGTGTCGATTGAAAGCGTATAACATGCTGATTAAGATTTATTATATGTGAAAAGTATAGTTTTGTTAGTTATTTTTTATTTAACAATAATGCAAAAAATACGTTTTTTTTACTCTCTTTTTTGATTTTTGTGACTCAAAAAGGCAATGAAAACGGCCACTTAGCTAAAAATATGTTATATAAATCATTTAACTACATTATTAAGCTATCTGTTGCTTTTTGAATTTCTACGATCGGATAATAAATGAGCAAACTACAACCACATACCTGTAGGCGGGGAGTACCGCTTGACACGCGTTCCCATACATTCGGCGTCTACCAAATTACACCTCGCGCAAAATTCGTTTCAAGCAGATACACCTCTAATCTTATTCATCGTAACCTATCAATATTGATATCATTTGAAAGCACAATTAAAGTAGTTTAAAAAACAATGTCAATCATTTTTTTTAAATCAATAATCGCCAGTCTGTGGTGGTTACAAAGGAAAAAGTGGGTATGCAATTTGACTGGTTTCCTAGGTTTGATACCCTAGACGAGTTTAAAAGGGGAGGTAAAGGTGACATATGGGTTTTTCTCTGGCCTAAAAGCTACACAGAGGGTCAGGGGAGAAAAAACTAGGGTTTAAGTTTAGTTTTAAGTTATTTTTTCCTTTATTTGTTGATTTTATTGTGTTAAATTTTTTTGTAATTTTATCAAGGATACACGTTGGTTTCTTTTGCTAAAAGTTGCCTTTTTTATGAGAAATGTTATGAATTTTATGGCTTTTTCCGATAGAGACTAAAATTAACTTTCAAATAAGGCCACATAGACATACTTTTACTTATATAATATTAAGGGTATGACTATGTATCAGTAGGCCACATAGTCATACTTTTACTTATACAGAGTGGGGCCTGTAACAAAGGCGAATAATTGAAATGTAGGCTATTCTCCTTATACTGATCAACATTTGTTAAGTGACTTTTAAAAATTATGAAGTCTTTAAATTTTTAATTTTTCATACAAAATAAATATTAGCTTCAATGTACGCCATTATTGTTGTCATTGACGTTGTCTGTCACACTTTAGACTTAACAGAATTCGCAATACATTACCTCTTAGAAAAAACTTTCAAGGGTGATAAAAATCAAAATACAAGTTATTTTTAAAAGTCGCCGAACAAATGTTGATCAGTATAAGGAGAATAGCCTAGTGTTCAATTATTCGCCTTTGTTACAGGCCCCACTCTGTATAATATTAAGGGTATGACTATGTATCAGTATGACTATGTGGCCTTATTTGAAAGTTAATTTTAGTCTCTATCGGAAAATGCCATGAAGTTCATAACATTTCTCATAAAAAAGGGAATTTTCAGCAAAAGAAACCAATGTGTATCCTTGATAAAATTACAAAAAAATTAAACACAATAAAATCAACAAATAAAAGAAAAAATAACTTAAAACTAAACTTAAACCCTAGTTTTTTTATCCCCTGACCCTCTGTATAGCTTTTAGGCCAGAGAAAAACCCATATGTCACCTTTACCTCCCCTTTTAAACTCGTCTAGGGTATCAAACCTAGGAAACCAGTCAAATTGCATACCCACTTTTTTCCTTTGTAACCACCACAGACTGGCGATTATTGATTTTATGAAAATGATTGACATTGTTTCTTAAAGTACTTTAATTGTACTTTCAAATGATACCAATATTGATAGGTTACGATGAATAAGATTAGAGGTATATCTGCTTGAAACGAATTTTGCGCGAGGTGTAATTTGGTAGACGCCGAATGTATGGGAACGCGTGTCAAGCGATACTCCCCGCCTACAGGTATGTGGTTGTAGTTTGCTTATTTATTATCCGATCGTAGAAATTTAAAAAGCAACAGATAGCTTAATAATGTAGTTAAATGATTTATATAACATATTTTTTAGCTAAGTGGCCGTTTTCATTGCCTTTTTGAGTCACAAAAATCAAAAAAGAGAGTAAAAAAAAAGTATTTTTTGCATTATTATTAATTAAAAAATAACTAACAAAACTATACTCTTCACATATAATAAATCTTAATCAGCATGTTATACGCTTTCAATCGACACCTCATTTTTCAAAATTGGATAAGGGGTTCTAGACAAATTGGCAAAAAATTGAAACCCGGGACCGCGATCTTTGTGACGTCATAGTTAACCCCCCCACAGTCTGAGAAAGTGACAAGTCATTATTTCGTACTCAGTAAAGTCTACCGATTACAACGATACCACTTGTCAGCAGTATACTCTCCAGTCACATCAACTTCAAAACTAGACGACTTTTTTCAATTGCGCCGCTTTACTACCTGGGTAATGTCACCATTGTTAGATAAGATCCGAGCAACAAGACCCAATGTCCCGTGAGCCGAAGCAAGAAATGCCACCACTCCCAACTCTCTACAGCGCCGTATTCCCAACCCACCGTGACGGACTGGAAGGGCTGCTTGACACCACTGCGTTTCATCCAAATGTACATTCAAGATGGATTCAAGCACCCCCTTGATTGTCTCGTCTAACGCTGCGACTTCAGATTGAAACAACCAGGTTGGAGCTGTTCTTAGAATGTACATTATACGCGGTGCAGCAAAACAGTTCCGCAGCAGAATAAGCGCAACATGCGCAGACAAGTTTCCCAGGTGTTCCTTGGCCCGAACCAACGCTAACCTTTTATCTTCAAGTGCAGCACCGACACCCTCAGGAAAAATTGGCGCTCCTAAAAGGCACAAAGAAGATTTCTGAAGGTACCGCAAGCCGGGCAACACCTCTTCAAAATCTGTCCGTACACCAACAGACGAGTCGCAGCAAAAAAGCTCGCACTTAGCAGGGTTCACCTCCAGACCTATCTCCCTCAACGCTGGCACGAGTTTATGAAGGTCATTCAACACTGTCTCTGGACTACCCCCAATAGTCCCATCGTCCAAGTACCAAACATTTAGGGGTGAATCCAGAGAAGAAACAACTTTCTGAATTGCCAAGCAAAATATAAGAGGTCCTAACGGATCACCCTGCTGAGCACCAACCTGCGACGAAATGGTGGTCCCATTAAAAAGTAAGTTGCTCGGTGTCGAATAGCATTGGTGCAGAAATGGAAAGAGGAGGGCACCTGGTTCGCTACTTCATTTAGAATGACGTCTCTTTCAACGCTGTTGAACGCATTCTTAATATCTACTTTAAGAATAACCGCATCTGACCCTTCATTCGCGAGTGCATATGCCCGAGTGGCATGAATCGCTGCCTCACATCCCCGCGCGGTCCCAAAACCTATCTGAACAGGCCGAAAATAAGTTGCCATTCGGTCCCTAACAGCCCGACAGCAAAGCTTGGCTGCAAGGCGTCGAATTGTGCATCCCACGGCAATGGGCCTGATACCCCCATCCTTTTTCGCAAGGGCACACAGTGACGCGCCATACATATATGGACAAATTATAGGGTTAAGCGAGCCCCTTAACAGAAAGTTGCACAACTTCGTCAACGATTCTAGTAGACGAGGACCGTTGCTGCCCGACGTACAAGACGTTAACTCTTTTAAGTGTTGCGGACGCAAACCGTCTAACCCGGCCGCCGATCCATTATAAAAACCCGCTATTGCCTCCTTTACCTCTGGCACTGTCACTGTTATGGGATCAACCGGAACCTCTGGCGCAGGGGGCACTACGAGTGGTCTAGAAGGTGCTGGATGCTTCTCGCGGAGAGACGTCACAGTTTCCTCATTGGTAGGCGCTAGTGATGAATCTGACAAAAGTAAGCGAACTGCGCCTCTCAGGTCCCCATCGTGCACCTTACTTTCTATATTTTGCACCAAAGACCTTGACTTCCGCGAAGTATTCTCCGGAAAAAACAATGCTGTACAGTCTACGTTTTCTTTAACTTTAGACGTTAACGATTTCGTACCTTTTTCAGGAACCCTAAGTACCGAAAATGAGAACGTCAACAGAGTAAACCAATCTTCAACAGCATTGGACCGTATGCACCTGTCAATGACCTCACACAATTTCCCTGCAACCAAACATCTTGCCCCTTTAGGAATATGTTTTAAAACATTGACCTTCCCTTTAAGTTCGCCCAATGTATCCAGGCAAACCTGAGGAGCAGATGTAGACGCCACCCGCGAAGAACTGCTGCTGTTGTTTGTGGGCATTTGAGCGCTTGCGCTGGGCCCAGGAACCCCCAGGGTATTTCGGTCCTGTGAAGCAACATCCCTATGGACCTTTGTAATATGGACGTTTAGACCTCTAGGCACAACATAAAGTTTAGGAGAACCCGGGCAATAGGGACAGGTGACTTTAGACGGGCTACTCATAATGGTAAAAAGAACTGGCAAAAAAAAATAAATTATATATCAAAGGATTTTTTTTTTCCAGATTTTTCGCCGTTAACAATACTATTTAACTTTAACAGGAGCGAAAGAAAAAAAAAACAACAGTGATAAGTTAAAAAAAAAAACCGAAATGTCACAAAATAAATTCAGAATTAATATCAATTAAAAACATTACAAAAAAAAATCGCACCCGTAAAAATCACAAATGAAATCAAAATTCAATACAATGGCAATAAATAAATGTAAAAAGTAGGTCGGTATCTATAAATTAGTCACCTAGAATAAAAATAAAATAAAATTACAAATCACAAACAAAAAAAAAAAAAAAAAAAAAAACAATCATGTCAAAGCATATTTACAATAAATTACAATAAGATACCTAAACTAAAAATAAAAAAATTAAAAACAAAAAGTCATGTCAAATTGAAGATTTGAACCCGCGCACTGCGCGTCGCAATCACATCCTACACCCAGCCTTTCACAACTGCGCCAGCGCCCTGCTGACGTGAGCCGACGAATTTTGCCTCCAGTATGTACAGTTTATCCTAACTGAAGTGACGGTGAGTATAAATCCACCCTCCATTTAGCTTAAAAAAAAAGCATTTATGACACTGCACCAATTAATTACACTGATCACTGATAAACTGGCAGTACAGAGATGCTTCGCACGCAGAGATGCCGCTTCCGCGTAGCGTCGCCCGTTCGTTTCGTAAAAATTACCAGTGTTATTGTTCGTGATGGTGACTGTGATGTGTTTTTCGACGAACATCGCCCTTTTCTACAAAACCGTTGTCCTGCCTGGCACCGAGGATCCACAGGGACACAAACATTATCAGAGGTTTGTCTCACTTTATGTTCTGTGTTTCACTCAAGAAATCGCTGTTTTTGCAACGCGGATTATTTTAAAATCATTATTTGCACAGAAGAGCTGTTGCACTTGACAGCTGACAGCTGTCAAAAAAACTTTATTATTAGAACATAGGTAATAATCTTGCGGACCCGCTAACGAGGCTGCTTCTGTGAAAGTCAATCTTAAAATCGTTTTCACATTATCCGATCCGATATCGGATGACTAACTCTGTGATCTGATTTTGTAAACTAGTCTTAAATATCTATCGCGCCAAGTAGTTATCGTCAACCGGGATGACTTTAGGAAAATTTGGGGTTACTTTGATGGTAGGTATTTGAACGGCTTTAAAATTAGCATTATTCATTATTTACTAAAACTGTTCATGTAACTAGTTAGATCGATAAATATTCTTGTAAACCTACCATAGAAAATCGCGAATTTACTTTTTTTTATGGGATTCCTATCCCATAAAAAAAACCTCCTGCAAACCTCCTCCCAAACGCCTCCTGGCAAACGAGCAGACAGGTCGCCTGATGGTAAGCGATCACCGCCGCCCATGGACACCCGAAACACCTTACAGTATGACTTTAAAACTAAATTTTCAAAGTCGCCCCTGCGTTTTAAAGCTACCCCGGTTGACCGTACTCGTATTGAAGAACGGTCAAGGCGGTAGAAAAATGTAGGATTTACCGGCCAATGTCTTCATAAAACGCGTGACTTATAAAATATGAATTTGGCGCCATTTTTAGTGCCAAGAATTGGTTGACCGTCTATACAGGATGATTCATGAGTCGTGAGCAGGAGTGAACAGGGTACTGGGGAGGGTCACGCTAAGCAACTTTCATAATGGGGCAACACTGAATAATTGTGATTATTTTTCTTAACTATGACTTAATTGATAAGTACTTAATTGATAGCTAATTATCAATTACGTTCTAATTATGACTTAATTGATGATTAACTATCAATTAAGAAAAAAAAAATATCACAATTTAGTGTTGCCCCATTATGAAAGTTGCTCAGTGTGACCCTCCCCAGTACCCTGTTCACTCCTGCTCACGAGTCATGAATCATCCTGTATAAACGTTATCAAACGAACAGTACCTCTCTGTTTATACGTACTTGCGAACGTATGCTCGCAACAAAGGCTGGCGTCTTGCGCGCCCTGTAGATCAATACGGCGCGCCCCGCCCGCCGTGCAAGAACTTTGCACACTTGCCTTACCTTCACGGACGTAGATTTGACGCGGAAATGTGATATCATTGAATCCTGATAAGAATATCTGACCTCAGAAGATAATATATTTATTCATAGTAGGTACAGTCAGCGTCAAAGACAAAAGCTAAAGCGCCAAATATACCGGAACAGATCTACATTATTATTCTGCTGATATATTTGGCGGTTTGGCCATCACAAAGTATTTGATGCTAACTGTACAAAACAGCAATGATGTGTAGGTACCAGTGGCGTAGCGTCGATATAACTTGATTCCCAACGGGTTCCCTACTTCCCTAAAACTTTCCAGTATCTGAAGAAGACAAACAAAATACCATACAAAATAGATTCCGAAAACCCCTCTGGCTTTAACAAAAATTTTCATGCCACGCTACTGGTAGGCACGTGCTGGTAAGTTACACTGTACAATTGTAAATATCTCTTCATTCACCGCCATAAGAGCTATGGGATACATTTTTGGGCGACTTGTGTATCTACATCCATATTTTTAAATTTGACTGTACCTAACCGAACGTACATATCTAACTACAAATATTAACCAACATAGATGTTGAAATACTCCACTTCAAACTATCATATCTCAAAAAAGTCTCATGTATCAAATGATCACTCTTAGCTTACATTTTTATTTCTGTTTGGCTAATGAGCTTAGAATGCCTTACTCGATAACTAGACATATGTATTTAAGTTTAGTTCCTTTACTTAAATTAATTTAATAAATTACTAAATATCAGACGTTAAACAAAGTTCACTCCGTCGTAGGCCACGTCTTTGCCTTTGGCTAGTCTGTGGCCAAGAGTAAGCCCAAATAGGCGTTAGACGTTCAATTATTCTTAGTCTTACGGTCAATTTTTTGACTTTGCCTCTTGGCCTAGATACAATTGTACAACTTCTCCGTGAAGTTTTCGCTCTCGAGTAACATATTCTGTGCTCATGGTAGCATTGCTGATATTTTCAGGCAGATATTTACGGAAGGGCGTGGCGGGTCGTGACCCCCGCGTTACTATTGGCCGGATCTGACACCCACCAGGTTCTTATTA
This sequence comes from Leguminivora glycinivorella, assembly GCF_023078275.1. NCBI lineage: Eukaryota > Metazoa > Arthropoda > Insecta > Lepidoptera > Tortricidae > Leguminivora > Leguminivora glycinivorella. The sequence continues at coordinate 2,347,694 of NC_062985.1, read as the reverse complement.
CGATTACGGTGCGTACTTCAATGGTTTTACTTGTACAGTTAGCAGAATACAAATAGCAGTAACTTCGTAAGGGCCCATTTAGACGGTACGAGAACTCGCATACGAGTTATTTAATTTCAAAAGATAAAAGGTACTTTTAGTTCTTTGCTTTGACTCGCAATATGAGTGAGCAGAAATGAAATTTAAAATATTATCTTCAATTATATTATTTTTAAGCCCCGACGCAAAAACGACGGGGTGTTATAAGTTTGACGTGTCTGTCTGTGTGTATGTCTGTCTGTCTGTCTGTCTGTCTGTCTGTCTGTCTGTCTGTCTCTCTGTATGTCTGTCTGTCTGTCTGTCTGTTTGTCTGTCTGTCTGTCTGTCTGCCTGTGTGTGTGTCTGTCTGTGGCATCGTAGCTCTCGAACAGATGAACCGATTTTGATTTAGTTTTTTTTTGTCTGAAAGCTGAGTTAGTCGGGAGTGTTCTTAGCCATGTTTTACGAAAATCGGTCCACTATGTCGCGGTCGGGGGTTTTTCAAAATTTTAATTTTGTGGTTAGGTTATCAAATAATTATAATTTAATTAATATATTTTTCTAGTCATAGACTAAACAATAAACATTACTAAAAATATCCACAATATCTCCAAATTTCGCTTCCTCCCAAGATATCTCAAGTGCCACTTAATCTATTACCGTCATAACACCGCGCCATAAAAACAGCGATAAGCGTTTTTTACCCGCTAGTGAATGAAAACCGGATTGGTTTTCATTACGGCTGGATCCGACCGGATTTTAGGGGATCACTGGACGGATCCGACCGGACCGGATTCAGTTTTCTATACCTTTTTTAATTATAAAATGACCAATTATTGATAAATTATTTTAACAATAATACAAAATTAACAGTTTCAAGTGTAACATTACATTAAACAATTCATCTCATAGTAGAAATTTAATTTGTACCGATTTCTTACCTGTAAATCTTATAAGTACTTACCACAATAAAAACTATTTAATATCTATAATATGAATCCCGTGTGAACCTAACCAAAAGGGGCCGTATCCGGCCGGATTACTGGGTTGGTCCGCCGGACTGGATTGCCATCCCTATTCTCTCAAGTTATCGCGCGTGGACGGGCCCTAGGGAGTTCCAGGATCCCTTTTTTAGGGTATTTTTACGTAAACGATGGATATATTGGGATATTGATGGATATGTGATCGTGATACACTAGTTGAATGCCCATGGGAAACGTAACTAGAAATATAGCGATTATTTTACGGATTATAATTCTATAGGTTGGTAAAAAAAATGCTAAGCTATATTGTTATATAGCTTAGCATTTTTTTTTAAATACTACGATACTGGAAACAAATATACTGTCTGCCTTATGGCAAGCCGTCATCGTAGACTACAGACGCCTGCACTTTTGGATATCTTATTTAGATACCCAAAACTACTTACTACTTTTGATACTTTTGGATATGTTAGAGATTTTGGTTATCTTATATTTTATTTCCCTTAAATGAGCATTTCTTTTTTTTGCCACTTTTATGAAGTGTGATATTTTTGAAAAAAAAAATGCTATTTCAACTCAGAATTATTAGCCTTTTCAATCCTAGTAGTTAAAAAAATTGTCCTCATACGATTTTTCTTATTTTGTTACCATTTCCGTACATGTTGTATGGGGTAACAAAAGAGGAAAGTAATAAAAATGTATGCAAATTCTGGGACACTTTTTGTCTCCCAGTGAGATTGAAAGTACTCGTGATTCTGAGTACAATTGACCTGAAATTTCTTTAAACAATAAAAAAAAAAATTATTGGCAAAAAAAGAAATGCTCAAACGAGAGATACCTACACTTGAATCACAACTTTAATGAAACAATGGGAGGTATCTAGTGGTCTTATAATGATAATAAACTTTTATATGTTTGTATGTATGTATGTATCTCTCTAATTATTTTGCTATGCTGTGGCTGTAACTATATTTGCCAAATGAAAGAAATTGAAGTAACTCTCTAACAATTTTTTTTCCAAAAAAAAAAAAACGAAAAATGTTGCGTTAACAAACGCTGACTCTTATAACTTGAATGCTTCTTTATTTTTACGACAGTGTTGCTATTTTAGTGAGACGATATCTACTCGCAAAGTGGCCCGTTTGTGGTTCCAGAAACTACCAATTTGGGAATATTATCTCTCCGAGATAACTCGCAGTAGTTTTTTATGGTAGAAATTATTTATGATTGTGTTGAAAGAGAAATTTAGTTTATTGTGTATTTCGAGTTGAGTGTTGATGAGTGTTAAACGCAGTTTGTATAAAATGCATTGTCTTGAGTTATTAACATTTGAGGTTTCTTTAAATTTGTCTTGAAAATAATAAAGTTTATAATCAAATTTTGTTACAACTATTTTTATCGATTACCTGTTTATTTAAAAGTAGGTAGGTAATATTTAATGATTGAAAATATACCTCTAATTGTTTATCAGTACTAAACTATACTCTATCTCAGTGTTCTCAGATTTTATTACATGCGTGTTTCTTTTTTATAAATTTTGCCTGTAAATCCATAGGTTCTGTAATTCAAAACAGTAACAGTCTACATAAGTACATGAAGTACCTAAGCAAAACATTTTCTAAGTAGTTATTAGTGTAACTTGTTACAGTTGTTACCTTAAAATTTAAGCAAGCAACTAAAATCTTTTACTCGTTTCTGTATTGACACTTAACAATAATAGTGAGACAACAATATTTTGTTGTTTAATTAACAATATCTGGGCGACCGAGCTTCGCTCGGTTCTGTTTCGTATCCTTGACATGTGTCGCCATCTAGTTCAAAAATGAATAGTACCTACATCGAGCGAAAGAATTCTCAGCCTTAACAACACAACTACTCCACACGAGATGGCGCGCATTTCGCCACAAAAACTCAAATAGTGTATTTTTCTATTCGTTTTAGCCTTGACCTTTTTTTTTTTTTTTTTTTTATTATAAACTGGCCAGTGATTGACCTTAGTCGCACCTGATGGAAAGTGACGACAAGGCCGAGGTTGTAGCTCACTGGTTCAGTAACAGCCTATTCACTCTTGACTTGAATTCACCCAGATTGTATTCGCCCGGGAATACAGATGAGGGGAGCATGTTCCATTCCTTAGCAGTTCGCATTAGGAAAGAAGAGGCAAACCTCTTCGTGCGAATGAAAGGTAGGTCGACAACGTAAGGGTGAAACCGCTCCCCGCGCCTGGTTGTCCGGTGATGGAACGGGGAAGGAGGAACCAGGTCATGCAGTTCCTGTGCACACTCTCCAGAATGTATCCGGTAGAAGACGGACAAGGACGCAACTCGACGGCGATGCTCGAGGCTTTGTAATCCTGCCTTGCCTGCCGGAACGTCGCCAATGAGTCTTCGAGCTCGACGTTCTATTGAGTCCAAGGCTGCCAACTGGTATTTGGCAGAGCCGTCCCACAAGTGGCAGCAGTATTCCATACACGAGCGAACTTGCGCCTTGTATAAGGAGAGAAGTTGCTCCGACGAGAAATACCGCCTCACTTTAAAAAGGATGCCAAGTTTTTTTGCTGCAGTTTTAGCCTTGGACTCAATAGCAGACCCGAAGTTCAGGTTTGAGTTGAGCGTTAGCCCGAGTAACTCTAGGCGGTCCGTTACTGCCACGGATACATTCCGGAAAGTAGGAGCCAGGGTGAACTGACTCCGTTTGGCGGAGAAGAGACACGCCTGCGTTTTTGAGGCATTGAACTCGACTAAGTTGGCCTGGCCCCAATCGGATACAGCTTTCAGAGTCGAGTTCGTTTCCTCCAACATACCTTCTCTAAGGGATTGGGTTACACTGGCACTGGCCCGTGCATCGGACAAATATCTCACCGTGACTGTGCTGTCGTCTGCATACCCCAAGATACCGGGCTTGAGCAGATCATTGATATGCAGCAAGAAGAGAGTCGCGGAGAGAACTGACCCCTGAGGAACCCCGGCAGTAATCTCCATAAGATCGGACGAGCAGCCGTCAACGACTACTCGAATGGATCGGTTCCTCAGAAAATCAGTGATCCAAGCGCGCAGGCCAGGAGGGAGCCCGTATGCGGAAAGCTTGGCAATAAGGCTGTCATGCCAAACCCTATCGAAGGCCTTGGAAATGTCGAGGGACACAGCCAAAGCCTCACCATGCCTTTCGATGGCTTCACCCCAAAGGTGGGTGGCGTAAATCAGAAGGTCCCCGGTGGAGCGGTTACGACGAAACCCGTACTGCTGGTCACTGAGGAGATCGTTACCTTCGAGATACGCCAGAAGCTTGGTGTTCAATACACGCTCCATAATCTTACAGAGTATGGAGGTGATTGCGATGGGCCTATAATTCGATGGGTCGGCACGACTCCCTTTCTTAGGGACTGGTTGCACATTGGCAAGCTTCCACGTCTCGGGAACAAAACCCGTATTGAGAGAAAGCCTAAACAGGCGCGTCAAAACTGGTGACAACTCTGGGGCACATGTTTTGAGCACGATAGCTGGAATACCGTCTGGGCCACTAGCTTTTTTGACGTCTAGGCAGCGCATCGCTTTCAACACCTCTTTTTGGTGTATTTTGATTTCGGGCATTGAAGCCCCGCAATACGGCAAAAAGGGCGGAATAGCGGTACCAGCGTCTAGACGTGAATTCTCCGCGAATAGGGAGACAAACAAGTTTGCTTTCTCTATCGCAGTGTGCGCCAGTGACCCATCCGGCTTGAGCATGGGAGGTAGCGAAGGACGACAGAAATTCGACTCCACCGATTTCGCAAGCGACCAGAACGCCTTACTCCCTGACGGGTACGAGGATAGTTTGGTCCCAATGCGGCTAACGTGGAGGAATCGGGCTTTCTGAATAACCTTCTTGCAGGACTTGGCAGCTTTATTGAAACACTGCTTCTTATCGCGTACATCCGGGACCTGTGTCGCCATCTAGTGTTTGCAATAAATAGTACTTACATCGACCGAAAGAATTCTGTCTTAACAGTACAACTACTGCACACGAGATGGCGCGCGAAGAAAAACGCATGAAAACTCGAAAATTCGCGTTTTCCGGGACCTAAGGATAAGTTAGACCGATTTTTCACCCCCAAAAACCCCCACATAACAAATTTCAGCGAAATCGTTAGAGCGGTTTCCGAGATCGTCAGTGTAAATAAATATATAAATAAATAAATATACAAGAATTGCTCGTTTAAAAGTATAAGATTTAACAATTTCATACCTATTAAATTTCTAGTTAGAGTAAATTTCAAGATTCATTGAGTCCAATTAGACCATGAAAGAACGTCAAAACGTAAAGTAAAAACTGCGGAATTCTGGTAGGAGGGACCATCTGCGTTCCGCATACCGCGTAGCTACAGGGTGGATTTATTTTTAACACTGATTTAACCTTTCTTATGCGCCTGTCAAAAATTAGTCAATAATATATCAGTTATAATAAATATGTTAAAGTTAAAACAATATGGAGCATAGAAGAAGTTTCACGATTTTTACATATACTACATAAAATTGCAAACGGGACTTAGTCGTGTTTAACTATTTATTCTGACCATTGTGTGTATTTACAAACAAAAGTTAGGTACCTTGAGTCGCATTGTAAACCAACTTATATAAGTATTTAAGTACCAACCATTATGTAAAGTTTCAGTTGTATCGAATAACTTAAAATTATGTTTAATTTAGCTTGTAAGGTTTAGGTAAACTTACAACAAAAACAACAAAAGGTCTAAAAAGGACAATGCGAGTAGATAACTACCTGCATTTACTTTCGATGTAAAAGTTCACAGCGGAGATCCTTTAAGCAATAACAGTATTTTTCTAAGACTTATATTGACCGGGATATAAACCGTGATTACCTTTTTAATTTTTATTAAAGCCCCGATATTTCGATGCAGTTGCATGCATCATGATCACGGGAAACAAGGAAAGGAAACGGGAAATAAGTTTTATGAAACTAACCGTGAATCATTTAAAACTCTTACCCCTTATTCATAAACGTTCACTAAATTTATCAAGCCGATAAAGTTCGTTTGTCCCTTTCTATCACACCAATACGTCGGAAAGGGACAATAGTTATTTGTTATACAAGGGTGCAAAGTTGTATTTTAACGCCGAGTGTGGAATTGAAAAACGAGCAATTGAAAGGATTCTATAGTTGAACCACGAGCGCAGCGAGTGGTTCGAGAATAGAATCCTGAACTTGCGAGTTTTTTAATACACGAAAAGTAATAGTACATTACATCAGAGGCCGGGAAAATGAGGATTTCCGGCCAAGTGGGTATATACGGCCGAGCGAGCGTACGAGCGAGGCCGGATAGGGATACGAGGCCGGGAATCCGTTTTCACGCCGAGGCATGTATAGTGCTTTTCTCAAACATACAATGAAATTAAAAAAAATGCTCTAAAGGACAATATTTTATAAAAAAAAGTTACTTTGCAGGCCTAGGCCTAAAAAATAATATGAAATCCCTTTACAGTCCTCTCGAGTTGTTGCGCCCAAAAAGCGATACTTCCCAGCCCATTTTAAGGAACGTAAAGACAATATTTCATTGCATGTTTGAGAAAAATATATTTGCACCCGAGTGTAACACAAAACTTTTCCCCTCACTATAGCGAGGAAATTACAAAGCAAAAAGCGCGTTTATCACTGCTTCCAGTACTTCCACAGGTGGTAAATCATCGTCATCACTAGATTTTTACCAATTTTATCAATTTTAAAGCACAAAAAATGACTATATTCAAGGTCAAATTACTTTATCCACTAGTGGATAAAATGCGTTTTTACCCGCTGGTATTGAAGGACAAAACACGTGTTTCCGAGCTAGTGAGGGGAAAACGAACTTTATCGGCTTGATAACTTTAGTGAACGTTTATGAATAAGGGGGTTAGTATTTTCCTATTTGCAAAAACTTATCACCCTGTATATGCAATAGGATCCCGTGGGAACGAAATGGTTCATCTCCAATAGTCGATAGTTTAAGGAAGCCGCTGTTTTTGTTATTCTTATTGGAATTTTGGACATTTGGTGATTTCGGTGACGGAAATCCTTTTACTTGACATGAGTGAGAATTAACGTGTTTTGAAAGGTTTTGTGATAAATTATATCTACCTACTATTAATGATGGTTGTTCAAATGGTTATTTTATTTAAGTTTCGTTACGAAATACAAAAGGTACAATTTTTCTGCAATTCACCCTTGCGTTCCCTAATACTTTATTATTGAGTGTTACAGAACTTGATAGGTTGGTACGCAAAACATAATCCAATATAAGTAAATCTATTCTAATTTGTTTCCAAACATTTACTTGTCCCAGTAGTTTTGCGCAGCGGACTGAAATATGACGCTTTCCGGCTGGTGGACAGAAAAGGAATAAACAATGCTAAATTTTGGCTATAACATAATTTAAATCTTAATTAGGTGTGATACAAAATCAAGATCTTTAGTCCAGATAAACTACAGGACCCATTTCTCGAAGTTACAATTTACATGTGGTAGTCAATGTCTAATATGACAAGTTGGAAAGGGACTTCCGCTTGTAACAGAACTTGTAACTTATATCTTTCAGTTATTGAGAAATAGTACTGCAGTCAAGCTGTCTGTTACGCCCCAAACCAACACGGACGAGCGATAGAAAGAGAAAACTGCGACACGGAGTGTGAACGATTGTACCCATGGGTACAGGATCAACTGGAAGAATCTCACCTCACTATATCTTCAAAATCACGCACTCAACCTCAGATCCAGATGTCCGCCTCCATATGCAATATTCGAAAAGTCATTTCAAAATTGGAACAGATTACACGTGCGTTCCGGAGCGTGGGAACACGCACAGGTGCCGGAATCAGGAAGTGAAGTCCTATGCCAAAACAATGTTTAAAACTAAATCACGCGTTCCAAATTCAAACTTAATGAAAAAAAATAAGTTGGGAAATGGCCAATAACTGGCCGGTTTTTAAAGTAATTTGAAACGTGCGTTCGAATTTTAAATTTTATGGAGAAATGGAAAGAATAGAAATTAATTTGAAAAAGGAATAGAAGTCGAAATTAGGTTGAGTAGTGATGTGTTGTCATTGTTGGGATAGGTTGTGTTATTGGATAATTATTATTGTTATTGATAATAAGACTAGTAATTAGTTCATAACTGAACGTGTATGTGGATGTGATAGTGATGTAAATATAGGTAAAATACGGATAAGAAATCAAAAATAAAAATAACGTAATATTGGGCAGCGTAACCGTACACCAAGCAACCATAATTGGATAAGATAAGTTATTCAAATCTCTATGAATTGGTATCGATAGCTGACATTATACATGAACTTTATCATCCAATATAATTTTTTTCAATATAAGACATTTTATAATTTATTTCGGTTTTGCACCACTACAAAAGAGCACTAGAAAACAACGACTGAACGCTTACAAAGTGATGTGATTGTGACATTGGCTAGGTAGGTACCTAGGTACCCTGCAGCCCTGATGATTTGATTACCTTAGCACTTATCTTTCAGATGTGATTGATTGTTATGTCCTTAAAAATTAAATCTCAATTTTAAAATAAAAAATGTTGAGCATTTCTGCAATTATCAAAAAACGCACACACAGTTCCAACATCGCATAAAATTAATTAAGCGATCAGAGGTAAACAACCCCTGGCGCGGAAGATAGCTGATAATTTATTACCGTCGCACGACGCATTGTCTTACTTCATTAGGGGGATGGTAAAAATGTTTATTTTGTTTTAGGGTCGATTAAATTTGTTCAGTTGTTCTGCTCGAATGACACAGTTTTTTAGATAACTGTTTTTTTAGGCAGGTATGATGTGCTCTTTTGTTTTAATTATTAGGCCAGGCACTACTTTTTAAAAAACGAATAACACAGCTATGAATATATGGCGTAATTTACGTTCAGTAAAATTATTTGTCAATTTAAAAATTGCACGTGAAACATTACAATGTGGTACTAAACATTATTTCTATAGAAAACTTGCTTCTCTTAATAAATTAGAACAAATTAATATTAATGCATAATATGTTATGAATAAATGCTACAAAGAATATGTATATCTTATATGGTCCGAGTATATTAATTAAAATGCACAATTCGATAAGGCCATAGTGCACACAAAACTAAATCAAACCAAAATGTATTCAAGAAACGTGCATTACGAAAAAAAAATCAAACTGAACCCTCCCACGTCTCCGGAAGTCCAGGTGTAATAAATCAGTACGTTGACGGAACAGGGCGCAGATTAATTTCATTCCTCACGGACTTAAAACTTTGCCATACTAATTTGAATCGGCTCTGTTAACGGTTGTGTACCCCTGGATTTTACACACAACACGAAACCAACCTTAGGCTCTAAAACTTAAAGTCAAGATTTGATTGGAGGTGTTACCTAAATTGGCTGTTACCGCGCGTTCTAAATTTGAAATTTAATTTGTTCGATTTACGGTTGAGGTTGGTTTGAAAATGGAATTGTCACAAAATGTTCTAAATAATGTTGGAATTCATAATAAATGGCGGCGGTCGTGACGTATGCGAGTTGGATCCTTGCTGTCATTCTATCACTTGCTGAACCTTATAAAGGCTAGAGACTAGAGTCGCAAAACTATGTAAGCCAAAACCCGTTATTAATGTTACAATTTATTGAGAACTAGGGTTGGCACGTATTTTGAAGGGACTCAGTAGGGAGCTCAATTTTGCCGTTGCGTTGGTGCTCAAGCCCAAATGGGCTCATGAAAAATATCAAAATAATAATGTCATGAACAAACATCGGCTACCTGCCTGCTTACCATCTGGTGGGCCGTATGCTTTATTGCCACCAAGTACCTACCTATTAAAAAATTACATTGCAGAGTTAGCTTGGTTCAATTTGTCCTTTATATGTAGGCACGTATTACATTCCAAACTATCATAACTACTTAATTGGTATAACATTTAAATAATTACTTACAAAGTTTACCACAAATAATAAAATTCATTAAATTTTTCACCAATGCATATTTCCAATCATGTTTCCAATAATTACACTACCAAGGTTATACCAACTTAAACATGCAGCTCAAAAACCAAACTATACACGTTATTCAACGGTAAAACTGCTCAAATTTGATTTCAATAACTGCATTATTATTTGCAGAAAAGTCAGATGCGCGTCATCAATGAAATTTGTCTCGCTGTGAAAAGAAATATGGCCGCCACAGCTGTCAACTTGTGAATGAAGATATCATTGTTAACACCTTTTTACTATTTTCTCTTTATAAAATATCTTGTAATCTGTATAAATATTGTGATAAAGTCTAGTTTTGATATAAATTTAGTTTTTGACTAGTTTCTAGTAATTTGGTTAGTAATATTTGTATAGAAAGCCACTGGTCATTAGAAATACGTTCCCCGGTCATTATTGGCGTGTAAAAGTTTTTGTTACAATTAATTTTATGGACATTTACGTAATTGTCGTGGTAAAGAGATATGTGGGCGAGGACAAATTGCCTTCGTTTCTTAAGTAATTTATGGTGGTCAGTTACACGTGGCCTCTTTGTGTGGAATAATGGTAACAATGTCAAAGTGATCATTTTAAAGGTGGTAAAATCGATTTTTTGCTCCAAATTAGGCGGCAATAGGCTAGTTTCCTACTAGTCAAATCAGCTTCTTTTTAAGAACTGTGGTTCTTTTTAAGAAGAATTACTATGAAATACTGAGGAGTGACGTCACGGTCCATTCATTTATCTACTTTATAATATAGCTTTCTCTTTGACTTATTAAATAGAAATTATGTTTCAACATAACTACTGTCCACATTTTTCTTCTAATTATGTGTTGCGTTATTTCGTGCACTGCATAACAGTTATTTGTTATACAAGGGGGCAAAGTTGTATTTTAACGCCGAGTGTGGAATTGAAAAACGAGCAAGTGATAGGAGAATAGAATCCTGAACTTGCGAGTTTTTTAACACACGAGAAGTAAAATACATTTGCACCCGAGTGTAACACAAAACTTTTCCCCTCACTATAGCGAGGAAACTACAACGCAAAAAATGCGTTTATCACTGCTTCCAGTAGTTCCACGGGTGGTAAATCATCTTTATTACTAGATTCACCTACTTTTATCAATTTTAAAGCAGTTAATTTGACTTTATTCAAGGTCAAATTACTTTACCCACTAGTGGATAAAATGCGTTTTTACGCGCTGGTATTAAAGGACAAAACACGTGTTTCCGAGCTAGTGAGGGGAAAAATATTTTATTAAGAGTAGGTATAGGAAACTAGCCTATTGGTACTACATATACACATACAGTACAGTCTAATGTCATCTTGTCAAGCGATTACGATACGATTTAGCGACGATTTACGTCTGAGACATGAAGTCAGTTTTAAAAGGGCCACTTTTTGTTTGATTGACTTTTAACTTATTCGATCCATATCGTATGTAGAGCTAATATTTCACGTAGGTAGGAGTTCGAACTGAGGAAAAATTAGTGAAGAATTTCAAACTAAAGGTTTCCTAAGAGTCTGATTCAGATTTCACAAAGTTTTAGTCCGTTTTCACATTAACCGATCCGATATCGGATGTCGGAGGGATTTCACTGGAAAAAATCGGTCCTATATCCGATATCGGATCGGAAAATGTGAAAACGCACTTACGGTTTTGATAGTACTGAAGATCGCTAATTCTAGTTGTGAACACGTATTGAAATGAAGCTCGTGGGAGGTACCTACGCTGGCTATGCTACGATTGTGATCAATGCGATCATTAATCATTATTATACCAAATAATCACCTAAACGAAGATCGACCTCCTGAATGTTTCATCACAATGACCACGTACAAAGTATAACTTAACAGTAGTAGTATTTTAACTTTTTGATACGGAATTAAAAATAATTTTTCAGTACAGGTGGTGTTTTTTTTACGCACTAGTGCGAGAAGTGGTTCATTATATGCCAGGTCGAAACTTCGGAGGCTCATCTGTATTGAAAAACGTCGTACGATACACGTGCGAAAAGGAAATTCGTAACTCGTGTCGATTTAAAACACTCCCTTCGGTCGTGTTTTAATTTATCGCCACTCGTTTCGAACTTCCTTTTTTACGCACTTGTATCGTAATGTACTATTTCAGTACAGATGGTGTTTTTTTTACGCACTAGTGCGAGAAGTGGTTCATTATATGGCAGGTCGAAACTTCGGAGGTCCATCTGTACTGAAAAACGTCGTTCGATACACGTTCGAAAAGGGAATTCGTAACTCGTGTCGATTTAAAACACTCCCTTCGGTCGTGTTTTAATTTATCGCCACTCGTTTCGAACTTCCTCTTTTTCGCACTTGTATCGAAATGTACTAAACTTTAAATAGAATAACGTTATGTAATCGTCTAATAAGAATATTAATCAGCCTGTACTTAGATCTCTTTCAAATGTGCCATTTCATTTAGTACCATGGCCTCATTTCTCTAAACTCCCAAACCAAACCAAACTCTCGAAGCTACAAGTTACAAGTGGTTGTCAATGTCTAATATGACAAGTTGGAAAGAGACGTCCGCTTGTAACTTGTAACTTTCAGTTTTGAGAAATGGTCACCTGCCGGCGTATTGTGATTCCAATTTTATCATTTATCCACGTGGATAAAGCATCCGTCACGCTTTGGCAAGTATGTCAGTGTGAGAGTGACAGTTGTCTTATCCACGTGGACAAGTGATAAAATTGGAAGCATGATACGCCGGCTGGGGGCCGATTTTTGAGTCTCACGGCGTTCGAATTCAGAAAATTGTCACTGAAAATAATAAGCAGTTCACCGTTTTCAACCGGTATTTTAGTGACAATGAGACTCAAAAATCGGCCGTCTGGTATACATTTCTTATGTTAAAGTATGCCTCGTAATACTATTTTAAAAGGTCATCAAATTGGACAAATAATAAAAACGCCAAAAACAGGTTTCTACGCCTTATTAAATTAACCCTAATTATGTTACCCTTACACAATCTATCAAATGTCCTATAAGAAAGGTTTCTAATAGGCTAATAGCATTAATACCTAATTTACGCTAATCCGCAATAGGAAGCCACACTAGTGCTAGAAAAGTTGCCATTTCGTTTGTGATTCGTTCCTTCCTTATAGAAGGTTGGAGTACGGTGACCATGAGATAGGATACATTAACTAGTCCTCAGACTCAAATTGAGCGTAATAGTACAAGTACAGAAGGCCCACTGCTTTGATGTTCCCGAAATGCCGCCTTTTTAAATACCTACAAAATTCTTACAAAGAAACGAGCCGCACGTGCGCGGCGTCCGGTGATAGGGTTACCTATGGATCCATACGAATTAATACTCACATAAAATGTATACTATCATATTCAAATCTTGGGAACTTTCTAGGTATATATACTGTATTTATATATTTTGGTTCAAGTTCCAACATCACAAGCCTTATTGAACTTTTCCGTGGGACTTAATCAATAGTAGATCTGTGTAAGAATGTCTTATGGTATTTATTTTATTCAATATGTCTATTTAACTAAGTATTATTAGCCATTCCACACGCGGACATCGCTTAAAAAAACCTCGCGACGTAAAGTAACAATAGAAAGTGCAAACGTGCATTCCGTGAGAACGCGCGCCACCCCTGAGTAGGCCGCGAACTCGCGGCCATCAGGATGTACTTGTAGCGCGGCGATAGAATCGCGGAGTGAGCCGCCCCTGGCGTAATACCAATTCTAATGATTATTAGGATTCTAAGGATTAATTACATATAAGTATACCTGTATTTAATAAAAGGGTCACTGTTTTCATAGCATATTTTGACAATCCAAGAGAAAAGGTTCAATATTTTGAAAGTGGTAATAAATGTAACTATTGCTTAAATACCGATGATGTTCTCAATACTATGGAACACGATTCTGATTTTAGTTTCCTATTCTTGATATATGGATCATATAGCGAAAGACAGCTTAGTCTTGCGTGTCCTTCAGGAATCGGTATGCTGCATGGGCACCCTACAATCAGCGTACCGTCGGCAAGTATTACATGTCGAACAATCCTCTTACGTCTTACTATACGGCTTCCGAAACTTGCGGTTAGGCCTAATTTACCCGTAGGAAATATTTCACTAGCGATATTGACCCTTTAAGACTAAGAAAAGGCTCAAGAAGTATTACTGATGTGACCTTTGGCAAAGAATGATGCTAGGTTGGACCTTTCAACTCAATCCAAAGCTGATCCCAAACTCAAAAGCGGCATTTGACACATACCACAGAATATATAATAGTAAAAGTATTGAAGGAAAGGTTTGATGTTCACGAAATGCCGCCATTGTAAATTCTGCCCATAACCTAAGGAGACACAGCCTCTCTGTGTTCTACCGCTTGTATTGTAAATACAATCGCTGTGTTTTGAAAAATTTTTTGACATGATGCCGACGGCCAGGGTTCATGACTGCACCGCCCGCAGTTGACAGCAAGGTTATCAAAGACAACTGGTTGGAAGAGATAGGAGAACCCTTTTTCCTTTTGAGACTTGTAATAAATATTAACGGTACTCACCTTTTTTCTACCTAATGAACCTCCTCATTTTTAGGATACCTATCAAGATCTAGGTATGTAACTAAATATGTACCTATCTACAACAAACGTAGTTACATTCTGTTGGGTGAAACTATTTAGACTCTAAATCATATACTAGAAAGAGTTAAGAGTACTCGTAAGAGTGATAATTAGATTAAATATTAAATTAGTTAGCCATTTTCACTTTAAACATCATTTACATTTACATCCGTCATTATTTTGCCCAAAAATTCCATAACGACTCAAAATAAATCACATGTGCTTAACAAAAACCACCATTTTGGAAACAAACAGCAAATGGCGGACATGACCTGCACCTTCCGTTTCCCACCCTCGTAATTTACGATTTATTAATAAATTTTACATACATCATTAGGAATCACACTCACGGGAATACACTTATTAGTAGTTAAAGTATACGTTCTAGAATCGTGTGGGAAGGGCAGATGAAAGTGTTTTTTTTTAACAATAGGTATGGCTTGGATGCGAGTCTTTTAAGCCAAATGAAAATAGTTTGGAAGGGCGGTTTGCTTGAACAAATGGAAATAAAAATGCTTGATGATCTTAAAAAGTGTTTTTTGGACTTTTTAGTGTTTTTATTGGGCTTGACAGAAGAGGGTGTAAATTAGTGAAAATAATAATTATAGAACCATAAATGTCCCACTGTGTTGAGCACAGATGACTTCTCAGAAATGTAATTTTATTTTATTATAAGGTGGTTGTTTCTAAGAAAATTCCTCCATGAAGCTTTTGGATAGCCATTATTTAAGAAACAATCGAAAAAATATGTGTTACTTAGTGTTTACTTAGCTGTTTAAAAAGTGACATACCTAGTATTCCTAGTAACACAAGACCGTTACGAAAAACCAGCAAAAAAAAACTTTCCAAGAAACAAAATTTGATTAAGTGCATATTATTAAATAAAAGCTTTCTTCACAACCTGTTTCAATGTTTCGTAACAACCCCAACCAGTTGAACCCTTTTCTACCCTTACATCAGGTGTTTGGACACTGGCTACCTTGTGCATCAAAGGGTTGAGTTTTTTTTATTATTTGGTTAAGTTGTTTTAGGTGACTACTGCACATAATTCAACTAGACATTATTGAACTAGAGTCGGACCGTGAAATAAATGCCATGAATGTACTAGAATGTGTGTTTTCACCGTTACCTACTAGTCTTCGATCGGCAAACTGATTTTTATCCACGACGGCACGCAGCGCAGAAGGTACGAGTATTATGCGTGAGAGATTGTGCGTTTGTTTGTGCAAACGAATATTACCGAATATCTCTTAAACTACTAAACCGATTTTAATGCGGTTTTCAGTAATGGGTTTGTGGTCTATTGGTGTATGTTCTTAGGTAGATTTTACGGTGATATTTTATTTAAATAGATAAATACATACTTATATACATAGAATACATCCATGACTCTGGAACAAATATCTGTGCTCGTCACACAAATAAATGCCCTTACGGGGATTCGAACCCGGGACCGCGGCGTAGCAGGCAGGGTCACTACCGACTGCGCCAGACCGGTCGTCAAAGTACAACACAACAACAACAAGTACACAAGTATTTCGTCACTACTTTTAAAAAAACTTGTATCTTCATCTGTCAATGAAAAGAAAATTGTAGTAAGTATGTATGGAATGCATATAAACTTACTGCGTTTTAACTTTGAGGAACAGCGTGAGATACGAGATTTTTTAAAAGAAGTGACGATTTCACAGTAGTGGACAAGTATTTGCCGAGATTGTCCCCCAGGAATCGGATAAGGTTCGTCTTCCCGGTTTCCGTCCGAGGAAGTCGCACGTGCTTGGTGTCCGTTACACTAGGAACTTGCGGTTTGTACAGGCTTTTATACAGTGTGGTAAGTAAATACTTTTAATACTAGTGGCCACTTAGGGTGGAATCACATCTATAATCATCGATCCGCATGATAAGTCTGGCTGAGTCGGTAGTGACCCTGCCTGCTAACTCTAGTCTCCGATATGGTGTGGTCTTATGGGGAGCCAGTACTGATGCCCTGGACCTCTTCATCCTTCAAAAGAAATGTATACGTATTTTAGCAAATATAAGGATTCCTAATAGCTGCTGCCCCTTCTTCAAACAATACGAGCTCCTTACACTGCCGGGTATATACATAATGGAGGCCGTTATCTTCGCACGGAAAAACCCTGACCTGTTTGAGGCTAAAGTAGACACATATAAAACTAGAAGCCAGTATAGAAATAAGCTAAAAACACCTGACTCGAACTTGGCTATATATAGAAACGGTCCCCATTTTTTATGTATCCGCATAGTTAACAAAATCCCTGATGACATCAAATTAGAAAATAATGACAATTTATTCCATAAGAAATTGAAAAGTTTTCTCATACACAAATGTTACTACTCAGTGGAGGAGTTTTTTAATGACGAAACCTTTTAGTACCTAACTTAAAATTTCCAAAAAAAAAACGTTTTTTTTTTTTTTTGTTACATATATTTTAAATTTAATTGAAATCATTTATTCCTAAATCGTATTACTCGAATTATATTATGCTATGACCAAAAATTATTATATAATAATTCCACCTATCCAAATTATTAACTAACTACATGGCCTGAAACTTAGTATTAAGCTAGATATAAGTAATTTGTGTGCCCTGACAGGGTGTCATGGAAGCTATTTGTAAAATTTTAAGATCCTATGTACATGACTTATACAAATAAACATCTTATCTTATCTTATCTTATCTTATCTAAGTCGCGGTCCTGGCATTTACCTCTATTGTAATGAGCACAGATATTTATTCCTAAGTCATGGATGTTTTTCTATGTATATAAGTATGTATTTATCTATTTAAGTATGTATATCGTCGCTTAGCACCCATAGCTTTACTTAGTTTGGGGCTAAGTTGATCTGTGTAAAGTGTCCCCAATATTTATTTATGTATTATTTAAGTACCTAATGTAGGTACCTATAAGAAATCGCACGCATGCTTTCAGCTTTCTGACGCATAAGTATCTTCATACTAACGAGTGATTTCTCGTACTTACCTGCTGTGACTTCACCTGTAAAAAAAATAAAATGAAAAAAAAAAAAAAAACTACAACCGTAAAAAAAAAAACTACAACTGTAGATCGTTCTCGCATTGCAATTTCAATGTTATTGCGTATATTGTTCATATTTATTTGCAATGTTGTTAGTGTTAATGCGAGAACGTTCATATACAAATTGTTCATACTTATTTCTGCCATGTCTTTCGGGAATCGCTTTAAGGCCGCTATAGACGGACAAAGTTTGCTTGCAGTTGGGTTGCAGTGCCGCCATCTGTCAATGAATGACGGTGATACTAGCTTATTAGTTATTCGTTCTCGTAGTTTAATACTTCAAATGTTGCAAATAGAAAGATGAAATTTTATCGTACTAAAAACCCAATTAAAAGCACGCATCTTGGCCCAAACTTGCATTTAAATACATGCTTATCACACTTATCAGCATTTATTACTGACCTAATAAAAATATTTAAATTTCAATTAAATTACCTGCATTAAGACGCTACAGGAGCGAAAATGCTAAAATGGAAAGGAGCCCCCCTTTCAATTTGGGAAATTTAGCTAAATATACTAGTTTTATTAACAAGATTTATAGAAAAAAAAAATTGTCGGACCGTTTAGTTTTTTTGGCCAGTTGTTACCAATCTTGAGCATCACACCTTTTTTTTGCGCCATAATGAAAAAGGTCGTTTTTGGAAATTTTTGATTAGCTCTAGCATCTTTAAAAATAAAAATATCAAAACCGTCCGACATAGAAAAAAAAATAACAATATGTGTTGAAAAAATCATTGCTCTATCTTCAAAAACCAGGGAGGAAATAGTCTAGAGCGTTTGTATGGAGAATTGACCCGTCCTGTATCGTTTTAAAACACAAGTATCCGCGTTAAAAAAAACTAAAAGCTTTCTTTTTAAAATTCATCGGCTCTAAACATAATTCCATTGCCTTTTATATTTTTATAAAGACAATTCGTAAGCAACTTCCCGCCATAATATTTCCATACCCTTCGATTTACCAAGTTAAATTTACAATCGCTGAAATTCGAATCGTATGAAAATTGTCCCTATAACAGACCCTTAAGAGCGTTTTATCATTGTTCGGGTTGAGTTTTTAAGTTTGTTTACAATAATAATATAAGACACTGTCAAAATTGAAAATGATTCAAAAGTAGTTCTTATTATAAGTGCATAAGGATACTGTTGTAGTGACGTAGCTACAGATGTTAATTTGCAAAGATGTGCAGTATGGAATACTGGCGAAGTAGGGGAAGTAATACTTCCTTTATAAGTTTTATAAAAACATTATGGGGGTTTAAAACCGATGGTTTTAAATCGAACAGCTTATTTTATTCATGGATAAAAGTAATATTTACATAATGTTGTGGCACACATACCCTTTTAACCAAATTTTATCTATACGTATGTATGTATTTCTATAGGTCTACCACAGCAGTTCTAAAAAAGTTTGTGCATAGCCACGTCAGTAAATTTTAATTGATCCTATTTTGTTACCAACATTAAGTAATATAAGTCAATAATTGTTATAGGTAATTAAGAAAATATAGATACTAGAAAACCTTAATGACGAAATAAAACTTGCTAAAATTTCAATTCATCAAAAAAATCTTGGTAACAAAGTAGGAATAAAAAAAAAAACAAATTTAACTTTTTCCTTAATTTTTATACAAACTTTTTGAGAATTGCTGAACAACGCTTTTTAAGGTTACAAAAGTTAAGGTGGTACCGGTAGAATATTAGTGATTAAGTCTATACATTGTAAAATTCAACATTATGTTTCATTTTATAAGTGGAAAAATTACTGTATTGGGTGGGACTCGAACTCACGGCATACTTAATTTCATGCAGTACGCAGATGTTTCTGCTTTAAAAAAAATAACATCCTTCTAACTTCTTCCGAGGAGAGAAGCTGACAGCAGAATGCATTTATTATTCTTAACCTATTTCTTAACCTATTTCTATTCAATAGGAAATCGGAATTACGAAGCGCTGGTAGCCTACCGGTAAGTACGTGTGACTTTCGTTCCGGAGGTCGCGGTTTTGAACCCCGGCTCGCACCAATGAGTTTTTCGGAATTTATGTGCGAAATATCATTTGATATTTGCCAGTCGCTTTTCGGTGAAGGAAAACATCGTGAGGAAACCGGACTAATTCCAATAAGGTCTAGTTTACCCTTCGGGTAGGAAGGTCAGATGGCAGCCGCTTTCGTAAAAACAAGTGCCTACGCCAAATCTTGGGATTAGTTGTCAAAGCGGATCCCAGGCTCCCATGAGCCGTGGCAAATGCCGATGCCGGGATAATGCAAGGAGGATGATGAGAAAATCGGAATTACCTACACTTTAAAAGGTACCTCTACTGCGTCTTACAAAGTGTTGAAAAGTTTTGAAAAACTTGGAAAAAGCCTTCATTGCACTTAAAAACTCGTTAAAAAATGTCGTTTTTATTCTGAAACTTTTAAAATTATTATACATTCTGATTGTTATTGAAGTTAGAACGAAGACACGAGCAAAGACTGATAAAAATGACAAAGATATACAAATCGAAGTTTAAAGGCAATGACCTAACCACGTGTTACGTGCTATCATTATATATCAAAATGTAATGTATGGTTTAAAGCAATAATTTTTTTTTTATAGAGGACCGATTTTCACGAAACATGGCTAAGAACACACCCGACTAACTCAGCTTTCAAACAAAAAAAAACTACATCGGTTCATACACACACACACACACACACACACACACACACACACACACACACACACACACACACACACACACACACACACACACACACACACACACACACACACACACACACACACACACACACACACACACACACGCACACACACACGCACGCATGCACGCACGCACGCACGCACGCACGCACTACTCTCTAGCAGGGGCGGCTCACTCCGCGTTTCTTTCGTACATTTCGACGGCCGCGAGTTCGCGGCCCATAAAGTTTGAACCTTCACGCTGCGCAATAGAACGCAATGTCGCATGCAGTCCGGTTGTTGAGAGTGAGCCTTCTGTACTTGTACTTTTATATATTCTGTGTCTCTAGTTTGTTCGCTAGTTTGACGCTACCTATAACCAAAGAGGATCGAGTATTATAGAGTTACTGTCGAAGTAAAATGTGTAATCACTGTGTACCAAAGAACCTCCCCGCCACCCGATTGGCGTGAGTTTGGGTTCTTTGGACAAAGGGGCGCTGGTTCTGTCCGGAAATCGGCACCTTAGGAGGATTTTCACCGTTTCGGGGTGCAAAACAAATGAGGAGAACTTAAAAGAAAAATATATATAAATATGCCCTACACTCACCCGCGCTTCGTGTTGTAGGTCGCCGCGTAATATGGTACGGCTTTTCCGCTCGCCGTATATTAAACACAAATTTTCTTTAATTTTATCCGCAGTCCACCACCGCCGTGGACGTCAATTTTCTCTCTTCCACTGACATTATTTTTTCCTCTTGTCATAAAATTTTTAAACTTAGTTCCAAATATAAGTAGCGTCTTTTGCGCATGCCCCATTCCCCATACGAAATAAATATATATGATAAAATGATGTGCGAGTGAGACATGACATGTAAACAATTTAGAAACGTTCCGAAACTGGTATTAAAACTAAACATTCCCCCGCCCGAGAAAGGCTAAAGCCTTTATCAACAACAAACAAATAAAACACTAAATTAAAACAATTTGGTAACGCTAACTCCGCTTAGTCGTCCAAAGGAAGCCTACAAATTTTAACAACAGGCCGCGTGAGGCTACCTGTAGAAGTTTTAAGACGTACTACCCTAACAACACCGTCTTTGCCGGGTAGCAGATCTTCTATCCTACCTAACTTCCATTTTAGAGGAGGTAAATTCTCCTCCTTTATCAGGACAAGATCACCCAGCTGAGGCGGATCAGTTGGAGATGTCCATTTTCTACGCATTTGAAGAGAATGGAGGTATTGTTCACTCCATTTTCTCCACAACCGTTGAGACATAGCTTGTATTAAGTTAAACCGATTCAACCGTGAGTTCGGAATGTCTTCGAAATTGTACTCCGGAACCGAAAGCAAAGGTCTTCCAATAAGTAAATGAGCAGGCGTCAAAACCTCCAATTCATTAGGATCTTGGGTCAATGGGCATAGAGGACGACAATTAAGGACTGCCTCCACCCTGGTAAATACCGTTACCAATTCGTCAAACGTCAAAACCTGTTCACCTATGACGCGCCGCAATAGTGTCTTAGCCGACTTTACGGTCGCCTCAAAAAGACCACCGAAATGTGGCGCCGCTGGCGAATTAAACCGCCACGTTATAGACTGTTTGGCCGCGCCGTCGCTAAGCCCTTGTTGTGCTTCCTCAGAAGCCAAATATTTCCGCACATCATCCAAGTATCTGTTGGCACCTGTATAATTGGTTCCGCAATCTGAACGTATCACACTCGGCATTCCGCGTCGAGATGTGAACCGTGTCAAAGCCGCAAGAAACCCTTCTGTCGAAAGGTCAGTGACACACTCCAAATGAACCCCTTTGGATGCAGAGCAGATAAATACGCAAAGATACGCCTTCAGAATTTTTGCGTTCCGCAAACGAGACTGCTTAATGCTGAATGGACCAGCAAAGTCAGTTTGAACTGTGTGAAACACACCAGTTGAATTAACTCGATCCCATGGCAGCGCTGACATAATCGGCGCTGTTGGTCTGGCTTTGGTTTTAAAACATTTCATACACTTGAAAATTCGTGTACGAATCACTTGTCCCGCAGAAAGAATCCAAAATTGCCGCTGTAATACCGACATCAAAACCGTTGCCCCCGCGTGGCAATAGGTCACATGAAAATGATCCACGATCAAAACCGTTAGAGCATGTGATTTTGGTAAAATCACCGGATGTTTCCGTGGAAAAGACAAACTTGAATGCTCCAAACGACCTCCAACGCGCAATAAACCGTCATCCGCAATAAACGGCAAAAGCCGACGTAGCCGCTTGGAACATTGTTTATTCTGGTCTAAGCAGTGGATATCATCCGTAAACTCCTCCTGCTGAACCAATTTGATTAACCGCTGCAAAGCGAACCGTCGCTCTGGGACTGATAATACCCCCCTAAGTTTCTCGGACAAAGGCCTGGCATTGTTGACAAACCGGAAACAATATGCTACGACCGTCAATAGCATATTTAAACAACTAAACCGCGTAAAAATATTATCTTTGTCAACAATCCCGACCAGGGCCTGAACATTTACCTTCACTTTCCGCAATCCAGGTAATGGATCTTCCGCTTTGTCCATTATATTCCTGGGCCAGGTCTCCGCATCACCTGACAACCAAGGAGGTCCCCACCATAAAGGATGCTCCAATAGTACTGACGCGCGACAACCGCGACTCGCGACATCAGCAGGGTTCATTTCTGAAGGTAAGTGTCTCCAGGCTATATTTAAACCGCAATTTAGAATCTGAGAAACTCGATTGCCCTCAAAAGTCTGCAACAAATGTGGCGATGTCTTCAACCACGAGAGAACGATAGTGCTGTCACACCATCCGAAGATTCCGTCTATCGTCAGGTCATCACTGATTGCAGCAACAACGTATTTCAAAAGTCTGACAAGCAATGCCGCACCGCTTAATTCAAGTTTCGGGATAGTTAGTTTCGATTTAACCGGCGAGACTCGCGATTTTGCCATCATCAAACTAACCTTGACCCTTCCGTCATGTCCTACAGTCCTCAGATAAACCGCTGCACCATACCAAAGTTCTGATGCATCTGAGAAACCATGCAGAGAACACGATTTGACGTCTAATAAGACAAAGCGTTCCAACCGCAGATTTGAAATGAGAGGCATATCCTTTAAAATGCCTTGCCATTCCGCAACTACGTCATCAGGAGCGTTTGCATCCCATGACAAATTTTTCAGCCAGAGTTGTTGCATGAGGACCTTACCCTGAAATATTACTGGGCAGATCCACCCCAAAGGATCAAATGCCCTAGCTAAAGTTGACAAGATTGACCGTTTAGTACAGCCGCTAGTGTCATCCAGCTTAGTACGATATGAGAAACAGTCACTGCTAGAATCCCACTGAACGCCCAGGATTTTATAGAAACTAGGCCCATCCGCATTGTCAAATATCTTTCGAGGTTTTTCTAAATGCTCCTCTTCTATGTCCTTTAAGACTTCCTTACTGCTTGACGTCCATTTACTAAACTCAAAACCGCCAGAGCGTAGTAAATCTGTCAGTTCCTGCTTCAACTTGCCTGCGTCTTCTATGGAATCGGCTCCGCCTAAAATGTCATCCATATACACCGAAGACCGCAGAAGTTGTGCCGCAGCAGGAAACTGCATCTCTTCGTCATCTGCCAACTGCCTTAGCGTCCGAATCGCAAGGTATGGGCTTGACTTCATTCCGTATGTTACGGTATTTAGCCGATACACA
Organism: Leguminivora glycinivorella; assembly: GCF_023078275.1. Classification (NCBI taxonomy): domain Eukaryota; kingdom Metazoa; phylum Arthropoda; class Insecta; order Lepidoptera; family Tortricidae; genus Leguminivora; species Leguminivora glycinivorella. Next base: position 2,323,650 of record NC_062985.1, on the reverse strand, counting down.
CGCAAAGGTAAGTCTGGGGACTCCCGCCAGAAAATGAGCTGGAAACGCCGATCCTCCTCAGCAATCAAAATCTGTCTAAACATCATCCTGATGTCCGTTGTAAACACGTAACGATGTAGCCTAAACCTACATATAATTTCCGCGATATCCCGCTGTAGTTTTGGACCCGCATGCAAACAATCATTTAGCGCAACACCATTAGTAGATGCGCAACTAGCGTCAAAAACTACGCGAATCTTATCAGAATCCTTTTTAAAAATTCCATGATGAGGTATAATGTAACTACCACTGGCGTAGTCGTTTGGTTCCCCTTCACACAGTGACATGTGTCCTGTTTCGGCGTACTCCCGCATAAACTCCGTGTATTTCTCCCTGAAGACCTCGTTGCCTTTTGCAAGGAGCCGCCTCTCCATGGCTAAAAACCGCTTCATAGCTATGGGTACAGTGTTACCGAGTTCAGGGGCGTCCGATATAAAAGGCAACCGTGCTGAGTATCTACCCTCTTCAGTCCGTGAATGGGTGTCTCTAAAAATGGTCTCGCATTCAAGATCTTTAGGGTTTTCCGCCTTAAACGGGATGTCTTCAACCTCCCAGAACCGTTCTAAGATCCGATCTGTGCTTGTGCTACAGAAAAAGGCCTGAGACGCACAAGGAATTCGAAGGGAAACTCCAATATTAACAGGACCTGACAAAACGTGTCCGAACACCGTTTTTGTCACCCGTGGAATGTGATCATGGATTTTGATGCGTCCGCTGAGTACAATGTCACAAAGTAAATCCTCACCTAATAAAATATAAATCTCTCGACTCACAAAGAACTGTTCATCCGCAAGATCCAGTCCCCGATAATTATCCGCCAACTGAGCCGGCAACGAATATCCAGGCAGGTTATAACTGATTTTATTTAAGACATTAGCCGTGGTCACCAGCACTGGCTGATCCGTCAGCCTAGGTGTCATGGTCAGATTAACTGCTCCCCTACAACCGGTTATAGGAGTACAGCCCAGTCCTGTGATTGGGTCGTCAGGCTTAAACCGCTCTAAGCCTAACCTCTGCACACAGGACTCCGAAATGAATGTGCTCTCGCTCCCTCCGTCCAGTAAGGCCCGCGCCTCCTGGTAGCGTCCGCTGCTATACAGAACTCTAATTATTGCCGTCGCAAGTAACACCTTTGGTTTCATTGCCTGTGATGCCATCAATCCAGAGACTCCAGGAACCGCACCTTCTGGATTGCCGCTGGTTAAGGGCGCACTGACAACAGGAACACTTGAAGAGGACGAGGCAGCATTGTGAGACTTCCCATTTGTAGCCACGTTTGACGTCAAACGTTGTTCACGATCTGAACCACTTGCCGGAATATCAAAATGCAATAAATAATGGTGTTTAGCCGAATTACACTTGTAACAATTCTTGTTATAAGTGCATTTATCAATGTTGTGACCGTTCAAACACTTGAAGCACAATCTAAGTGAAACGACCTGACGCTTCCTAGCTGCAGGCTTCATCTCCAGGAATTTCTCACACTTCGCAATAAAGTGTCCGCTTTTTCCGCATAACCGACACGTCGACGCCGAACCTGCACCTTGAAATGCCGCATGAGCCTTTACCGCCTGGCTCTGTCCACCACCAATGACACACTCCAAATGAACCCCTTTGGATGCAGAGCAGATAAATACGCAAAGATACGCCTTCAGAATTTTTGCGTTCCGCAAACGAGACTGCTTAATGCTGAATGGACCAGCAAAGTCAGTTTGAACTGTGTGAAACACACCAGTTGAATTAACTCGATCCCATGGCAGCGCTGACATAATCGGCGCTGTTGGTCTGGCTTTGGTTTTAAAACATTTCATACACTTGAAAATTCGTGTACGAATCACTTGTCCCGCAGAAAGAATCCAAAATTGCCGCTGTAATACCGACATCAAAACCGTTGCCCCCGCGTGGCAATAGGTCACATGAAAATGATCCACGATCAAAACCGTTAGAGCATGTGATTTTGGTAAAATCACCGGATGTTTCCGTGGAAAAGACAAACTTGAATGCTCCAAACGACCTCCAACGCGCAATAAACCGTCATCCGCAATAAACGGCAAAAGCCGACGTAGCCGCTTGGAACATTGTTTATTCTGGTCTAAGCAGTGGATATCATCCGTAAACTCCTCCTGCTGAACCAATTTGATTAACCGCTGCAAAGCGAACCGTCGCTCTGGGACTGATAATACCCCCCTAAGTTTCTCGGACAAAGGCCTGGCATTGTTGACAAACCGGAAACAATATGCTACGACCGTCAATAGCATATTTAAACAACTAAACCGCGTAAAAATATTATCTTTGTCAACAATCCCGACCAGGGCCTGAACATTTACCTTCACTTTCCGCAATCCAGGTAATGGATCTTCCGCTTTGTCCATTATATTCCTGGGCCAGGTCTCCGCATCACCTGACAACCAAGGAGGTCCCCACCATAAAGGATGCTCCAATAGTACTGACGCGCGACAACCGCGACTCGCGACATCAGCAGGGTTCATTTCTGAAGGTAAGTGTCTCCAGGCTATATTTAAACCGCAATTTAGAATCTGAGAAACTCGATTGCCCTCAAAAGTCTGCAACAAATGTGGCGATGTCTTCAACCACGAGAGAACGATAGTGCTGTCACACCATCCGAAGATTCCGTCTATCGTCAGGTCATCACTGATTGCAGCAACAACGTATTTCAAAAGTCTGACAAGCAATGCCGCACCGCTTAATTCAAGTTTCGGGATAGTTAGTTTCGATTTAACCGGCGAGACTCGCGATTTTGCCATCATCAAACTAACCTTGACCCTTCCGTCATGTCCTACAGTCCTCAGATAAACCGCTGCACCATACCAAAGTTCTGATGCATCTGAGAAACCATGCAGAGAACACGATTTGACGTCTAATAAGACAAAGCGTTCCAACCGCAGATTTGAAATGAGAGGCATATCCTTTAAAATGCCTTGCCATTCCGCAACTACGTCATCAGGAGCGTTTGCATCCCATGACAAATTTTTCAGCCAGAGTTGTTGCATGAGGACCTTACCCTGAAATATTACTGGGCAGATCCACCCCAAAGGATCAAATGCCCTAGCTAAAGTTGACAAGATTGACCGTTTAGTACAGCCGCTAGTGTCATCCAGCTTAGTACGATATGAGAAACAGTCACTGCTAGAATCCCACTGAACGCCCAGGATTTTATAGAAACTAGGCCCATCCGCATTGTCAAATATCTTTCGAGGTTTTTCTAAATGCTCCTCTTCTATGTCCTTTAAGACTTCCTTACTGCTTGACGTCCATTTACTAAACTCAAAACCGCCAGAGCGTAGTAAATCTGTCAGTTCCTGCTTCAACTTGCCTGCGTCTTCTATGGAATCGGCTCCGCCTAAAATGTCATCCATATACACCGAAGACCGCAGAAGTTGTGCCGCAGCAGGAAACTGCATCTCTTCGTCATCTGCCAACTGCCTTAGCGTCCGAATCGCAAGGTATGGGCTTGACTTCATTCCGTATGTTACGGTATTTAGCCGATACACACGCAAAGGTAAGTCTGGGGACTCCCGCCAGAAAATGAGCTGGAAACGCCGATCCTCCTCAGCAATCAAAATCTGTCTAAACATCATCCTGATGTCCGTTGTAAACACGTAACGATGTAGCCTAAACCTACATATAATTTCCGCGATATCCCGCTGTAGTTTTGGACCCGCATGCAAACAATCATTTAGCGCAACACCATTAGTAGATGCGCAACTAGCGTCAAAAACTACGCGAATCTTATCAGAATCCTTTTTAAAAATTCCATGATGAGGTATAATGTAACTACCACTGGCGTAGTCGTTTGGTTCCCCTTCACACAGTGACATGTGTCCTGTTTCGGCGTACTCCCGCATAAACTCCGTGTATTTCTCCCTGAAGACCTCGTTGCCTTTTGCAAGGAGCCGCCTCTCCATGGCTAAAAACCGCTTCATAGCTATGGGTACAGTGTTACCGAGTTCAGGGGCGTCCGATATAAAAGGCAACCGTGCTGAGTATCTACCCTCTTCAGTCCGTGAATGGGTGTCTCTAAAAATGGTCTCGCATTCAAGATCTTTAGGGTTTTCCGCCTTAAACGGGATGTCTTCAACCTCCCAGAACCGTTCTAAGATCCGATCTGTGCTTGTGCTACAGAAAAAGGCCTGAGACGCACAAGGAATTCGAAGGGAAACTCCAATATTAACAGGACCTGACAAAACGTGTCCGAACACCGTTTTTGTCACCCGTGGAATGTGATCATGGATTTTGATGCGTCCGCTGAGTACAATGTCACAAAGTAAATCCTCACCTAATAAAATATCAATCTCTCGACTCACAAAGAACTGTTCATCCGCAAGATCCAGTCCCCGATAATTATCCGCCAACTGAGCCGGCAACGAATATCCAGGCAGGTTATAACTGATTTTATTTAAGACATTAGCCGTGGTCACCAGCACTGGCTGATCCGTCAGCCTAGGTGTCATGGTCAGATTAACTGCTCCCCTACAACCGGTTATAGGAGTACAGCCCAGTCCTGTAATTGGGTCGTCAGGCTTAAACCGCTCTAAGCCTAACCTCTGCACACAGGACTCCGAAATGAATGTGCTCTCGCTCCCTCCGTCCAGTAAGGCCCGCGCCTCCTGGTAGCGTCCGCTGCTATCCAGAACTCTAATTATTGCCGTCGCAAGTAACACCTTTGGTTTCATTGCCTGTGATGCCATCAATCCAGAGACTCCAGGAACCGCACCTTCTGGATTGCCGCTGGTTAAGGGCGCACTGACAACAGGAACACTTGAAGAGGACGAGGCAGCATTGTGAGACTTCCCATTTGTAGCCACGTTTGACGTCAAACGTTGTTCACGATCTGAACCACTTGCCGGAATATCAAAATGCAATAAATAATGGTGTTTAGCCGAATTACACTTGTAACAATTCTTGTTATAAGTGCATTTATCAATGTTGTGACCGTTCAAACACTTGAAGCACAATCTAAGTGAAACGACCTGACGCTTCCTAGCTGCAGGCTTCATCTCCAGGAATTTCTCACACTTCGCAATAAAGTGTCCGCTTTTTCCGCATAACCGACACGTCGACGCCGAACCTGCACCTTGAAATGCCGCATGAGCCTTTACCGCCTGGCTCTGTCCACCACCAATACGTCTTCCCGCCGACGCACTGGCCTGTGGTTCCGCACTGGATTCCAAAATCCGTATTTCAGTTTCCAAAAACTTTATGAGGTCCGCGAAAGTGGGTAATTCTTTATCGGCGTGCTTGTCTTCAAAATGTTTCTTCAAGTTACCGTCTAACTTTTGGAAATTGATGTAGAAGAGCAAATAACACCACGAATCCACCGGAAATTCCATCTTTTCCAACGCTTTTGTGTTTTCAATTAATGTGTTCAAAAACATTTTTAAACCAGTTACCCCCTTAGAAGTTACATGAGGTGCACTTAATAAATTGTGCAACAAACGATCCGCTAACAACCTTTTGTTATTATATCGCGCATTCAATAAATCAATCGCGACCGAAAAATTATCTCCTGTGACTGATAGATGCTGAGTCAAAGTCTTTGGTTCGCCTAAAAGCGACCCCGCTAAATAATACATCTTCTCAGTATCCGATAAGGTGGCATCATTGCCCACCAACGACTGGAATAATTCCATAAAAGGAACAAACTCTTCCACCTGTCCCGCAAAGGTAGGAAGTTTCACTTTAGGGAGAACTACCCTATTCCGCGCGCTCTTAGGATTGTCATTATTGCTACCGCTGCTACAGCTATTATCCGCATTAGCTGAAGCGTTTAAATTTGTCAACCCTAAATGCCGTTGTTTAATAAAATAGTATTTTTTGTTATACGCGTCATACTCCTGAAGATGACTTTCCAAATCAAAGCTCTCTATATCCGCAGCAGAGAGCTGAAGTTCATAAAACATTTCCGTAAATGTCTCATAAACCTTTTCTAAGTCTTGAAACCGCACTATGAAATCACTTTCTTGTTCTGGAGACAATTCAGGATTCCGAGCCAACGCATCCAATACGTCAATACTACGACACGCTGTATGATGTTTCATTTGCAACAACTGTATCCGCCTAGCTGCCGCCATCTTTCCGTTGGTAGTATTTGAATACGTAACCCAAATCAATATAATCAATAGAATCCCAAACCCTAACACAAACCACAACATGAAAACTACACGTAACAATTACACATTATTTTTAATTAAAAGTTCCGCACTAGTAAATCACCGCAATAAATCTTGAAATTTTAAGGTGGCTCGCTTTCCATACAAAAAACATCTACCATTTATTTAGTCACCGCACACTACAACTAAATAAAAATATGCGCATACATCTACTATACATTATCCATCGTCGCAGTATTGAACGAAATACATTGTTTCATACAGAAATCATGGACAAATCCATGTGAATTTTTTATTAATTTTACGAAAATGTGCGTGCCAAATTTTGTGTACAGACACAGAGCCGTCATATTTCGCGCATTTTTAGTTGACATTGTCATCAGTGACACTTGGTTCTTGACAAGTAATTATTTAAAGATATTGGTTTACTTAACTCAAGCAGACTCAGAAATAATGACGCATTTTGTCAATAAAGATACATATCGTGTATTTCGACACTGCTAGTGTAAATCGAAATGGCGTCTCGGTTATATGCACCGACTATGAAGCATGAGATCACGAGTTCCATCCCGGAGTTTTTTTTAATCATTTGAACATTGTTTTGATTTATTAAGTTTTTTTTATATTTTTTAATGGAATATTTGACTATTACTATATTGCTTTCCTATTTTTTATTTTCATATATAAATACAATAAAATCCTTTATTATGCCTTTGTTGATAAAATAAAATATTACACGTCAGGTCAGGTACACAGGTCATAGTGTGGGCATAGTATTAGTAATGTGCTGACTTCCTTACATTTACTGAGCTAGTTGACCTATGTTATTGTTGTGTGAATGTTTTTCTTCAACAACTAAATAGTTATATAATATGAATATGTATGTAGGTATGTGGGTAGCTTTTGCACATTGTAATTTTTCCTCAGTCACCCGTTGAGCTCAGAGACCACGAACGCTGTAGTGTTCGAAACGTCGGGATGAATTGTAAATTCATTATACACCATTTAATCCATTTTCATAGTTTTTATTTCATGAGTAACTATCGCGGTAACTGAAGACAATATTAACTAAATGGTTACAAATAATAATTATCATCAAATTATCACCATATCATAATCTGGTCCAGGCAGGCAATTATGGTCGCGCGATAAATGATAAAACATCTGGCCATCCCTATAATCGCACTTACTAATAGTGCGACAGGGACGGCCTGATATTTTATCGTCTATCGCGCGACCATGCTACCCGTGCTGTACTAGCTTTTGCCCGCGGCTTCGCTTGCGTTAGAAAGAGACAAAAGTAGCATATGTCACTCTCCATCCCTTCAACTATCTCCACTTAAAAAACATGTCAATCCGTCGCTCCGTTTGACCGTGAAAGACGGACAAACAAACAAACACACATTATCTTTGGTGAAATAACGAATTCTTCCACTTCAGATTATAGAGTAACTAGCTTTTCCCTTTTGTAATAAACTAGCTTTTGACCGCGGCTTCGCTCGCGTAAGAAAGAGACAAAAATTAGCCTATGTCACTCTCCATCCCTTCAACTAAATCCCCTTAAATAATCACGTCAATTCGTCGCTCCGGTTTTGCCGTGAAAGACGGACAAACAAACAGACAAACACCCTTTCCCATTTGTAATATTACTATGGATTTGACATTATTATTTATATTTAAATAATTATATATGTATAGCCCAATTTCGTCAGTAACAGCGTGTTATGTAATGGCATCGTTGGTGAAACAGTCGTCTGTCACGCCGTGAAGGTGCGTTCGATTCCCAGGATTCAATAAACTTTTTGTATTTTTTGCATATAAATTTCGTATTTTTTATTGACCGAGCAAGAATGGAGAGCCGAAGGTATCAATTTTATCTTAGAGAACATATTAATTTTTTTATTGTCATTTTGATTTTCTATTTATTAAGTTGAGATATAAAACACAACTTTTAATACCCTCGCTAAACATAATATTTTCTCGAAATTGCTCCTTAGATAAAAAAAGTCCACTTGAGTTTTTAAAGCATTACGTTACTCAGTTAACTATTGCATTTTCATTTACTAATTTAAGATTTCAAAAGCGATTTGAATACCCTTGCTCCATCGAAAATAAACAATTAGAAAAAAAAATCATTCGAATCGTAGTTTAGAAACTAAAATTTATCTATACTTTTTGGATTTTTTTAAAATGTCAGATTAGGATAATTATGTTAGAAATTCTGAGTTCGACGAACCCAAAAATTATTACCATGTAAGAGAATAGGTTTTTAATCTTTTTTGTGGAAAACGCTCAGTAACTACTGTACGAGTACATATACATTTATGTATAATAATAAAACAAAAAATAGTGTCTCATAGTGTTGTGTTCCCTGCCGGTGAGTAAGGCTGCCAGAGCTCAACGAGGGTGCGGGGTGCTGACGACGGGAGGACTTACGGAACTAATTTGTTCCGTCTATTGTCCTTTGAGTCGTCGGCAACCCAAACCCTCCTTTGAACTTGTACACTCCTTTTTGCTGTGCACACACAGCAAAGGGGAGTGTACAAGTTTCTAATGGGGCAGCAACGCGCATGCGACACTCTTTGAGTTGCAGGCGTCCATAGGTTACGGTGACCACTTTCCATCAGGCAGACCGTATGCTTGTTTGCCACCGACGTAGTATTAAAAAAAAAAAGAGAAAAAGTCCTGGATTCGAACCCAGTACTTCCATGCAAATCATGCGATAACACGTATTTACCGCAAGGCTATTTAAACAAGCTGTCGCCGCGTGAAATTATCGACTAGAAGGAATACAAAAACACTGTTTGTATGTGTGAGTGGTACTTAAAAATAGTGTAAAATAGTAAATTAGTTTACATTAAGGGGATTTACGTTACAATGAAAAGTTGAATGTATGTTGTAATACGTCAATTTTAATATTAAATGTTCGCGAAGCATAATTGAAAGTATATAAATGCCTGTACGACTCCACAAAAAAAATAAGACCGGTAATTTGCAGATTAACGCCATCTAACGCAGCCTGAGCTTCGGTTAACCTAGGCGAGCCACCTTAAGTTAAATATAACCCGCAAGCCGCAAATAATACATTAAGATTTTACCGCTAACCTTAATATATTATAATTATGTTTATTTTTTAAACTTTTAAGAAAATGTTTAAGACCCCTGAAATTTTATTTTGTACCGAAATAGCATCAAATACCGATAAATAATGCTCTATACCACTTTTGTAAGAAATATAAATGTTTAGAAAAACACAAAAGCCACATTTGAGCTGAGGATCGAACCTCCGACCTCCAGCTTCTAAAACCACTCTTATAACCGCAAGGCTAATCAAGCACTAAGTTACCCGGACGAAATAATCCTATAGTATCCTATATGGAGTATACGGTAACCTAGCAACCAAACTGTTTTAATTTGAAATGTCAAACGATAAAATAAATTTAACAGAAATTGAATTTCTAATGAATTTATGTAATAAATTTCAATGTTGAAACATTAGTTTCCAAAAAATACCCTAGTAGGTAGCCGCAAATGTAAATCCAAAAGACGAAATTGTAAATGTGAGATATGAACGAAGATGTAATAAATAAAATCCCCAGTCAAAACATAAAATATATTAAAAAATGAGAACTCAAAAACAAATGTCCCCCCAATTGTATGAAATGAGTATTATATTTCGACCGCTCGAAATATAATTAATGAAATGAAACGGGTGAAATATTCCAAGGCGCCGAAAAAATTGAGCTCGAATTTCCGCAAATCCGGCTCGAAGACCAAATGTACCAAAGAACCTCCCCGCCACCCGATTGGCGTGAGTTTGGGTTCTTTGGACAAAGGGGCGCTGGTTCTGTCCGGAAATCGGCACCTTAGGAGGATTTTCACCGTTTCGGGGTGCAAAACAAATGAGGAGAACTTAAAAGAAAAATATATATAAATATGCCCTACACTCACCCGCGCTTCGTGTTGTAGGTCGCCGCGTAATATGGTACGGCTTTTCCGCTCGCCGTATATTAAACACAAATTTTCTTTAATTTTATCCGCAGTCCACCACCGCCGTGGACGTCAATTTTCTCTCTTCCACTGACATTATTTTTTCCTCTTGTCATAAAATTTTTAAACTTAGTTCCAAATATAAGTAGCGTCTTTTGCGCATGCCCCATTCCCCATACGAAATAAATATATATGATAAAATGATGTGCGAGTGAGACATGACATGTAAACAATTTAGAAACGTTCCGAAACTGGTATTAAAACTAAACACACTGCATAGAGAGGAAGCAGGTATTTAGGGTTCTTAAAGGTCGGCAACGCATAGGTGACTCCCCTGATGTTGCTTATGTCCATGGGCGGCGATGACTGCTTTCCATCAGGCGGCTCGTCTGCTCGTTTGCTGCATATTTCATTAAAAAAAAAATAGACTGCCATCTCTTGACACAGGCTTAAAACTTTTGAACCTCAGTTTTGACAATTTGGCCCATATTGTTAGCTTGATATGTGTTAAAATGTCAAATATTAGTATTAGCGCCATCTAGCTGAGCATACCTCAAAGGTGTAATGCCATCTAGGCCACCGTACCTTTTTCTGTATGGTACTAAATACGTTTTTTTCTTAGACTTTATCTGTCTATACGGAGTTAGACATATGTCTTATTTGCTATAACAAAACCACAATTTTTTCCTTTTTTAAATCGGTATCGAGCCCCTAATTTGACGACGCAATGTCTCGGAACGCATCCAATGTGGAGTAATGGACCGGACCTATTTGAAACTATGGATTTATTGATGCTGCTGGTTATATTTATTATTTGGATTGCTCGTATTAATAAAATGTTACACTTACATTCTACTCATCGTAAAAAAATATATTTTATACTTCTTTATTTACGTAGGTACACGTCTTCTAGAAAATAAACATCTTAGTTTAGTTTTCATGCACAAACGCAGTGATAGCACATAATATATAATAGTACAAGTACAGAAGGCTCACTTCTTTGTTATTCACAAAATGCCGCCATTGTAAATTTTTACTTACATGCATTAACAAACGGACCACACGCGAGCAGCCGACATTGAATTCTAATGCGCTGCGCGAAGGTCGTCACCACTGAATGGGCCGCGAATTCGCGGCCGCCGGCATGTACTTGTAGCGCGGCGATAGAATCGCGGAGTGAGCCGCCCCTGGTGATAGATCAACTCTACACAAATTAACTACAAAAAAAAAAGATCCTGACGCATTGAGAACCTCCCTTTTATTGAAGTGGGTTAAAAATAGAACTCAACTGGACGGTTTTGGCTGTCTGGAATAGATCGTTTTTTAGTGATAAGACTGCCTCTTGTTACCTAGTTATTATCTTCTTCGAAATATATTTACTATAATTTTGTCGCTTAACTTGAAACCTGGGTAAATCCATTCTGCTTTAAGGTTGATTAATATAAAAAAAAAATTATGATCTGAAAGATTGTCAACCTTATAGCAGAATGGATTTAAGTACCTAAGTTTGAAGTTTACATGTAGGTAAGTAAATGTGTTTTTGTTGTAGCAATCTAGCAATATTGCAGAGCATTTCTTTTTTTTTTGCTATTTTTTAATTTTGATTTTTTTTATTGAATTTTAGGTCAATTGTACTCAGAATCATGAGTACTTTCAATATCACTGGGAGACAAAAAGTGTCCCAGAATCTCCATACATTTTTGTTACTTTCCTCTTTTGTTACCCCACATAACATGTACGGAAAATGGTAACAAAATAAGAAAATATCGTATGGGACAATTTTCTTAACTACTAGAATTGAAAAAGCTAGTGATTCTGAGTAGAAATAGCATTTTTTTTTCAAAAATATCACTTTTCATAAAAGCAGCAAAAAAAAAAGAAATGCTCATCAATTATTATAGTTAGGTACACTATTAACTTGTATAGTATCAGCTATCCAGTAAAATATCACTGTTATTTAATATTATATTATGCCAGAAACGCGATTTTGCGTGCAATTTTATTTTTAACCCCTACTGTGACCAATGCGTTCTCTATTCCCGAATTTTGTATTAAAAATGCGCAATAAACTTAATGTTACCAACACTACATACGTCATAGACATTATTTAGTTTTTATAAGGTTTATTTTTCCTTGTTTGTTTGTTTCCGTATGTTGGTATGACTGTATTGACAATAGTGGAGCTTGGACTGGGGCGATTTGATTTATTGTTCTAAATAAAAATAATTGTGAAAAAAATGGACATTAAGGTTGGCCGTTATGATGTTGATACAGTTTAATATTTGAACAATATTTTAGAAAATATTTCTTATACGTATAGGTGCAATATAGTAAGTTACAATATTTGTTGCACAATTATATTAGAACTTATTAACTACCACTTCAGAGTTTCAGAGTATAATGAAATGAAATGAAATGAAATGAAATGAAATATTTATTTTCCAAGTAGGCATATTACAATGCGCTTATGAACGTCAAATAAAACTACGCCGGCTCTAACCCTACGCCTCAGCCTCGAGAAGATTTCAGTCCCCCCTCAGTTGGAGGAGGGTATCCACTATGGGACCGGCAAGAAACTCGGCGGGCCACTTCTTTTCAAAACATTACATCTTATATTTAACATGCATTAAAAAAAAACAAGATACAATTTAATAAGCAAAAGTATTCATAAAAAAAAATATTAACACAAGAAATTATACAAAGTACAAAGCTATTATGATTATTAATAAGAGATGTTAGAGATGTATAGAGTCTCTAAGTGTCAAAGTACATCTAAAAAAATTATACATGAAGAAAAAAAACCGAATAACTAAAATAACTTTAGAGTTGTAAAAGACTCTTGTTGTCTTAAGCAAAGGAAAAAAAAATATATGTATACTTAATCTACTTTTTTCCTTGGAGATGTATATGGTCTCCAAGAGTCAGAAAGAAAAATAAACAAACAAGGACCGAACAGAGTGCCTCAACGTAATCTCATTCAAAATTAATGTTACATAGAATAGCATAGCCCCTATTAGCTGAAACAGACCGGTCTTCACAAACAGCACCCGTTCACGAATATGGCGCGCATCTCAGCCATCGCCTCCCTCAACCTTCATTCGGGAAGGTGGCGACCCGATCAACGACGTCACCGTAAGCAAAGACTTTTTAGCGAGCATGACATGTTCAAGCTGTCCGGGCTGTATTAAATATTCCAATAATAATCAAGTATACCTAATTGAAAAACGCCGTCGCTATTTGGTCAAGGTATTTTAAGTAATAAACAATAATCTAATAATTGTAGATATTACATTCGAAAAACAATTTATTTGAATTATCAATATCGAGTATCGAGTAACTCTTTTTCAAAAATAATGTTTTGTGCAAAGTTCAAATCCTATTCCCTTTTCCTTTAGAATAGGAAATGGACATAATTTTTCACTTCTTTTATAGTTACGTACAGTTTAACACAAATAATAGGTAATAGCAATAAAGAACACTCAAATCGCAGCAAACCGCCAAACCTCACGAAGTTCCAATTTTAAAATTCAAATTTCTTTTTCGAACGCCATTTGGAACACTCAACTGCCAGTGAGATAACTTTACATTGGTCCAGGATTATAATTGCCTACAGAGTCCAGGCGAACGCAAAGCTTAGGCCAACTAGTGTAACGCTGACCTCGCGATCCGTAATAATATTACAGGCATTTTATAGTTTTTAATGAGTTAGGTTTTTAGTGGCTATATAGGCTTTGGGAATATGATCCCTGAAACGGATCTTTCGGTTTAATGGGTGATATTTTTTCATGGGTGGGGTTAAAGGTTACGATCGACCAATGGTGTTGCCGCTTTTGTCTTTGTCTGTTCAATGCGATTGTTATATGTTAGAGGGAGACAGAGTAGGTTTATTCTGGGTACTAGGTATGTCTGGAAGTTTGGTACAGGTGGGATGGAAGTGTTTTGAGATGGCTTCATTATGTTATTTTTAATGACTGAAGTTGGAAATAAATGGTGAATAGTGCATTTCTTATCTACTTTAACATTACAGTAAGATGGGAATATAAGTACCTACTTAAGACTATTTTGTTAACATTATAATTTGTGCCAAGAGTGGCACTGAAGCTTTAGTAGTTTCATGTGCTCTGCCTACCCCTTTATGGGATACAGGCGCGATTATATGTATGTTGTATGTATGTATAATTTGTAAAGTGGGCATTTTTATTACTAAATAGTGTTGTGAATAAACAAATTAGTGATATTCAATTAAACATACATATATGTTAACATAGGCACCTACCATTTGAGGTACCTAAACACTTTTTAGATTTTTTTGGTAAAAGACGTCTTTGTATCGCTAAATAAATATCTGTAAAGTAATTCTTTAAGTATTTTTAATACATATAAAATCTCTCATTAAGCATCAATAAATAAGTGTACAACCACCCTTTTATAACCACGCTAAACAGAAACCACGTGTAAAAACCGGCCAAGAGCGTGTCGGGCCACGCTCAGTGTAGGGTTCCGTAGTTTTCCGTATTTTTCTCAAAAACTACTGAACCTATCAAGTTCAAAATAATTTTCCTAGAAAGTCTTTATAAAGTTCTACTTTTGTGATTTTTTTCATATTTTTTAAACTTATGGTTCAAAAGTTAGTGGGGGGGGGACGCACTTTTTTTTCCTTTAGGAGCGATTATTTCCGAAAATATTAATATTCTCAAAAAACGATCTTAGTAAACCCTTATTAATTTTTAAATACCTATCCAACAATATATTATCACACGTTGGGGTTGGAATGAAAAAAAATATCAGCCTCCACTTTACATGTAGGGGGGGGAGGGGGGTACCCTAATAAAACATTTTTTTCCATTTTTTTATTTTTGCATTTTGTTGGCGTGATTGATATACATATTGGTACCAAATTTCAGCTTTCTAGTGCTAACGGTTACTGAGATTATCCGCGGACGGACGGACGGACGGACGGACGGACAGACGGACAGACACACATGGCGAAACTATAAGGGTTCCTAGTTGACTACGGAACCCTAAAAAAGTAAGCTTTGAATCTACCGAAACGGAAAGTTTATCTGTTTCATGGGATCTCTCATTAAGCATCAATAAATAAGTGTTCAACCACCCTTTTATTACCACGCTAAATAAAAATGACGTCTAAAAAACTCATAAAAATTAAAAACGAAACAAATCCACCAAAAATCGCTCCCAAGCGCCCCGTCACACAAGATGACACTTCATTCACAATGACAGTTCATTTACAGTCCTACCAACATAATACTTAACGAACAAATCACCTTTAAAAAGTTAAAACACCAACTTGCCAGTGACACTAAAAAACCCTTATGTGAGATCAGCATCAAAGATATGTATACTACCAAGGTGCCAAAAGATCTATACACGAATTTATTTTACAGGTAATGAAGTGACGTATACATATTTCTGGTCACTTTGGTTGTATACATATCTTTGTAGCTGACTGTAAAAAAGTCGACAGTCGTGTGATTGGTGACAAAGATTAAGTTTGTCGAAGTACGGAAATAAATAAATCCCCGAAAAGAAAAAACGGGCAATTAGAAAAAAGACGGGAGTTATTTGGATTTCCATAAATACTGCGGTTGAGATATATCTTCCTGATGTTTTTTGGGGGTTAGCGAGGATGTCGAAAGGGCGATCCGTTGTCGAAATCATTTCGATAAGAGTTGGAAATAAAACTAAGGATACATTTACGCATAAAGTTCCTCACTTAGGTTAGTAATTAGTATTCTATTAGTTTTAAATTAGAGTATTGTGGATTAGGTACTGCTCACGTTGCATCATGTTTGTAAGAAAAGAAAAACTTACCTACTTTTTTTAAACGAAAGACAGGAATCCACTTTTGAATCTTTATTCTTTCTATGACCTCGTCTTTATCATTGTATAAAGCCTTTCCTAGTCGAAAATATTACGTATTCTACTATTCAGGCTTCTTAAATATACATAATATATTGAATTGACAGGACATAAAGTGCATTGCTCCTTGATATTTATGTCCATTCTTACTTCAAGACTGTTCTCTACCATGTGGCTCCCAAAACAAGATTTTCATGTATCAAGACCAGAGGGTCACATAAGACACTTTTTCTTTATCAATTTGTAGCTGATGGTATTCGAAAGCGAATATTCGTTCTTTCGTCGAACAAGTCCCGGCTAAGCCCCTCTCTTTACACAGTCATTGTTTCACAGTTTGACAACATAAATTGTCAAAGCCGTCCCTCTACTACTAACACAGACTACTAATAACATTTTGTCCAACTGTCCGTAATGATTTAAATAAAAATAGTTTTGGGACGTTATTTATTTGTTTCGTTTGGCTTTTTAAGGTAACGCTTGGAATAGTAGTAATGTGGATTTGACGTTTATGTTTTTGGTAACTTAATAAAATGTGTAAGGAGACGATAGAGCGTTTATCACGACCACAAACGACCGGTCTGGCTCAGTCGGTAGTGACCCTGCCTGCTAAGCTGCGGTCCTGGGTTCGAATACCGGTAAGGGCATTTATTTGTGTGATGAGCACAGATATTTGTTCCTGAGTCATGGATGTTTTCTATGCATGTAAGTATGTATTTATCTATTTAAGTATGTATATCATCGCTTAGCACCCATAGTACAAGTTTTGCTTAATTTGGGGCTAAGTTGATCTGTGTAAGATTTTTTTTTTTTTAGTATGAATAGGCAGACGTTTGACCACGATCACACCTACAGATGTCCCCAATATTTATTTCTTTATTATCAACTGTCCTTTTTCAGGTACTGTATGTGAATATTGTAAATACATTGTATTGTAAAGAAACAAAGTTCATCCTCACTTTCTCGACACGTTGGGCCGTTGGCAAACCAAGAACAAACGGGCCTCCCGCTCGTTTTTGCCCAGAACGTGCAAGTTGTGGAATGAGCTACCTTCTGAGGTGTTCCCCTTGCGCTACGACATGGGGTTCTTCAAGAAGCAGGTATTTAGGGTTCTCAAAGGTGGGCAACGCATAAGTGGCTCCCCTGATGTTGCTTATGTCCATGGGCGGCGATGACTGCTTCCATCAGACGGCTGGTCTGCTCATTTGCTGCCTATTTCATAAAAAAAATACAATAATTAGGTAGGTATTATTAGTAGGTTAGTAGCTAGCTGCATCAATATTTTTATTTGATAGGTCTGATATATTGTTTTCATCACATCCGCACTTTAAATGTGCTATTTCACGCAGGCGGAGCGTGAGTTATAGAAAAATCGTTCTCTCAAGGGAATAATGAACTTTCTTGTACCGTACTTAACTTTTTTACATCTATTTACATATTTTTTACATTGCGAGTGTGATGAAAAACATTGTGTGTAACTCGGGGAGTATGAATATTACTAACTCGAGTCTTTAAGTCGCTTCGGCAAGCCGTCGCGATTTAACTTACTCTCGTTAGTAATATTCAACTTCCTCCCCTTGTTGCACAATGTACTATTATACATAGAATCGCAATAAGTCCATATTGTAAAATTAGGTTGGTTATAATAATATTCAATTTCACCAAGTTCTTCAAGTGGGATGAAAATGAGAGAGATAGAGAGAACGTAGCCGAATGGCACAAACGCTCATGAAACGCTCGTAGATATCTATCTCTATTGCTCTTGCGTATTGGCGCGACAGAGCAAAACTACCTTTCGCGGCGTTTCGTTTTCGTTTCGCGTTGCAGAAATGCCATTCGGCTACAGCACCAGGGTACGGAGCCGAAAGGCACAAACGCACACGAAACGAAACGCTCGTAGATATCTATCTCTATCGCTCTTGCGTATTGGCGCGACAGAGCCAGACTACCTTTCGCGGCGTTTCGTTTTCGTTTCGCGTCGCAGAAATGCCATTCGGCTGCGGCACCTGGGCAGAAACTCAATGCCCTACTCCTATCCTAGTCAGAAGACCAAAATACTTCAAGTTTAAGGTGAAATCGGACTTAGGTTGATCGTAAAATGGACACTAACTTTTCTTTACCCGTATTTTCGCTCTAAATTCCTCTGAAAGCTCACGCACTGTCATTTATAGAAAATCGTATCATCACTTGCTTATATCCCTCTTTGCCATAATCTACCTAGATAAAGAAAAGCACACCGATATAATATAGTCCATATAATATATCGGCAGTTGATGGATGACCGTTTTTCGGGATAAGTGGAATTTCCCCTTTTTTGCAATCTCTGATTTTATTTAAGGGGACGTGTCACCCTGCGGTCAGTGGCGACCGAATTACGATAAACTATTTTTTTCGCCATTTTCAATTACCAACGAATTCAACTACTTGCCTACAACTTATATGTATCAGTTATATTAATACATTATATTAAATCAGTATTTCAGAACTTTAAAATATGTCAACATTAACATTTTAAGGTCAAAGCTAATCAACGCGACACACATGTTCGCATTAAACACAAACTTTTTACGACTTGATTAAAAACAAAAACAATTGAACAGGCCTCGCCACCTGCTTCCAAATTTAAATAATAATAAGATGACACTGCACGGACATGCGACAGAATATATTATCACACAATAGGCTGGCCCGCTCACACAATACCACTGTTTTCTTAACGGCCAGTCTGTTTGGAACCAAGGGGGATATTCAAATTTTAGGGTCGCGAATTTTGAATATCGATTTTTTTCGCTAGTGGCCAGTTCTCACGGGTCAAGCGATGACCTTTCGGACAATAGTCGATAGATCAAAGTTGCATTCAGAATTTATAATTAATGTTTTGGCTTTGTGAGAATTCGCGGCCTAAAATTGTAAAGATCCTTTTGAGAACTAGTTGTGGAAAGTGGTTTGAATATTGATGAATGTATGAGAACTGGATGGACACTTGTTAATGTGTTTTGTTACTGAGCTTCCCTTCTTGACCTAACGATGTATTTAAATTCGCGACTTTTGCAAGGGAATATATTATAAATATATGATCGCGACATTTCGGTGGCAGAATTTGTTGCAAGGGTGCAAGAAAACAAATAGATTAAACTACCTATTTAAATTATGGGGAAAGAAGTCCAACGGCGGAACAATCTCGGCACATTGACGGAACATTTGCAAGATTTTTCTCTGCATATTCAATATAAACTTTAAATTCGATGTTTTACTACGTACAAAAGTCTAATTTTGATCAGCTAAGAAAAAAAAAACTGTGTCCAAATAAAACATTGTAGAATTATAAATGCATTAATACAAGCATTTATTATTCTACAATTCGCAATTATTTATTGCAGGTGAGCATTTCTTTTTTTTTTTGCCACTTTTATGAAGTGTGATATTTTTGAAAAAAAAAATGCTATTTCTATCCTTTTCAATCCTAGTAGTTAAAAAAATTGTCCCATACGATTTTTTCTTATTTTGTTACCATTTTCCGTACATGTTGTATGGGATAACAAAAGAGGAAAGTAACAAAAATGTATGGAAATTCTGGGGCACTTTTTGTCTCCCAGTGAGATTGAAAGTACTCGTGATTCTGAGTACAATTGACCTAAAATTACCTAAAACAATAAAAAAAAATTATTGGCAAAAAAAAAAGAAATGCTCAGGTAATTATGACTCAAAAAAATGGAAAAAAAATGCATACTTACGAGTATATTACTTATCAAACAAGAAGAGAGAGACACGAAATTCGAATGTTTTATTGTACGATACCCCTTCGCTCCCTTTTTACTTTAACTTACAGTTTTTTTCTAAATTAGAAAAAAAAGTGGAGTCACAGAATGGTCAGTCGGTAAGCTCCAAGTCATGAAGTGTACGAAAGGTAAATAAAACTATAGAAAAGAATATCCACTATTGATTTTCAGTGCAACTGTTTAAATTGACGAAGTAAGTATTTAACATACGCAATACTTTTAGTTGATGGTTCAAAAATATTTAGTTTAATACTCTTATTGCTTCTCCAGCTGAGATGCAAATTACAGTGGACACCCCTTTTTTTAACCCCCGACGTAAAAACGAAGGGGTGTTATAAGTTTGACGTGTCTGTCTGTCTGTCTGTCTGTCTGTCTGTCTGTCTGTCTGTCTGTCTGTCTGTTTGTCTGTGTGTGTGTCTGTCTGTGGCATCGTAGCTCCCGAACGGATGAACCGATTTCGATTTAGTTTTTTTTATTTGAAAGCTGTGTTAGTCGGGAGTGTTCTTAGCTATATTTCATGAAAATCGGTCCACTAGGTCGCGGTCGGGGGTTTTTTCAAAATTTTAATTTTGTGGTTAGGTTATTGTTTATATTTTTTTAAGATTTGAACCCGCGACCATCAGGTTACAAGACCGACCATTTACAACCAAACCACGGTGGGACTTACAATGGACACCCAGCTTAACCCTAAATGCGTCGATCTGACGTAAGATCCCGTGTCCAGGGTGAAAAGTGTGGTGAATAAATCGGAGGCGTATTACGGATCCGGAACGGCGATAAAGTTTTACGAGCCGGGACGAGTATCCGTCATTTGGGTGGGTGTCCATTGCCGAAGTGGCTTAGGAATTAGATGCTTGAAAATTGATAAAACGAAAATGTGAAGATGTGCAATAGTACATTACATCAGAGGCCGGGAAAATGAGGATTTCCGGCCAAGTGGGTATATACGGCCGAGCGAGCGTGCGAGCGAGGCCGGATAGGGATACGAGGCCGGGAATCCGTTTTCACGCCGAGGCATGTATAGTGCTTTTCTCAAACATACAATGAAATAAAAAAAATGCTCTAAAGGACAATATTTTATAAAAAAAAGTTACCTTGCAGGCCTAGGCCTAAAAAATAATATGAAATCCCTTTACAGTCCTCTCGAGTTGTTGCGCCCAAAAAGCGATACTTCCCAGCCCATTTTAAGGAACGTAAAGACAATATTTCATTGCATGTTTGAGAAAAATTATTTTACATATAAGCTGCGGGAAGGTAATAATTTTGGAGTTACGAGTATGTATGTCCTAAATAATTGTACATAGGTAAGTTCTGACTCTAAGTATTTCGGATTATTCGTTGTATCTAAGAAATATTCGTTGATTTGTACAGTCGACTAATTACAAAGAGATGTATCCACTTTTTCACTTTATTACAATGAAATAATGGTCTGTGCATTTTGGTATTTGGTGTGTAATAGATATAATTAAATGGTGTGTGTTTTGTAGTGGTACATACAACATACAATACATACAATCACGCCTGTTTCCCATAAAGGGGTAGGCAGAGCACATGAACATAGTGGTAAAACTACCAATTACCATAAGAAGTTAAGTTTAATTATTTTTGTTGGAATTATTATTTCATTGTATTAATAAGGTGAAAAAGAGGATACATCTCTTTGTAGTCGACTGTAGGAGCTGGGGTAGTTTCATCGCAAATTCAAGAGGAACTGATTAATTCTAGATCTATAGTTCCCCTCTGTGTTGGTACTTTCAGATGGCTGTAGGAATTAAAATGTAGTTCTTGCAACAATTTTGAGCGTAGGACGAGCTCATTTAGCAAAAAAAAACCGGACGGAACAATGGAAACCAACCCTCGAATCTCAGTTAAAGGGTTGCCCAAAGCCGTAATGTATGCTGCCCAGGTTTAGCATATGCCCATTTATTCTTACGACACGCTTATGGTGATGGACCTCTGTATAAGTAGTAGGCGGATCACATGTGGATCATCATAACTATGTTCTATGAGTTTAAGTATACATTTTATCTTTAGTTGTGACATTTAGAGTCATTTTCACCTCTAAAGTAATTTTAGACTTTTTTGTATTTGTACTTTTTATATTGGTTGTAATTCGACATTTAGAGATCTTCTACAACTACATCTCTAATTAATTTTATAGAGTTAACTTTAGTTAGAACTTAGAATTAGTATATAATAGTATCAATTGTAATTTCAATTCAATTTTAAATATTTTCTAAATATGTACATGTGACGTGTACTGCCCCTGTGGCCTATTTGCTGAATAAATTATTTTGATTTTTGATTTTTTTTTGAGTGGCGTGAACTTAGCCACTGTTAAGTAATGATCTCATTTTAAAGACATACTTCAGTTACATGGCACATAAATATTTGTTTGTGGTACTTATGTATGTGGTAAAGTGTGTTTGTTTGTTTGTCCGTTTTTATGGCAAAATGCAGCGACGAATAGACGTGATTTTTTAAGTGGAGATAGTTGAAGGGATGGAGAGTGACATAGCTACTTTTTGTCTCTTTCTAACGCGTGCGAAAACGCGGGCAAAAGCTAGTAAGACATAATTTCTTTTAAGACTTTAGATAGTAATGAAATACTTTTTTGAACTTAATGATAAACTTCTGTGAGAACAGTACATATAATGTTTTCCCTTTCTAAAAATGTAATTTACTGTTCATACTTATTGTAGTTAGAGTGACCCTTAAGACGATACAGGAGGGGTCAATTCTCCATACAAACGCTCTTGACTATTTCCTCTCTGGTTTTTGAAGATAGAGCAATGATTTTTTCAACACAGATTATTATTATTTTCCTCCTGTAGTGTCTTAAGATCAACCGTGCCTATAGGTACCTGTGAAAACCGTAGTACCACAATGAAAATCTGGATTTTTGAAGATAATTATGGGTGATATACTCTTTGAAGTAAAAATCTCCGCAAAGCATCTATTCAAGAAATAATAACACATATCATTGAACACCGCAGTATCTCCTTAAATGTAACTCCTTTATTGTTCTTAAGCCTCACACAAAGCCAATGTCCAAGAAATTTTACACTAGAATTTTATTTATAGCCAAATTATACGGACTTCGTGAGACTCCTGTCTCCTACTTCCGAATTAAAGTGAAAAGGTTGTAAGTCCGTGACAATAGTAAGGGTCTTAGGACTTTTGCTAAATAAAAACTACTGGCTAGGGGAATGTGGATAACTGTTATCGGGAGTGCCGATTTCGAAAATGGAATGCTTGATTTTGAAGTTGGAATAAACGCTTTTTTATAGAATCTGGCAAAGTTGGACCAAGGTGCGTATCCTGCCATTGCCATGTAATCAATAATCATGCCAAATTTCTATAAAAAAATGCATATATTTATATTTAGAGTTCGGTATGTTCCTTGCCGGCGCCTATATTTTCGAGCTCATATAACCCGGCAACCTTCAAATCTAGGGTGAACAGGCATCTTCTGGGCGAGCTCACTCCATCGTAGGCCACGTCTTTGCCTTTGGCTTAGTCTGTCTGGCCGGGTCTGGCCAAGAGTAAGCCCATTTATAACAAAATAATAGTACATTACATCAGAGGCCGGGAAAATGAGGATTTCCGGCCAAGTGGGTAGATAGGGATACGAGGCCGGGAATCCGTTTTCACGCCGAGGCATGTATAGTGCTTTTCTCAAACATACAATAAAATAAAAATAAAATGCTCTAAAGGACAATATTTTATAAAAAAAAGTTACTTTGCAGGCCTAGGCCTAAAAAATAATATGAAATCCCTTTACAGTCCTCTCGAGTTGTTGCGCCCAAAAAGCGATACTTCCCAGCCCATTTTAAGGAACGTAAAGACAATATTTCATTGCATGTTTGAAAAAAAATAATTTTCTGCACTAGCATTCATAGAAAGTAGTATGAAAATTAATTTTATTTTATTATAAATGGGCTTACTCTTGGCCAGACAGACTAAGCCAAAGGCAAAGACGTGGCCTACGATGGAGTGAGCTCGCCCAGAAGATGCCTGTTCACCCAAGATGTCCTGTTCAAGATGTATTCTGGCACACCCAGGCCGTAGAAAAATAGCGACATTCAAATCTTTTTGAAGGACAACTCGTTGCGACCATTTTTTTTTTATTTCTGACTTTTTCTACTGACAGACTGAGTGTATCCGAGTAAAGATGCTAGTAAAATAAATCATCATCATCATCCTCCTTGCGTTATCCCGGCATTTTGCCACGGCTCATGGGAGCCTGGGGTCCGCTTTGAAAACTAATCCCAAGATTTGGCGTAGGCACTAGTTTTACGAAAGCGACTGCGATCTGACCTTCCAACCCGAAGGGTAACTAGACCTTATTGGAATTAGTCCGGTTTTGCTCACGATGTTTTCCTTCACCGGAAAGCGACTGGCAAATATCAAATGTCATTTCGCACATAAGTGAAAAACTCATTGGTGCGAGCCGGGGTTCAAACCCGCGACCTCCAGAACGAAAGTCGCGCGCACTTACCGCTAGGCTACCAGCGCTTGCTAGTAAAATAAATATCGATCAATATAAAAAAAAATATGAGTGTTCCGCAAGAATGCATCATATAAAAACTTATGAATAAAATAAGAGGTTTTAGAAATGACGTCACTACCCCTATCCATCAAGAGGGAGGGACTATTGACACAAAATTTACGAGATTAATATTTGCAGAGCTGCCCTCTTATAGCCGTTTTTACTTGGTATAGGCATAATAAGGAGGCCGGGGGTTTAGCAAAGTGCCAACCGTTAAATAGAAAAATGTATGACTTTCAATCCGGAGGTCGCGGGTTCGATCCTCGGCTCGTACAATCAGCTGCAGAGAAAAGTAGACCCACCCTGCATACAAATGTGTATGCAAGGGAATCTATTTTTCTCTGCAGTTGACTGTACCAATTCTTTAAAAAAAAAATTCATAATTTTATCCATGCAAATTTGCAGCTCACTGTCCGATTATCATCTTGGTCTCTTGGGTGCCTAGGCAAGATACTTACAGTTTGCTGCATAGCAAACGATACGATAGGATACCTATATCTCTCTCTCTGACTCCTCTCTCTCTCTCAAACTTCCTAAACGGACAAATTATAATTAAATTATTCGTGTGATATATAAAAACCATTGTCCGAATCGGTTAGTCTCTCTGTCTTCTATTAAATTATTGCAAACTCACTATAAGTTTGAAATCGAGAGGGTTATATATTTGTAATATTTTGTGAACATTGAAATCAAAAGCTATAAGGCTAATTTTTAAACCGTAAATCAAACGTCATTATGCCATCCATGCGAAATAAATAAATCAGATTAGGTATTATTAAAAAGCCAAGGAACTGTGTCCAAAAAGAAAAAAAAGTCCAAAACGTATAAAAAGCAACAAAAGATGTTTTCTTACACACTCAAGGAGAGTGTTGTACAAATTTACACATCTTTTGTGAAAGGAAAAAAACGACTGACCACTAACTAGCTGTATACACTTTTTTTTTTCATAAAAAAAATATCTCACGCCCAAGAAATGTAAGCAAATTGGAGCGGCATATTTTTTTTGTGACAAAAAGAACGGCCAGATTTTACACACAAACTTACAAATACACACCATGAGCACATACATACGGGAAGGGCACTTACCCTGTGTATTACCAACAACTGTGAACAAGCTATGAATCAGTTTCTACTTACTATATTATGTAGAAAATAATAATTTCTATAGTGTTTAGTACTTTAGTCTCGATTTTTAAGACTAAAGTAAGTATTACAATGTAATAATGAACAACATTCATAAACCAAAACAGATGGCTAGTATTATATAGCTTCGAATCAGTGTTATGCAAAGTTATTCTCATACGTGGTAATTGTATTTCATCTGATATTTTTGCAAGATATCACTTATAAGCAGGATTTGAATTATTTTAGTGACACACAGCTGTCAACCAAATACCCTGAATTTGATTGAACAGATTCATTATCTGACCCCATCTGAGAAAATATAGCAAAACATTTTCAAAAAGATAATCGGACTTCGCAATCTTAGCAAAACATGTCGGCATTAATAAAGACACGTCCAAGGTGCACGCACCCTATGCAATGTAGCTTTACAAAAAAAATCCGCTATTCATTGTACTGGCCGAAAATATAATTGCTCGGGCCCCTTCGTCCATTCTTAAGAAAAAATGGGGCAGAAAAAAATGACGTTCGGTATTCAAAACACATGTCACTTTTCGCGGCGATTTATCGCGCGACGAATCGAACTGTCCCCTCGAATTCTTTCACATAAAAGGACGTAAATGCATTAAAAGTACAACTGAATCAGTTCTGTATTTACTGAAAATTAAAGTGTAAATTCCTATGATAGTTGTCTTTGATTGTGTTGGTCGGAAGAACTAGGTTAGTGGACGAAATCTCTTATTAGCTAGAGTGTGAATTTGGTGACATTTCCCATGACGACTGAATTTCTGAATTTTACGATTTCTCATTGTCGGTGTTATTAGGAATACGGAAGTGAGACGGATTATCTGCGTCGTTGCGTTTATTGTAAAAATATACGCCATTTGTCCATTTTGAGCGTTTTGATTTATACTCGTATGTCCATAGGAATTATGAAATTTTAAAATTTGTCAAGGGTAATGTTGATAATATTCTTGAAGTGATAAATACTGTTACAGTCGGACCATTCGGACCAAGTTACATACATACATACAACATACATACAATCACGCCTGTATCCCATAAAGGGGTAGGCAGAACACATGAAACTACTAAAGCTTCAGTGCCACTCTTGGCAAATAAGGGGTTGAAAGAAAACAAAACTGTGACATTGCAGTGACAGGTTGCCAGCCTCTCGCCTACGCCACAATTTAACCCATATCCCAAGTCCCGGACCAAGTTAACCATAAACAAAGCCAAGACTTTGCATTGACAAAATGTGGGAATGTCATCACAATCTTCAAAGGTCTAGAAATATTAAAACTATTGCATTTAATTTGACACTTCCTTGACTGCTAGCAGCCTAGAGGACCCTCTCTATAGTAGATCACTACATTTACTTTAGCCAACTCTAATTTCGAGTTCTGTAGAGTCTGCTCAGAAAGGTAAGATTCGTGGAATGTGGACCCCATACATTTCACTTCCGAACAGATTATATTCGTTTATATTTTACTAGCTTTTGCCCGCGGCTTCGCTCGCGTTAGAAAGAGACAAAAAGTAACCTATGTTTACATCCCTTCGACTATATCCACTTAAAAAATCACGTCAATCCGTCGCTCCGTTTTGCCGTCTTGGACAAACAAACAGACACACACACTTTCGGATTTCTAATATTAGTATGGATTTGATATGTATGATCAAGGACAGTTTTTTAAACGAACATCTCATATTACTTGTCATGTACTGAGCGCTCATTAAACCAACTCGTATTCGCCCAACATGTAAATATCAATTTCCACCCTGCGGCATTTTTTTGCATACAAAAAATGACAAAGCAAACCCCAGTACAGTCCGGTCAATGCAGATCGTATGATTGCGGGCTAGATGGCGAGATAACCCGACTGACTATACTGGGGTTGTTTTAGGGTTGACAATTATTTTTTAACATTTGTTTATTTATATCCTTTTACATCGTTATTAGTCCCCACAAACCTAAACTATGGAAAAAAATTGTTTAGTTGTGCCACACCTCGGACACTGGCGATCAAATATATGAAAGAGGCGTTCCTAGCACACAGTCTAAGCTCGTGTAATGAATGCGTACCTAACTATGCTTGTATGAGTGAAATATGACAGGCCGACTGTTCGCTTTTTTGACAGGCCGTAACAGACATTGAGGTAATCGAGAGTGGCACTTTCAGCGGGGAGCGGGAGTGGCCATACTGTACGATAGTACTCTTTATTGTACTTGTGGTTGTGCTGTGCGTCGTCTGGACTTAAACGATCCTCAGACCTTGGAAGCATTCAACTTGAGAGCAATCTTAAGAGGAATCTTATAGGCTTCGGAACCGTTGGTAACAATCGAAGACCTAGCAGAATTTTGGAGTAGGTCCTTGAGGTAAACAAGAAATTTCTCAGATGCAGCAAAGTAGCGGAGGTAAACTAGACTTTACAAAAGATTTTATTTCTTGGGTCCCTATTTCCATCTTGCCTCAGGACCTAAACTCAAACATTATGCCAGCTCTTGAACTATATTGTTGCCAATATCCATTAGAAACGGTAATTTCTTACTCATAAACGAGTCTTGATAATTTGTCTTCTCTAGGTGCTAGCTCGCATATTATATTCGAAAAATTAGGACCGGGATCATCATTGCTGGCGTTAAAAACAAAACAATGTGATTTGTTGAAAATGAGCGCGTAAGCAACCCTAGCAGTAACACAAAAGGTGACCAAAAACCGTGATATAATAACCAACGAACAGATCTTAGATACGCCGTTAATTGGCTGAACTATCAAAAACCGAACGTCAAATCATTCCATATTCAAATTCATTCATTTCAAAGTTTGATGTCTCATTAATTTGTGATAGAATTCGAATGCTTCTCTATTTGAAATAGGGTTTATAATAGTGTACGGTTTTGAGTGTAATTGATATGACTCTTTTGTGTAAGATCACAATGGCTATATTGTTTTGCAGTGATGTAATGATGTGGCTGATTAGGGTTGTGCCCTTGGGTTAGATTGATTGGGTTTCGCATTCTTTTGATATGAATAGGAAATATTGTGTTAAGTTTGTGCAATGCCAATGGTGCGTATTTTATATCATGGTTATGTGTTGGTCATATATAATAAGTAATAGCGCAAATAGCGCAATTTCATTATTTTTAATACAGTTTAGGAAAGGAACTAACTTAAGGTTTTAGAAGTGACAATGCCCTAACGAAATATAAGGTCGCATGTATCATATATTTATCTTAGCATAGGGCTTCGTTGACAGCTATTTTGCTAGCCTCGATATTGTAATGCTCATAATTATAGAAGGTTGACGTTATATTAACAAACGTACCGTCGAGGCTGTCGAAATCGCTGCCAAGTTAGCTTGGTCCAGACTTATGTATATATAGGTGTAAATTAAGACAACCAAAAAGGACATTGGTGTTCTTAAGTAGGTATCTATGGATCGCTATTATAGAAACTGCTATAGTTTTAAAGTACCTAAAAAAAGTTCGAAAAACTGAAATAACGGACTTCCTCGTACCACCTATCTCCATAACTTAATATTTTAACCACAAAAAGTCCTTCTGATCCTTTGACAAATTTACGACAGTTTTTGCTTCTGAACTACCAACTTACCTTTGCAGCTGGAGAAATTTTGAATTCAAGGATATCCTACTGGCTCGGATGGTTCTTAACAGCAAAGTTAAGTTGGTAAAATAAGTTTTTAGGTTATTTTTTGTAAGTTAGTTTCATGATCCTTGAAAGATGTTTGCGGTTTTTTTGCTACAACGCGACCCTTAGGTGTTAAATCCAGTTATGTTTAATCCATATCTCTTTCGAGAAGCCGATGAACAACAGATGTTTCGACCTGTTTTGTTTTTCTTACGAAATTCGTGAAATTGATAAAGAGTTTATGTTATTGAAAATATTAGGAGGAAAGGGGGCGCAGGCGATCGACTGTTTATATAAATGAAAGCCTCTTTTTCCTCCCTAGATATTAACTTTCGTTGTAAAGAACGTGCCTTTACAGATGAATTAATAAGTACAGTCAACCAATTGGAACGCTAGGCCACTGTAGAACTATGTCATAGTGACGTTATTAATCAGATTGTAAGAAATTTTTTGTCATTTTGACATGGTTGTAGAGTGGCCTTGGGTTCTAATTGGTTGACTGTACTTCACATGCCTAAACCAAAAATGTCACAATAGAGTACAGATTAATAAGCAAAATATAACACAGAATTCATGTGTTTTTAACTAAAGACATAATTAAACATTATTAATTAACAAACCTTTTTAAAAGGTACATTTTTAGGCACTGTATCCTGTAAATGTAAATTTGAAATCAAAAAACTTCTACCTGCTATGCCCTCCAACCTATGCAGGAAATGTGTATGCCATAAAAGTCACATAAAGTATGGTTATAGCTTCCTAAACGTACTAATTGATCACTAGCCTTGCTCCATTGGAAATATTTACTTAGTTCATTTAGGATTTGCTATTTTTAATTTTTAGCCCCGACGCAAAAACGACGGGGTGTTGACGTGTCTGTCTGTTTGTCTGTCTGTCTGTGTGTGTGTCTGTCTGTGGCATCGTAGCTCCCGAACGGATGAACCGATTTTGATTTCGTTTTTTTTTGTCTGAAAGCTGAGTTAGTCGGGAGTGTCCTTAGCCATGTTTCATGAAAATCGGTCTACTACCATGTCGCAGTCGGGGTTCTTTTCAAAATTTTATAATTTTTAAATGGCTAACAGCACATCGGGCTAAGTTATATTTTTCATTACAATCGCACACGAAATGTAGTATATTACGCAGGCGGGAGTGAAGGTTATAGAAAAATAGTTCTCCCTAGGGAGTTATGAAACTTCTAGCATATTTTTTTTTGTTGCCTGAAAATATGAAAAACAGTGTCTGTACGAGTAACTCGGGGCGTAAGAACATTGCAAACTCGAGTAGGCTTTTAAGATGTGTAACAAATAGTCAAATATAGTAAGGCATATTTATTATTTACTAGCTGCCCGGCGTACTTCGTATCGCCTTATACTTGGAGGCGCAAAACATGGAGCAAGGCAAAGAAGTGACCATTTTTACTTGACACAATTAAGTAGCTACATCATTAATTACATTATAGCGTACCTATTTAATATACACATACCCATAGCTGGGCATTAACTCGTTAATCCGTTAATTAACGAAGTTAACATTTCGATTAACGGATTAACTTTTAAGTTAACTCTAAAAAATGTTAACGGACTCGTTAACTTCCGTTAAATTTCTCAGAGTCCGTTAATCGTTAATTTAGCAGGGCAGCGCCGCGAAAAACACGCTACTGTAAAAGTCCGAAGTACGGAAAATCCTAGGATTTAACCGGTAAATCCCAGCTTTTACCGATTTTGATCGCCAAAAGCCCAAATATTACCTAAAGAATTGTTGTTCACATGGGTTCGCTTTTACCAACGTTGATTCGATGAATCCTAAGTTTTACCATGGCAACTGTTCTAGATTATACTGTGGTTCTAGTGACAGGGCAGCAAATTCGAGCCCAATTTACGACCACATTCTCTTCCCTAGCTTCTACCCGGCTTCCGCCTGCTGTGATCTTGCAGCTCTCCTGACACAGTTCTTGGCAGTAGCTCAGGCAATCACTGCCTTCCACATGTAGCCTAGAGTTCAATAGGCTTGCTGTAATTCGGGCTTTTACAGTAATATAATACATTATAGTGGGTTACTGATACAACTAAATATATACCTACAGTAAAAATATTTTTTTGTCACGCGTTAACGGATTATCGATTAACTTTAACTTACGTTAAATTTGTTGAAATGTATCGCATTAACGATTAACGAAGTTAACTTTTTTAGTAACGGATTAACGATTATCGAAGTTAAATATTTGATTAACGGTGCCCGGCTATGCACATACCTATTGAAGAGATAAGATGACTTACCTTTTTCCTCTTGTGGCAATCATCCGGTTATTGCGTTGTTTTAGTTACTAACTGTAATACTTTAAATTGCTTTTGAAATCAATTTGGAGTTTTTTTACCATTCATTTAAAATACACCATTTAAGCTAGTTTATTCCAACTACAAAAATATACTACATGAAGAATAGAGATAAAGGAGCAACCTCTTTATGTATCAGAAGTGCACATATTAAAGAAAAGATAGGTGGCGCTGCAATCGCAGGTGCATAACGGTTTGACAATCTCTTAGCCTTCTCGGTAGTGACCCCGCCTACAGAGCAAGAGGTCCCGGGTTCAAATCCTGATGAGACCTTTATTATTTTTTTCTACAGATATTTTTTCCTCAATTTTTTTTTAATATCCAAAAATATTTTGTTTAGTATTGACAAAATTAAAATACTAAAAAAAATCATAAAACAAAAAAATCGCTGTCAGGATCGAACCTGAGAACATCCGCATACGAAGCCAGCGCACTACCACGGGACTACGTCTTGATTTGCTCAGTCTGACGAAATCAGTCTAGAGTAAAGAACGTCTAATGTCATGTCACGTCTTTGCCCGGCAACAGACAGTCTTAAAAATTCATAATCTTAAAAAAAAATTGTATGCAAATTGACAGTTCAAACTGACACTGACAGATCTGTCAGTGTCAGTTTGCATACAATTTTTTTTTAAGATTATGATAATTAAGACTCGTCTGTTGCCGGCCTTTGAGTATTGAGCGAGACATGCGCTCCTACCGGAGAGATTTGTAACTGCAATTAATAGGCCTCATTTTCGCGACTGTTCTACTTCGACAGATTGTCCTCCTTACCTCTATTCTCCATGATATACTATTTTTATTTTACCTCAAAACACAAATCACAGCAATTGACAACGTCTAACAGATTTTTTTTCTGTTATGACAGCTCATTCTCATTCATTTCATTTCAAGCAATATTTTTTAGCCGCATTACCCGGCCGCTACATATTAAGGTGGATGATACAATGGCTCCGGTTGTGCGATGCGAATCGGAGCCAGTGTGACATCCACCTAATCAACTACTTGTTGCACGATTAGAGTGAGATGGAGCAATAGGTAGAGAAGGACAAACATGTATTGCCTCACTCTATCGCTCTATCTCACTCTAATCGAGCAACCGATCGCCATGTGTGTAGAGATCTTGAGGATTGTGATCGTTTCGGTTTCCTTCGCCTAAGTTTTGCACGGAGCGAATGTAACTATTTATTTGCGATGGTACTGGTTCATCACTACTTTTGTGAAGTATAAAATTAATAGCTGTAACAAACTATCAGATTTGGTTCGAGTCGGACAGCGGATTTAATTCGCTCCGAACAATATCCGGCCGTCTGTAGAGCACGCGGACCAAATCCGACCGGTCCGGCCCGAACCAAATCTAACCGTCTGTTACAGCTATTAGAGAAAATTTATAAATCTGGCAAGCAATTTGACAATGACAACTTCATAGACTACTTAAAATAGCTGTAACAGACGTGTGCGTTCCGATTTAGTATTATTTCTTTAACGGAATAATTACTAATTTTCACATTATTTTGCCATTCCTTATTTCTTTAACGGAATAATTACTAATTTTCACATTATTTTGCCATTCCTTATTTCTTTAACGGAATAATTACTAATTTTCACATTATTTTGCCAAGATAAATTAATAAAATCACAATGCGTTTGGAACGCATCCGTCATTAATGTAAGTTTGGAACGCACCTGTCATTAACTTCACGTCATTGTCAAGTTGTCAGGTAGGAACAATTTGTATGGGAAAAAAGAATCACTGTTTTCTAATTATCATCACAATATTTACGTGTTTTTACACTGCCCTAACCTTCTGCGGTCTAATACAAACATTTCAATACCAAAATTACGTAAATCGGTCCAGCCGTTCTCGAGTTTATAGGTAACTAACAAACGCATTTCATTTTTATATATATAGATTTTAATTTATGCAACAAAAGAGACTTTAAGGAACCAGGTACATCTTAGGAACCATCGTTCAACACGAGTAAAACATTCTAAAAATGTTTCAAATATTTTCTCACTCTCCAGGACAAAACTGTACATTTTAAAATCAATACAAACATGTTATTTATTTGTATTCACAGTTGAAGTTACCACACACCTTCTGTCTACAATTTTCAAAATATCATCACGATTTCTTTCGAAACTGACATAAAACTATCCGCGCCATTTTGATTTTTTACTCCACGCGCTAAGTTTGAAGACTCAAAACGTATTGAATGTTATTTTTAGTTAGTTTATGTTAGTTTTATATGGATAAGTGAAACTGTACAGGTATAGCATTGTGTGTTAATGAATGCATATTAATTAGGTATTTATGCTGTTACCTGTTTGGAACGAGGAAATACTTGGTTTGTGGAAAGAATGTCCTTTCGTTATTATTTACATTGATTTAGTTCATTTTATATGAACTTTTGAAATAAGGAATGATTTGAAGTTAGGTCTGGTTGATTTTTCTAATTTATATTGTAGGTAAATACATAGGTACAATTTTAACTATGAAAATACATACCTATGAATAATGAAACGATTCATAAATATCTACTTACTTACTACTTACTTACTTACTTACTTTGTTGGCGCGACGACCCAAAGTGAGTCTTGGCCTCCAACACAAGAGCACGTCACTACGCGGTCCAGACCGAAAAATCGACGCATGAAATTTTACTACACCGTAGCCGAATCATTGATACATTAGCATGCTACGACAATACGGCCCAGCAATCGCATAATACTTAACTTATTAACTATAATAAATAATAATAAATAAATATTGGGGACACCTTACACAGTCAACAAACTAAGCAAAGCTTGTACTATGGGTGCTAAGCGACGACATACTTACTTAAATAGATAAATACATACTTATATACATAGAAAACATAGATGACTCAGGAACTAATATCTGTGCCCATCACACAAATAAATGCCCTTACCGGGATTCGAACACAGGACCGCGGCTCAGCAGGCAGGGTCACTACCGACTGAGCCAGACCGGTCGTCTTTCAACTAAAATGAGCCTTTTTAATTATATTCATCTACATTCTACAACAATGACATTATTTATAATTCTTAAAAACCCGTTGAGCACGCGCAGCATCCCTTTACAAACCAAAGTTAACCCGTAGCGTGCCGGATCTAACCCTTAACTTTCCACGAAGATAGGACTTTTAGCCATTTATCGATTTTGAAACCCGTTCGACGCAGCATCCCCTAACAAACCATAAGTTAACCCGTCGCGTGCCAGATCAGAGATCGAGATCGATTGTGGATCTGAACCCATCACTATTCCATCAAGAAAGCATTTTATTGATCTCGAAACCCGTTCAGCCCAGCATCCCTTTTTACTAACCAAAGTTAACCCGTCGCGTGCCAGATCAGAGATCGAGATCCATTGTGGATCTGAACCCTTCACTATTCCATGAAGAAAGCATTTTATCGTTCTTGAAGTTCGTGCGCAGCATCTCTTTTTACTAACCAAAGCTAACCCGTCGCGTTCCGGGTTAAAGATGGAGTTCTATTGTAGATCTCAAACCCTTCGCTTGATGCTGTATAGAGAAAGTTTACAAAGGTTTCATACCATTCTACTTATACGTTCAACTTCTACGACATTATAACATTTATCTACTTAACACCGTGCAAAGTCTGACTTATTAAAAGCGCTGATAGTTTATCTTGATCACTGGTTCGACTGTATCTTTCTTTTCTCAACGGCCATGGTCATAGCAATTTTTTATGTATTTATTATGAATGGGCTTAAGGTAGCATTCTGATCCCAGCAGTCGCGACCCGGCAGCCGCTGCCCAGCGGCCGCGACCCATTGTCGCTGCTGTGCGGCGCTGCCATAAGCTTTCGGATAGCAGCGGCCGCGACCCGGGCAGCGACTGCCACGGCCAGTAGTCAAAGAGAATTCAGTGCATTCTAGTCGTGTATTGAACATTAACTATGTCAGACAATTTAATTAAAAGAAAGCGAGAACTCCTGGCCCCGTAGCCGAATGGCATTTCTCCGACGCCAAACGAAAGCGATACGCCGCTGGCTCTGTCGCGCCAATACGCAAGCGCGATAGAGATAGATATCTACTAGCGCTTCGTTTCGTGAGCGTTTCGTAAGCGATTGTGCCATTCGGCTAGCCACCCTGAAGAGACTGATAGAGGACGGAGAAGAGGATGATAGAATAGAATAGAATTTTATTGCTGAAGTAATGTTGCTCTTACTATCATCAAAGATGTATAAAATTAATTCATTATACACGTCCAGAACCGATGAGTATCAAATCCCACCTTTGCTCTTGACCACAGACTAGCCAGAGTTGTATTTACCGGCCCTTACATATGACTTTGCTATGTACATACCTATTTATAAAATACATAAAAAATAACTAGACAAACAATACATACTCTGAACGGCATGTTCCTTTTAAATCTGTCAACGTTACAAATAAAGAAAACCCGTTGGCACGCGCAGCATCCTCGATCTTAACCCGCCGCGTGCCGGATCAATGGGATCGAGATCTATAGATCCTTTGTAGATCACAACCCTTTACATAAGGGCGCAGGAGTCTGCACACGTGCTTATCTTTTTGTATGTTTGTATGTAACGTTTTTGTAAGTTATTCATTGTCAGGGTATAGTTATTATTTAATAGAGGTACATACATTAAACCGTTTTGATAGGTAATACATAAGTGTTATGTTTCGTGATTGTATTAGATTTTTTTTCACTGTTTTGCACTTTTTTATGTGTTTAAAGAGTTAGTGAATGTAGCTACACCGTATAATTTCAAAATGTGTATTTTATACTTAACAAGTGACAAAAAAGAAGATAGCATCAAAGTAAAGCTTTTTTATTAATATTTTTTCACACACTCAAAAACCAGTACCAATCAAAATCAAGTTTGGAACACGTGAAACCGTGAGACCACCAAAAGCAAAACCAGATTCTTTCATCAATATTCACAATATTAGTCGAAGCCCCTTTTTTCTATGTATTTCTAAGGGTAACGTTTTTCTTTACAGCACAGACAGACGATGCTGACCTATGACCCATAGACAACTCGTTTTGAAAAAAGCGTGTCAGCCAGTTCTATGTGAATGGATGTCCGTGGTTGGGGCAGTTGCGTTCTTTTTTCGAAAAGTTCGTTATTTTTTTTAACCGTTTCAAGAAGGTTCTAGAATTTGGTGGTTGTAATTATTCGTTATTTTTACGACTATTGCGTCATCGATTCCATAACAGGTATTTCTTTGGTAGTTAAAAATCTAGCACTTTGTTGAACACCAATCAACAAGAAGATTTAGAAGAAGAATTTAAATATTTACTTAAAACCTTGCGTTTACAAAAATATATTTTTTTTCAACTAAGCACAACGGCAATTTGAAAAAATAAGTCTTGTAGTTAAGTGCGTAACTTAAATTATTACGCTATTTTAACAAAACAAATGGTTTCCAAGAAATACATATCTCAAGTTAGATATCATGCAAAATAATAGGGTGCCTATTTACATAACCATTAATTACCCTATTCCATTCATAAAAATATATCCGCAGGTTCTTTATCTTACTCTTACAAGGAAAATAACTCTAATTTAGTTAATGAATGAACCCATTTAAGTTCCTTTTTAGATACAAGTAGTGAAACTTATCAACGAAGTAATATCCATTCATTATTTCATAACAAGCCGTCTTTAACGATAACTTGGACCAGATGACTTCATCATTAATAATTTACTCTTACAATAATAATTTATCAATCAAATAATTACTCGTGCCATATAAGCCGGTAGCTGAAGACGCGTTAAAAAAAAAAAAAGTTGTTTTTACTGCATCTTTTGTGTCCCTTAAGATTGCACACAATAGGACCGCGCTCCCGATAAGTAACCCAATTTTGCACCATAAATAAAAAGTTAAAAAAAATTAAAAGCTAACGGTCTTCTTTTTTCAAAAAAACTTGCGACGTATGAATTAATTTGCGTTACGCCCTAATGCTTACACACAAAGTGGGTATTGAGAGTAAAAATTAGCCTACATTCAAGGTTTTTTTTAATGTTTTTGTCGTTTTTTTATGTTTTGTAACAATATTGACAGATCCGGGAAGATGGCGTCGTCTCGAGGATTTGTAAATAATCTCATTGAAAATTAATACCATTCTGGGCGGCTGATTGGCTCCTTTGTGAGAAGTTTTTTGGCGAAATGAAAGCGGTTTGATTTCGGAAACAAACGGTTTTGATATTCTGATGTTTATTATTCGTGACACGGTTCGTATTAATATCTTGCAATTTGACTATTGTTTAAAAATTTTGGTTTAATTACATACATATTATGATCTGATAATTGCGGATATTGAATTTAAATCTGTTTTTAAGCCCTTTATAATTCAAAATCAGTAACATGTTTTAATGCCTAATGCCTAGAAAATGCCACACGCATTTTTTTGATGCAGATAAAAAAAAATATTTGCCAAGATCCCATTTAGTAGTAGTTTAAAGGCTCACAGTTGCAAAATGCGAGTTTATACGTTTTTAAGGATTTTATTCGTGTCAAAAATAAGATTACCACAAAACCGCATTACGACAAATAACCCCATCTAACCCAAATAATAAACGTTTTAAAACTCGTCAAAAACGTCAGCTGACAAAAAAGTCTCCCTCAATTATTAAATTAAGCTTACCGCTCAACACCCTTTTTCAACTTTTTACAAAAAGGGGTTACTAATACCGTGCAGCATCCTTGAGCAGTTTAGGGTTAATAACGTCTCAACCCTAGAGATAACACGTGCGCAACGAGGGTTAAAGGAGATAAAAAAGATAAGTGTTAACTGAGTTTAGGGTTAGTTATGTTTTTGTTGATTTTCGACGGTTTGTTGTACCGAAAAATGTTTGTGTTTGGAGAAGAATTGATCGGAATCAGATATCGGAAAGAAATATGTTTGCTACTTCTATTCTACCAACCTTCTTTAAATGGTGTTTAGTTTAAGGGCATTTTCAGAATTTGGGACCCAAAATTTTATTAGCGCAAGTTGTTAACAAAAATTAACCCGTCGTCAGTTTTGTGACGACAATTAAGCATAAAATCTGTCCAAAAAATTAACACAAATACAATATTTTATTTGAAATTTCATGCTTAATTATTGTCACAAAACTGACAGCGAGCTAATTTTTGTTAACGACTTACGCTAATTTTGGGTCCCAAATTCTGAAAATGCCCTTAAAAAACCTTTAGGGTAGAGCTTCTTGAGAAAAGGATGTAACTGAGTTGGCCTTAGTTATCTACTTATCATGATCAGACTATACTTAATAAACTTACTCCGAAGTACTGATGTGCCGACGGAAAGTTTCCAAAATTCTGAAATTTTCACATAGGGAAACTTCGGAAACATCCCATACTTTGTATAGACAATTTTATGGATTGAAACTTTCCATTTCATAAATTTAAATTCCCTTTATTTTTCGTGAAAGTTTCTTTAATTTTTCAAGAAATTTAAGATTTTTTTGGAAAGTTTCCGCAACTTGCACATCACTACTCCGAAGGGCAAAAATATTTCGTCAGATAGTAAAGTCTTATGGGTCAAGGTAAAGATACAGACTTAAAAGGACAACAGAGTTATCTTTTCTTTAAAATATTTTGTCATTCCCACCAAAATGTTACGACGTTTTCAACTTTTACAAGATGGCATGGTGATTAGTGACTGAATGTTCAAAAAAATTGCTAAATATTAAACTTTCAACATTTTGTGTACCTATTTCTCTTGCTAATAGGGTACATGTCAATACTTGAAGGAAAAACTCTATTTTTGTGTATTAGGTTTTTATATGTAATAATTTTTTTTTTGGAAACGGATGGTATCGCGTAAAATGAAAACAATACAAGCCGACCGATATTCTGGACTCTTTACAGTGTTCGTGATCAACGGATGAGTGAAGAAACAATTATACAAGTGGAAAACAACAAAAAATAATGAACAGTAAACATTTTGTTTAATGTACACCGTCTAAACTGACCTCCAACGGAATAAATTGGTTGATTTTGTTAATAACCCAACCACAAAATTAAAATTTTAAAAAATACCCCGACCACGACATAGCGGACCGATTTTCATGAAATATGGCTAAGAACAAACCCGTCTAATTCAGCTTTCTCTAAACAAAAAAAAACTAAATCTAAATCGGTTCATCCGTTTGGGAGCTACGATGCCACAGACAAACACACAGACAGACAGACACGTCAAACTTATAACACCCCGTCGTTTTTGCGTCGAAAAAGAAATTGGGGACTATCCTAGCTGCATTGAACTGTTTAAAAATGGTCCGATCAGTAGCTGCTTCCTAGAGTCCACTATTTTCTTAAAGTACCTTGAAATTATCTCAACCTCACAAAAATAAATGTTATCATAAGTAAATCTAATAGAGTGGTCAGAAGGGCTCCTAGATGACCGCAGATTAATCAGGGCCCCTGGGAAATATGGGCCCAGAAGACTTATCGATTGCCGGGCAAATGCAAAGGGATCTTTGGAACAATGAATGATTGGAGGATTATGCGAAACTCTGGGTTTGTAAAAAAGGTAGAATATTTAGGAGCTGAGAACATTATGGAGAACCAGCGTATCTAGCCAATGTTACTTCTCCAGAGTAGCCTATAAGGACATTACCGTTAATCTAGGCTGGTTTTGCCATATTTACACGACATAGTAAATAATTTACTTATTTTTATGTTGATTGTTCGAACAATAAGTATTACAATAAGTTGGCGAAGACTTACATATATTAATAACGAAAACTGAAAATAGAATATTAACGTCACTAACTGTGCACAAAAAAGAAATTGGATATTAGGTGGAAGTGGGAATCTTCCGAATTCTACACCAGCCCAACTATGTATGATTTCAAAACTGACATACCTACTAGCGACTGCGTATTATTTTGATTTTGACACATAAAATATGTGTAGTAGTGTGTGTGCAGAGAGGATGGATGAGAGGAGATTAACGAAGAAAGTATATGAAAAAAGAGTGAAAATCAGTTGGAAGTGGTTGGAAGACGTAAGCGAAATTTCTCAACCAAATCGGGGAAATATTGCAAAAAGGCCAGGGTACGTTGCCGAATGGCACAAACGCTCACGAAACGCTCATGAAACGAAACTTCTCGTTTCGCGTAGCAGAAATGCCATTCGGGCTACGGCACCTGGTCAGAAGTACTCGAAACCGACGAGCGTGTATGAGAAACGTTATAACGTGACACGTGAAGCGAAAGTGATTTTTCAGGATCGTAGTAAATGGAGATCCGTGATCTCTGCCTACCCCTCTGGGAAACAGGCGTGATTGTATGTATGTATGTAAAAAAAATGTGTTAGGATCCTATTAGGCTGATTTGACAGACACAACGAATTTTAAACTGTAATACCTCCGGGCCTGAGCTCGTCGAATCCCATCCAGAGTGCACTTTAATCCGATATCAACGGATTGCCGTTACTCAGGATTCGCGGTGGTTTATGGGGAGCGGTGTACATTACTTGGTACAAAGTAATATAATTTTAATTAACTAATAAAATACACAGTTTTTTTTGATATTTCAAGATTAGATCCCAGAAAGATATTCACGTCCCTGAATAGGCTTAAATAGCTGAACGTTGAAAAATCCTCAGCAATGAATGTCATCCATAGACTAAACGTCCTATCAGTACTCCAAAAAGCGCTCCCTAATCAATTAAGTGATCATCCAAGGGCGGCCCACAAGGTAATATATAATTAACTAATAAAATAGACAGTATTTTTGATATTTCAAGATTAGATCCCAGAAAGATATTAACCTTCCTGAATAGCCATAGCTGAACGTTGAAAAATCCTCAGCAATGAATGTCATCCATAGACTAAACGTCCTATCAGTACTCCAAAAAGCGCTCACTAGTCAATTAAGTGATCATCCAGGGGCGCCGCACAATTGGCCGCCTCCGCACAAAGCGTTCTGAACCACTGCGCTTACGGGATTAAGGTATTTTGCGTTGTGAAGGTACTCTTATTGTGATGGTTTATTAGTTATTTGTTATTAATGCTTGAAGATGGAGGGAGTGGAAATTATTAACAATGTGTGGGTATTAATTTTGATTTTATTACATTTTAATCTGTTTTGAGCAGAATATATATATATATATATATATATATATATATAAATTGTGGCGTAGGCGAGAGGCTGCCAACCTGTATCTATAATGTCACAATTTTGTCACAATTTTCGTTTTCTTTCAATCCCTTCATTGCCAAGAGTGGCACTGAGACTAGTAGTTTCATGTGCTCTGCCTACACCTTTATGGGATACGGGCGTGATTGTATGTATGTATGCAACAAAGAATTTGGCACCAATTACATTGCGTGAAACGTTATCCAAGCAACAAAACCAAGCAAAAGTCTAGTGATAATAATATTAATAAATTAGATTTCTAGGTATAATGAACATAGAAATTTAAGTTATGATATAATACATCTATCTAGTTCATCTAGTAATCGGTAAATGTCGAAGCATCAAAAATGTTCGTCGTCAAAAGCGACCGGGTGGAAAATCGCATCAGCCATCGGACCACGGTCAAACTAGGGTTGTCACTGATATGATTTTACGTGTGTTATTGATTAAAACCTTTTTTTATTTTTGTATTTATTGGATACAAGTTATAAAAATAATATGGATTGTGTCTAATCCGAAAAATCAAAACGCCATCGTCAGAAAATGACGATTTAGGGAGAAATGAACTAGACGAACGCCTGTTTTGATGTCATGAAACTGCTGCCTTAATAATTTTGGAACCTAAATAAGTTTGAAGTAATATTCAAGTTTCTGGTGGAATGTGTGTGCCTAGAAATATTTTGTACAACATTTTGAAAAACTTAAATAAAAATACTCGACATAATAATCAAATGTTTTTTTCTACGCCCTTACAGGTTACAAGGAGTAGCTATGGGAATGCAAAATCAGTAAGTAAATGATAATATGAGGTAAGTTGTGATGAAGTATGAAATAATTGTGAAAGAGCCGAACAATACATTTGTATTGAAAGGAGAGATGATCTTTCACTTGCCTTTGCTTCATATCATCTCTCACACAGTCCATCCACCTTTTCCTCGGTATTTTTCTCTCCCGTCATTTCCTTCCACATTCATCTTTTGACTTATGCCAATTTAAAATTGATGCCATACGACTAAATAAAATTTGGAGTTATATTAAACTAGCTTTTTCCCGCGGCTTCGCTCGCGGTTAATTCAGAAATTGCGGAATGCTCCATACATACTTCCAGTCCATTTTTAGAAAAGTGGGGGGTTAGATAGAGACAAAAAGTAGCCTATGTCACTCTCCATCCCTTCAACTATCTCCACTTAAAAAATCATGTCAATTCGTCGCTACGTTTTGCCGTGAAAGACGGACAAACAAACAGACACACACACTTTCCCATTTATAATATTAAATAGTATGGATTATATGTATGTATAATATTTTTCCCCATTCCCTAACACCGGCAACCCTAACCGCCACAACGTCGGTCAGACCGACCGCGGATTACGCGGGGCCATTTTTTTTATGAATCCGCTTTTGAATATCCGGCGCGGTTGGGGGGTTGGCTATCTCTGGATTACGGCGCCTCAACCTTTACACTGAAAGAAAGTATAAATACAGACATTTTTAAGAAAGTCAGTACGAATCTAGGAAGAATACATTGAATCTATCTAAGATAGGCTCTTTCGATCTAGTCTAGTCTTAGGTTCCAGGAAACGCGAATTTTAAATATTTTGAACTCCAAAGAAAAAAGCCAGCAAAAAGACCGTCAGAAGTACTCGAAACCGACGAGCGTGTATGAGAAACGTTATGAAAGTGTGTGAAGCGAAAGTGGTTTGTCAGGATCGTAGTAAATGGAAATCCGTGATCTCTGCCTACCCCTATGGGAAATAGGCGTGATTGTATGTATGTATATTGAAATCCAAGCGAAACTCGGTTGCCTAGAGGTAACTATATTTCTATCCAACTTACCTACTTAAAAATACTGTCATCTGACCGTTTATTTCGTGCATGGTACAATAGTTATTTGTTTTACAAGGGGGCAAAGTAGTTGTTTAACCGCACGTGCCAATATTGATACCTGAGCAAGCGAAAGATTCCAATATTGAACCGCGAGCGTAGCGAGTGGTTCAAAAAGTGGAATCTTGAGCGTTGCGAGGGTATCAAGGCACGAAGGTTAAACAAACTTTGCCACCGAGTGAAACACAAAATTTTTCACCACACCAACACGA
Organism: Leguminivora glycinivorella; assembly: GCF_023078275.1. Classification (NCBI taxonomy): domain Eukaryota; kingdom Metazoa; phylum Arthropoda; class Insecta; order Lepidoptera; family Tortricidae; genus Leguminivora; species Leguminivora glycinivorella. The sequence continues at coordinate 2,279,917 of NC_062985.1, read as the reverse complement.
ACAAAATACCGACTATAAAACATCAAAATAAATCAAATTCATCAATTTATTCAATATTTTTGATTCAAAATCATCATTTATAGGGTAAAATCTAGCAGACATATTAAGACATCGGGTTAAAATTTGCATGAAATTACTTTGCCCCCTTGTGGATAAAATGCAATTTTGCTATCTGTTTTCGAATAGCAAAGAATGCCTTTACCAGTTGGTGTGGTGAAAAATATTTTATTTACGCAAGTGGCCATTTTTTTTCAAATCCCACTTTTTTCTGGATTTGGAAATTTTTATTTGGTTTCCACTCAGAATCGCGAACTTTTTCAATCCTAATCGGAGAAAAAAAGTGTTGGGCTTTTCCCCATTCCGTTACCATTTTTTCATACATTCTGTATGGCAGTAACGGATTGAAAGATGTATGGAAATATTGGGACATTTTTTTCTCCTATTTATATCAGGGTGCGTAGCCGAATGGCACAAACGCTCACGAAACGAAGCGCTAGTAGATATCTATCCCTATCGCTCTTGCATATTGGCGCGACAGAGCCGGACTACGTTTCGTTTTCGTTTGGCGTCGGAGAAATGCCATTCGGCTACGGGGCCAGGATCGATAGACCTCGCGATTCTGAAATCAAAAATACCCATGTTGCAAAAAAGTGGGGTGGACAACTTTGAAAAAAAAATGGCCTTACTACTTTTCCTATTTATAAGGTACTTTCTATAGTTTCTATCCATGTCTCTTAATCTTAGGACAACCTGTGTACCTATTCCTACTTAGTATATTTATACAGACTATGATAAATATTAGGCTTGTGCCGTTTCGTTCGTTGATCGGAGCGCTCCGATCTCGTTCAATCGCTCCCACGAACTAGTTCGCTCTTTTAGGTCTTTTGCTCATTTAGTTCAGCCAGACCAGCGACCACTGCGGTCGGAAAGATCAGAACGAATTGGACCGAATAGTGTCAAAATGATACGAATAGTCCACAGATAGTAACATTCCGGGCCGAAAGGTTGTAAGTAACCGAAGTTTAATATGAAAACTTGACTTTTTTTGTTGCTCTGCTAAATAGCTCTCGCTCTCGGTCGGCGCAGTCACACATTCGTTCTCGATCCAAACCGCTCGCGCTCGCCGATCCTATACTGAACTAAATGAGCAAAGACCGATCAATTCATTTCGGTCATTGATGGGATTTTATTCCTAACAGTTCATAGTTCGTGAACGACACAAGCCTAATAAATATTGCCTTGGACCTTGAAACAGTCACTCAATGTATTGTCGGCGGGCGTGTTCATATCAACATAATCATATACAATATACACAAGTACTAGGTATAATTATAACTGACAATCACGCGAACTTTACATGCGAAGATATTAATTAGTAATTTAATATTAATTAATATACAGCGAAAAGCCTTGGCTGGTTCCCACTATTTGATTAGCTGAAACTTCACAGGCATCTTCTGGGCGAGCTCACTCCATCGTAGGCCACGTCTTTGCCTTTGGCTAGTCGGTGGTCAAGAGTAAGCCCATTTATAATTTAAAAAAAATACTGTTACAGCGCACATTATACCATTGGAAAATGTATGTTATTTTTGGTTCAAGAAATAACCATTTAGGGGCGCTTCATCATATCCATAAAATTAATGTCGAATTCCTTCACGATTAAAGTATTTTTATCACATTCACGATGAACTTATGCTAACGCATTTTTTAAAATCTATTTACATATTTTTAATATTGCAAATGTGATGAAAAACATTGTGTGTAACTTGGAGCGGAGGTAGAATATTGCAAACTCGAGTACAGATGTAATGCGTAAAGGGTTTCCTTCGTATTTTTCCGGAAACGTTCGTATTTGTGATGCTAGTTCAGTCAATCTCAGTGCATCTTGTACTGAGACTGATTGAAATAGCATGACACGTTCGTTCGTTTCCGTAACAATACGAAGGCAAATCCTGGCGTCGCTATTCGCGAATCAACTTAATGATACGTCCCATGTTGCAGAATGTACTAATAAAACGTCAAAACCTTTGGTAGAAGGTCATAATCTAGAGTAATTTTTACCCCCGACGCAAAAACGACGGGGTGTTATAAGTGTAACGTGTCTGTCTGTCTGTCTGTCTATCTGTCTGCGTGTGTGTCTGTCTGTGGCATCGTAGCTCCCTAACGGATGAACCGATTTAGATTTTTTTTTGTCTGAAAGCTCAGTTAGTCGGGAGTGTTCTTAGCCATGTTTCATGAAAATCGGTCCACTATGTCGTAGTCGGGGGTTTTTCAAAATTTTAATTTTGTGGTTAGGTTATAAGTTATTTATTTATCGTATGGCATTTTATATCTACATGTCACTGCATAACACATTTAAAAATTAAACCTAGAAGTCTTAAAATAGTCCACGGCTTTCCCATTTAAAGTTTTGAGCTCTTCAAAGCTGCCATTGAATTTGGTGTTAGGGCATTCCAGCACCATATGGCGGATTGTCTGCTTTGGTATGCCACATTCGCATGCTGCCGACTCGCACCATCCCCATTTGTTCCTATGGTATGCGGAATTGCCTACGTCAGTTTCTATCGTCAGGTTATAAGTAAACTTTTATTTTAACCCCATTAAAAGGAACAAACTATCATTAATAATAATTAGATCTTGGAAATACAAATAATCTTCCCTTATCATTCCACATGTGACGATACTCCGTTAAGATAATATAAGTATTTATATGAGCGGGCGAGAGAGATAACCTCTGACCTCTTCCGTCTCTTTCCCTCTCCGTTATCAAGAAATATGGGTCTGTCATCATACATATTTTAAGTAACAGAACATAATCATACATACATAAATATTATCGATTCTTAAACACCAATGAAGACAAGGGCCAAAGACATATTTTTATTACCTAAATCTTTACTAAATAGTGTGTGTCTGTGATAATGATGATATTAATAAAAAAAAAAAAAAAAAATATTATAGGACATTCTTACACAGATTGACTGAGGCCCACGGTAAGCTCAAGAAGGCTTGTGTTGTGGGTACTCAGACAACGATGTATATAATATACACCGTGTTTCCGGTATCACTCAAAACCTCAGACACCCCAACTGATTTTTATTTTTTTAAACGTATCTAGAATATTCATTTTTTAATTTGATGATTATTATTTTTTTAAATTGGATATTTAATTTTCTATGCAGCTCTACTCGACTTTTAACTCTACACTCAATAAAATAACTGCTAGCTACCATCGTAAACCTTAAAACTGATTAATTGTGTACGTTACTGCAACGACATAAGGTTTACCAATAGACAGCTATGTCACTGTAAAGCACGTTAAACTGTGTCACAGTAAACTTCAAATTGGACAGGTGACGCAGTAAGCAAATTTAAACCTAACATTCAAAATGACAAGGTTGTAATTAGGTAGGAGTTCAATTTGTTATGACTTATGATAAACTTTAAAATTAAAGTGACGCACAACGTCAAACTCGTAGCGGAAAAAATAATCGTCCAAGTAACCAGCCAGTATTAATACCCCTAAATACTGAAAAAGGTATACAACCTCTAGCAATATGATATGCACAATGTTGTATTACGAATTTGCAGAATGGGCACGTAAACAATAACTAATAATACAAATTAAAACAAAAAATATTACCCCCATCAAGATATAGCTCAATCGATTCTACTCTCGATTCTGAACAAACGGTTTTCAGGTTTTTAGTGTTAAGTGAAACACGGTGTATAAATACTTATATACATAGAAAACATCCATGACTCAGGAACAAATATCTGTGCTCATCACACTAATAAATGCCCTTACCGGGATTCGAACCCGGGACCGCGGCGTAGCAGGCAGGGTCACTACCAACTGCGCCAGACCGGTCGTCAAATGACGATGAATGAAATGAATGATGATGAATGATGATGATTAATGATGATGATGATATCCTGGTATCCCTCTTCTGGGACTTTTTAACTGACTGTTAACCTTCAAATCAAGAGTGAACAGGCATCTTCTGGGCAAGCTCACTCCATCGTAGGCCACGTCTTTGCCTTTGGCTAGTCTGTGGTCAAGAGTAAGCCCATTTATAATAATAAAATTAACCATTGTAGCCAATAAGCCTGACATTGTGATAATAGATCGACTGCAACGCCGGGCAGTGCTCGTTGACACCACCATCCCCCATGATGAGAATCTCGTGAAAGCCGAGAAGGACAAGTCCAGTAAGTACCTAGACTTGGCTCACGAGATAACCGCCATGTGGGATGTTGAATCAACGATCATTGTTCCGATAGTCGTTTCAGCGAACGGTCTCATAGCGAAGAGTCTCGATCAACATCTTAAGAGACTCTCGCTAGGTGGCTGGATCAAGGGCCAGATGCAGAAGGCGGTGATCTTGGACACAGCGCGGGTAGTCCGACGGTTCCTCTCTCTGCAGCCCTAACCACCGGCAGCTTGGGCCCTGCCCCGCTGCTGGCGGCACCCTAGGTTAGGTTTTTTATAATGTGTTTATATATTTTGTATTGTTTTGTATGTAGCTTTGTATTTTACTTTTATAATCATATTATAAAACCTAGCCTAAGAATTAAAATGAATAAAGAGGAATAATAAACCTTAGAAGTATTAATTGATTTCTTGACTCAACAGTCAAACTTATACCATAGTTTTGTATAATTTATACTATAGTTACCTTTGATTCTACACTGAGAGAAATTTGCATTGTGAATTTAACAAGTTCGACCTGTTGCGGTTTATCCGTTTGAATTAGCCAAACGTATGTTTAAAACAATATGTGTCAGGTTGTTTTTATAAAATCGACTTGTTGATTCAAATATATTGCCGATTCAAATAACAAGTAGCTTGTTGTTTGAACCAAAGAGCACGTAGGCGCTATTTTAATATTTTTAACCAAAAAAACTTGTTGAACGAACATGAAAACTGGTTGTATTTTCTCTGTGTAATAATTAAATAAATAAGTCCGTCTTTAACGGCAAAACGGAGCAACGAAATTACGTCATTTGTTTTAAGTGGAGATAGTTGAATGGATTAAGAGTGACATAGGCTACTTTTTGTCTCTCTCTCCCACTCCCCTAAAAGGAGGGGTGGAAGTTTGTATGGAAAATTCCGCAGTTTTCGAATTTGACGCGATCGAAGCTGCGGGCAAAAGCTAGTATTATTATATTTGGTTATTGTGTCGTTTAAGTTATCCAATAGTAAATAATTAGAGTGACAAGATTGATGACTATTTGTTTATAAGTATATTTTAAAACTAAGTAAATGCTTATAAAATGTACTTAACCCTTAAATGCATGAATTTTTCTTTCAACGAGATATTAATATATGTGATAGACAATGGTTTTCTGACTCTGGGAAAAATAATAAAAAAAATATTTAAGAACGATTTTTACACTAAATCAGTGTTAGAAGTTAAATAGGCCAAATCTTATTTATATAAATATATCGTAATTGGTAAGTTTTATTTAAAAAAAATGACTACTATTAAAAAGGTACACTATTTGTGGAAACTCTATGATAAAATGTTTAAACATAAACTAATTACTAACTCCGAAACATTTAGCCTAAATCACATACTAAAAATCGCCATCGTCCTGTTTTTTCACACTTTTCCGCCATTTCATCTTACTCCTTATTAAGGAGTAAGATGAAATGGCAATTAAATTAATTAAATAATATAGTGATTTACTATTTATTATTTAAGGAGTCCTTAAATAATAAATAGTAAATCACTATATTATTTAATTAATTTAATTGTTTTTTTAGAATCGGCTTCCGTCTAACATGTTTAGTTCTAGCATCCAATTTAAATTTTTTAAACGTTCCTTTTTGGTATGTATCAAATCATGAATAGTTAATTTAGACGCCAGATGTCTTATTTTGTCAGTAATTCGTGATAAATACTAAAAACGATCAGTAGATTTTACTACCACAAAAACGTTAATTTCAGCTTTGACCACTTCCCATGTGTTTTTATTATTAGAAATGAAATAAACAAAATGAGTCATTAAATTAAGCATCTTATGCAGATTCAGAAATGGTATGACACTTGTTTCTTACTGTAATCAAATGAGGCATTATTATCACTTTAGCAGTGTCCTAAGTCCTAATGAACTCCTATGGCTGGAGCCCATTCCTATAAGATATCATAACGATACGTTACCGATCAGTGTCAAAAGTGAGTTTTCTTCAACCAAAAACGCCCCATTTGACATTCACAAATACAGTCGTTTTTTTTCAAGTTGCTGAAATTGTCCCCTCCCTTAAATTCCATTCTAAACATATCTCACCCAAATAACCCACCACAAAAACAAAAGAAATACAAACAAAACCTAAACAAAAGAGTGATTTAAGGTTGACAGGTCCGTCTGGGCCATTTTAGTCTTTTTACCGATCGATCTTCACTAAATAGGTCTTTTAACTTCTTTACCATCTTCAACAGTTGTAACTTTACATGCAGTTTTAATCTCTGTTTACAGTGAGGAAATGTGCTTCTTGCAACGGTCTTGTAGATTGAGATAAGAGTTTTTGAAAGTAATTGAAGTAGAGATTGCAGAAGTGTCTTAATTTCTTCACTATCTTCAACAGCTGCAACTTCATTTGCAGTTTTGATCTCTCTTTGTAATAAACTAATGTTTATTTCACAATGGTCCTTTAGGTTAAGATACGAGTTTTGTAAAGTAATGTGGGGTGCAAAAGTGTCTTGATTGATTTACTTGTAGTTAGCAGCTAAATTTAAACTTGTCGGTTGTGATCGCTTTTATGGATGCAAATGGTTTGGTTCAAAGGATGTTTTAATCATGATTAAAATCTTTGGATAACTTCTGAAAATCTTCTTTAATGTAGGCACTGTCAAGTACATTAACGATTGAGTGTCACAAAAATGGTAATAAATACAAAGAAAATAGAGACAGTGTAGACAATTTGTACATGATTGTCATAATTATGTGAATTTTATTAGCTTTGGTAAGTTTGGCAAGGTATCTTATGTTTTCGTATCTTCTGGTTTGTAAACTACTAGCTTTTGCCTCGCGTTAGAAAAAGACAAAAAGTAGCTTATGTCACTCTCCGTCCCTTCAACTATCTCCACCTAAAAAATCACGTCAATTAGTCGCTCCATTTTTCCGTGAAAGACGGACAAACACACTTTTCCAATTGTAATATAAATATGGATACGTTACACAAAAAATAAAAATTCAGTCGAATTGAGAACCTCCTCCTTTTTTTGAAGTCGGTTAAAAAAACAATGTATTTCTTGGCCAAATAAGATAAACTTTTACCAATATTAACTGTCAGATTAATTTAGATTCCCTGTAAAGTTAAGTCATACGTCATACTGTATTTCAGTGAATGAAGACATCTGAGTCAGGACCGACGATTGACTAACCGTGTTCCTTTTGTGCCTTGCACGATACTTTAGTAGATTGATTACTGCTAGAACACTGCAGTGAATATGTCGACATGTTTGAAAAAATGTGAAAAAAGTATTGATTAAAAAAATACTTATAACTATTTATAACTATATATAATAGGCCTATACCCGGAAGGGGTCCTATCCTAACCACTAATAATATATGTACACTTAAATATATTAAAATTTAGTTTTTTAGGAAAAAAATTTAAAATGTTTATGGAATAAAAAGGCTTTTTTATTTTTTTATACTATATATATGTACAGTTTTCTAATAGCTTTACAAATATATAGATGTAGTGTAAGTGAAATTATAAACAATCGAAGATGTTTTGACACATTTTTCTTTTTACTTCTATTTCTTAATAACCGTGTTGAAAAATGAAAATATTGCATCCTGATTTCCACCCATATTATTATTAAGAGCGCTATGACAAAAAAAGGCGATATATTGTAAAATGTACAATATTTATCGGCAAAATTGTACACTTTACTCATACTAAAAGACAGTAAAAGTACTTGTTTCAGTTAGAAAATCTAATTAACTGTCGGTTCATTAAAAAACATATGGAAGAAAAAGCTTTTTCAATTAGTAATGATTTTTTTTCTGATGCTCGTTTAGGAAAAACCGCGCGAAGCACAGATTTCGGAGCTCTTATTATGTACAATTTGATAAGCTCACTCTCATAAATGCGGTAAATTTAAATTCCTAATATCTTGTTCTTTAGGCCCATTAAACAATATTTATCATTTAATCCTTTGAAATTGAGAAATTGAAAGTAAAACGAACTCAATTTTGTCTTGAAAATACATCGAAACAAGTGATCATTTCTCCGAAAATCTACATGTTATCGAAGTTATTTTAGTATATAAATAATCTGCACAATGTGCTTAAATTGCTGTTATCCATTTGTCGTTATAATATTTTATCATGATTTTTTGCCAATTTTTTGAAAACTAGCCTTCCTGTCGCTATTTTACCGGCGACGGACGCCTGCGATTTCAGTGCCGCGCCGGAGCTCGAGGAGGTGAGACGTATGTTGCTTCGCTCTCCGAGTTTTCATCGCAAACGTCGAGAATATTTATCGTTGTGTGGGTCGGACGCCTTGTTTATACACGGGCTATCCTCGCATTGTGTGTGTGTAAACAGCGACCAACGAATTTGATCCTAGATCCGTAAATATTTGCTTTTGTAATATTTTGTTATGTTTGAATGTTAAAGTATTACAACGTTATGATGATAAATATGCGAAAATTACAATACGGTCAAGATGATAAGACACATCAAGATGGTACTCGGAATCTGATGATGGAGCCAGAAGGTGGTCACCAGTACCAGTGAACCATGTAAGTAAACGACTTCGTGTTTAGGCTCGTTGGGTTCGTCTCAACAAGACCTTTGACAAGAGGTGGTACTCAGGGTCTGATGATGGAGCCAGATGGTGGTCACCAGTACCAATGAACCATATGACTAAACCACTTCGTATTTAGGCTCAATGGGATCGTCTCAATAAGACCTTTGACAAGAGGTGGTACTCGGGATCTGATTATGGAGCCAGAAGGTGGTCACCAGTACCAGTGAACCATGTAAGTAAACGACTTCGTATTTAGGCTCGTTGGGTTCGTCTCAACAAGACCTTTGACAAGAGGTGGTACTCAGGGTCTGATGATGGAGACAGATGGTTGTCACCAGTACCAATGAACCATATGACTAAACCACTTTGTGTTTAGCCTTATTGGGTTCATCTCAATAAGACCTTTAACAAGAGGTGGTACTCAGGGTCTGATGATGGAGCCAGATGATGGTCACCAGTACCAGTGATCCATGTAACTAAACCATTTAGTAATCAGGCTCATTGGGTTCTTACTTCTTCTTAATAAGACCTTTGACAAGAGGTGGTACTGAGGGTCTGATGTTGCAGCCAGATGGTGGTCACCGGTACCAATAAACCCATGTAACTGAACCACTTCGTTTTTTTATGTTATTCAAATATGCGAGTTGATTTTTGGTGACCACAATCTCTCTCCATCATCAGACCTTGAGTAACACCTTGAAGTAATAAGAATTATAGTAGTAACACCTTGAAGTCATGGAACTAAACCACTTCGTATGTAGGCTCATTGAAATCGTCTCAACAAGACCGTCGACTAGAGGTGGTACTCAGGGTCTGATGATGGAGACAGATGGTGGTTACCAGTACCAATGAACCATATGACTAAACCACATCGTCTTTAGGCTCATTGGGATCGTCTCAATAAGACCTTTGACAAGAGGTGGTACTCAGGGTCTGATGATGGAGCCAGATGATGGTCACCAGTACCAGTGATCCATGTAACTAACATACATACATACATACATACATACAATCACGCCTGTTTCCCAGAGGGGTAGGCAGAGATCACGGATTTCCATTTACTACGATCCTGACAAACCACTTTCGCTTCACACACTTTCATAACATTTCTCATACACGCTCGTCGGTTTCGAGTACTTCTGACCTGGCCTCTTTGCAATATTTCCCCGATTTGATCAAGAAAAGTTCGCCTAGGTCTTCCTCTACCAACTGACCCTTCCACTCCTTTTTCATATACTTTCTTCGTTAATCTCCTCTCATCCATCCTCTCTACATGCCCAAACCACCTTAACATACCCATCTCAATCTTTGTCACCACATCTACATCCACTCCACACTTCTCTCTTATCACGCTATTTCTGATCCTATCACTCAACTTTACACCAGCCATGCTTCTTAACCATTAACTAAACCATTTAGTAATCAGGCTCATTGGGTTCTTACTTCTTCTTAATAAGACCTTTGACAAGAGGTGGTACTGAGGGTCTGATGTTGCAGCCAGATGGTGGTCACCGGTACCAATAAACCCATGTAACTGAACCACTTCGTTTTTTTATGTTATTCAAATATGCGAGTTGATTTTTGGTGACCACAATCTCTCTCCATCATCAGACCTTGAGTAACACCTTGAAGTAATAAGAATTATATTTGACTTATTTTATCATCATATTAATATATACTTTACTCTAATACTTATCATATAACAAAAGCAAACATTTGGGATGGGATCTACTTAAATATGATCACAGTTTATAATTATTACTTTAAATTTTTAAATAAATTTTAACGTAATTAATATTATTTTGCGCTATATTCTAGTCTTTTCGTACAAAATAATGTTTATTAGAAATCAAAAGTTTATATCGAGATAGTAGATTGTGGTTGTTATCAAAATTCCATAGGAAGGATCAAGATGGTTTTGTCCATTATTGTAGTGCGAGCGAGTGATAAGACGTGCTAGAAAGGGTCGGCATATTGGGCTCGCGCGGCGGGTAAAATACCTAATTTCGCCCGACGCCGAAATGTTATAACGCTCTTAATGCTAAAGTGACTGTCTGTCTTTTCCATCTGTCTGTTTTTACAAGCTTTCAACTTGCCTTGTTAGTATGTTAGTGTGCGTCAAAACGTAGAAGCTAAGACCCATTTCCCGGTTTTCCATTGAGTTGAAATTTTGCACACGTCTAATCACGTGACAATTCAATATAATGGTATCATGGAGCTGATCTGATGGAGCAGAAAGGTGGTCATAGGAACTCTGTTATGAAACGTCGTATCCCCATCGAGTAAGGGGTTTTTAGAAACGTCTCGGAGAGCAGTAGATGACTGTTGAAAGAAAAGTACAGTCAGCGATAAAAGCTGGTGCCAAAAATGATTTTTTTGCAAAAAAGCTTATTTCTCTTCTTTCCATCTCTTACTTTTAACCGCATAAAATATCCTGTACTTAGCAGGCAGGTTCGCTTCCAAATGGGTCTGACCGGTCGTTAAACTAACTCAGTAGTAAATAAAACTCATAAAATAATACAACTTATATACTGCTATCCACTTTTATTCCTCCCAAACTTGTGAAAGAGCAAATAAGGGCGAACGTCTCGTACCTGCTCCCAATTAGGGAGGGTGGGGACAGACGGATCGATGGTATATAAGTAAAGGCTGTGGCACACTGACGAAATACTCATTAAAAAAGGTAGAAAAAAGTGCCGTACATTGAATAGAAGAATAGAATAGAATAGAATAGAATATACTTTATTTAACATCAAATTGGACAAATACAAGGTAGAGGTACATACAACTTAAATTAGATGCTAAATGGGATCCCACTCAGCATGTTGCCACGGCAAGCCGAGGCGCTGATTTTCAGTGGGACCCTGACTTAATAAACTAAGCTAAGAACTAAACTAAAACTAGAACGAGTGACAGCACAAACATCAGGGAACAGTTAGGTACGATACTATACAAGTAAATTGACAGAGTGTCCACGATATGAAACAATGACTGACAATACAATTAATGATGGAAAAGACAGTAACACGAAACAAACACGCGACAAATGGATACATAGTACATACATACATAGCACAGAAGGTAAGACTTTTTAATTATTATTAATCCCCCAGTGAGGCGCAGCAGGTTTTAAATTTTTTACCGCATCTTAAAAGATTTGGCCGTTTAGAAAATATTGCTTGTTCAAGGAAATATTAACGCAGAGTTATGTTATATATCAACCCAAAAATAAGCACAGAATTGTCAGTGTCAAGTGTCAATGTCACTATGGTGAAATATTCGACGGACAGTGAAATAAGTTTCAAATTTTACTTTTAAGGCCAACTGATACTCAATGAGTCAATTTTATATACCATAAATAAAATTAGTTTGGGTTATTTTAACATAGGATTGTTTCTTGGAAATTTTGGTTTTGTAAATTGTTCCATGTCCATCATAGGAGGTACGCAGTGTTTTGGTTCCAGTAATGGACACTCGCAAAATAACGCTATTTCTTTATATCTTTGAAGCAACAAACTACCTCTAGTATGTTTTATACCTTATCTCATGCTTAATGCAGGAAGTAAAACTCATTCAAGTTTACACCGAGTATTATTTTTTTATTATTTTACACATGAACTCAACTCTCTTAGCAACATTACTAAGAATTCGTCTTGATATTTTTTTCAGTATACTGGTGAATTTTATCTTGTCGCCAAATTCTTCAGAAATAACCGAATTAATTGAAACTTCAAAATGAAACAGCTCTACAACTCTAGTTTATGGTACATTGCCGTCAGTTTTTAGAAACTAATTTTAGATACTTATTTTTAAGGATTTGTGTTTTTTTGTCCATAATGGCATCACAGTCCATTATAGGGTATTTTACGGTACGTCACCGAATGGCATTTCTGCGACGCTAAACGAAAACGAAACGCTGCGAAAGGTAGTCTGGCTCTGTCGCGCCAATATGCAAGAGCGATAGAGATAGATATCTACGAGCGTTTCGTTTTGTGAGCGTTTGTGCCATTCGGCTACGTAGTAGGTACCCTAATTTCTAAGACCGACCGAAGCAATAAGAAACCGGCTGTCGAAGTTCTTTTGACTTCGCCCCTTATTACCTAGTGTTTGTTAATGGATTTCAGACTTTATCACTAAGAGAAAAAGGTTTAGAGGTGGTACTTTATCCTAACAAAGAAATAAACTTTTCTAGACTGTCCCAATTTGATCTTTTGTGGGAACTTTGTTGAAATACTTGAAGGTTTTGTAAAGTTTCTTGGTATACAATCTTATTCCTTCGGAAAAATTCTGATTTTTTTCACTGATTGCCACAGGTAGAGCCTTGTGAACTTGAGTTACCGTCCGGTGTGGCAGAAAGCATGAAACTTGGCATGTATTATAGCTTGTAGGGTTTTTAAGAAAAAAAAAATAGAAGTAGAAACACGCCGAGGTGTCAATGTTTCCCCTCTTTCCTCTCATTTTTATATTGCTTCCCTATTTTCATTAAAACCGTGAAAACTACCGTCAGCATGTCTAGGAGAAGTATTTTATTAAAATTATCTGCGATATTGTCTTTGAATGTATATACAGGGTGAAACAAAAAGGACCGTTAAAACTTTGCATAGTGATTTTTGAGGTCATAATGAACAACTTTTTTTTTTGTGGGCCCCTTTTGGGTAAAAGCTTTTACGCGAAAGGGGCCTACATATTAATTTTATTTTTATCTTTTTATCTTATCGCTAATTGTTTCTCATTCATGTTTTAAGTATGTGTGGAACAAATAAAGTTTATTTTATTTTATTTTATTTATTTAATGAACAACTTTTACTATGGCACCAATTATGAAATCGCAAAAAAAATTGGCTGTTTCATAGAAATGAGCGGCATCATGACAGTCGAAATGTATGAAAAAGCCAATTTTTGTGGTTTCAGCATTTGGTCTCATAATAAATCTTGTTCATTGCAAAGTTTGATCGGTTCTTTTTATTTCACCGTGTATGTAGCTATCCATACTAATATTATAAATGGGAAAGTGTCCGTCTTTCACGGCAAAACAGAGCGAAGAATTGACGTGATTTTTTGACTGGAGATAGTTGAAGGGATGGAGAGTGACATCTATAGGCTACTTTTTGTCTCTTTCTAACGCGAGCGAAAGCTAGTAACTCATAATTTGAAAATTATTACAATATGGACCGGATAAGATAAATTTAGGTCGGTGATGTTTGTTAATATGTTAATCCAGGTTTTATTTATCCAGGTACCTGCGATTAGTCCTACCTGTAACAAAACTCTCTACATTACATTTACTTATAGCAACTATAGCAAGAATTATTTATACATAGGATTTACATACTTCATACTTAGAATCCTGCCTCGATTTTTAGCGCCACGTACTAAATACTATCATAACTACACTGATGATGCCTACTTTTTTTTTCAAAATGTGTATTGACGTGATATCATGATTTTAAAATAAAGAAATAAGTATGTCATTTGTTCATATAAAACATAAAAACACGCAAAATTATTTGGGGAAAATATGATTTTGGCCACTAGCAGGCTGCGAACAGCGCCATCTAGTTTTACGGTACGCTTTTTTGTATGGGCTTTGCCAGTCCAGTATTAGGCACGCCACAGATAAAAAATCATAATCTTAAAAAAGATTTGTATGCAACCTGTCAGTTCATTCTGAAAATTCTGTCAGTTTGACATGACAGGTTGCATACAAATCTTTTTTAAGATTATGAATGTTTAAGACTGTCTGTGGCGTGCCTTAAATCGTTCTTGCTTACGTAGTTTCAGAATTCGCACACATTTCCCAAAATTTTCCATCTGTCACAACCCACCTAATAAACACAGCTCCATAATTTGACTAAGACGGCTGGGCGGGCCCGGGGGCGCGACCTTTGACCCGCCCTACCCCCCTCTACCTTCAACCCTCAACCCTCCATTATTAGCTCCTTCGCCCTCGCACGGACGGGTTCGTCTCGGGTTCTTGAGATTTGAAAATGGAACGAGTTGGGCTGATAAAGGAATTTTGTCGTCTAGGTTTTATCAAGGGTGGGTTCAGATCAGGGACACAGCTATACCTATACTCCGACTTTTAAAAATGTACATAATACAGATGTAGTGCGAAAAAAAATTCCTTCTTATTTTTTACGGAATAACGTACGAACGTGTCATGCTATTTCAGTCAGTCTCAGTACAAGATGTACTGACATTGACTGAACTAGCTTGACAAATACGAACGTTTCCGTAAACGTAACGAAGGAAAATGCTATGTGAAGTTTTTCATTCAATACCTAGTCAATTTTCCTTAATACGTTGTCGTAAGTGTGAAATAGTAATCTTATTGGAAATACAAAAGAACAAAGCTTTCTAATAAGACATTAAATTGCCGTATAGGAAACTTTTTCATTCGTGAAGTTAATATGCAGTTTATTTACTTATTTATTATTTATAGGTAACATTAATAAACTGAGGAAGTCCTTTACTTATTATAGTTTTAATTCAAGGAGAACTATCGCGATAGCCGAATACAGCAATTTGTGCAATTAGAGTGTCCGAAAAAAGAATTATCATATTATTTTTCTTAGGTTAAAGAAATCTCAAAGTAATAATCATACTTTTCGCACAGACTCTATGAGAATTTATAAAAATATTTACTCTAAGAAAAAAAAAACATAAATCGGTATTGAACCGTCCCGCGGCCGGGTGGCAAAAGCGCGTAATCCCAATTATCGTTTTCACGAGACGTCACGCGCGTCACGCGCGGGCGGCGCGCGCGCAAGCCCCGCCCCCCGCCCACGCTGATCTAGATCGATCTAGATCATTGGCGTGCGCGCTACGCAGCGATATTTGTTTTTTTTTTTTTTGTGAGATACAGACATTTGACCACAATCTCACCTGATGGAAAGTACTGATGCAGTCTAGGATGAAGCATGTTTACCCAAAAATGTCTATTCACTGTTATTTTAAAAAGATCTAATCTCGTTTAAGTAGTGCGTTACTTGATATGGTAAGGTGTGGGACTAGGTTGTGTAAAGGATCTTAACTATTTTTTTTTAATAAAATGACAGGTTGCCCCGATTTATTTTAAGTAAAAAATTAGAAAGACGAAGATTGAGAAGTTTGGATAGTCAACTGAGCATTGTGAGATATCAAAATAAATGTCACTTGATAACGTATTTTTGGTAAAGAATAGTTACGAAACTTAAAACCAAACCACCACAAGTAGGTGAAAGATCATTAACCAGTTTATTGTTCCAATTATTATGTTACCAGTTTAGTTAGGCAACATTTTGTTTGGATTTTTATAACTATTATAGTTTTGGGATGAAATTATATGTTTATATTATTTTTTTATAAATTTGTTAATAAAAATACTGATAATCAAACTATACCTAAGTACTATTTAGATTTGTTGACTATGTAAGTTCATACTTATCAAATGACTTCTACATTTGAGGCTAAAATAGTAACATCTTTTTATTGAGCATGAAAGATAACGCCAGAGATAAAGATGATTTATGAAGACACAGGCACTGTCTGTTTATACACTTCGTTTCACTCAATTAAAATTTATTCCTTTAAAAGTAATGCACTGTTAAATTGTATATTTTGGACATTTTTATACCTAGTACTAAGGCTACCTTAGAATGTTTTGTTTTTATTCGAAAATGATGATGATTATAGTATTCTATTGTCCCTCATCAGAGAAAAAGGGCAACCTGAATGGATATAGGATATTGTTTTTATTACATATTAAAACTGAAAAAAATCTACTACTTTAACTTGAGCAATTAAAAATGTTTATTGATTTACCTTCATGCACAAGTATCAAGTATATTTGCATATTTTTATCTATCCAACTTGTGCTATATTCGAGATAACCTACATTATTCGCGATCTCTAATATACTTAGCGTAAATAAAATCCCATCTGCTGAAGTGAGGTACCGCCTATCAGTGAGAAATATGGAGGCGAGCGCTCCCGGCTTTCAGGTACCGTCTGAAACGAAGGGCGAACCTGCTGAAAAATATGAAACTTACCTTAATATGAAATATGCAAAAGTCGAAAAATGCGTTGTAGCATTTAGGAGCTACGAATGACTAAGATTTCCTAATTGAAAAGTAAAAGAAAATGTAGGTATACATTTAAAAAAAAATACTAAAAATTCCCTAATAACAAGTACCTACTAAAGTAAATGAAGGAATCTAAATCATGATAAAGCTTTAAAAACCAACGATAAAGTTCAGTCCATCTTATACCGAACAGAATCGTAAAGAAAAAATGGTAAACAAAAAGAAAACCAGCCAGCGAATTTCCCGACCGTACGTCGCCCCCGCGCGGGGGCCCGGTCGAGGTGGCGGGGCCTTCGCTCCCTGCCCCCGGGCCACCGGGCCAATGGCGGAGCGGCGCCCTGGCCCGACCTGAGCTCAGTCGCGGCTCAGCGACCCTTGACACACGACGCGCCGCGCGCGTTCGCCCCGCGGCACAACCGGCACCATCACGCACGGCGCGCTAGTATACGGCGGGGTCGGCGGCCCCGGGCTTTGCCCGCCGAGGGCCCTGACCTCCCGCCTCTGGAGCTCGGCTTTCGCGGCAGCTGGAGGGATGACGAACTCCTGCCCTCCACTCCCGCGAGCCAGGCCGCCTCGACCCAGAGCGGCAGCTCCGCGACCGATAAAGGACAGAATGTGGAATGCGTCGTTTGTGGAGACAAGTCCTCTGGGAAACACTACGGCCAATTCACGTGTGAGGGTAAGGAGTGACAGTGATGTGCTAGTTTAAGTGCATGGTGTTTGTGCGTTAGGGAAGTGTACTCAATACCTATTTGCGTCGGTGTTTTTGGCCGGTTTTTGCGAAATGGGACTTAGGCGGTTTTATCAATTAGGAAAAGTAGGTCACTCGTGATTTATGTTTAGGTATGTTGAGTTTTAAGATTAGGTACCTGTGTAGTAAGGTTTCGTTTTAAAACTGTAATGAAAGTGATAAAAAATTAAAATTAAGTATTTTTTACTACAAAATAGTTCTAAAGATTTAAAAACAGTTATAACTGAAAAATCTTACTCAAATCTGCAAAAATGATCACATATACCAAGATATACATATGTGTAAAGTCAGTGCTTAATTCAGTTCGTTCAAATTAAAAAAAAATCTTAAAAACTTAAAATAAAGTATAAAAAGACAGACAATTTCTAAATAATTAGGTATCCTCATTTTTCGCAAATCATAAATATAATTTACTTATTTTCATAGTACCTAAATGATATGGTGTTAAATGAACCTTGATTTTTCAAGTCCGCCGGAAGAGGATCCTCCTTACGGAAGTAACTTCCCGTTTAACTGATTTTAATAGTTCTTAATGTTAGTAATAAACGTGTGCGTTGAAAATGACTCTGTTTTTTGTGTTAAAAGGGTTTAACATATTTATATACATAGTTTCAAAATCAAGAAAATTGCTCATTGTGATGAGAAATATTTTGCAAACTTTAAAACAACTTTACAGAATATGTAGAAATCTAAATGGAAAAAATACACTCATCACGATTTCATTTTATACTAGTCTTTGATCACAGTATACCTACTAAATAAACCTTTTTGATAAAAACAAGCATACTAAAAGCGCTGTTTCATCAAAAATAAAAAAGCTTACATATTTTAAATAAAACAAAAATAAATGACCTTTACTTAAAACGGGACTTACCTACATTATACCCAAATAAGTTTAAAATATTTTTTTGTACTTAGCCTTTCGTCCGTGTTTGATAAAGATCCTAATATAAGGCGTCGGACTTTAAATATTTGGTTCAAAGGTTAAAAGTTAGTAATTATTTGACAGTCTGAAACGTTAAATATCTCAAGCAACCAAACATTTTTGTCAAACAAAGAAAACTCAATCAAAACGCAAATTTTATAATAACATTAACAAAAACAATAACAACCAAATTAATCTCCCCCGTAACCTCAAAAATCTCAATTAGTCTAATCAGAACGCAATAAGACAAAGTTTTCACAAACTGCCTGCTCGCAGAGATAAGGGGTGCCACTTTTATGCAAAACAGGCAATCGCGGCAGTTTTGAGTTACCACCTTTTGCCTTTTAGTTTCAAAGTTATTAGGTTCAGCTAAGTTGTGAAAAATTATCTAGGATGTTAAGATAATTTAATTTTCTAGTTAATTTCTAAACTTATATAAATAAATTAAGCAATCGAGACAGTTTTGAGTTACTACGTTTTGTCTTTTGGTGTGCAGGATACAGTTATTAAAAAAAAGTTATAAAATTTTCTAGGGCATTCTAACGAACTAGAAATTAAGATGATTTCCGATAGTTGAGATTTGTGTAAAATCAACTGAATATTGTGCATCGATAGGTGTTTTTGTGTTAATAATACCCGATAAATCGAAAATCTTTACGTAAGGAATTTCAAAAATACCTAAACTTATCAAACAATTGAAAACAAAATTCATAAAGAAAATGAAGAATTAAAAGAATACTATAAATATAAACGATAAACACTTTAACTACCTACCGATGTACCGAAGACGTCAAAACCCATAATTAGCTGTCACGTCAAATAATTACCTAAATGACGGCGATAGCCTCACGATAGCGATGAATGGGTTGGGAACAGAAGACAAAGGGTGAGTGGTGTAAGAAAATTCTTGATAATTAAATGAAATTGTGGAGTTACGGCACTTTACCACGCGGCCGTTAAAAAGTTATTTTTTTTTACAAACCAAAGCCTTATTCTACAATTATTTTGAGGGTGAGAGGTGTTAGAAAATTCTTAATAATTACATAAATGAAATTATGGACTTACGGCGTTTTGCCGTGCGGCCGTTTATAAAGTGAATACACTTGAGTGCAATAGTAACGGGCAAATCGAAAGAGCAATATTGTTTTTTGCATGGCGCGATGGTGTTGAGGATTTTTTATAAAAAAATGTCATCTATCCAATACATTACGAGTTATGAGTTAACCAATATTTAAGGCGTTCCTATAACATTCGTAGAACACGATCTTCGGTAGAAAGATGCATTATTAAGTAAAGCGATAGCTGTAGGTACTTTACACACTATACTTGGATTGCTATGAATGGTATAAATGGGTATTTAAAGTAATTTAAAGAGCATTAACAGATAAATGAGATGACCAAAAAAATATTCTCGACATGTCTGCGCTGTTCAAGATTCCCGAAAATCGAAAAAAAAATCGCGTAAGTTTTAAACATGTATGTAGTTTGTCGTATTTCGACATGTGACATGTCGTTACATTTGTCTCGCTAGCAAAGTGACATGTAATTATTAATATTCGGTTTTTTTTGCTTTGGTTGTAACATTGGTTGACATAAATACATTTTGAGTATTTTTAATTTATAATTGTCAGTATTTTTTACCTACATCACAAATTGAATTTTTGTTTACTTCGAGCTGATAATGTTTTATTATTTGCTAGAATAATAATTAGAAGTTGTTTTTTTTTTCATGTATCTACGTACAATTACAAAAATATAATTATGCATATATAATCTATCTATATAACACACCGTCAAGGTGTGATTACCAAAAATATTAATTACGTGAGACATATGACTCAAAAGAGTTTGAAATTAGAATTTTTATGTTGTATTTATTGCAAACGAGCATTGTCAATATAGTTGTTAGGTAGGTATATTGCCCGAAACGTTTTAACTAAATTTAAGATATTATGGCTTTTTAACCCTTAAATGCATAGTGATGTATAGAGATATTTGCATCATGCATTTTTGACTCTATTGACAGCGTGTCAAAATTCAAATTTGAATAAATCTTTGTCAAGGTCATGCATTTAAGGGTTAAAACGAAACTAGTTCTTTCATGTAAAAAGTGCATTGTGTGCATTTTCATACTTTAAATCAGTATCAATGCATTTTAAGACAATATCTTCTTATACTTATAAGATATGAAACTGATTTAACAACTGTCAGTTTTTGGTTATTAACATTGTCATTTGACACTAACAGTGGCCTGTTTCACCACAATGACAATTGTCGCCCAACAGTGGCACTTCGCCGTTCATTGCCTGTTCAACAAATAAATACTGACCCTTAAACAAATAAATATAACCTAACCACAAAATTAAAATTTTGAAAAACCCCCGACCGCGACATAGTAGACCGATTTTCATGAAACATGGCTAAGAACACTTCCGATTAACTCAGCTTTCAGACAAAAAAAAACTAAATCTAAATCGGTTCATCCGTCCGGAAGCTACGATGCCACAGACAGACACACACACAGAGAGACAGACAAACAGACAGACACGTCAAACTTATAACACCCCGTCGTTTTTGCGTCGGGGGTTAAAAATTCTCAGTGTTAACTATCAATGTCACTGAGGTGATATAGGCCAGATCAGATCAAAAAAAAATCTACATATACCGGTATTAGTAGTGTGGTAAACGTGTGTTGTGCATCCTTACCGTACGTTATGCATCGCATGCATACCTGTTATTATCTCGCCTTGACCTCTGGCGGGTTAAAGTTAACCGATGCGCTTCCACGGCTTTAAAGCTTTTATTCAGCTCATTGAGGTCATTAAGTTTAGTGGCGTGGACAATGGGTTAAATAAGTGCTTTAATTGTTTGTATTGATACGGAGAAGGCATTTTTGGTAACTAGTTAGTTGGTTTTGTGAAATAAATGCGGTAAATGCCTCTGAAACTAACACTGAGAGAAATTTGCATTGTGAATTTAAAAAGTTCGACTTGTTGCGGTTTATCCGTTTGAATCAGCCAAACGTATGTTTAAAACAATATGTGTCAGGTTGTTCTTATAAAATCGACTTGTTGATTCAAATATATTGCCGATTCAAATGACAAGTAGCTTGTTGTTTGAACCAAAGAGCACGTAGGCGCTATTTTAACCAAAAAACTTGTTGAACGAACATGAAAACTGGTTGTATTTTCTCTCAGTGAACGAAAATTAGTTTTTTTACGTTTTTATACAACTACAATCAAATGTTTCAAGTTAATATTAAATTCTTAAGTACCTACTTGGTGAAAAATATAGTACATTTTACTTTTTTTTTCAATTTGTCTTGCTTTTGACACCAATACGCATATCCGGTTTTATATTTCAATATTTTCTTTTAAAATAATGTGGTTTACCTACACAGATGTCTTTTATTAGCGCTACTTTGAATAAAAATATGTTTCAATTTACTAGAATTATTTAAAATGTCAATAATTAAATAAAAATACAGCCATTGTTTAACACAATACCGTAACGACACCATTTACTGCGTTTCCAAACTAATTAGTTAGCAATATAAACATTATAACATAAACATCATATAACCTCTAATTAGATATACTATGTAAGTTGAGGAAAACGTAAATTATACAATGTTGCCGACATTGATGTATACCTACAGAAATAACCAATACTTAATGTGTTCTGGCCTGCAATGGGAAGAAAAAAAAAACAAATATTAATAATTTGAATATGAATAGGATAATGTACCTTATGCCTATTGTACTCGTAGGGATATAATATGTAGATATATTAATTATTGTAATTTAATAATTTTTGCTGTATTAATACAATTTACTAGTTTTGGTGCCAAATATAGAATATATTTTTTTTGTTTTTTGCCATGCAAAAATGGCTTACGAATTTATAAAATGTGAGTGTATCTTTTTGTCGCTTAATAACGATATTTGCTTGTATTTTTTATACCTACGAATAATTTTTTTGAACGTCCTTATACTTAAGCAACGGTGCTAAAAAGAACGACATAAAAAATATTAAACTACGCGATAGAAAAATGTCGATATGCTTTAGTTAGACCAGCCATACTCAAAGTGTGCTCCGCGGAGCCCTAGGGCTCCGCAAAACCTCTCTGGGGGCTCCGTGTGAATTTTGCTTGACTGATATGCGATTTCAACTCTCTTCCATAAAACCATATAAACATTTTTTATTTTATTTATTTAATTTAAGAGTTCCGTCAGATATTTTGCTATCCAAAAGGGTTCCATGAGAAAATAAGTTTGAGAACCGCTGCTTCAGACAAACTTAAAACGCAATATTAAATGAATGAAACACGTTGATTGTAGACACAACAAATGTGATCGGTGCTATCAGTTGGTACCTACGTTTTAATTTAAGATACGCCTTAAGATGGGCGTATCTTCTAAAATTGCTGTTATATATACGCCTATATGACCTTAAATTTGTGATAAACGTCTTAAGATAAAATAGCGTATCTCCGAAATTTCGTTTTTTGACTTACACCCTTTTTGCGTTAAGTTTACAATAGTGACACTTTACGATTAAAAAGGGGTAAATGTCTTAAATGCCAATGGCGTTTTAGCCTTTTATATATTAAGATATTATTATAAGTGATGATAACAGAGGTGGTGACCTTTTTGGCGCCGGTCCACATCCTATTTCAATGATAAGGAGAATATGAATTGAGTAGAAGAAAATTAACGTAGAATAACAATATTGTTTGGGGAATTTATAAAATATTTATAATCAGGTATTAAAAATCGTGCGAGTTAATCTATTTCATTTACATAATAGGGTTATATAGATAACAGTAACTAATAGAAAACTATAAAATATATCCATACTACTATTATAAATGGGAAAGTGTGCAAAACGGAGCAATTAATTGACGTGTTTTTTTAGGTGGAGATAGTTGAAGAGATGGAGAGTGACATAGACTACTTTTTGTCTCTGTCTGACCTCCCACTTCCCTAAAGGGGGGGGGGGGGGAGTTTGTATGGAGCATTCCGCCATTTTCGAATTTAACGCGAGCGAAGCCGCGGGCAAAAGCTATTTTACATATATAGCAACATCCTGTTGTGAATGGTAATATTTATTATACTTATTCGATCAAAAAAAAAAATTTTGAAAATCGGTCCGATTTTCGGAGATATCGAGTAACATACATACAAAAAAAAAATTCAGTCGAATTGAGAACCTCCTCCTTTTTTTGAAGTCGGTTAAAAATTAATAGAATGTTAGATAAACATCATAAAATCATGCAGATAATCTAATAAAATGAGTGGTAGGTATTTACCTATTATTACCTAAGCTGAAGTTAATACTTCAATTCAAGTATGAATTATTTATTTATCATTGAATTGTCTTCAAGTGTACGAACAAAATGTAGCCTATGTCACTCTCCATCCCTTCAAGAAAATGAAAGACGTTCAAACTAACAGACACGCACACTTTCCCATTTATAATATTAGTATGGATAAATAGATTTTTAATCATACAACAAAGAAAACAATAAGTATATACACTATGTAACATAATTGCCGAAGATAAATCCTACGGCTTATACATTACCTTCTACTATAGTACCTTTAATTTTCATGGTGTTTATTTTAAAAAAAGGAAGTGGTATTCGTAACCGCTATTCGATACCGGTTATGCTCTTAAATGGATCACCAGCATTAATGTTACACCCTGTATACCGATTCCTCGAGTTGTAAATATATGTTGCGTTTTATACGACACAATGTTGAAATATTCTAACGCTTTCAAATCAAATTACCAATTAAAATTGTGACACATTTAGTAGACAATAGTTCAAAGATGGCCGGATTCACCGCCGTCATTGCGAGACATGTCCACGTCCGATTTACAGGTCGTCTTTGGTAGCCTTTATAGTGGTATTACAAACCAGACTAATATGATAGACTGATATCAGAATGGGTTAAAGTGTGGCGTAGGCGAGAGGCTGGCAACCTGTCACTGCAATGTCACGCTTTCGTTTTCTATCGACCCCTTATTTGCCAAGAGTGGCACTGAAACTTGAGTAGTTTCATGTGCTCTGTCTACCCCTTCATGGGATACAGGCGTGATTGTATGTATGTATGTATGATATCAGAATCAGATAAGTGCGTTAATATTATTAATAAAGGCTCCATTTTTGACATCTTACCTACAGACATCCGATATCGGATAAAATGTTGACCGAATGGTGGCCGCTATCGGATGTAAGAAGCGCCTGGCATCCGTTGGCGTTGGCTCGTTGGGTGGACGACATTAGAAAAACTGCGGGGCACTTCTGGATGAGATTAGCCCAGGACCGGGATAAGTGGCGTACACGAAGGGTGGCCTATGCTCAGCAGTGGGCGATTAATGGCTGAAATGATGATGATCCGATATCGGATCGAATAATGTGAAACCGCTCTGTTATACATATTATAGTTTAGGTTCAGAAAGTACTTCCATTTTTAAATAAATGACAAAATGATGAAGCAATACAAATACAACATACCTATAGTGTAACATATTGTAAATTCTTTGCTGCTATCTATGAATACCTACTCAGTATGTAAATACAGTAAATACTTAGAGTTTGTTTAAGATTTTTATCATACCTAATATTTTAAATTTTCTCCAATTACAAAATCACTTAATATTGACATTATTGACTAACTAAATAAAGACTAAATGAAAAGAAGTGTTAAAGTAAAGATAACTAAGGTATTTACATAGATACGGCACATACCTAAAAGACATTTCTAAAACTCAATTTTATTCCTTTGCTATCATTCCGGCCATAAGCTTCACACGATAAGCGTCTCTAATCTCATAATAGATACAAGAATAACTAAAGATTACTAGTCCCACGTCACATCACTAAGTGCAATAATCCATAAACGGAAACATTTCCCATCCCTATACGTTAGTGATGCGCTATAAAGTGTTATTTTGATGTCGACAATCTTTATTAAGTGTATTATCACTCGGACCTCCCGCTGTCAGTGGTGGGACTTTGTCGCGGTGAGGCCTGACGGTGGGACGATGGCTGGTGTTAATGGGCCTTGGTGTGACAGGGTACTTCGGCGCGGGGCCTTTTTTGAGTTGAATGCTCGCGTCCGTGAGCGACAATTGTGATCACAGTTGACACCTGTGCGTAGTGATTGGGTGATATCGATTTGTAGGTATCGATCGAACGCTTTTTCCATTTATGGATTTTGTGGTCGATTTAAATTATGGTTTGATGGACTATAGGTTTAAATGGTGACTGAATTCAAACTCAAATAAATTTTCCTTTTAAAAAATAACAATCCAAAAAAAGTACAAATGGCATATCTATTGTTCGTTATTTTTGATAATATTCGAGAATGGCTAGTAGACTTTCGATGCATAGTTGGATTCCCTATTTTAACCTACTTACCTAAATCGTCGTGTACACATTTTTGTACATAGGTATTCCAAAACTTTAGAACTCTTATTTAGTTCAACAGTTTCCAAATTCAAAAACTATCAAATGCTTCCAGGTCGCGTGATACGTAACGATATAACGTCAGGCCGTCCTTTTCGCACTATTTGAAAGTGCGATAGGGACGCACCCATGCAATAAAGTTTATCCAACTAGTGTGCTACGCCTGCAGGATTCACAAAAACTAGACAATCTAGACAGACATAAAGCGCTGTATTCCTACACCAGTTTCTCAGCAGTGTGCGCAGCCGAATGCACAAACGCTCACGATAATATCTCTTTCGTAGCTATCTATCACTATCGCTCTTGCGTATTGGCGCGACAAAGCCAGACTACCTTTCGCAGCGTTTCGTTTTCGTTTCGCGTCGTAGAAATGACATTCGGCTACGGAACCAGATTACACTAGTCAGTTATCGATAAAGCGCATCCCAGCCCTATGGTAGTTTTATGGTATGTTTTGTCCGCGACGCCGGGCCAGTTAACCCTATCTTTATGGTCAACTCTAAACATAAGTGTCTGGCTCAACTTATTTATTTTTATCTCATTCCATTTCTTAAATTGAATCCGAAATCGGCGCGTGTGTGCTACCATAAAACGGAATATTTTAATGAAAATTTGACGCTTTAACGGATACTTTTGAATTCAAAATGTGCTTTTACACTTTTGACTCTCTTCGCTTCGATACAATTTTGAAGTTATAAACATTAAGTCATATACAAACAAAAAAATGACCAATGGTTAAGGGAGGCAACAGGTGACCCTCGCGCCGGCAGCTTTCTCGCGCAAAGAATTGCTATTGCAATACAGCGCGGGAATGCTGCCTGCGTGATGGGCACCTTGCCGAGAAGCCAGGGCTTAGACTTTTAGGTATTTTTATTTTTTAGATAGGTTTAGTTTTAGTTTTCTAAGTCTAGTATAATTTTAACAGTATAATTTGTAGTATGTATTTCTTTCTAATAATAAAGAAAGTTCGATTAAAAAAATGACCAAGGCCAAAAAAAACAATTTAAATTATTTTCTATGAAAATAATTAAATTTTTTCTTAGAATTTTTAAGTTGTTTGATCGTCATTTATAGTTATATTATATTATATATTATAAGGACATTCTTACACAGATTGACTGAGGCCCACGGAGTTATCAATAACAATAGCAAAGGGGATCGAGTATTACAGATTGTTACTGTCAAAGTAAAATGTGTAATCACAGTGCATTAGACTGCCATCCCTCGACACAAGCTTAAAACTTTTGAACCTCAGTTATGACAATTTGGCCCTTATTCTTAGCTTGACATGTGTTAAAATGTCAAATATTAATATTAGCGCCATCTAGCCGACCGTCCCCCAAAGGTGTATCGCCATCTAGGTCACCGTACCTTTTTCTGTATGGATTTGAGGTACGTATTTATCTTAGACTTTATCTGTCTACACGGAGTTACATGTCTTTGACAATACCAAGGTCTTCGTCAAATTTGGCAAATAAGAATACGGCCCGCCTGATGATAAGCAGTCACTGTAGCCACTATGGACACCTGTAACTCCAGAGGTAAAACATGCGATTGCCGATACAGTTTTTAATGGTAATCTTTTTTTTTTAAATCAGTGTTGCAAGTAATTTAATGTCAGCGACGTAAACAAGAAAAAAATTCTTAGGAAGAACGGGTTAACAAAAAAGTCCTGCAGGACAAGCACTGACTTGAGTCACTGACATAGGCATATTTAGCATAGGTTTAGTTCTTGGCCACAGACTAGCCAAAGGCAAATACGTAGTCTACGATGGAGTGAGCTCGCCCAGCACGAGAAGCATGGTCACGCGATAGACGATAAAATAATTATCAGGCCGTCCCTAATAATATAGTGCGATAGGGACGGCCTGCTATTTTATCGTCTATCGCGCGACCATGCTTCCCGTGCTGTTCACTATTGCTACATAAATATATAATTATGTTTTCGATATAAGCTGCCTGTATTGTAAAGGCACTGTCAGGGCTACGACTAAATATAATTTTGTTAGTGATTGCTTAGAAAGGTAATGAATAATAGTATAGGTTCCTAGGTTTTCAACGAAAAAATCTGTTATTACAAACTAGCGGTCATAAATTGAATGAATGAAACGAACATTTATTTGAATTAAAGTGCCGAATAAGGCAGCACGAGATAGTGACATTTACGAGGTCTGTAATTTAAGGCCATATTACTTTAGTATATCGGCCTTTAGCCAATATTACAATCGTCAACTCCTCCTAGCGTATACAAAATGTACTGAGGAGACGTTTTTAGGGTTCCGTAGTCAACTAGGAACCCTTATAGTTTCGCCATGTCTGTCTGTCCGTCCGTCCGTCCGTCCGTCCGTCCGTCCGTCCGTCCGTCCGTCCGCGGATAATCTCAGTAACCGTTAGCACTAGAAAGCTGAAATTTGGTACCAATGTGTATCTCAATCACGCCAACAAAGTGCAAAAATAAAAAATGGAAAAAAATGTTTTATTAGGGTACCCCCCCTACATGTAAAGTGGGGGCTGATATTTTTTTTCATTCCAACCCCAACGTATGATATATTGTTGGATAGGTATTAAAAATGAATAAGGGTTTACTAAGATCGTTTTTTGATAATATTAATATTTTCGGAAATAATCGCTCCTAAAGGAAAAAAAGTGCGTCCCCCCCTCTAACTTTTGAACCATATGTTTAAAAAATATGAAAAAAATCACAAAAGTAGAACTTTATAAAGACTTTCTAGGAAAATTGTTTTGAACTTGATAGGTTCAGTAGTTTTTGAGAAAAATACGGAAAACTACGGAACCCTACACTGAGCGTGGCCCGACACGCTCTTGGCCGGTTTTTAAATTACATTCAGGCGGCGTGGCGCTGACGTCCGTTCCGCGTCGGCGGACATGCGTCTCTTGAGTGTGGACGGTCCCTTAGATACAGAAACGCCTTAGGTAGAAATAATGATAATGATATTATCGTAAGTTGCGTCTGAACCACACGTACTGCGTTTCAATCGGCGTTTAGCGTCAACGATTGTCATTTCGGCTAGGCCGGCTGGTGCGACAGAGCCAGTTGCGTATCGTAACTATAGTATTCTTTGCTAGAGGACCTGTTAGTTCGCTTGTCACGGTGTAACTCGTAATTTATGTGTTATTGTTTAAAAACTAAACGGTTCCATGTCGTTTTTTTATAAATGGTGTAGAATTTACCATGTTTTATCTATTGACGTAATGTGTATTGCTTTTTGTACCTACCTACCAGTGGCGGCTGGTGAAAATTTCTGCTAGGCAACACACTTTACTGATAATCAATTTTAGGCAAGCCGGTGGGAATTGGCTTGTATGAACCAGCCGCTGCTGCTACCTACTCATTTTTAGGGTTCCGTAGTCAACTAGGAACCCCTATAGTTTCGCCATGTCTGTCTGTCCGTCCGTCCGTCCGTCCGTCCGTCCGCGGATAATCTCAGTAACCGTAAGCATTAGAAAGCTGAAATTTGGTACCAATATGTATATCAATCACGCCAACAAAGTGCAAAAATAAAAATGGAAAAAAATGTTTTGTTAGGGTACCCCTCCTACATGTAAAGTGGGGGCTGATATTTTTTTTCATTCCAACCCCAACGTGTGATATATTGTTGGATAGGTATTTAAAAATGAATAAGGGTTTACTAAGATCGTTTTTTGATAATATTGATATTTTCGGAAATAATCGCTCCTAAAGCAAAAAAAAGTGTGCCCTCTAACTTTTGAACCATATGTTTAAAAAATATGAAAAAAATCACAAAAGTAGAACTTTATAAAGACTTTCTAGGAAAATTGTTTTGAACTTGATAAGTTCAGTAGTTTTTGAGAAAAATACGAAAAACTACGGAACCCTACACTGAGCGTGGCCCGACACGCTCTTGGCCGGTTTTTAATAAAAATAAGGCATTTTGAACATAAAGAATTCGCTCAGGCGCGAGAACCTTATAAAGTTTATATCCCAAGTACAGTCTGGCAAGAAGAGTAGAAATTAAAAAGGGGCAACAACAACTTTGTCATGTGTCTTTTTCTCACATACGAATGGGACAACACGACAATGTTGCCACTTTTTAATATTTAATCTTTTTTGGCCAAACTGAACAGTTAAAGCAAACAATTCGTAAAGTTTAGTTTTGTAACTATAAATAATAGGTTTTCAGTCACATTTTTAATATAAAAGAACTTATTTAAACACTTAACTGGCACGCACATAAAGATAGCAAGGTATAAATCTGAATAATTATTCGATAACAATACGAAGTTCATTGTCCTATCTTAATTAATATTCATTTTTTATACTAATTGATTCCTCCTTGCACAATAAAAACTATAACTGTGTATTTAATGTCTGACTTCCGCTACTCTATATTTTAAAATGTTAATTTGTGTTTATGTTTGTCGTAAAAAAGGATTTAATTACATATATTATCCTTGGTTTTTTAAGGTTATGCAAATAGATGTTACGGAAATGTATTTCGTGATATGATATTTAAATTAATAGTTTACTAAACCACCTAAAAGTAGTCCTTAAATTCAAAACTGTAGCTCAAATGGATTGTAATGTATGGTTGATTTAGACAGAACCCAGAAAACCCTTGATATTCATGAACAGCCATATAATAAATAAATAATAAAATAATAAATATTATAGGACATTCTTACACAGATTGACTGAGGCCCACTGTAAGCTCAAGAAGGCTTGTGTTGCAGGTACTCAGACAACGATATATATAATATATAAATACTTATATACATAGAAAACATCCATGACTCAGGAACAAATATCTGTGCTCATCACACAAATAAATGCCCTTACCGGGATTCAAACCCGGGACCGCGGCGCAGCAGGCAGGGTCACTACTGACTGCGCCAGACCGGTCGTCATATAGGTACTGACGATTAAACAATATCCCCCTTATTCATAAACGTGCTCTAAAGTTGCTTGATAAAGTTCGTTTGTCCCTTTCCGACGTATTGATGTGATAAAAAAGGACAATCGAACTTTATCGGCTCGATAACTTTAGAGCACGTTTATGAATAAGGGGGTATTGCTAATTTTGAAATCAACTGTAGGTTTGACATCACAAAGGATGAACGATTGGACGTATTATCTTACAAATCAAATGCATCATCCTCCTTCCGATACCCCGGCATTTGCCACTGCTCATGGGAGCCTGCCGAGCCTGGGGTTCGCTTTTTTGACAACCAATCACAAGATTTGACGTAGTCGCTAGTTTTACATAAGCGACTGCCATCTGACCCGAAGGGTAACTAGGCCTTATTGGAATTAGTCCGGTTTCCTCACGATGTTTTCCGTCACCGAAAAGCGACTGGCAAATATCAAATGACATTTCGCACATGAGTTCCGAAAAACTCATTGGTACGACCCGGGGTTCGAACCCAATCAAATTATCAAGATAATTTGATTCATAATGAAATGAAATGAAATAATTTTTTTTTCCAAGTAGGCATATTACAATGCGCACATGAACGTCAAATAAAGCTACGTCGACTCTAACCCTACGCCTCAGCCTCGAGAAGATTTCAGTCCCCCCTCAGCTGGAGGGGGGACTGAAATCTCATACTCAGCTAAGGTAAGCAGAGCTATCAAAATAGTCGCCAAATCAACTTCTGTCTCTTATGTGTTAAGTACCCACTGTGGTATCAACTCGCAGCAAAGTTAACTTGGCAGACTACTAGCCACTGCAGCTAAACTAATTATAATTAAAGACAAGTCGATTAGATAGAACATCCTGCGGTAGTCGAGACGAGCAAATCAATGAAAAATTACAGTTAATGAATCCTGCGCATGTGCGCATTTCTTAACGATCTAGGTCCTGTTTGTTGGCTTTGTTTTTGATACTCAAGAAATGTATTCAAGTTGTCCATTTTCGTCAGCTACCAAATCTCAACATACTGATGTGCCGGCGAAAAGTTTCCAAAATTCTGAAATTTTCACATAGGAAAACTTCGGAAACTTTCCATATAGAAAATTGTATATCTATACAATTACTTTCCATTTCATAAATTTTAATTCCCTTTATTTTTCGTGAAAGATTCGGGAATTTTTCAAAAAAATTAAGATTTTTTGGAAAGTTTCCACAACTTGCACGTGACTAACTTAACCTTTGGAAAGAATTTGTCCTTTAAATTTCTAAAATATTACTAAAACCTCTAATTTCTGTAAAGACTATTTGTTACACGTATGAAATTTTGCATACCTAGTTATTTATAATAATTTAAAAAAGAACAGACTTTTATTTTGTAATGAGGTAGGTACCTACATGAAAACTTTTAATAAAAGCAATTTACTCGTAATTTTAACCCTATTAGGGTAAAGGCGCCAGTAACACCCATAATTAGTGCTCCAATCGACCGCTAATGATTTACCCTAACGCCTCACATGATTGATGATAGAAAATTAATATTAATTGATTTATTCTTATTTTTTTTATAGCTAAGGATAATCAAGGTGAAATTGATTGTTTTTGAAGAGCAGAAGTCTATGTTTTAAGTAATTTAAAAAAAATCAAGAATTTTTTTAACCCCGAGATTTAAAGGCAACCTTTTATAAATAAATTATTTAATAATATTATGTTTTCACCATTATACTACGTCGACAGTCGATCCATTGCCGCAGAAAAGACATACCCATATATGTGAAACATCAGAATAAATGTCTACGCGCCATGTTACGGAATTTCATTAGAACTATTTTAAAATGTATATATTAATTATGTATATATGAGTATATTTGTATACCATTAAATTATATTTATGTATCTAATTCCACCAGCGATGAACATGTCGTTTAATAACTCTTTATCACTCTTGCGCAGTAAGTGTGCGCACGCAGGCGTATCAGGAGGCGTATTTTTCCCAAGGGAGTGTTCAAATTTGTATTTTGGACTATCGTGAATACTTTTTATTCTTTTTATTGCTAGTGTGACGAAAAACACTGCGTGTAACTGGGCGCGTAAGAATATTGCAAACTTGATTGCTTTAAATCGCCCCAGAAACCTATGTAATTACCGTTACACATTACTTTTTCTAACTTATTACCTCATCTACGCCTACATTTTAGTGACTTTGGCGTAAATGATTACTACAAAACTTTAAATAAACTATTACTTTAGGTTATTGAGCGTACAAAAACTATTTACCTATATTAAATATAACAGTGTAGATAGTGAAATTTTGAACATAAATTATGGCGGACTTCGGATTGCTGAGACAGTGAACTAGTATGTAGTAAGTACCTATGCATATTATGCTATTACCCAAAAACGCATTAACCGATTTGTAAAATTCTTTTTGTGATTTCAAGAGAATGGTATTGCGTTACTTTTTGTTAAATTTTACTGAAATCGGTTAAAGTATTTTGTGAAAAATCTCCTAAAACCGGTTGAAGAGGATTTTTTCAAAAATTTTTTTTTGAGAATAACCCTTCAAAACCTCAAATAAAGTATTATTAATGGTTAGTAATGTTAAAAAACTTTTTATTACAAATGTACCACTTTAATTAACAATGATAAGTGAAGTTTTCTAACATAAAATTAGAACAGCTATGTTTCCTGCAGCTAAAACCGCCTATGTTTGTGAGAATATTTAATATATTTTGAAATAAGTTCAAAACTTTTGTATATTTTTTATTTTTTTACAAATCATAAGTAAAATATATGAAAAGCAAAGCTTAATCAAAGGGAAATGCTGCTTTATATGTATAAATAAGATAAATATACACATTTTTATTTCTACAGGAAAAACCAACTAAGTTTGCTACTATTTTTTTTAAATCGTTGTTTTATCGGCAATCAAATACAGCCTGGATATTTTTTACGATTAAGTATTAAACAAGACAATACGGGCTATAGAATGCTGTATACAAATAGTATTTTTTTTCATGTTAGTCGGTATTTGCAGTAAGGGGACGATATTTTCATATACAGAGTTACCTATCATCATTACAGGTCTTTGCGTCTATTACAGACGATGTACACATTGCTGTGTAGACAACGGGTTTGATGACTGTGGAGGCCGATTTGCGAGCGGCACGACCTGCCACATTTTGGCAGAGAAAACTCATGCCACCTGAGGTTCCAGTCTCGGTTTGCTTTCTGCGATACATTATGCTATCTAAGGCATTAAACCAGGCTTCATCGCATAGCCTTCTCCCCCTCACAACAAGCTTTCGCCATAGATCACGGTCAGCTACCAATATTAGAGTTACCTATATGTCTATTATACCTAATGATCGTAGAACGGAGATGATAAAGTGTTCTCTAGTGAATAAGTAGGGGATTGAATTTAAGTATTGGCACTTTGGGTGAAGTAGTGTCTATGCTTGTCGCAAACGGGGATAGTCTTATGGATATCAAACATTGTTGCCAGAGCGGCCATGGGAACTAACTTGACACTATAAAATTTATAAGAACTAATATGACAGAGAAAAGTCTACAAAATAAGGGCAGCTGGGCATTTTCAGAAATTGGTACCCAAAACTAGTGGCAGTTGTTAACAAAAATTAACTCGATGTCAGTTTTGTGACGACAATTAAGAATAAAATCTAAATATCAACTACTCTGACAAAAGTATACACACGACTAAGAAGAGAAAAAGATATTAATCTAAATATGTATTTATGTATTATTTGATGTAAGTATGTGTTAGATTTCTGATTTTCTTTTTCTGTTCTTTTGTTTTCAATGCACCGCCTACAATCTTCTCTGCTTTGCCTTAAGGTTGACTGGTAGAGAATGCCACATGGCATTAAGTTCGCCTTTTGTACATTAAGTTTGTCTTTTGTGCAATAAAGTTTAAATGAATAAATAAATAAATTAGAACTATTTTCTTTATACTAAACGGAACTGTCACCCCATACATCAGAATGAAAAATAATAATATCGTCACTACTTTTAAAAAATCTCGTAACTCACGCTGCTTCTCAAAGTTAAAACGCAGCAAGTCTATATGCATTCCATACATACTTACTACAATTTTCTTTTCATTTCACGAAGATACAAGGTTTTTTAAAAGTAGTGACGATATATTTCTGGGCACGCTTTATGTACGTGTATTCTCAGTGACAGTAGGGTATACTCGCCTCATTCGGTGACACGCCTAATTCGGTGATACAAGCTTTGAAGCACTATTCCGAAACACGATTTTTTATTGTTTCACCGAATTAGGCGTGTCACCGAACAAGGCGAGTTTACTCTACGAAAAGATTAATCGTTAAATTGAATTAAAACCATTTAATATTATTTCAATGATAAGTGAAAATTCTAAAAAAAGACAGAAGGTTAGCAGCTTTATAACAATAAGTTCATTATACTGCAGTCAAAACATAAAACTCGTAAACCTTAAATCTTTCTCTTTAAAGTTGGAACTCCTAGAAATATAAAAACACTAGAATCTCCATAGAAGGCCATTAGTGTAATAAAATTTATAATTGACCGCTCAGCAGGTACGTTATTATGTAATTTGTATTTTACTATTTAATTATCACGGCACAATATTTCTTAATTGTGAGCAACCGTTCAATCAAAGTTATAGCATAATATAGTTCGTTACTTTGTTTTAAATTGTCTTCAGAAACGCATACTTAATTGAAAATCCATCATACATAATTAATTGAAACATTTCCATCGCCATCATTTAGATGGCTGGTAGTCCTCAACTGTGCGTTTCTTCAGAAACTTCCTGCCCCGCACAGCTAAACTGTGGAATGAATTGGAATGTGGAACGATACGACCTTCAAATCTTCAAGAAAAGAGCGTACATCCATCTTAAAGGCCGGCAACGCACCTCCAACACCTCTGGTGTTTCGGGTGTCCATGGCCGGCGTTGATCGCTTACCATCAGGCGACCTGTCTGCTCGTTTGCCTCCTATCCCATAAAAAAAAAATGTCATTAAGTATCTACTTACTTACTTCTCTTACAATTAGAAGCTAAGCACTATTTTTTTTTTTTCATCCACCCTTTCGTAATTAATCCATACTTCCATACTAATATTATAAATTGGAAAATGTGTGTGTCTGTTTGTTTCTCCGTTTTTTACGGCAAAACGGAGCGAAGAATTAACGTGATTTTTGAATTAGAGATAGTTGAAGGGATGGAGAGTGATATAGGCTACTATTTGTCTCTTTCTAACCTCCCACTTCCCTAACATGGGGGGGAAGGGGGTGGAAGTTTGTATGGAGGATTCCGCAATTTTCGAATTGAACGCGAGCAATGCCGCGGGCAAAAGCTAGTTTCCTATATAGCAAACTAGAGAGCAACGTAATGTGATGTAACTCGCAAGCGAGTTCACGCACGACCTAAATCAAGGCTAATTCAGACGGTAGGCGCGACATCTCACATAAGTCACATATAATAGCGTTTTAAATATAAACTCTTGAGAAATCCCTCTGAAAATGCAATCATATCCAAAAAAATGTCTCGCAAAAGGTTATCGACGCAGGTTTGCTGTACGTTGAGCATTTTATTCGTGTCTTACATAAGATACGTCAACTAAACACACAAGCTATGTAAACACGATAGCTTAGCTACTTACTCACATTTGGAGTACTTATCTGGAATCTAGACGGACCTCGATGTATAAATTCATTCGAAATACCGCACTTTTTATTGATCTAGTATTTCAAGATGGCCCAAGTGAACGTCCAATTTTCTTTTTACTGCACAACCATTAAACACCTGGCCGTAATGACTGCCGATTACCGCAAACTATGAGTTATCGTGGCCATAAAGTCGGGTTATGAGTAAAGTTGCGTAAAGCAAGGACAACGTGGTTGTATGCATCTTTTTGTGAGATATGAGGTCAGTTAGTAGCTTTTACACAAAAGATGCCAACATTGCCAACTGATGGAGTTGAAGATGTCAATTGAAATAACCAACCATCATTGGTTCATTTAGACGGCGCGTAAACTCGCATGTGATTTTAGACACAACGCGGACTAATTATTTGAGGTTACATCAATTCAGCCGGCCGATCAAAGGGGTCAGGGTGGCTAGCCGAATGGCACAATCGCTCACGAAACGCTCACGAAACGAAGCGCTAGTAGATATCTATCTCTATCGCGCTTGCGTATTGGCGCGACAGAGCCAGCGGCGTATCGCTTTCGTTTGGCGTCGGAGAAATGCCATTCGGCTACGGGGCCAGGCCCCGTAGCCGAATGACACAAACGCTCACGAAACGAAACGCTCGTAGATATCTATCTCTATCAATCGTGCGTATTGGCGCGACAGCCAGACTACCCTTTTGCGGCGTTTCGTTTTCGTTTCGCGTCGCAGAAATGCCATTCGGCTACGGCACCAGGCATGTGAAATCTCGTACTGTCAAAAAAACTTAACCTAACCATAAATAATCTAACCACAAAACTAAATTTTAGAAAAAAACCCCGATATAGTGGACCGATTTTCATGAAACATGGCTAAGAACACTCCCGACTAACGCAGCTAACGCAGCCCGCACTTCATCCGTTCGGGAGCTACGATGGCACAGATCAGGCAAGCAAGTCCCCTTTAATAATATAACCTAACCACAAAATGAAAATTTTGAAAAAACCCCCAACATAATGGACCGATTTTCATAGAACGTGGCTAAGAACACTTCCGACTACAAACAAAACAAACTTTTAAATTTGAATCGGTTAATCCGTTCGGGAGTTACGATGTCACAGACAGACACACATACAGACAGACAGACAGACAGACACACAAACAGACACGTCAAACTTATAACACCCCGTCGTTTTTGCGTCGGGGGTTAAAAACTAAAAGTTTTAATCAAAAATATCGCCAAGAAACACATCTTCTATAAATATCGTTGCACGAAGGCTATGTCCGTACCTATATCGCTAGGTGTCATCGCCTGGCCTACATCGCTTGATGACATAATTGCCTTACATCGCTACTGCGAGAAACGATGTAAGGAAAGTGTTACATCTTAGCGTGGTCAGAAGAAAGCGTTAGTCGTAGTTTATGAGCGTAGTTACTGAGGCTTTTTAGCTGGAAGTCTTCCTTCTGTCGATTACCTACTTTTAACCCCCGACGCAAAAACGACGGGGTGTTATAAGTCTGACGTGTCTGTCTGTATGTGTGTCTGTCTGTGACATCGTAGCTCCCGAACGGATTAACCGATTCAAATTTAAAAGTTTTTTTTGTTTGAAAGCCGAGTTAGTCGGAAGTGTTCTTAGCCACGTTCTATGAAAATCGATCCATTAAGTTGGGGTTTTTTTCAAAATTTTCATTTTGTGTGACGTCGCGTCAACGCGGCGTGAGGCTTTGCCCATACAGTTGGCCCGACGCGACGCTCGCGAGACGCTAGATGTGGGGGGACCCTTAGGCATCGAATACCACATATTATTATCTAAATAACCACGATACAAAATCTAAATTTTGAATAAAATGCCCAACATAATGAACCGATTTTCATCAAACATGACTAAGAACACTCACGACTAATTCAGCTTTCAAACATAAACACACACACAGACAAAGAGACCCGTCAAACTTATAACACCCCGTCGTTTTTGCGTCGGGGGTTAACTAGCCTTCTCTCAATCTATTATCATGCTCGTTTAGATATTTCTGAGCACCTTCCTATCTGATAGCGATACCTGTTTTCTTCTACGGTTTAATATTGTCGTAAACTCACGTCGCGGTACCCAATTACTACTATCGTTGGGAATATCTGCGGGTTCTGCAACAAATTGTATTCTGTACAGATAAGGGTTCAATGAACTTGGCAACAATGCTGGATCGTTTGAGGTGGTTTTTGAGATACAAGGGGTAGAAGATTTTGAAGTTAAAGACAAGTGTTATGAAGAAGGAAAATACAAAAAATATGACCTTGACATGTAACATAAGCTTTAACATCACAGTATTTTTAAATAGCAATTTTATTGGGTTTTGGATCTAGACATTTTTAAACAGCTATTTTGTTGGGTATGTTTGGCTAAAATATATCCATGACAAGATCGGCTTTGGTTTAGGATTCTCAAAATGAACGATATTTCTATGCATCTGTTTTAATGTGCCCATTTCGGTAACTTACTTATGTTAATAAACAACATTTGAAAGATCTTTGGACATAATTCTCTAAATTTCTAGTTTTACCTTTTTTATACCATTGTTCTGTTTACACCAAAACATAAGTAAATATTTTTTATAATAATATTCTCTAAGGCTTGTGGAGAAATGTATTTCAAAGTAGCATCCCGTTTATCGTGTGCTACGCGTATCGCAGTTGCCTCCACGCCTATTGTCGCAAAATGCATCTCAGTATAAAATAAACGTATTTCAAAACATATTTCTTTAGGTTTAGCTTTGGTACTGTTATTCTTGCTAAGGAATAACCAGTATACTAGGATCTTTCATTATAAACAGTTAATATAGAACTTGATGCGACACTTATGGTGGTTGATAGAAGTGTACAGTAAGCATTGGAATTAAGTACAGTATCAAGTCGCAGAAATGCTTTACTTTATGTATGCCACCTCTTAGTCTGCAACTGATAAGCACAAACCAGGCTTTATTCTTAAATAAATATTTTCGAATCGAAATATTATTGAAAAGGTATTGGACTGTGAACGCGTAATTGAATTACATTTACACGCGTCCAAATGCGATAAAAATGTTGAGTATTAAATTGGTATAATAGTATTGAGCTTTCTTATTCTGAATTTTGGCTTCTTGTAGTTCTCGCTCTTAGACCTGCTATTTGTAATCTGTTATCCTTGTGGTACAATAAAGAATATTTACTCACTTACTTAGACTAATACTACTTTAGAGGAATAATCAAAAATAAAAGATCATTTGATCGTAAAATTTCAGCCTAGGCAAACTTGCCTCATTCGGTGACACGCCTAATTCGGTGATACAAGCTTTGAAGCACTATTCCGAAAGACACATGTTTGGTTGTTTCACCGAATTAGGCGTGTCATCGAATGAGGAGAGTTTACCCTACTTACTCCTCCTATCAGATCAACAATATGTTGCGTCTTAAAATAATTATAGACATCTTATAAATGTTTAATAAAATACTTAATATTTTTAAAGATATCCTCACTATTATTAATCATTAATCACCAGTCAATATTAAAAACCCCGACCATTCAATAATAAAAGCAAGATACAATCTCAATGAGAAAAACCGTGGCCGCATTTAAACAAACAATATAACAACTTAACAACTTAATTTACAAAACGATCATATCCTATTCGGAATCCGATACTAACAAACCCAATTACTAAAACAAAAATATAATATCAATTCTAATGATAGAGAAGCACGCAAGATTCTGGATATAGTTTTTGTTAAAGAGTTACAACGCTTTAAAACGGTTATTACCGAAACTGATGATTTTATGTAGAAAGTTGATTTAGATTGTTCTATAAATGAGAAAGACTACTGGAATATAAATAAAAAAAGTTTTGATATAAGGATTACAGTTAGATAAAATAAAAAAGAGGTTCTATAGCTACTTGGTGACACAATGTCAGCAAAAGCAGCCCATAACTATGTCAGATTTAATAGTGTGACATTTTATGTCTCTTTTCTAATTTACAGCGTATCAGCATAATTTTTAAAATGAAAATTAATTATTTCCGCTTAGATTAGAGAATTCTTTCTCCAATTCTAATCTGCAAGAATTCGACACGTGTATAGGAAATATTTAAATTGGTTCTATTTGGACTCGTTGTCTAACAAATAATGTGTCTTATTATAATTCTTATGCGTAATAATATTCATGAGAGCGCTCTTAACTGTCTTAAGCTCGTTAAGATAGTATTTTACCCATTTTATCGATTCGTTTTGATTCCATTCTTCCATACAAATAGTCGGATTATATGCCGAGTAGCGGTTGATTTATGGTTTATGATGATTCTTCTAATAACATTATATCTACTGCTAACTAGTGATGATTGTTATAGATGGTTTTCATGGGTTGATAATGTAAATGTACTGATTGGTCACAAAACTTGTTTAATGGGCAAACATTGTTGTTGATACGGCATTTTCAATTATTGGATTAAAATGTTGTTGACCCCGGATTGATTTTACGCGTCTTTAAATGCAAGAGTTTACATTAAGTTTTGATTATAATCATTATTATGCATGAAGGTATCTTCCAATGTTCAACAAGGGCTTCTAACAAGTCCATGAATGAGTTGCTTCATATTGCGATTTTGACTTATCCTCTTCGGTCCTATGGTTTCGTATTCTATATTAATTGAGTTGAGTTGCAGGCGTCCATAGGTTACGGTGACCGCTTTCCATCAGGCGGGCCGTATACCTGTTTGCCACCCACGTGGTAAAAAAAAAATACTTTGATATGGTTCCGTTTGTAATTTTTGTATGGTGGACCGCTAAAACTTACCACCATTATTTGAAAATTTTTGATGATCTGACTTAATCAAGTTGTTTTAATGATTTTTTCTTTTCTTCCCCAAGGTGTAAGTCCTTCTTTAAGCGGTCATTACCTATGGAAGGCCAATTTGATAATATTTGATGATCAGATTTAATCGAGTTTTTTTATGATATTTTAGCTACTCTTTTCTTCGCCATTATGATAATTGAAAATCCTTTTTCAAGAGGCCAGTAAGAAGGCCTATTTGAAGAATTTTGACGTTTTTTTATAATAAACGTTTCCCTTTTGTCTCCAGGATGCAAATCCTTCTTCAAGCGGTCAGTGCGAAGGAACCTGACGTACTCCTGCCGAGGAAACAGGAACTGTCCCATCGACCAGCACCACAGGAACCAGTGCCAGTACTGCCGGCTCAGAAAATGCCTCAAGATGGGCATGCGGCGAGAAGGTGAGTCATTTTATCATCGAGTGTGTCGTTTTTATGAGAAATTATTTGCAACACAGCTTATACAGCGTTTAAAAACACCATTAGTATATATTTTAATTTAAAGGGAAAATGGAAAAATTCACAACTCCGCCAAGACTCGAATCTGCGACCTACTGCTTTGCCGGAGAACTGGTCGCAGTATCATTTGTGTATTTTTAGTTGAACATACTTGAGCCTTATTGGACAGACTGAAGTGAAGTAAGTAAGAACTTAATCTCAAAATAGTTTTCTTTCTTAAAATTGTTGTCTAGAGCGACTTTGTTAAAAGTCTCCTTGCGTTCATTGTTTTGGATTTTATATGATATTTTCTTAAATCGACATTCAAGTCAATATCTAGATATTAATATTAGGACGTACCTATTTTCTCATCTCTCATGTGCATTTTTTTCTTATTATCTCCAAAGCTTATTCATATCCTACGTATTTCTTGTCCGACCGACATCTTATACTTTTTGTCACTCGTAGAAAAAAGTGGATCTTCTTATTTATTCGTGCGTAACTTGTAGGCATGCAGTGAAAAACTTGAATACTAAAGCTTCGTTTTTTCCTGTTTGCCAGTAGTCATCCTTACTCTGTAGGCACTATGTAATATTGTCATTTATTGCACTATGTAGGTAACGTATGAGGTCCGTCATCGTAAATTTAA
Source organism: Leguminivora glycinivorella (assembly GCF_023078275.1). Lineage (NCBI taxonomy): Eukaryota > Metazoa > Arthropoda > Insecta > Lepidoptera > Tortricidae > Leguminivora > Leguminivora glycinivorella. Next base: position 2,237,421 of record NC_062985.1, on the reverse strand, counting down.
TTGCTTCTAGAAGTACCTGTATTTATAATTTATTTTATGATACAATATTTTTACACGTGGTCATAAATCGGGGACTAGATGTCTAAAATTAGTAAGAAACTATTAATGCCATTGAGTTATAATAGAAGATGAATATTTGCTTTTATATTATATTATCGGTGCAATAAAATTACCTACGTCTTAAAATAATACGGTATAACCTGTACTATTGTCAACTATACTGTTATTTTCATTCGTAGAACTCCAAAGTGTATGTACATATAAAACTTTTAGTTTTTCTTGTGAAGTAGTTACGTCATATATTATCGTCATAAGTATGTTATGTATATGTATTGACCTTCGAAAACCTTTGCTATTTTACTCAAATTCAGAACGTGACCTTAAAAGTCGTCGTTTTTTAAACAAAATGTCTTTTTCTCGACTTAAAAGATCACGTATTGTAACTTATCCGTGAATAGATTGAAAAATAAGTAAATAGTTTGACGATACATTGTCGCTATTGTAATTAGTGAAATCATCAATCTTGTACAGTCATTAGGCGATCGGCCCAAGGGCAACTCTAACTAACTGTTGACGATCAATGTTAATATAAAGTTATGAGCAGTAATAGCTTATTATTACGATGGAATTAATATAGAGGCTTATTGTTTTAAAGACAGCGACGTGATTAATGAAGATGGCAAAGAATTTGAGAATATTAATGCGAGAACTGATTTTAATCAAGTGAAATAAGAACAGGATCATTAAACAGTTGGAGGCTTTAATAAAGGTCAAATTTTTGGTATCAATATCAGTATTTGACCGGTTAATGTGAGCACCGCATAAAATCATGCAGTAAATATACGTAAAATTACTACAGGCACATACTTACTAAATTCTTTTAGCTGATTTGATTTTAATCAATACTTAAGATTTCTCTGCAGAGAAGATGATATTTTAAACCTAGTAGACAACATAGAAAGCGATAATTTTGTCTCTGAACGTGAAGACTGCGTAAATAGTTGACGTGTCAAGGTTAAACAAGAATAAGCCATGACAAGTTATGACATAGCAAACGACTTTAACGGCCCATTGATCAACTTTGTTAAACTATTGTCGGCACATGCTCATTCAATCTGGTGAAGAATGAGAAAAACTCAATAGTAAAAATACTATGACTAAAGAACGTCAGTTGATATAAAATAAATAATGTTAGATCAAAATGTTGATATACATGTTATGACTCATAAAATAGTGGGTAGTAATAAAAAATAAAGAAACAAATATTGTAAATACACACGTTTCGACGAGTAAAAGAAAACTAAAAAAAACCAATACTTTGTTTTTGATACCTTTGAACTTAGCAGCCAAATAAACAAACAAATATCACACAAACAACCCTCAAGACCTTGTTAACAAAATTAAGTGTGCAGCAGACGATAATGCTCACAATTTAAAAGATAACAGTGGGGCAAAGGAAGGGCCGGAGGGCAGAGGCAGGTCATAGCCACCCGCGGCGCGCATTACACTTGATGCGTACACCTGTCTGGATTCCTGAGCCGGTGTGATTCGAAAATGGAGCGTGGATGTAGATGTCCTTGTTTAAATTTTGAAAAAAAAATGTATCTATGTTTCTTTTTACGTGAATGTGAAACGATCAATTTACATCTGCAAACGAAATGGTATATTAATAAATAAACGATTTTTATATTTATCTAAAATTCAATGATTCTTCGTTTCAAACGCGGAGCTCTCCCAGAGTTTTAGTTGAAAGTCATCATTTTTCTAAAACATACCTCTATTGAAGTTCATTAATTTAATCTCTGGATTTAATCGCTATATCCTGATATAGCGTAATAAAATGTTCATGAACGTTTTCATCAAATTAGAATATTAGTCTTTGATAGGTTTTCTAGACTCAGAAACAATAGCAATAAGTATTAACATATATCTAATTCAGCACATGAGTATAACTGAATAGAGTAAACGTCTAATGGAGTTTATAGTTTTCAACGCCAATTATTTCTATTGAACGCAGAATAATGTATTCAGAACTCACTAGCCTTACAATCCTTACATAAACAAAAGTACTATCAGCTCTTCCACAATAGCTACATCTTTGACTGGACACTTTACAAGTACCACATGTAACTGGACACCTTTTATTACCATAAGGACCCACATTCACACTTCCTACCTCACCCGGAAAGGACACGGTAACCTGCTGCTCTCCATTCCACCCTTAAGCACCCTTTCGACCCCAACAAAGTACCCTGTATTTTGCCGAAACGATTTGTTTGTTGTCAACAAAGATGCAGGCTCCTTTTTAAACTCATCATACTAAGCAATAAACACCATTTTAGAGCAGCAGACGTCGGGTAAAAGCGTGCCTCTTTGTACTGATTGTAATCGTCTTAGATATCAAACTTGAGCGGAGATGCATTGACGCTTCTTTTATGTTTTTTCTCAGCATTGTTTTCTGTATAGTTCAGCGTTTTAAGAACTTGAAAGATCGTATTGAAATGTGCTACTAATACTTTTAATTGTAGTCGATCTGTAGATACGGTGAGTCTTTGTTGAGTTGTGTCGGATAATGGTTACAGAAATGACTAAGCTTTTAAATTGTAGTTAGTAAATGAAACTTTTGTTGAGATTAAAAATAAAATGTTAAAACTTGACGAACATAATGAGTAACTTAATTAAGATTTTTTACAAAAAGATGAAAGTAAAGATAATATTGCAAATTGCAGAAAACTTGATGTATTGTACCGGTTTGTCACTATCAATTAGAGGATTGCATTTCCCAAGTTAAATATGCAAACTCAGACAAAGCTCACAACGATTGATTAATTAACAGCATTAAACTGGTTTAATATTAGAGTGCATAAAACGTTATCTACCAAGCCCTTTGGGCCTTGAACAATGGTACCTTTTGTTTGAGGCGCATCCATCACAGGCACATTGTAATATCTTAATAAGTTTTTGTGCTCGTCCGGTCATTTAGAAAGATTCCTCGTATCGCTTCCGATTTTTCCGACGAGTTCGAGATGAATTTTAATGGAGGTGATTTATGGCGAAATTGAAAAGGTATCGGTCGGATCTTTGTTTTCATTTTGGCGGTCTTTCAACTTTTGCAATATGTATCTAATTATATTTGTCTTGTATAGTAAAATCGTATTTTTTCCATACTGAGGTAAATATTTGTTTTCTTAACTTTTGATTAGCAGAAACGTCTGCACCCAAGGCAGACATTTTCCACTTTTAAATTTATTTGTTTTCTTACTCTAATTTATTATATTAGATCCAAATATACATTTACAATATTTTGCATTAAAGTATGCAGTAAGTCGTTGTATTTAGAAAAACCATTAAAATCTGTTTCATTGCTGAAAGCGGTAAACTTTACAAGGCAAATAATTAATGCAAGGACTTCCCTTAAACTCCCAGCCCCAAAAGAACCGTTACTTATTAACAGCTTGACCGAAACTAAGGCCCTAATCTGTCTTCCCGCATATTTCCTTAATCCATGCGTAAACACAACGGAACACACACAATACAACTTTCAAGCCCACAAGACATGTCAAAATCGTCATCCGAGAACGCTTCCCAGGGGCACACCCGATACAAAAACGGCGAATATTTTAAAAATGTCTTTTAACTTACGATCTTTTGAAGGTTTTGGCATTTTGGCAATGTTTGCGTCTTTATAAATATGCGCCTATATTTGACAAAGGTCGAGAAAGGAAGCGCTCGACCGTACTAAGGGCGCTTCGACCGCCAGGTGTGGTCATTGTTTGACCTTTGTTGACCAACTGACCGTCCCATTAGACCCGTTTGCTAAACATTGATAGCGTGACCGTGAGAAATGCAAAGTAATGCTTTTAAAATAGGGTTATGGTCACCCAAAATAACTGACCCCTAAGTCCTGTTTAATTTTTGCAAACATCTTCGCCGCTATTGGACAAGTGTGACGTCATGACTGTGATATGACAACTGTCTATAATCGCGATATAAGTCGCGTTTGTCACTTTAGATGAGATAGAATAAACCTTGATAATTTTACAAATAATATGTAACAATAACAATGTCATAAAATTCCAGAAAACTTTTTAAATAGCTTTAGTACACTGTAGAGAAGTAACAAATTAAAGAATACATTCTGGACACACGCATTAATCTAATAAGTTAATCGTGTCAAAATCATCTTACATCTCATTTTAGGGTAAAATCCTCATTATGAGGACAAGCATTAACTTTACTTTCTCGATCGTTTAATTCTTTTTCATACAAAGAAAGTTTGTGTCAATTAAAATGTTCATTGCAAGTTGCCATATTAGCAAACATAGACATAAAAGGATTGGCGTACCTTCCACACTGCTACCTGATAGTCTGTATAACTTATAGCAATGGTTATAAAGTCCAGTTCAGATTAAAATTGTTGCTGTTAGTACATGACACTGATTAAACAGTCTGCAATAGACTGGATTGATCGATGTCATTTGTAACTATAAAATCTAAAACTAGTAGCGGCGAGATGAGAAACAAATTTTGGAATAAATTAGGTACCAACTTTATGCAAATATTTCAATTAGTGGATATTTAGAGACATTTGATGTTACTTAGAGGTATTGTACATCACCGAAAAAAAGACTAAAAATGAAAAAAAAAGGAATGAAATTAAAATTCGAATAGTACGTGCATGGTTTCCCCACGAAAATAACTTCATTATCCCTCAATACAGCAAAGTGACATCAACATATTTTTGAGCAACATAGCCGCGGCTGTAGGTACAATAACGTTACTCTACAACAAGCCAGAATCGGAGTTTTTACCCCATACTTTGTTTGCCGCGTCACAGCCATATGATATTATCTTTTTTAAGCATAATAACTGTGACATGTTTCGTATGACGCTCCAGGGCCGGATTTTATGGCCTGTTTCTGGGAAAACTGAGTCTTGCTAGCCGCGGCTGACATAAAGATAGCATCGCGCGTGAGGCGGAGTGAAGCGTTCCCACGCCGCGAAATGCCCCAATACTGCACTGACCCGCGGTCAAGAAAATTGGAAAAAACCCATTAAAGCCCAAGGATTGTCTGGTAGACGTCGCTTTTTAGCGATAACAGTCTGTTGTCTGCTTCTATTTATTATATTTGTTTTGTCTCCACTGTATCTTTTGCTGAGATTTATTGATTTAATATCAACTCTTGCGGGCTTACAGGTGATCCCAAAACGCTCACAAGATAGTGCTTAAGTATTCTAAAAATTTACAATGTCACGTAACTTACTAGTACAATTAAACGAGATGTGCCATTAAAGAGTTTTCTATTCTATTCTTTAGCTTAGAGATCCCATAAGGCACCAAATTATGTATGGACAAGTAAAAACATGATAAAGCTTCCAATAAACTAGCCCCTGCAAGAAAAATGTACAAGATTATTCTTTTGAATCGGAGACCTAAAATAATCGGGCTAAAATGGACTGGAAATGATAGAAAATCTGGGCTAAAAATACGCTTACCTACTTTGCAATAACACTGTAACACCAGTGGTTAGAAAATTGGGAATAAGAAGGACTGGTCACGAAGGAAAACTTTGGCAAAAACCCTACTTCGATTCTATGATACTGGCGATACTGCACTAAAGCAAAAGAAATCCTAACTGACTTAAAGTGGATTACACATTAGACATAGATGCCATAATATTCAGGAAAAGGATACAGATTCAAAAGGATGTCTCGCAAATGTCTAGATGATTGAATATATGACAAATTGTTAGCTCATCAGGAAGGAAACATTTAACTTCAACTGTATGACGAGCCATCATAATTAAAGAACACATATTGTCTAAATGACTTTTGATTAATTGTCGCTCGCTCGTCTCATCAAATGAAAGTAGATTAATCAAAGATACAAGCTACGTCTTATTTATGAACGACCTTTTCTGATTTAACGCTGTATTGATAAAAATAGAAATAAAGTTGTATTATCCTAAGCATAGTATGTCACACCGACAATCTAACCTTGAAAGTTCAACTTAAAAATATTATGGTTCTTCTTTAATATTTTTGCAAATCACGCACGACCCTTAAGCTTCCTTAAGAACAGGTATTCCATGTTGTCCAATGTCAACTAAAATCCCGACCAGTCTCACACTTTTTTCAAGTGACCTATGGTCAAACGTTACTATCCGGTGCAAACATTAATTACAGCAACAAACGGACCGGTTTACGGTCAAGACCCTAAGGTCTACGCAGGCGTCGTAAGCTAATTATATTTCTGCACGTTTTGTCCAAATTTGCATATGAATCGGGATTCAACTACAATAGGAATAGCGCTAATCTGTTATAGAACGGTTCAGGTAAAACTCAAACAATAACTAGTCCAAAAAAGAAAACAAACCCATATTAATGCAAACCTTCAACAGTCGCTTTAAAGTTGCCTTTTAAATAGAAGAGTCTTGGTCTGTTGGACGTTTTGAAAAAGGACCAAATATGGGAATAGGGCTGCTTGAATGCCCGGTAGAAACTTGATAAGTTTTCTCTGTAAACATTGAACGGTAGAATGGAATAAATATTCAATTTCACTTAATGTTGTATGGAAATTTCAACGAGGCCATCTATTGTGGATTTATGCGAATAACTGGCACAGAAACCTTTGAACTGTTTATGTTAGATCTATTATAGGTTCAAACGCGTTAGTCGCTTTTACGGTAACTACTAGAACAGGTCTTGGTTACTAATTTATTTGTAAATATGTTGTTGGTTAGTCTTCTTCATTGTCTACTTCACCTACTTATTAGAAAATAGATAATAATTGGCTAACATCTTAATGATAGAACAGAAAGAGAAATTAAAAAATAATATCAGAATATAACAAAAGTTAAAGGACAATATTTATAACTTGCTCAAAGAATGAACACATCCATATAAAGAAAACATTGTATGTATAAGAAGGACCCACAATCAGAATCCAATACGAACACCTCAAGCCAAAGCGAAATGGCGTTACAAAAAGGAATCAAAGTGTAAAATCATTTGTGTCGGATTAAAAAAGGAGCTAGCACACGAGTACGAGCGTGAGATATACACCACTATCAATCATGCTATGATTTATATTCCCCTGCATGATGTATCGTCCTGGACTACACTGTGAAAATATTCGATAATTAACTTTTTAAAATTTGACTGACGCCTTCATCTTCGGAATCGAAAACACACATCAAGCGGTTCTATATTCATCACTATACATAGCGAAATTAAGAGTAGTATTCGATGCGCGCGGTCCAAAACCAGTTGAGTCGTGGAATGTCATCTACGGCTTTTCTAATGCTACAAGAGATTGTGTACCATTATTTAAATTCTTGCATATTTTATGGCGAATGGCGTGATTTTCTTGGCCATTTCCTTCATATTTAGTATGATCCGGTTCCCTACTGCTAGGAACTCATAACAGTGTAAAATATGCAGACGATAAACAATTGTTCTAATACTGTACTTTATGTTATGAATTTGTGATGTTTCCTTAGAAACAAATAATTTGCACAATTTGTAGAGTGCATTTTGGTATTGAATTGCTTCGGAGCTTCCTTATTTGGGCATTCCTTATTTAAATGCGTCATTGCTAGAACACAATTTACTTAAGTTAGCTACTTCTCAAATGGAAATTTATAAAGAGGCGTTCTTATAAGAAATTGACCAACATACAAAATTAGAAATCATACAGAACCACGATTTATCAGCCGGTACGACACTGTGGGCACGTCAAAATAATCACCTCCACACGGGCCGGCGAAGGACCCCCGCGGAGCGCGGGCGGTAACGAACTATGCAGGTGATTTATCTGCTCGGGCTGATGCTAATTCCCTTACAACGTGTGATGTTAATGAAATATTGGGCATCTTTTATGTTTTGTTGGAGTTAATGCGTGTTTTGTCGGTATTTTTGTCTGATTCTATATTTAGAATGCGAATTCATCAACCTGGACTGGAGATTGCCAAGGTTATCCTGGAAAGTAGATTGCTTTTAGGGTTACTCACCTTCAACATGACGTCAATACACTATATCATTAAGGTGTTTTCTGTTATAATAATTCCGGCCTGAAGCATAATCATAATAAACCTACATATTTTCATTTTTTGTGTCTTTAAGAATGACTATCCTCAGTTTATATAAACTTTTAACCTTGTTTTACATCCGATCCTTAAAACTCTTGTGTTTTTTTATTTAAAAAATGTTGAAGTGGGCAATTCTCCACAACAACACGAATAAATCATTTAAGGTCCTACATTCAATGCTTTCATCGGCAGTTCTTTCAACATCCATATTACAGATACATCTATATTTAAAAAGTTTTCCTTCTCCACAAACATGTTTCTAAGCGAACATCGCTTTAATATAAAGTGAAACTATGGATACTCCGGTACAGAGGGCACGGGCAGAACGGGTTTCGTCGTACTAGTAACCAATATACATGCTGTGCATTACTCTCGGCGTTCAAGTTTAAGCTGGGAGGATTTCACCTGCAGGCGCTTCTTTAAAATTGCTATGTTTGTTGACATTTTTACTTACAAGAGTAGTATTGTCTTGATTATATCTTATTATTACTATCGCATGATTGTAATTGTATATGCTTAATTGGAAACTCGATGTATCATATTATTCTTGCTAAAGGGTCTCTTATGAGCGCTTATTTTAGCGCCAGAATCTGAGATTTATTGTGATTTGCTAAACTTATTCAACATGGTATTTGCGGTTGTTTAGATTGGCTATATATGTGGATCCCGAAATTAAGATTTGCCATTATACGTATCAAATTCTGACAAAGCAATGATGCTAATTGCAAATTACGTTACTTCGCTATATCGGGGAATGTCCTTTTCTGAAGAAGTTTAAGAATCGTTACATAATGATACTAATCAGAAAGGTGGAACAAATGGCGGAAATTTAAAAGCCTAATATTTTCTCCTCACAAAATTAGTAAAAGCGACAGAATTTGTATTAGAGTGCAATAAAACTTAACAATTCTGCTTTCTTCGCATTCTATTATGATAAGGCGTATAAATTTCGACAGATAATGCTTTTTATTTGTTTTGAAAGCTTGATATGTAGATTCGTTGTTAAGTCAGATTTTAAAATGCGAAGAATCCAGTACGAATCGTAAACAAATAGTAATTTAGTATGCTAATGTAAATGATGGCTTAATAAAAAGTAATAAAAGCTGATCGAAAGTTTATCTTGAAAGCTTTGTGGTTCTGTGTGGTCGAATACGAGTTCTAATAGCGATTTGTAATAGAGAAACAATAGGAGTTCTAAATCTAAAGAATTTTTGTTATGCTACTACAGATATAATGTAAAGAAAATGGAATGTGACAATAATTTTACACCACCATGTCTCCAATATGTTAAAAGGTGTTTAAATGACTTCAATGTTAAGGAAGCATCTACAGATATTCACCAAAAATTACGACTTGTTTCATCGTTTATTTGGTACATTAATATAATTGTTTGAATAAGTGTTTTTGGTATTTATGTTGATTTTGTTGGTTTGGTCGTTAGATATATATACATATACCTAATCAAAATGTAAGTCCTCAAAGTCAACAAAACGCGTCATTATCTTAAAATAGACTCCACAAAAACTATTTCGCATCTCCAGACTTAAGAAAATCGTGTACACACGAGAGATTGGATTAAAAACCTGTCTGTACTTCATTATTAGTGAATCATCAACATCATATCGTGCGCATATTTCGTGAGGTCACAGTTTACTATAGCGGTCGGAGAGACTACGGTCGTTTGCGAGACGAGGACAGTATTATACAAAGTTTGATGTGTTAAAACAGGTAGGAAGATATTCTCTCCGTCTAACGCCGACCGTTTCGTGACCCCGAAGTGTAGCGGAACTAAAAGGTCGTAACTTCCTTAGAAAATACAGATTTTTAGGCTGTTTTAGGTCAGACAGGTGCAAAGCTAATCACATATCTGCAGTAGTATGATTATCGCAAGGTTTAGTTTCTCGTGTGGTCAGTGACTCGACTCTTACGATGAATATTGTTTTAAATCACGATTTTTATTGGGAGGTCAAACCGAATAATGTTACTGTTGGAATGTCTGCATATTTTGGGGTGCAATCTTTGATTTTGGACTCAGTATAATAATGAAAGTTGTCATCGAAATTTCCTGCATTTTTTTTCTCTTCCGAGTAGATTTTGGTCTTTTATATTTACGTACCTATCTTTTGATTCTGCTGATAAGCATTATACATTAAATAAGCTCTATAACCTATATTTTGATCTCTATTGGGTCACAAAACTAAAGTAACATTGTTTTTCTTTCTATAGGGAGTTTTTAAAGTCCTTAACATTTTCCTAATCTCTGACATTGTCATTTTTTACATTCCATCTTAAATTACCTTGTCATTCTGAACATTATTAATTGCTCGACTAATTTGTTATAACACTTCTAATTGCTATCATCACTCTATCTCTATATTCTAATAAATATTCATCATATTCTCTAATTTTGAGTTTATAATCTAGTAGTATTTTATCTAATTTTCAACTGAATAAAAATAGGACATCTGAATAATCGAAGATTGTTATACTTAGGTACCTACTTCCTTTTCATACATCTCAAATATTAGACTTATTAGACTTATATTGACCGGGATATAGACCGTGATTACCTTTTTAGGGTTCCGTAGTCAACTAGGAACCCTTATAGTTTCGCCATGTCTGTCTGTCCGTCCGTCCGTCCGTCCGTCCGCGGATAATCTCAGTAACCGTAAGCACTAGAAAGCTGAAATTTGGTACCAATATGTATATCATTCACGCCAACAAAGTGCAAAAATAAAAAATTGAAAAAAATGTTTTATTAGGGTACCCCCCCTACATGTAAAGTGGTGGCTGATTTTTTTTTTCATTCCAACCCCAACGTGTGATATATTGTTGGATAGGTATTTAAAAATGAATAAGGGTTTACTAAGATCGTTTTTATTGATCGATTAATATTTTCTGAAATAATCGCTCCCAAAGGAAAAAAAAGTGCGTCCCCCCCCCTCTAACTTTTGAACCATATGTTTAAAAAATATGAAAAAAATCACAAAAGTAGAACTTTATGAAGACTTTCTAGGAAAATTGTTTTGAACTTGATAGGTTCAGTAGTTTTTGAGAAAAATACGGAAAACTACGGAACCCTACACTGAGCGTGGCCCGACACGCTCTTGGCCGGTTTATTGATTTTTGTCGAGCTCCCGATATTTCGACGCAGTCACAAATATGAAAAAACTCATCTCAAATATGTTTTAAATCTATAAAAAAAAATAGAACATGTATTCCAGGTTTTATATAGAGCCATTTTTGACATAACTTATTGCAATTTTAAAACCTAGAGTTAAAATACGGATAAAAAATACAAATTATATAGAAATAGAGCTGTTCAAAATTTTAGAGCTTTCGGAATAGATGTTGCGTTTTCAACAAATACCGTTACTCATAAACTCCTTCAATTTGTATTTTTTAGAAAGGTAGAAAACTTAAAACAGGTTTCATAAATTATGTAAGAAAAGCGTCATTTTTCACTTTACTCTAACACTTACTTTAATAAGTAATTTTAAAGCATCCAGAGCCATAAATTCTTCCGGCATGCATGTTTGTTGGTCTCCGACACCTCGTCTATAAATTTCGGCATTTAATAAGTCGATAATTACCAATCCGGTCGTGGCACGCGTCGAATCACTTTATTATACGATTTTAGATTTTTATCTCATCTATAAAATTAATTAGGTTTCTTACGATTTCAGTGTCCATGTCCGGTAAGGTAACTATAGAGTAAAAGTACAAGTGATCGACAGTGACCTAGTAAATGAGTTTCAATCTTAAGTAATTGTCAATAAAATGTAAGTGAAGTATGACATCTAGCGGGATTTAGCGTGTCCGGCACTGGTGCTTTTACCGTATATTTGTTTGGTACTTTTACCCTATATTTAATAAGTCTTTAGGCGTTTCTAAATTTCTGTATTTTGCGAAAGATGGACGCATTAAGTATCATGAATTGTCTTGGGTGTAACTGTAACCTCTTGGTTTGTTAAACACATTTTTCGTTTGGTCTATTTCTTGTACAATAAATAACTCTATACCAGTAAACAATCAACGGTTTGAGTTTTGAATGATTCACGGTTATTTTCATTAGACTTATACTGCGTCGAAATATCGGGAGCTCGACAAAAATCAAAAAGGTAATCACGGTCTATATCCCGGTCAATATAAGTCTAATCAACGGTTTTCTTCGAACGCGTAACTATTTCGAGAAAAATGTTTAAATTGAACCACACGTGCCAAAGCATTTATTACGATAATTGCTATGGATTACTTCCTATAAAACACGTACAGTTCGTTACATAACCAGATATCACATAGGTACATAGTTACATACATTTACTTCCAAAATGGGTAAGCAACTAAGCAATAACACAAGAAATTGGTCAATTTTCGGTGTCAGTCTTAGCAACCGTACCACGGGTTAAGAATTTCACCACCCACTTTCATCCCGTGGGTTTCGTAGAAGTGGACTATGGGATATGGGTTCAATTATGCTGCTTCGCTAGGCCGCAACCTATCTAGCTATCACTGCCATTACACAATTTCGTTATCTTTCAACCCCTTCATTGTCAAAAGTGACACCGAAACTTAACAAGTTCAAGCTCTCATCCTGAATACCCTGTTTAGAAATACATCTTTCTATCGTTGACACATAAATGTTTCTAATACGTAGTATTGCCCGGTCTACGTCACTCGCTCAACCAATTGGAACCCTAGGCCACTCCACAACCATGTCAAAATGACAAGCAGTAAGAGATTTCTTACAATCTGATCTATAACGTCACTATGATATAGTTATACAGTGGCTGTAGAACTTTGTCATAGTGACGTTTTAAATCAAATTGTAAGAAATCTCTTACTGCTTGTCATTTTGACATGGTTGTACAGTGGCCTAGGGTTCTAATTGGTTGACTGTACCTACCCTATATTTAGCAGTTGCCTCGAGGTAACAAGTGGCCGAGAGGTGCCACGTGGCCGCCTGTGTAGTCGCGTGGCACGTACCTACTATTCTTCTGAGTTTTACGTAGTAACTTATTAGTATTAGTTAAATAAAGCGTAGGTATTTGTCGTTTTGCGGGCAAGTGCAGGATCTGTTGCGTTAGTAACTTATTAATAATCCGTAGTATTGCGTTTGATTGTACGACATTTAGTCACGTACAAGTTGCGGTTGCAAGTTCACGATGACAATTTATTACTTGATGGCTGTATCATGCACTTAAACCTTTATTAGTACCTATAAAAAAAACAAAATAACGTCAATCGTAGCGAATAGGGACAAGACTTTAAATGTGATTGAAAGTACCTGACAGTTGACACAAGTACCTTCTCAGAGTACCTGCACAGGCATTTTGCATGTTTTATCTTTCGGCACAGAATATAAATATATATACAAATTTTGTGTCATCCGATTTATTGTCGTTCGACCCCCCTCCCTTTTCACCCCCAGTTAAAATAAATGACAAATCTGCAATTTTGTTCAAACAGACATAATACATAATTATTATATTATGGAATGGACCTACGCTTCATAATTTTATTTTATCTATGAACTTATACAGACCAACAACCATACAACATAATTATGTGATTATAAAAAATTTTGCTGATGTACTTTTTTTTAACCTAGATAGTTCAATGTCATTGTTCTTTTTTAAAATGCTAGTAATAAATTTATTACGTCCTAATAAGGTTGAAAAAGCGTTGTTCGCACCAAACTTACTTATTCATAACAGCCTATAAATTCCAGCATTAACGATACTAGATGGCGCTAGGGTTGCTCCTTAAAAATAAATATCGCGTTTTCTTTTTAAGGTTTAAAAAACCGAGTTGACACTCAATTTGAATACTTCATACATTATATACTAGTTCATACTGCGTTAAAACAATTCTACGGCTTAGTACGCAATTGTTAATAATATATTTATTATTATATCAACATTAACTGATATTAAAACTTTCTTCATTGCAATTTGTTGCTCATTTACTTTGACAATACTATTTTCTGTCTCAAAATTATCTCTTTTAAATATTATTTTTCTTTTTTTTTTCTTTTAAATTAATTATAACAATATTATACCTAATAACACTGTTAAAAACACAGTTCTGTTAACACTTAAATTATAAACAAATTGATAATTTCATAGACACCTAATCAAATATTTTAAATACCATATTGTCTCCATTAACACAACATACCACAATTGACAGCCCTACCACCACCCCCCATTACCAAGACGCATGACCCTCACATACATCACCATTACCAAACCTATCCTTACTTGCACCACGAACCTTAATACCTTTGGAATAAACATCACAAAAATTTTGTATCAAATGTGATACAAAATTCCCCGTCCACATATGTTACACTCCATGCCTTTTGAATAGGGTCTATATTTAAATAGTGTATCAAATATGATACAACTTCATTTACCGTTCGCCTATTTATTTTACTTGTATTCTATCTCGTTACGTCCGGATACTGGCTGATAATCTGTTATTTATGTGTACAATTTTATTTATGTCTATGATTCTTTATGGGACTTAAGGCTCGTTTACACTTCACACGATGTCGCGCCGAGTTATCTGAAACCGTACTACCGTCTTTAACTTTACTGTTTGTTGCTAAATTGGTACGGTAGATTATGCATTAATTCTTTTAATTTTTCTTGACTAGTCAAATCATTCCGTTTCTTTATTGTAGCATAAGGAGAGTGAAAGAAATCTGTGCCCACATTTGATTCCTGTACCTAATGTATGGTAACATTTTTATACGAAAGCCAAAAAGTATAAAATCTAATTTGAATTGCGTGAAATGCGTCTCTGGCGTTGATCCTAACAACCAATTAAGTATACCGGATTTTCAAGCTGTGTGACACGACGAGCCGTCGCACAGTGTACACGCGCCTTAACAGCGCGTGCGCACGACAAATGGCCGACAGCCTTTGTTCCTCTAACGGTTGTGTTTGATATCATTAAGATTTTATTTTACTCCAATACCGAGAACAGATAACTCACTTAATGTAGAAAGCGACGGTCTCAAAATGGTGTTTTTAGATATCACTTTTTAAATGGATGGTACAAAAATTACAGATACATCAACTTTTCAAATGACAAGAAAATGTACGACGATTTACTAATAACATTTTTGTTTTTTCGAAAAAAATCTCATTTTAAATTATTTTTCCAGAATATTTCAATAAAAATATCGATAAGTATTGTTTTCCTGGAGGTTCAATAATTAACTAACAGTAGGTAACTAGGTAGTACGAGTAAACTAGGATTTCTAGGCACCCAGTTTGATTATTAAAAATTAATTACCTGTGCACATTGATGACTTTTAGCACTAATTGAACAGAAATCGCCCACATTTCTACTTCAAATCTTCTGAACGAGCTCTAGACCACGTCTTTGCCTTTGACTAGTTTTTGGCCAAGAGTAAGCCCATTTATAATTTTAAAAAATGGAAGCTACAAGTATGTTATTTTACATGGCAGCCTTTAAAATCGACAACTAAAACTGGGAGAGGCTTGCGGAGGGGCGGACGGAGTGGCGAAAGTGCGTTGGAGATGGTCGCATCGCAAGTTCGTCGATGAGACCTGGTTTGCGGCACTTGCTGACAAAAGGGAAAGAAGACACCATAGCGAAACGTCGCAATCGGTAGCAAGCTTCCCTTGTCAGAATTGTGTGGCAAAATGTGTCGCTCTCGCATAGGGCTCTTTAGTCATCAAAAGCGATGTCTCTCGGACATTGCACCATAAATCGTCTGAAATAGACGCTGAGGCCAGTAGTAGTAGTAGTAATTAAGGTTCACATAATTAATAAGTGCAAATCTTGAGTTCTAGGTTAGAATGTTGTACGTGAGTAGGTAATATCAGCTGCAAAAGTGCATGGCGAATTTAACAATGAATTCATTCATAATTTCTCCTTGCAGCTCACTGTACCTACCTATTTCTTACAATTATTGAATTAATACAGTTTTTTTAATTACATAACAAAACAAATCAATTTTTATGATGCTTTGCGCCATTTAGACTAAGTACCTACTCTACTAGATTAATTATATTTATTAAGTCCAAAAATATTTTTTTTACCTGGAACTTGTAATTTGTTTACATTTGCGGTATTTATCAATTCGCTAGAAACAATCAAATGCTGACTAATCGATCTAGAATCTAGATTTATACGTAAAGTGATTAAGATCAAGGTCATACGCGTGTATCCTAGGTACTAGGCACAAAACAGCGGCCCCAATACAACTTGCCTTAATGACTGATCAAGTGATCACGAAATGGCTGACAGGATGTTTAAATTTTTAAAGACCAATTTTTTTAAAGAGCTCATTAGTCATTATTGTCGTTATAGCCTCCTGTCTTGTTTTGAATTTGAATTTGGAACCTTTTGTTACTCCAAAAAAATCAAAAGTAAATTTTGGAACATGTGTCTACAAAAAGGACTGTGGAGGTTAATATTTGTCATATTTTTGTTTTTTTTTTCCAATTTAAGATTTAAAAAATAGTTATAAAATTATACTTGTTTTATTTAAATTAGTTAAAACAAATGGACTTGTCCAAAAATCTATCCTATGAAAGAGTGTAACGTGATACTTATTTTATTTAATTGTGAATAATGTCGCATGCTTGCGGCGTTCATTTTAATTGTAATTTACAGCAATGCCCATGTTGTTAGCTAATTTATACCAGCCCGTATATTTTGTAAACTGCCCATTTTGATTAGACTATTACCTATCCTAATTATTTTTCACATACTTAATTGTAATAATATCATATCATCATATTCTTGAGTTGTCAAAAAGAAAGTCGAATAGCGCCCTTTCTGTTGCTAAGTTTCCTTCATACAATCTGTGTCAAGTACAAATCTGACAAATCTGTCTCACTTCACAAAACCTTTATTATTATTTATGTAATGTCTAAATTCCTTTAAGCTAAAATTACTAAAAACAATACTTTACATCATGGAATATGCCTTATTACATATTCCTTAAGATTTAAAGTCCTCTGCTAAAATATTTTTCTGTAATAAAAGGAATTAATACGTGCACGGAATATGAATGTTCAGAAAATGTATAAACGTTGTATTTTGATATTTTTGATGCATTCCGCATAAGTAGGTTGTGCAAGAGATGATTTTTAAATAGCTCCGTTTACTTAGTAAAATAAACTTTTTCCCCTCACTAGCTCGGAAACACGTGTTTTGTCCTTTAATACCAGCGGGTAAAAACGCATTTTATCCAAGGGTAAAGTAATTTGACCTTGAATAAAGTCAAATGAACTGCTTTAAAATTGATAAAAGTAGGTGGTGAATCTAGTAATAAAGATGATTTACCACCTGTGGAACTACTGGAAGCAATGATAAACGCATTTTTTGCGTTGTAGTTTCCTCGCTATAGTGAGGGGAAAAATTTTGTGTTACATCACTCGGGTGCAAATGTATTTTACTTCTCGTGTGTTAAAAAACTCGCAAGTTCAGGATTCTATTCTCGAACCACTCGCTTCGCTCGTGGTTCAACTATGGAATCCTTTCACTTGCTCGTTTTTCAATTCCACACTCGGCGTTAAAATACAACTTTGCCCCCTTGTATAACAAATAACTATTACCGTTTTGTATGAATAGTGATGATATGTATTAGGTATATTAGGTACATCGTTTTATTAAATAGGCTGGCTATTACATAGCCCAGTGTCCGTAGCCAAATGCAAAAACGCTCACGATAATATCTGCTTCGTAGGCTTCGTAGCTATCTATCTCTATATTCTCTATCGCTTTGCGTATTGGCGCGACAGAGCTAGACTGCATTTCTATCGGCACCTGGCGTCGACGGTTTCCATTCGGCTAGGCATATTTTAGTCTTAGTCTACCGCTTGCACAAAATAGTCCAGTTAATTTTAGTTTTCATCTACTCTCAAATACTCCTTACACCCTGGCGGGTGCGGCCTCTGCGCGAGTCCAATGACACAGTAGGGCAGCTGAGCATCCGTCGTCGGTTGGTGTACCCCTTACCTTACTATTTCATTAAAATGTCTAAAGGGCATCTACGTGTTAACTTCGGCTCTGCACATGTCGTTCAAGAATGACATAATGAACAATAAATACAACAACAACAATGAATGATGATGATAGGTGAAAACTTTATTAAAATGTTAAGAAGTTACTTAAGCCATAATTCTCTCGTAGTTGCTTAAAACTACTACCTACACAATAATTTATTGGTTTAAATTAATTACAGAACCCGGATGTCAGTAAAAAAAGTCAAAACCAAGGCGCCAGCTATATATTATATCGCAACATATTATGTATGTTAATCTTCAACTAAAGCCTTGTTAGAAATATTCGCATAAATAACGAATATATATTATAATTTGTATTTACAATATCTATTAGTCACAGTGTATACCGAATTTTAATTTTATTTATCATACTAATTTTATTTATAATAAGAAAAGTGTTAATTTTACTTAATCCGTTGAAGTATGCGCTTATAAGGCTGAGCACATGCGAGCGATTGGAAAATACATTATATCATTCGTTTCCGATAATAACAAATTAGAAATAGGTCTGAATGTGACAGTTAATGCACAGACTAAATTTGGTATGGGAGTCTTTTCATTCGTTCATTTCGTTCTTATTTAAAACTTAGACCACGAAAAATTTGCATACCTACTTAAAATTAGCAGGCTCTTCATTCAATCGCTGTTAAATAAGGCCTGGTCTGGCCTGGCAATTTTTGTCTATCGCTATTGCGTATGTCGTCACAGCGATATAAAATCAAATAAATTTTAGATACTTAGGTATTAGTAACTGCCCGTGTGGTGACGGGTTAAGAATTTCACCACCCCCTTTCTTCCCGTGGGTGTCGTAGAAGGCGACTGTGGGATATGGGTTAAATTGTGGCGTAGGCGAGAGGCTGGCAACCTGTCACTGCAATGGCACAATTTCGTTTTCTATCAACCCCTTATTTGCCAAGAGTGGCACTGAAACTTGAGTAGTTTCATGTGCTCTGCCTACCCCTTCATGGGATACAGGCGTGATTGTATGTATGTATGTATGTAGGTATTAGTATTTTGTTAGGACCTCTGCACCTCTGGGTGCCTAAAATGGCTTGTGCTAATCTGAAACGCTTTGTGTCTCTCTAATCCTGTACAGTTTTCCAAATTACAGCGAAAATTACAGTTGCGTTTCTTCAGCTAATGAGCGTAAGCTATTGTGACATTGACTATGCATGCACTCTGGAATAAAAACTGTCCGCGATTTTTCTCAACTGCCAATCGCAGCATCGCACGTGCAAGCACAGCCTTATTTAGTATTAAAGATAGACGAGTGAAATCCGAAATGAGACGTACTCGTATGCAAATGCCCACTAATGGACAACTTCTACGGAATGGAAGCCCCTGTTAATGTTAATTTACATTAATTATCATCCATAAATATATGGCTAATGTAAGACTGCCAGTATTTTGACTGAAGATTTTTTTTGATAGCATGCAGAAATAATTATTTTGAAGTAGGACTGAAATTATGGCTATGTCTCTCATACGTTTATACCGCTGCGTATCATATTATTACAATAGATGACAAATAATATTTATCCAGTGAAACATATTATCAATAGCACAATTAAATTTTATGTTTCTTTACCTTTACTTCTGTTGGGTAAATTGTAACTGGTACCCTGCGATACAGGCATAGCCTAGTGCGGGGGCCCCTGTCACATTATGTAATGTAACTATTGGAAATAAAGATATTATTTTTTTTTTTTTCAAATAAAAACATATTATTAACTATACCTAATTGTCAGATACCGCTGTTAAGCGCGCTGCAAAGTTCTGGAGGTGTATATAAAAAGTTTCTAAGGGTGAGTGAGTACCCTTACAAACATTTTACAGTGCGCGATTTTGTGATAAGAGTATAAATATATAAAAAATACCAAAAACCGGCCAAGAGCGTGTCGGGCCACGCTCAGTGTAGGGTTCCGTAGTTTTCCGTATTTTTCTCAAAAACTACTGAACTTATCAAGTTCAAAACAATTTTCCTAGAAAGTCTTTATAAAGTTCTACTTTTGTGATTTTTTTCATATTTTTTAAACATACGGTTCAAAAGTTAGAGGGGGGGGGACGCACTTTTTTTTCCTTTGGGAGCGATTATTTCCGAAAATACTAATATTATCAAAAAACCATCTTAGTAAACCCTTATTAATTTTTAAATACCTATCCAATAATATATCACACGTTGGGGTTGGAATGAAAAAAAATAGCAGCCCCCACTTTACATGTAGGGGGGGTACCCTAATAAAACATTTTTTTCCAGTTTTTATTTTTGCACTTTGTCGGCGTGATTGAAATACATATTGGTACCAAATTTCAGCTTTCTAGTGCTAACGGTTACTGAGATTATCTGCGGACGGACGGACGGACGGACGGACAGACAGACATGGCGAAACTATAAGGGTTCCTAGTTGACTACGGAACCCTAAAAATCAAATTATGATAGGGTTCAAAGACAAGCAATAACTTATCCACCTTTAATTGCACATAATAGACAGATGGGGATCCGTGTGGAAGTAAGGGGATCTTAATTTAAAATACTGAGTTGTTAGACTGTTTTCTACACAAACTGTGTTAAAAATGCTCATCCACTACGTCAAAAATCGACTCGTTTTAATGGGAAAGTGTACAGCGTCCTTAACGAGTTGTTTATTGTATAAATTCGGATTCGGAGGCAATTTGTTTGATTTAAATCAATTATAAATGTAAATGCCCCTTAAGAGTAATCCGAGGCATGTTCTGATCTATTAATTTATCATGGTTTTGACCTTGTTAGACAAAGTCTTTTTACTCATATAGTAGGCACTTCTTGCATTCTAGAATAAATAAATAATGTTGAAGACATAAGTACATATAAAATACACTGTCTCTAACATTAAAAGAGAGAGAATTAATATAAATCGCCTTCTTGCATTCGCTACGCCGTGGCTTGCGTGGGCGACGGTCGCGCGATGGTCGCGCGACGGCGATGCGACGCATACGAAATCAAACCTTATCGATATGGAAGTAGAATATGCGACGGCGACGGTCGCGCGGCGGTCGCGCGACCGTCGCCCACGCAAGACACGGCGTTAACAATCATCTTGAACTGGCAGCGTCGTATCAAACCAAAACTCGTCTTTTTTTGAATCGGCTTTAAATAGGCAATTCGGATTATTCAAATAATGATATTAAAGATGGCTACTACGAGTATAATAAATTTGTTAGCAAAGTTGCTTTTGTTGTTCCTGTCACTTTGTGTTATTTATTGGGTAAAAAAAAACACGACATAATTTATTGTAGAATTAATAAATGTTTTAATTACTGGTAATTTTGATATTGATATGTATTAAAACTAACAAGTTTGCGACACCAAACTCGACTCAACATGTTTAAATATTGTAATGATCAAGATAGCGTACTGTATTGTGTATACTATGATCGATTAGTGACGTACTCGATCCGAGATATCCACGGATATCGTAATAACGCTATTAAGAGGTGTCGACGCGTGGGACCGACCTACATACGAACACTTCACTGACCAAATCTGAACCATATCTCTTCGGAATAATAGTGACGAATGACAGTTAATAAATAATAGACAATTGTACTAGACATAATTCGATTATTGTTTCCGGAATTCTTGAGGATTGTTTTTTGACTGAGCAAGGGAAAAGTTCTGTCCCATAATTAATTTAAAAACCGGGACTTAATCGCGTATAACTACAAAAACGTACGTAAAAGTCCCGGTTTTTAAAAATAATTATGTGTAATAATCGTGAAAATTTAAATCAGAGTTCTGTCCCAGTTTGGGTACGTCGCATTTCTGTTCCTGTTTTCGTAAAAAGTTGTGGTCAGATTGTACTTTGCTTTTTTTTTAAATGGCGGATTCATAGGCATTTCACTACAGCTCACATCATTGCCGATACCGAGGGATATTTCCACAAACTACTTACATCAATACGTTTAATGATAAAATCTTCCTACCGTCAACCATAATCTCAATGACAACGACCTCTTTAAATCTTTATAAATACAACCTGCTTACGATTTTCCCTTAGAAAAAAAAAACAAAAACCGAACAGCGCGTGCTCGAGCATTCGAGCCGGTGACAGCCCGACCAATTTTTAATCTGTATCAGATTAGCTGAAATAAACCTTAAAGTGTAAAAGATAAGGATTAATGAGACTGTTGATTTAAGTTGGTAGAAGCGTACGGTTCCCGCCAAAAAACGAATTCACAAGAAAATAGTTTGGATGCTTAGCGCGCTGCGCATTTTTGTCGGAGCATAATTTGGACCGCTCGATTTGAATTCGTTCGGCATTTTAGAGGAAATTCGTTCCGTATTGTACAGGTGACGATTAATGGACTATTTTGAATAAGATTAGGAAAAATCTCCAAACAAAAATAAGCACGTAGCACTGCTAAACCAAAAAAAACTGCTCTTTTTGGTCCAGAACCAGAGATTGCAAGTTGTAGAATGAGCTACCTTCTGAAGTGTTTCACTTGAGCTATGACACGTCATAGCTCTTTAAGAAGCAAGTATTTAGGGATCTCAAACATCAGCAACGCATAGATATAATAGTTTGTGGTGATTGCTTCCCATCAGGTGCCTCTTCTGCTCTTTAGATGTCTATTATGTTTTTATAAAAAATAATGGAGAAAAATCAGACGCAAAAAAAAAGTAAACAAGATATGAACGTACCTATATTTGTACCATAAACCATAATCTACAAAACGCTTTGCTTTCAACCATAAACATCATGAAACCAAAGTGCTTCATTAAGACACGAATTAAACAAATTAACCCAATGAAAAGTATACGTCATCGCTGCATTAGTCTGTCTGTCTGTCTGTCAATCAGTGTGAGAACATTGCGCTCATAAAAGTTTGGTAATAAACATTATACTGCTATATTGTCTCTGGGATGACGTGATCGTCTATTATGTAACTATTGAGGAGAGTAAATTAAATGTCTTTTAACCCTTTAACCGCCGTAGTCCGATTTATAACCTTGTAAGTCCCAGGCCATTTTTTTTCTCTTTTGACTTATTTTTTTTTTCTGTGTATTTTAAAATCCGAAAATAATATGTACTTGCACATGCACAAGTTCGTCGAGACTTACTAGAATAACACATACGAGGTCATTGTCTAGTTCTTTAAGCCAAAGTCTGATAATTTTGACAAATTTTCATGTAATTTCGTAGCGGCGGCGACATCAACACGATCGATGAATTAAGCGGTTAAAATGTTAAATTCGTTTTTAGTTTCTGACTAAACTTTAGATAGATCTCGGCATGGAAATAAATATTTTCGGAGTAGCAAGAGTAAAGCCGCGTTATATAAGTATAAAAATAGTTAGATATCATAAGTTGTTAGAAATCAGAGGTAATAAAGGTAAAAGCGGTTAGACCATGATTTAAATCGCATTAATGGAAACTACGAGACAAATTGTTGTAGTAAACTAATAAGAGCTGATATTAACTTAATTCCGTATTATAAAAGTAAAACTAGGCTCGATTTCTCTAAATGAGGAGGCACACTGACATTCATATGTAAGAGAAAAACATAACATCGTCTCGCTCTCACGTATGAAATTCTTTATCTGTGCAATGCAAGTGCAACGGACTAATAGGGTGGCGCCATCTGTCCACCTTTGAGTGTGCCTCCTCATTAGCTTAATATAATAAAACAGGTTTTATGCCAAAACAGACATACTTATTTTAATTTTGGTATTGTTTTTTTGACCCAAACGGAACGTTCAGCCGTAACATAGTTTTCATTTTTATGACCGGACCTTAAAAGACTATGACAAGTTGTTCTTGCCAAACTATACCCAACAAAAATATTACGATCCGACCGAATGTCTGTGGTGTTTTTTCGGCTAGACATTTTTTGAATAGCGGCATGATACAACCTGCACGTCCAAAGTTTTTTAGATCTGACGTCATGTCACGAACCAAAAGTCACTGTCACAGATGACAAGTGTAAAAGAAGCTTAAACATTCTCAGTCAAACTCTTGGCGCCATTTTTGTTGCACCTACCAAATATTTTTTTTGCTAATAATATAATATTAATTCTGCGTTTCGTGCGGTAACTTTCGGCCCGCTGTTGATATTCTTCAAAGACTCAAGAGTTGTAATAATAGTACCTAACCTAATAAAAATCAAAACAGGAACTAGAAGTCAAGCATAATATTGTCACTAAAAAAGGCGAAATTCAAATTTTCTATGGCACTATAAACTTTCGTTCGACATTTTTTAAATTTGCTGCCTTTAGCGTTAAGATTTGCTATTAGCAGATGGATCTGAAGATTCTGAAGGAAATGAAATGAGATGATTAAAACTATACGATACAGTAACAAATTTATTCGTTACTTCAAATTGAATTTTAACATCAACTCAATTTTCCATAACGCGCGAATCCATGTACCTAAATTCAATCTAATACCTCTACAGTTACTAATTTATTTGCACTCCCCTTCAAAACTTAAACACAGAAAGTCTTCCAAAACTTCTCCTTGTTTTCCAATTCCCATCTTTATTTTAATTCGACAAAGTTGTACATTGTATCTGGTAAGGTACTGAGATAGGACTTTGTGAAAGTTCTTTGATTCTATTGTCGAGGGTCATAAAGTGAGTTATTACATGGCGCGGGTAATCAAGATGCTCATATGCTAATAGGGCCTAGGATTGCGAATTGCTGCAGTTAAGTTTTAAGGGACTCTAAATTCATTAGACTGTGGGTTGTCTGCCTTCATAAATAAATAGGTTTAGCATAGATTCTGTACAAGATGAGACATCACTAAAGATATGGTCTCTTATTTAAATTTTTTTGTCAATTTTTTTGATGAATGGACCTCGCTAAGATGACGCAAAATCGAGTATTATCATGAATTGATTGGTGTTTCTGTTTTCTAATGAAATGTATGATCCCTATTGTACTGTCCTCTTTTAATATATTATATCAAAAGGAGGAGTTCTGTAATAAATAAAACAACTATTTCTCTGTACGGCATTCTCCGACCTCACACACTTGGTGCCATCTTGACAGCAACTGAGTGTTGCCAGTACACCGCCATTTATTAGAATACCACATCTCTTCCTTTTTAACAAATTTTAAATTAAAACAATGCATGAACCATTTATGAAATTACCAAGACTGCATCGCGCACTAATCAACAGTTTAGCTTCAAACAAATTCAATAAATGCATGTAGCAACAACAACGGTTTTGAATCACTAGATACATACACATTTTATAAACTTCCAATTTTATACAATCAACAATCTCTACTATTATACAACTAATACAAATAGGGTTACAGTTTCCAGATAGGCTTGAAATAATTATCCATTGCAAATATTTTTCTATTAAGTAACAATCTGATCACATCACATTATAATTATACTCCATGGTAAGTCCTTATACTAACACAAGTGTATGACTTTAGACTAGAGCTAGAAATATCAACCACTAGTTAGTAGCATAACATATTATGAATCTTTGAGTCTTAAGAATAATCCTAAAGAGTCAAAATAGACTACACACAAGGTATACTATATGTATTAATATTATTAAATACAAGATAATAACACTTAAGTAGATTCTGTACAATGACTGTGTCCACATCCAGTAAATATTTGGTTTGGAAATAACGATCTGCTGTAGGAATCCCCAATGACATTTACTCGGTACCTTCCCGTTTCCTCTCCTTTTCTTTAAATGAATTAAATTTTATAACAATCTTTACTTGCTACCTCTCACAAGTTCATATACAATTATACATAAAACAGTTATTGATTAATTTCCTGTGGCCATGTAGAATAAGATAGATATTAGAATACAAATTTCATACAATATTTAGTACGTCCACATCAAACAGTGAATCACTCTGTAGGTAACTAATGTCAGTAATTTCCGTCTTTTATAAACATACCTATGACATACAAAGATTATTGTTGAAGTTAACCATTGAACACCACAAATTCAAACTTTTTACTAACCAACATTTTACATTGCTAATTGCTAGCCTAATCTAATACAATGTTTCATGAATGCAGTTTAGGTGTAGTTAACTTTCCATATTTCATTAATCTACTGTACATCTATGTACCTACATTAAAATGCAGGTGAATAAACGAGGCAGGTAAGTGAGTACATAATGCCCTGTGAAGGCATACCGCAATCTTAACTAATAATCTGGCTAGTTTTGAAATTTAATTATGATTAGTCATCATTGAAATGAATAAATCTACCTACAATATTTTCTACATTGTTAGTAGTTACAATGAATTATGGGTATGGGGTTATGGGTTATAATCAATTTCATATCATAAAAATAAGAACAATGAATTTTGTCTTAACAATAGTCAAAAACATACCATAAAATTAAACAAAGGATAGTAGTCCCGGTTACTACTAAGTATCATTAATTAAAATTTGTGGGTAGAGAATGCATCCTAGCATTAAGTCCACCATTAAGAAAGGAACCTCGACACGATAAGAAGAAGAAGTCCACCCTTGACACATTTGTATTGTGTAAGAAAGTTACAATTAAATAAATCAATCCTTTGTCTTTATGTATCTCTATGCATAAAAGATTATATTATATTAATCATGTCAATTGTATTATTAATGCAATTATTTACAGTTTACAAACAATTTTTACCTAGTTTGCTAGTATCCAACATCACAGTCACATCGAGTTTGGCTACAACTGACTATAAAGTACCATCGACAACACTGTTAGCCATACATTTGTAATCCTTATTACAAGGGCATAAAGGCTACCGATGGTTAGCCAAGAGTGTTGCTGTTAGTACTAGAGACTTAATATTCTAGTTTGTAGAATTTGTAAAATGTACCTATATAGCTGAACTCAAATAACTACTATCTTTAGATATGCAATACAACAAGCAGTACTTATTAAAATTTAAACAAATATGCATAGTCAAACTTATTACTACTTTGGTGTCACCATGTAACTAATAACTATACTGATTTCACTTTTCAGATATGGACCTAACATTGTTATAATGAATAACCATTATTTTAAGTACTTATGAATGTTTGTGGCCAATAGGCAAAACAGAGTTCTAACCTTTATACATGAGCTTTTGTTGTGAGATCTACTGTATCAAATGTATTCCACAAAATGGAACAACTTTACTAATAACAGTAGGTATATTATGAAACTTTTACAGCAACTCTCATAATGATGTGAAACATAGATTAAAATACTTGTAATTTTCATTTTATTATATTTGTTTAACATTGGTATCAGTTAAATAAAATGTATAATATTTAATCACCTGTTTTTGAAACACAGACCAAAATATTTATTTGCTTGACTGAAACCTTGTTAGCTAACTTTTAAACCAAATAATAGTGCACAGACCTTTCACCACAGTATGGTGTTAGCGAACTAGAGCACAATTTCCTGTTTCCAAAATGACTGACATGGGCTGATCTCAGCCATATTCCACCATATTACTAGGTGTGTGACCTGTTTGGAAGAAATCTGTAAGATAAATAGAACTAGTATGAATATCTCAGAGGATAAAAACAGTTTGATTTGTAACCCCCAACAGATTTGTAGCCTAGCTCAGATTTAATATGAAAACACTGATATTATTCAATTATAGGCGAGCAGCTATTCAGCTGATGAGCCTATCTCACACAGTGTCTCATGATTAATAGTTAACAAAGTCATGTCACTATTTTATTTGTTAAAAGCCACATTCACTGAGGGAGCAGTTACAATACTATCCGGTAGACTGTTCCAAACCGCTACAACACGATTGGATAGGGAATGATATGCAGCTTTAGTAGTAGGAGTGCAAATCAGTTTCAGGCTGTGACCTCGGGTCTCGCGGCTGGTACTTCTCTTGATATGTAATAATTTGTCGTGATATAAGGCATCTAACCGAATAACTGCTTTGAAATATAACACTTTGGTAAATGGTTATTCATTCATTCATTCTATCCCGTAGGAAAATATTTTACTGGGCATAATAACCAAAACTATGACAGTACGTGTCATTTTATTGTAATGTAATGTCAGACATAGTTTTGGCTTTACTACCAGGCTGTTTTACAAATACCACTCACCGTTCTGTTCTTCACTTAAAAGTGTTTTACTTACAAATCTTACTTCTGTAGACATTTAGGAAAGTACTTTGTAATTTCCAATCACAGCTTCCTTTTCTTATTGCTTACATTCAGTCAAGCAACATGCTGAAATGCATTTTTAAAGTTACATCCACCATCCACATCCATATTATTTTTCAGTACCTAGTTCTGGAAACTAGTGTTATACCAGTGGTGTAAGCCAAAGCAATCTGAAAACTTGTACAAATTGTTAATTCATGCATGTTTCACACAAAGCTTTTATATTAATAAACTTTTATTATGATTGTTGTATTCCCTTGCCTGTCAGGCCTGTCTTTTCAAAACATATGTGTCACCACTCAGCGATAATTTGAACGAGATTTGTCATTGTACAGCGTGCGTGCATGGATCACCTGTCCACATTTGCTTTATTTCTATCACATTTAACTAGACCAACACCATTGTTTCAATTTCATTTGTAAGGCTATTACTATTTTTGATCTGTCAAAATGACAGATACACTAGCACAGAATAGATAATATCATAGATGGTAGAAACCCTAGATGGCAGAAATGTGATATTGCCATGGCATCGCTTATATGGTACAATTAAACAATAGGCTACTTTCTTTCTAGTCAAACCAGCTTCTTTTTAAGAACTGTCAACGAATTTGAATGATTTGCTGATATGGAACTTCATGCAATCAAGATCAGTGACATTTGGTCAACATGTTTACTTTATGTTTATATTTCTATCCAACTTATCTTTCTTAAAAATAGATAATGGATTATACGGATTCAAGAATAACTACTGTTACACTTTTCTCATAAGTATCTGATGCTTTATTTTGTGCAAAGTACAAAATATTTTACAGACAGGCAAATTTTCTGATAGCCAACTGGCTACCAAACATTCATATTTTCATAAAATTGGACAGAAAACGGTAAGAGACACTTTAAGTTATTATAGAAATACTTAAATGTTGTGCTTCATTAGTGTATAAAGCATGAGATAATGTTATTTAGACCTTGCTTAAACCTTTTATCTGTATTTTCTGTTACTGGATAATAGTAACTCAGTATTAGAACCCTTCAGTATAGAGCAAGAGAAGATGAAATGTCATAAAAACTATTGTCTCCTTTCTATGGACTGTTTAGAGTTATCAAAACTCAAGTACTCTTATTTTATGGGTAAATGAGTACTCATAAGTTGTGCATATACTGATGATAGTCAGAGCAATGTTAACCCAAAGAGCTGAGTTCAACCAAGGCAAACAGATACTCACCACTGCGCCAGTGATACTTCACCTGATTTATTTATTTATGTTTCTAACAGCCCTTTAACCTGACCTGAAGCCATTTCCTTCATGTTAAGGATTTTCCCGACTTTTAAAGGGATTTACTTATGATGTACTTGACATCTTATCCGGCCCGAAGGCGTCTCCTTAATTTTAAGGATTTTCCCGACTTTTAAAGGGATTTATACTTGACATCTTTTCCGGCCCGAAGGCGTCTCCTTAATTTTAAGGATTTTCCCGACTTTTAAAGGGATTTACTTATGATGTACTTGACATCTTATCCGGCCCGAAGGCGTCTCCTTAATTTTAAGGATTTTGACAATTTGTCCAGCCCGCTGGAGGCTTCCAGTCATTTCTGACTTTTTATTGTTTTCACAATTGTCCCAACATTTGAGGGATATGCAATTCCTGCTGTGCTTATAATAACATTGTATACTTGCATAGAATAGGGTAGATGACAAACACTGTTAGGGATTGTATCAGTTATAAATATTAAAAAGTCCATACAATAAAGAAATCAGAAAGATTCTTCAGTTAATGTTCACTATTATATATTTTTTTAGAACATCTTGTAGGTATTACAGTTTTGAAATTATGTCAATTCCATAGGTACATTGGTTTGTAAACTCGAATACCGTATAGTGAGAAGATAAATAATACAATGAGACCAATTAGAATCTATCCTTCCCTTTATAAAAATTGAAAAACATAAAACTTAAGTCCCAATCCAACTTTGTATTTTACAAAATATATTATTATACAATTAATTTTGTTTATTTACTCAGCAATGTGTCTATTTCACAACACTGTTTTATGCCTGTAAAATCTAACATTTGTCATCTGACCAATAGTTGAATTGCACACAAATGAAATTTTCCAGGTCCATTTCAATGGACCCACTTTAGTAACAAGCAAACAGAACTTCAAGTTCTGTAAATCACTAATTTATTTCTTTTCTTTTACATGACTTAATTGTTTTGTACTTTATTTGCTCAATCGAAATAGTTCTTGGATGATAATTACTTACCTATTCCGTTTTACATCGCCGGCTGTTTGCATTTGCAACAAAGCCGTAATGGCGGCAAATTTTATTTCAGAAATAACTTGCACGCATTCTATTGCGAATATTGAAATATTCACTTACGTTTTCATCCTCGTCGCCACTTTGTACTGTCCTCTTTTAATATATTATATCTATTTTAAAAGGAGGAGTTCTGTAATAAATAAAACAACTATTTCTCTGTACGGCATTCTCCGACCTCACACACTTGGTGCCATCTTGACAGCAACTGAGTGTTGCCAGTACACCAAGTGGCCATTTATTAGAATACCACACGCCTCGCCCATGGCGGCCGAGCGCGGCTGTTGCTTTACAGAGTGGCCGGCGCTGGTGCCACTGTGACTAATTATGGAGAGCTCCTTGTGTTGGTGAGGACACACTTAGACGCTTATGCGGAGGCTAGTCGAGTGCCACCGGCGCCGCCACCACCGTCCGCCGCTTCCTCTGGTTACTATTCAACTCTGGACTCGACTCTCGGCGTTAACTCTTCGTTATCCTATGGCAGCTTCTTATCAACTCCTACTAGATTACCACCAAATTACACGAGCAGTCCTCGAATGGCTGAAGCTAGTACTTCGTCCCCATTTAAGCCATGGGATGGTTCAGGGAAGAGTCAGAAGGATCTAGGAGGTTGACGCTGAGGGTTGTCCAGAGCGGGCTTTGGATAATTTGGATCTGGGGTGCTATTTTTTGACACGTCCTGGTCTTGAAACCTCGCGCGATCTGAGTGGGTTCACACCGAAATCCGACCCATTTTTGTGCACTACTTCGGAAGTGTTTTAGGTTTCGTACCAGTGCACAAAACCTGTTACCTTTCAGATTTTTGCGAGGTTTTCTTAGGAATGCGGATCGTGTTTTGAAGAATAGCATGGCTGGTGTCGGGAAACGTCCCTTGGGAAGTTGAACGTAGGATTAACGTTACCTTCGTAATGTAATGGGAATAATAACTCTCGCTCTTCAAACCTAAAGTAGGTAGTCAACCGAAAGGTAGTCACGTCCTAAGTAGGTAGGCTAGACCTAAATTAGGTAGGACTATAGGGGAGCTCGCGACTTATTGTTCTCCAATCGCGCCTTTCATTTGTGATATTTAAAATATATTGTAATATAATTAACGTATTATGTGCCGGTGCGCACACGTACTGTTTTTAAGTATTTATTGAATGTAAATATTAATTTATTACTAATTTATTAATACATTCGCGTAATTTATTCGTAATCGTCTTTTGTTTCATTTGTTCTCTTAAAACTTTCCTTTTATAGATGGTAAACGAACGAGTCATTATAGTTTTAAGGCATTTTTATTTTGCATTAAACTCTAAAAGTCCTCATGTAGATCGTAAAGCGTGCAGTCTATTGGGTATTAAAGTAAGCGTAAGTATCATTTAAAAGTAGGCTCATACACACAGATTGTACCTATAATTTATGGGATATTAAAGGTAGATAAATATTTTAGGTGCATGTATTCAGGGTGCATGTGTACCGTATGTTGAACCACGTCATTTGGTTAGAAAGAAACATTGGTGGCAAGTTCGCAACATAGACAGTCGAAGCTTATCGATAAAAGTAAGTTTATCGATAAAATAACTACGGAACGCCTCGCGCGCCGCCGATGTTTATGAATTGTTCCAAATGATACGAGACATACCTTGTGGCCCAGAAACATTTCCATTTGTATTAAAATTGGCACAGAAATATCTCGTCTCGCCTCCTGATCGTTATTGATTTCCTTTTTAATCATGTTTACCTACATAAGTAGGTAAATAGATATACATATCAAACCCTATGAAAGTTTAAAATTCCATCGCACTTACAGCCCAAGAAAAAGGGCCTTCGGTTTTCAGGTTAAATAGTACGTAATCGTCTTAGAGACTTAGTTGTAGATACTAAAATGATAAAACCTTCCGGAGTATCATGCTTCCAATTTTATCACTTATCCACGTGGATAAGACATCGTCACTCTCACGCTGACACACTTGCCAAAGCGTGACGGATACTTTATCCACATAGATAAGTGGTAAAATTGGAAGATTGCAGAAGCTCACCCCACGACTGATATAAAAGTCTATGTCCCAAAACCGCATATAAAACCACATATCGACACAAAAATCAATAAATCCCTCCACGTCGTCTCGCAAGTTCTCAACTTTGACATTGATTGAGACTAGTTCAATTCGCGAAACAACAGCCTACGTAGCCAAATGCACAAACGCTCACGATAATATCTGTTTCGTCGCTATCTGTCTCTATCGCTCTTACGTATTGGCGCGATTTAGACTGCATTTGTCGGCGTCCTGCACGGGAAGCATGGTCGCGCGATAGACGATAAAATAGCAGGCCGTCCCTATCGCACTTACAAATAGTGCGATAGGGACGGCCTGATATTTTATCGTCTATCGCGCGACCATGCTTCCCGTGCTGGCGTCGATGATTGTCGTTTCGGCTAGGCCGGCTGTATCCATAAACACAACACCAAAGTCATCCAATGTAATCAGACCTCCGAATACTTGAGAACTACAAGCAGTTAGGGGTCAGACTTAGACTGGTGGTTAGCAGGCCTAGCATGCAAGGATTATTTGCGACATATCGTGTCGCGTCGACAGTTTTGACAAGGATTATTCGCGGTACGTGATAAATGAAATTAGTTAATTTATGAATGGAAAAACAACGTCTTTGTGCAAATTGGTTTTGAATTTTTGTATTTTTTTTAACAATGATATTAAAGTAGGTAGGTATTGAATAGGTGGGTTGATCCTCACTGTATTTCTATATTCGCCGTGTAACAAAAATAAGAAGGTATTATTATAGCATAGGTACATTAGGTAGATATAGTTTATAGTTCTAGATATATCACCCTAAAATAACTGAATGATAACAATTAGGTATCTTTTTGCCTAAATAAAATCAGCAAGCTATTTTGTCCTATGCACTATGTTGTACCTATGTCCTAAATCGTTTCTAAAAAAATACTAAGATCTAATCTTGGGTATGTTTAGTGAAGTTAAGGGTCAACATTTTGTAGGATCAAAATGTCCTATTTATTAATTTAATTCCCATGGCGTATTTAACATAAAAAGAAAGTCCACTTTTCCCACATATTTCAACGCAAAAACCTTAAACCACGGCTAAACAGACTTCAAAAGTAGTTACCGTTGACGCACCCAAAAACCAGTCTCACTTGGTCTTTCCCTCACTTATATTTAGTTCAAAAACTAAGGGCTATGAGGGGTCCGGGTAGATTGGATAGGCCCTAGGGCGTGTTGAATATGCAATAGTAATAATGTAGTTTTATAGATAGCTCTGCTAACTTTCTCTGTGAGAACTTAGTTTGCACGGTAGCGGGTTCGGAAATAGGTATATGATAGTGACGCCAATTTAATAAGGTGTAAATAGGAAGGTAGGTATTTGATAATATGGATATCGTCTTTATGATCTGATAGAGTGATAGCTAAGAAACATCTGTATACTAGCCTTTACCCGCGACTTCGCTCGAGTTTGTAAGAGACAAAAAGTAGCCTATGTCACTCTCCATCCCTTTAACTATCTCCACTTGAAAAAAATCACGTCAATTCGTCACTCCGTTTTGCCGTGAAAGACGGACAAACACACACATTTTCCCATTTATAATATTAGTATGGATTAGCGCCAAAATAACTTAGAAAAATCCAAATTGTTTCGTCTTGGTAAGATTTGATGTCATGTATCCATTAAAGCTAATATTCTTTTAATTTCAGTGTTTATATTATTAGTTAGCGTTTTAAGCGTGTTAGCTATACATTTTCATAATTTAGGTTAGGTAATCCAAATTTCCTTGTTCCTATGATGATCCGTCGCCCGGGCGATACTGAGGAACCTCACCTTCACACATCAAAAACAATCAAAAAACGCCCAAGGCTCGCCCTCAGGCTCGACAAAAACATATCTATCTCTGTCTAACTCACTAAATCCCCCGTTAGAGAGAGCAGGGTGATAGTAACGGGACCCAGTCGTGACCGCCGACTTGGGTCGGTCACGATTTTGAAAAAGTGTCGGACGGTCGGCGGCGTCCGAAGGGTCCGGTGGATGGTGTAAGCTATGGGTTATCCGTTATTTGGTGTGAATTATCTTCTTACTGTTATTATTTGTTGAAATTGCTGGACTAGAATCTAAATTAACTTTGCACTGAATTGAATTGAACAAATGACTGGGTTTCATCGTAATCGTCAGAATTTGGTAGATTTTTTAATATGACAAGTATCATGTTTTTTAAGTACCTATGTTTGTTTCTAAAATACATAGACTAATATATGTAGACGAATCAGTCGATATGAGGAAATAATCCCTTTCCTTATTAATAGTAAAATGTTTAACACGTTTACTGCAGATTTATATTTTTCGGGGTCAAATTGACCCAGTGCTGCCGGGAGTGTAAAATAGTACATTACATCAGAGGCCGGGAAAATGAGGATTTCCGGTCAAGTGGGTATATACGGCCGAGCGAGCGTGCGAGCGAGGCCGGATAGGGATACGAGGCCGGGAATCGTTTTCACGCCGAGGCATGTATAGTGCTTTTCTCAAACATACAATGAAATAAAAAAAAATGCTCTAAAGGACAATATTTTATTAAAAAAAGTTACTTTGCAGGCCTAGGCCTGAAAAATAATATGAAATCCCTTTACAGTCCTCTCGAGTTGTTGCGCCCAAAAAGCGATACTTCCCAGTCCATTTTAAGGAACGTAAAGACAATATTTCAATGCATGTTTGAGAAATAGTTATTTGTTATACAAGGGGGCAAAGTTGTATTTTAACGCCGAGTGTGGAACATCGATCTAAACTACCTAGATGCACCATCATGGCTTAGAATGTGTCCGCAGCAAATTGTGCTTGAAAATGTTCTAAGCACAATTGGGCGGTCAGTAGCGCTTCATCCGCCGTGTCGGCAACATGCCTAAGTGCTCCGTAAAAAAGTGCAAAAATAACACCTTATATACGTTAAAAAAGGATGACGTATCGTATTTCCGGTAAGTAATTGTTAATAATTTTATAATGTTATGCATTTGTGGCCAAAATGGCTTCCTAACTTACTAAAAACATTTATTTTCTAGAATAATTAAAGTAAATTCCTTGATTTGGTCTTACGCAGTTTGTCTCTTTCTCTCGCGCTATACTAGTAATGAGCGGACGGCGACAAAAGATGGATGAAGTGGAACATAGTTAAAAATGGAATGATGGAGTCGCTAATTTATATTTTTTGTAAAAGAAGCCTATTTCATATTATTAGTGTATGTATTTATTTATTATTATGGACCAATAAGTCTGAAATAAATGATTTCAATTCAATAATATTAATACATATCTTATAAATTACTTTAATTATAAAAAGAAACAACCCGGGAATAGCAAATTCGTTTTTAAGTAATAAAAAAGGTTTTTATTCCAGATTCCCAAAACAAGACGTTGAAAGGGAAAAATGGCGCAAGATTATAGCTGAGGAGCGGAGAGAAGATTTACCCACACAAAGCTTTGAAAGAAATTACGTAGAATAATAAATTAATGTCATCATTCAATTCTTCTTTGTTTTAATAGCTACTTAATTCATATTCTCCAAGTGCACCATCCCTCACACACACCACATACAATCCCTCAACTGTTTACCTTCACATAATCGCTACACATACACTCACTACACGCACACACACACATATGTTATATATATTAGACGACCGGTCTGGCTCAGTCGGTAGTGACCCTGCCTGCTAAGCCGCGGTCCTGGGTTCGAATCCCGGTAAGGGCATTTATTTGTGTGATGAGCACAGATATTTGTTCCTGAGTCATGGATGTATCCTATGTATATAAGTATGTATTTATCTATTTAAGTATGTATATCGTCGTTTAGTACCCATAGTACAAGCTTTGCTTAGTTTGGGGCTAAGTTGATCTGTGTAAGGTGTCCCCAATATCTATTTATTTATTTATAAACATACATACACACACACACACACACACACACACACACACACACACACATATATATATATATATATATATATATATATATATATATATATATATATATATATATATATATATATATTTTTTAAACAGTTTTTCGCAAAAATACCGCAAATTTCCTCATTCTCGCCTTTCATCTCATAGCGCGACTCCCATGATGCCTCTGTCCATCCTCGTTCCCAATTTAAAAATGGCGTTTAGATTGTTGCAGCGCGAACGAAATTAAACTTATGTTGGTTGCAATAAGACGTAGATTTGTTTAAAAATATGCACACCTGCGATCTGCGGTCATAAAATTTTATGGCTTTCGCGATGATCACATTCATTAATGTCATAACCGCCAATTGCTTGCATTTGAAATTGAACTCTAAGTACTAAGAAATAACGTTGTTTTTGTAAAAAAATTAAAGTAGTTTTTACTACATTGCGAAGTTTTCGTTTGTCAACTAGACGCACACATTTGCAACTAAGCGATCGGACACTTTTGAGTGTCGAATTTGTAGGCGATAGTGTATCTA
The DNA here is from genome assembly GCF_023078275.1 of Leguminivora glycinivorella. Lineage (NCBI taxonomy): Eukaryota > Metazoa > Arthropoda > Insecta > Lepidoptera > Tortricidae > Leguminivora > Leguminivora glycinivorella. The sequence goes on along the minus strand of NC_062985.1, from coordinate 2,200,327 downwards.
GGGAAGTTTAAATCGATGGTTCAGCACAGATACTTATATTAGTTCTGTTCATAATACGATTACGATAGACAAAATATGTAGATTCATGCTTTAGTTCGGTGAAATGATATGAAGTGATAGTAATCTTTGATAATATATCCAAAATTTTAAAGTAGGTAGTGTAAATACAACTTAGGTAATCAATATAAAGGAGTTCTTTTTACTCTTCAACAAAAACAGGATATGATTATTATAAACTGAAATAGATATACCTGAAAAACAACAAATCAAAAAATATTTTGATTTGTTCCCTAGTTGTAGGATATGATTATGTTTCAAAACTAAGTGAAATAACAGTTTTAACCGACAAATATTTAATATAGTATAGATACTTCAAAGTCTAGTTCGTTGAATTTAAATATCGCTTAACAAATATGAAATCAATTCGCACAATGAAAACCAATAAGTTTCAATGTATAAAATTCGAATCTCTTCGGCAATTTCGTCCTATTCAGTATTTTGCGGTATCATCATATTGTTAGTAACAAAATTCGCTATAAATAAACCAATTTCAACGGAATTCTATTAGCCTGAGCATGCATCCGACATTTCAATCTTGCAAAACCCATAGTCATACAACTCATACACAAGCCAGACCGGACCGCAAACCGCAGGTCCTTTTGTAGTAGCGGAGAAAATACAGTAGGAGATTGTAGACAGTAGATTCACTACCGTTACATGTCTGTATTCCCGTACAGTTACGTTCGCAGATGTGAACTTTACAAATGCAACATTTCTCCAACACATTTTTGCGCCTTTAAAACTCTGGCAGTAATAAAGAGCGTTGTTCTGGTAAACATGTTTGAGCTCAATCTTGCAATTAGATGTGATTTGGACTACTTTCATGACCGCTATGTTTAGGTCTTGTCAGACGGTGAACAGTTGTAAGGAGCTGTTTATAAGAGGGCTATAGATAGTGTCAAATGATATATCCTTATTCAATTGTCTTGTAGAGTTGTTGTGTTTATCTAAAAGAGACGTTTCAAAGGGACATTTTCTTTAATGCTGTTGTATTAAAAATGGTGATAAATAACGTAGCTTTTAGAGTTCAATTAACTTATTTTATACAAAGTCTGAATAACGTAACTAACTCTTGTAGTAAGATCTTACGCATAGAAATAAAATGATGTAACCAGTGGTTTGTTTGGCATATACATATTTTTAATTTAGACGTTATCAATTGCCTTCTGCTTGACTTAAAGATAATATAACTTCTGTAGCATACATAACCTACTGTATTACTTTGCTTCAAATTGCGCTTCATACATTACCGGCTGCCCTAAAAAGCCTCAAACTTTTCACTCCCACGCATCATTGGACACGTCATTAAAATTCACGTCCAAACCTCACAAGTTTCCCAATTCTGCAAGTAATGTACTACAATGGGCAGATGATTGCTCACAATCTTCAAACTTTATTTTCCATTGGAATATAATACTTACTCATTTTATTGAAGGTTCAAGTATCTATAAGTTGAATAAATCGTGTGGTCTCTTTTGAAACAGACAATGTCGTAAATTGAGTCTTCGTTGGAATTAATATTTCACGGTGCCGTTTTGAATTAATTGTTATGATGAAGAAGACGTAATGCAATCTTATGTCATAGGATGATATGCACAATTTTATAGAATTAGAACAATATAAAAAATTTGCACGCGTATATAGACCGTAACATAACTTTCCAGATTTTGCTGTATTAGTTTTTTTTTTTTAATAGCCTGCCCACCACCTATTCTAGTAAAAGCAAAAGGTCGTTTCCAACTTTCGTTTTCAACCTACCTAATCGAGTAAAATAAACTAAAGAAATACGAACCTACACATACACCTGTTAATTTCACTACCAATCAAATTCAATTAACAAGTAATATAAAATCAGTTCTTTCGATTTTATTTACGATGTTCCGACTAAACTGTCAAATATCGGTTTGACATTCGTGTAATGGTCCCTAAAAGGGCGTCGGGTGTCGAGGGCACAGATGTGTGCCGAATCATGCGGGCGCATAATATTAATAAAACACGACATGTCACAAACATCACACACAAACCGAAAAACGAACATGAAAAATAATATTTTTCCGGAATTCGGAATGTGATTTTTTATGCATTTTAACGTTTTTAGCCTCATCAAAAACCTAAAACTTACTAAAATAATACAATTTGGTGTTATAATTTGGCGTTGTAGGTACGAGTAATAAGAGTCTAGTCTAGAGTTAATAATATTAAGATACTGAAGATATTTGTGTTAATGAGAGGCAGTAGAGATATAGTGCGAAAGAGTTTCCTTCGTATACTTGTGGAAACTTACGAACGTGTCATGCTATTTCAGTCCGTCTTGCATTAGCATGACAAATACGATCGTCTCCGGAAAAATACGAAGGAAACTCTTTTCGCATTACATCTGTAGTCATCTAGTCATAACTACTAGTTTGCGTATTTGTATGTATACTTGTACTATTGAAACTACTAACAGACTTCACTAGACAGGCAGTTTTTTTAATTATGAACCTGCTTCTAAATACCTACCTGTATATGTTTTAATTTTTGTATCTACAAGAAACATTTATCAAAACCGAATATTTTCCGACCCTCTGCATCCAACACGTACAATATAAAACTGTTAAACAGTCACCAAAAAGGCCCCGGGCAACCCCGAGATTAGTCGTGAACATATACAATTGTATATCAACCGTCTGATACATCTTTTTAGCTCTCCATCTGGAGATAGGATACGGGGTAAAAAGAACCCTGTACGTTTAGTGTAGGGTCAAGTTTGGGTTGGTGATATTACCCTAAATGGTTAATGTATGGAAATATTAATCAGGCCGATAAGTGTAAGGGTGCGACTGTCCTTTTTTACAGTGTATATTTTAAAAACAGTAGAACACGTATTAGTTTAACGTTTACTTGCTTTGTTAATTGCTTAAGCAGCTTTTTACAAAATTGATTCACGTTACGTAAACCTACTTGATTAACACAAATAAATAACTTATTTGGGTACGTAAATACTATTTCGTTTCCTTAAGAAGAGTCTTGTAATCATAAAGTATTATTCAAACTATACTCTAGAACACTAGATAGATATAAGCAAGAAAGTAAAACTTATTTCTCATGACATTTCTTTCTTTACGCCTAAATCATAAAAATATACTTACAGTTATGTTATTGTCAAACCAATTGATTTGAAATGCATTCATATTCTTAATCTTATTGAACACATTAGAAAACCAGTGACTACTTACTGCGCATACCTATAGAATTTTATTATAAGTCAAAGTTTACTGTTCGTTAACGTCAACCGTGCCAGCTTATCAGATTCGGGAAGCCAAGGGTTTGGGGTTAGGATAACACGTGCTTCGATATCGGCCACTGAGATGCATTTGAATTTTAAATCCGCACTTCAAGTGTTTGTGGGGGACATTTGAATACGGAGGCTGAGCTATTTGTACTTTAATCTTTATAGGTGGATTTTACAAGACTGTCATTTAAATAAGACTGTATAATTTGTATTGTGGGTTCGGTTCGGATGTCTAATTTGTCTTTGGAAGGAGAAATTTACTGTGTCAAAATGAGTCCGTAATTCTAAAGTTTGCGCATCAATTTTTTGAAACTAAGTAAGGTAATCAAACAAAGTCAATCTTAATACTAAACACGTTTTTAGTTATTATTTATTGGCTGGATGAATCAAGATGATGAGTGTTTGCAATCTCATATAAAATCCAAAAAAAGCTTTGGATTTTATATGAGCCTTGCAATATATTGGCCTTGCATCTAGCCCTATTACAAAATTAGACTTATTATTGCTATTAGCTACTAGTAGATACTGGGGTGAGTCTCATCATTTAATATAGTCTCCAAACTTATTCTGAGATTGTTCATTTTCCTTTTTAACATTCATTCCATCAATAAAACGTTAAATTTAATCAGGTGGCGACAACATCGATAACTTGTATTTTCACATTTCATGTTACAAAAGTGTACGTTTCAAAAAGGCCTATAAATAAATTTAATCTTATTCGATATGTACAACCGTAAAATAAAACATATTGAAAATTTTATGACCCATTGTGAGTCAGTTTAAACATTAAGCACAATTTATTTATATCAAATATTGTTTTTATAGAAATGTTTCGATTATGGTTTTTGGAATGTGGGTACTGAGTTTATTTTAAATATGAAAAATAATGTATAAACAATAACATATAAAATTCAACTGAACAAGTCAACTCTTAAATTGGCTAAGTTTTAAAGTACCTACTATGCAATACCGTTTAAACAAAAACTTCTATTTCAACATCATACTATTTAAAATAAAATTTGACATCAATACAGACCGTCATCTTACTTGTAATAAAATGAATTTCGCGTAAGGCGAGCGCTGATATTTTCTAAAACTATAGTAAAACATTTGCAGTGTCAAACAAGTATATTTCTTATTATAATTACATACCACTAACTACTTTTCATACATCAAACTTCCCTCATCCCAGTTCATCTTTTTGACAAGTCATAATTATGATTTAAAAGTTTTAATCATGGCGTCCGCATAATGGCGCCATGATCGATCAGGTCACAGATGTTTGAGAGGGTCGCTCGGCCATCCTGAGTTTCCTGACACTCTCTCACTCTCTGTCCCTGAGCCAGAATGCATTCGATTTTATATGCTTCTGGTCCGTTTAAGATATCTTTTAACTAATTTGAATTACATAGATCAAAGTGTCGTTATAAACTTCCTTTTTATAGGTTTTGACCTGAATGGTGATTAGAATTTTATTGTCTTTGCAAATGGCATATTGTGTTAAGTAAAATACATTTTGTAAAATCAGGTTAAGATATCAGTAATACCACAAAATAAGAGTTATTCAAAACTACTAAAACTCGCCAGGGAACCAAATTACAGACTCATTTGTTTATGTTTTATAAGATTACGTATCCGAAGAAATATCCGACATTTATAATAAGCAAATCAATGTTAGGTATTTCTGTTAATACAAAACTATCGATTATATTCCACATCTGGCATTTTAGCAATCAGTATATTGTTCAAACTAGCAAATAGTACTCTAAATGAACTAACTCTACAAATAATTAGTACAAACAAACGGACGGGCGTCTAATTCGAATGGACACGTAATTTCGTTAACACTGCCAACGCCGGTGACCTCATGTTTGCACTGCGGGGTCGAAATCACCCCTTACACAAAGTGATGAACCAACATGGTAACTAAAAGCACTCTTACACACTGTCATACTTGCGATAGGTATTATTTTAATTATTTTATAGAAATAGAATGAAAAACTTCGTTACTCGACCAAATGGTTCATAAACACTATTAGTTTATTTCTACCTACCAAACCCGCAAATAAAATTATTCACTTGTTTTAAATATGCGTTCTACTTGTGAATCTATACTGCGTAGAAGTTTTGTTTGTATTGATTAGGTAAGTTTCAATTGTTTAAATAAAATGCAAGTAAATAGGTACAGATTTACATATTTTATACGTATCAAGTATTTTTCGCAGAAGGATTGTTGGTAGCATAGCAATGCTTACACGATAATATATTTTCAGTCTTAGTAACTCTGGCATTATTTTAACAAGATTTCCAGAATACAGAATTTAATTTTAGATTATTTAACAAAGTTAAACTAGTAAATTGTAATGCCCAGTCATCAGTAGTTTACCTATATCCATATGCAGTTAAGTCCCGTTATGTGAACCACAAGGCTTCCTGACATCTCGTCTAGGTCCCAGCCTTGTTTAGGTTCTGTTGATAGCCCAACTTGGCAGGACCACACTAACTTTCGCAAAATACTGCTTTGTTTTGGCAAGGGTAAAGTGCTACTTAAGGGGATGCTCTCCTGATATTGTAAACTAGTTGTTTCAATTATTGTATCTTTTATATTACTGATTTGTTTTATATGGTTTCAACATTTTCAACTTAATAATGTACTTGTGTATTGCCATGTTCATGAACTTTTTTGACAGGCGCATAGGAAAAGTTAAATATCAGGTTAGCTAAAATAGGTTTTTGAAATAATCAAAAATCTTTGCAACACACTTCAACAACTGTATATTTTTGTTGGCTTGTTCCATTTACCTCCTTCAGGTTAATTTTGTTAATACGTACTGTCATTAAGTTCAGGTGAAATATTCAGGACGGGTCAGGGTTTTCGTTCTTTAGATGACATATTTTGGTTATTTTTTGTGGTCAGTAGCCATACAACCAATTAGTTTGTGACAACAGCGTTTTCACTTCTCTTCACATTTTATATCTTTCAAACGAAAACTTCGTCACATACGTCCCCTTAAGGTGGTAAAAGTCAGACAGGCGTCACTCGCATTGTCTAAGGCGGTGGCGATAAGGCCGCGGCCACAATGGATAGGTCCTAAGTTGGACAGCTGACAGAAGGGGTTCTTGGGGAAGTGCTGATACTGTGTTGTTTTGACTTGCTCTTTCTTGTGATTCTGCACAGAACACAACACACTTTTACCTTAAAAAAGAAAAAATATATTTATAGTTTGTGTCACAACTAGATTTCTTTGCATCGGATAGATTAAAAACTCTCAAATAACAACATATTTTTTTTTAACTAATATCATAGGTGTGTTCATGTAATGGAAGTTTGCAGCAGCTAATAATGCAGCTAGTCTTCTTTAGTTTATTTTAGCAGTAAATACAAAAATGTTTCTAGAAACACAATAAATCTTCAGTTTACTTTTATGGAAAGCCCAATCGTTATAATAACTGCTACTATACCTCTAATTGTTAATCAACGTCAACAGGTTACACCTACGCATAATACAAATATCTAAATATCATCTAATTTATTAAATTTACGAGATCGCACCCAAAACTTAAAGAAATAAAGACAAACTTAGTCATGGCGATGGAATTGTATTTTTCCTTCTTTAAGCCTACTATTTTAATATAACAATAGCGTCGTTGGTAACTGCATCTTTAAGTTTGTATATTGGATCGCTATAATCGAATCTGTCATATAACTTCCGAACAAAACGACGATATTTTAGATTTGGAATTGAACTTTAATTTAAAGTTTTTTTTTTATTAATTTGATGACATTCTTGGTATCGGTTTATAACGAGCCAGTAATGTAACTGTATTTTGTTGATTTTTTTTCTCGTGGTTAGATGATGTAACGTTTATTCCATAAAACTTACTTATGATATTTTCTGCTTGGTTATAAGTTTTATGTAGTAATTGTATTACATTTTACGCCATTTGAAACTAAAATTAATCGCGTTTGTTGCCAATATTTCACGGTCGACAAAAACTACATATGACCCAATCTAGCCTGTAGTTATAATTTTGCTTCTTTTATAAACCATAACATAGCATGTCAAGGTAAACTATCAGTGATTTTGCTAAATTAATGAAAAAATTCTTCTCGATAAAGTTAAAATACTAATTAAAAACTGCCAGTAACCTACTTCAACACAATAACCGTTCACCCAATGCCGACACCTCAATCTATTTGCTTAGGTCGAACTATAACAACAAAATTACCTAGACCTTTGATGGCAATTATAGTGGCTCTAATAGACCGTAATGACTACGAGATAGAAGAGCGCTGAGGGGTCAAAGAGGCCTGGTATTAGAGGGTTAAGAGTCAGCAGTGTTTATTAGTACGGGGTTCGTTTGACCCCGCAATTGATTTGTGTACGGAACTGTTATGTTATGATAATGTGATTGTTTGTAACAGGTGCGATTATTTTATAATAGGAGTTTTGGTTAGTTTTATTAGTTTAAAACGTGGTTTATGAGCACAGAAAATTGGCATTTTATTGTTTAGCAATTTCTATTTGGTTTACGTATGAATATTAAACAAATAAAAATATAGGTAAGTTTTGACACTTAAATGCACTAATTACCGAAAACAAATTCTAGTTGTTATTGCTAACAATATGATATATTTTATCGCATTTATTTCTCTTAATTATTATTGATTGTTCTTTAAGAAAATTTATTAATTTCAAAAAATCACCATTTTTATCGCATTTCATTATTTTACTATAGATTAATTTAAACCAAGTTGTCCATAGTTGTACTTATGTTAACATGACATGATGACAATTTCTTGCAATATTTGAATCTACTTAAATTTCCATTCCACCGTCTACACTCGAGTATAAACCACTGGACAATATCCCTAAATCTTCAAGTACAATTGTTTACGTCCCTATCAGCACATTTACCAGACAACGACCATTACCGGGGTCCTTAGGTAAACTTGCACAAGAACACAAATCAGCCGATATTCAATCTCGGTACAATAACATTAGAATATCGCCGAACTAAAGGGATTAGCGATAGGAACAAGGGCTAGGTTAGGTTAGCTGGATATGACATTAGTTCGTAAGTTATTAAGATGGTCTTGCTTAAATTTTGAGTATCGAATCTACATTCTATGAAAATTCAATTCGTGTTGTGATCTGGATAGCATGTATAATACAAAAAGTTTCATTCAGTTCACAAAAGACGATTCGAAAACAAAATATTAAGTTACAAAATATTAAGAACTCACAATGCATATTTAAATAGGTACTATGTATAAGTTAGTCAATCTACGTACAGTGTTTTTTAGATCATGAGTTTAATCAGTTAACACCAATACGTATACAAAATAATATTAAAACTAACGTAAAGTTATGTCTCAAACTGAAAATGCTTTAAAAAAATCCGGTCAAAGCTCTCGGGCACAGAACTAATAGTTCTGTGCTCTCGGGTCATTTTGACCCATTACTATAATCTCATATCAAAACGACGTCACAAAACTATTAAACTCTAAACATATCCAGCTGCCCTAGATCGCCCTAACGATCCGTAAAGGGATACGGAAAGGATAGGTGAAGGGCTGCGAACAAATTAAGGGATAATGGTTATCGAGACCGTATCAACGGCTGTTGGGTTGTCTGGGATGAATTTTAATGTCGCAGTGTAAGTGTTGGTTAAATGTTGACGGGTAATGTGGATGCGTAGTAGACGACGGGTTTTCGGTAGGTATTACTGGGATATAATTAAATCGAAGAATTCAAGTAAATGGGCAGAGTGTAGTGAATTGTAGGTAAACAAATATTTTATACCTATATAGGATAGAGGACATGAGATTTAGGAAAAGAGGAACGATCTTTCACAACAAAATAATCCACTACATAGACAGTTAGACACACAGTGACTGCAAACGTTTTTGTTTCATTTAAAAACAATAAGTTTGTTGTCATTGTACACTTATATACAATTGTTATGGTTGTAGTCTTCTTGTAAGAGCATTTGTCAATTTGTCATACAACAGGCAAATGTTCAAGTAATTTAAAATTTTAGTGCAGTTTAGCAACTTGAATACAAAAAGCGAACCATCATTAATGTTGTTATCATTTTTGTTTTTCAGTCTTTAGTTATCTTTATTCTTTTAAAGTAAAGATCTATTGCGTTTAAAATAACTATCATAGTTTCAATAACAATAGTTTCGTTGAAGGTTTAGTGATAATCAAGACCGTATCAGCAGACGGCCGTGGGGATGAATTTAATGTTGCCATAACGACCGCAAGTGCGCTGTAAATGCTGATGAAATTATAATATTGTCGGAATAATGGCTCAAACTTGTATAGATGATAGTTTTCACTGTGTATGTCTGTCCCATCACAAATAAACTTACAGTTATAAAGTTACAAGTTGGGTACAATATGTAATAATCTCTGCATTCAAATGATGACGTAGGTATCGAATTTTCGAGTGTAGTTACATCTTCGTTGTAAAGTATTAACAAGTATAATTTATTTACATCATAACTTATTGTTTCTTATAAGAAACAATACCTTACAAAATAACTATGTTTATCTCGTTCGAAATTTTGTTTATTTAAATTTCAAAACAACGCAAATATATAATTAGATCTATCAAGAACGAATGATAACAAAGTAATGTTCTTCATCAAGCCGAGATACGGCAATTTGAACTTTGGCATTATAATAACAAAGCACAAGTTGCACGCAAGTCATATTTGTTCTCAAAGGAGGGCTTGAAAACTGCCATAGACTGATAAGACGGTAATTTGAATAATTACTACAGACCTGCTTTGAAGATGAATACAGCATCTTAGAATTTATTATTACGAAAGTTATTATTTATGGGATACATTTCATTATTTATTGCAATATGGCCGCCGTGGTTTATGACACTGTACAGTGGCTTGTATGAGAAAGCAGAAAGTTGTATTGAAAGGGAATTGAATTATTATTTAGTTCTACTAATCAGTAATATATCACTCTGCTATTCAATAGCTATAGTATTTTGCAAGACGAACATCAAACCCCTTGAGCCCTACGACTTACCTACCTACTTACGATTTAGTAATATGAGATTTCATTTATTTCCGTTGCTGCCAGTCACAATATTTGATAACCGCTCCTATGTTTTTGAACGTTCACAATTTCTCATAGATTCTAAATTCAAATTTCATGGCAGTAAGTGGCTGGTATCTGCGCCCATAAGTTACATCCCGAGATATCGATCTAATCTATCGATGCACGTTTATCGAGCAGTGCTTGTATCGATACTCAGTTATCGCTATAGTATTTGTCACGATTTTGGTACCGTAAGACAAATCATATTAAGGCCCAGTGTAGTAGTGGTTAGAGGGTCGAGGTAGATACAAACTTGAAAACGATGATAAATATTCATAACTGTTTCTTGATTTATAACCAATTACTTATTTGTGTAATGTGAGGTTTAATTTCTAAAATCAAAAATTTGAAATGCAACAGAAGTATTTTATTAAGTCCTTACAAATTTAATTTAATTAAATACAAGTCTAATTTACTCGCGTTATAGTAAACTTCAAGTTGGCAGGCAATAAGTATACACTAACTTCTGAATAGTTAATTTAATACAATAATAATAATTTAAACATTAAGAGAGGCGCATCTTATCCGAGTCACCTAAATTATTTCAGATTTGTTATAATAAATAGATCTTTGAATAACGTTATCTATTGCGGCTGCAAAAGATAATACTCATACAGTAAAACATAAACTACAAGTTAGCTACCTACCTTTATATGTATGAAATAATTAACAAATAATTAAATACTTACTGCAGAAGATATTGGTGCCGGAAGTAATAGCACACTAATAAATTTAGCACAGCAATTATCGAAACACATTCGCCTTAAATCTTACACAATAGTAATTTCGCTTGCGTACCAACAAGAGAATCTCAAGCATACCGATCATCGATTATCGATTACGTCCGAGCCATCGTCATCCCATTGTTTGGATCATTCGATTTATGTACTCAGATATGCGATTAATAACAAGTGATATTTTATATCGATTGTGCATCGATAGCGTCGCGTTTTGGTAGTTTTCACATCAATTTCACGGTGATAACGATGTTTTACTAATTTGTCGGTATCGGGTTTTGATAAAAGTATTTTTTTATATATTTTTAACTTTTCAATTTAATGGTTATAGCGGTAAACACAAATTATAATAATATTTTATCTTGATTATCATTTCCCGAAAATTTTGATAGATAATTAGGTAGAATACTGTTTATTTGGTAAACTTCAGCAAAATATACAGCGGAAACAATACAATTCATTATAGAGGCAGACAACAGGTGGTCTTATCGCTATAAAGCTATTTCTTTCTGACTATTTAAATCACTAATTTAATTTGTACCTAGAACGTTTTTTTGAGTAGTCAATTACAATGAAAAATCTTTTCTAAGATATTGACTGAAATAATTAGTGTATTTGCATTTTAAGCGTTATGGCGGTTAACAATAGACACTCAAACTATTCCGATTATCTTTTATGCTATATAAGATGCATCCAGCCCACATTTTCTTACATACTTAGCTGTCAGAGCGCCGTTGACAGGTGTTAAATCGTTCGTGCGCGTGATCAGCTGAGTCACGGTTATGCGTACGCGCAGTCGAGTCGAACCAATAACCAGTTTAATATCACATAACACTAAACTTTTTTTTAAATCTAAGATTGATAATAAAGACATAATTCGATAACCTCATTTCTCCCGAAATGTTTAAGTACTAATATGTCATTTTAATAATAAAATGAGCTGATTCAAGTTTAAAAAAAATGAAAACATTCATAATTACGAATTAAACACTTTACTAAATTAATTTCGTTGCTGGGTCAAATTCACCCAGCGCTGCAGATAACGTATTATTTTGTATCAGACGCATAAATGTGGGCCTGCGGGTGGATTTAGTGTATTTTTATTTATTTATTTATTGAGCTTTTTTATTATTCTAAAACAGGTATTTGCTAATACAGATTCAATCTAATTAGTAAATCAATACAATTATAGAAAGACAGAGAAGCTTATGCCTTAATAGGAGTGACAGAGACAGATACGGGAAAATTTACAAACAAGTTTTTCGGGTTAGGCTTCCAGGCTCTATTTAAGCTGGCTACCTTGGTATTCAACTCAGTTTCACAAAATTAAATACTAGAATAGCTAAAGTTGTGTAACACTATCTATAATTACTATTACATATACCTTAAAATGGACATTGAATAATCGGACAGTCGTGATTTTAGATTGAGTTTTTTCCGATATAATTACACAAATACTTATTATATTAGGTAACATGTACAGTATCAATTATGTTTTTAAAAGGTAGATGAAGGATCATGAGAAAATATTTAACAGATAAAGTACATTTTAGAATAGAGGTTATGCCTAATTTTTATTAAAATTCTGTTTTACTTTGACATAAAGAATGAAGTAGATAAGTTTTGAAAACCTTGGCAGACAAGCATGGTCGCGCGATTTATCATTTATCGCGCAACCGTGCTTATACGCATGTAGGCCTAGCACATGATTGCCGCGAGAGTATATCGCCGTGAAATAAATAACACGTCTTCTTCTAACTTTATTAATGAAATAAGGACGGGTAGTCTACCTCGCGGCGACATACTCTCGCGGCAATCATGTACTAACATTGCTGAGTAGAAGTTTAGTTTTCAATTAGTTGTAATGTTGTATGGAAGCGAATTATGGGGCAATTGTACCTACACATAAGTGGCAAAGGGTACATTCTAAAATTTCATGCAAAACACACTTTGCGCACATACTTCTTCCCAGACAACCGTTATACGGGGTGTCTCACACAGACATTGATTTAGAACGGCATTTCGTGAATAGATGATCATGTGCACATACCATATGGAGTAGGAGCTTGTTTATGAATGTAACTACAACAGCCGGCGTATTATGCTTCCAATTTTATCACTTATCCACGTGGATAAGACATCTGTCACTCTCACACTCACATACTTGCCAGAACGTGACGGATGCTTTACCCGCGAAGATAAGTGATAAAATTAGAAGCATAATAGCAGGGTAGGTACCTAGCCGAATGGCAATCGTCGACGCTAGACTCCGATCGAAACGCCGTCTGGCTCTGTCGCGCCAATACGGAAGAGCGATTGAGATAGGTAGCTACGATAGCGATATTATCGTAAGCATTTGTGCATTTGGCTACGTACCCTCGCCATCGTCACTATCGCTCGTAACATGTTTCATTACCAAAAATCGCCATTTATACCGAAATAGTTCACTTTTCAGCCATACTAGGTACTTTCTGCTACGTGTAAAATCAATCGTCATTTTTTAAAACTATGGAAAGTGAGAAGAACTCACCAGTACCTAATGGCAAACATTACTAGTACAATTATATTGTCTTAGTGTGAAATACTGCGTTGAACTAGAAAGGTACCTTAGAGTACACTCATATACCTTAGGCACAGATTAAGTAATGATAATAGACACGCAACTCTATGAAATTCTGTCTTCCATGGCAACCATTTCTTTTGAGTTAGAGTTAACTTTAAATTTTCGAACTATGATTCTTATGACGCTGATGAGCTATTACTGAACCAGTGAGCTACAACCTCGGCCTTGTCGTCACTTTCCATCAGGTGCGACTAAGGTCAATCACTGGCCAGTTTATAATAAAAAAAAGTAAATATGTAGGACGTTCGTACCAATCAGAACAATTATGACTGTGAGGAATAATATATTTTTCTATATAGAACATTTTACAAACATTCAAACAGTCAGACCGTGCATCTCTTACGAGTTCACCCCAAGCGTGTTTACCATTCATTCGCCCCAAGATGATACACTTCTCCATATTATTTGTGATCTCAAAGTGTGTCCGAAAACTCTTAACGCTATCGACCGTCGCGTCGCATCGCCTATCATCGATAGTTCATCGATGTCGCCCACTTAAGACACTTCCATAGATATCGAAGATTTGATTCCGTCGCTCCGCATCGCTTCGCGTCACCGTCGCGCGACCGCGCGATCGTTTTCCGCGACCATATTCAGTTCTAACGCCGCGGCTTGCGTGGGCGACGGTCGCGCGATGGTCGCGCGACGGCGATGCGACGCATACGTAATCAAACCTTATCGATATGGAAGTATGAGACGCGACGGCGACGGCGATGCGACGCATACGAAATCAAACCTTATCGATATGGAAGTAGACGTCCCGCGACCGTCGCCCACGCAAGACACGGCGTAACGCAAAAAATAGTGATCATACAACATAATCTATGTCCCAGTATTCCCAGTAATACAGGAACGTTAATAATTGAACTGTCTTCCCTCTCTCCGTGGACAATTACGTACAGACGGCTAAATTACACGTAATGAAGTGAGAAAATTGTTACCTTTAATTTAACCATTTATTTCTGTTTAGTTCAACAATTACTAGCGGTCAAGTATTTAACTAATAACTACCTATAAATATGTAATTCTTGTAGCTGCTTAGCATTATTTAATTTATATGTTGCCACTGATTATCCAAATAATTCAGATAAACATAGAAAATTATCCGGTTTTCTATCTCACGTATAAAATAAATGGTTGATAATCATTCGATTTTATGTTTAATATAAATTAGTGTCCCACAGTAGGTACCTGCCTATAGATTTGTTTTTAAAATTAACAGATTAAATACCATCAACGTACTCTCTATGAGTTGACTATAAAGCAGACCAAAAGCATTAATCTATAAGTTAAAAAACGCGTAAATTAAAAGTAAACATTACATTTTAAATATCCACAACCATGCTCTTTACTCGTAAAAGCTTCATTGTTTCCAAACAATACATTCGAGACATAACATCATGCTCATCTAATAGCCTTATAATATTCCAAACTGTTTTAATAGAACATAAAAAAAAGCACCGCGTGCCTTACTAATCTTACTATCTTAACATCTTTACCCGATAATTAAAAAAGTCATCACCGAAGAAAGCGCGCGCGCACCTGACGCGACTCCCCAACATGGCAGGTTAATGCAAGTTCACACGCTAAAGGTGAGAGCGATCGGCAAGGCCGGCCAACACCATCAACTCTAAATTCAACTTAAAACCTTTATATTAAAGCTAATATTCCAATAGCTACTTATAAAAGCACAATTAAGAAAGTATTGGATAAGGGTTACAGTTTAAAGGATTAAGGGCGTTATTTGTTAATGTTTAGAGTCGGTTTTGCGTTGGAGGG
Source organism: Leguminivora glycinivorella (assembly GCF_023078275.1). Classification (NCBI taxonomy): domain Eukaryota; kingdom Metazoa; phylum Arthropoda; class Insecta; order Lepidoptera; family Tortricidae; genus Leguminivora; species Leguminivora glycinivorella. The sequence continues at coordinate 2,184,727 of NC_062985.1, read as the reverse complement.
GGGATGGTGGACCGGTTGGGTTGGCGCGGTCGCGAACTTTTACCTATAAATTTGTGTCGGCCGGCATGCGGGTATGTCTAGGAGATCTTCTATGGCCTGTGCCTTAAATAGAAGCCATTAAGATTAGAAATTACGTACATATAATAGTACATTACGATACAAGTGCGGAAAAGAGGACACAAGTCTTCGGTCTTGTTTTAATTTATCGCCACTAGCTTCGAATTCCCTCTTCGTAAGTTCGTACGTGTATCATACGTTTTAGTACATAGGGCCCCTTGAAGTTTCGACCTGACAAGGAATGTATTTTGCGAACTAGTGCGGGAAAAAACACCACATGTAGTACTGAAACTAAAACTTTTTTATTTTGTGCAACTAAAGCCTATCTCTATTAGTAAGCTATACGAGTAAGTGCCTACATATTAAGATTACTTACTTTAGACGACGTATAGGTAGACTTAAAGTAATTAATGCTTAAAATAAAGTAAATAAACTCCACTTAAAATAACTTACTCTACTCAACACATACAAATACAAAAACAATAACGTATACAAACGTTACTTAACTGACAAACTTTACCTATAAGAACTCAGCTTTTCAATAAAAATAGAAAAATAAAGCACTACATCATATAATATATATTGTATATACGACTACTAAATCTCGAATGACGTATCGTATCTACAGGGTGTAACAAAAATGGTGGTGATCCGTTTAAGATCGTATTCAGTATCGTATTCTCATCAGGAAAAAGTAGGATAAAAAATTTTTTTCGCAAAAAAATTTTTTATCTTTGTATGGAGATTCGACCGATTCGCGCGGCCCGGCTCATACAAAAGTGAAAATTTTTTTAGCGAAAAAAAAATTTTCTTCTACTTTTTCCTGATAAGAATACGATACTGAGTACGCCCTTAAACGGATCACCACCATTTTTGTTACACTCTGTATAATTTAAATAATCTGTGCTCATTATTGATGCAAAAGTTAATAATTAATATAAGCAATTTTGTCGTTAATTACATAATTGTCAAAAAATATAGCAAATCGTTACCACCAGTGGTACCTATACCTTATTATAGGCAGGCAAAAAAAATACTTTACTTACTTTTTTTTTCGCTACCGCTCATACATTAAGGCGCTGCACCGGCAGGGCTTGCAATCCACGACGAGTCAATTAAACCGAGCGTCATTATTGCGATCTCGAACACGACTGGGAACCTAATACTTTTCACTTATAAATACGACTAATCCGGATTTTAGTACCAACAGAAATATATTAATAGTAAAGAGTTTGAAAAACCCAAAAAAAAATAGTAACAAGAACGTCAATTATTGGGCCTAAGGAACTTGACTGTAGTTAAAATAAAATGTTTTATACTATGCACGAAATAAAGTATCAGATAATTATAAGAAAAACATGAACAGAATTTATTTTTAAATCCAACTTCTTTTTAATAAGTCAGGTAGAAATATACAAATTAACTGAGTTGACCGTGACGTCACTCAATAAGATTTCATATCAATTCCATATTAGCAAGTCGTTCAAATTCATTTTGACAGTTCTTAAAAAGAAGCTGATTTGACTCCACCACTCCGCCACTCGCACCAACGAAAATGGAGGGTTAACCCACCATTTTATATGGAATTTGACAGATGACAGCCCACTAACCTTAAGTGGTTGGGGCAAACAGCCTAGTGCGCTCCCTATACACCAATGTAAATGTAAACTTTTCAGTTACATATACATAGAATCTAATCGGGAATTCAATGCCTATAGACCATTCACAAATAAATATTTCTATACGCCGTGTCCACCTTGAACTGAAAGATACATTAATGTTTCCAAACATCTGAAATCAGACTTAAATTTTAAATGAACAGAAACGTTAGATTAAGCTAGAAGACGTCGGGATATCTCTGAGTGTGTCACGTTATATGGTCGTTATACAATAGGTACAGAGGTTCTAAGCAAAAGGACCAGTGCTAGACAACAGCAGCGGCTGGTCCATACAAGCCGATTCCCACCGGCTTGCCTAAAATTGATTACTAGTAAAGTACCTACTGTTAAGGTAGGTTTCTTTTTGCTCAGTGTTGCCTAGCAGAAATTTTCACCAGCCTCCACTGCTAGACAATGACCCAGTAGATGCCACTTTCAGTACTAAGTTATTGTTAATAAATGTGATAGAAGGGTATCTTGCAATTGGCATTAACGTATTACTACACTAATTACACTAATTTACCAAAAAAAAAAAGAAATACAAACCTACATTCTCAGATGTCGTGATTCAGACTAGACCCCCAAAGAGTTAAAAAGGTTACCTAAAAAACTAGTTTCGTACCTTTAGAAAAATAATCAATAGGGCAAGACTAACAGTAAATCAACTTTGTTACATAAATCACATAATTTATTTATTAAACTTCAATAGGCGAGGGCTTTTCATTCGTTTGAAGAATTTAGTATCGATATTTAAAAAGCAATCGTTCAATATAGAAGTCGAATGTAACTTGAACGCCATTTAAATACCATAAAAACCTTCTATAGGCTGTTATCTTTCACACAATTTTGGGTGCGTATCCCATAACCAGTTTATATACACCTCTTAACTCTTATGAAATGTATGAAAATATACATCTTTTTAGTTTGGACGAATAAGATGTATTTTATACGTTTTCTAAATGTGTAAATTTCTTTAACGACATCTTAATCTATAATTTAATTGTGTGTAAAAAAATATATACGGAATACCCATTGATTTGCATTATTTATTGCACGTTTGTATGATAATTTGGTATATTAGAATTGATACAGAAAGCAAATTACTTTTTGGAAACATTTAGTTAATCGAAAAACCAAACATGATTATCTAAATTATCTTATTTTGGTTATAAATATGATCAGTAACATACTTTATTTACCTACCAATACATTAACATACAAAAGTATAGGTTGTATCTGCTGAATACACATCATGTCTGCATTGCAAACACTAGGTAAGGTACACACAAATCGAAAAAATAATTCGATTTTGTTCATTTCAAGTTTTAAAAGTACAAAGAAACGTAACAAATATCTGTATTTGTAGCGTATTTGTGGACTTGTGTTCATGAATTTTCTATAAGAAATAGCTTGCCACCTTTCGCGTCTTAAACAAAAATATTTTCCGTAAATTACAAAAAAATTAAATTATGGAAAACGGACCGCGACATAGTGGACCGATTTTCATAAAAAATGGCTAAGAACACTCCCGACCACTTCAGCTTTCAATCAAAGTAACTAAATCTAAATCGGTTCTTCCGTTCGGATGCTACAATGCCACAGACAGACACACACAGACAGACACGTCAAACTTATAATACCCCGTCGTTTTTGCGTCGGGGGTTAAAAAGTCGAAAAATATCTCAATTTTGTTCATTTCAATTTTTAAAAGTACCTACACAAAAACGTTACAAATACAGAGATACTAGTACTTCATGAATTTTATATAAGAAATGGCACCTTATAGCGTCATAAACAAAAACATTTTCCGTAAAAACGGCCCCAAAACACATTCTTTCATTCAATTCATTAGTTACGTCAGAGGCGTTTTTCTCCCGCCAAATCTCGCGGTGACCCTCGTACTAAATAACGCAAACACTTCGCGTAAAACACACGATATATCGCAAAAAACGGGGTGCATGGGTAATAAGCTTTTAGGCGTAAGTGACAGTGTGTAAGGGGCTTTATTTACTCGTAAGTAAGTGAGATTATTTTATTTCACTCTTTAATTGATTGGGTGTTGATACTGTTGATTATGATGGTAGGTAGATAAATATTTATTCAAAGACCAACGTAAAAGCATACAATACGTAAGTAATGCCTGGCCAGATATATGAATACGCGCGGCGCCATGTTGCGGAATTTTATTTGAACTATTTTTTTCATACTATACTGAACTGTCACCGCATACAGCAGAATAACAGCGCCCTCTTTACAATATGTAGTCAAATATATCTTCATGACTTACATCATAAATTAAATATAACAAGATCATACCATCCCATACATTAAAATGCGACCGCCTACGAACGCGCTTACACTCCACCACACATAGATGGCGCCACAAAAAAATGCCTTGTTGCCACCGATTATTTGTAGATTGGCATTAAGTGTCAATTCCGAGCTGTAAATCTATGTCAAAAGTGACACTTAACGCCATCTACAAGTATAATCGAAAGCTACAAGACATTTTTTTTGTGGCGCCATCTATGTGTGGTGGAGTGTAAGCGCGGTCTTAGGCGGTCGCATTTTAATGTATGGGATGGTATGATCTTGTTATATTTAATTTATGCTTACATTCATGTGTGTCAGATTCAGAAGAATCACTGATTTTCTCGGTCTTCATTAATTTTCGTCAGGAATTTTCAAGCAAGAAAATTTCAAAAATTCGTAACTCGAAAACTACAAAAAATCGGCCAATAATTATACATGGGGTATATTCTGATAGCCCATGATGTGAGGAATCTAAAAAAAAAATTTTGACGTCAAGGTTTCGACCACCTATACCTAAACCTTCCTCCGAAAGTAGTTTTTGAGTTTATCGCGAACACACACACACACAGACTAACGCGGCGGGGAACTTTGTTTTACATGTAAAGATTTTAGTGGAGTTACAAACTTTGGTCCAAACATTACTTCCACCAACGTGTAACCAACATTGACCAGCGTATCGGCAGCCTGATTTATTAACCCAACCCTCGGAATGAATAAAGAACCTTCGCCATTTGTCTCTATCCTGTATAGTAAATGGGAGATTTAGGGCGCGTTTTAGCTAAAAAATGTATTTCTGATTTATAAGGCAACGCGTATATCACGGCTGATGGTTGGCCTAAGGCTGAATAAAATATAAATCTAAGCAAAGTCCTCAAAATGTAAAATTATGTACCTAGTACAAAACTAGTAAGATGAATAGAGGGTTGGAAATCAATAATTTTAACCTAAACTAATATTACACATTTTAATCTAAACTAATATATTTATGATGAAAAAAGATACAACAAATAGTAGGTATGACCATTTGGTGTATCTTTCATTTTATTACATTCAAAATTCTTACATCTCTTACTGATACTAGTCTAAAACAAAATATCTTTTATTAAACATAGGTAGGTAACCACCTTAAAAAAACATATGTAGGTATACTAACATTTTCTAAATCCAGGTTCGTCATAATTTCCGCAATAGGCTAGTTAAAATATTTTATGCAGTGCACGAAATGAAGCACCACATGATTAGAAGAAAAATATGGACAGTAGTTATGTTTAAACATAATTTCTATTTAATAAGTCAAAGAGAAAGATATAAAGTAAGTGAATCGACCGTGACGTCACTCCCCAGTATTTCATAGTAATTCCGTATTAGCAAATCATTTTGACAGTTCTTAGAAAGAAGCTGATTTGACTAGTAGGAAACTAGCCTATTGCAGAGATTATCTAATAAAATTTCTCAAAAATCATCCCACTTACAGCATCAGTCAAATCTCCACAAAATCAGATTAATTGAGCAATAAAAAAAATCTGTCAGTGCAGCGGAAAAAAGCGACGAAAAAGCGGGGAGGCTGGCAACACCTCATTTCACGCTTTACTCGAACCAAGGGCTGAAGGCTGGCAATAAATCTTATACCGGATACGATTTTTTGTTCGACGAAAATAGTTTCCTCTTTTTCTGTCGGGGGAGTTATAGATATTTTCACTTACGTTTAATGGTTTGGCGGAAATGTCGGTTTCATGCTAATATGTATACCGTTTTATAATGATTCGATTGTGTCATCGGATAACGTTTTCAAAACTAGTTTTTTAGTTTTTTTTTGATATTTTAAATTAAGAAAGCTGGACTAAAGTACAATTTTTATGTCTCATTTTATTTTGATCTGCAATAGGTATCTTTAATTTTTCAACTTTTTTCAAATAATGTGCTCATCATATTAGTAAGCTTGCTTGGTTAGTTATTATTTTTCGTAATTTTCTTCTTGTTTGCTAAAAAAGTGCCATCCGTCAATGTCATTAAGTTAATATTGTTTTGTACAGTTTCTTCATTATTATTTGATAGATAGGTACCTACACAAATCTTAAAAACAAACAAATTTAATTAAAAAACAGAGTGACATACGAAAATATTATTTATATCTTCTAATACTCCAACAATGTACGTACCTACATGTATGTTTTAAAGGTACAGTTATTACTCACTCAATTTTTAACTTTTTTTAAATAAATAAAGGGTCCATATTCAAATGTTGCGCCACAAAATTCAAATAGAATATAATTAATCACATTTCATACAATTTAGGTGCCATGTTTAAACTAAACATTTAAAATTGCAAAGAAAGAAGCGTCTTTTTTTTACTATTTTATGTCATACTGTATGTTGTACTTCATACTCATATGGCGAAATACTTTATACCAAACATAACCTATAAATTTACCAAGTCCGCCACTCAATAACAATAAAAAGCCATCCAATGGGCATTCCCGTCACGCGCCCCGCATGTCGCCGTGACCATTGCTGAAATTGATATACATTACCATCCATACACCCTGCTAAACCTTAAATTATACACTAAACAGAGCTTAGAATCCTCTGAACGAAGCATATTAGTAACATTGGTTCATGCTAAAGAGACCAATACAATGTGACCTCTTATGAGGAGCTAAGATTCACTTTTTACGAGCGGTCTCAGCTGAAAACAAAATCGTTGACGCTAGCGTCTAGACGCCGATCGAAACGCGTGGCTCTGTCGCGCCAATATAGAAGAGCGATAGAGATAGCAAACTACGATAACGATATTATAGTAAACGTTTGTGCATTTGGCTACGTAGCGAAGGGCGAGGTATGTCTTGGTAGTTTGGCGGTTTTTGCCTACTGACCGCACTTTCAGTGGCTCTTGGCGCCTGCTATCAATTGCTCAGAAATATTATTAGTATTAGGTTGCAAGTGACCAGTCGATGTGAGTAAGATGTGGCGCCACTTTTTATACGAGTATTTTGCGGGATTTTTTTTTGTTTTCTGTGAACAGACGAAAGTAAAAATATAGAAATGCTTTGTCTTACACACACTAGGTGTAATCTCCTTAGATACTTTTGTAGGCGACTTAGTAGGTACATATAATACAGCAGAGCCTCTGTAATCCGAACCCCTCTGTAATCCGAATGCACTTCTTCACTCGTCGTCTCTCCAATTGTTTTTGGATGTCGATTACAAGAAAAATTATTTAACATAGGACCCGATAAATTAATATTGGATTTTTTAAAGAAAGTTTAATAAATATTGCGTTTACAGATTTGCGCATTTTAATTTTACAATATGGTTTGTTTACTTTCATACAATGTAACTTATTCATACTTTCAGGGTTTGGATTAAAGTGATCCTGCTGTACTAAAATTAGATATTTATACACTCTCTAATACTTGTGAACTGAAATAACATACTGGTACCTAAGTATAGTTCGACAAGATATAACTCGTATGAATATAAATATAGGTTTATTTAAGCAGCTAACATCTAAAGCCCCAACACACGAGCAATATCCGAACATTCTGAACTAACCACTAGATCGCAGATATCGCAACACGGTGTAGGCGTTGCCGGGGCGTTCCGTGTGATATACGACAACGATACGATGTCGATACGGATCACATCGGTTTAATTAATCAGATCTGCTTTTCAATTTTCGAATAGGATTATTAGGTATAGGATTAGTAGGTTTTGTTTTTGCGATGCAAATTTTTGAAGGAGTCATTGTAGAAATCACCAGTTTTGGAAATGCCAAAGAACCGCGTATTAGTAATACTCGTAGTATGTTTTGTTCTTGCTCTTTACCTAATTTTAAGGTAGGTAGGCTATTTTCACCAGCCGCCACTGGTAGCTGTATTATATTTAGAAGGAGGTATCTTCTAAACTCGTTTCATTGAATAAAGCTCAGGAGTTTATCTTGGTAGGTATCTTTCGCAATCCGACAAACCGTTTTCAGAATTATTTCGCCCCGATGTTCATGGAAAATTGGTAATCGAAGTGGATCGGTTCAGATCGAATCAGTGTTTCAGATGACGCGATTGGTTCTCAGTTGTGTCGTGTCCAATTTGTGGTCACGGCTTCACGCCAGCTATTTCGGAAAAACGCGGTCGCTTTGCGATGATTTGACACGTTAGATTTATAGACTGATGACGCTGGGGCTTGACGCAGCGTGAAAAACGCAACGCTCGGATTGGCTTGACGTTGACGCTGCTCTGAGGATCTAACAAATAAAATACGAAATTTTGATAATTACGCCTGTCTATCACTCTTGCATATTCGAGCGGTAGAGAGGCATTTAACGAAATTTAAAACGTGGTGTCTTAATGCATTGCGTGTTTTCATCATACATTTTACTATGTGTTGAAAATATGTTTTTATTTTCAATGTTAATATTGGCTGGTGGTGGGTTTTTCCATTGCATGGACATTTGTGTTTTGTGCATGTTTTTCATCATTTGTTCATTCAATGCTGAATACAGTTGTATGACAATTTCTAAAAAGACTTAAATCGAACTTCATTTATGTTATACAGTAAATATTTGGAAATTGCCATTCGATTGAAGTATTTTCACTTATTTATTTTTTGATTAAGTACTTTTGAGGAACCATTTATTACTACGATCAAAATGTATTTTTGTAGTTCTGTTTCCTATGAGTAAATAATACAGATTATTAATAACCCAGTGGATGTAATGCTACCTTAAAAGGGCTTACAGTTCTTTTCATTAAGTACAAAGTCTGTCTAAGATAACTCTACACTGACTTAGAGACCAAGTGTAGAAGTTCCACGTTTATAGAGGTACTGTCACTATTGTCACATTACGTCGAATACGCGTCCATACCTATGTCGGCTCTGTGGAGTTAAACTTAGACAGATTTTAAAATTCTTTCATAAAACAACACAACATCAAGCGGTATTTTAACTTTGAAAATCTAGTCAAGGCGTTTAGAATTTTGCTCATGATAAAAGTGTTTTCACATCAAATCAAGAACAGGGGGGTTACCATGACGTACTAAAGACGTTCAGTCTAGGTTGAGAGAAAGGAACACAGCTATAGCAGTTACATAGCTCCGTCCCTCTCTCTCAACCTAAACTGAACGGCTTTAGCACGTCATGGTAACCCCCCACATTTTAAAAGAATGCCGTTATTGAGAGCCTACTGCGAACCATTAACAAAAGTTTGCTTCTCTGGTACATTTATACAATAGATACAGAAGCAATTCAAGGTTCGCTGTAGGCTTCTACTTGGGGTCTGGTGACGGTTTCGCGGTGTCAGTTCTATCTGTATTTCATGTAACATTCACTAACCATTTCTCTGTTCTGAGCACCTAGTCACCAGGTCACTTAACCACTGTCACTGTCACTAACACCTTCGAGCCATCGAAGATTGCAAACGTAAGTTTTAATTTTTTTTATTTTTTTTTTGGGTATTTTTTGTTTATTTTATCAAAAATTTACTATTTTATAATTTTTCCTTTCAACACATTTTTGTATCATTTATAATTTTTCTGTTATTTTGTAAAAACAAATTGAAGGATAAACAGAAAGTACCGATTTTAACTATAAAACTCCCGTGAGACTCATACATATTTAAAAATATTTTAAGCGGGTTACTCAATATTTTAAGCGGGTTAGCGGGGGGAGTATGCGTCGCGCTCTCGACATGTAAAGGCGGGGTGTCGCTACTCTTGAGAAAGGCTCTCGAAATTGAGCCAAAACATGTCGAACGCTATATCGACTTAATACGTGAGTAACCCGCTTAAAATATTTTTAAATAGAAAGTACCGATTTTTTTAGGAATTTCATTGTAGTTCGTCTAGCAGATTAGAGTCAACAAAAAATAATTGCATTAACATTTTTATCATTCAAGGGTTTTAATGTTCTTTTCAGGACCATAATTAGTTTTTGTTGGCTTGAATACTCTATTTCAACTAAAACGTAGTTAGCACTAAAACTCTTTTGCTCGTACATGTAATCACTATTAAAACCTTTGATTTTTCATTATTTTTAATGTTTTAATGCATGCAATTCGTCCCCAAACCATCAACTGGCCGCAAAACATTCCTTAGACTCCAATTTAACCCTTACCAAAAGCCATCAACGCAAACCAAACAACCCCAGCTAATAAGTGAATCCGAGATTTATGATCCAAGAGATATGTATTGTATACAAAAGAGACTTTAGCCCGATCGGCGCTTATGACCGAACCGGCAGCAGTTGAAGCATTGCGCGTAATTTTGTGCCGAATCGAGAGTCGAGATCGCGAATTTTATGAATATTATCACTGTATATTAATAAAATTATAGATGCGGACAGAGTGTCAAAAATATGTATGCACAACTTTAACGTGTAAGCAATAAAGTTGTGTATACCTACATATTTTGGGAACTTCGTTCGCATCTATGTTGAATACTTTGACACTACGCAACTTTGTACCGAGTGTATTTTTTTTTAATTGTCACTGTATTTTAGGATTATCTCTTTCTGTAGCAAAACGTACCTTTAAAAATTGATTCATAATCGAAGATTTTGTAGGGTGTAGTGTTTTATTTTCTAAAGATTATAGATGTATTTTAAAAGTAGTAAAAGTAGTAAAAAAGCAAAAACGAGCATAGTGTTGACTAATCATCCAATAATTATGAAAAAAAAAATCGATTAAAGTCTAAAAACTAATGTTTATTCTGGAGAGATCCATAGCCACACACTGCTTCATATAAAGTGAAGCAAATGGTAAATAAGGGAGTAAGTGCCAACTGCCAAAAGACCCTTTCCAAAACGGTATGGCAGATATGCAAATAAAATGCACCCCCGCTAAAAAGACAGGGTACGGTCGGGTGTTCTAATTATTTTGTATTAATATAGATTTATTTATGACCACAGGGACGTTCTTTTATCAATCATCAACTTGATATTCGTGTTACTTTTAAATCACTGCGGTATGTGATTAATAACTCTCACAAAGGCTTAGGACTTTTTTTTAATGCAGATTATCTTTATACATAGAGGTATAAATAGATTGAGAAGAATCTTCTTTTTTTCTACATTTTAGTGTAAATACTATAGTAAAAGTTGGCCTGTGTACCCTATACTTAGTATATTCACAACGTAAAATATTGTAGTTTATAAAAAAAACTAGCTTTTGCCCGCGGCTTCGCTCGCGTTAGAAAGATACAAAAAGTAGCCTATGTCACTCTCCATCCCTTCAACTATCTTCACCTAAAAATCACGTCAATTCGTCGCTCCGTTTTGTCGTGACGAACAAACAGACACACACACTTTCCAATTTATAATATACCCTGTAGAAATAAATTTACGCTGACGTTGGCAAATATGCCACTGCCAACTAGTGCCGACACAGACAGAGTTAACAAGCTAAGTTTGCAGCGACTTCGACAATCGACATAAAACTTGGATAAAATTATGACGTTTACTTAACCCCACTATCAGAATCTTTACCTTCGTCTGATTGATTCCTCCTTGCGTTGTCCCGAAGGGTAACTAGGCCGTATTGGAATTAGTCCGGGTTCCTTCACCGAATAGCGACTGGCAAATATCAAATGACATTTCGCACATAAGTTCCGAAAAACTCATTGGTACGAGCCGGGGTTAGAACCCGCGACCTTTTACCTTCGTCTGACTCGGTAGGAATACAGTGGGTACCTACGTGAAACGTGAAGCGATGAAGGAAGCAAATCTGATTCGTTTGTCTCCCCTAATAAGGGAAATAGTAATTACTTGCACCGGCGCCGACCGAATTAGGAGAAGGTTTGCCAAAGAAGGAGAAGGTTTTGAAGGTTTGCCGTCATAATCATAAAACATCCCTATGTTTTATGATTATGACGGGTTTGACAGCAAACTTAAATTGTCTAGTATCTTTGTACTTTCTAACACATCACAAATTCTCGAGTGTGATTTTCAGTCTCTTAAAAAACACTCCCACAAACAACTCCCGACTAACTCAGCTTTCAGACATAAAAAAAACTAAATCGGTTCATCCGTTCGGGAGCTACGATGCCACAGACAGACACACACAGACAGACAGACAAACAGACAAACAGACAGACAGACAGACAGACAGACAGACAGACAAACAGACGGACAGACAGACACGTCAAACTTATAACACCCCTTCGCTTTTGCGTCGGGAGTTAAAAAGCACAAAAAAGATAGGTACTAGAAAACGTAAAAGACTAACCTTTTATTTTTTTTCGGGAAAATATAGTGTAGTTCAATTTAAACCACAAAATTAAAGATTCAATATGCTTCTATAATTGTACATATCTCGAAAAAAATCGTGGAATTCTAGACTTTAATGATAAAAAGGAAAATCTCGATTTTTTTCGAAGACATTTTTTACGATAATGACTTATTTTATTCGAATGTTGATAAAAAATGGCATAAATATATATAATTATAAACATACATATCAATTAAAAAAGGAAGTGAGTGAAAACAAGCAAAGCAAGACAGACGTAAAATCAAAGAGGCCAGCGGAGCGTGAGAGGCATATCTATACAGGGTGTTCTGTTTATGTCACTTTCTGATATAATTTTGGAACATTTTTTCTAAATAAGCTAAGCTGTAAGCAAATAATAACAAAAATATAGTCTTCAGAATTATTAATTTTGAAAATAATTACCACCCGTAAAAAAATTATATCATAATTATATTTAAAAAATTCACTACCCTACCAATAATGCTTTAAATACTCTTAAATATGAATATTATTAAAAAGTCCCTAAATTATTTATTTACTATTTTCTCGTGCAACACATTCCAAACATTGAATTTTTCAATAATTGCTAGGAGTTCATATCTTTCAAATCATGATCAGACAAGCAAAAATACACTGCTCATTCAGTTTATTTACTAAGTCAATGTAAAAGTTATTGCCTATACGAAAAATATCAATTTTGCCAGTCAAACCAACGCACGCTGTACAAAACAAATATACGTTGTCTGTGTTTGCTCATTAGAGGTACAGTTGACATTGGCCATTTTATCGTTATTATTAAACCTAATAAGCATTAGCATTCTGCGTTAAGGGGAAAGGGAATGGCCGCGCTCCATACAAAACTAGTGCCCATTCCAATTCACTTCATGAATACTGACATTAAGGAAAAGATTTCAACATAATTGGAGTTTTCTAGATTTTTGATTATTTTAGAACTAAGTAGTAAACATTTTTTTGTACCTGCATACATAATTATATACATGGTGTTTTTTTAGATGACGTACATATGTACACGTGTATGACAGAATTCGTAAGTCGTGTTGATTTAAAACACTCCCAATTGGTCGTGTTTTAATTTATCGTCACTCGTTTCGAATTCCTTCTTTTCCGCACTTGTATCGTAATGTACTATTTGTACCTACGAGTATCCATACTAATATTATAAATGGGAAAGTGCGTGTCTGTTTGTTTGTCCGTCTTTCACGGTAAAACGGAGCGACGAATTGACATTTGAGATAGTTGAAGGGATGGGAAGTGACATAGGCTACTTTTTGTCTCTTTCTAACGCGAGAGAAGCCGCGGGTAAAAGCTAGTTTCATATATTTGCGTTATAATATGTGCAGTTTACAATCAACAGGCACTTTCGGCTGGAATGTCATTAAATCGCAATTTCCATAAAGCATAACTTTAAACACCTCTTTTTTTCAATGAGGTTAATATTGAAGAAGAAAAATAATAACTTTTATATGAAAAGACGATTGCACGTGGCTCGCCCTTTCGTTTTAGTATAATAGGCATTTGCATCCATCTGCGTTTGGCGTCACTTGTGACTTATATCTAATTTTATGCAGAAATTTTATGGTTCTTAGAGTTCGTTTATGGACAAACTAATGAGGTTTTAGAATGATGGTGTGTATAAAAGGTTTAATATTGTCAGGTTAATGCTATTTTATAACTATTTCCCGTTTGTTCGTAGTGTCGAACTGATTCGCTGATTTCTTCTAAACTTGCTTTCTCTTAGAAATTATTTTTGAACATTATTCTTGAAACTACAATGCAGAATCACAAAATATTGTCAAGATTTTTTTTTGCAATTTAGGAGTTTCTACCATATTAAAGGTTGCTTAGTAGGTATAACCTACAATATTTACACATCCAATTTTTTGCTAGAGACTAAAAAACATCCTGTATTGTTTAAAAAAAAAGAAACAACGGATTTTTTTTTATTTTTGAAGGTGTGACATTTTATACAGGGTGAAATAAAAAGTGTTACGTAGGGTAGATTCATAAGTATGTCGGTAGTTGTACGTACATTTGAAATAAATGAGTCTGCTACGGATCTCGATCTTTGATTTATCTAACATTGGCGCAGTCGGTTTTAAAAATTAAATTTAAGTACTTTACGCTTCGTGTTAACATGCCTATCGGTAAAATAGAACCATTTTCGTTAGAATCTAATTGGGACAACTATGTGCGTCGCGTAAACCAGTTCATAAAGTTAAATAACATAAGTGACAATCTAAAAGTGCCTACGTTGTTAACGGTTGTCGGTGGCGAGTGTTACAATTTACTTTGTGATTTGTGTTCCCCCGCTCATCCGGAGGACAAAGGTTCCGGACCGTTCCGGAGGACCGTTCAAACTTTGCATAGTGATTTTTTAGATCATAATGAACAACTTTTATTATGGGACCAATGCTGAAATCGCGAAAAAAAATTGGCTGTTCCATAGAAATGACACATGACAGTCGAAATGTATGAAACAACCAAAATTTTTTTTGCGATTTCATCATTGATCCCAAAATAACAGTTTTCCTTTCATTATGAGCCCAATAGTACTAGTATTACAAATAATACTAGTCAGATCAAAATCACAGATCAAAATCTGTGCCAATAGTAACTATGCAAAGCTTGAACGGTCCTTTTCACCGTAAATGTTTAAAGCATAATATGTTGTGTTTTGGCTAATGTAGCTATTATTTCCTGGTAAACAGAAAAACGCTGTTTTTTTTAAACTGTGGTATTTTATACCTACTTAGGCCTTGATACGTTGTTTCGGCTAATAAATCAGTTCGTGTATCAACAGTGATGATCCCATATGATACACGTACTATATGTCAAGTCCACCCCTTGTTAGCTGACCTAACGAGTGCCATGAATATGCAGTGTCAATTAACACGACACCGCGTCTGTATGTCTACAGTTTAGCTCTTTTAAGGTGCACCGAAATCCAAGCATTCCATGAAAGTCCGTTCTGCCGTACACACTAGAATTTGTTTTAAAATGGCTGGTTTAAGAGAGTCGTTATCTAAATCTAAACCTTTAATTTGGCACAACCCACTAATGTTCGTGCGTTCAAGCCTCTTTGCTGATAAACTTTGCTAAAAATATTCATCACAACAAAAAAAAAACATAAAGATGATCAGAGGTACACTGTCTACTTAAGAGTTGGCAATGTGCAGAATTATGCACAAATTGATCGCACGAAACTAAGTGCGTTTGTACGGGAAACTTAGTGCGTTTGTACGGGAAACTTAGTGCGTTTGTACGGGAAACTTAGTGCGTTTGTACGGGAAACTTAGTGCGTTTGTACGGGTCAACCCATGGAATGCTCCAATGGCGAAATGGCAGAAAAAATGGGATAATGTAAAAAAAATACACTACCTACCTCTAGTATTGCATTGTAGTACCTCTAGAGATTATTTAACAGCGCGCCAAGCGGACAATTTGGAAAGTCAGCTTATCTAAACAAACACTAGGTCGTTCGGGCTATGAAATTTTACACCTAGTTTTGTAAAACGCAAAAAACGTTATTTGTAAATACCTACCAACTTACCACTGTTACTTAGCTTTTAGTATGTATATTAGAAATTGTATGTGTGCATTTCATTGATCGTAGATGCGTTTACTTCGCCTACCAAAATAAATTAAAATCTAGCAATTTATCTCTATCTAAAATTGATTCTATAGTTCAGTTCGTAACTACCGTTATGAATAAAATATTATTCAAACAAGTATTTACACACGTAATCATAAGATTATCGCCGTAATAATTTACGAACTTAAAATTTTCAATAAATAATTCAAAGTTATTGTGATTACCATTTCAAGGAATGTTTATTTAATATATTCCGTAATTGGGTACTTAATATTAATATTTTATTCATCACGCCAATAAATGTCAAATCACTTTCTCAATTTAAAAAGAAAAGAATTAGCACTGGCAACACTAAATGTGGACATACAGTAAAGCTTAGAATACACTATAGGAACCAAATAGGTATGCATGAAATAGTCACGATTGTTATATTTTTCTTGTACTTAAAATAGAACAAGTTAGAGTTCAAATCTAAAACACAAGACTGACATGATTTTTTATAATTATTCGTCAGATTTCTCATAAATATATCGATATAGATAAGCGGTAAATATGTAGTATCTATTTACCTTAATATAGAACATAACTTCCTTCCGCAAAAAAGCCATAAATAAACCACGCAATTACAGTCAGTCAGCTACGATACAATGATTCTCTACGCAGCTAATTTAGAAGATGATCTGAAATATTAAGATACTGTGCTTAAGATACAATACGTGTACTTTTACAGTAATCATGACAATGTTGTGACAAAACATACCTACAAAAAAAACAGTCGAATTGAGAACCTCCTCCTTTTTTTGAAGTCGGTTAAAAACACTTTACGTACTTCACAAACACCAGTGAACACCAGCGTTAAACTTAGTCGCATAATTGCTACTGAGCTAGTGGTTCCGTAACATCGTAAACCGCGGTAGCGCCACCCGCGGCTTTATTTATGTCCCGATGGCGCGATAAAAGCATTGTATGCACGCACCTTAGGTATAGAGTTTCGCGCCTTTTTAGTGTGCGCGCGCCTTATGCGGCGGAGAAATTTGTTTAGTCTGTGGTTGAGATTATGGCGCGATTTAAATGTCTTTTTAATTAATTTAATGTACTGTGATATTGGTCAAATTAATTACAATATGTATTACTGTCCTGAAAAATAATATAAAATTAAATTTTAATAAAATTGCTTAGATTTTAATATTAGATTCTTAATGATCTTGCTTATAGAAAACCTTTCAAACAGACCGGTTAATATCTTTATACTGCAGTGCTTTTTTTTTAATCTTTCTCAACTATTTGCAACCATATTCGAACTTGACTTCTGAACACTTTTGAAACTAGAATATCCCATCAATATCGTATTTCGAGCTTATTTGTACCATCATAAACTTCGAATTGGTTCCATATCTCCACAACAAGTTCCTGTGACCTTTGGGTGACCTTTACATTTTTATGACCCTTCTGAACTTTGCGGGAAAGACAGGGTTCATATATTTCGCTAAAGGTCAAATCACTATCTAACATTAATAGGGAATTTTATAATGTATTTGACCTCGTAAGGATGGATTGAATTTCCTCGTTGACAGTAAAATGTGTGAATTCTATCGTAGTTTATGTTTCACTCGCACTGATGTATTGGTGCTTGGGATTCAAGTAATTATGGAAAGGCCTGGTGTGTTTATTATAAATATACCTTTTGATAATATAAAAACATTAGATAAATTAGAATTACACAGAAAAAAATTACACTAAAGATACACATAATAATTTCATTTTAATATTTTTGGTATAATGTTGCCACAGCAATCTTTAGAAATCATCGTAACGAAAACTTTATTCAAAAATGATAAAACCGGAATCATGATAACATATTGTTTTTATAACATCCCTGTACAATTTGGACTGCATTATCGCATTTTGCAACAGCAGCCTGTCAAAAAAAAAACATAATTTTGAAAAGACTACAAATTGACACTGGCATTGAATTTTTTTGACAACAAACGCATTAGGGCACGCGACAATACTGTCAAATACCCCGCAGGACATCGCAAAAAAAAAACAGAAAAAAACCTTTTGTGGCTCCTCACAAAACCTATTTACAAATACTTCTCTCCCGCCCACTCAAAGGTGTTTATTTAAAATTTTCAATGCGATTGTCACCTTTTTCTTTTTTTCTTTTCGCACCATTTAAAGCTATTCGGGGACATTAGGATGACACGCGAATTTTGCAACTGTCAATCGACAGTCTACAGAATGTCTTACGCTTTCCGTCTTTGAGATAAGATTTATTTTAAAAGCATTTTCAACCATAGATACTTATTGTTTTTTTTTTGGACATGTGTGTAGTGTTAAATTTGTGCCTATTGAGATTTGTATAGTAATGGGATTTATACGCTTACTATAATGTTCATTATTAGAAATAAACTGTATGGTCTAATGCATCTTTTGATCAGATTATTCTATAAGAGAAAATGTCCGTTTTCATCGGCCTTTAAAATATGGCAGAAAATAAAGTAGTATATTAGTCTGCCTTATGATTTATGAAATAAAAACTGTGGTTCAAACATTGTCTTAGCTTTCGTGCTAGAAGTGCGTGGTCACTCCAAATCTGCGCTTTTGTAGCAGTTTTATTAAATCCTTCATGAAATTGAAACTCAAGAGTTTCAGCTCAATTACTGCCTATTAATTAGTTACTGTCAAAAAACACATTACAAACCTATCAGAGAAATACTATCATTTTAAACTTTTCAGTCCTTTTCAACCTAACCCAATGACTTCAACACGCACACAAGAAACGTCGATCTCCATCCACAAAGCAACTAGGTCACTCGCATCGGTGTCACAAAGTGTCCCCAAGTGTCGACAAGTGTCAAGTGTCAGAGTGTCGACACTGTGTCGAGATAGGTCCAGCATAATGGCGGGGTCTGATTGTGTTCGGTATTCAGATGTTTCGAACTTTGTGCCTGAACTCTCGCCTTTCATGTCACCTTTGGTTTTTCTAGTTTTGTAAGATAGATTGATTTAGAAGGAGATTATTTTAGAGTTGGCCGTTTAAACTAAAATTTTATGTTTATGTCGTGGTCAGATCTTAAAATTTACCATTTTTAGGGTTTTTGAATTGATGTTGCAACCCATTATTGTTCAGAGTATGCTCACCGAACTTTTAATCTATAATTTCATAGTGCTATGTACAGTGAGCTGCGAAATTGCATGGAGAAATTATGAATGAATTCATTAATAAATTCGCCATGCACTTTTGCAGCTCACCTGTACCTACCTTTCGAATATTCAAATGAGATATCTACTCCAAGTGACCTTACACGATATATGACCTAGGTTTTCTTAAAAAAGTATTCTGAAAGAATTTAATGCTTTACTAAAGACCTTATAAATAGGGCCATATAACCAGGATGATTTATACATGCTTTAAACGTAATCTTGCACAGCATTTACTCCATCGTAATAAGACAGTTTCTTCCGCATATTTCTAAACTATACAAAACCAACTAAAAAGAAATCTTATAACCTTATAATAAGAGTTAGAAACAGTATATTAAATGTGTGAAATATGCCCTCTCTTAGGTTGTATCCTTTGAAGTTTAAAGCTATAACCAGCTCATGACCCCTACATACATAACAAGTCTATAGAAATAGAGGTCATGTAAAAAATGGTTTTTTGAGGAACCATGTTTTAGCTAACTGAAGAAAAAGATAGCTAAGCAAAAAAAAGTAGGAACAGTAATCTGGTTTCAGAATACCAATTTTTGATACCAATTTATAAGTTGATATTTTAGACTGTGCACATTTTGTTACCAATTAATAGGGTTTACTTAACTATTGAGCCAATTAATATGAAGACGAGCTAACTGTACCCGTTAGTTTCATGAAAAACAAACTTTAACTCCTATAAACAGTCTGACAAGAAAACGCTCATTGAACAGTCACGGTTCTCTTGTGAAAATCTTCGATCTTTCAAAGTCAGCATTTCTTCGATGTGCGTGCGAGACACCGCTATACACACCAATGTAGCTGTCTCCCTCGCACAGTGTGATAACCGAAGTCGGATGCGCAAGAGCAAGTTTACGACGTCATTAACGTTATCACGACGCAGCTCGGGACTTAGGGCTTAAGTTAGGGCTTACCTAAGGTCTTATCGCTTGCTAGGTCCTGGTTTTATTTTGTGCGGTACTGTTTTGTTTAGGGTTTCAGAAGTCTCGTAAGAATATAAAACTGGCATTTAATGAGATAAGCCTTGAAGATTTTTCATGTAAAATCGTTAAAACATGCAATTCTTGCAAATCAAAATTAATTTCGGATATAGGGATCTATAGTTTTCTTCCCGAATCGGTCAGAGTATAAGTACCTAAATAAAATACAAAATTTTAGTTTAAAGTTCAATACAATTTGATCTAATATAAATTAGTAATATATTATTTTATATACGTTACACGCATTTAATTCGAATTCACTACAAATATTTTACAATTGGCTGCTTTCTCATTCCACTATATTTGTGGTTATTATTTACCAATTTCTATTGTCTATTTTACGGCCGCATTTTCTAAAATTCATCTTTTAAAAACGCATCAGTTAATTACTCCCCCGAACAACAGATGGCGTGTCTGATTTGAATAACAAAGAACTGACCGCTCGCCGCGTCGGAAAAACGAAAGATTGACACCGAGAGGGCGCTGTGAGACATTCATATCGAATTCTTTTATCTATTTCAAACCAGAGCAAATTTGAACTCGAAATGTGAGATAAATAAATACGGTGTGGTGTCACTTTTATACTGGTTTTATCTGTGTAAAAGCTCGCTTACAATTTTTAAGCTGTGGCAGCGCATATGACCATTCTATTTTAAAAAATGACGTATGTTTTATTGCAACTGAAGACGTATGAGATCGTTTAGTAGTACCTAAAGAGAAATCGTGGATGAGCTCATTCCTTAAAAAGTATAATGTCATATGTAGCCATAATTAAATCAACATTTGAACCCTTTTGGAGTGGATGGTTTGAATTTAAATGGGATCCGTGAGTGTTTAAAGAGTTGATTAGATTTGGAGGATTTTATTACGGCAACCTTATAAAATTGAGCAAATAGTGTATGTAATGACGTAATGACAAACACGGATGGTAAATTACTTGAATCAATATTTTATAGAGTAGAAGCAAATAAGTCATATTATATTTTAAATGTTATTCAGTTTCCGAAATTAAAATTAATCGGCATATAAAAAGTTGTATCTGACTTGTTTTCACACTTTTCTATCTGTTGCGACATATTATTACAATGCTATCTCGTTATTTAATCGATAAACGGAAGCATTGAAGATCAAAAACTGAACGACTATCACACTCGATCACCCTCAATATCTACGATAACTTCGAAAAGTCACGCGGCAGACAATGCTTCTAAAGAGCTGATATCCGACCAAAGAGGTTGTCAACAAAACCAGGAAACCTTTGTATTCTTGTTAAGTTTTAAAGCATAGCGATAGAATCGCTTTTCGATTGTTTTTTAATCGTTTATCGTGGTTTTTTAAGTGAGTGTCAAGAGCGCGCCTGATCTTCAGCGCCCTCTGTGAGCACGTGATTAAACCGCGAATGTCAAAGTGCAGAGATCGGCCCTTTTGCAATAGGACAATGGGGGATTAGACTTCAGGTTTGGTTGAAGCTGAGGTCGATGGTCGGCACTAGAGAGGTAAAAGGACGTATATGAGAAGATTTTCTGAATGAAAGTGCACAGCACAGGATGTAATTTTTTGTCTACAGAGTAACCAAGCTTAGTACGCGTAAGCAGAGATTTTATAGCCGCGCTGGCCATGTATTTTCTACGTCAAACATTTATCAAATTATGACGTTTACTTAACCCTAGCGCAAGTCGGTGTAATCCTTAAAATCGTTGTTAGCGTCATTTTACGATCACTATTCAACTTTTTTTAATACACTTCTTTTGTACTAGGTACTTCTACATATAAGCGAGTATCTTTTACTGTTTATATATTATTGTTTTACAAGTATGTAATAACTGTTCTACAAGTAACGAATAAGTTTATATTTAAAAGTTGCAAAGTCATTTCTGACTATTTTATAAGAGAGTAACTATTGAAATATGAAAATTGAGCAGTCCAACAGTAACTTAGTAAAGCAGAGTAGAACTGTCAGTTAGTCTGCATCAATTCCATATAGCCTTGGTTCATCCATCACCCATCACCGCTCGCCGGCGGCGGTGCATTGTTCACATGATTACGACGCCATTGTTCTATTTGTTCTTCAGTTTTCGGATAGTTTAGAATCGGGAGAGTCTAATGGCAAAAATCTAAGTGTGGTAAATATCTCTTTCTACTTATTGCTCAAATTTACCTGAGGAATTGAAACTAACTAAGACAAGTATAAGTAATTTTAAAGTAGTCATAATTACGACGCCATTGTTTTATTTTGTTCTTCAATTTTTGATAGTTTAGAATCCAGAAGGTCTCGTGGAAAATGTAACTCTATTGATCGAATATGCCAAAGTGATAGATACTGGTGTTACGAAACCGTTCAAAAACCACCCTGGTTTTTGATCCTGTCTTCGTTAGGTTAAGATATTCATTTTTGTAATTAAAAATCAATTTTCAATTTTATAAATTTAATAATAATAATTCATTTTAATTCTAATTCATTATCATGTAACTGTTGACATTTAAATTTGTATATTCTTTCATTAAAATATTCAATAATGTATTCACATTACGGATTGCAAATCATCAGTATTAATTTATTCAATTTTTATTTAATGTTCATTGATAATTCTATAATTCATTTATACTACTTGCATATTTTTCAAATAAAATATTCATTGGAATGTATAACTAAAATCACTATTTACGATTGGCAATATTCACATTCAAATCTGACAGCTTTTAGAGCTTTTTAAAAACTTACGGTTATTCCGCCTCCAACGACATTCACTGTACCACTTTTCTTTGTCCTCACAATTTGCATTTATTCACATTTTTTACAATTTCAAATCCATATCCATGTAATTTGGATTTTACATGGTCCTTACGAAGCCTCTGGATTGTGAGAGGACAGGACTGTGGCACCGAGTCAGGCTCCACCTATGCAACGGGTCTTCATCATCGAAGCCGTGGGTCGACCAGGTTGGCGCAGGGCGTATTCAGCTGCGTGCAGGTTCCAGGGCTTCCACTCATCGAGTCCCATCCCATCAGCCAGGATCCAGGACGGGTGAAAGTCGCGACGAGCACACGCAGCATCCCATTGCAGTGGGCATCCATCCGTGACCAGCAGTCAGTCGCGGGATCCAGCCAATTCAGCGCCAACTAGACCAGTCCAGGAGTATTCAGTGGAGATCAGCGGGAGCCAGCATTCAAAACCAAGCAGCATCCAGCACAGGAGGAAAACGAACAAAGTGAGATCGTTCCATTCCTTTCTTTTTTTATCCACATTCCTTTGTTTTCTTCATTTTCTGTGTAGCTGCAATATTCATTAGGTATTATTCAGGCATACCTATTCAAATACCAAATTCATTGCTTTCCCATTAAGTGCAGAAAGTTAATTCATTGCCATCATTTTTGGATTAGAAGCCAGTAGACATTTCGATAGGATTATTCACTAGAGATATTCATTTTAGTAGGTATAACCTCTTGACCCAGTTCACAGTAATGATATTTAAGATTTTAATATAAACTATCACTTTCACATAATTCCTATATAATACGATAACAATAATTCAATAATTTTGTAACTTTATTACGCTAATTTCAATTAAAAACTTCAAAAACAATAGGCAAACACGTTCTTAAAACAATCTTGATAACTAACTGCAGTGCAAATAAGTCGTAAACAAGGTTACGTAATACAAGTGCATACCTTTGATTCGCATAGCAAATAGTTTTAGCGCCTGGAGATTTTTTAAGAGCAAAGTTTTTATTTAAGGTCATAATTTGTACCAATATTTATAGGCTCATTTTATAGCATTTTATTATGCCACAATGTCATCGGAACATGATTTTCATAAACTTAATTACAAGGTTGGACTTATTAAAGGTAAACTTACTGTTTTTCACAATTTTGTGTCGCAACTAGCTGCTGAACCGCAAGTAAACGAGTTACAGCTTGCAGAGCTGCAGCTGCGATTTGACAAAATAGGGTCTTTGTACAATGATTTCGAGACTTTGCTGCTAGACATAGGCATATTATCAGAATTCACAAGCGAAGAGTGTATAGAAGATGAGCGGGTACTATTCGAAGACATTTACTTCGCTAGCATGTCGCTAGCGAAAGTACTAATTCATAAGTATGCAAAACTTAATTCAGCAGTAAAAGTGTCCCCTCAGGCTCTTAAAAATACATTAGATATGAGGATAAATAACCTACAGTCTACGACAAACACAAAGGTGTGCAAATCTGCACGCGACATTTCTTTAAATTCAAATATTCATGTCTCGGTATTTAGGGAGTTCAATTCAATTGTTCCCAGGCACAGATTGGCGCCAGAACAGAACTCTCGTGACCAGTTTCCAAAAGTTGACCCTAGCGACCAATACGTACAATTCAATGAGTCGCCGTCAGTCCAGGGGTACTCATATCAGTATACATCGGCTGCGTCTCTTCACATGGAGCGTAGTTTGGAAGCCAAACATGGCTATACAATTCACAGATGCAATCCCAATCGTGTGGCGGGAGCACCGAGCAACTATGTTTACGATCACGTCCTCGATAGTTCAGAGTTGCTCAGTTCCATGGTTCGTCGTCACCAAGTATTCATCGTAATATACAAATATTACCGCCTTACGTTCTTACATGCAGGGCCTCTTCTGAACAACGAAACGAAACAGCTCTTGATAGGTAACATATCAAGAGAGCTTGACGCGTTAGAGGGTTCAGCAATCCATTTATACCGTTTTCACACATTCATACCTTTTTAAACACATTCATATAAATATCTGGGTACTTTTTCAAATTATGGCAATTTTCACCCAAACAGATTTCAGTCCTTTCCTTCCTTTCCACGTCCTGATGGGCGATCCACACATTTCGTACCGAACGCACAGATTGCAGCCTTCAAGACATCACCAGTTCGTGGCACTCATCTGCAGGACAACTTGGAAGGCATCCATGACAGCGACGGTATCTCACGGCCTGCACCATCATCTACCCTCCCCCTCGGCATACAGTTGAAGTCACAGACTTCAAGGCGGGAGCATGTTACGAAACCGTTCAAAAACCACCCTGGTTTTTGATCCTGTCTTCGTTAGGTTAAGATATTCATTTTTGTAATTAAAAATCAATTTTCAATTTTATAAATTTAATAATAATAATTCATTTTAATTCTAATTCATTATCATGTAACTGTTGACATTTAAATTTGTATATTCTTTCATTAAAATATTCAATAATGTATTCAAGTTGACATTACGGATTGCAAATCATCAGTTTTAATTTATTCAATTTTTATTTAATGTTCATTGATAATTCTATAATTCATTTATACTACTTGCATATTTTTCAAATAAAATATTCATTGGAATGTATAAAATCATACTTGAAATCACTATTTACGATTGGCAATATTCACATTCAAATCTGACAGCTTTTAGAGCTTTTTAAAAACTTACGGTTATTCCGCCTCCAACGACATTCACTGTACCACTTTTCTTTGTCTTTTCACAATTTGGATTAAAACCAGCACCAAACTACAGTCCGCTTATTATTTCACCATCAATACGAAGACCTGAGACCAGCGAAGATTTTACACTGGCTAAAATAAGGACGTATTAGTAATTTTAGGTAACACAGTACAAATGTCTTTAGGCAGGCGTTTCATTAAGTATTTATATGATTCATTTTTTTTACCACGTCAGTGGCAAACAGGTATACGGCCCGCCCGATGGAAAGCGGTCACCGTAACCTATGTTCATAACTCATAACCCATAACCCATGTTCGTAACCCGTCGTTCTGCTGCTGCATAGTTCTGCAATCTGGGCTCTTAGTTTGCTTAGAATAATTTGGCGTGTTCTTATATTTTTTATAATACTTCATCAAAAAATAAAAACTTCGTTCTTGCTCTACTTACCTTCTGTAATAGGTATTAACACAAAGCAAAAGTCAAAATTAATGTTACGCTTGCAGAAAAATTTACTTGATTTTATAAACAAAATATTTTTCTGTTAAAGTTATCATAAGCGCTACCTAAACAGCCAACACCAAACTATACCTAAACTGTCCTCTCAAACATATTGCCAACACCCAAACTGTACCTCGATACTGCGAACGTTACATTTATGCGACCAGAGGACTTACACCGAACGGGATGGCCGTGTCCGAGTTGCGAACTACAGGGCTGTCGACGCG
The DNA here is from genome assembly GCF_023078275.1 of Leguminivora glycinivorella. Classification (NCBI taxonomy): domain Eukaryota; kingdom Metazoa; phylum Arthropoda; class Insecta; order Lepidoptera; family Tortricidae; genus Leguminivora; species Leguminivora glycinivorella. Next base: position 2,158,499 of record NC_062985.1, on the reverse strand, counting down.
GGGAAATTAAAAAACGTTGACAGTTCTGACAGTTGCGTATTAGTCTGTAAAGTTTCATCGGATAATGTTAAACTGGTATTGCGAGTAGTTTTCCTATACGATTAGTTACAATGGAATACGAGTTTCTATCTTCGCATGTTTAACTAGATAGCGTAACAATATTAAAACTGATTTTTAAAAGGATAGAAATGTATTTATTCCATTTAGAATTAATCATCTTTAATTATGAAATTGTATTTTGTTATCCATAAATGATAGATTTTTATAAGCCCGTTATAATGTACCCGTATGTATCTCGATCTACATGTTATGAGTCAGACAAATATTTATAATAATGATTGAATGAAAGATGTTTGATAAAGTGCTAAAAAAAACTTGGTCAATGTACGCACCTCCCTATTGTTACAGGTACTTTAATTCTTATTCTGTAATACATACAATTAATCGCCAGTTTCATTAACACGTTCCTTTTATCTTTCATAGAGCTCTAATAACCTAAAAAAACCGACACACCCATTTTCCGATAACACGTGTACTCAATGCAAATAAAAAAGCGTCTGTCAACCCTACCGGCTGATGGGGTGAAATAAAGCCTGCCTACACGGCGAATGGAGTGAAAAAATTCCAGTTCAAAAAGCCACGTTACACGGTGCACGGCGAAAAAGCATTGTCTGTGGCTATGTATGTGGCCAGTGTTTTGTCTCGCGGTCTAGGTTGTCTATTATGTTCTGTCAGAGGCAGCGAAAATGGACACATTTTGTGTGGGATTTCTATTCAAAATACACTGTATTTACATATTGTGGTTATATCTTACATAATGAGTAGGTTCAAAGGTTGGATTTTTTTTGGTTTCACAAAAGATTAATGTTATTCAAAGTACTATATTAGATGTTATCTACGGGTAGATATCGGTTACTATACTTACTATAGATTTATATCCATTTTTAACAATGAAAATACATAATACACGTCCTCTTGTTAATTCATCTTCCCCCACACATCACGCAAAATTAAAAAAACCGCACAAAATCATACAGTATTAATTTAATAATACGGTAATCGCCTTTTGTTCTGGTTGTAAAACGATATAACACTGATATTTATCAATGGCCATCAGAGGGTGAGCCCCGGGGACCGACAGCTTTTGAGCTTTTGACGCGTGTCGAAACACGATACTGGCTGAACCCTCATTACCGTTGCCTACTTAATTAAATAATAAAAAAAGAAAAACGTCAACGCGCCGTTTATTTTTTAATAAAATCAGCGTTCGATTTTTGAAAGAGTGGCTTACCGTAGAACATGCGGGTGCCTTGGGCGTTTTAGATGCCGTATCTAATTTGCTTTGATGAAGAAGTACAGTTATCTGTTTTTAACCCCCGACGCAAAAACGAAGGGGTGTTATAAGTTTGACGTGTCTGTCTGTGTGTATGTCTGTCTGTCTGTCTATCTGTTTGTCTGTCTGTCTGTGTGTGTGTCTGTCTGTGGCATCGTAGCTCTCGAACGGATGAACCGATGTTGATTTAGTTTTTTTGTCTGAAAGCTGAGTTAGTCGGGAGTGTTCTTAGCCATGTTTCATGAAAATCGGTCCACTAGGTCGCGGTCGGGGGTTTTTTCAAAATTTTAATTTTGTGGTTATTGGAGATTATTTTTGCAGTGGACTCGAGTAGGTTGATTTATAAGACATTACTGTTTACGGGTTTCTTTTACATTATATTTAGTACCTAGGTACATTTACAGACATTTGTTCATTTCATTACTTATTGCTATTTTTAAGCAGCTGATAAAAATCTAAAATTTAAGTTCACGATCACATTTCATGGAACCCCTTATTGTAACCCAACAAAGTTTTTTAGTTCATTTCAGATTTAGATTTAGGTATACGTAATTTAGACCTATTTAGACCTTCTCACACACAATACGCTTCCATATACTTGATGCAGACACAAAACCTGACACTTGAACATCAAAAACAAAAGCCGGTAACACGATTGCGACACCGTGAAAAAAGAAAATGGCGCCGAGGGGTGTCGGCGCGACTCAGCAGTTTCGGAATAAGCCGGCGAAAACCCAATTTGACGCTCCGATTAACCCCCATTTGCGATTGATTTTTAGTTTTAAAGGTCATTTTTTGTAGTAATGGAGATGATTTAATCTTACTAAAGGTCATGCATAAAATTCATTTGTAACTAGTTGACATTAATAAATTATTTGCTTATTCAATTCATTCTTTGGTTCTTAAATTTGAAACATTTTCTCGTTCTACGTTTACTTTATGGATGTGGATGTTTACTCTAATATTTAATTTGCTGTAAAATATCATCTTAACTATTTCAACGATATTAAAAAATCACCGATTGCGCACTGATTGACTAGCTCGTTATCTATTCGCGGTTTAGCAAAGTAATCTTCTAGATTTTGTTTCAAAAAATGCTTAACCATTGTTTGTCGGCTCCCATTGTCGCAGTAATAGATGTGTCTAGCCCTAGCCTAGTGTATAGTCTTTCAAGTAGCCCGTTATCCACAAACATTGCCTTTTGCCGCGACAACTCCGCGCTCCCATATAGACCCAGATCGTGCGCCGTCTCCCATTGTCCAGTTTAATTGTTTTTAATTCCCTTGTGTTTTGTCTTTTAATTACGCCCACGGTCCGCTAATGGCCAGTGAGCATCACGAATTTTATTTAATTGTAGCGATGTTGGACTTTGGATAGCGATCAGGAACAATTCTTTAGGACAATTCTGTATTGACTTTTGTTGGCTGATCGTATTGATTTCGTGACATGATTGATTGACTAAAATTTAGATGATGTGTCTGATTTTTACCCCTGACGCAAAAACGACGGAATGTTATAAGTTTGACGTGTCTGTCTGTGTGTGTTTCTGTTTGTCTGTCTGTCGATCTGTCTGTTTGTCTGTGTGTGTGTCTGTCTGTGGCATCGTAGCTCCCGAACGGATGATCCGATATCGATTTAGTTTTTTTTGTTTGAAAGCAGAGTTAGTCGGGAGTGTTCTTAGCCATGTTTTATGAAAATCGGTCCACTATGTCGCGGTCGGGGTTATTTCAAAATTTTATTTTTTTGATTAATTGTAGCGATGTTGGACTTTAGATAGCGATCGGGAAACTTTGGGGCGATTCTGTATTGACTTTTATTGGCTGGTATTGACTTTTGGTGCTATATTGATGGACTTGATTGACTGATTGTTTTAGGTGCATATGATTTTATGAATCGCGAGATATATACGCTAGAATATCGTCATTGTCAGTAGAAAAAGACACCAACACCCATTTCTCGAAGTTACAAGTTACAATTTACAAGTGGTTGTCAATGTCTAATATGACAAGTTTGAAAGAGACTTCCGCTTGTAACTTGTAACTTCCAGTTTTGAGAAATGGGCCCGATATCATTGTATGTACAGGTCTCTGTGACAGAGTTTTAAATTATACGCTGAAATAGATATCATAATATGCTTAAGGATTTCTTTCAGTAGAAAATATCATACGTACTATATTTTTATGGATTTTATTACTATTAGTGTAATGTACAAAGCCATTTATAACATGTACACGTGTTATAACTAATGTGAGGAATAAAATAATGTAACACTGACCAGACACACTAATATCTGTAATTCAATTCGCCTTGATTACTCATAACACAGATAAATGTCATAATAGACATTAATCCAGTAATTTCCCCTCATCCAATAAAGAGTAACGCCATATATCAAAGGATAATGAAGCATTTTCGCATCCGAGCGTACGGAACAAGCCGGTGTGTCGCCTCATTTGGTTAATTCCCGATCTGGACCAACACCCGCAACGGCCTACCATCCCCTAAAGGCCCCACCACATACGCCCTTCTTATTAAGGCCCTCCGAGATATCCACAATTAACCAGGTACAAAGTTTGCGGGAATCACGACGCAAACTTTTAAACTCGTTTTAATGAGCCGGTTTGTTCGAAATTTGAACTTTAATTATGGAATTTGGGAAGTTTTTTGTGAAGGGTTTTAACGGTTGTTCTAATTTGTAATGTTTGAATGACAAGAAAAACTTGCGAAAGAGAGTTATGTGACTTATGTGTCAATCATGTCATGGCTCTAAGAAATATAATATTAAATGAAAGTTTTAGTAAATATTGTAAATAAAATAAAAAATCTAAAGCTACTAGGCAATTTATATGTGTCGCGATACCATCATTCATATGTATATTTTTTTTTCTCTCTCTTTTTTTTATCTACATACATATAATACCTAATGCTCCCTGGCTATATTCTAGGCACTGTATACTGCAGAGTTGACTTAGATGGACTGTAATATTCAAACACCATGATAAACAATAACAAATTCAATTTAAATTTCTACTAACATGGTGTCAATCTTTAATTACCGTTTCACCTGACGAATTAGTTCACATTACTACACAAAACTAAAAAAAGCCTATAAAGTTGAATAATCACTAAAAATCAGGGCCAATAAAATAAAAAGCCGGAATGATCACGCGACAAACCGCAGAGGGGAGCACCCCTGCGGCCCGCGGTCCGCGGTCCGGACCCTCCACCGCAATAACGAGCGACTTTTGCCGCGGTACTACACTATGAGGGACGAGAGGAGATCTGGGGATAAGTGCGGGGATAGTACTGATTTTTTTTTTTATATAAATGTACTTATATAATTTATTTTTAGGCAGTAAACCTTACAAAGGCTCATAGACCTTACATACATGCGAAATACTTATTGAACTTTAATCCTAAAATCTTTTCGGCGTCACAATTTTCGGATGTCTCAGCCTCAGCATTTTAAGTACCTACTATGTAAGAATCTCTCGCCATAATTATAATTATATTCTCTATACAGAACAAATATGCCAATACAGAACAAATATTCATAATAAATTGGCGACCGGTCTGGCGTAGTTGGTAGTGACCCTGCCTGCTAAGCCGCGGTCCCAGGTTCGAATCCCGGTAAGGGCATTTATTTGTGTGATGAACACAGATATTTGTTCCTGAGTCATGGGATGTTTTCTATGTATATAAGTATGTATTTATCTATATAAGTATGTATATCGTCGCCTAGCACCCATAGTACAAGTTTTGCTTAGTTTGGGGCTAGGTTGATCTGTGCACGGTGTGTCCCACAATATTTATTTATTTATTTTATTTAAAAAATGATAATGGTATAGGGTATATTGTAAACCATATTTATAACAACTCTTGAAAGATTAGATACAGATTAGTTAAAATATTTAAGAAATAACTAGGCCCAAAAATTAAATTATAAAAATACTCGAATTTACCCCCCATGTCGACATGTCATTCGTACATTTTTAACATTCATCCCCCGGGCGGAGATAATCGTATCAGCACACGTCACTTGCGGAGTGACACCCCTGACCGCTAATCAATGAGGTACTCAATACTGTCATTATATGAGTTGAAAGTTGAAAATGTTGAAACCCCTTTTAAATTTAGCAAAATTAATTTATAATTTAAAAAAATAGAATTATATACTTTTTCATTTTCGTATTTTTTTTACAATGCAGTTTTACTGACTTTTATATATTTTTGTCTTTGTCTAAACAAAATATGATTTACCTATCCAGTGGGCGAACAAAATAATCACGTTAAAGTTAAGGGCGAAAAAAATATGAAGAAAGTACAGTGTTGAAAAAGGGTTTCCATATTGTAAATAATGTATAACCAAAACAAAAACGTAGTATATAACCACTAATCAATAAAATGTACAAAACACTAGCATTAAAAGTTAATAGCACACTTGTAAGAAAAATAATGTCGACAATAACAAAATAGGGACAAAATAATCATACATTTTGCCCAAAAAAATAATTACAATGATAAAAAGGGTGACTTTTATTTGTAATATATAACCACAACAGAAGTCGCTGTGATTGTTAGGTTAGGTTAGGCACGTGCCAAAATGACGGGTCGGAGATGAAAATTACATGCTGTCGGTCTGGGGAGCAAAAGGTATGATTATTTTGCTGCTGTGCTCTGGCGACCGACTTTGTTTTGTTTTTTAGATCATAGTGTATACTTGAAGTCGTGCTTGATGTATTGACTCGCACGCGACAAGGCGAGTTGTGCTAAAGGGGCAGATCAGTAATGAGCTAATGATCCACATAGCTATAAGTCAAAATTGTGTCATTTACCGCAAAAAAGTTAGAGTTTGTCGCATCACCCTTTTTTGAGAGCACTCCCCTCACTGCCACAGCCAGTATAGGAATTCTAGGCGTTGACATTTCGAGTGCAGTCCAGTTTCGCGGTCATTTAGAAGGTAAGGCCAAACTGGCCTCAAAAAAGCTGGGTGTGCTCAATAGATCGAGACAGTATTTCACTCCAGCCCACCGCCTTCAGCTCTATAAGGCGCAGGTTCGCCCACACATGGAGTACTGTTCTCATCTATGGGCAGGGGCACCTCAGTGCCAGCTTCTCCCTCTGGACCGCATCCAACGACGAGCGACTCGAATTGTCAACTGCCAGCATATCTCCGATCGGCTTGACCCCTTGGCGCTGCGTAGAGATGTGGCCTCGCTCTGCATTTTCTATCGCATGTATAACGGGGAGTGCTCCGAGGAATTGTTCGGATTAATCCCTACCGCTTCTTTCCGCCATCGCCCTACGCGACAACATTTCCATCGTCATCATCTAGATGGCTGGCAGTCCTCAACTGTGCGTTTCTCCAGAAACTTCCTGCCCCGCACAGCTAAACTGTGGAATGAATTGTCGCCTGCGGTATTTCCGGACCGATACGACCTTCAAATCTTCAAGAAAAGAGCGTACACCTATCTTAAAGGCCGGCAACGCACCTCCAACACCTCTGGTGTTTCGGGTGTCCATGGGCGGCGGTGATCGCTTACCATCAGGCGACCTGTCTGCTCGTTTGCCTCCTATCCCATAAAAAAAAAAAAAAAAAAATTTAGGATAATGTGCGAATTTGTCAAATGTAACCTTTAAAAGCTTAACAATACAAACCAAGCGGAGCATCCTTTTGAATGACACGACGTTACTCCTTGTGACCCCGCCCTGTTCAATTTTTCAGCATTTTTTTTGCATTTTTTCTAAAAATATTTTTTTTACATATACATAGCGTAAAACTGACCCGACCCCGATTTTTGACCATTGTATATTAAAGAATAAAAACTAATAACGTTGGCTATGATAGGCACTTAAGATAGGACCTTGCCCGAAATTGTTGCCTTCTTCTTGCATTTTTTAAGATAATTTCATCTCTTCTGATAGAACCTTGCCCCAATTTTCGATCACCAAAAAATCTGGGCAAAAGCCTCTTGACTTCCACAATTCCCGTAAATGTGATTCCAGTTAAGAAATCTAACAACTTTGACTATGTCATTGACCTTTCGATATCAACTTCTTGGTTCCCAGTCAAATCGAATAGCGATTGGAGCAAGAAGCAAACATTTCCAAGATGGCATCTCGGTGACAAACACCGGGCCCATTGTTGGTGCTAAATTTGTTTCCCTATTTCGATCTTGCCGATTATATTGTAAGGAAGCCATTGTTGAGTATTGTTATTTAAATTATAGGTTATGTTATCGTCTTTACATTGTTATAGAAGAAATATTGAAGTAGTTGGTTTGGTAAGCAACTTGGAGCTTAAACACTTATGAAGTTTCTTTGAAAATAAACCATGATACGTTTAACACTTTTCTTAGTTTACTTAACTCTGTAAAATTTCGTAATATTTTTTTTATTTCAAATTGGTACAAAATATAATGTTCGGGATGTAAATTTGTAATTTTTATCTGAATTACAAAAGCACAGATTCAGTATAAAGATCAAGATTAGTAAAATTTAAAAAAAATACTTCTCTATAAGTACAAAAAGTAAACGAAACTTTCAGTTCTGTTATAAACTATAATTATTGTCCATCAGCGGCTCTTTTTTTTCTAAGCATAGACAAGCCAGTATCAAACGCCACAAAGCATAGGTCGTGTTTAAAAAAAAACATTCAAAGATACTCATGTCCGCGTCACTTATAAATCTTATAATAAGATACGATCAAACAAACTTACGTTTACCATTCGAAAAATCGATATCAGAAGCGAAATTTAAGTAGAAGAGGCTAATGCGACTGCATTTGTAAGATTGTTCAAACACCTTTGTTACACTAATACCCGCTATTCCATTCTACAAGATCATCCCAATGTTTGCAAAGTAAACATCTGTCGTACAGTCAACCCTAAAGTTCCACCTTAGAACTAAGGAATTAAGGTGGAGATTGTGATATTGGTTGCCCGGTGTACCGCCTACGTTGTGTTTGAGTAACCGCCTCTTTGAGGCATTGACGGATTTTGTATTCAGTTGATCGAATTACTGTAGAATTTAAAGTATTGTACAATGTGACAGTTAGGATGTTATTTATAGAGAATAAAAAAAATAAGTTACTTTTTTTTCTCTGGTTACGTAAACGATAAATTAATACAATAACGACAACTACTTACCTATAATTGTATACTGAAGATTCAATTCAGACAATAAATAACATTAAAATACAAAGGTCATCAGAGGTCTAACAGCTCTCAGTAACAAAACATGAAGTCTAAGATTTGTTTTATTTAAAGATTGACGAGTTTGCTGTACAAACCTATACGCAAGTTGATTGACCATCTTAAAAATCATAGCCCCAAAAAGCATAAAAACTAACCCGCATATAGTTTAATAAGGGATAATTATATATTTTATAAAAGATAGAGCGTGAACGATGAATGAATGAATGAAACGAATGCGGGCTCGATTTAACTCGCTCGATTATCACCCTTTACTCTAATGAACGATAAATTGAACGTTATCGAAAGCGATAGATGACACTTGAAACCGTACTATTTATTACAATCTATTTGATTGTAAACTTTATTGTTTGGATAACGAAGAAATTTTGAATACCCGGATTTAAAAATTAAAGAAGGCACAATATTTAAAAACTGTTACGTACCAAGTATCTACTGCATATTTTATTCATCGAGCATAAGCAGATATTGCTTATTTACTGCCTATCTGATTAAAAAACACACAGAAGGAAATATGGAAAATTCTGATAAATCTGACGATCAAATTCCTGATAAATCCTCGATTAATGTTTGGGTTTACAAATTACAATTCTGACTAACATAGACGATAAAGATTCCCATCATAAAAACTTGGGTTTAAAACTAGCAACCAAAATGCATCAAAACCCAAGAAACCATTGAGATTTGCTGTGTCTCAATGAAGAATCCTAAATAAAACTTGAAGGATGATGAAAATGATCGCCAATTCGGCGCCCAGCTCATTGCCGGCCTTCATTAATGCTGATGGGACATTGATTCAGCAGGGCGCATCGTTTGACCCCGCCATCAATACTATTTAAGCCTCTAGCTGGTTGCTTCACGAAACTGATTCATTTCAAGTATCATATGTGTGTGCATTGTTGATGAGGTGGCGGTAATGTCAACCTTGTCTGTGGTAATTTTTGGTTTGTTTTCCTTCCGTGTATAATCCTTGTCCTTTCATTGCAGTCATTTAATATATATCCTTTCTGTTATCTATTATCATTTTAAAGTAAAGTATTCACTAATTTCGGGATTTAGATTAGAGTTCTACTTTTTACATTAAAGGAATATTATATTTCGACTACCTATTAGAAGTAAAACAATTCACATTCGACTTATTTTCAATTTAGGTAGATCTTTCACTTCCAAATTTGAAATTCCTTAATTCTTATAGCCAAGAACGGAATGATCAGTGAAATGTTGTTATGTGATGTCTACTTGTCTAGCCATTCTTTATCTTCTTTGTTTACTGCAACACAAACAACTCCTTATTTATATCCAAGTCCACATTCTTGAAAATCTCCGTCATCATTCCATTCATTCAATTCATTCACTCGTTCGTTCACCACCAATCAAAGTTATTACATTGTTAGGAGCAGGGTTAACAGGCGATCCTGATCTCTGGTCCGTAAAGCGTATACCTTTTGAATCGGGGGATCAGAGAGGTGAGGGGGCCTGGTCAATGGAATTAGTGTTTTAATTGATGTTTTGTAGACAATTGTTGATCAAATCATAATGGATTTTAATGGATGGTCATGAGAACACGAGCTTCAAACAACCAGCACGATTGTGATAAGATTTATATTTATTTGAACTTTATTGCACAATACAAAAAAATATAAATGGTGTACTTAATGCCAGGTGGCACTCTCTACCAGAACACCAAATGGGCTAAACCGAAAGATCAAGTTGGTACAGTAGTTAGATGATGTACTATGTACATTATAAAAGTAATAAATAAGTAACAAAGTAATTGAATGTTACTTGAGTTCTAGTCTAGGTATGGGTTTGATCAACTATGGTTTCGAATGGTACTACTACTACTCTCTTCAGTGTCTCTTAAAACAAATACATCTTTAAAATTCGTTTTTCCATTTCATAATTTACGTTATGTAAACGTTTTACTTTTACGAAACGAGGTTCCCATAATCGGTTATATCTTTAGTATTAGATAATCTATACGAATGAAAACGTAAGCGGTTAAATGAACCACGTAATTTTCTCATTAAGCATGTATGAGGAACAACTGGCCGTTTTAATTACTCGCGGCTATTCGAAATTTAAAAATTAACTTCTTTTTCGTTGGTGTTTTCAAATATCGAATTAACTTCTTTAAACGATGGCATTTTAAAGATTTTACTACTACCTACTACCTACTACAAGCTTAGTAGTGTTTTGAGGGTAAAATTTGATGTTTGAATTTTGGAATGATAATATATTATTATTGGTTATTGAATTGTAGGATTTTAAATGTAAATCTTTGTTCGGCAAGAATTAAATTTGTGGGAAAGTTATAGTAGAGGAGATATAGCCTTGGGGGTCATAATAATTACCACAGAACCGAAGTTTAGTTTTTTTAGTTCTTTGTGTGTGTCTTTTTGACATACTAAAAATATAGTAAAATATATTTATGCAAAATGCGTTTTTTCGACCGCCAAAAGTTGTATGAAAAATTACTATGGAAAAAATCCTAAAATTTAAAAATCGTCTCTGGTATCAACTTATGGGGAATTAGGCGGCAAATTTTTTTATAGCGTTGATGTTTAGCAAAAATATAAATATTTTTCACTATTTTGGTAAAATAAAAAATGATAAAAATCATAAATTTGATGAAAGGGAGTAATTAAAACATAAATTTCAGCAATGTAATTTTTTTCATATGTCCCACACCATGGTAAATACGGATACGATCCGCCTGGTGATTAGCAGTTACGGTAGCCTATGACGCCTGCCAATCTAGAGCCTCCACATGCGCGTTGCTGGCCCTTTAGGGTACCTTTCCACTAGAGATGCGAAACGTGATAGTGTTTGATATCCACCAATCATGTTCACTGTTCACAAAGCGTAGCGCTAGTAGGAACGGGTTCGACTAAGCTGATTGTGGATATCAGAAGCATCCATAACACATCTCTGGTGGTAAGGCACCCTTAACAGTCCTCAGCTAGCTCGCAGGATAACGCGCGTCCGCGGGAGAAAAATCCTCCTATTGGGTAACCGTATTTACCATGAACTTGTATTTTGGTGGGGTTCAATATAAGTATATAAATTGTCGCATCCCATAAAAAAACTTTCGATAAAGCATTATATCGAACACGAGAGAAAACCAAAACCTAATAATCATCGGTTTTTCTAGTCATAAATCTGCGCATCCACACACCCTGGACCCGTATATCGTCCCCTTACTGCAAATACCGACTATGTGCAAAAAAGTGATTTTGAGATAATGCGATTTTAATGTTTGAAGGTACGATTTCATATGAAAACATGAAAAAAATTACTATTTGTATACAGCATTCTACAGCCCGTATTGTGTTGTTTAATACTTAATCGTAAACAATATCCAGGCTTGATTTGATTGCCGATAAAACTACGATTTAAAAAAAATAGTAGCAAACTTAGTTGGTTTTTCCTGTAGAAATAAAAATTTGTATATTTCTCTTATTAATACATATAAAGCAGTGTTTCCCTTTGATTAAGCTTTGCTTTTAATACACTTTACTTATGATTTGCAAAAAAAGAAAAAATATACAAAAGTTTTGAACTTATTTCAAAATATATTAAATATTCTCAATGACATAGGCGGTTTTAGTTGCAGGAAATATAGCTGCTCTAATTTTATGTTACAAAACTTCACTTATCATTGTTAATTTAACTGGTACATTTGTAATAAAAAGTTTTTTAACATTACTAACCATTAATAATACTTTATTTATGGTTTTAAAGAGTTATTCTCAAAAAAAAAATTTTGAAAAAAATCCTCTTCAACCGGTTTTAGGAGATTTTTCACAAAATAATTTAACCGATTTCAGTAAAATTTAACAAGAAGTAACGCAATAGCATTCCCTTGAAATCACAAAAAGAATTTTACAAATCGGTTAATGCGTTTTTGGGTAATAGCATAATATGCATAGGTACTTACTACATACTAGTTCACTGTCTCAGCAATCCGAAGTCCGCCATAATTTATGTTCGAAATTTCACTATCTACACTGTTACATTTAGTATAGGTAAATAGTTTTTGTACGCTCAATAACCTGAAGTAATAGTTTATTTAAAGTTTTGTAGTATTTACGCCAATGTCACTAAAATGTAGGCGTAGATGAGGTAATAAGTAAGAAAAAGTAATGTGTAACGGTAATTACATAGGTTTCTGGGGCGATTTAAAGCAATCATGTTTGCAATATTCTTACGCCCCCAATTACACGCAGTGTTTTTCATCACACTTGCAATAAAAAGATAAAAAAGTATTTATGGTAGTCCAAAATACAAATTTAAACACTCTTTTGGGAAAAAGTTTTTCTTTTACTCCTGATACGCCTTCGTGCGATTGCACACTTACTGCGCAAGAGTGATAAAAAGTTATTAAACAACATCTTCATCGCTGGTGGAATTCGATACAAACACGTCCGTAATACGGCTGACAATGCTAGACTAACTAGGTATTAAGTGATTGGAAGCACTCATGGTACTATTTAGTTACGATACCTTTGTCAAAAAGTCTGCGTAAGTCCATTTTCTTGAACGCAGAGATAGCTAGTTGTTTATCGAGCTTTAGACCGAGATAGAAATATGATATGATACATTAAGAGGTTTGAGGTGGTTCTACTGAACTGGAGTTTAATTTGTGGCGTTGATTTTCTTGCCTTGTGCTACGTCCAGATCTCGACATGAACTTAAGCCTAGTGCCCACTAAGCTCGCCGAGTCGAATCTCATTAATTCGCCTTCTGCATTTCTTATGAAACTACGTCCATTAGCGACGCGTCGAATCGGATTCATCGTTCATTGTAAATGTATGCAGGGCTCGATTCGACGTGCCTCGACTCCACCTAAGTGTCCTCAAGACTTTATTCAGCCTTTGTGACAGAGATTTAATACCTAAAGGGTACCATGAGTGGTTTCAACCACTTAATACTGCAGTTGGTGAAGTGGTACACAGTTGTGACATCTGAAGTCTACTCGTACCGTAGGTATGCTAGTAAGTAAAGTAAAGTAAAGTTTATTCATTGTTAACTGTGTACATAAGATGGTATGATATACAGGAAATACAGTATCAACAGTGCCCATTTCGAGCGTACAATATTCTTAAAAACTACTGACTATATTAGCTTACTGGCTAACTTATAATTATTACCCGGTATATTTCAGAAAAAACTCATTTAGGTTGTAGAACATCGTATGAAAAACGAAGCTTTATTTAAGACAAACAATGGGTTATAATTATGTATAAAGAAGAGAAATTTGCAAACATTTATTTCTACAGGAAAAACCAACTAAGTAGGTATTCGACTGTTTCATTAAATCGTATTTGATCGTCAACTAAATACATTCTGAATATATATACGACAAAGTAGTAAACAAAAAAATATAGGGTTTAAAATGCCATACACATAACGTAAATTTCTTCATGTTTTCATATAAAACGTGCCTTCAAACTTTCAAGCCGCATTTTCTCAAAATCGCCTATTTACACATAGTCGGTATTTGCAGTAATAGACCGTTATCCTTTCCTTCGTCACATCACATGCAAAACCAATTATAGTCCCTATACAACTTTTTGGTAGAATGAAATTGCTGATGTTTGTAAACAAACATCTTCTGGAAAAACATCTTAAAGACATTTGGTGTATTTAGCCTGGCTTAAAATAAAGAATTTTGTTGATAGTTTTATTTGCAAAAATCAAATATGTACACATTAAACTTTTTTGTAGAACATAAGATGGCTACTTTAACAAAATGTTTAAATGCAAAAAAACACTATACACCATTAAAAGGTTCTACTTGGCGGATAAAGCATAAAAGTTTATATTAAATATTCATATTACATTCTGGCAGTTTATAATGCAACAAATTGACCATTAAGTAACTTTATGCGGAAGCTATCTTTTGAATGCAGCGTCGTATCAATACATGGGTTTTAACATATTGTAGCCCTTGAAAACCTTATTCTATAGGTGCTAAAAACTCGATTTCGTCAAAAAGTCACTTAGTCGGTATTTGCATTAATGGGACGATATGGTCGCACACTGCGGCTTCTTCTTCTTCAACCTAGCGTTTTCCCAGCCTAGCGCCAGGGTCCGCTTTCCTACTCAGTCTTCTCCACTTTGCCCGGTCTTCAGCATACTTAGACGTGAGATTGTTCTCTTGTATGTCCGCTCCCACGACGTCCTGCCAGCGCTTCTTTGGGCTACCGGGGCCGCGTGACTTAGAGCCTTGGACAGCGAGATTAAGGCATCTGTTTTCGATGTAGGCTTAGGAGGATTTTTCTCCCGCGGACGCGCGTTATCCTGCGAGCTAGCTGAGGACTGTTAAGGGTGCCTTTCCACCAGAGATGTGTTATGGATGCTTCTGATATCCACAATCAGCTTAGTCGAACCCGTTCCTACTAGCGCTACGCTTTGTGAACAGTGAACATGATTGGTGGATATCAAACACTATCACGTTGCGCATCTCTAGTGGAAAGGTACCCTAAAGGGCCAGCAACGCGCATGTGGAGGCTCTAGATTGGCAGGCGTCATAGGCTACCGTAACTGCTAATCACCAGGCGGATCGTACCCGTATTTACCATGGTGTGGGACATATGAAAAAAATTACATTGCTGAAATTTATGTTTTAATTACTTCCTTTCATCAAATTTATGATTTTTATCATTTTTTATTTTACCAAAATAGTGAAAAATATTTATATTTTTGCTAAACATCAACGCTATAAAAAAATTTACCGCCTAATTCCCCATAAGTTGATACCAGAGACGATTTTTAAATTTTAGGATTTTTTTTCCATAGTAATTTTTCATTCAACTTTTGGCGGTCGAAAAAACGCATTTTGCATAAATATATTTTACTATATTTTTAGTGTGTCAAAAAGACACACACAAAGAACTAAAAAAACCAAACTTTGGTTCTGTGGGAATAATTATGACCCCCCCCCATACAAATTCTCATTCCACTCCTCTACATGTTTGAATTTTGGAATGATAATATATTATTATTGGTTATTGAATTGTAGGATTTTAAATGTAAATCTTTGTTCGGCAAGAATTAAATTTGTGGGAAAGTTAGTTGTTTTTCGAATGATGTAAATACTTGTATGAATAACTAAGTAATGATCAGCTTATACAAATTAATCGGATAAAGACTCTTTGATCAGTAGCTATATTTGCGCTTGTTGTTATACCTTCTATTTTACTATGATTCACGAATTTCTTACTCATTGACAGTTGTGGTCACTGGTTAGCACTGGGTACTAAACAAGACGTAACTAAAATCGATATACATGTTTACGATAAAAATGTACTTTCTTCAAATGTTTTCACTGTTTGACATCTGTCAACTCTGAAAGACTATCCACCAACATTTTTGCAGAAATATTTACCTAGTCTTGTTAATTTTACCACTCAGGAGTAAAAGCCGTCCATGAAGAAAGGCCTGTACATTAGTGTTCCCGGTAAGCCCTTTGACATCGCGCACGGTAGTGCACAGCCAAGCCAAACAAGATTTCGACAGATGTCCAACAATGAATCTAACCTAGTTCCCCATGAATCTATTAATTGTAATTCATGTGTCTACGCCTTCCAGCGTCTCGGGCCATGACGCAACGGGACAATTGCGCTCACTTGTACTAATTGTCCGTTAAATGGTCACAGCTGCTTGGTAATTGATGGCCACCCGAGTAAGGCGTATGGAAATATTGGGAGGACAATAAATAAGTACAATGCTGCTGGTAAACTTGGCGTGTCTTTACAGATGCTAACTTATCAGTTTCGCGACAAAATTCAAACTTCGAATATTAATTAGTTCTAGTTGCGATGTGAGTTAGTGTCAATAGTGACGTATTTGTTAGGAGAATCACTTTTTAGAACAAGGACTATTAAGCTATTTACTTTTAAAATTTAAAGAAAGAAAGAAATGTCATATTCTAAATCATATTATTCAACATGATGAGGACGAATTATTGTTATACACGGAAGTATGGTTCGACATATACCGTCATTTCTGCAGTTCCCATAGAAGCTCCAATTTGGTCGCAGTCAGTCTGTAACGGCCCTAAGGGCAAAAAACCCAAGAACATAGAAACATGCAGTACGTCTCTTTGCATTTACGAATTAAAATAGTTATTCAATAAATATAATTATATTAAAATATTAAGTTTCATTGATGATTTTTCTCAGAAACATTCACTATTCTTACAAAATTTTATATTGTAAACGGGACTTAATCGCGGTATAACTAAGTTTTTACATAAATTAAATATAACAAGATCATACCATCCCATACATTAAAATGCGACCGCCTACGAACGCGATTATACTCCACCACACATAGATGGCGCCACAAAAAATGCCTTGTTGCCACCGATTATTTGTAGATTGGCATTAAGTGTCAATTCCAAGCCGTAAATCTATGTCAAAAGTGACACTTAACGCCATCTACAAGTATAATCGAAAGCTACAAGACATTTTTTTGTGGCGCCATCTATGTGTGGTGGAGTGTAAGCGCGGTCTTAGGCGGTCGCATTTTAATGTATGGGATGGTATGATCTTGTGATTTAATTTATGGTTTTTAACAAACCTCCGACGCTCTTCATCTGGATTTTGCTCCGGCTTTCACACAAATTAAGCTAGTACCGATTATCTCAGGCAGCCAAAATACAACTGTCTTCCAAGACAGACCAATCTAATTATTCCATAACACTAATTATGTGTAGCCAGACGTCTGTGCTCTGTTCGCGTCATTGCTGCCACAATAAAAATATATTAATGTCGCCCGCAAATGTAGCCAGCCCTTAATCCGATTAGGGGTGTTCACGGGTTATTATCTTCGGGTTTGGGGTTCCGTATGAAAAAAAGAGTATCCGATAGAAATATTTACAAATAAGTATGAAATACTTAACCCTTAAATGCATGACCTTGACAAAGATTTATTCAAATTTGAATTTTGACATGCTGTCAATAGAGTCAAAAATGCATGATGCATATATACCTACATCACTATGCATTTAAGGGTTAAACCACTTAGATGATATACAGGGTTCCCGGTAATTAATGGATATTTTAATACTACCTAAAATTTTAAAAAGTGTGAAAATCTCGAAAACCAGGCGACTTTTACTAAACCTTAACGTCGATTTGGTTAAAAGGTTGTCCATTAATTACCGGGCACCCGGTATACTTAGTCTTAAGGCCTTCAAGAAAACTGCGTACCTACTCCTATTATGTAGAAAGGGCTGTGCTTACCATAGTGACATTGACACTTCACAGTCTTGCCTCTGACAGTTCTGTGCCTATTTCTGGCTTGATAAGTAACATTGTTAACAATAATAACAATATGTCCTTGTTGAACATGAACGCGCAATAAACGGCGAAATGTCACAACTGGGCGACATTTAATAGGCTAGTTTCCTACTAGTCAAATCAGCTTCTTTTTAAGAACTGTCAAAACGATTTTCTAATAATATGGAATTACTATGAATTACTGAGGAGTGACGTCACGGTCAATTCGTTTACTTTATATCTTTCTCTTTGACTTATTAAATATAAATTATGTTAAAACATAACTACTGTCCATATTTTTCTTCTAATTATGTGGTGCTTTATTTCGTGCATTGCATAAAATATTTTATTTTAAGTATAGGAAACTAGCCTATTGTCACTGTTCTGAAACAAGCCACAGGCGGTTTGTTGTTGCTCGTTTACCTCCTGACAAACATATATCCTGTATATTTTTGGGGAGACTTCAAAATAAAACAAAAATATATTTTGTAGGTACATACTCCAATCATTCCATGACTTCGTCTTTGTCAATCTTTAAACTTCTTTGCACCATATAAAGAATTTTCAAGCCATTGGCTTTATTTTAACGTTACTGTTTTGAAAGATTTTTTCTCCTATATAAATTGCACGAAAACTTTAAACACATGGAAACACAAAGATAGAAACTGAAATGAAAGAAAAGGAACCTTTTTCAACAGAATTGAGTTCGCGCTTAACCACTTTTTATTCTAGGGGAAGGATTACATTTGTGTCTCGTAGATTTGTTCCTCAAACTTTTCCCTTTATCGAAATTTTGAGTGATGCAATTCATTCGGATGCACCCGCGTGGAAACTGTCGTTTTTGTTTCATTGAGCAACTCCATTTATATTATTAAACATGATATGAATTTAAGTATTGATCAAATTTATTTGAATTTAGTTTAGGTGCAAGAGTAAGCCCATTTATAAAAAAAAATGGAAGTGCGTGTTATGCTACGTTTACACGAAATTAGTATTTGTCATTAGTACTAAGTCAGTTGTAGGTATTTGTTAGCACCAATAGATATCTATTTCGTTTAATCACTTTTTAAATAAGGAGGGAGATTATTATAGGTTATTTGATTTCATTCATAAATATCATAAGCAATAAGTATTTAGTAACCTATCGGCAAAGTCTATTGAAGTAAATATTTCTCACAGAAATAAAATGTCCTTTTCTAATACGTATTCTTGATTTATTAAGGAAAGGAATTCTAAAACTTACTTAATTTTATTCTAAAACTTACTTAATTTTAGCGTTTACTACTAAATATGTTAAGTTAGTATATAAAATCCTTTGCTAGTAGAGTAGTAGAGGCATTTTCTAACGAGACGTCGTTTGCCCCGTATTGTATGTAGATTGTAGGTATATTTCACATCCACCCTTCAAACGATTTACAAAACGAGTATCATAACTGTTTCTATACCATTTATTCCGTGCATTTGTTTACGGAAGTACATTATAAGAACATTTAAACTGAAATAAAATAGAATAATGCTCAATTTACATCAAAACAACCGTATTTTTTTGTCCTTACGCGATATTTTAGATAAATTATGAGGAAGTGGGATTGTCTGTTCGCTTCACGAGTAAATGACTTGATGCTTATGACTGCACTGTTTATCACGACATCATAGTAGATTATAGGGATGGTATCTGTAATTAGGATTAGAGTAACATTTGAGATGTTAACCATAAAAATAGTTAAGAATGTTTTTGTGTAAAACCTTTTACTAAAACTTACGTTTCTTTTACAGACGCCTGCGGCCTGTCGGACGTGTCCCACATAGAGAGTTTACAAGAAAAATCCCAGTGCGCCCTCGAAGAGTACTGCAGAAGTCAATACCCCAACCAGCCCACGAGGTTCGGGAAACTCCTCCTACGGCTGCCCTCGCTCCGGACCGTCAGCTCCCAAGTCATTGAGCAACTGTTCTTCGTGAGGCTCGTGGGGAAGACCCCTATAGAAACTTTGATAAGGGACATGCTGCTCTCCGGAAGCTCGTTCTCCTGGCCGTACATGGCGACCATGTGACACACGATGTGGAGACAGCTGGCGGCCGCCTGATCCTCGTCGTACGGCTTCCCGCCGTACTTGCCCAGCCAGCGGTTCGATCCGTTCCAACGGTTCCAGCGAGAAGTGCCCCAAGAAGACGCCGTCACTAGCTCCAGCGAGTTCCAGGAAACAGCCACCGAGGAATACTTCAGCTCCAGAAGCAGGGACAGCGAGCGGACTGAATGTCCCACCTTTGACCCCATATCAGCTTTTTACCCCCCCAAAACAACCGAGAGCCAGGAGTTTGAGACGACGCAGGACACTCAGAAAAACGCTCAAAAGACTTCCATGATGATCGACAACCTACTAAACCTACGGCCCGAACCGTGCGACATGAAATGAACATTTAGTGGTCTATTAGTTCAAGTTTTTTTGTTCCTCTGTAAAAATACTTAGGCTTATATTTAATTGTACATAAAATGTTTTATTGTAATATAGTTATGATAAGGTGCGAAAGGTATAGAAGTTTTCTACGATGTTTGTGATAGGTCGAAGAAATCCTTTTATTATCCATTGCGTTGATCGAATGGTTCTTGTATATTATGCGAGCGCCTTAAGAGTCAATGGATAGGGAATATTATTTATATTATCTTCTGTAAAGCCAATGAGGTTTTTATAACAAATTTATATGATAAAAGGCAATAATATTACATCGGTCGTGCAATGTTGGTGTGTATGTAGTAATAGTGTAGATACTTAGTCAGCGACATAGTTTTTTGGATATTTTTATTTCACAGTGGTGCTCTTTGGTATTTATTAATTCAGAATAAATATGAGATTTGAATGGCTCTACCAAAATTACTTTAAAATCTCTCTTTTTGCAGTATATCAGTTGCTTCATTGAAATTGCATCAAAAAAAATATAAAAGAGAAAACAGCAAATAAAATTAATATTAAAAGTATTTTGGTAGAGCGCAAGCAAAACTTTGGTACAATAAGTTTTGGCATTATTTTCTAAAATGTAAATATTTAAAGGTCCATGTCTACTTAAATAATTCCGTAAAAGCATTTATTGTATCGTTCCTTGACTTTTTTAGAGTTTTACGTTTTATAATTATTATTGAAGGTAGCTTTCATAGAAAGATTTATTATTGTATGTATAAACACACCAGTTTATTTTCTACTTCTTAATGATTTCTTAGTGAGAAATAAATTATATTTGTTTTAAAGAATTTATACCTAAATAAATCATAATAGTGAAAATGTTTCTGAATTTGATACCTAATTAGTAATATTCACTACGAAGTAGTATTTTTTCTGTAATATTTTCACCCTTATGAAAAACCAGTCAGTTTTTAAAAAAAAAATTTGCACAATTTTTTTTCTTCATTTTTCAACTAAGTACTGTTTTTAACGAAACATTGTTTTGAAAACTTACTGTTATTTATACGAGATAATGCTTCGTACTTTCTAATCTAATGGGTTTTATTTAGAATGATTGTTTTTTCATTTAATTTTTATTGCATTTGTTTATTATGCATTTAATATTCCTTCAAAAAATGTAAAGTCCATAGTGCTCCTGATTATTTGGGCAAGTAACTTGCGGTATTCTACTTACCTAATGTAAACGCAGCTTAAAGCGAAGTCTTATTTTTTTTGAGGTTAAAACAATTATTCCAAATAAAACTCCAACTAATGTCTTAATGACATGTCTCCTACCAAATCTGTAATAATGATAAACCAATTTTAAAATGCGCTTTCCTAAATATGAAGTGTCTCGCTAACGTAACGCACAATATAATCAGATTCGCGTAATATAGTCAGATTAAGCTAAGTTGGCACGTTGGGAGTAATTTCTTTAGCACAGACATTGTAAATGTTATTGTAAACGTAAAATTCTATAAAATTAAGACATTTAATTAATACATGAACAGTTTATGTTATTAAAACCGCTGCCAAAGCTGAGCGTAGGTAGGTAGGTGAGGCTTTTGCTTGCGTTGCGTCAGCAAGACTACTTTAAATAGCTATGCTATGAAGGGCGCATTTTAAAACTGGATTGTCTCTATGTAAAAAAAGCAATGTAGGTATTTATTCGCAATAATGTACAGTGAAGGTGTAACATAGGTCAGTGTGTATGAGACTGTATGAAGTGTACGATGTATGGAGTAATGTTGAGGAATAAAAAAATGTCTCTCTGGATTTCGACATGTTTGTTTTATTAAACCTTAATATATAAATCAATTAAGTACCAGTGGCGTAGCGTCGATACAACTCGATTCCCAACGGGTTCCCTAAAATTCTGCAGTGTCTGTAGAAGTCCATACAAAACAGATCCCAAAAACCCCTCCGGCTTTACCAACAAAAATGATCACGCGTCGCCACTGTTAAGTACATACCTGCAGGTGTAATAATTTCAGATGTGACTAGGGTCAATCGCCGATCAGTCTATAATAAAAAATAAACATTATTTTGATAGGTCTTGGCATATGGATTATAATTTAACAATGGTATATCTTAGAATTTTACCGCTATTTCTATGATGAGTATCACACAACCATTTTAAGTATACCACAAATAAGTGAGAAGCATAATTTAACTATTAAAACGAGAAAACTCTTATTGATCTCTGTATGGCCCAAAGGTTAGGTGGTATAGAATGCCTTCTGGCATTAAGTTGGCCTTTTGTACAACTTTTACTATGTAATAAAGTTAAAATAAATAAATATAACTAGGTTAGATGAACAAACTATTCATAGGTATGCTGTCTAAATGTGAGTGTGTTAAGTAAAAAGTCCCACTTTGTTGGGTACGGTCACGGAGTTTAATTGTTGGTCCACTTCTAGCTCATTTTATACTGGTCATCTCATAGTTAAGCGTAGCTAACCTATGACGTTCCAGTATAAAATTAACTTTTTTTTTTATTATAAATGGGCTTACTCTTGACCACAGACTAGCCAAAGGCAAAGACGTGACCTACGATGGAGTGAGCTCGCCCAGAAGATGAGATTTACTAGAAGTGGATCAACAATTAAAGTCCGTGACTGTACTATAATGGCGAGATTTTACTTGTATCTTTAAGTATATGAAGAAACTGACAAAGCGGCTCTATAGCAATCGACATAGTGGGACGTTTTCCCGTGCACACTCACAAAATATAGATAAGGGTGAAGAAAAAATCTTTTGAATTTTTCCTCGCCCTCCAATGCCTAAAATAAATTCGAGGAAAAATAAAAAAAAACAATACCAATTAAATAAAACAGTTCAAAATTACTAAGTATCATACAAATCTCTCAACAATTGTAAGTTGTAACTTGTAACACTCATATCTCCCTAATCAGAGCTGATAGCCATTTGCCACATAGGAAATTCCCATGCGCAGAGCCATGGCGTGAGCGGGCGCAGCACGCGAGCCGCGCACACGTGGGAAGACTAATTACTGCTGTGTGTAATTATATGTGACGGATACTTTGTTAGGAGGAACCAGGAGGTTTAGGGTAAAGTTATTCATAATTGAGAGGGAAACATATGAAGCTTAAATTTGACAGCTGAGAAAGACGTCATTAGAAGAGCTTCGGTAGTAGTCGTTTGATAGTTTAGGCCACGTAGACAAGATATCAAACTCTTAGTTTATCAAAGTTATCTCTCTCTTCCGTATTTAGTGTCACAGGGAGTGATAATTACCATACAATAAGGATTGTAAACGACTGACATCTGTTCTACGCAAAACGAAGTATACCGTAACACCCCTACTGGCCCAGACCGAAAGATATACCTATCTATTGATATATTAGTCAAGGTCAAATTATACATTATGCAGATGAGTTAAGAAAGTGATTAAATCTACCTACCCGATTTGTCGGTTTACAAAAAGGAAGTTTTTGAACGAAACGTTACTTTTTATTTCACGCTTCTACCTCAACTTCACATTTAAGTATGTAATATCTGGGCAACCGAGCTTCGCTCGGTTCTGTTTCGTATCCTTGACATGTGTCGCCATCTAGTTCAAAAATGAATAGTACCTACATCGAGCGAAAGAATTCTCAGCCTTAACAACACAACTACTCCACACGAGATGGCGCGCATTTCGCCACAAAAACTCAAATAGTGTATTTTCCATTCGTTTTAGCCTTGACCTGTGTCGCCATCTAGTGTTTGCAATAAATAGTACTTACATCGACCGAAAGAATTCTGTCTTAACAGTACAACTACTGCACACGAGATGGCGCGCGAAGAAAAACGCATGAAAACTCGAAAATTCGCGTTTTCCGGGACCTAAGGATAAGTTAGACCGATTTTTCACCCCCAAAAACCCCCACATAACAAATTTCTGCGAAATCGTTAGAGCGGTTTCCGAGATCGTCAGTGTAAATAAATATATATATATAAATAAATAAATAAATAAATATACAAGAATTGCTCGTTTAAAAGTATATATATTATATATCCAGTAGGTAATCAGAAGGTCAGCAGTTCTAAAAAGGTTTGTATATTAGCCACGTCAGCAAATTTTAATTTGCATTTGTGGCCACCTGACGAAGCCTTCGTTGCGGATGACTTTTCAAATGTGATCAGTTTTTTTTTGTTTTTAATTTAAGATTGCCTGTATTATGCTAATGATATGTTAACTTACTCATTACAATAATAAAATTAATGTACTTAAATAAAATAAAAAATGATCCTATTTTGTTACCAACGTTTAGTAACATAAAGTCGACTTCCGTAAGATATATACAGGATAATTGTTATAATTAACAAGATACTAGAGAACCTTAGTGACGAAACGAAACTTACTAAAATCTCAATTCATAAAAAAAATCTGGGTAACAAAATAGGAATTAAAAAAAAAACATTTTTTTTTTAGAACTGCTGAGGTAAGTTAAGCTTTGCTTAACACTGATACAACTAAACATTCCTCCGAACTTAATAATTGGACCGGTAAATAAAAAAAAAACATTTACTGAAACTAGAAGTAAAATCACTATTCATATAGCACAGTTGATAATGACATAGGAAGCACCTGTTAGGGTTGTCACGGGCATGCCGTGACTGTGATTGTTTCCCACGACACCCCTGCTGTTATGTGCGAGTATGTTAGTCAAGGTCAAAAGTACCTATAGTTATTAATTAACGTAGTCGTCTAACTTAGTAGGTACATATTTCATATAATAAGTAGGTATTATTTTTATAAGATATGTAAATAAATCAATAGCGCGAAACCCATAATTGTCATAAGTCCATAACTATTGAAATCGAACATAATCCTTCCGGTGTGAATAATATTTTAATATTACAATATCTAATGCAATTTTTACTTAGAGACACTGGCACCAAAAATAAAAATTCCATATCTCATGACTATACTCAAACGAATCATGTCAACATATTTTTAATAATATTACAATCTAAACAGAAAAAAAACAAGACTTTTGTCTTAAACTATGGACTATGGGATATGGGTTAAATTGTGGCGTAGGCGAGAGGCTGGCAACCTGTCACTGCAATGTCACAGTTTCGTTTTCTTTCAACCCCTTATTTGCCAAGAGTGGCACTGAAGCTTTAGTAGTTTCATGTGTTCTGCCTACCCCTTTATGGGATACAGGCGTGATTGTATGTGTGTGTGTATGTGTTTTGTCTTAAACAAGTTAATCGGTTGAGTAGTTTAGGAGCAAATTGCCTGTGACAGACGAACAGACAAACGCACTTCTGAAGTACGAAACCCTAAAAACGTGTTCGTTGTCATATATTCTAGATTAGGTACTTCCAAGCTAACACAAGTCATCCCTTATTAAAATATGTAAACCATTTAATTATACCTTTAGCATACTTCCGAATAAATTAATTGCCATAGACGTTCCACTTAACGACATTTTGATATACGCAGGTGCTTCCGATTGCTAGGGGTGTCACAGGAATGTGCAGTGATTGCTTCCCACGCCAATAGCGTGACAACCTTATCGAAAGGGGTTTAATCATTTTGGTGACATGTGTCTCATATAATAGGTAAACTAGTGGTTCTGTGAGCTGTAGATGTATATTATCTGCTCGTTCAAAATCAAAGATACAAATATCTGCTAAAATCGATTTCGAAGCTGTGTCGAATTAAAATCAAAAATCCACAGGTGCTTCTAATTGCAGTTAGGGGTGGCACATGAATGTGCAGTGATTGCTTCCCACGCCAGTAGCGTAGCGTGACGGACAACCCTGGCGAAAGGGGTTGGTCGTGTTGCTGAAATGCCAGTAAGTAAAACCACCCAAATATCTGCGTATACCACAAATAAGGTTCGAAATGGGTTCGAATGATTTGAATTTCGAACTATGTGCAATGTCACACACACAGGCTTAGAATAAATTTAAAAGTGGAAAATGTCTGTCTTGGGTGTTGCATTGCAGACGTTTCTGCTAATCAGAAGTTAAAAATTGATATGCAATGTCCTCAACGTTTTTATTTGATATCCGATAAATCGATATTGAAAAAATAATCCGACCGACTAACTGATGCACCTACTTTCTGATTCTATTATATAAATTTGGAAAATAAATGGATTATGCGACGTTCTTGCCAATGTCACTTCTTCCTATTCGCAATTCTGGACCATCTGAATTCTACGCAATTAGTATTTCACCTCATTCGCTATTGTGCACAGTTATTACTTGTGAACAGTGGCGATTCTTCCTGTTCGCAATTCTGCACATTCTGAATTGCACACAGTAGTTTTTGACCTCATGCGCTATTATGTGCAGTCATTATTTGTGTACAATAGCGATTCTTCCTGTTCGCAATTCTGCACAATTTAAGTTCCACACAACAGGTATTTCGCCTCATTCGCTACTGTGCACAGCCATTATTTGTGTACAGAATTGTTTCTTCCTATTCGCAATTCTACGCAATCCGAATTCGACGCAATAGGTATTTCACCTCATTCGTTATTGTGCACAGTCATTATTTGTATACAGTATAGTTTCTTCCTATTCGCAATTCTACGCAATCTCGATTTCACACAATAGTATTTCACCTCATGCGCTATTGTGCACAGTCATTATTTGTGTACAGTATAGTTTCTTCCTATTCGCAATTGTACGCAATCTGAATTCGACTCAATAGTATTTCACCTATAATAGTATTTGCGTTTCTATGTGTGCGTGTTTGCGGGGACTGAGGAAGCTGAGATTGTGCAAAACGAGATTGTACACAAGTAATGACTGTGCATAAAATCGAATGAGGTGAAATACTATTGGGTCGAATTCAGATTGCGTACAATTGCGAATAGGAAGAAACTATACTATACACAAATAATGACTGTGCACAATAGCGCATGAGGCGAAATACCTATTGTGTGGAATTCGAACTGCGTAGAATTGAGAATAGGAAGAAACTATACTGTATACAAATAATGACTGTGCACAATAACGAATGAGGCGAAATACCTATTGCGTCGAATTCGGATTGCTTAGAATTGCGAATAGGAAGAAACAATTCTGTACACAAATAATGGCTGTGAACAGTAGCGAATGAGGCGAAATACCTGTTGTGTGGAACTTAGATAGTGCAGAATTGCGAACAGGAAGAATCGCTATTGTACACAAATAATGACTACACATAATAGCGCATGAGGTCAAAAACTACTGTGTGCAATTCAGAATGTGCAGAATTGCGAACAGGAAGAATCGCCACTGTTCACAAGTAATAACTGTGCACAATAGCGAATGAGGTGTAATACTAATTGCGTAGAATCCAGATTGTCCAGAACTGCGAATAGGAAGAAGTGACATTGGCAAGAACGTCGCATAATCCAAATAAATACGAATAATTGCCATCTCTTCCATTTCCATCACACTCGAGTAACCAGCAGTGTGGGCAGGTCAAGCGTTGTGTCAGGAGTCGCCAACCGCCCGTCACGGTGCTGCGTCTTTTGTGCGCACAATTAGGTCGTGGTTTAACGGTCGCACTGATTTATTTGAAAATGGAACGTTATTTTTGACGTGATTGAATTGGCGACAGTTTTTTAACCGTTTTTACCCGATAAAGGACGATTTTATGTTTATTTGGGATGCAGTGTAGTTAGATGTAGTAAGATTTGTCTCATTAGGAATTGTGTTACATATTTATATTTTGTGACTTGTCTGCTCTTTATAAGTAAACTTAAACTAAATAGGACATTACAAAATAATTGTTGTACTGTAGGTAATAGGCGTCACCGATTTCATTGACACCTTATGCATTGTCAGGTCACCGGAATCTTTTTAATTTGGATTCGTATAGATATCCAAAACCAGGCAGGCAATTATGGTCGCGCGATAAATGATAAAACAGCAGACCATCCCTATCGCACTATTTGTAAGTGCGGTAGGGACGGTCCGATATTTTATCATTTATCGCGCGACCATGATTGCCCTACAGAGATACAGTACCAGTTGCTTATTTATGAAGTTTTAGCCCTTACTAATTCAAAATTAAAAATAATTTGTGAAATTATACTTCGAGTCAGATAAAGTTATTTAAATGAAGCCACAGATGGCTGCATATATACCATAGATCAAGCAAACGTATCTACTTACCGTGTCAAATGAACTCAGTAAAATCCACTGAGTTGTCCGTCTTTCATCGCAGCTTGCAGATTTCGGCCGTCAATTTGTGTAAGTTGAAGTCAACAAAAACATTAAAAATGCCTCGTTACATGATAGGTATCTAATTGCAATAACACAGAAATTATGAACACTTAAGTGCCTGAGACGGGATACCCCCATTTGCCAGAATTTCATTTGCCATAATTTTATTTGCCATCCTATTCAACAATCATATTATTGTTTCTCATAACATCTTATGCCATAATCATTGTTTACTATATTAATCTAGTGCCAGAAACTTTGTTTCCCATAAAGTCAGTTTCCATAATGTCATTTGTCAGAATCATCGAAATCCGTAATTACCACATTCCATACCATCATTTGTCATACAAATTAGCGTCCAGAAAAGTCAATTTCCATAATGTGCTTTGGCAGAATCGAAAACTACTATAATAGGTACTAGAAGGACTAGAGAATGAAACTGCTATCAGAAAGTAGGTTAGGTTAGGTTAGAACTGTGACCCCCTGGAAAATGAAACTGCTATCAGAAAGTAGGTTAGGTTAGGTTAGGTTAGAACTGTGAACCTCTGGAAAAGGAAACTGCTTGAAAAGTAGGTTAGGTTAGGTTAGAACTGTGACCCCCCGGAAAATGAAAATACTATCAGACAGTAGGTTAGGTTAGGTTAGAACTGCGACCCCCTGGAAAATGAAACTGCTATCAGAAAGTAGGTTAGGTTAGGTTAGAACTGTGACCCCCTGGAGAATGAAACTGCTGGAAAAGTAGGTTAGGTTAGGTTAGAACTGTGACCCCTGGAAAATGAAACTGCTATCAGAAAGTAGGTTAGGTTAGGTAATAATATGGGCAACAATTAATATGGCAATAATTGCTTATGGCGTTTGAATATTCTATGAAACCATATTATTGCACTTAGTAATATGGCTAACAAATAGTATGGCATTGTATGATTATGGAAGGTAATATTCGGATAAACAACGAGTATGTCATATGATTTTTATGGTAAACAAATCATTCGGGCAAATGAAATTCAGGCAAGTTAGGTTCGGGCAAATGAATATTATGTTAAATGACTGTCGGGCAAACAATAGACAACCGCCTGAGACATATTTAAAATCACAAGCAAGTAACTTCAGTACAAAATCTGACACGCTCGGCCGCCATACAAATAGATGAACTTGTTTCTTCTATCTAAATTTAATTTTGTGACTTCAAGCAAGACATTAATTTAATTTAATTAACACATGCAAAGTCTTTGGCTGTTAAAATCGATGTCAACTTACTGAGCACAGTCTGATTCTCGAGAGTTTATGGGTACACTAAGCTACTCAATTGTTACATCACTATTATTTACGGTATGTTACGTTAGCCCTTTCGATGAGTAAGGTTGTATGCGTAAGATTTAACTACCGTTAATAATTTAAATTACATCAACAAGGCCCTTTACATCGAGATGTGCATAACAAATTGGTGTAATTATTTAACTGATCAATAAAGATATTAAAAATGTCAATTTTAAAGAATATTTTAGCGCTTCGCATATTGTGCGAAGATTTTACGAATACTATAATAACATTCATAATCAGGATAATATCGCAAAACATTTTCTCAGTTCTTGATACCTGGTACTGATACTAGCGAAATTGAAGAGCAAAATGACATCCTTATAGAAAATTTAAACCTGTTAATTTTTTTTTTTCAAAAAGTAACTATACATAAGAAGAAAATTATACTATTTTTGCTTTTTATGAAAAGTAAGTTTGGACTTTGAATATTATGATTTATCTATCATTTACCTACTAATTGCCCGTGTGGTGACGGGTTAAGAATTTCACCACCCCCTTTCTTCCCGTGGGTGTCGTAGAAGGCGACTGTGGGATATGGGTTTAAATTGTAGCGTAGGCGAGAAGCTGGCGACCTGTCACTGCAATGTCACAGTTTAGTTTTCTTTCAACCCCTTATTTGCCAAGAGTGGCACTGAAACTTGAGTAGTTTCATGTGCTCTGCCCACCCCTTCATGGGATAAAGGCGTGATTGTATGTTGTTGTATGTTTACCTACTAATCGATAATAAAATAATACCCTCGTTGTGTTTAATTTAGTCTGTAAGCGTGATTGTTATATATGTTTTTGTGTAAAACAAAAGGAATTCATACATACATACATACCTTACTAATCGTTTATACACTTCCATATGAAATACTCGCCGTATAGTCCTGTATTTAGCCGCTTATCTCAATTACCTTCATACTCATCCACCATTGGCTCCTCACACCATCTTTTTCAGTTTCAGCGGGGGCGGGGCAAAGGTCGTCCAATGAGGTCACAGGTCGCGACCCTCGACCCCGCGGCGCGATTGATTTGTACTTGCGGAGGTGAGTGCCGAAGGTTTGACGCCCCTACACTGGATAGGCTGCGTCAAAGGCTTGGATTCGTCCATATACTTAGACATATAGTTAAACTTATTGCTGGTTAAGCAAAAGTTTATGAAAGAGGTAAAAAATTAAGATTAACAGCGGAGGTGATTCGGTATCAAATACAAATGTGTAGGAGGCGTAGGGTAGGAGGCACACTTGATGCTTATACGGAATTCTCTGCCAGTCAACCTTCAACTTTACACCTTAAACGAATTATTATTATTATACTGTGTATATTTGTATCCCACCAAAAACATACCTGTTAAAAAGGGGGCAAAGTTCCTATAGGCTAATTGTTCCCCTAAAAAAGAGTTGAAAACCAATTTAATGCCAAGTTTATATGGAACTCAAAATACGGTACAGTTGTGAAAATACGTAGTACATAGGTATTACTTGGTTAAAAATATCTAAAATCGACTGATCCTTCACAAGCAGACGACAGGTATAGAAGCATTTTATTCACAGTACCTAGTGTAACTTCACGAAATATTTTGGTGATTTTGTCCTATTACAATTTCAAGATGTTACAGCGTTATTTTGTATTTTTTTTGCAGTTCGTGTCTAAAGTTAGGTGCTATACCTAGTATATTGGAGTGTTCTTCATCCAAGCTCTCATCAGGTTTGTTACTAGAATTGGTGCCTTTTTATTCGATATACGTGCCATATAAAGTGCTATTGAGTCTCGTCGTGCCGTTTGTCTAAATTACATAAGTTCCTTAATAACCACTACACCAACTTAGTAATCGTGAGTAAAAAATCATTATTCATGCTTTCGATCCATCCATACATTACCCTATCAAAGGCAACACTTTGAACGCAACTCAATGCCATGAAAGCCTCCGTCCACTTGTTAGTCTTCCTTCACCACTTCACTAAATTCCTCCAACAGTATCACTTAGCCACCTATCCATTGCGCGCTTTGTACTAGTGTCATAGAGAAGGTTGGATGTGAAAGAGGTAATGGATGGTGTGTAAAGTGGTCCGGTGGTGTGTGTTTGTGTTGAATGGTGTGCTGTGACGTGGGACTGTCAATCACAATCAGCCCCGACCACCCGCGCGATTAGGCACGGGTTAAGACTTTAGAGATGGTTGGAGATGGGTTTGATACAAATAATTGTTATTTAATAATATTCACGTAATATTTTCGTAAGAAAAACGTCCAAGTGTTTAAAATTTACTTCCGATTCCGATTACTTGCAATCAATATTAAGGTTGTCTAATAGGATATCTATATCCTATTAGACAACAGATAGAGGAACATGTATTTATTAATTACATATTCAAGTTTAGTTATTTTATTCATAACTAATTGAATTTGGTTCATAACTAATTGAAGCTGGATGCATTTGGATTTGGCTAGTATGTTATACTTGTAGTGCATATCACTCCCACATGTCTTAGAAATACTGGACATTGAGAAACTATTCATATAAAAAATAAATAAATGCGGACCTATAACATTGCCTTTAGGTACCCCTCTACACTTGTGCAGTTCTAATTTTTTTTGGAATTATGTTTTGTTTAATACATTCTTGACATGCACCTTATTTGTTAATACGCTCTATTTTATGCCACGTAGGTATCTTGGAAGCCCTTCTAAATATACCTTTTGTATTTCACTAATACTTTTAATATGTCATGATTAACACAATCAAACGCCTTTACTCATATCAAGAATAGACGGTACCAATTGATAAGAACTAATAATTTAAGTAGTGTTTTTACCGTCTCCACAGCACCTCTGTCCAATTTCAACAATCGCCTAGGTGTACAAGCATCGCCGTTTACCAGATATCCGTCCGTCCGTCCGTCTTATCTCCATCTCACACATAACTCACGGGAACAGTTATTTCTAACTTTTGTTTCTCGTCACGTTTGGTTACTGTGATGTGAGAATTGTTATCAATTATATCAATGATACGTTTAATAAGGTGATTTGTTTGACAGCTAAGATATGTACAGGGAAATCACACCTCAGGATTTTTAGTATTGATTTGACCTTTTTTTCACGGAAGATAGAAAAAAAATGCAAATGCAATTAAATACACTAACGAGTCTTATTATGTTAACAGCAGAATCACTAAACAGTGTTTAATTTCGAACGGCCGAGAGCGGTTGATATGGTGTAGCGAGTCTCACGTCAGCCGCGATAGATGGAGACTCGGGTTCGATTCCCGCGCGGCTTCAACACCAATGGAGGCAAGGTTTGATCGTTTTTTTCTTTGGTGTATGATATCTATTCCAGTCTATATACTTAGTATTAATTTGTAAACATGCCTAAAAAAATGAAAGTCAGCTAAACTTGATCCATTGGACTTTAGAACGTCTAATTTACTTAGAATCAAAGCTTCCTGAAACAGAATTTTCATTGCTTGTGCTTTTCAACTCAGGTAAAAGGTAGCGCAGCGACGTCAAAAGTCATCGAATCGGCACGTTTATGACGTCACTGTCCCTCGAATAGCCTTCGCGAGGGTGATTTTTTACGTCACCGCTATTTGATCAAATTCCGGAACACATGAGATTAGAAAAGGTCCTGAGACTGAGTTTCAACTCCCAATTGGGTAACTTTAAGGAATTTTAGAACTGCATTTGGGTAGAAAACTACTTCCAAACAAACACGCTAGGTAAGTATCGTAATTATAATAAGTTAAAGAGAGAGCATAACATTTTTCCAAGCTGAAGAGACGTTATTTGTACTTTGCGAAAAGTACGATTTTTTTATATATTGATTTAAACTAACACGATCTTCACTCATATTATTAAATTAAAACGGGACTTAATCGCGTAAAACTTACGTTTTATATTTAACCCGACGTTTCAGACATGACATTACGTCCGTGGTCACGGGTAGACTGGCTGGGAGTTGTATCAACATCTTCTAGCTGTACGAGTTTTTCGAACTACCTGCACTTGATTGTCATCAGTCACTTTTACGCTAGGGTTGCCACTCTGCCTACATACAACACTCACGACATCCGATGGTATCCTGATGGGTCCTGCATAATCCCAAAGTCCTTTCAACTGAACGTCTTTACTATAGCAGGAAAGTACGTGAAGCGATTGAAATCAGGAAACATCGTAATTTCAATCAAAATGAAGGGCAAGGGATTTCATCTTCGTGGAATCCAGTGATTAGCAAGTGTAAACGTGAGAAAACTTCCCGTCCCATACCATCGGATGTCGTGAGTGTTGTATGTAGGCAGAGTGGCAACCCTAGCGTAAATGTGACTGATGACAATCAAGTGCGGGTAGTTCGAAAAACTCGTACAGCTAGAAGATGTTGATACAACTCCCAGCCAGTCTACCCGTAACCACGGACGTAATGTCATGTCCGAAACGTCGGGTTAAATATAAAACGTAAGTTTTACGCGATTAAGTCCCGTTTTAATTTAATAACACGATTTTTTTCTTACTAAAATATTTAGTAGCTTCATGTGCTCTGCCTACTCCTTTATGGGATACAGGCGTGATTGTATGTATGATTGTATGTAAAATATTTTTAGTACCAACAAGGTTTTTATGTACTGACTTGAGTTATCTTTCCGTCCGATACTAGTAAACTAAGAATGAATTGTTTGTGCATTTCTACGAGATGGCCTCCCTTATCATCTAAACCATCAGGTAGGTACAGAATGATATGATTGTAGTACTTGAATCCGCGCGATGTCTTGAAGTCGTAATCTTTATCTGAATTCCCTTGAAATTCCCAAAATCTGCGGACGTATCTTCCGATCCCCACCCCACTGACATTGAACCCTCATTTCATTTGGGCACTCAAGGAAGTGTCGGCACTTGTGCGCGGATAACTTGTCACTTAAGTTATAGTGCGTGGGGCCAATCAGGGAATGGAACAGTGGGATGTTGACTTTTAGAGAAGTGCATTACCTACTCAATTGACAAAGAAGGGATCTTTTGAGTGTACCTGTTTTTTTTTAAGGTTAGGAAGCTTGGTTGATGTTTAGTAATTAATTTTAGTACGAGTTCTTACTTTTGCCACTACTAAAAAGTGTATTTCCGAGCTCATATGACCCGGCAACCTTCAAATCAAGGGTGAACAGGCATCTTCTGGGCAAGCTCACTCCATCGTAGGCGTGCTGCTGCTGCTCCACGTCGCCTTTGGCTAGTATGTGGCCAAGAACGAGCTCATTTAAGTATAATAAAAAAAGAAAAACATAATAGCAATTTCATGAACTTGCTGTTAACACTAATCAAAGTGTAAATATGTCTCAATATAAAGGCCAGCAACAGTTATCCCGCGACCGTACTGTCACTGTCCTAATTTAAATTGCTATGTTATTATGTAGGTACTCTTTACCCTTCATCTTCTACAGTCTTTCCCTCAATGTTGTGAATCGTTCCATCACGTTTATCTCTGTTTTGTAGAGATGGAAATGCACAAACGCTTACTATAATCGTTATCGTAGCTAGCTATCTGTATCGCTCTTCGGTATTGGCGATCGGCGTCTAGCGTCAACAATTGTGATTTTGGCTAGACCGCCAGGTTTCTCATCAGGCTTCTGTCCCTTGCCAAGCGCTTGACCTCCTCGTACAGTCTTCGTGCCTTTAACTTTTCCCGTCATTATAAATGTACCTACATCCAGGCTCTCCGGAAGCAACATAAGAGGTATCTGTATAGGAAAGTAAGTGACCACAATGGGTAAGTAATAGAACGTATACAAACGTATGGTATATTCGGTAGAAGGTATAATTTCAATTTGTATAATTTTGTATGGTATAAAGTTCAATTAGTATAATTGCTGTTATATATAATTTTAGATAGCATAAATTCAAATTATATAATGTTTGTTACATATAATATTGTTTCCTATAAGTAAAATGTGGTATAACGTTGAAGTAATAGAATATACAAAACGAATACCATACAGGTGATATAAGCGCCTGCTGTTTTCTCTCTCTCGCTCCTCGCTCTTTTGACAGGATTCGTTTCTGTGGGGTCACAATTCAAACCTAACCTAAACCTACTATTGTGACAGGATTAGTTTCTGTGGGGGTCACAGTTCAAACCTAACCTAAACCTACTTTTTTGACAGGATTCGTTTCTGTGGGGTCACAGTTCAAACCTAACCTAAACCTACTTTTTTGACAGGATTCGTTTCTGTGGGGGTCACAGTTCAAACCTAACCTAAACCTACTTTTTTGACAAGATTCGTTTCTGTGGGGTCACAGTTCAAACCTAACCCAAACCTACTATTGTGACAGGATTCGTTTCTATGGGGTCACAGTTCAAACCTAACCTAAACCTACTTTTATGACAGGATTCGTTTCTGTGGGGTCACAGTTCAAACCTAACCTAAACCTACTTTTTTGACAGGATTCGTTTCTGTGGGGTCACAGTTCAAACCTAACCTAAACTTACTATTGTGACAGGATTAGTTTCTGTGGGGTCACAGTTCAAACCTAACCTAAACCTACTTTTTTGACAGGATTCGTTTCTGTGGGGTCACAGTTCAAACCTAACCTAAACCTACTTTTTTGGCAGGATTCGTTTCTGTGGGGTCACAGTTCAAACCTAACCTAAACCTACTTTTTTGACAAGATTCCTTTCTGTGGGGTCACAGTTCAAACCTAACCTAAACCTACTTTTTTGACAGCGTTCGTTTCTGTGGGGTTCCCAACCTAATTTTGTGATTTATATGACATGTTGTTATATTTTTTAATATTTATATATTATTAAAGATATAGTAAATGTAATTAGTTAATATGTATATAATAGTATACGGTAGTATGTATATTGTATGTTATATTATTTGTATCTTATACAAATTGAAATTATACCTTTTGTGCATTATACATAAAAAAAGTATACTTTTTGAGCGTTTGTAAATTGAGAATATGCCAAAAGTTTGTATTCATTATGTTACGCACCCACCACAATAGCCATTAGAAACTTTTCAAATATAATAGGTCAACCGAAGCCATTAGAAACATGATACAGTACACACTTACGGTTCTCTTTTAATATTGAATGTCACTATAAGACAAACTGATACCTTAACTAAACTATGGGATGAACATTGAACAGTCACAGTATTTCTGAATCGAAACGACTAAACATTCAAGAAAAGAGCAAAGCATCTTTACCAGTGACGCTCCAAGAAAAATTTCAAATCCCCAGTTAATAAAATCCAAAATGCGGGTGTCAAATCGCTCTATCAGGCGGCGAATTGTAAACGCGACAACTGTCAGCGTGACGAGTCTTATCTGCCGGTAAAAAACGAACCCCAAGGGTGGAGCCACCCTTGAGGTTGTGGCTAAAAAGTGACGGTACAGTTGAGTGAGGAAAATGTAACTTTTAGCCGGAAAAGCAACTTAAAAGGTGCAGCAGAGTCATATCATGTAAGATGGTGTAATATTACATCATATTTGGGATTTGCTGATTTTTCTACCTTTCTACACATTTATTAGGTATTTTTCTATGGTACTCTATTGGAATGGAACACCACATTTTACAATATTTTAGACTTCTTAATTTACATGCGCTTTTGCAGCTCACTGTACCTAGTCCACAGAAATATATGGATCTTATATAATTATCATCATAAAATGAACGAAGACAAAAACCAGGAACTAGGTAACATTTAGGTATATATTTTTAAGGTACCTATTATTTCACTTAAATTAAAACTTTATTAATCAATATTAAATACATAAATACATATAATCACGCCTGTATCCCATGAAAGGGTAGGCAGAGCACATGAACTACTCAAGTTTCAGTGCCACTCACAATTTAACTCATATCCCACAGTAGACTTCTACGACACCCACAGGAAGAAAGGGGGTGGTGAAATTCTTAACCCGTCACCACACCATAATCAAATAATTTTGAATTTTTTTTTAACATTTAATTTCAATAGAGTTATTTTATCGAGCCAATTTTGTCACGTTTTGCACCATCTGTCCCTAAACCGTCTGCGCCAACACCTCAAGATTGTGTCGGCGGAATCAAATGTATTTATGACTATGTAAATTGCCTAAATCCACGGCGAATTTCAAATCGCGGTCCGAAGTATCAGCAATAGGAGCACCTTGAGAAACATTCGTAATTTTGAAATCAAATCTTAATTTGATATGAACATATTTACATAATGATATACAAAACTAAGACTAAACTTAAAAGCTAGCTAATGTCTAAAATAGACCCTTGAGTCATTGTACCAAAGACACTGGCGATATTTCCTCGTTGTATCGCAATGCTGATACGTTGTGCGAGGAAGTCGCCAGCTCTTCGGTCACCAGTTACCTCAACCAGACGCTTCGCGATTTCTGTGAACAACTTGTTCGCGCTGGGACCTCATTTGATATTGTTTTGACTTTTTTGCAACATCTTTGTTTCCCTTATACGTAAGTATTTAAACTTTATTTAGAATGATTGGGTTTAAAAAAGCAATTAAGTAACTTTTCCAAATTTTCTCACACATCATTTTATATGTATGTGCGTGAACGCTATGACATGGACATAACAAAATCTATAAATTTACCTATTCCATTTTGCTTCACCAACCCTCCTCCGTGATAGTGTTTCAATTCAGATTGTTTCGTGTGAGTTGCACAACTTCAAATAATTGTCAAATCAATTTAAGATTTTCAAATTTGAAATCCCGCTCTAGTTACCTTGTTAGGCAACAGTTGTGGATTATTGGGGACGCCGTAGCTTCATTTATAGCCAACGTTACTTGAGTGTGAGATGTAATATCACGCTCCTACCATAATAAAGGATAGAAATTGGGTGTATGTATGCAAAGGGATATTACTCGGGCTCCGAATCTAGGCACGTAATATTCTGTTTTATGATAGAGATGCCAAGCAAAATAATTTCTGAAAATATCGTTTGTTTATCTTTAAAAATGTTAATGATAATATCATTAACAGATCGGTATTCGTGACAGCTAGTGCAAAATAGTAGAAACGTCTAAAAAAAGGTAAAATAATGATATGTAATTGCGTTAGTCGTTAAATAATATGCACAGCGAGAGATTCAAGTTTTATTATTTTTTATTATATTATATTAAAGATATTTAAGAAAATTAATAAGAAGGACGAACATATAAGATTCGCGTTAATTCTTAGATCCTCCTAACCTTTTCTTCTCTCCAACAATTCTTGTGATAATGTGAACGAAGCCAAAAATCTAAATCCTATGACTTCAGCTTACCCCGGTGACAAACGTTAATTTCAAAAGGGACAGTGTCCCTCTCCCATATTTGCTTACCGTTTATGAAAGACTTTTGTCAAGATCCTACATTCCAACACCACAATTTTTCAACCTCCTATCTCATAATATTTTATAGTTGATAAAAGGACCTTATCTTTCAAAGATAAAGTTGTTACTTCAATACAGAGCAATGATGATATAGAAGAATTGGTAAGTGATGGTGAATTTGACGTGATTAATGATAACCCTACGAAGAAAACAAATGCCGGCACTAATGATATGTTTAATGGTGCCGAATAATTGTCCTGGAACCGTTTGCTGTTTGTAAATAATAGACAAAAAATGCATATTGCATAACGAGAGGTTGAGTAAGGGTTCCGTTCACTTTTCGATTTAGATTTTTCACCAATATTGTGAATGATTACGTTATCTACTTTTACGATTACTATATGTTGAAAAATTTGTGGTGATTTTTAAAAAGTTACCTACATCTGTCATCACACTAGCTACATCACACCCTTCACACTTTTAAATCGCTGTTCCGACTTACTTACTTTTGTGTCGAAAAATCAAAGTATAAGAGTTTACTATAAAAATAACTGAAGCATCAGTACTATGTTATTCTATTCCCGCAGATGAATTCTTGGGCAAAAATTTGTTATTCATTAAGTATTAAAGATAAATTGCTACTCGTTTACCATATCAACGTTTTAAGCTAATACATTCACCGGGGAACCCTAAATCCTAACCGTTTACATCACTACCGCTAAACGTCCTTTTGTGACCTGTTTGCGCAGATGACCGCCACGGTATCTGTCAAGACATCATTAATAACATCATTGTCATCATTATCATCATTGTTGTCATTGGTTTTCGCACGGATGTGACGGGATCGCAAGATTCCTGTTTCCGAGTTTACCCTTGCAGAAAAACTTGGACACCTTTTGTCCGTGTAGGGTTAGGCATTCAAAGATCATACATATCTAATTATCTACTGATGCTTGGGGTAGCTTTGTCCAGCAAATCCTATGGCAAAGGTTAGGGAGGTTACAAGGCAGAGGCAATGACGACAATGAAGAACTTATATATGTTCTGATTCTTTATTTTCTTTAGTCTAAGCGACAGTAAATTGTTGAGGTATGTATCGTTGAAGTAAGCATCACATTGGACCGACTAAGCCTCAAACACTAAATTATGGCTTATTAAAGACATTCAAAGACCACGTGGAACATAAACGCGACTGTAGAAAATTCTCTT
This sequence comes from Leguminivora glycinivorella, assembly GCF_023078275.1. NCBI lineage: Eukaryota > Metazoa > Arthropoda > Insecta > Lepidoptera > Tortricidae > Leguminivora > Leguminivora glycinivorella. Next base: position 2,118,220 of record NC_062985.1, on the reverse strand, counting down.
TGTCTTGCTTTGTTTAATTACCCCCTAATAGCGTTTACTTTAGTTACATCCCCATATACACTTCACTAAACTTTACTTGGGCTATTTGAACAGATGACCGACCTGGGATCTGTTGGGATATCATTAATTACGTAATTGTTATGGCTTTCACACGGATGTCCGGCTAGGGACCTTCCAATTTTGCCGACATTGGTCACCTTTTATCCCGAGATGCTTTAGCAGTGTTAAAATATAACATATTTCAAAATAGATTCTGGCTTTGGTTACCTCTGAGCCTTGCTCCCGACTTTGCCTTTGAAAAAAGATCTTGAGCTAGTCTATAAGCAAGAATAAGTTTAGTCAGAGTAAGTAATCATGTATATCTCGACGTGAAATTAATATTCGATTTAAAAAAAAACAGGAGGCACGGCAGTGCCCCCGCCAAATCGAGCGCGAAGCAAACACTGCCGTACCATCCTTTACTGGAACCATTTCACCGCATTTTCAGGCCCCTGTTTGAAAACCTCTGGATAAGACCAGAACGCAGAAATTTTCGTCATCCAGTATGCTATAATCACATACTTAAAATCCAAAATTTCAAGTCTGTTGGTTATTTAGTTCCGAAGTATATTTGTCTTACATTATGTTTCTTTACTCAAGACACCATGTGTAATTGTGTATTATGGTCTGTTGCTTCGTTACAAGGAATTACACTGAAAGTAAAAACAGCCCTATACCTAAAATCTTTCAGTAACTTTATAAATAGATAACCGACGACATAGCTCATAGTTATCAAACCGTTTTATTATTACAACATACACATACATATAATCACGTCTGTATTCCCATAAAAGGGTAGGCAGAGACTAAGGGGTTGAAAGAAAAAGAAATTATGACATTGCAGTGACAGGTTGCCAGCCTGTCGCCTACGCCACAATTTAACCCATATCTCCCAGTCGACTTCTATGACACCCATGGGAAGAAAGGGGGTGGTGATAAGAATTTCACCACCCCCTTCCTCACCACACGTTTCACACGTTTTATTATTTTAGGTCATAAATTGACACTTTCAAATTATTAAGATTTGCTTAAGCATCGAAACCAACACAAACTAAAAAGGGACAACATAAAGTCCTGCTCAAAAGCACAACCATCAATCCAGCGATTTAATTTCGCACTAAAATTAAAAAGCGACATTCTTTTGTCACACTCAAATCCTAATAAACGTGACAGAATAAATCTCAGACCGGTCTAACGGCCATATTAATAATCCTTTTTACCTTTGTTTATCCCTTTGTTCCTTAAATTATGCGTGTCCATTAACTTCTTGAGGTCCATTGTGGGGTGACTGATTGGGTAGGGTCATCTAATGATGGGAAGTTACGTAGGCAAATTTTGTGCGAAGTTTTTTGGAGATTGATTAGCTGGAGGTATTCCCACGTTGGGTTGTAACGGACATAGAAGTGCGTTGATTCAATACAAGTACTTAGGTAAGTACCTAAATAAAAAATTGTGTAACTTACGGAAATTAATTTTCGTTTACAAATAAAAGGCATTATTCAAGAGTGAACAGGCATCTTCTGGGCGAGCTCACTCCATCGTAGGCCACGTCTTTGCCTTTGGCTAGTCTGTGGCCAAGAGTAAGCTCATTTGTAATAAAAAAAAATTGTTGTTGGTTTGCATCCCATTTCTGTCAACTATTTAAAATTTAGCTAGTGTCCTAATTCTTAATGGAAGGTCCAAAATATAATATTTTTTGTGACTTCACGAAGAACTTCTTGTAAGTACATACCTTAATATGTAGTGATAATTTCATCATGTGATTGGAAACATCTTTAGGTCAAGACTTCCAAGCCAAGAGTCGTAAAATGAATAGGCATTTTTGTTGATTTGGTGCGTCCCAGAATGTTTCCGAATTGGCATAAAAACATATTACAAAAATCTCGTATTTCTGTTAGAGAATCGAAAAACTACCGTAAGTATTTAAAATACAGTTTTCCTCAATTTTCTATTGTTTTTCCTGATAGAACTTTTTCAATTTTTTCCAAACTTTTCGTAACTTACACGTCTGTACCTGTCAGAAAATAAACAAGCTGCAACTAAGACTATAAATCATCAAAGCATCGCCAAAACCTCATACGCTTAATTCATGCATTAGCAAAACCAAAATCTATAATAACATAATCTGTCCCCAACCCTTTCACCGCCGCTGCTTTAATAATGCAACGCCATTAGTTAACCCGCAGACGTCCATCTTCCCCACAGGATTACCTTACCTACTTACCACTTAAAAATTAACAAGCTAATGGAAGAAAAACAGCAAGGTTTAGTTAATGTTTTTGTAGCATTTTGACGGATATAGCTATGAGTATTTACAAGCTTTTATTCAACTTGCCAAGTATGTTAGTTTGGGTCAAAAGTGTCATAACGTAGAAGCTAAATACCCACTTCCCGGTTTCTGATTGAGTTGAAAGTTGGCACACATATTATATTATGTAAATCACGTGACAATGCAAAACATTATTAGCTCATACTCAGCAGCAAAAAACGCCATTGGTCATAAGTCTCGTAGGGTCTCACATTTATTTGACATCTGTTTCTACATTACATTACATACAATTTACAAATATATATCTACGAATTGCCACACTCCGCAAAAATTGGTAGACTATTGTAGAGGAAATGACAAACGGAGTCTCTGAATGCTCAAAAGCTAAGAGCTTAAGCTGTTATAGGACAAAATATAAAATTTTGAGACCACATAATGTCTTTTTTAAGGCGAAAGGTGTCCCATCTGGGCGCTAATCGACGTCAGCACTTGTTAAATATTAAAGCAGTCTAATTACAACCCCCTCTAATGGCTTTTAAAACTGATTCCCGCCCCAAGGATGCGTATTTGATGACAACTTTCCTCGTTGCTTTCACAATAAGGGACGCATGTCGTTTTGCTCTTTGGGTATTATTCCACGATTTGGCGTCTGCTTCTTTTCGGTTGAAATGTTTTACAATTTCTCATTTCTGCATTCTTTATACCTCATAGGTGATTTCAGCAAGAGTTGCTTCTTTCTTACTTTTAGTACAGTTTCCGAATATCCGAAAATGCTAATCAGTCAGTTTCTTGAAATTATGTTTTTTTCTGTTAGTAATTTTGAAATATTTTGCTGTTTGTAAATATTTGTCTGTTGTTGCTATTTAACCATAATGACTTAGGTACTTATTAAAAGTTATTTTTTTCTTAAGAAAGGTAACACGACTTCATCTTTCTTTTTTTTATAATATTGAATAACCAAATAAAAGTAGTGATCTGCAATAACAATTATTCTCCATAAGATTAGCCAATCCACAAAAAAATAGTTACGAACTTGTTTTTAATAACGCAAAAGATAACGAACTACATATACATACGTATTATGTATATTAAGATACGATTACATTTCAAAAATCCTTTCTGGAACACACGTGACACGTTTTAGAACACTCTGAATGGGTACTTAACATATAATGCATCTTTAGACTCGCTATCGCCACTGTTTCAACGGTTGCATAAAACATTTCCATATTCGCGCATATTATATTTGAATATTTAGATACTCCGAGATTGGTATTTTATAAACCGTTATTTTCGGTTGTGCCTACGAAACCCAGTCATCCTACCCGCAGACTGCAGACGTATCGAGTATCGTTATAATAGGCAATTAGAACTGTGAAATACAGCTACATAGCCAGTCAAAAAGACCTTTAACTCCCTTTACCCTTTTAAAGAACTGTGAGAGCGTTTTAAAAGATTACAGGTCTTATTAACCTGGTTGATATAACCATTCTTAAAGACCTTCCACTCCCCTTTACCCCAACGCTTCCAAAGAAAGGTGCGGAGTCTTTACGCAGACCGAACGGTATCATTTTAACCTGGTTCTTTAGACGATGGGGTTGCAAGTTGCACGGTAAGAAGCTATTTGTTTTGCCGTCACCTCTGTATTAAACAAACAATATTTGAATAAAGGACGCCATTGTGTTTAGTCTTCTTTTGTCATTATTGTCACCTTTGTAGACGTGAATGAGGTTTTTTGCGTCTTCACAATAGTATTAGGCAACAGTTGGTCTACGTTTTTTGTATGAATGTGCGGTTTTAATACTAATTTATGGCTTATTAAATCGCCGGGATACTCTCCTTGGTCGGAGACATTTCGATATGCTGTCCTAGTTTTCAATGGTTGCTCTTTATTGTTTTTTTCTTCAGAAGATTACCTTTCTTTTGACTTTTAAACCAAAGGAGTATTTCGGTGTGAATCTTTGCTACGCGTGTACGTGCGTGTATACCTACGTACTTGCTAAGGCTGAAATAAATTATAGGTATCTTCAAATTCTTTCGTTTTTAAACTTCAAAATGCTAAATAGTAAGTCTGATTGCTTAGCCAATGATTGATATGAGGACGGAGCAGAAATCCTGTACTAAAACAAGGATTCCGAAGAAACGGCCTTTGCGACAATAAGTGATTTTCATCTTTTAACAGTCAATCGACTATTGCCACTCTTCTTAATTTAACGTTCCAGACTACGTGCTTGTTTTTGTAGTGGTCAATATTTTATATTTCATTTTATTATTCATTAAAATTTGAAAGTCTATATCTGATTAGTTCAAAATAATCGCCGTTATTGCTTATGGTACGCATGATTGTTATGAATTACAAATGCATAAAGTTAAGGTTACTTCGAACTTCTAAGGTGGTTAAATGAACAGGTATATTGGAATTTTCCAAACACAACAAATTTTTGAAAATAAATATGTTAGCTATCCAGTTAAAGCTACTAATTTATCATCCAAGGACCTGATATTGATATTAATAGCTAAACGAACTGCCATATTAATAGCTAAACGAACTGCCATTCCTGACATTGTAAGTTCATCAACACTATCAGACATCTACAAATGAACAGTTAGCAAATTGCGACGATCCCTCACGAACACCCGACAACATTATATCTGACTATATTGAAACTTTATTGCTATAAAATATAGTTCAGTTTGAACAAGTCAAATTAGTTGATGTTAGAACAACATGCGTTGCGTTTGACAGGCACCTGTCACGATTTATCAGTTCGATCGGAGGTTAACGTTTACTTTCTATTGGTACTATTGTGCATTAGTGTTGGATTAATTGTTCTTAAACTATTGTACTATTTTTTGATGAAGATTTTGGAGTGTTAGTAAAAACATTTGGGAAAATTATTTAAAGAGTAGGCTCTGCAGGAATTGGTAAATAATTAATCATGTAGAGTCGTGTCACAAAACTTGGCAAACATAATATTGCAAGACGGTGGTAAATGCTTACAGGCTACCTAATTACCTATGCAGGTTAGAACTGTTTTTTTTATTTAATTTTAATATAACTAGGAAATTAACTGTAGCCATTGGTATAGGTATCATAAAATGATTTATGAACTTGAGATAACCCTTTTCAAGGCAAAAAAATACCAACCAACTCCTGAATGGCTGGTTAACTAGCGAAGAATCCTTGTCTCCAAAATTCCTAAAATTTCTCTTGCTGCGCGTGTCAAACAAACGTCAATCAAGCGAACCACACAACTCGAGCCAGAGGTCACCGATCATCTACCATGAGAAAAACCACATTCCTACACTCCTAGGCAAATTTAGAACCATTCAAAAGTAACCTTTACGCCCTAACGTTATTTTGAAATTTAACATGACCAAACGGTATAACTAAGTTGGTTTTTTCTCTGCTACGTCTCCCTTACTTGCCTTTTTTTACATCTAAACATTCACGTCACTCCGTCAAGTAAACAAGTCCTTACAAAGGACTAGTCATCCCTTTTTTATTAATATCAGTGGCTGAATAGCAACAATAGTCTTTGTAGTCATTATGCGTAATCGTACTCGCTCAGGTGTTATATTATACGGTCGCTATAATGAACTAAACTTCAATAGTTTGGACGAGGGTTACTTTTTTAATTACAATGGGTTTTTTTCGTGTCTAATCAAGCAAATTTTATGAGCTGCTATTAAAAGTGGCCAACTCTTTTATTATTTGCATTGTGGTTGTCCATTATATAATGCCGGGTTGATTACTATTTCAACTGAATGTTAATTTCGCAACATAATTCCTTCATTATTTGGCAGCTGCAAATTTTGATATTATAATCGATAGAGCGTTAAAATTTACGTAAGGTCAGTAAACAATATATTTAATAAAATCAATCAATAACTTTAAATAAAATTTAAGGAACAGAAACACAAAAAAAAACCGTTAATTGAATTTTGTATAATAACGTAAACATATAATATTTTATAAATACAGATTGTAACAAATACCTAAATAATATTAACAACAAACGAACACTAACAATATGTAGCTACTACAGTGTTGGCAGGTAAAAATAGACATGAAAAAAAAAATGTTAATTGCAAGGGTAGGTATTTCTGTAGCAAAATATAAACATACCGATAAGTAATAATAATTGCGAATACTTCAAGTTATAAGTCGGCTTTTGCGTATCAGATATCTGTGTACATAATACCCCATTATCCACGCTCAATTCATCAGCAGTAGGTACTTCAATCAATCCACGATACCCCTGATTAAAACCAAAGACCTCTGGGACCTAGGATCTCAACGTACATCAAAGCAGAACTTTTCCAATTTCTGCCAAAACCCTCAAAAGGATTTGCATGCGCACAAAGACTGTATTCCGCAATATTTTCAATACCGCAGCATGGGTCCGCGAGGGTCCTTTTGTTACCCACTTTAATATCTGTGGGAATGGACATACCGAGTCTATTTAGGTAATTTATCATTCTTAAACAAGAACTATTCTTAGCCATGTAAAGACGGTGCCCTTCGTCCCTTTGTCGGTTCGGTAATGACCCAACGGGTTTGATTTTGTCCGATGTCCGAATTTTATGAAATACGACCGATTGTCCGATTCGGACATTCGTTCCCATGTGTGGGGTGGTTTCCAGTTCTGAAGATAATAGTTTGGCCTACCGTTTATTTTAAACCAGTAATTTATTATGCGAATGTAAATATAACCTAGACGGACATTCTTAAGATTTCCGCTGCCCGTTTTTACTTTTACCAGTTACGTTTGAATGATATGAACGGCAATATATAAATGTGAAACTAGAGAAATTGAAGCCATATCGCATCACATATAGACCTTATAAGGATATTTGTGATAGAGAACTTGATGTGGACCTGCAGAACGCGGGGTGGGAACTGATGTCGGATCTTGACAGTGTCAATGACATAGTAAGTATATTCAACCAAAAAGTTCTCACTATATTTGATGTACATGCCCCAGTAAAAACATCCTTAGTCAAAGTACAATCTTGCCCGTGGATTACTGACACTGTCAAGTTCATGATGCATCTGCGCGACACTGCTGCAACAGACTTTCACAGAAACCCGAATGATATAAAAAAAAAATATTACAAGGACCTTAAGTCTGTAGTGAACAAGGCTCTATATTTCGAAAAGGTGGCTTATTTTAAACAAAATATAAATAGTAAAATAAATGACCCTAAAACATTATGGAAAAATCTGAAATCGACAATATTACCCACTAAGAATAATGAATTACCTTCAACTTTCAATAATCCTTGCGTAATAAATAAACATTTTCTTGACCTGCCGGCTTGCCTGCCTATATAAAATTCGCCCATACCTTAGCGAAACCTTGCGCATTCAACTGACCGAGTCGCTGGTACTGTCAAAACTGAACTATATGGATATTGTAACTGGGCCTAGGCTTCTGGCTAAAACCAAGAGACTCGTCCAACGTGTTCAAAATGCTTGTGCTCGCTTCTGTTTTGACATTCCGTTGAGAGCACACGTCACTCCATTTCTCAATAGTCACAAAATTCTCAAAATGCAGCACCGTCGTAAACTTCATCTAGCTTGTTTGCTTTTCGGAGTTCTTAAGTAAAACACCTGCATATCTTTTTGTTAAGTTATCTTGCATCAAGCTCCGTGACCGCCGCAATTGTGGAATTCATTTGCTGACGCCACGCCATGCTTCGGCAGCCTTCCGGGGCAGCTACCGGTATAACGCTTCAAAGTGTTGGAATAATGTCCCACCACCTATGAGGAACCTGCAAAGTATTTATAGTTTCAGAATAAAGCTCAAACAATACATTCTTAGCCACCAATTCAACCAGGAAACCTGCTTAGTGCTTACATGATACAAGTTGCCTGTAGTCTCTGTTTTTACTTACCACATAGTTTATGTTCCGTCTGTATTGCCATGGCGCACTTCATTCTGAAATATTCTCAGCCTTTTATTGATATTAATTAATAATTTAAGTTTGCATTGCCAATTTTTGTTTGTCCTTGTACTCGTGCTTTTTGTTATGTCATTTTAGTTCCCGTAATGGCCGGATGGCGCTAGATGTAATCATATTTTAATGTACAGCTATGACGAGTCCGACCCGATAATATTGTGTAATAATGTAATGTCTGTTATAAATCTTTGTTGTCTTTTGCATACTTTCTTTTTTTGCTATTTTTTATTTTTATTAGTGTTGTATTCATAAATTGTTACCTGTCGTGATTGTTTTCACCGAATGGCCTCATCGGAAGACCAGCGCTGGAAGTCGCCAGCAACATGCTGAGATGAGACCATTTCGTGGCACTTTTGTCTGTTAGCCTTTGTGTGTATGGTTACTTGTTTGTGTCGTTAATTTTTGTGTATATTATATTGTTATCGTCGTTGTTAAGTGCTTACGAATAAAAAATATTCTATTCTATTCTATTCTATTAAATATGTCTTTTATTGAACCTTTGATAATCACTAATTAGAAGAGCTAGACAAAAGCTTCCAATTAATAATTAATTAGTTATTAGTTTTACAATTATCATTGTAGAATCTTTGTAAACAACGCAATCGCAAAGTTTCTACGATATAAAATTAGGTGTTACAATTTCCACTACTCACACATCTTTTTAAATTCTTTGCCCAATCCAAGTTTATCCGCTAATAAATAAAACATTAATTTAATAACTAGTTTCCATAATAATAAGCACGCGTTAACCCGTTGACACGAGATGACCACTGGCTAACCTGTTGACATCAACTTGATCTCCATAAGATAATTTAAGATGACCACTGTCCAGCATCGCCACGGGTCTAACACGGTTCCTTTATATTTCGTAAAAAGAGAAAGAGGGATGATTTTTAATGTATATTTTTAAAGGGAGATTAATATTAACTTCATCTACATCACAACAAGACCACTGTCCAGTAGCCACGAGTCTAACACGCTTTTATACAAAAGAGATATCTTTCTAAAGAGAAATTTCAGGGATGATTTTTATTGAAGTTTTTTGAGATGTAGGGAGATGAATGGCCACGTGGAGCGTGTGTCAGGTGGTTTTATTAAAAAAGGCATTTATATTATAAAAGGGCGTTTGAGAGTAAATGCGTCACGTGTTTGTGATTTGTGGTGGTTTGTCATTTTTTTTATTTTGTAGGTGTGAATATTAAGTATTGATTTGTTAAGACGATACGGTAGGGGTCAGTTCTCCATACAAACGCTCTCGACTATTTCCTCCCTGGTTTTTGAAGATAGAGCAATGATTTTTTCAACACAGACTGTTATTATTTTTATTTGTGTCGGACCGTTTTGATTTTTTTGATATTCTGCTTTTTAAAGACTCTAGAGCCAATCAAAAATTTCCAAAAACGGCCTTTTTCATTGTGGCGCAAAAAAAGGTGTGATACTCAAGATTGGTAACAATTAACCAAAAAAGCGAAACGGTCCGACATAGATTATTTCATTGTTATTCAGATTCTCAAATTTCGTTCCGATTGATTAAGTTTTGAAGGAGGAAAGAGTCGAGAGCGGAACCTCGATTTTAAAGATTTTTTTTAAATATCTTTTGACTGAGTTGTTCTTAATGGACAATTTTTTTTGATAAATCTAGTTAATAACACTTGTATATTTAACTAAAATTCCCAAGTTGAAAGGGGGGGCTCCTTTCCATTTTAGCATTTTCGCTACCGTATCCTCTTAAGCTTTTATTGTAATTTTTAATCACATTGGAATATCTGCTTCTCGTAAAATACTAATAACCTAGTATTTATGTGTATTTAAGGTATACCTAAATGTGTATTGGCAATAATTGACATTGTATATGGTAGTAGGTACAGTTCTATAAAGTACTTTCTAACGTATCGAATTTGTAAACCACACCAACCATTTGAGTGTGGTTTACAAATTCGTTACGTTAAAAAGTATTTTTATCTCGTTTGGTATTTTCTCACATTTATGTGAATACTAGCTTTTGTCCAAGGCTTCGCTCGCGTTAGAAAGAGACAAAAAGTAGCCTATGTCACTCTCCATCCCTTCAACTATCTCCACTTAAAAAATCACGTCAATTCATCGCTCCGTTTTGCCGTGAAAGACGGACAAACAAACAGACACACACACTTTCCCATTTATAATATTAGTATGGATAATACTTAATATGTAAGTATCACGCTATATAACTGCGAATTTTAATAATTTTCTCGTGTAGACACTTGATACCGAGTTCATTTTGAACCAAACTTTTTTAAATTGTAATTTCGAAATTTTACGGTAATCTGTTCATACTGGAATATGGGTACATGTATTTCAATGTGAAAATTCCCTATACATATTCCGATGTTTCTAAATCCATCCAAATGTATACTAATCGTAGACACCGTACATTATTGTCAGCACTTGTAACGTCCCTCACCATTTACACCAAAAACTTCATTAATCATTCCCATCTAACCTTCTAATTCCCATATATACCGTCCCCATCAACTGGTAACACATCACTCTTACTTATATTTATAGTAAGTTCAAAATAGGTTCGTAGATTTTGATGAAAAGTCTCCTAGACTTGATATTAATGGTACGAGGACCAACGGTCTACCATTTCGATTACTTCAAATATCTCGTATCTCACACGTGCCCAAAGTTGAAACGCAGTAACTCCATATGCATCCCATGCATAGTTACTAAATTTGTATTTTCATTGACAGAAAATACGAGATTTTTTAAGCAGTGACGATTTGTTGTCTGGGATTACCGTTATGTAAGATTAGGAATATTGAAATATGGAAAATATTATCGTAAGGTTAAATATTAAAAAGGTATAAATAAAGAGCTATTGTTAATAGCGCCTTTACAGTCGCTTTGTATAGATAAAACATCTATCGATTTTCAATTTATTATTGTATTAATATTTAACGAGTAAAATATTGAATTTCAATAATTTTTTTTTAGGATTAGGATAATTCAATAACCAGTAGGATTTGATTTTTCCATAACACTAAAAGCTAATTAATCAACAATCTCAAAAAGGTTCTGTTTCAATATAATACAATTTTAACGTGACATATATAATCCCACTAATGTTTAATACTAGTGCAAGTAAATAACCAAAATTAACCTAACCACAAAATTAAAATTTTGTAAAAAACCTCCGACATAGTGGACCGACTTTCATGAAACATGGCTAAGAACACTACCTTCTAATTCAGCTTTCAAATAAAAAAAGAACTATATATCTAAAGTTCATCCGTTCGGGAGCTACGATGCCACTGACAGACACGTCAAACTTATAACACCCTGACGTTTTTGCGCCGGGGGTTAAAAATTTACCTTCACCATCATCATCCTCCTAGCGTTATCCCGGCATTTGCCACGGCTCATGGGAGCCTGGAGTCCGCTCTGACAACTAATCCCAAGATTTGGCGTAGACACTAGTTTTACGAAAGCGACTGCCATCTGACCTTCCAACCCGAAGGGTAACTAGGCCTTATTGGAATTAGTCCGGTTTCCTCACGATGTTTTCCTTCACCGAAAAGCGACTGGCAAATATCAAATGACATTTCGCACATGTGTTAATAGTTGAACCACGAGCGAAGCGAGTGGTTCGAGAATAGAATCCTGAACTTGCGAGTTTTTTAACACACGAGAAGTAAAATACATTTGCACCCGAGTGTAACACAAAACTTTTCCCCTCGCTATAGCGAGGAAACTACAACGCGAAAAATGCATTTATCACTGCTTCCAGTAGTTCCACAGGTGGTAAATCATCTTTATTACCAGATTCACCCACTTTTATCAATTTTAAAGCAGTTAATTTGACTTTATTCAAGGTCAAATTACTTTATCCACTACCCATATAACCATAATCGGTCGCCGTTCCTACGCAAATCCTCCTATTTTGTGTACACACAGGTCTTCGGGTCTCAATGCTTAGTCGCAGTACGGTCGACGTTTAGTCGCGGCGACCCAAATGGGGACGATTGGTAACAGGCACAAATGGTCACAGAAGTGACAGAAGTGTGCACTACGCGTGCACACATTGTTACCGTTTGGCGACTACTTTCCCATTCGTTCATTTCATTCTTTTCAAATGGCGACTGTCAGAGACGTCAAAGTAAAAAAGAAATAAAATCATTTGACATTAAAATGTAATGGCGTAAGAATTTGTTAAAGATAAATATTGTTTGCATTTGTAATATAATGTGGGCTAATTACCATGGCCAATTAAATTGCTCGAGTGATTTCATAAAATAAGTCTAAATTTATCAACGCGCCATCAATTTACCTCAGTTTAACCAGTAATAATATTATTGACTACTCGGTGTTTGCGTGTTATGTATATTGATTGGTGAAGTTTTAGTGCTCCGGTGCATATACTATACTGAAATAATAAAAATAATGCCTAGATAACCAATAAAGTTGTTAAAATATGGATTAAGACGGTAATATTCCATGTAAAAAACAGTCGCCAAACGGTCACCAAACGGTCGACAAACGGTCGCAAAATGGTCGCAGCGTACACGCGTGACCGAAAGCAGTGAATATTTATTATATTTTCAAAATGGCTTCTTGTATTAATTTTTTCCAGGTATCCTCAAACTTTATAAACAATTAAATATGCCGTCGTACTCAGTTGCCCTCACTAAAGAAGATTAAAAAAAATTGTAACGTGCGTACCGAGCTGCTGGGTTGTAAAGGATCGGGGATCATATTATTATGGTCTTCTATAGAGCAACTAGTATTTTGCGGCATTTCACAATTGACACTTGTTGAAGTAGTCGTCATTAATATTACTATCAACATTAATTTCAGCGATCTGTACTTCTTTTGTCAAGATTTTTGTATAGATAAGTGTCTACAAATTTGTAATGTTAAAGAGACATATAAATAAAACGTAGTAGAGTAAATAATGTATTTTTTTGTAACCCAAACAAAATACTTGTAGATACGAGTGCGGAAAAGAGGAAAATCGATACGAGTAGCGATAAATTAATACACGAACGAAGGGAGTGTTTTAAATCGACACGAGTTGTGAATGTCCTTTTCGCACGTGTATCGTACGACGATTTTCAGTACCTAAATCTAAGCTGAGAGTTTCGACCAGACAAGAAATGAATCATTGCTTGATTTGCTCGCACTACTGCGTTAAAAAAAGCAGCATCTGTACTGAAAAAAACTATCATTGCGCAACAGAAATTCTATTAATATCACAGTAAATACTCTATTTCATTTGATTCCTACTTTTATTGTGTAAAGCAACACTACACTTCATTTTTATCAATAAGAATTAAAAATTATATATTTAATACATTAAGTAACTATAAAGTGCTTATCTATTTGTATTATCATTCTGCACTTTTCTTAACTTTCCCACATTTCTATAAAATGTCGAAGAGTGCTTAAATGGTCGTCGTCGTTTATTATTATTTAATTCGCTCATATTTAAATGATTCAAAGCAACCAGTCCACAACTTCACAAGACAGTTTGAGAAACCTTCGTATTTCAGATTGTCATTTGTGGATACAGTGGTTTAGGAGCAGTTCGGTAATCAGACCTACACATGTGTGTACAAATTCTGTCAATGTCACTGTCAGAAACCGTTCTGACAGTGACAATGACAGCCACAAATTCGTCCACATGTTTTACCGTTATGTGTGCAAACGTCGACTAATAAAGTGTCGTTAAAAGTCATTCTGACAGTGACATTGACAGCCACAAATTCGTACACATTTTGTTACCGTAACGAGTGCACACGACGACTACATTTTGTTATTGTATCAATACGGTCGCATTGTTTGCACGACGTTACCACGCGTTATGTCACATTTGACAGTTAGTTACTGATTTGAAGATTTTGCGACTGAAATGGTTGTATGGGTAGTAGATAAAATGCGTTTTTACCCGCTGGTATTAAAGGACAAAACACGTGTTTCCGAGCTAGCGAGGAGAAAATTACCTTCACCAGTCGTGCACTAAGTATTTGTACTAAGGTTAGAGACAAAAGTATGAACCAGTGTGTTTCAGCGTACATTGTGATTGTGACCGGACGGATACGGCCGAGTTTGCTCTGAATGAACTTAGTTCAGGTGCTTTTAAATACACTTCTCGTTTGGAAACTGGACCAAGAGGAATACACATGTATTTAAAGAGGTAAAATGTTATATTAATGAATAAGTAGGTATTTTGTGTACGGTCAACCGGGGTGGCTTTAAAACGCAGGGGCGACTTTGAAAATCTAGTTTTAAAGTCACTGTAAGTAAATTCGCGACTTTCTATGGTCAGATTTAGTACAATAATATTTATTAATCTAACTAGTTACATGAACAGTTTCAGTAAATAATGAATAATGTTAATTTTAAAGCCGCTCAAAAACCATCAAAGTCACCCCAAATTTTCCTAAAGTCACCCCAGCAGGCCTAGCACATGATTGCCGCGGGAGTATGTCGCCGCGAGATAGATGACACGTCTTCTTCTAACTGTATTAATGACATAAGGACGGGTAGTCTATCTCGCGGCGACATACTCTCGCGGCAATCATGTGCTAACCCTGCTGTTGACGTACAATAAGTAAGTCCGGGAATAGGAGCAAGTCGTAAGGCGTATCAACATAGCAACTACTATATCCATACTAATATTATAAATTGGAAAGTGTGTGTGTCTGTCTGTTTGTCCGTCTTTCACGGAAAAACGGAGCGACTAATTGACGTGATTTTTTAAGTGGTGATAGTTGAAGGGATGGAGAGTGACATAGGCTACTTTTTGTCTCTATCTAACGCGAGCGAAGCCGCGGGCAAAAGCTAGTTACTTAATAATTAAGTAATGTTGCTATGCCCTTGTAGGGCTCATGTTTGGAACACTTGAAGCCTCACCAGAAATACATGACTACACGCCATTTTGCGGAATTTCTTTAGATTTATTTTCTTCATACTAAACTGAACTTGAACTTAAATTAACAGAGTTGGTAAAATTCTAATAAGAGAACTTACCGTTTTTAAGGCAGCTTCGAAACAAATAAGAACTTTTAGAGTAGGTACATATGGGCCAAAAACTAGTGCCTACGCCAAATCTTGGGTTTAGTTGTCAAAGCGGACCCCAGGCTCCCATGAGCCGTGGCAAGTGCCGGGATAACGCAAGGAGGATGATGACATATATGGGCCATATTACCGCACTATTAGTTAATGACAACGAGCTTAATAGGTTCGCAACTATGTCAAAAATTGAAATGGTCATAAGATGTACGTTGTACGATACAAGTGCGGAGTGTACGTATCTTGTGTCGCCATAATTTATCGCCACTCGTTCCGTGGGTACTTTCTTTTTTCCGCAATTTTAGACTACGTTCTTTCTTACTTTAACTTGCTATAAGTTTTTTTTTCAAGTTTGAATATTTAGGTAGACGTTTGACGACGATCACACCTGATGGTAAGTGATGATGCAGTCTAAGGTGGAACACGCTTACCTTTGAGATACCTTAGGATATTTTTTTACATAATGGTATATAACATATCTACACAATTTAAAAATAATATTACAGGTAAATTAAACTAAATAAATCTAAAATTATTCTAAAATTAAACTTAAAACTAAATGAATCTAAAATTAAACTAAAATAAATCTAAAAACGGCCCCTGTGGCATAGTACCGAAGACGCTGGCAGGATTTCCTCGCTGGATTGTCAAGCTAAGGATTATTTCCTTTTGTTTATTCGTTTTTGAATAATTAGTAGAAGGAGTATATATACATAATACACATTACGTGGAACAAATGCGAACATTAAACTATTTGCAAGGAGCGACAAGTAATCGACACCAGACATAATCATGGATCTTTAATAGTTTCTGCAGGCAGTTGATAATTATCGCACTAGTACGATAAAGAAGCTCTATAGGTACTCGTACGTACCTACTGTATAATAAATAAAATAATAGTACATTACGAAAACGTGCGGAAAACCGGATGTTCGAAACGAGTTGCGGATAGTTAAGAGGATACGGTAGCGAAAATGCTAAAATAGAAAGGAGCCCCCCTTTCAACTTGGGAATTTTAGTTAAATATACAAGTGTTATTAACTAGATTTATCGAAAAAAAATTGTCCATTAAGAACAACTTAGTCAAAAGATATTTCAAAAAATCTTTAAAATCGAGGTTCCGCTCTCGACTCTTTCCTCCTTCAAAACTTAATCAATCGGAACGAAATTTAAGAATCTGAATAACAATGAAATAATCTATGTCGGACCGTTTAGCTTTTTTGGTTAATTGTTATCAATCTTGAGTATCACACCTTTTTTTGCGCCACAATGAAAAAGGCCGTTTTTGGAATTTTTTGATTAGCTCTAGAATCTTTAAGAAGCAGAATATCAAAAAAATCTAAACGGTCCGACACAGATAAAAATATTAACAATCTGTGTTGAAAAAATCATTGCTCTATCTTCAAAAACCAGGGAAGAAATAGTCGAGAGCGTTTGTATGGAGAATTGACCCCTACCGTATCGTCTTAAGTAAAACATCACGACCGAATGGAGTGTTTTAAATCGCCACGAGTTGCGAATTTTCGATTTTCACTACAGATGGCCTTCTGAAGTTTCGACCTGACAAGAAAGGAACCACCTTGCGCAAAAGCAAAAGCACCGTCTTTAATGAAAATTCATTTACTCATTAATATATTCGTTGCGTCTATCCATCTTATCACAAAGGTCTGAAAATTAGCCTTAAAATATGTGAGACGAACTCAAGGCTTCTGGCTCTATATTCCAGCGCTCTGCCAACTGAGCCACCAAGACTTCAACTAAGCCAGTATCCGTCACCAGCGATAACATCATCCTCCCTGCACTATCCTGGCATTTTCCACGACTCATGGGAGCCTGGGGTCCGCTTTGACAACTAATCCCAAGATTTGGCGTTGGCAATAGTTTTACGAAAACGACTGCCATCTGACCTTCCAACCCGAAGGCACAGTACCTATAATAAAGAGTACTATCGTTGCCGAAGGGTAACTATGGGCCTTATTGGAATTGGAGTCCGGTTTCCTCACGATGTTTTCCTTCACTGAAAAGGGACTAGCAAATATCAAATGGAATTTCGCACATAAGTTCAGAAAAACGGCGGGTTCGAACCCGCGACCTCCGGATCGAAAGTCGCACGCTCTTACCGCTAGGCCACCAGCGCTTCACCCACCGTCACCGGCGATGACATCGCACAAAAATAAGGCAGCAAAAATATTTGAGACAATCTTATTTCTACAGCCATAAGAGCCTGTCAGATATTTATGCAGCCTTTTTGTACAATGTTATTTCTGCTGACAGTACAAATATGGACCCTGCTAGTGCGTGGCACTATTTGAAAATTAAAATGTAACAGAATCAAAGATTTCATTGGTATCGGACCAGCAGAAGATTTTGCAAAAACTAACAAAAACAGTTGCAAATCTTGATACTTGAGATGCATCCAGGTGTCCAGAAAAGATCGGAAGATTGCAACAAGTTTATCTCAGATCTGACTGGGCAGATGCAAGGTATAAACTATAGAATTTATAGAGTATTAAAATACACGCTTTGGGTAGGCAAGTAGCCAGCAGAAATCTATTTAAGTGATTATTTACCTATAAAGTGAGGATAAGGTTTTTTATGTACATAAATAGTATTTTACTATTGGATTTTGCATTAAGTACAAATGATGCCAATTCTAAATGGTTTTAACTTAAGTAGCTTAAAATAAAGCCCTGTCGTCCATTTGCTGTCAGCTTAGAAAAACTGTCTCCGACGCCAAACGAAAACGAAACGCCACGCCAGGGTGGCTAGCCGAATGGCACAATCGCTCACGAAACGCTCACGAAACGAAGCGCTAGTAGATATCTATCTCTATCGCGCTTGCGTATTGGCGCGACAGAGCCAGCGGCGTATCGCTTTCGTTTGGCGTCGGAGAAATGCCATTCGGCTACGGGGCCAGTTAGTCTAGCTCAGTCGCGCCAATACGCACGAGCGATAGAGATAGACATCTACTAGCGTTTCGTTTCGTGAGCGTTTCGTGAGCGTTTGTGCCATTCGGCTACGCATCCTGGGCTCGAAGAATGCATATCCATACTAATATTATAAATGGGAAAATGTGTCTGTTTGTTTGTCCGTCTTTCACGTTAAAACGGAGCGACGAATTGACGTGATTTTTTAATTGGAGATAGTTGAAGGGATGTAAAGTGACATAGGCTACTTTTTGTCTCTTTCTAACGCGAGTGAAGCTGCGGGGAAATGCTAGTATATTCTTATAAACTCCATAATTTTGAATTAGCATTTGGCATAAAAACTTTTTTTAATGATGCAGCAAACGAGCAGACGAGCCGCCTGATTGGATGCAGTCATCGCCGCCCATGGACTCAAGCAACATCAAGGGACCCACTTATACGTTGCCGACCTTTGAGAACCCTAAATACCTCAGAAGGTAGATCATTCCACAACAATGATACCACGTTATACACATGCTCACAATAAAATTAGTCTGAATTTTACTATAGAATTGTATATTACGCTTCTATCTTAGAGCATTTAATCTAAAGATTTGTATTGATTTTTTAAAGAAACCTACAAAAATTGCCTCCACGACCACACATTTGATCACGGCGTCACGTGACGTGACAAATGACAGTCGTCACCTGTCGCTGTCGTCTCCGCTAATGACGTGTTTATGCGTCATGCGTATTGTATGAGATGCATGAGATGCGTATCGGGAACGTATCATTAACTATCGACTATCAATGGATTTCGGGAATCTCACAGAAGCGAATCAAACGAATCTCAACTAATTCTTTTTTTTTTTTCATTTTTGTAGAAATCGAAGAGGACTTTGAACCAAATCAACTTGACAAAGATATTGATACCACTGGCAGGGCAAGGGTTACTTTAAAAGTTAACTTATTTTGATGCTGAATGAACCTTTAGCGGATGGCTGAGGCAGATCTCCGTGTACTTATCAATACAGAACAGGTTATTACATTGAATAAACATATGATTTTGTTTTACATAATACATAATACAAAAAGTTTGCAAAGTTGCATTAGCGTTTAAAGTGTTTTAGAAAATTCCTCGCGCCGAAACCAATTCTGTATCGAAAATTTGGTAAGGCTTCCATTCTATTATAATTAGGGCTCTGGATACACGTGATTCACGCCGAACCGTAGCTACGTGACCTTAACACCGGCGGTACTAAGATCACGAATTTCACGAACACGGCAAGGTACGTACCTCGTACGTACGTACTTGCCTTAGCGCCCGGATTCACGTGACACGCCGCGGTCCGTGACACGCCGCCGCCCGAACCTATGTTCGTGTGCAGAGCTTCGGGTGGCGGTTCCGTTGGGTACTTATCGTACGTTTTGTAGATTCAACACGCCCGGGAGAAAACCAAATCATGACTACTATGAATTATCACTTAGTACCTATACTTAATACTGGACGAAAGTTTTTTTACATATGAATTAAACTTACATTTATGTTTTGCTTCGATTTTTATACAATACATATAACTAGCGGCCCTCCCCGGCTACGCACGGGGATTATCATAAAAATTGTTATAATAAGTTATCCGTAAAAGATAGATATATGCCATCGCGGACTTTTTTGTACACCTATTAGAGAGACACAATTTTCCAATACATTATTTTGATATAGCTCAAACGGTTTTGGCAGCGTTTTCGATTAAAGCTCTCAGCCAGCGGGATTTTGTCCAACTCGATTAGAAAATATCGTCATATTTTAACCAATTCAAACAAAACTTTAACAAATTATAAACCTAAACTTTCCTCAAGGATTACTCTATTCATAAATGAAAACCGCATGAAAACCCGTTCAGTAGTTCTTGACTTTATCACAAACACACAGACAGACGCAGCAGGGGACTTTGTTTTATAAGAGAAGATCAAGTATAGATCAAGTGATTTATGGCGTTATTCGCCATAAATCACTTGATCGGCCTAATATTGTTTATTTTTTGACATGTGCCGTGAGAATCCTCAAATACACGACACTAACTTAAAACTGTATGTGGTGACAGTTTAGTGTAGTATGGAGTAAATATTGTCCCAGAGCTGTAAGAAGTGTAAGAACCTCTTTTTCACACATGACAGCGTCCACAAAACGTAAAATCGTGTAATAATGGTTAAAAAAATCAAGTACTTAAAAACAATATTTCGCTTACTTTAAACATAATCTAAAACATGTTACATTTTTGCGGATCTTCGTTAGTAAGTATTTTACGATATTAATTTATAACGCAAGATTTACTTATTATGTCATTTATCATTCATTTTTATTTTTAAACTAGTGCTGTGGCAGAGTGTAATTACGATTCAAATGACATTTCAGTAAGTTGATAGAAATCGTTTATTTGTTTAAGCGCCTCCTTGTCCATAGGGCCTAATCGATTCAACCAATTCGAAATTAATCATTAGATTTGGCAAACGATACGTCTTAGCCACATCGCAACATACATCAAAACAAATGTGTCAAAAATGTGAACTTACGGATCCGGGACAATACCCATATAACCATAATCGGTCGCCGTTCCTACGCAAATCCTCCTATTTTGTGTACACACAGGTCTTCGGATCTCAATGCTTAGTCGCAGTACGGTCGACGTTTAGTCGCGGCGACCCAAATGGGGACGATTGGTAACAGGCACAAATGGTCACAGAAGTGACAGAAGTGTGCACTACGCGTGCACACATTGTTACCGTTTGGCGACTACTTTCCTAAAATCATTCGTTCATTTCATTCTTTTCAAATGGCGACTGTCAGAGACGTCAAAGTAAAAAAGAAATAAAATCATTTGACATTAAAATGTAATGGCGTAAGAATTTGTTAAAGATAAATATTGTTTGCATTTGTAATATAATGTGGGCTAATTACCATGGCCAATTAAATTGCTCGAGTGATTTCATAAAATAAGTCTAAATTTATCAACGCGCCATCAATTTACCTCAGTTTAACCAGTAATAATATTATTGACTACTCGGTGTTTGCGTGTTATGTATATTGATTGGTGAAGTTTTAGTGCTCCGGTGCATATACTATACTGAAATAATAAAAATAATGCCTAGAAAACTAATACAGTTGTTAAAATATGGATTAAGACGGTAATATTCCATGTAAAAAACAGTCGCCAAACGGTCACCAAACGGTCGACAAACGGTCGCAAAATGGTCGCAGCGTACACGCGTGACCGAAAGCAGTGAATATTTATTATATTTTCAAAATGGCTTCTTGTATTAATTTTTTCCAGGTATCCTCAAACTTTATAAACAATTAAATATGCCGTCGTACTCAGTTGCCCTCACTAAAGAAGATTTAAAAAAAATTGTAACGTGCGTACCGAGCTGCTGGGTTGTAAAGGATCGGGGATCATATTATTATGGACTTCTATAGAACAACTAGTATTTTGCGGCATTTCACAATTGACACTTGTTGAAGTAGTCGTCATTAATATTACTATCAACATTAATTTCAGCGATCTGTACTTCTTTTGTCAAGATTTTTGTATAGATAAGTGTCTACAAATTTGTAATGTTAAAGAGACATAAATAAAACGTAGTAGAGTAAATAATGTGTTTTTTTTGTAACCCAAACAAAATACTTGTAGATACGAGTGCGGAAAAGAGGAAAATCGATACGAGTAGCGATATATTAATACACGAACGAAGGGAGTGTTTTAAATCGACACGAGTTGTGAAACTTGTGAATGTCCTTTTCGCACGTGTATCGTACGACGATTTTCAGTACCTAAATCTAAGCTAAGAGTTTCGACCAGACCAGAAATGAATCATTGCTTGATTTGCTCGCACTACTGCGTTAAAAAAAGCAGCATCTGTACTGAAAAAAACTATCATTGCGCAACAGAAATTCTATTAATATCACAGTAAATACTCTATTTAATTTGATTCCTACTTTTATTGTGTAAAGCAACACTACACTTCATTTTTATCAATAAGAATTAAAAATTATATATTTAATACATTAAGTAACTATAAAGTGCTTATCTATTTGTATTATCATTCTGCACTTTTCTTAACTTTCCCACATTTCTATAAAATGTCGAAGAGTGCTTAAATGGTCGTCGTCGTTTATTATTATTTAATTCGCTCATATTTAAATGATTCAAAGCAACCAGTCCACAACTTCACAAGACAGTTTGAGAAACCTTCGTATTTCAGATTGTCATTTGCGGATACAGTGGTTTAGGAGCAGTTCGGTAATCAGACCTACACATGTGTGTACAAATTCTGTCAATGTCACTGTCAGAAACCGTTCTAACAGTGACAATGACAGCCACAAATTCGTCCACATGTTGTTACCGTTATGTGTGCAAACGTCGACTAATAAAGTGTCGTTAAAAGTCATTCTGACAGTGACATTGACAGCCACAAATTCGTACACATTTTGTTACCGTAACGAGTGCACACGACGACTACATTTTGTTATTGTATCAATACGGTCGCATTGTTTGCACGACGTTACCACGCGTTATGTCACATTTGACAGTTAGTTACTGATTTGAAGATTTTGCGACTGAAATGGTTGTATGGGTAGTTCTAATGAAATTCAGCAACACGACGCTTAACCATATATTTCTGGTGAAGCATTATTATGTTATTCTTAAGGTTTTCACATTTATTCTTTCATTTATTATGTATGAAAATGAAAAAGATTTTTATAAAAAGTGATTCACCTAATACCAAGTGGCTTTAATTAATTAATATTTAAGCTTGCTACTAGGTAAGAATATAACGTAATATTAAATTTAAACAAGGCAAACAGCAGTGTGGATGAACAAAAGATCAAGTTCTGTGAATCTTTGAGACGTACTATGATGACTATTATACTCCAGGTAAAAAAAAATATGCACACATGTGCGCGGGGCCACGGTTAAGACAAAAAAAATAACAGCTGCAGTTCTTATCAGTTACGGTACATTAAATAATACTTTTAGATAGTATATTCCTTTAAAGCACTGTATTGTTTGACGAACGAGCTCAGCTATCTTACTGTGGTGGTATTTTGTAAATAATAAGTGCAGTTCCACCACGTGGTAATAAAGACAGTAAGATTTACGAGCAGCCTTTTGTACGGGAAGCTGAGTGAAGTGAGCGATATGTTATTTTTACATTTTGGGATTTTTTTATTTAATCTGGATGGGGCAGATTAGAATTTTAGTTTATTTCAATTAGTCACTTGTAAGATCCCAGTTGACCAACACTTGAAGGCCTTGACACCTTACTTTAGCGGTGAATTTAAAAGTTATTGTCGTTGTTGTTTTGTTCAGTTTTTGTATTGTTACTGTTAATGTTTGAAACTCTTAACAACGAAGAGAAGTTTGGTGTGGAGATATGCCACCAGAGTCGGAGATTCAGCTTTATGTAGTCTCTGCAAAGATCGGACAAACAATGAGTTTCCGTGTCGTCATGGTACTACAGGATCTATGGCGAGGCATTTGACGTCAGTTCATTTAAAATCTGCTGTTACTGTTACGACATCAAATGAGTAAGTTAATTTTTTAAATAGGTGTAATCCATAATAAGTAAATGAAAGCAACAGAGGTCTAAGTTTAAATACCATAAAAAAATAATTTTAAAGTTATTGCATGTAAATACTTAAATAGTATAACGAAGCTCACTTTATTAAGCAACGCTTTATTAAGCAATCAGTAATAAATGGCTTAGTTATTATATTAATTATTATTTTTGAAACAATTTGAAACAGTTTGAAACAATAAAATGATAAGCCTGCGCCTTGAACACTCTTAAAGTAGACTTTTTTACGACCATCAATCTTATTACTATATAACGTAATTACCTAATTAAATGGTGGCTATAACAGTTAAGTTGGAGTAAAATGTATAACATAATTATTAACTAGGTATGTGATAAAATTACGTTTCCGTGGATGTCATCCTATCGACACATTCTTAATTTTTATACTAAATTGACAAATTTCATATTCCGTTCATCAATAATTGAATGGTACCGTGTATCTTCCTATTTCCTTATCTACCTATTAAATCTTATTAATCAGAGGGTAACTAGAGAGTTTTTGTCAACGAACACTGCAGACACATAATAAGCAGGTTCAAAGGTATCACGGTGCACGGTTAAGCCCATATTACCATGTTAACGCATGGTATTTTTCAACCACAACCACTCAACAGATAAGCTTAACAAATGATAAGGTATAGTCATGGTATAGTGCCTTAACATAAAAGTAATATTTTAGTGAAAGTATAAGCATTTTCTGAATTTGAACTCGAAGCGTCGGTTGTAGCGTAGAGACAATGCTAACAGTGGTTATTCAATAATAAGTTGAATTTAGAATTACAACTGTTGAATACTTTTGGACAGAGTAAAAAACTCAAATGACTGGAAGAAAACTTTATCTGAAACGGTTACCAAATCTAGCAGTTACGCTTACAAAAGATTATCTACCCATATCGTTGGTATTTTAATAACCACTTCTAAATTAAGCCTATCGGAAACCCCGGATCGTTTATTCGGTTATATTTATTTATTACTTACATATTAATATTTGAAAAACCGCAGTATTGAATATAAATTTTAATTCAAAAGTAATTAAGATATAACCTCACGATACCTACATTTTTATTCATAACTTATACACGATGTTTCCGGTATCACTCAAAACCTCAGACACCCCAACTGATTTTTATTTTTTTAAACTCATCTAGAGTATTCATCTTTTAATCTGATCGTTACTTTTTTTTAAATTGAATTTTTAATTTTCTGTACAGCTCTACTTGACTTTTAGCTCTACACTCAATAAAGTAATTGCTAACTACCATCATAAACCATAAGACTATTTATTTGTGTACGTTACTGCAACGACATAAGGTTTACCAATAGACAGCTAAGATGTCACTGTAAAACACTTTAAAGCTTTGTCACAGTAAACTTCAAATTGGACAGGTAATCGCAGTAAGCAAATAAACTCAATATTCAAAATGACAAAGTTGTAATTAGGTACGAGTTCAATTTGTTATGACTTATGATAAACATTAAGATTAAACTGACAAACAACGTCAAACTAGTAGCGGAAAAAATAATCGTCCAAGTAACCGGCCAGTATTAATACCCCTAAATACTGAAAAAAGGTAAACAACCTCTAGCAATGCGATATACACAATGTTGTATTACGAGTACAATAGAATGGGCACGTAAAAAATAACTAATAATACTAATTTAAATAAAAATATTACCCCCATCAAGATATAGCTCAATCGATTCTACTCTCGATTCTGAACAAACTGTTTTCAGGTTTTTAGTGTTAAGTGAAACACGGTGTAGAGACTACATCCGATCTGATCATCTCTCATGAAACGCCGCTGGCGGACCGGGCGTGTCACGTGAATTCGTACGTACGTACGTACGGATCTACGTACGTACGAACGTTAATTTCACGTGATTTATTTTCACGTGACGAACGAACCAGAAATCCGTTGCCGTGTATCACGGCAACGTGCGTACGGCTACGTGTTCACGATACACGGTCACGACCGGGAGCCCTAATTATAATACGACCTTAACCAGTAATCAGTGCACTGCGAACGCGACGTCTTATATCACAAGATCACAACAGAGCTTTTTATTGCATTTTGTGAAGTCCATTAAGCGTTATAGTGGCTCACGTTGATTGGTTCAGAGGCATTGACAGTGTCAGCATTCTTTTAAAAGTAGCTTACTAACATAAGTACCTGGGAAGGCACAATTAGCCCCCGAGTGTCGATGTCGACGCAACTCCACGCGATTCTTGGCCTTTAGTACCGTTTCGTAACTAAAAATTGGTAACCAGCTTCAAAACGGAAAAAAATCCCAATTCGTAACTGGCTTCAAATTGGGACTTTCCCATTACCGATTTGTAACCACGTTTGGTAATCAGCTTCGAAACGGGAAAAAGAATCCCGTGTTGTAAGCCAGTTACAAAACTTAGTTATCAAACGGTACTACTCTGGTCCAATACGTAACCGGCTACAAAATAGGAATCAAGATTTCCGGCTTAAAGCCGGTTACGAAATTTTGGTTACCAAACGGTACTAAACCATTCGTGGCTACGGGCGGGGGTGACACCTAGGCAAGGTATTTTATGTAATTCGTAGCTGCTATCGCCTCAGTTTATGTGTCTGTGCGTCCGATAACGGTACGAGGAAGTGAATATAGGAAATATGTGGTAGAATTTCCTTATATTTTATACGATCAATGTATATACGTCTTATATCACAAGATCACAACAGAGCTTTTTATTGCATTTTGTGAAGTCCATTAAGCGTTATAGTGGCTCACGTTGATTGGTTCAGAGGCATTGACAGTGTCCATAGCATTCTTTTAAAAGTAGCTTACTAACATAAGTACCTGCAGGGTTAGCACATGATTGCCGCGGTAGTATGTCGCCGCGAGATAGACTACCCGTCCTTATGTCATTTATACAGTTAGAAGAAGACGTGTGATCTATCTCGCGGCGACATACTCTCGCGGCCATCATGTGCTAGGCCTACTAGGAAGGCACAATTAGCCCCCGAGTGTCGATGTCGACGCAACTCCACGCGATTCTTGGCCTTTAGTACCGTTTCGTAACTAAAAATTGGTAACCAGCTTCAAAACGGAAAAAAATCCCAATTCGTAACTGGCTTCAAATTGGGACTTTCCCATTACCGATTTGTAACCACGTTTGGTAACCAGCTTCGAAACGGGAAAAAGAATCCCGTGTTGTAAGCCAGTTACAAAACTTAGTTATCAAACGGTACTACTCTGGTCCAATACGTAACCGGCTACAAAATAGGAATCAAGATTTCCGGCTTAAAGCCGGTTACGAAATTTTGGTTACCAAACGGTACTAAACCATTCGTGGCTACGGGCGGGGGTGACACCTAGGCAAGGTATTTTATGTAATTCGTAGCTGCTATCGCCTCAGTTTATGTGTCTGTGCGTCCGATAACGGTACGAGGAAGTGAATATAGGAAATATGTGGTAGAATTTCCTTATATTTTATACATTGATCCAAATGTATATATATATTGTTGCTGAGTACCCACAACACAAGCCTTCTTGAGCTTACCGTGGGCCTCAGTCAATCTGTGTAAGAATGTCCTACAATATTTATTTATTTATTTATTTAAATGTGATCCAAAGTTGGTGTCATACAACAAAATAATGCTATTAATAAGCCCTTTCAAACGAGCTATGTCCCACCTGTATATACTCATGGGACAAAATGCCCATTCTCCTTTTGCTTCTGTGTTAAAAACTTAAAATAAATAAATATTTCATTGGAAAATGGAATTATGCAATAAGTTCCTCGAAAAGTGTCTTATTTTTCTTCAAACTTATAAAATACTTACGTTAATTATTATAGTTTTTATTTGTTTCCATGAGTTTTTGTTCTGAGATCCCTTTACTTGTTATAACTATGTACTTTCAAAACATATTTTGTCTACGTTTTAGTACCTATCTACTTCCAGCTTATCCCCAAAATACTGAACGCGAATAAAAGAAAAACTCAAAACAAAGACAAGTAATAATAGTCATTAAAAAGCTTTCAACGAGTTACAAACAATTAACTCCCTTAGTCAACTTATCAAGATTACCCTTTTTAAATATTAAAAAAAGTCCTCAGCCGTGACGAAAAATGACCGACTTTATTTAGCAAATTTTGTTCTTCATGAACATTTGTAGGTATTAAAATGGCGTTACCCCGTCGACCACAACGTCGTACCGACATATTTATTATATTACTTACAAAATAAATAAACAAATAAGGATCTTACTAGGACAAAATCTATTAAAGTCCATGAATCGCTAGAAGAAATATATTCGGGACTTCGATTACGTTGATGGACTAGCCTTTGATCCTAACTTACAATAATTTGCGGTTGAATTAGTCCTCAACTTCCTCAAGGCTCAAAGCTGAGGATTCCAAAATCCGAATACATGTCTGTCGGACCATGAAATTCCTAAGCATATCGTGAAATGTGTAGGTACATAAACTGAGTTGACGAATCCCCGCTACGCGAGCTCCTATTTCCGAAAAAATCCTATCGACCTACCAGCTACCAGCAACCTAAACGACTTTAACTACCTATTTATTTAAAACACAGTCGTCAAAACCACACCTCGGACACTGGCGATCAAATTGTATACAAAAGAGGCGCGTTCCTAGCACACAGTCTAAGCTCGTGTAGGTGAACGCGTACTATGCTTGTATGAGTAAAATATGACAGGCCGACTGTTAGCGTTTTTGACAGGCGGTAACTGTGAGGTAACCGAGAGGGGGTGGGCGGCACTTTCAGCGGGGAGTGAAAGTGGCCATACTGTACGATAGTACTCTTTATTATACTGTGTCAAAACTTTACCGAGGGATTTTACGATAGAGTACCGACAGTAAGTCCATACATAGTTTTAGGTACTTAATTCTTTAATAAAATTGTATTTAAGTAAGTTTGTAAGTGTATATTTGATAATTTGTGTGTTTTTGTAATTACAGTTTTTATTATGATCATGTAAATAAACTCAATATACTACATTGTAACTTGTAACCAAATACAATATACCTATATTTCTTTGACCGTATGCAGTTTTCAACACCACTAATCCAATCATCATTCATCACTCCATAATTACGTAATTCAATTACCAACTGTCATCGGGTCATTGATCTTTCCAATTTAACATTTTCAATTTACACTTTTTGCGGCTGGTAACACTACCCCCGGTTTAATTGGGCGAGGGAGCAAAGGGTTGATGCTAGGGGTGGGACTACGCCTACATTTTTTTATCGATAATTATTAATTAGGTGCATAATTATTTCAAATTATTACCTACTATAAATTCAAGAATTTTTTAAGAATTTCACCACCCCTTTCTTTTTGTGGGTGTCGTAGAAGTCGACTGTGGGATATGGGTTAAATTGTGGCGTAGGCGAGAGGCTGGCAACCTGTCACTGTAATGTCACAATTTGGATATATTTCAACCCCTTTTTGCCAAGAGTGGCACTGGAACTTAGTATTCATGTGCTCTGCCTACCCCTTTATGGGATACAGGCGTAATTATATGTATGTATGTAAATTCAAGAAAAGAATAATGCGTAGGTTCAGAGTGTAAACAAATTTTTGGAGTTTGTGACCACATTATATTACTAATATAGTTTTTTAGTATCTAAGCGAAAAAAAAATTTTGTTAACATATTGCGGAAAAACATTGCTGCATTTGTTTTCACCTGGCAACATTAAATTGCCATCAAGGTTTTTGATCGCCACGTAGCGTGGAAAATTATCACTTCGGCTAGATTGTTCTCGATTTTTCTGGTCAGGTTACGTAGCCAAATGCACAAACTCTTACGATATTAAGTATCGTTATAGTTATCTCTGCCGCTCTTCCGTATTGGCGCGACAGAGTCAGACTGCGTTTCAATCGGCGCCTAGCGTCAACGATTGTCATTCAGCAAGGTGGGCTGACTTTCCTGAAAAAAAAAATATAATTAAGGATTATACATTTTTGTACTTAATAATATTGTCGAAAGGGTGCGTGTCCCACCCCTAGCCGGCCCTCAGGGACGTAGGGATTGATTGAGATGGATGCCGCGACAAATTCGAGTTTTTCATCTTCTGCCCTGCGCTTGTTTGCTATTGTTTTTCGGCCTTCGTCATGTGTGGCGTGGGGTAGATACGGTAGGGTAAAATTAGTTTCTTTTCAAATATTTTGGGGAAATTTTTTTGAAAGGGGTAAATACAAGTAGGTACCTAACTGTCTAAAAAGATCTGGCGATTTTTGTAGATGTAGATGTAGTGTGTAATAGGGATGTTCGGCCGAAAGCAGACGGACCGTAGCCGCATGGCATTTCTGCGACACGAAACGAAAACGTAACGCCGCGAAAGGTAGTCTGGCTCTGTCACGCCAATACGCAAGAGCGATAGAGATAGATATCTACGAGCGTTTCGTTTCGTGAGCGTTTGTGCATTCGGCTACGCACGCTGGCCCCGTAGCCGAATGGCATTTCTGCGACGCGAAACGCCACCGAAACGCTGCAGAAATGTAGGTTGGCTCTGTCGCACCAATACGCAAGAGCGATAAAGATAGATAGCTACGAAACAGATATTATCGTGAGCGTTTCGTGAGCATTTGTGCGTTCGGCTACGCACACTTCGGCTTCTCTGGAGTTGGAGCGGTGACTATTCCAGCAGCATTCCTACACTTTCCTCTTCGAATCTTCTCGTTTTCCTGCTGAATAAAAGGACATATTTGAGTCCTAAATCCGCTGCGATAAGGTCAACTCAGTAGTTAATATCCCGCGATCGGTATTTTTCTCTCTCGCACGCGCCGCGTACTGACGCGACCGGCATCATCCGGTTCCTCCTGTACTCTCTGCACCTCGCTGCGTGCGAGCGCTACTCAAGGACAAACCGCGCGGCGCAAAATTTGTTAGAAGAGTTATTACTGAGTCGTCCTTATACTGTGGCGAAGGCCATTGTCTCCTTCAGACATGAAAATAAAATCCAGTCAAGTGCAATAATATGCATCGATAAAATCTTAGTAGTAAATTTAAAAGTGGAAAATGTCTGCCTTGGGTGAGACTTGAACTCACGGCCTCTGGATCGATACTCCAGCGCTCTGCCAACTGATTTAAATTAAATTTATTCTAAGCACAGTGGCATCGATTGCAGACGTTTCTGCTAATCAGAAGTTAAAATCTTAGTAGTAGTCCTATTACACCGTGCACTGGATGACTTAAGATGCGACGGGACTGATGTTTAACCCGCGACTCAAAAACGACAGGGTGTTATAAGTTTGACGTATCTGTCTGTCTGTGGCATCGTAGAATCCGAACGGATGAACCGATTTAGATTTAGTTTGTTTTTGTTTGAAATCTGAATTAGTCGGGAGTGCTCTTAGCTATGTTTCATGAAAATCGGTCCACTATGTCACGGTCGGAGGTTTTCCAAAATTTTAATTTTGTGGTTATTGTGTATGATACACACCCTTATTTTTATACTTGACTGTACTTGCCTTGTGCCTACTACGTTTACGAAACCTAACATAATTCATAAATATTCTTAAGGAATCAAACACCTAACACTACCGGTACAACATTATTAATATCTCCGATAAACCAATTCGTTACCTAAACAGGTATTATAATTACAAAATGCAACATTAGCACCGGCATAAAACAAAAAGGAAACAGAGGTATGCAAAGTGCCTACACTATAAGAACCAAATAAATCTAAGTCAGAGACAAATATGTCATATAGATTGCCAACCACCACTATTAACGTGTCTTGCCTGCACTACTCCGCCGGGGCGAGGTGGTAGACTGTGTTCGCCGGAAGACTGGCTACACGCTGAGGGTGCAGCAGATGCAGTCGCCAGCAGCTGCAGTCGCGGCACTACGTGCACTTCAGCTCGTTGGTTGTGCGCGTTCCGCGGCCGCTGCGTACCTTCGCAAGAGCAGAATTCTGGCCGAAGGGTCTTTCGACGGTTCCGGGGCAGCCTACGAATTCTACGCTGGGACGGACGACGCAACAAAGTCACCTAAACCTAGTTCTTAAATCAATCAAGCCGAGTTAATTTTTGTCAAAGATTTTGCTTGGGTTGGGCTATTGGAGTGAAACAGTTCACTTAATATTATCTTAACTTATATCAAGAGATGAAAATCGAAAACCATGCAAAAGAATTCGCTAGGTTATGTTACGCCATCCACAACGCAAACATGACCAGTCTCCCATCTAAAGGTCTCTGTCTAGGACGAAATAAATCTAAGTGTAACAGATTAATAGTGTAGTCGACACGTCACTTTACCTTACTATCATTCATTTCCACTTTATCCCACATCCATTGCCGCTTTCCAACATCTGCCTACCAAAACTTTACAACCAAAACCAGCAATGGATACAGAACAATACGATAAAACCGTTACTGAGTATGTTAGAGGTGGTTAGAGTTATACAGGGTATAGGGTGCGTTGAGTGTGGTCGCACAGCGGTTGACAGATGAAATGATAAGGGATCAAGTATTAGTATCGTAATATTTTTATAAGTGTGCTGATAGATTAGCTCGTGACACGCGATTCTATGTTTAGGTACCCTGTAGAATAGTTAGCAGTTTTTTTTAAATATTTTGTTAGTTGAAAACTGGCATAGGGGAAGTCCGGGCATGGCGATCACCCCAGGCAAAGGGATTACGGTCACCTAATGTGTACTAAATAATTCGTCTTCCGAAGCTTCTCGCGCCTATAAATGAGTGACGTTATATTATAAATTATAAATAGTGGTCATTGGCAGTGGGTGATTTAGTAGTAAGGATCTAAATCAACTGGTTGACTTGATCACTTTTTCTTAAGACGATACAGGATGGGTCAATTCTCCATACAAACGCTCTCGTCTATTTCCTCCCTGGTTTTTTAGTTTTTTAAGATAGAGCAATTATTTTTTCAACACAGATTATTATTATTTTTATCTGTGTCGGACCGTTTTGATTTTTTTGATAATATTTTTATTTTTAATGACGCTAGAGCCAATCAAAATTTTCCAAAAACGGCCTTTTTCATTATGGCGTAAAAAGATCGGTAACAATTATCCAAAAAAACTATACGGTCCGACACAGATTATTTCATCGTTATTCAGATTCTCAAATTTCGTTCCGATTGATTACATTTTGAAGGAGGAAACAGTCGAGAGCGGAACCTCAATTTTAAATATTTTTTCGCAATATCTTTTAACTCAGTTGTTCTGAATGGTCAATTTTTTTCGATGAATCTAGTTAATAACACTAGTATATTTAACTAAAATTCCGAAATTGAAAGGGGAGCTCCTTTCCATTTTAGCATTTTCGATCCTGTAGCATCTTAAGTAGATGTACAATATCTATTTCAGATTTCTAAATATTTTTACGAAGAGTGCAAGTAGCGGAGCATTTTTAAAGGCCACTCAATAGGGCCTGATGAGCAATGATTGGACGGAGGGAGTGACCCTTCCACAATTAATTATTCAAAATACGTCGCCACTGGAAAACTTGGAGTTTTCAAGACGCTAGTTATGGGGCATTGTTTGTGGTTTATTTTCGAGTATGAATATTTTGAATATAGACCGTGGGGATGTCTTTAATATTAAAGCGCTAGTGGCCTAGCGGTAAGAGCCTGCAACTTTCAATCCGATGGTCGCGGGTTTGAACCCCGGCTCGTACCAATTAGCTCTTAGGAATTTATGTGCGAATTGCCATTCGATATTTTCCAGTCGCTTTTCGGTGAAGGAAAACATCGTGAGGAAAGTTGGAACAAGGCATAAGGTCAATTATTTATAGGGTTCCGTATCAAAAAGGCACAAAAGGAACCC
The DNA here is from genome assembly GCF_023078275.1 of Leguminivora glycinivorella. Lineage (NCBI taxonomy): Eukaryota > Metazoa > Arthropoda > Insecta > Lepidoptera > Tortricidae > Leguminivora > Leguminivora glycinivorella. The sequence goes on along the minus strand of NC_062985.1, from coordinate 2,084,552 downwards.
TTATGGTGCCGCTCTGTCCGTCTGTCTGTCTGTCCGTCTGGCACATTACTAAATACCTCGAGAACTATTTAATAGGTATGATATAGATATGAAAAGAATAGTTATGAACATTGTTAGCCTCTACAAATGTAGAAATTCTTTATTTACATGAACATATTTATATAATTATATAAGAATCTAAGACTAAACTTAAAAGCTAGTTAATGTTCTAAGTAGCGAGTTCTAGCTCTAGGAAATGTCGCCAGTTTCCTTGGTACAATGCCTCAAGGGCCTATTTTAGGTCCTAAAAATATTGAACAACGAGTGAGAATTCAAGAAATTGACCTAAGATGAGAATTCTCCAAAAGGATTTCAAAATAATTAAGACAACTTTTTAACAAAAAAAAATTATAAAAATGCTTAACAAAATATTACAACACAGGACTAAAAGTGTAATTGTGGGTGTCAGGCTCAGTGTAAGTGTTAATGAATGGCCGGTAGCCCATCAATTAGGGCACCGATCCATCACGCTGCTTTTTACTCGCTTAATTAACAAGTGTCAATGGACGCGCGCCGTATATACATATATCTACCGCGTCCTTCATTTATTTATTTATTTAATCTTTATTGAACAAAGAAACTCAATGTACAATAGGCGAACTTAATGCCATAAGGCATTCTCTACCAGTCAACCTTTAGGCAAAGCAGAGAAGTTGTAGGCGGTGCAAAATTACAAACACAAAAGAACTATAATTAGGTACTTTTAAGGACACAATACTTGCAACAACAATGAATACAGAGGAATAAACATACACATATACGTGATATTAATACTAATACATAAAATTACATACATTACATAATACAAATTACATAATACATACAATCCGATGAGATGTACAAAGCAGATATAATACGAATTTTCTGAACTGCCAGCAAAAAATGTGTTGAGGGATTTTTTAAAAGCAAACCTATTCGGAGACTGTCTCATTTTGACAGGGATAATATAGTCCTTTAGTGTTAAAGCTAGTAGGGTTAGCGCATGATTATGTCGCCGCGAGATTACTATCCGTCCTTATGTCATTAATATACAGAGAAGAAGACGTGTCATCTATCTCGCGGCGACACACTCTCGCGGCCAGCATGTGCTAGGCCTACTGATAATAATTTATGGGGCGGCTTACTCCGCGATTCTATCGCCGCGCTACAAGTACCTACTTGCCGGCGGCCGCGAGTTAGCGGATCATTCAGTTGCGACGATCTTCGCGCCGCGCAATAGAATTCAATGACTGCTGCTGTGTACGGTCCGTTTGTTAATATAGGTAAGAATTTAGAATGGCGGCATTTTGCGAATATCAAAGGAGTGAGCCTTCTGTACTTGTACTATTATTATACTAGATATGTTCTGTATTGTCAAGACGTCAAGAGGGCGTCACGTCACGGGACGATGCATGTAACTGCGTCAAAATTATTGGGAGCTCGACAAAAATCAAAAAGGTAACCACGGTCTGTATCCCAGTCAATATAACTACTGTGAATCATTCAATCACAATCCGATGAACTACAGTATAGGGTTCTTCAAAAAAGGAGTGTACTAAGTTTCTAATGGGTCGGCAACGCGCATGTGACACCCCTTGAGTTGCAGGCGTACAATGGTTTCGGTGACCGCTTTCCGTCAGGCGGGCCGTATACCTGTTGGCCACCGACGTGCTATAAAAAAAGTCTAAATTTTATAAGTCACATTTTTTTTTTTCAATAATTTTGTTATGTTTTTCAACGCTAGTAAAATTAAATAGTTAAATACAGTACCTGTAATTTCAGCCTTGACTACATAAGTTACATTATTTTTAATTGACTAATATTTTTAAAAACATGTGCAGTAAACTATTATTGTAAATCTAGATAATGTGGACACATGCGTTAATAACAATAAATCATATATATTTAGGTATGCAAATGTAAAACACCGACATTTCGCTATAAAAACTAAATTTCTAAAATTCATACAAACTCAGTCAAGTGCGTTTAGTGTCAAAGCAAAATGAGGAGGCACACTCAAAGGTTATGACAGATGGCGCCACCTTATTAGTCCATTGCAAATGCACAGATAAAGAAGTTCATACGTAAGAGCGAGAAGATGATATTTGTTTTCTCTCTCTCACAAATGAATGACAGTGACATGCCTCGACACTTGCACAGGCGCCGCCTAGCGGGATAAAATGTCAGTGTGCCTTCTCATTAGGATTATTGTATTTATGTCAAAAAACAAGTTTGTCAGTATATTAAAATGCGTTAATTTTAAACTATTTTTTCTACTCCCGAAGTGTTATTCGTCATTTACAGGGTCGTGCATAGAACTTTAAAACCCTACATAAAAGTCTATTCCCCAAAGTCAGCATCCGCCGGCTTTCCGCGCATGCGCGCAGTATCGAAAAAACTGAAAACGCATTGTTTGGCTCTGTAGCCATGGCAACGCATTGTTATAACGAAATTGCGCGCGTGCGCGGAAAGGCTTTGGGCAGCTGAGCTGACAGTGCAAACCTTTGCGTCAAAATACATCAAACAGTGTGAATTTCACGAAAGTTATTCAAGAAAACTATTAAAAACTAAGTGCTTGGTCGTAGAAAAAGTATTGTATGCAACGGTGTTCAACTGAGTCAAAAAATACTCGTTGCGTCTTAATAACAATTTTCGGCTTCGCCTCAAATTGTTACCCACGCCACTCGTCTTTTTTGACCTCTTTTAAACGCCTGTTGCATAAAATACTATAATTTACTGCCTATTTTATACTGAATTGTTTGTCACTATATCACCTGTTAAACTATACTCGTGCTGCCCTCATTTCCATGTTAAATTGTATAGTGTCATTAGTGTCACAATAGTTACAACGGCCGCCGCAAGATGGATCCCTAAGCTGACGTGTAGTTGTGTTGTGTTGTGACAATCAGCACCACTCTGACACGGTGGCAATAGACAATCAGTAGGCCTAGCACATGATGGCCGCGAGAGTAGGTACCTACTTATGTCGCCGCGAGATAGATGACACATCTTGTAACTGGTAGGTAATATTAATGACATAAGGACGCTTAGTTTATCTCGCGGCGACATACTCTCGCAACAATCATGTGCTCTAGCACAACTTGCCTTGTCGCCTCCATACTTGAAGTCGCGCTTCATGTATGGACTCGCGCGCGACAAGGCAAGTTGTGCTAAAGCGCCTGGAATCATAGACAGTCTATAAAGGAACCTTCACAAAATTTGACTGTTTGCCTGAAAAGTGCCTGACATGTTAGCTTGCCTGCATCTTCTTTAGTTTTATTGCCACTTTAGATCTCTGCACGGAACCCTAAAACATAAGTATACATAAAGATATCGTTTGCAAGTAATTTCTATTTACATTCAGTATCCGCAATACGAAAATGAATTCGTGTGTCGTCCTAACTTTCCTTGTCTCCATCGCGATGGTTTTGGGCCGCGATGTGCACCCAATTATGGACAGCAAACTTGTCCCAATGACGGGTAAAGAACCAATAATGAAAAGCCAGAAAGATCCAATTATAGACACTAAAGTACACCCAATAGAACGCGAGTTAGATCTCAACAGCATCAGTTTAAAATTAAAATCCAAAGGACAGTGTGTTGCCAAATCATTTATAGATGAATTGAAATGCCTTCTGACTTTTGACATGAAAAATTCTGGAGAGTCGAAAATGTCAAAGCTGAAAGGAGAATTTGTTAAATGTGTCACTGGCTTTATTTTACAGTTTATGGGTTGCTTCGTCTCGTAGAATTTACTGTCAGGTAAGAAAAAACACAGAGTAAACGCGTTTGCAATTATATTGTACCTACCTAAATATTGTTTTAAGTATATTTTTTTTTATTTTCAGATTTAAATCGACTGTAATTCAAAGAAGCTATTCTGTGTAATGTGAAAACGGTTATAATTATTTTTTATTTAACATTACATGTATCTATTTTCATTAAGATTTTATTTCATTGTGGCCTATCAATTCAATGTTTCCTGAAATATTCTTACTTTTTATTTTAGTACCTTCTTAATATTACCTATGATGAGGTGAATGCTGCAATAAATTAGCATATTTACCACCACTAAGTTTCATAACTAAGTGGGCAATTTTTTTCAAAGTTGTCCACCAAACTTTTTTTGTAACATGGGTATTTTTTACGCGATTAATACTCAGAATCGCGAGGTCTTTCGATCCTGATAGGAGAAAAAAAATGTCCCAAGTTTTCCATACATTTTTCAAACCTTCCATTCCGTTACCGCCATACAAAATGTATGAAAAAGTGGTAACGGAATGGAAAAAAAACCTTGGGACACTTTTTTTCTCCTATTAGAATGGAAAGAGCTCGCGATTCTGAGTGGAAACCACATAAAATTTCAAAATCCAAAAAAAGTGGGGAGGACCACTTTGAAAAAAATGGCCCAAGTATATATTTATGTACTTACTAGCTTTTACCCGCGGCTTCGCCCGCGTAATAAAAGTATTCATTAAGATTTTCATTTGGATCCTTAGGTTTCTCTGTATGTATATTTATCTGCGATTATTTCGATTGCACATAATACTTTTGCTTGCAATGATTGTAGAAATATTACACATCGACCACAGCGTAGGTAATTCTATATACGCTGGGGAAACCTTTATAAACATCCCACATAGCCCGTATTTCGACACTATGATCGGTGGGTAAAAAGTACTTTTTTCTATTATCCCTTAAAAATTTTTACATTTTGCTTATATTTATCGCAAACGTAATCTTCAAGCAAGCAAACAACGATCGTCTTAGAGCACATTGATTGTAAGAGACCGCCGACCGATTATCCGTATCCCTCTAACGATACCGTATCCGTATCGCTATCGCTATCGCTATCGCTATCGCTATCGCTACCGCTACCGCTACCGCTACCCCCATCCCCATCCCCATCCCCATCCCCATCCCCATCCCCATCCCCATCCCCATCCCCATCCCCATCCCCATCCCCATCCCCATCCCCATCCCCATCCCCATCCCCATCCCCATCCCCATCCCCATCCCCATCCCCATCCCCATCCCCATCCCCATCCCCATCCCCATCCCCATCCCCATCCCCATCCCCATCCCCATCCCTATCCCTATCCCTATCCCTATCCCTATCCCTATCCCTATCCCTATCCCAAACCCTATCCCTATCCCTTTCCCTATCCCTATCCGTTATCAAGATGTTCAATGATTTCTTATCAAGTGCTAAAATATAAAGTTTCATGGTTTTATCTTTTAAAATTAAGAAATCCCATACAAACTTTCAACCTCTTTTTCAACCCCTTCATCCCTTTTTTCGAAATAAAAAGTAGCCTATGTTCTGTCTCAGGGTCTAAAGATTGTCTGTTCCAAATTTCATCAAAATCTGTTGCGTGGTTTAAGCGGGAAAGCGTAACAGACAGACAGACAGACAGACAGACAGAGTTACTTTCGCATTTATAATATTAGTATGGATAGTATGGATAGTATGGATAGTATGGATTATAAATATAACAATTAACAAACTAAACATTGGAGATTTCCATACTGCTCATAATTTTACTTAACTTCCTATAGGTACTTAGACTTAAATATAGATCAACTAGCTTTTACCCGCGGCTTCGCCCGCGTAATAAAAGTATTCATTAAGATTTTCATTTGGATCCGTAGGTTTCTCTGTAGGTATATTTATCTGCGATTATTTCGATTGCACATAATACTTTTGCTTGCAATGATTGTAGAAATATTACACATCGACCACAGCGTAGGTAATTCTATATACGCTGGGGAAACCTTTATAAACATCCCACATAGCCCGTATTTCGACATTATGATCGGTGGGTAAAAAGTACTTTTTTCTATTATCCCTTACATTTTTTTACATTTTGCTTATACTTATCGCAAACTTAATCTTCAAGCAAGCAAACAACGATCGTCTTAGAGCACATTGATTGTAAGAGACCGCCGACCGATTATCCGTATCCCTCTAACGATACCCATATTATCCGTATCCGTATCCCTATCTCTATCTCTATCTCTATCTCTATCTCTATCTCTATCTCTATCTCTATCTCTATCTCTATCTCTATCTCTATCCCTATCCCTATCCCTATCGCTATCTCTATCGCTATCGCTAACGCTATCGCTAACGCTATCGCTATCGCTATCCCTTTCGCTATCCCTATCGCTATCCCTATCGGTATCGCTATCCCTATCGCTATCCCTATCGCTATCCCTATCCCTTATCAAGATAACACTTTAAGTTCTCGCGCTTTGTACACACATTTAAAGTCACATACAGGTCGAACGCGATTAATTAACATTATTTTTACCTTTTTTCCCAACGTTTCGGCCAGGTTGCACTGGCCGTGGTCGCGGAAGACTGACGTCCCAGCAAAATGTCACCGGAGATGTAAACAACACAAAACTACCCGATATTAATTTATATAAATGTTCGGGGTAGACAAATAAATATAATCTACCCGCTTTTAGTTAATGTTTATTTCCCACCGCACGACACACAAAAAAAAAGAAAAAAGGTAAAAATAATGTTAATTAATCGCGTTCGACCTTATCAAGATGTTTAATGATTTCTTATCAAGTGCTAAAATATAAAGTTTCATGGTTTTATCTTTTAAAATTAAGAAATCCCATACAAACTTTCAACCTCTTTTTCAACCCCTTCATCCCTTTTTTTCGAAATAAAAAGTAGCCTATGTTCTGTCTCAGGGTCTAAAGATTGTCTGTTCCAAATTTCATCAAAATCGGTTGCGTGGTTTAAGCGGGAAAGCGTAACAGACAGACAGACAGACAGACAGACAGACAGACAGACAGACAGACAGACAGACAGACAGACAGACAGACAGACAGAGTTACTTTCGCATTTATAATATTAGTAGTAATAGTAGTAATAGTAAAGTAGTAATAGTAGTAAGTAGTATGGAGTATGGATTAGTATGGATTCATATAACTCTTAGGTTTACCCACAATTTAAATGAATCCACGAATATTGCAAACAGGACTCCATTTAACAAATCCTCCCTCATCCCGACCGAAATGCTAATAACCTCAAACTCAAACCTCAATGAGGACAAACTTGTCTTTGAACTCACCTGGGCACCTAGCCAGCGTCACAATCGCTTACGGTAATATCGTTATCGTATCTCTATCAACTACTGGGCTGTCCAACTGGACGCCGTCCCGCTGGCCATCTTAAATATCGTTGGGCAGATAGAGTGGAGGCAGATCTCCGAGAACTCGGCATCAACGAGGGCTGGCGGGAGGTCGCTCTGGAACGCGTAAAGTGGCGTGCTCTTGTGTTGGAGGCCAGGACTCACTTTGGGTCGTCGCGCCAACAAAGTAAGTAAGTAAGCCAGCTCTATCGCTCTTTTTGGAGCCGATTTTTTAATGTCCGCCATTCGATTTAATGAATTTCGTTCATAAATATCTCCAAATACGAACCATTTACATTCTACTAAGGCCCACTTGCACCAACCACTTAACTCAGGGTTAGTGGGCTGTCATCTGTCAAATTCCATATAAAATGGTGGGTTAACCCTCGGATTAACCCTGTATTTTCGTTGATGCAAGTGGACCTAACAGTATCCAAAACGAGTGGTCATTACCACTAGATATAAAATAACAAGCTTCCTTTTTAAAAAATAGCATTTCATCGTTTCCACAGACATTCGAACGGCGAATTTGTGCGTTCGAAATTCGAAAATCTGTAGTGGCGCGACAGAGGCAGACTGCGTTTCGAATTTTCGATCGCCTCGTAGCGTCAACGGTTGTCACTTAAGCTAGGCCCGGGTTTTCTTCTTTCCTTAAATTTTCCATACATACACGAAAACATACGAATTTAAACCTTACTTCAACCGCGCAGAATTATTTTTCTCTGAACCAAACGGTTAAGATTTCAGAACATTTTCTACCTGCGTTTTCTACTAATCAAAATTCGACTTTAACATTTTTCACATAGATTTTGAATTTGTTCGGCATTAGAATAAGGTGTACCCACAAGAGGGTTCCTTAGGCGACGTTAATAGAAGAATTAAGATTAAAATGATATTAAATTTTGATATTGTGTTGTGTTCGGATTATTCTGAAGGAAAATTTTAATATGGGCTTCTTTCTCTTTGAGTTGCGTCCTTTGTGTGTTGGGGGTGTAGCTTTCAACCTTTTGAGCTTCGGTATTAGGCGTATAATTATTTGTATGAAGTTGTATAATACTTCTGTGGATTTGAATGATATTAATTAACTTGTAGGTACGGATATAAAATACAGATATCGCAAAATTGTGAAACCTATGTTTGAATAATTGGTTTCATTTAGGAGATTTTTATAATCTGCAATGACATATAATAAGTCAGCCACATGCATGTTGCACCACATATAAACCTTACTTACTGTAAAACCTAAATACCAAGTCGAAAGGCTCAAAACTAGATGAAGTTATACTGATGGTATGATAAAATTACCTAGTAGGCAACCAGGGTAGCACGATAAACGATAAAACGTCTGGCCCTCCATTCCGCACTATTTTTAAGTGCGAAAAGGACGGCCTGACGTTTTATCGTTTGTCGCGCGACCATGCTATGTGTGCAGTGCTCGACAGGCTAACTTCCCTTCTGTCATTTATTGACTTAAGACTAAAAGTGGCCACTACTGGTACACTGTCAAGCACTGGTACACTGACCAAGTAACCGTAAGCACTGGTAGACAACGCCTCACTTGAAACGTAGGTTTAATAAACCTAGTTACAAGCGATTAAGCACCGTTTGCAATTTTAATAACATGTAAAAATCGTGAAACTTCAAGGCTCTGGGGGCGATTTTTGAATCTTGGCCATTCGATTTCGTGAAATTCGTTCAATAATATCTTCACTACTAGGTCTACTAGCGATTTAAATTCTACTAACAGGGGGCCGATTTTTGAGTCTCACTGTCACTAAAATACCGGTTGAAAACGGTGCCTTGCCTATTATTTTCAGTGACAATTTTCTGAATTCGAACGCGTGAGAATCAAAAATCGGCCCGCAGAATCGAAAACGAGTGGTCATTACCACTGGTTTTAAAATTACTAGCCGTCCTTTTTCAAAAATAGCATTACGTCGTTTTCCACAGACTTTCGAACGGCGAATTCGTGCGTTCGAAATTAAAGAATCGATCGAATTCATTTTTTAACCCCCGACGCAAAAACGACGGGGTGTTTATAAGTTTGACGTGTCTGTCTGTCTGTCTGTCTGTCTGTCTGTCTGTCTGTCTGTGTGTGTGTCTGTCTGTGGCATCGTAGCTCCCGAACGGATGAACCAATTTCGTTTTAGTTTTTTTCATTTGAAAGCTGTGTTAGTCGGGAGTGTTCTTAGCCATGTTTCATGAAAATCGGTCCACTAGGTCGCGGTCGGGGGTTTTTTAAAAATTTTAATTTTGTGGTTAGGTTATTTGAAGTCTCTTTCTTACATTCACACGTTTTCTGCAAAGTTACAGTAAAGAGACAGACATTACGCAACACTTGAACACGTTTTAAACCACAACAGAAGTCAGGAGTTGATGAGGAGGGCATTTTCATTAACGTGTAGACTGCACAGGGGCACTCTTTTGTCTTTTAACCACTGTGCGAGCACTCGCGTTTATGTTTGTTGGTTATACTCCAACCTCCTGGGTCCTGTCTTTTAACCACTGTGCGAACACTCGCGTTTATGTTTGTTGGTTATACTCCAACCTCCTGGGTCCTGGTGCCCTCGTACGAGTACATATACATATGTCGCAGGGATTTAGTCAAAGACGTTATATTATAATTTCACTAGTGAAATTATAATTACACTGATTATTGTCAATCGTTTGCATTTCTCACAATTTAACGGGCTAGTTTCAGTGACATTATGATTTCACTAGACCGATACAGTGAAATTGTAAGACGGTGATAAATTGACAATAGCACTGATTTGAGAAAGCCGTGAACCTAGGTTTATTATAATATCACTTATGCGGTCCAGTGACATTACAATATCACTGAAATAAGCCCGTGAAATTATGCGAATCTTTCGTTATTGACAATAATCAGTGTAATTAAAATTTCACTAGTGAAATTATAATTACACTGATTATTGTCAATCGTTTGCATTTCTCACAATTTAACGGGCTAGTTTCAGTGACATCATGATTTCACTAGACCGATACAGTGAAATTGTAAGACGGTGATAAATTGACAATAGCACTGGTTTGAGAAAGCCGTGAACCTAGGTTTATTATAATATCACTTATGCGGTCCAGTGACATTACAATATCACTGAAATAAGCCAGTGAAATTATGCGAATCTTTCGTTATTGACAATAATCAGTGTAATTAAAATTTCACTAGTGTAATTATAATATAACGTCTTTGACTAAATCCCTGCGACACATACATATACAAATAGACCTTAAAGTGTGATAATAAATCTTAAAATTTAATCTACTTTCAATAAAAAGCGTTCTAATAGGCGCAACGAAAACTCAGCTTTTCGTAAATCGACGACAACAACGTATAGGGTACAATCTGCAATTTGTTTTTTCTTGAAAATTGCACCTTACCCAGAACGTACAAGGTTCTATCTGCTACAAAAAGATATTGCAGATTTCGCCTTTATTGTCGTCAAAATACAAGTATCAAGAAGGTTTCAACAACTCCAAACAGATCAGAAACGTATGTTTTGAGTGCTGTATAAAATGATGAAAAAGCTTCAAAAGCCTCCGCCACACATAAAGCGTTTTGATAGCGTAGCGTTAGCGGAGCGCAATGATAGCGGTGCGCTGGACGAACGCTGGCGTTCCGCTCGCAATCTGCGTGCATTCCGCGCTCGTTAGTTCCCACCCGCGTCCGCTGGGCGCAACGCCAGCGTTCGTCCGGCGCACCGCTATCATTGCGCTCCGCTAACGCTCCGCCTACGCTCTCAAAACGCGCATGTGTGGCCGAGCTTTAAGAATCGTTTTGTATGTCCAATCTATTAAAACCAGTAGGTGCATCAGAAGCTATAGGTACTGACAATAACAATATTATAATTATAACCCATTGTGTCTATTCCTCCAACAGCAACGGGAAATCAGCGCCACCAGAAAACAAAGTTTTCCCTACGATTAGAACGAGTTCAAAGTAAGAGTTTTGTCATCGAGGCATTGTGCCGTGATGGGTTCTTTAATATCGCGCGTTCTCCCGCCATTCTATATTATAACCGCACAATTTCCTACCTTAAAATACCTAATTTACTGCCTCATATTTTCAACCCTGTCCCTTTACGATTTGGTTGATTTTAGGTTATAGTTTGAAGTAGATATGCGTTTTGACTTTTTATTTGGTTTGTTTTGTTCATAGTAGAGGAGATATAGCCTTGGGGGTCATAATAATTACCACAGAACCGAAGTTTGGTTTTTTTAGTTCTTTGTGTGTGTCTTTTTGACATACTAAAAATATAGTAAAATATATTTATGCAAAATGCGTTTTTTCGACCGCCAAAAGTTGTATGAAAAATTACTATGGAAAAAAAATCCTAAAATTTAAAAATCGTCTCTGGTATCAACTTATGGGGAATTAGGCGGCAAATTTTTTTATAGCGTTGATGTTTAGCAAAAATATAATTATTTTTCACTATTTTGGTAAAATAAAAAATGATAAAAATCATAAATTTGATGAAAGGAAGTAATTAAAACGGGTTCCCTCTATTTGGCATAACTTTAATTGTCCGAAGTGCTTTTCGCATAACAGACTTGGCATAATCGATTTTCGTCGAATATTGATGTAGTCGAAATCTTGTATGTCAGAATTTTTTTTAATACGAATATTCCATTGTTCGAATATAAGTTGTCATAATATAGTTCTGGCCGATTGTTTTTATGCATAAACTGTATTAGCATAATTTTATTCGGCATATACCTCAAAGCCCGAAATTTATTAAGCATACTTACGAAATGCTGTCAGCAGTCTTCATGTTAGAGTTGCGAACCCAAGTTCTCAGGAAATTCGGTTAGGTTAGGTTCGGACTGTGACCTTAATTCATACAAGTGGGTATGAGTATGTAAGACTATAACTATAAATGAAAAAACATCTTTTAAGCAATTACCCAAGTTCTCAGGAAATTCGGTTAGGTTAGGTTCGAACTGTGACCTTAATTCATACAAGTGGGTATGAGTATGTAAAACTGTAACTATAAATGAAAAAAACATCTTTTAAGCAATTACCCAAGTTCTCAGGAAATTCGGTTAGGTTAGGTTAGAACTGCGACCTTAAGACATACAAGTGAGTATGTGCATCTAAGACTGTGACTATAAATGACCATTGGGATTAACTACATTATGCAAACAATTATTCTGCCAGTCCATTTTCGACCATATCAAATTATACGCAAAAAAAATATGCGTAAAACCAATTCGGAACATTCACATTATGCCTAAAAACCATTCGGACCAACAAAATATGCATAAACAAATTATGCACACATTCATTATGCCAAAATACATTATGCGTTAGGTGCATTATGCCAAAACAGGTTATGCCGAAAAGAATTCGCAATAATAATATTATGCCAAAACAAGGGGAACCAATTAAAACATAAATTTCAGCAATGTAATTTTTTTCATATGTCCCACACCATGGTAAATACGGGTACGATCCGCCTGGTGATTAGCAGTTACGGTAGCCTATGACGCCTGCCAATCTAGAGCCTCCACATGCGCGTTGCTGGCCCTTTAGGGTACCTTTCCACTAGAGATGCGCAACGTGATAGTGTTTGATATCCACCAATCATGTTCACTGTTCACAAAGCGTAGCGCTAGTAGGAACGGGTTCGACTAAGCTGATTGTGGATATCAGAAGCATCCATAACACATCTCTGGTGGAAAGGCACCCTTAACAGTCCTCAGCTAGCTCGCAGGATAACGCGCGTCCGCGGGAGAAAAATCCTCCTATTGGGTAACCGTATTTACCATGAACTTGTATTTTGGTGGGGTTCAATATAAGTATATAAATTGTCGCATCCCATAAAAAAACTGTCGATAAAGCATTATATCGAACACGAGAGAAAACCAAAACCTAATAATCATCGGTTTTTCTAGTCATAAATCTGCGCATCCACACACCCTGGACCCGTATATGGTCGCACACTGCGGCTTCTTCTTCTTCAACCTAGCGGTTTCCCGGCCTAGCGCCAGGGTCCGCTTTCCTACTCAGTCTTCTCCACTTTGCCCGGTCTTCAGCATACTTAGACGTGAGATTGTTCTCTTGTACGAGTATGTCCGCTCCCACGACGTCTAGCCAGCGCTTCTTTGGGCTACCGGGGCCGCGTGACTTAGAGCCTTGGACAGCGAGATTAAGGCATCTGTTTTCGATGTAGGCTTAGGAGGATTTTTCTCCCGCGGACGCGCGTTATCCTGCGAGCTAGCTGAGGACTTTTAGTAGTTCTGCTACTGTATATTCAGATATGTATGTGTGTATATATAATATAAATTTAACGTATTTAATTGACACTATCTATTCACGATGTCCGCAACCAGTATGCTGTCCCGCATACCTCGCTGGCTCCGCAGAAAACCAGCGCCGTTGACACGCCTGTCGTGTCAGCTGCATTGCTGAGTGGAGACCATTTCGGCCTCTCATTTCTACTTCTACTGTTTTGTTTTAAGTCTTTGTATTTCTATTTCTGATGTTTGTAGTGATGTATTGGCTGAATAAATGAATTCTATTCTATTCTATTCTATTCTATTCTAGGACTGTTAAGGGTGCCTTTCCACCAGAGATGTGTTATGGATGCTTCTGATATCCACAATCAGCTTAGTCGAACCCGTTCCTACTAGCGCTACGCTTTGTGAACAGTGAACATGATTGGTGGATATCAAACACTATCACGTTGCGCATCTCTAGTGGAAAGGTACCCTAAAGGGCCAGCAACGCGCATGTGGAGGCTCTAGATTGGCAGGCGTCATAGGCTACCGTAACTGTTAATCACCAGGCGGATCGTACCCGTATTTACCATGGTGTGGGACATATGAAAAAAATTACATTGCTGAAATTTATGTTTTAATTACTTCCTTTCATCAAATTTATGATTTTTATCATTTTTTATTTTACCAAAATAGTGAAAAATATTTATATTTTTGCTAAACATCAACGCTATAAAAAAATTTGCCGCCTAATTTCCATAAGTTGATACCAGAGACGATTTTTAAATTTTAGAATTTTTTTTCCATAGTAATTTTTCATACAACTTTTGGCGGTCGAAAAAACGCATTTTGCATAAATATATTTTACTATATTTTTAGTATGTCAAAAAGATACACACAAAGAACTAAAAAAACCAAACTTCGGTTCTGTGGGAATTATTATGACCCCCCCCATACAAATTCTCATTCCACTCCTCTACTATCAGCAGATTGACTTTTTGTTCGCTCGTTTTAATTTGAGGGGTAAATTGGAAAATGGAAATCGATTGGAAGAGTTGAAGTGCTGTTTATGACGAAATACCTACCTATGATTGTACCTTTAGTGTTGAATTTATTTCAAATTAATCTTTGGGTTGAGAATATTTAAAGAGGATATTTCAAAGGAGCAAAATTACGTTTTCAAGCCCACGTCGCTTTGCTAGCCCAGTAGACCTCTAGGAAAGTACCTAGATAGCTAATGTTCGTAATCGCTTTCCTCTACAAATCAGGAAAACGCCGGGATCGGCTACGAGCGTAGCACTATGAAAAATGAGAATCAATAAGTTAGAAGTACACTTTCAAAGAATAGTTTTAAAACGTCTCATTTCTCTTTCGACTCGTATTCTGATCTCGGATTTACAGTAGACAATAGAGGAGCTACGCACAAAGCGGTGTTGTTAGCGATACGTCATCTCGACAATGGGACATCTGCGCATACGCACAGGTTTTGATACTTGTCTTAAACCGACTTTAACATAACCTAACCACAAAATTTAAATCTTAAAAAACCGGAGTGGATCGTCCATCAAATTCTAAACCGACTAAGTCCGTTTTCACATTATTCGATCCCATATCGGATGTCGGAAGGATTCCGATAGAAAAAATCCAAAATGGCGCCTGTAATGTATGGGATGTCGGTCCGACATCCGATATCGGATCGGATAATGTGACAACGCACTAATTCAGCTTCCTAAAAAAACTAAATCTAAATCGGCTCCTTTAGGGAGCTACGATGCCACAGACAGACACGTCACAATTATAACACCCCATCGTTTTTGCGTCGCGGGTTAATAATCTATGGACTAACATCAAAATGTCTCATTCCTCATTCGAGTCGCATTCTGATCTCGAGTTTACAGTAGACAATAGAGGAGCTGCGCCTGCGCAGCGGTGTTGGTGGCGATACGTCACCGCGACAATGGGACATCTGCGCGTGCGCATAGGTTTTGATACTTGTATGTGCTTGTATTTAACCGAGCTCAATAAAAGTTTACCGTTTGATCAAAATAACACTTTTTATACGTTCAGAACTCTGTGTCTTTGAACTCAGAACTAATATATTCAAAGTTATATGTATCTAATTCTAATATTTCTGTCTAATCCAGTTCTGCTCAAGACCGATACTAACTTATTTTTACCACTATCCGAGTCTATTTCACGCGGATTTTATTTTATCAATTTTCATGTCCGTTTTCCGTTTTCTACACATAACTTATACCTTATACGAGTACCTACTACTTAACAGCAGTCTAGGGAGTCTAAAGAAGTAAAAAAAATACCATCTTAGGTATACCTAAGATGGTATTTTTTTGATGGTTAACAGCAGTCTAGGGAGTCTAAAGAAGTAAAACAAATACCATCTTAGGTATAGCTAAGATGGTATTTTTTTTACTTCTTTAGACTCCCTAGACTGCTGTTAAGTAGTAGGATATATCCTACATTATTTAATATTTTGTAGGTACTTAAACAAATCTTGGACGCTGACGCATCTCTACGATAGTACTCTTTATTATACTGTGACATAGTGCACATGGCCAAAATAGGAAGCAGCCGAGTAAAAGGATCAAGACCTTTCCATCGCACTAAAGCCAAGATGTACTAAATACTTAAACACCATATTATGAACTGACCGACAATGTCCAGCGGTCAATATTCTTTTCAAAACGGTCAAGACATTCCCACGAGTGTTCAAAACAATTCAAAATGTCGCAAAAATTCAACAAAAACACGAAAAGCTTCATAAATATTTCTTAGCTCTTATTTTTAGATGTCAAGGATCAAATTTGTTTGCGTTCTATTTTACTAAACGCAAACTTTTTGTTTGTGTGCCAATTTAATGTTGCGGTACAGAAACGCGTGGGTGTCTTTTATTATGTCCGTCAAAGAGATCAAATTAGATAAGATTCTAGTTTTGTAAATGTAAAACTTAGTTTGTAACTCTGCGGTCGAGTTTTGATGTTTCTGCATTATTTTAAATGTTTAGGGTCAAATATTATTGTCACAGCAATGCATCAAAGTGTGGGTTGTATGAGTTGTATTGGAATTGTATTGCTTTTGTATTGCTACTTATTTACAGATCGTTTAACTTTAAATATCGTGAGAAACTGGAAATGTGGAGTTACAAAAGACCTACTTAAGGTTAAGTAAAATTATGACAGTTGACAGTTTTCGGTGACCCTAGTTTAACTGTGAATTATTATGATCGATGGTATTACTTTTAAAACGGATTGTCGTTGTACACTAAGCAATATATATAGTAGTATAAAGGTCAAATATTGTAAAATCACAAAATAAATAAATTCATAATATTTCTATTGCTCAGGCTGGACCCATGGATTTGTGTTTCGTCAATCTTATCAATATCATCATCATTGTTAATTTATTAAGTAGGCTTTCCTTATAGGTACAGAATTTTTCTTTACGTTAATTTCTTTCTAGGTACATTTTTTTAGTGATTTTTTAGTCAAAAAATAGTAAAAATACAGCGCTGAAGTTTAGTCCAATTCGAATGCTGCCGAAGACGGAATAATATTTTAACTTTATCCTATAATTCTAAGGATCAAAAAATAGTTCAAAAGTTCGTAGTTCAGTAGTACAATTAACTAGAAATAGACTAGTTTCCTATACGTAAAATAAAATATTGTATGCAGTGCAGGAAATAAAGCAACACATAATTAGAAGAAAAACATGGACAGTAGTTATGTTTTAACATAATTTCTATTTAATAAGTCAAAGAGAAAGATATAAAGTAAATGAATTGACCGTGACGTCACTCCTCAGTATTTCATAGTAATTCCATATTACCAAATCGTTTTGACAGTTCTTAAAAAGAAGCTGATTTGTCTAGTAGGAAACTAGCCTATTGTAACAAGAATAGGCAAATCACTGTCACCATACCAGTATTATTCTTATATTTCCTACACCCGCAATATCTCCAATGCAAATGTCCCCTTTTCAACCAAAATACTCAACTTCACAGCCATTGTTTATTTTCTTACTAGATTACGCTGTTGAGAGAGATAGACGAACACATTTGTTCAAAGAAATGATATACTACTCATCCGTGCGTGCGACGGAACGCATGAAAAAACAAGCTTATGTTTACACTCGGAAAACTATTCCATTTTCCGTTACAAATCTTATGGCTTACGTAATAAGGGTGGGTTTTGATAGGAGTTATGTTTAGTAATTGTAAATGTAAGTTGGCAGAGACGAACCACAGACAACGAATATAAAATATGGCAGAAAAGTGGACCCCGGATGCAATAAAATATCAATTTTTTTATCGTCCCCTCGGCATAGTTTTAGTTTTGCGGCTCGCGAATATCATTGGGGAGGAGTGGAATAAATGAGTCGGTGCTTTTGAAGGAAATCTGCGAATTGTAAGTTATTGTTTTGGCTTTTTAGTAGTTTGCGACAAAAAAAATTGGTTGAGTCTGCCTAAATTAACTTCGCATTTACTTGCTTGGAAATCTTCAGTCACTCACTTCAGTCAATCACTTCAGTTTCATTAACATTATGAAGTTAATATTTTCACAGAAGAATGGCATTTAGTCTAGATATGCCACATTATAGGTTCACGAAAACCCGTATACCTTTGGTACTAGTAGTAGTAAAACACCTTAGTAAAACTCTTTATTGTACAAAACAAAGCACATCAGTACAGAGAATAAATAAGAATGGTATAAAGGCGAACATATCCCTTTAAGGGATCTCTTCCAGGGACCTTGGTTTGTACTGTTATGTTTGTGATGTGCCCTCACACAATCAGAACATCAGACAATACAACGAAGGACCATTTTTGACTAAAAAATATTTTTATATTAAAGGAAAAAATGGAAAATTTTTCGCTTTTTTATTTTATAAAAATGTTTAGAATCGTTAGCAGACGTTTCTGCTTGTTAAAAATAAATTTAGTATGGGTTAGCACATTGTTACTAGTGAATTCTCAATATAACTTGAGACTCCAGTGCCGTACAAGATGTAATAGTCTGTCGGTAGATGGCGCTAGACGTCACCCCAAGACGTGTGTACATAAGGAAAGGCATGGAAAGATTTGCGATGTCCGGCGCGGCTTCCGTAGCTCAATTGGTTAAGAGCCTTGCACGGATTGCAAATGATGCGGGTTCAAGTCCCGCCGGAAGCGTAAATTTTTCAATTTTTTCCTTTAATATAAAAATGTTTAGAATCGTTAGCAGACGTTTCTGCTTGTTAAAAATAAATTTAAAAAAATATTACAATTAAGGTGCATTTGGGTAATTCCGAAAATCATCTAATTATGAAAGTCGCATAAAAATCACCATTATTTCCATCATATCAAGAATTATCCAAGCATTTTTGTCATTCGGAATTGCCCTAATGCACCTTATAAAAATTCATAATTTAACAAGTGCTTCACGCTATGTATTATCAACAAAATCATACATACAATAACAACCTTATTACAAGGGCATTCAGTTCAAAGTTGACACACATTGTCTGTACACCACAAAATTAAAAGGGGCCAACAGGAATCAATCCACTGCCGGTATTGACTCATTATACTGTTTGCATGATCATGTAAGCTTGTCGTTCAGTGCAAGATATAAATATTACAAGCTTGTGCACGGCGTTGGCAAAAATGGCGCGATACCCCTCAAGCACTGGTCCCACCGCGAGCTAGTAAGCTATGAGCTATCGGCTATAAAAACGAACAAAAGATAAGCGCTCCCGTGCATATAAAAGAGACACGGCGATATTGATAGCTCACCGCTGGGCGAGGAACTATAAACATCGCCGTGACTCTTTTATTTGCACGGAAGTGATTATCTTTTGTTCGTTTTTATAGCCGATAGCTCATAGCTTACTAGCTTGCGGTGGGACCAATCAGTGCCTCAAGACTTCAACATGGAGTAAAAGTGGCGTACAAAATATTTGTTTACGATAGAAAAGTAGAAAAATCGTTGCACTGTAATTCTGATAATGTAAAATTTACTTTTTAAACAGGTATTGAAAAGTTCTCATTCCCGCTCAAGTAACTTCCGGACATTTTGCAGCACATCTTCAACTATCCCCAAACCTAAACCCCAAACTTGACAGATGTGGAGGGCTATCGATTCAATCCCTACTGATGTCATTTGCATAGGTTATGCGCCCTTGGCCCAGTGGGTGTCAACAGTTATAGGGGGTTCGATTCATGGTTTGATGGTAAATTTGATTAGCGTTATCGATGGTCTAATTTTTAATAAGGTTTTGATTTGTATGGTTCCTTGATCGTTGATTTCTCTAACCAAAAGGAGATCGATTTTTTTGCTCAAAAATTTTCTAGTTAGATATTTGAGTGCTTCCAAGTGGATACTTTTTTTTACCTATAATAAAAATGACATTTTCTTATTAGAGTAATAGTAAGATGAGCTACATGTATACATATATTATTCATGTATAATTTTATTTGACTAAGTATAGGTACGGATCATTTGTTCATGTTAGTTTTTCATTAGTCTGTCTTTGTTTAACCCCATAGTTGACTGGTAGATAATGTTTCTCTGCTTTAAGTCCACCATTTATACAGTCTGACCTCAAAGACTAGAAACTAACTCCACTAACTAAGACTAGAGACTTATCTCTCTGAGACATTTAAATTTTTAGCAGACGGCAGCGGGCACCGCCTTCGTTCCAGTGCAGATCTCACCCTGTCTATCCCACCTCACAAACATAGATCCTATGACAAGTCCTTTTACAGTTTACTCTGTCAAATTATGGAATTCATTGCCACCTCCCCTTCGACAGTGTCAATCGGTCGCATCGCTAAAATCGAATTTATAAAAGTTATGGCTTTCGGACGCATCTTAATCTAAAAGATGTTTGCGGTTAGGTAGGTTGTGTATGTATAACGTATTTATTTATATGATATAACGTCTATATTGCTGTAGTTTGTAGGTTAGGTATACCTAGGTTTAGCTTAGGAACGTCTACCATCTCCAATTCTCCTTTAACTGCTCTAAGGTTAACTGGAAGAAATCCCTTAATGGGATAAGTTCGCCTTTGTACAAATGATATGTGTGTTCTTTTTTTCTTTACTGTGTGTGTTCTTATCTTTGTACAATAAAGTGTATTACTACTACTACTACTACTAGAAAATGTAGAAATTAAAAAATAGCAACATTGTATAGGTGAAAAACTTAAGAAAGTCACCTGTTGTATGTGGGAGTGACGTGTTCGGATAGGCGTTTGTTTTGTTTGTGTTACTAATTTTAAATATGTGTTCTCTATTCGAACACGTCACTCACACATACAACAGGTGACTTTCTTAAGTTTTTCACCTATAGTGTCATCCCTTTCAAATCAACTATGTGTGAGAAAACGGGACGACTTTTAATTTCTACTCTCTTTGGTCAGACTGAATATTCTTCTTCATTTACACAATCAAATTTAAATAAAAATAAATACATAACCCGAAATTCCCGCGCATGTTCGAAACCAACACCTACCGTTTACGGGCTCATAAACCGGGAATCGAACCCGCGTCGTAAATCACGGCTCTAATCTTGTAAGTTGCAACAAATTTCACGCTCGGCCGCCATTCTTAATGCACCCGAAATTGCATTCACAAATCGGTTTTACAAGGCTCTGAACAAAGATTTCATAAGTAAGGATAAAGCACTGAGATACACCGTGGGCCTGAATAAACCGAAAGATTTTATTTAACCACGTATTTTTGAAATAAAACTTAAAGTTAAATTTTTGGACAAAATAAATTGTATTTTTTTTATATTTTTGAATGTATTTTCATAAAAAAGTAAGTGTTATTCATAAAACTGGCACTTAAAATGAGTTTTAACTTTTTTTTTCTAAAAACTTTATTTTTGTAAGGTTTTACTTTTCACTTTTTGACATCTATCAATGAGTCTGATCTGCTGAGGCAGTATTGCCGTTGGAAGAAGGACCCAGTGGTGTCTGCAGCAGATATAAAATGCGCCTTCCTGAGGAAGGGTCGGACGCCTGCTTGCCTTGACATTGTTGTGGAAGAAATGTTCCGATAAGGTTTTCTCCTAGTCTGAGCATCTTGTGTTTTGTCTAAACACAATGTGCGATTGCGTCGTCGCGTATTTGCTTTATGGATTTAGAAAGACGGGTTTACTTGCTCTGTTTATTAATAAATTATAATACCTAAAAAAAAAACAATGAGGATAGTGAGATATTCTCCATATTGAGTAACAAGAAAATGATAATAATTTTTCAATTGGTAATATCTCTGAAACTAGGCGATAACCAGAAAAGTTTAATATATGACATTATAGTCTCTAAATGTGGTCGGTCCACGGTATCCACGGTGTAGATACCATAAACCAAAGAAAAAACTTAAGTTTCCTTAAGGATAATGCAGTTCATATAACTTCATGCCTGTAAAACCCACGCGATCATGGGCTAAGAATTTCACCACCGCATTTCCTTCCGCGGGTATCGTAAAGTTGTCACTGCAATATCAGGTATTCGTTTGATTTCAACTCCTTAATTGCTAAAAGTGGCACTGAAATTTGAGCAGTATAGCCTTTAAGGGAATAAAGCATATATACTTATGTGTAAACTTCAACAACATTCACGTTAGACACGGGATACAACGCCATTAGTTGTTCTCGTCACGCGCACGATTGATCGCATAGAATGCACGTTTGGCTCCCATTGTCAGTGCCCGTATGCCACGTCCTTACGAACTAATATGTAAGTCAATGGTTTTGAAGGTCTACCGCTAACATAAGTAACCTACATTTTATCTGCATCTCTGTCGCTCGAATAACATCAGATAGAGAAAGAGAATGATTTTGAGTTTCGATGAACCTTTGGTTTCGGATATCGTAATAACATTGGAGCAAAGATGGACATAAGTCATCGGGGTGTCAAATATCAAAAAACGTTTGTAGTTATTGAAATTATATTGAAAATCCGTGGCCAGAAGTGGGTGTTATTAAATAACATTTTTTTATGTAATTTGGTAATAATATTATGCACATAATAAGATAATTATGTTGTTTTTTTTCGCACTAGTTCGCAAAGTAGTACATTTCTTGTCAGTTCGAAACTTCAAAGGGGTATATAGTTTGAAGAAACGTCGTACTATACACGTGCGAAGAGGAAACTTGTAACTCGTGTCGATTGAAAACACTCCCATCGCCACTCGTTTAGAATTTCCTCCTTTCCGCACTTGTATCGTAATGTACCATTTCAGTAGGTACAGATGCTGTTTTTTTACGCACTAGTGCGAGAAATGGTTTATTACTTGTAAGGTCGAAACTTCGAAGGGCCATCTGTACTGAAAAACGTCGTACGACACACGTGCGAAAAGGATATTCCTAACTCGTGTTGATTTAAAACACTCGCTTCGGTCGTGTTTTAATTTTATCGCCACTCGTTTCAAACACCCTTTTTTCTTTTTTACGCACTTGTATCGTAATGTACTATTTGACATCAAGGCTGTACAAAATTTCGTATTTCCATAACACCCAAATTCGCGGTACCTATATAGTCATTTATTTTCTTCTAAATATAGTATTTTATGCAACAGGCGTTTAAAGGAGGTCAAAAAAGACGTGTGACGTGGGTAACAATTTGAGGCGAAGCCGAAAATTGTTATTAAGACGCCACGAGTATTTTTTGACTCAGTTAAACACCGTTGCATACAATACTTTTTCTACGACCATGCACTTAGTTTTTAATAGTTTTCTTGAATAATTTTCACACTGTTTCCTGTATTTTGACGCAAAGGTTTGCACTGTCAGCTTAGCTGCCCAAAGCCTTCCCGCGCACGCGCGCAGTATCGTTATAGTTATAATAATGCGTTGCCATGGTTACAAAGCCAAACAATGTGTTTTCAGTTTTTTCGATACTGCGCGCATGCGCGGAAAGCCGGCGGACGCTGGATTTGGGGAATAGACTTTTATGTAGGGTTTTAAAGTAGGGATGTACCGACTAGTCGCCGACTAGTCGGTAAAGCCGACTATCCGGCCACATTTCTAGTCGGCGATTAGTCGGCGACTAGTCGGCAAAAAAGGCCGATTAGTCGGCACTTTATTACTGATAGAAAAACAGTACAAAACTAAATTATCAGCTGAAAATTATGGTTGCATTATGTACCTATTCGTAAAATTCCTTTTTTTGTCAAAACAACAAATGTCTGTAATCATCACAGAAATAAATTTCCTACCTAGGATTATAGATTTCATAGGCAGGATCACGCACTACCCACTAAACCAAGCTGCTTGTTAAAAATGGAAAATGTATATAAATATTGGCATGAACCTTTGAACCTGTAAAAAATCATAAAAAGCGCGAACGAAGAACCAAAAATGACATTCAAAATGTGAATTTAGTCGAAAATTATGTTTTGGCCGACTAGCCGACTAGTCGGCCGACTAATCGGCCACTCAAGCGCCGACTAGTCGGTAGTCGGCCTAGTCGGCCAAATCAATAGTCGGTAGATCCCTATTTTAAAGATTTATGCACGACCCTGTAAATGAAGAATAACAGTTCGGGAGTAGGAAAAATATTTTATAAAACCGATTATTATCGCAGTTTAATACTTGCCTCAGCAGAATACGGAAGTTTGTTGAAATGAGGAGGCACTCTGACATTTTATCCCGCCAGGCGGCGCCTGTGCAAGTGTCTAGACATGTCACTGTCATTCATATGTGAGAGAGAGAAAAACATATTATCTTCTCGCTCTCACGCATGGACTAATAGGGTGGCGTAGGGTTGTAAATAGAAAAAAAACCAAATGTTTTTTTTTCAGAATTGTGAAAAAAAACATGAAAAAAAACCAAGCACCATGGTTTTTTTTCTAAATATGGTTTTTTTTTCAGATGAACGAATAATACGACAATAACGGTTTTTCGTGAGTTGTAACGTGTTTCAATAACAATAACGTACATTTTAATTCAATTAACATTCAGTATACAAACGTTTATTGGGGAATCCCCGATGCTGCGTGTAGCGGTGGTGTTGCCAACAGTAAATAGTGATAACTACCAACTACAGATTTCGTAAATGTAACTTTTATAAGACCAGAAATTAAAGTTATTTGATTAAATTCGTTTAATAGCTAACATTAAGTCTAAAACCCGTATAGAAGTATTAACTACTTTGCAAATTTTGAGATTTCGTACTTTAGAAAAAAAACATACTCCAGAAAAAAAACTGTTTTTTTTTCACGGTTTTTTTTCATGTTTTTTTTCAAGCCAAAAAAAAAACCGTTTTTTTGCAACCCTAGGGTGGCGCCATCTGCCATAACCTTTGCGTGTGCCTCCTCATTATACAATTTTAATTCCAATAAGATCCAAGGTCAAATTCTGATTAGGTTTTGCACCATCAAAGTAACCTAATACAATATCTACCGTTCTAATCAGGAAATTCTTTCGGTTTAAATTTAAAATTCTGGTGTCTCGAGATTCGTACTCGCGACACTGGATCACTAACCCGTCCCTCTTCCAACTGAGCTACCGATCCTCTTTGATAATACCGAAATAATACCTATTTATCTTTTTTGCCAACCTACGTCATCACAGATGTCATATATACCATAGATCAAGCAAACGTATCTACTTAGCGTGTCAAATGAACTCAGTGAAATCCACTGAGTTGTCCGTCTTTACTCGCAGCTTGCAGCTTTCGGGCGTCAATTTTTGTAAGTTGAAGTCAACCAAAACATAAAAAATGCCTCGTTACGTGATATTCAATTGCAACAACACAAAAATTATGAACAATCAAGAGCCTGAGACATATTTAAAATTACAGGCAAAAATCAACTTCAGTACAAAATTTGACACGCTCGGCCCCTATACAAATATATGAATTTGTTTCTTCTACCTAAATTAAGTTCTGTGTACGTCATCATCCTCCTTGCGTTATCCCGGCATTTGCCGCGGCTCATGGGAGCCTGGGGTCCGCTGTGACAACTAATCCCAAGATTTGGCATAGGCACTAGTTTTACGAAAGCGACTGCCATCTGACCTTCCAACCCAAAGGGTAACCAGGCCTTATTGGAATTAGTCCGGTTTCCTCACGATGTTTTCCTTCACCGAAAAGCGACTGGCAAATATCAAATGACATTTCGCACATAAGTTCCGAAAAACTCATTGGTACGAGCCGGGGTTCGAAGCCGCGACCTCCGGAACAAAAGTCGCACGCACTTGCCGCTAGGCTACCAGCGCTTCCCACACCACCTACGTACGGAACTAATTTGTTCCGTCTATTGTCCTTTGAGTCGTCGGCAACCCGACCCCTCCTTGGAACTTGTACACTCCTTTTTACTGTGTACTTAACACAGCAAAAGGGAGTGTACAGGTTTCTAATAGGTTGGCAACGCGCATGTGAAACTCCTTGAGTTGTAGGCGTCCATAGGTTACGGTGACCGCTTTTCATCAGGCGGACCGTATGCTTGTTTTCCACCGACGTAGTACCTATAAAAAAAAACCTGTTTCACACCAAGCTTGCCAACATAGCGGAATCCTTAAATTCAAAAAGCGAACTATCCGTTACACAAGCCCCGGGCAAAGTCATCCACACCCGGAAACCACCACAAATCCAAACTTCAACCTTATCCCAACGTCTTAAAGTCCACCTCTACCTGTTTATATCTCACCTGAGAGCGTTCACCTATGACCCCGGTCATCTCGAATATCAGCTGTCTCACTCGCACACGTCGTGAAGGAGATAAGGCTGTCTCTGTCGTCGACCGGTGAGGTTCGATCGCGAGCCGTTTGGATCCGCGCGTCCTCTGAATTGCAGGGAATCTCGGATGTGGGTACAAAAATTGGGGAACCATTTTTTTTTATATATATGTATGTAGGTATGTATAAGCTTTATTGTACATAAAGGAAACAAAAGAGACACAGTTACAGAGTCAGTAATATACAATATAGGCGGACTTATCCCTTAATGGGATCTCTTCCAGTCAACCTCTGAGGAAATGAGTAGAAGCGAATTAACGATGAGTGACCAATTTAAAAATGTACAACCACTAAAAGAATTAAATGCAAATTTTGTATACACATGGTAACCAATATATACATATACAATTACATTAATACACCAATATATACATATATAATAATATAATAATAAATAAACAAATACTCATAAAATATATATTTATATAGGTACTTAGACCAAAAAGTATATGGATATTAATTCGAACCACAAAGCAAGACGACAATTTAAAGAAAAGATAAAAATTAAAGAAAAATAAAAAGAGAGAAAAATAAAAAATAAACAATCCGATAAAAAAAAATTAAGCGTCGGAAAGCCATCGTTTTTTAAGGTTATTCTTGAGTGCTGCTACAAATTGGGATATATATTTATGTTTTGGCGCCACCACATCGCACCGGCAGTTTTAAATAAAATAAAAGTTTTGCTCTATTGCAAAATAGTGAGATATCATATCTTCTACTTAGCACTATGAATAGGTTCTGTAAAGTATCTGAAAATGACATGAAGGATTAGTCCATTGGATACGAAAAGTTGTTGGTTGGTGGATTAGATACCAATGATTGTTGGAGGTACCAACGTAAGTATTATGTATATTTTTTTTTTTTAAGAATAATTCAGAGATATGACATACATAGGTATGGTTGGGCAAATGGCCTGTGAAACGCTCACGATAACATCTCTTTAGTAGCTATCTATCTCTATCGCTCTTGCGTATTGGCACGACATATCTAGACTACATTTCTGCGGCGTTTCGGTGGCGTTTCGCGTCGCAGAAATGCCAATCGGCTACGCCACCTGTACTTTATAAAACTCGGAAACACAAAACCGTGGTTCTTTTTTTTTGCTTTTCTAGTGAATTTGATGTAAAGGCGTACGGAAAGGCTTGTAACGCATTACCAACTAAGGTATTGCAAATTATCATAAAGCGACTATAATCGCTTAACTTTAGGAGATATATCTCACTATCAGCTGCAAAAGTGGATGGCGAAATTATCAATGAATTCATTCATAATTTCTTTATGCACTTTTGCAGCTGATAGTACATTACTTTTCATTTGCCTCCTATATCCTAAAGTTGAAAGTTGATTAATCAAAACGAAATCGAATAAACGAAAGGTATCCACAATTCGTGTACCGCGTGTCTGCATGGGAAGATGCTCTGCACTATACTATGCACCAAGTACCAAGTGAGGTATGTATGTACGGTATCTCACCGCATTCTGTCTAGCACTACCACATTAACAGGTTTCCGCAGATACAAGGCGTTACCTAGGCAACGGAAGTGATAAGATACCAGTCTGGTGCTTTAAATAAATAAATATTGGAGGACACCTTACACAGATCAACTTAGTCCCAAACTAAGCAAAGCTTGTACTATGGATGCTAAGCGACGATATACATACTTAAATACTTAGATAAATACATACTTATATACATAGAAAACATCCATGACTCAGGAACAAATATCTGTGCTCATCACACAAATAAATGCCCTTACCGGGATTCTAACCCAGGGGCGCGGCTTAGAAGGCAGGGTCACTACCGACTGAGCCAGACCGGTCGTTTAAAGTACAGTAAAACCGCCCCCCTTCACCTAGTAATCTGTACCTACTTAACTTCGCCTAGAACCTAAAAACTGATATAGGTACACATTTTTAAAGACAAAACACGGTTCGAACGCGATAGAATAACATATCTCAATATTTTTCTTTGGCTCTTATTGAAAATCAAAATTGTTAAAAAATATTTCATAATATTGTCTTCGGTTACCGCGATAGTTACTCATGAAATAAAACTATGGAAACGGATTAAATCGCGTGTAATGAATTTACAATTCATCCCGACGTTTCGAACACTTTACAGCGTTCGTGGTCAATTCATTACTTATACGCGATTTAATCCGTTTCCATAGTTTTATTTCATGAATATTTCATAAATTAAAAACAATGACACAGTGACCACACATCCGAATAATAATGACACGTCAATTAGACGTCAAAGTAGGGTCAACAAAGGAATTTATTTAAAAGTCAGTAAAACAGTAGCGTCAACAAAAGAGTTCCGATACGCAGTGATTTTACACGGTACGATGCGTTTTGGAGTTTTGAGGGACATTTAAATAAGGGTTGTTTTATCGGTTAAACTGATATGATACAGACAAAAAAGTCTCTTCTGTATTTACTAAATTGTGTAAAATATGAGTAGTTTTTAAGATTTCCGATGTTAAAAAAGGTGAAATCTTGTCCTTTGAGGACTGTATCTATGTCTATATCTGTATCTATGTTGCTTGTGGTTTGACCTTCTTCACTCTAGGCGAGAATTAAGACACCAGCGCGCTAACCAACCTATGTCACTGGACACGGCCACATTCTCCTGTCAGCTTTGCGGTCGCGGCTGCCGCTCTCGCATTGGGCTCACTAGCCACTTGCGGAAGTGCCGCAATCTAATGGACGCTGCTTAACCCATCATATTATTGATGTTGTAGGCCATTGATGTGATGTGTGTTGCTTGTGGGAAAACAAATAACGTTAACATCCATACTACTCGTATATTTATATCCATACTTAATACTTACTTAATATACTTATTACTTAATCCATACTAATATTATAAATGGGAAAGTGTGTGTCTGTTTGTTTGTCCGTAATTCACGGCAAAACGGAGCGACGAATTGTCGTGATTTTTCAAGTGAAGATAGTTGAAGGGATGGAGAGTGACATGGGCTACTTTTCGTCTCTTTCTAACCGCCCTTTTCCGTAAAATAGTGGGTGGAAGTTTGTTTGGAATATTCCGCAAGTTTTGAATTTAAATAGTATTTATTAAAGGAAAAATTAAAAAATTCACATCTCCAGCAGGTGTCGAACCTGCGATCTTTGCTAAGCCTCATAGCGACTGCTCCGGCAGAAAACAGTAAAACCTTGCAAAAAGTTTGACAGTATTAGAAAAGTCACAGCGCATCATGTCACGCGCTAGGGTGTCCCGTCGGCGGGCAAATTGCGGACTCCCGGGGGAAATCTGCGGTTATTAGCTGTCAATCATGCACACCCTATTGAGCTGTGATTTTGAAGCGCTAGTAATAACTATCGTCGAGTATATGTGGGACTTGTGATTCTTCAGAAAAGTGAAGAAATGCCGATATAGAAATACGGACCAATTAAAAATATCTGTGGAATATCCATTGTGCTTTTTTAACTTTTGATTTTGTCACTGTACTAAAAATACTGATGACATTCTCTGTACCTGTAACTATACCTATCCCAATGAACGGCTGTAGGTACTCACGTTATTTAAGTTATTTTATCGCAACTGTTGCGAAATGTTTCAAGTCTGTACTAAACATCTGACGACCGGTTTGGCTCAGTCGGTAGTGACCCTGCCTGCTCAGCCGCGGTCCTGGGTTCGAATCTCGGTAAGGGCATTTATTTGTGTAATGAGCACAGATATTTGTTCCTGAGTCATGGAAGTTTTCTGTGTATATTATGTATTTATCTATTTAAGTAGCCAAATAGCACTAGACCCTACTCATAGTGTTGTGTTCCTGTCGGTGAGTAAGGCTGCCAGAGCTCAACGAGGGTGCGGTGTGCTGATGACGGGAGGACTTACGGAACTAACTTGTTCCGTTTATTGTCCTTTGAGTCGTCGGCAACCCGAACCCTCCTTAGAACTTGTACACTCCTTTTTACTGTGTACTTAACACAGCAAAAGGGAATGTACAAGTTTCTAATGGGGTGGCAACGCGCATGTGACACTGTTTGAGTTGCAGGCGTCCATAGGTTACGGTGACCGCTTTACATCAGGCGGGCCGTATACTTGTTTGCCACCGACGTAGTATAAATAAAAAAAAAAAAAAAAAAAAAAAAAAAAAAAAGTATGTAGTTATATCGTCGCTTAGCACCCATAGTACAAGCTTTGCTTAGTTTGGGGCTAAGTTGGTCTGTGTAAGGTGTCCCCAATATTTATTTATTTATCTAACGCGTCGCACTAAAATAACCTAAAATCTATAAAAACGAACGCCCCAAAAACCCATGAAGTATGCAGGAGGCGGCCAAATGCCAGCGCCCGTGAGCCCATCAGTAGGTACGGCTGATAATACCTGGTGCTATTCACATTGCTTCTGCTACCAACCAGTATACTTTGGTATTTATCTGATGATGATTAGATCCTGTTGTCCCTCGTCCCTCATCAGGGGTATATAGGGCTCTTAGATTTCCACTGTTCCCGGTCCGACGCGGCTTCCTCCAGCCGGCCTAGCGAATGGCCATCGCTCTGTCGCGCCAATACCGAAGAGCGATAGAGATAGATAGCTATCGTGAGCGTTTGTGCATTTGGCTACGTAACCTTGCTTGCAAGCACTTTCTGTTTAAGGCTGCTTTCAAAAAAAACGTCAAAAGAATGTAAAATTGATAGTTTTAGTCGGTGAAATACTACACTTTCCGTTATCCAATAGATTTATTTAATTCAAGTTCCAGTTAGAGCATCTTATTATCTTGATTTTTATAAGACTGGATTTTTGAAAACTAACTCACTAAATTAATTATGAATTTTTCTCGAATGCACGTTTAGAAAAACGCACGTATAGAGCTGAATCAGTCGATCTTATTTGTAAAATTTGGACAATTTTGAATATTAAAACGGGTAAATTTATAATTCGTACTTATATCCTGTACCACAATCATTTCAGACTAGATTTTTATTTTAAGTTTTTGAAAAAGAGTAAACTAGCTTAAGGCGAATTCAATTTTTTTCAGAAATTACCTAAAATTAAGTGACAATTTCTTTGAAAATCTACATCACATAGAAGTAAGTTTTGTTCTAAATTAATTTGTTCTAAATTATGCCTTAGTGATTATAAATTGCTATTATTGATTTTTGCCAATTTTTTGAAAACGAGCCTTCACCGGTACAATTATTACCACTTTTGGACATTTTCTCATATTTTGTTAGACCAAGTAGAAAAAGTCATATAATGTGATATATATTTATAAACTACTCGCAAAGCTCTTTAATTTGATACCACACACGGTATGATCGAGCGCTCGGTTGCGATTTCACTATTTTTAACACGAAAGCCCTCTTAACAGCGACGTATGTATAGGAGTAGGACGTTAAGTATCCTCCCAGTCCAACCAATAACTCTTATTCACACCCAAAATCTTTATATGCAATCCTTCACATTCTGAGATAGACTAATAGAATAGGCGAGACGACTAAAAAAAACCGGCCAAGAGCGTGTCGGGCCACGCTCAGTGTAGGGTTCCGTAGTTTTCCGTATTTTTCTCAAAAACTACTGAACCTATCAAGTTCAAAACAATTTTCCTAGAAAGTCTTTATAAAGTTCTACTTTCGTGATTTTTTTCATATTTTTTAAACATATGGTTCAAAAGTTAGAGGGGGGGGACGCACTTTTTTTTCCTTTAGGAGCGATTATTTCCGAAAATATTAATATTATCAAAAAAACGATCTTTGCAAACCCTTATTCATTTTTAAATACCTATCCAACAATATATCACACGTTGGGGTTGAAATGAAAAAAAATATCAGCCCCCACTTTACATGTAGGGGGGGGTACCCTAATAAAACATTTTTACAAACTAACGGTTACTGAGATTATCCGCGGACGGACGGACGGACGGACGGACGGACGGACGGACGGACGGACGGACGGACGGACGGACGGACGGACGGACAGACAGACATACATGGCGAAACTATAAGGGTTCCTAGTTGACTACGGAACCCTAAAAACGAATTAGTCCGTCAGTTAGATTATCAAAGAATTTCAGACACGTATTTTTTCTTTTTTCTCGTAAACGAAAAATGACGACGGTACAGTGCGTTGAAGTTTCGCGTGACGTCACGCCTAGGTACAATTTTTACTTAGAAATGACGTCACAAGCCCCCATTCCGGAACTTTGATGATCTTTGTATTTTTTCATTAATTAAAAAAAGCGAAAATATGTCTTCAGTATTTTTGGACGATCTAACTGACGGACTAAACAGAATGGCATTTTTTTATGTAGTCGTCATCCCTCCAGATCAATTTTCTCTGGTAAACTCTGGAGCCGGCGTCGCGCTGCCATCGCGAATAGTTTGATCAAGGCCCGATGAATACTTGATCGGCCCAAATGTCAGGCCAAATGGAATATCGGATGAGTATAGCTTCATCAGACCAACTGGCCGAAAAGACGATCAATATTGTATGGGTGCTCGTTTGGCCGCACGCAGGCATAACGTATGGGAAGATATACACTAGGTATGTTACTCGTACCATCCTACTTGTAGTTGGTCCTTCTAAGCTAGTATCAGCAGCATCAACTCTTTACTTTAAAATCATAGATTTTAACATAAATATCACATGAAATAAAACTATGGAAACGGATTAAATCGCGTATAATGAATTTAAAATTCATCCCGACCTTTCGAACTCTTTACAGCGTTCGTGGTCAACGGGTGACTGAGATAAATTTACAATGTGCAAAAGCTACCCGCATACAAGAAATATTTAACGAACCATGACCACAAACATTTGTGTAGTATGGTGTTGAACATTTGCAGTTTGTTCGTTGTTATTGGTTAATTATTTTTTAACATAGTAATGGTAATTTTTTTGAATATTGTATAACTACCTTTATTAATAGTGTGTTAACCTGCCTTAGAAATCTATATTATTTGTGGTCATGGTTCGTTAATATTTCTGTATGTGGGTAGCTTTTGCACATTGTAATTTTTCCTCAGTCACTCGTTGACCACGAACGCTGTAAAGAGTTCGAAACGTCGGGATGAATTTTAAATTCATTATACGCGATTTAATCCGTTTCCATAGATTTATTTCATGAGTAACTATCGCGGTAACCGAAGACAATATTATAAATATCACATGTTCATAAGTATTTGTTACCGGCCTGGCAAACTTACCATCACTGTAGGGTCTTAGCGTCCAAGCGCATACAATTTTTTTTTTTGCAGGAATCATGTGGTTGAATTAATCTTATGACCGAAGAGTATCAGCATTGCGATATTTGCGATATACATATAGACTTAACTTTTTGTGAGACATATTCAACTATTTAAACGGCGACAAGTTATTTTATTCACGTCCCAACTAGCAAAAGTCGCGCTTACAACGATCTCAAGACTAAATTTTTTTGGTTTTATATTGATTCTATATCATCGTAGAAGCCTGGATTTGGGCACAATTATAAGCGTATTTATTTTAATATCGTTCTAACATCACTTTTATTGCATACTGTTCGCTTTTACAGTAATCTTGCCAAAACTAATTTAAGCTTTCTTAGGCTAATATCGCTTTCACGTAAGTATTTTATAAGCCTGCATAGGCTTATTTTGGTCCAACATTAGACTCTTGTGAGCCTAAACAAGCTTATTTTGATTTTTGTACGACAACACGATATTTGAAACATTCTACGGCTACGTTGTGACAAAATAAACACTAAAGGTAATTACGTATTACCATTTAGTAATATTTATAAACTTATAATAACGTGTTTCTTATCCTTGGTGCTTCTTCATATTGCGC
Source organism: Leguminivora glycinivorella (assembly GCF_023078275.1). Lineage (NCBI taxonomy): Eukaryota > Metazoa > Arthropoda > Insecta > Lepidoptera > Tortricidae > Leguminivora > Leguminivora glycinivorella. The sequence goes on along the minus strand of NC_062985.1, from coordinate 2,050,607 downwards.
GGTAAGTATTTGGAAAATATTATTTACTGTAAAATAGACCCTTATTTACACTTCAAATTTCATGCGCCCACTCAAATAATAGTATTTTGTATCCTCGTTAATTATTTTATTTCTTTATTTGCAGTAAAAAGACGCCATTGTTATAGTTGCATTTTCTCAGTGCGCTATTAGACTATTATAAGATAATTTACTATAATATTAGCGTTCTTGAATACCAATGATACGGCCATGTTTAATTAATTTAGGATTCCTTGCTTTAACTATATAAAACCTCATTTTCTTAATCTTGACCTGATTTTATATCACTTGACCATATAAATACAAGTATACTTATTGTTTTTACTTTTTATTTAAATGACAAAGTTGGTGATGTGAAATGGTTGTATACTTACAACTGTGTTCCCAAAATTGATTTAAGGTCAAACCACTTTATATTGATATCATCTATTGTTTATTTAAGTATGTTTATCCTATATCACTCTAATATCGAACTAAATTACTGCTATTAATCTCATAATAGCTTTAAATAAGGTCACAAAAAGATGCACTATTGTATTTTTATGTTATGCTGATATTAGTCTGAAATTCTTACAAAAGCATTTATTAAGACCATTATAACATCAAATGATCCAATATCACTCTAATATCTTACTTAACTACTGCTATTGACCTTATAATAGTTTTAAATAAGATGAAAAAAGTATGTACTTATAGTGTTTTTATGTTATGCTGATATTAGTCTGACATTCTTACAAGAGCATTTATCAGGACCATTATAAAATCAAATAAACTTAGAGAAGAGGACTATAAGAACAGTTACTCTCAAGAACAATGAATCTACGTAAATGTTATTGTAGGAGTAAGAGGCTTATAATAGTATTATAAAATGCGCTTATATACATATATGAGACTAAGTAATGAGACAGAGTGTTCTAGAGTCCGTACTAGCTTGTCTAAGGCTAATATAAGAGCAGTAACATGTTCCAAAACAATTATAAGAGTGATATAAGCCCACCACTCTTATAAAGTGCGCAATCCAAGACTTTTTTGCTAGTTGGGGTTATTTAAGCCATTTAGCAGACCCGTCATCAGGTATGAGTGCTCGCGGCGGCTAGATTGCGACTCCTAAGTGACTTTTTTTTTATGAAATAGGCAGCAAACGAGCAGACGAGCCGCCTGATGGTAAGCAGTCATCGCCGCCCATGGACATAAGCAACATCAGGGGAGCCACTTATGCGTTGCCGACCTTTGAGAACCCTAAATACCTGCTCCTTGAAGAACCCCATGTCATAGCGCAAGGGAAACACCTCAGAAGGTAGCTCACAAGTTTTTTTTATTAATGAATTCATACCTTTTTAGTTACCTTGAAAAGTCATTATTTGGGTGTCCGTGCAGCGAGGGTCTCCCGCGAAATTATAACTTGGAATTTTTTTTCTTGATAGCACGTCAGTTCATAGTTATTTATGTGCTACAGTTATGGTTCAGAATCCTATATCGTAGGAGACCAAGCTAAGTTTGCAACGATTTTCATACGCAGGATTGTGCAAGGGTTATGTACCTATTTTATCCCTCAAACGGATTAGTCAAATCAAATCTTATCAAAATCGTTGCGATTTAGCTAAAAGTGGTAGAAGTAAGATAAGTATGTAATTTACCTTAATAAACTCATATAATATATGGCCATATTATGGCCTGGCAAAAAAGGGTAGAAATTATATAGTAGGTAGCAACAACATGCCCCTTTCTAGGGTTCCGTAGTCAACTAGGAACCCTTATAGATCCACCGTGTCTGTCCGTCCGTCCGCGGATAATCTCAGTGACCGTTAGCACTAGAAAGCTAAAATTTGGTGCCTATACGTATATCAATCACGCCGACAAAGTGGTAAAATAAAAAGTGGACAAAATGTTTTATTATGGTACCCCCCCCCCCCCTACACGTAAAAGTAGAGTGATTTTTTTTTCAACCCTAACGTGTGATATATTGTTGGATAGGTATTTCAAAATGAATAGGGGTTTACGGAAATGATTTTTTGATGTTATTAATATTTTCGGAAATAATCGCTCCAAAACTTTTAAAAAAATGTGTGTGTGTCCCTCTATCTTTTGAATCATAAGTTGAAAAACTATGAAAAAATCACAAAAGTAGAACTTTATAAAGACTTTCTAGGAAAATGATTTTGAACTTGATAGGTTGAATAGATTTTGAGAAAAATAATGGAAACTACGGAACCCTACAGTAAGCGTGGCCCGACACGCTCTAGGCCGGTTTTTAATTTCTACTCTTTTTTACTCTTGCTCTTGTAGGTATATATTTTATATTTAGTAAGTACATACAGTCCTATGTACAGTTGAGTTCATAAAATGTGTCCATTTTTTACCTAATTGCAACGAGCTAAGGTGAAGAAATGTACACATATTTATGAACTCAACTGTACATAGGACTGTATGTACTTACTAAATATAAAATATATACCTACACGAGCAAGCCGGCGTTCAACAAAAAGCCAAAGGGGGTAGATAGGAGTTAGATTTCCGGTGGATCCGTGGAAATCGAGCCGCGACTCAATTTCCTGCCTCTGCCGGCTTTTAAAACCAATGCGGATTTAAAGAAAATGATTTTAAACAGTATTTTACTTAAATATGTTGATGGTATGACAGTTATATTTTTTATGGGATAGGAGGCAAATGAGCAGACAGGTCGCCTGATGGTAAGCGATTACTGCCGCCCATGAATACCCGAAACACGAAAAGTAATGAAGCCGTTGCGGATGCGTTGGAAGGGAGCCCTCATTTCAAATTGGAAATTTTAGTTAAATATACTCGTGTTATTAACTAGAATTATCAAAAAAAAATGTCCATTAAGAACAACTCAATTAAAAGATATTACGAAAAAAATTTTAAAATCGAGGTGCCGTTCTCGACTGTTTCTCCAAAACTTAATCAATCGAAACGAAATTTGAGAATCTCAATAATAATGAAATAATATGTGTCGGACCATTTAGTTTTTTGGGCTAATTGTTACCGATTCTGCGTATCACACCTATTTTTGAGCCATAATGAAAAAAACATTTTTGAAATGTTTGATGTAATAAATGTTTGATGTAATAAAATCAAAATAACAAAAAAATCAACACGGTGCAACACAGATAAGATAATAATAATCTGTGTTGAAAAGCTCATTTCTCTAGCTTCAAAAACCATTGTATTATTTTTATCACGTTCTAAATTATATTTCGTCACTACTTTTAATAAAAGTTGTATCTTCGTCTGTCAATGAAAAGAAAATTGTAGTAAGTATGTATGGAATGCATATAGACTTACTGCGTTTTAACTTTGAGGAACAGCGTGAGATACGAGATTTTTTAAAAGTAGTGACCACAGTAGTGACGATTTGCTACAAATAAAAAAGGTGCCTACCAAAAAGTAATAGCAAAAATCCTACAAACAATCACAGCCAGCAGCTGTGTGTCAATCATTCATTAAATCGTAATGTCGTCCGCAATTTGCTCATTCGTTCACGGCACGTGTCCGCGCTCTATTGACTCGAGAAATCATTCACTCGGTCATTATCATTCGTTTTGAAATAATTATTTGTGGCGGTTTTTAATCAGTGATTTGCTTTTTTTTAATATTTTGGTTTGAAAATGTTGTACCTTTAGTCCGTTCTCACATTATCCGATCCGATGGCGGATGTCGGAAGGATTTCAATGGAAAAAATCCAAGATGGTGCCTGTAATCAAGGATGATCGTTCTTGCTGAAATGTATGGGATATCGGTCCTACATCCGATATCGGATCGGAAAATGTAAAAACGCACTTAAGTGTACAATTGCCATCAAATACCTGAATCGGAGTGTGTTCATATTTTTAAAAATCTGATTAGAATTTGTTTTTATTGTCATTTATTTATCATCATTTTAAATGGCATGTTCAGTAGGCCTAGCACATGATGGCCGCGGGAGTATGTCGCCGCGAGATAGATGACACGTCTTTGTCTAATTGTATTAATGACATAAGGACAGGTAGTCTATCTCGCGGCGACATACTCTCGCGGCAATCATGTGCTAGGCCTGCAGGTATTTTTAAGAACCTGATCAGCTCCGGTACCGGTAATAAAATCCGATAAATATTGTTTATTACGTAGAATCACATTAAAAAATAACTAAATTAATTGATTATTGAAACATGTGTAGATGGACAGGTAAAATAATAAAAAACAAAAAGATTGCGGTTGGAGATGCTGGGATTTGAACCCAGGACTTTCAGCATGCGAAGCAGACACTCTACCACTGAGTTACATCCCCGCTTGGAGAGAACGGCAAAATAGGCGGTCAGTTAGCGCACACAGTGACGTCATCGCCATACTTTACTCATCGCCATACTTTTTTCATCTTTTTGTACCGAATTTGTTCCTAACCCATAAAACTATGACACTTATTTGGAGAACAATAATATAAAGCGTAAGTACTAATAATGCTTTATTTTAGTGATTCATATATACACACTAGAAACACCTATTAAAATGATTCTTATCAGTTAAGAAATAAAGTCTCATTTGATAAAACTTACCGTCACATTTCCTATAGCGAGCTATAACTCAAAAAGTTGCCACCGTCGCTCGCTAGATGGCGCGAAACACAATACCGTGATTGCCCTTTGTAACAACGCGCTTTGCGATAACCAAACTCATTCCTCCCAGTTACTTTCTGAACCTCGTATCTTAACCAATCTTTTATATCAAATATGTATTGTAGTGTAGAGGTAGTAAGGTTGATTTTACAATGGTTTATGAAAGCGTGTAAAGTGGTTTTGATACGATTGTATCTCTGTAATGTTTTGTCAGTTTCCCCTTTTAATTAACTAGTGAAAATATTGTTAATTTATTACGATTTTAATCCGAAGCGTTGAAATACACATTTTGTTGCCGATGCAAATTAATTTGGCGTTAAATGTGAATAGTTTTGTGTGTGTTTTTATTTGCATATTTCTGAACTGTTCTCGTGTTTTTTTTTTTATCGACACACGTTTCGAATTTCCACTTTTTCTCACTTGTATCGTAATGTACTATTAAGTGCCATTTTTACAATTGATATTTACTTTTTCAGTAAAATTATATCCAAAATCATTAAAATTGCTAATACCTACTTAAAGTACAAAATGTCCTTCTTTTGATCTCAGAAATGCATGGTTAAAATTAGTTAAAACCTTTCGGGCTTCTCATGCCACACAGTGTATAACGATAAACGAAAGGAAAACGGTACTAGAACCATTTTTCTTCTACTCACGTTAATCCGATAATTTTGTAACAGCTCGTTAAAGAAAATTTAACAAACAACCATAACATTATAGTTACATTAACTATTAGGCACTTAAATAAGTTATAAGGTGCATTGGGGTAATTTCGAATCACAGAAATGTTCGGGTAATTTCGAAAGGGGAATCTTTGATAAGATGGAAATAATGGTGATTTTTAAGCGACTTTCGAAATTAGACGACTTTCTAAATTACCCCAATGCACCCTACAGTTTAAGTAGGTACTTTATTCAAATGCGGGACGGCACGAGCCAATGTAAGAAAGAAAGTGATAAAATGCTATCGATGGATATATTTTTTTACTTTTACCGCATTTCACAGGCGAAAGCAATCATTAGCGCAGTAGTGTACTAGTTACTGTGATAAGGTTCTAAATTGTTCAGGCCTGAATATCGACGTATGTTCCAATTTAGAACCTTGTCGTAATGACCAACGTGAAACAATCGTATTAAGTACGGTAGCATGTATTACTGTGACAAGGTGTTAAAATGGTTGCTGAAGGTAGAAGACTTGTAAATATGGCGTCCGTTATCTCACGTTGAATATTAATGTCCATCCCTATTAGTCGAGAGGTTTTTACACGGACTTGAGATAGAATACTGGAAGTCGCAGTGAAACAGTGAAATACTGTCCACGAACGTAATGTCACGTTCGAAACGTCGGGTTTCTTGTTAGAAATTAAATTAAGGTTTAGAAATGGAGGTATTATTAAGGTATGGAAATGGAGTAGGTACAAATGTGCTCATATGCGTATGGGGGCTGTCGTGTACCCAAGAAAGATGGGGTAAGTAAGTACTACAAATAAATATAATTTGCAATTGTACGCTCTTATTTTTCCGCAGGTGAGTCAGGTCAGGCGTATACTAGATAATACCAGGGTGAATATTAGAGTTGTGCCTGCTCGTTCACTGAAAAGATCGCTCACAACTAGTACGATCTCCGATGTGTACAAAAAAGTGTAGTTCGTTCTTTTAAGATATTTAGTACAGTAGTACAGTACACTGAGAGACAAATTGTGCATAATGGCTACCTAATGATTCTCCGACAATTTTTTTAGCCGATTATTGATTCGCCGACAACGATTCGCCGAATGCCATCTAGCCGAATAATCAAACTATCACTGTCACTTTTAGTCGAATAACGTTACGTAGAATCTTGGTTCGCATACAGTTCAGTTGGCTTCTGTGCAAATTATCCGAACTATTATTGGACATTTTTCATTTAGCAAAGTAATATTTTCGTTTAGGCCACATTTAGTCGAATAACGTTTCACATTTTATACATCGTTAAAATATTTTCGAATAAACTGACACTCTTGTTGACTGTAGAAACATAAATAAATATTTCTAAATTCTCGTATTTTGTAAGGTACAGCGGGGTATTTGCAACTGGGGCCAATTTTAAACTGATCCAATTCTTTTAATGATTTAATATGTATAGCGTACATACAGTAACGCTCGGTCGCACTAGCCGAGAGCTGATCGACCTTTTTCGCGCGCTCTCGGTCCGAGTCAGTCGGTTCTAGTTCGGTTGCGGTCGTATCACACGGATCGCTTTGCTGTCATTGTCACTTCTCGGCTCTTCGCTCCTTTCGCTCCCATTCTGTCGCGCGTGTGTGTGTACTAAATGTACTAGAGGGTGCCCGATTGATATTCCGAAATAAAATACGCCGATTTTCGGTACGCCGACAACGATTCGCCGACGTCTGTTTTGGCCGAATAACGATTGGAAGATTCTCATTTCGCATAATGTTCGTTCGTAAACGGAGTCGGTAGGCAGAAATTTGATACGCCGATTTACTTTTCGACGAGTAATCATTTAGTCATTGTAAAAATTGGCCGACACAAAATTGGTCGAAACACAATAGGTCGAGTGATCATTTGGTATTTTTTTTATGGTGAGTTGGCTGGAACCTGGAACTTGCGTACAAAGTGTTCTGCGGATTCAAAAATCTAGTTGTTAGATCGCTTATAAGAGTATTTCACATTTATTTCATTTACTTATTTATATTAATCATCATGTTCTGATTCTAAGGATTAATTTTAGTAAATTATGTATTGTTGTTTTCAACTCACCAAATTTTTTCAAGAACATAATGTTGCCAGTATATGTAAATTATTACCGCAACGCAAAAAAAATCACATTGTTGAAGAACCGCCCCCAACCCCCTTTCTTCCCGTGGGTGTCGTAGAAGTCGACTGTGGGGTATGGGTTAAATTGTGGCGCTGTCACTGCAATGTCACAATCTGGATTTCTTTCAACCCCTTTTTGCCAAGAGTGGCACTGAAACTTAGTACTTCATGTGCTCTACCTACTCCTTTATGGGCTACAGGCGTGATTATATGTATGTATGTATGTATGTAAGAAAAAAAAGTGTCTTGTGCGTAATTTTTTTACAACAGCGATAATTCATTCGTTCGAAAATATTTTAACAATGTATAAAATGTAAAACGTTATTCTACTAAACGTGGACTAAACGAAAATATTACTTTGCTAAATGAAAAATGTCCAATAATAGTTCGGATAATTTGCACAGAAGCGAACTGAACTGTATGCGAACCAAGATTCTAGTAACGTTATTCGACCAAAAGTGACAGCGACAGTTTGATTATTCGGCTAAATGGCATTCGGCGAATCGTTGTCGGCGAATCAATAATCGGCTAAAAAAATGTCGGAGAATCATTAGGTAGCCGTACTAGAGAGCAGAATCATTTGGGAGTAGTTTGGTCTAGTACAGTGCAGGGAATCGTGTCTTTTGTACTATTAGTACATGTACTACACAAGCCTAGTGAAGATTGTTATACCACGTTAGTGATGGCTAGCGTCACATCTCGGACACTGGCGATCAAATATATGAAAGAGGCGCGTTCCTAGCACACATTCTAAGCTCGTGTAGGTGAATGCGTACTATGCTTGTATGAGTGAGATATGACAGGTCGACTGTTCACGTTTTTGACAGGCGGTAAACTGTGAGGTAACCGAGAGGGGGTGGGCGGCACTTTCAGCGGGGAGCGGGAGTGGCCATACTGTACGAGGGTACTCTTTATTGTACTGTGCTAGCGTGATGTTAAGCTGTGATGTCTAAGCACAGATATGGATGTCTGCAATGCAACTAAAGTAATATGACTTGAGCGTTGTCCTTCTTTTGAGAACATGTAGAATCTTTCTGGTATATTTTAGTAGTATCTATGCTATGCATACTAATTTCTTTTAGAGTGCGCTGTTTTATACCAGGAATCTCTTCCAGTCACCTATAGCTCCTTGTTGATCCAATCATAAGGCAGATTCGGTAAAAGGCGATAAATCTCGAGACTAAGTAAATCCCCCGGCAATTAACAACGAAGTGAAATCACGCCTGTATCCCATAGAGGGGTAGGCGGAGCACATGACTTCAGAGCCACTCTTGGCAATTAAGGGGTTGAAAGAAAACGAAATTGTGACATTACAGTGAGAGGCAATGAAACATTTTTGTAGATTAAAAAATGTGAAATTCTCTTACCGGAATTTGAAGCTAGGACCATGTTTACAACCAGGGTCACCTACTCGTAGGCTAGACCGATAGACTAATTAGAAATTCCTACTGCTATTCATATGTATTATGTTATGACGTGTGTTAATGAATTACTATCGATATCACAAACAGTAATGATCATCGATCGAGAACCCTTTCCTTTCATTAGTACACCTATAATGACGTGTGAAACGCAATACGCTTGTGTCCCACTTAATTGGAAGCCCAGTTTCTGAAGCACACGACATTGAAAGGGTTAAAGTGGTAATATAATAAATAGTCGATATATAATAGTAATACAATAGTCGATATTATAAGCAAAGGGCGCCTTCGTGGGTCAGGGCGCCTTGACAAGGGGACAATCGCTTGCGCTTCGATATAAAACTGCTTTGACGAACGACGACTCTCTATAATCCATACTAATATTATAAATGGGAAAGTGTGTGTCTGTTTGTTTGTCCGTCTTTCACGGCAAAACGGAGCGACGAATTGACGTGATTTTTTAAGTGGAGATAGTTGAAGGGATGGAGAGTGACATAGGCTACTTTTTCTCTTTTTAACGCGAGCGAAGCCGCGGGCAAAAGCTAGTTTTCCATAAAGTCCGCTCCAGACTATGGGCGCGAATCACGGCGCGACGCCGCGAACGCGAGTGTGGGACTTTCTGCGTATCGAATCCACACTCGTGTTAGCGGCATCGCGCCGTGATTCGCGTGGATAGTCTGGAGCGGGTTTATAAATCCACAGTTGCGTCTCGTTACCGATACGAAGCGGCTGTGACGTTGGCTAGGCTCCCGGATTTCAAGATCGCCTTCTACCAAGAATTTTATATATATCTCTGGATAGTGCGTGCCGACCAATGAGTTGAAGCCAGGTTCATTCACCTTTACTCCTATGTTCTATCTCATTCCAACACTGTGATGTATTGCCAGATAAGTTAATAAAAAAAACGTATAAAACATTCTTCAATCAAATTGACTTACTTTTCTTTGTATTATACAAAAAAAAACTCAATCAAAAACCTTATTTCTCCGGTATTTACCTCCTGCGTACTATGGGAACACTAATAATAAAAAAATATGCCCGATATGTCAGAATTGTCAAAATTCATTCACCGATTCAGAGATTTATTTTGCAAATTAAACGTTTTTCGACGATTTACTTAAGTTCTGAGCTATGTATTGCATAGTGAACCATTGTGGAAGTAAATGGAAACCGAAATCCGACGTAAAATTTCACAAGTAAGTACTTATTTTACCAAAATGTTCATAAACCTCACTGGCAATAAATTTTCTTCTATTTTGCTTGTAATCTTGGTTAGTTCTTATCATTATATTGGTTTCATTGTCTCAAATTATATCAAAATTCCCACGAATAGGTTTAGAACGATAAATATGACCTTTAAAGAAAAATAATGCTATGTGTGGTTTTACGACTAGGGTGACCAATCTTTTTTCTTGCATGGTATTTACTCTTATTGAATGGAGCTAAATCTATCAACTTGGTACGGTTTCTATGTTCATAGTTCATATCACAGTATAATAATACCAACTTTATATAATTTATGTCTTTACAATTAACATGAATAATATTAAACTTTTCAGTGTTCCAAAAGATGAAGTAAGGAGGCAGCATTGGCTGTTGGCTGTCGATTGTACCGATAAAAGGAAATGTTTCAGAGCGTTCGACAATTTGCAGATTTGCACTTTAAGCCTGAAGATTATGACACAGAAAGAAATTTTAAAAATCAGTCCAGTAACGACGGATATATCGTGGCCTAAACATTAAATTGAGATACATATATACATGCGAAGAGAATTGAAATACGTACGAATTGAGAACCACCTTCCTTGAGATTTGGGGCGGCGCTTAAAAATAAAGATACTGTTTTAAAACGTCCTAGTATTTCATTATTTCCCCATTGACAAATACTTCCCTTATATTTTTGTGGCTATTCCCACTAGTTACCACCAAGTTTTTACCTGTCCTAACTACTGGGATTTCCCCACATTGTTAATTACCACACCGGGGGTTGATAGCTACTGGGATTAGTTTTCCCAGTAGTTACTACCAAAATATTATTGTGATGACCAAAACACTAAAATATATATTCTATTGCATGCTTTAATAAACACAGGTGTCAGTTAGTAAAAGACAAATACTTATGTAACTCCGTATAGACAGATAAAGTCTAAGAAAAAAACTTAGGTACCTCAAAACCATACAGAAAAAGGTACGGTGAGCTAGATGGCGATACACCTTTGGGGTAGGTACGCTCAGATAGATGGCGCTAATATTAATATTTGACATTTTAACACATATCAATATCATATCAAGCTGAGAATATTGTCAAAACGGAGGTTCAAAGGTTTTAAGCCTGTGTCGAGAGATGTAATACGTCAAATTCCGCGGGATATCCCTAATGTATGCTTAATCATGGACACCCTAAAGAAAGAGATGCAAGACCGGCGTGACGTAATTCAAGGTCAAATTTTCTGGCTTCAAAGTAATGTTCGGCGTGCAACATCCATTGTATATAAGATTCTTGCCTTCTACAATTAAAGTTTTAGACCTCAACCTCTTTTGGTCGTATTATTGACTATGTCTTAACTGACGTTTAGGATGTCTCAAGAGTTCTGTCATAATGCTCCCTATGTTTTATAAACATATTTTATACTAGATTTGTAATGTTCTACATTTTTATAACAACGCTTCTAGTTCAAGCTTTGATTGTGACAGAGTCTCTGGCTCTCAATGTTCGAACGACGTTATTCACGCCCGCAGACCTGGCTAAGAAAAGGTGGAACAAAAGAGAAGTAGCTCTACTGAGAGCACGCATGTACTTTCAGGGTATGATACCTCCAATGGATATCTCACAAAGCCCTGATTATATAAGTTCTTTAATCCGTTATATAGAAAACTGCTACGCTGCCGTGAACCAAGCGGCTTCTGACAAGGAATCCGGGTCAATCCTAACAGTTGCCGCGTCCGATGTATTCGGGGGATATCTAAAAATGGTCGGCTTACCAGTGACGAAGGTGGCCTTTTACAATGGCGATGTGCCCACAAAAGATGCCGTCAAATTGTTCACATATTACGAAGATATTAAACACCAGCTGCGCACCGACGGTAAAGGGTGGTCGGAGCCGCTTAAAAACATTCCTAAGCCACCGTTTCGTGGGGTTCGATCGAACACGCCGACGCCGAGAATCAAGGACCCGTGCAATCGGCTGTTGTACTTGCACAATAACAAACAAAACGTGACGATGCCAATGCCCTCGATAGACTGGAAGAAGCGCATGATGTTTGTGCCGCTGACGAACCAGCCGATAGTGGACCTGACGTCCCCGTTGATCACCGCCGTGCTGGAGCAGTTCCACCAGGTGGCCTCGGCCTGCGAGCGCTCCATCAACCCCGACACGCGCTACTTCCAGGGCTCCTTCGAGGAGTGGGTCAACCACGCCATCCTCCCACACCTCAGTGACGACGATCTCTACACCGGCTTCAAAGGAATCCTCTCGTTAATAGACGACGCTGATCTATTACCTCCCGCTAAACCTAAAACAAATCACAACAGTTATTTTCGTAATATCCGTAACATGTCAAAGAAGACTACTATAATAGTAATCATATTGGCTCTAGAAATAATATGTTGCATCCCGACGCTCCTGTATTTCGTAATGAAAAAGAGAAAGAAAGATGATTCTAATGATAATTCCAAAGGAAATACTAATGATAAGTCTAGCTCGACGCCTAGGAATAGGCCTTCCATTCATGTACATAATAGAAGAAGTTACGACAAAACCGTGTTTTACGAGCTCAGTTCACCGAGTTCATCATTTCATAATGAAAGTAAGATGACTTCTAGAGTGCATAGTAGTAACAAGAAGTTTATCAGGAATATGATGAGCTCCGAATTCTCCAACGCTTCGGGTTCTCGACGCTCATATTCCTCGATCCTTGACGGGTCGACCACGGCAGACGAAGCCCCTTCTGTAAGAAAGAGTTCCCATCATATTAAGATGATATCGTCAAGCCAACAATCCCTCCGTTACAAGGTTACAGAAACCGATCAAATTAAAGTTGCTCAGCGCCAAACTCAAGTATCTAAAGCTTCGATACCTCGAAGTTCAACAAGTACTATAAAACATACCGATGATACTGGAGAAACAGTTACTTTATCATCAGTCCTTCCACAGGATAAGAGCACTTCCAACGGTATAAGAAAATCAAAGCGCTTCAAACCGCGACACGTTATACCTTCCCTTAGCCCTGGCGCATACAACCGTCTTCCTTCCTCGGAAAACTTGAAAGCAGAGCAGGACAATGATATATCGACTGTTAGGGAACTCAAATTAGAATTATTCGAGGATAACATGGGTGATTTACCTCTGATGATGAGTAACAGTGAAAAGACTGTGGACTTCGTTTCACCCCGGCCGAGTAGAACACACACTAAAAACAGCGAGGACCATATCAATCGATGGATGAAAAAGGAAGAAAGCCTGGATAGAGTGGATAGACACAGGAGAAGCGAGATATCAAGACAAAAAATACCTAATAATCCGGAAGCACCACCAATAAGGAAAGGAATATTAAAGTTGGATAAAACGAAATCAAGCAAGATTCCGAAGATAATTAGTTCACCGAGGAATGTGTTTGTATGTTCTGCACAAACGTGAGTAAATTGATGTAGTTTTAATAGTAAGCTGGAGTTTCGTAGGTGTCGTAGATGTCGACTAGCTTGCCACTCACAATTTCAGTTTCACCACATCCACTGATAAAGGCTCGCTCTTCAAGAACAGATGAGAAGCTTGCGTGCAAAATGTTAATACAGGTTGGCCCAAAATTACGTTGACAAAGAATAGGGAAATGTTGAAATAAACCAAAATATCGAAGTTACCGAAAATATTTTTGGGCCTATATTATATTGTATATTTCTACTATTTTCTACATTCACCTTGGATATTTCAACAGATAATATAGGCCCAAAAATATTTTCGGTAACTTCGATAATTATTTTGGTTTATTTCAACATTTCCCTATTCTTTGTCAACGTAATTTTGGGCAACCCTGTAATTTAATGCAAATTTTACTTTGATGTATTGAACTCTTTTTTTTTTACCTTGTGCCTATAGATATAGGCATGAACGCATGTACCTACAGGACGTTTCACCAAGACGAATAGAATGAATAAAACTTTGATTGTTTAAGTGACACCCGTCGGTATACAGTACAGTAGTAACTGTCTTGAACCATTTTCATTAGACTTATATATACCGTGATTACCTTTTTGATTTTTGTCGAGCTCCCGATATTTCGACGCATCATGATCACGGAAAACATGCATGCATGCAACTGCGTAGAAATATCGGAAGCTCGACAAATATCAAAAAGGTAATCACAGTCTATAATGTTTATATCCCGGTCAATATAAGTCTAATGAAAATACTTATCCGTGAATCATTCAAAACTCTTATGAGCCATTAGAGAGCGCGCACATACAGCGCGCACACAGGCAATTTTTGGCAGCGACTTTTGTCGCGACCATGGCCTAGTATGAAAGTGCGCACGCGAAGCAACACAACTTTTCATACAAATACGAAAGTCACCGAGCAACTTTGTCGCCCGTGGGCGGGCACCCTTATATTGGTTAATCTGTCACACACATAGACATAATATTCGTGTCAGCTCTTGTGAATTGATCTTTAAGTGATCTGTAAGTATATGTAAAACCAGAGTGGACGCTCGGAACGGATCGTTCATCGCATGCGCGGATCCAGGAGCCTAGGTTGGCCATACAAATAGACCACGTGACCCCCCCCCCGGGGCCTGGGCGTTTACCACGTGACCCCCCCCCCTGGGCACGAAGCTGGATCCGCGCTTGGTTCATCGGGGAGTACACGCTATACAGCGTCGAGTCAGGACACTTTGTATGAGCTTCAATTGTTCGACATGCACGCCGCACGCCCCTCCCCGCCCCACCCAATATGAGCGTCCACTCAAGCTTTATATGAATTACTCTTTTGTTTCAGAACAAAAAGACAACCGGCTCGCAGTGCCCGAAAGAGCATGATCCCTAAAGCGCGCCAGAGCATCCCGCGAACGCTGGATGACAGCGCGCTCGCCAGCAGCAGCCCTAGAGAAGTGAAGTTGAATGTTACTCTGTAATTTTACTTATTCTTATTATAGATTTACTTGCATACTTAATTGTAGTCTGTTATTGGGAAGCAGCCGTGGGGGAAACTCACCAAAAACAGGATCGATCGGAAGAAACTTTCAGAGTCCTTTGCCGAGATGTAAGTAGGAATTTCAGGACACTTGACAGTTAGTTTTTGGGTATCATATAATCGCTTTAACGTAAATACATAGGAATATTAAAGCATTATCAAAAGTAGCGTGTGGTGACGGGTTAAGAATTTCACCACCCCCTTTCTTCCCGTGGGTGTCGTAGAAGTCGACTGTGGGTTAAATTGTGGCGTATGCGAGAGGCTGACAACCTGTCACTGCAATGTCACAATTTGGATTTATTTCAACACCTTTTTGCCAAGAGTGGCACTGAAACTCAAATAAATAAACTATAGTGTCATTTTGTTAGGGAACAAAATGACACTATTTAACAACAAACAAGTTTTGCACCAATCTAGCATAGGTAGCAATTCCCTAATTGACTGAGCCTTATACCTATGCTAGATTGGTGCAAAACTTGTTTGCGTGTAAACTATTCTGCCCTCGCCGAAAAGCGCTATCTCAAACGAAAATCCATAGCTAACTGACAGTTCCATTTTCAAAATCATTTGGTTTTGAGATTGCGCCACTCGGCTTAGCAGGGCAGTATTATCCGCAGAATCCTTAGCTTTTCCGGGGCAATATTTCTGGCCGCAGCATCCCGGGGCCCTGTTAATCACTGACGAATTTATTGTAGAACCACCGGCCAGTGAATTATATCCGGGGGCAGGTGCTCTTCGTAATCTGTCATTATACCACTTAGCAGATTGGGCCCGGCGTTAATAAATAATATCGTGGGGTAGCCATTTTGCTTATGGGTGCGCGAATTTTTAAAGATGTTATTTTTAGCAAATATTAAATAAATAAGGTACCAGATCGACCTAACATAAAACGAGCATAAGATGTACTATGGGTACTATATTACTAGGCGACTTATGCACAACCATGATTCTGGAACAAATATCTGTATGCCCTTACTGGGATTCGAAACCAGAACAAATTCAAACTATACAAAAAAAAAATATAAAAAACATTGAGTCGTATTGAGAACCTCCTCCTTTTTTAAAAGTCGGTTAAAAATTACTACTCCATGGTTTACGGTTTGTCCTAACTACAAGTGATGCACTCTGCCATCAGAATGTTGCAGTAATACTCCCTATAGTTATAATACCGAATTCACTTTATTCACTGCAATTGGTCCTTAACAATTAATCTGCACCCAATTCGGGCAGCGAACGATTAGTAGGGTGTCCACGTCCACGGTGTCCGTAAATTACGGATAGTCTCGATTTGCGGGTAATCCCGTGTCGATCGGGCATTAGCGCCGCAATCGTGCGTAATCCCACAACATTGGCCTATTCCACCACTTGGTGGTCGGTTATTACATCGCTTGCAAAGCGTTTGTAGTGGCCAGTTTAAGTGCAACTTATAGGAAACGAATTCTACCATACCATTTTATCGAATTTTGGTGCGAGGACCAAAATATAAGTTAAAATTGGCATATATGCAGATCTACACGGTCGATCATAGTTAGCATGTATCCTAGAACTTTATCTATAATCTATCTGGATCTTATGAGGTAGAAGAAAATAGGGCACTAAAACCTGATAAAATGGTTTAACAGTTTCATTACATCCGTAATGATCTGATCTGCATGAAAGCATATACCTATGTATGGTAATTTTTCAAAAAAATCCAAATATAAGTAATATTATTATTGCAAGATAAGATTTGTTGCTTCACATTGTATACTTTTATTTAAAAAAAAATGTTTAGTTCCTAAAGCTAAGATAATCAAAGATATGACTATTATTCAATACTTCACCAATATCAAATAACAAATATAAAAAATCGACCTAACCAAAGTTCACGCTTTGCCACGACGCCAAAATCATCACCTATCAACAGTATCACCACTACGCAGCCCTCTGGTTTCAGAACAACAGCTCGCATTGCAATGGGAACAATATCACTGGACAGTATTTATGGCGGCCTCCGCTATTAGTGATGCCATAAGTAATTGGTAGTAAGAGGCAGCGCCCGTTGTGCTATATTGTCTGTGCTATTTGTGGCAAATGGCCATGACGCTGGAATGTGTTGGTCAATTCAGTTACGATAATCACATTATGGGGTAGTAAGCTGGGGATTTATTTTATCAAGTGAGATAAATCCATGTTCATTATTAAAACTTAGGTCTTAAAAAGATACTAAATTAAAAACTACCTACCAGTACTAATATACTTATTTTATTTTATTACTTGAAACACTATTAAAGTCAAAACTATTAAAGTCAGATTTCAGCAAGACAATAATTTAAAAAGTTCGTAAGTATAGTAAAGAATAGAGCGAAAAGAAATTTGAATAACGTGCAAGGCTTATGGAGTTCTAATACTATCATACGAATATATACCTATATGACATAAATACTATCGCAAAATCTTACTTCAATAATGTGCCATTCCGAAAGACATTGAGATTTTTGTTACGTACAGACTTACCTACAATAATGACACTGATATGATGAAAGGTAGTATCAACATTGATATAGTATTTTGATAAACGATAACCATGTGGGAATGACATGTGGTAAACAAAAATCATGGGTTCAAACCTCGGTTGTGAAGTATAAAACAAAAACAAGCCTTAAAAATTGTAAAAACATTTTATGACCAAAACATTTTCCAGAATCCGTATTATACTTGTACTTAAATAAAAACACCTCATAAAAATGCAAAAACAAACGCGCACCGGATGACCACATCTAAATTGATACAGTTTACCAATAATCCCACAAAATTAAATAAACATAAAGCAGCCGGGGCGGAGTTCACCTCTGATTTATCGGCGGCCGGATTACGCTGTCCGGGACAAATTCCCGGACAAATCCCGTGACAAAGTGTCGTGGGGACACATTAGCATTTTTACAAGGGACATGTGGAAGTGGCGGGTTAGGAAAAATCGAGCGTTTGGCCAGGGAAAATGAAATTCCTTGCCGGTGTCTATATTTCCTAGCTTATATAACCCGGCAACCTTCAAATCAAGGGTGAACAGGCATCTGGGCGAGCTCGCTCCGTAGGCAAAATCATGGTCTTTGGCTAGTCTGTGGCCAAGACTAAGCCCATTTATAAAACTGTTGGGTTGGTAAGAAAGTAATGAGCGAATCATAACCAATATTGTAATTTTTATTTAATTTATTATTTTAATCATTTATCAAAAATATAACGGCCTTCGTTATCTACTACTTGTCTCCATCGTTCTGGTAAAGAATGAATAGCATCGGCGAAGAAGTTCTTAGGTTTAGATTCAAAAAACTCAGCTATGTACTGTCGTGGATGGGCTTGATCATCGAACTTTTTTTCATTCAAGGCATTGCTTAGCGATCTGAACAATGCGTAATCCGTAGGTGCCAAGTCTGGAGAGTACGGTGGATGAGGTATCACTTTCCAACCTAGCTCCAATAGCTTTAGCCGAGTCACTTTTGCAATGTGTGGGCGAGCATTGTCGAGTAAGAAAAAACTTTAGCATGCTGTGGACGATTCTGACAGATTTTTTGCTTTAAATTTTCAAGCTGATTACAGTATACTGATGCGGTAACAGTCATTCCACTTGGTAGGAGTTCCCAGTGAATAATACCATGAATATCCCACCAAACGGACAGCATAACTTTTTTCGGGTGAGGCTCTGTTTTTGGTGCCTCTATTCCTTTTTCGTTTGGAGCTAGCCACTGACGTTTGCGTGTGTGATTTATATATAAGACCCATTTTTCATCTCCAGTGATAAGATGGTCCAACCAGTTGAATGTGCGGCGAAAAGACAGAAGTTGTATGCAGATATCGGCACGGCGGTTTAGTTGATCTCTATCAAGTTCGTGCGGTATCCAAACACTGTATTTGTAGTTTTTTCCCAACTCGTGTAAATGTGTTTCTATGGTGACATGAGAGCAGCCTAACTCGGTAGCAAGAGTACGACTCGTTAGCCTCGGATCTCCTTCAATTAAGGTTTTTAATTTGGCTACATCAATCTTCACCGGTCGACCAGACTTAGGTTGATCTGATAATGAAAAGTCGCCACTACGAAACCGCTGGAACCATCGTTTCGCCGTGGCCTCAGACACAACTTTAGGAGCAACACGCTGACATATATTACGCACTGCAGCACTGCTTCGGCGGCTGAATGGCCAGACTGAAATTCATATAGTAAGCAATGCCTTACATGCACTTTTAATTCGTCCATTTTCTTCCTTATATTAGCTCGGCGACAGCTAGTGAATGACTGACGAGAAACTGTGCGACTCGCCCTTTATATACTTTCGACCATAGAAGATTCTAGAACTCTCAAAAATTTTATGTGGAATTCAATCGATCGCTCATTACTTTCTTACCAACCCAATATAACGTCAGCGAGCATTTCCCATAGATGTAGCAGTTTCGTTGCAGTTCTGATTCGGCCCTT
The DNA here is from genome assembly GCF_023078275.1 of Leguminivora glycinivorella. Taxonomy (NCBI): domain Eukaryota; kingdom Metazoa; phylum Arthropoda; class Insecta; order Lepidoptera; family Tortricidae; genus Leguminivora; species Leguminivora glycinivorella. The sequence continues at coordinate 2,031,107 of NC_062985.1, read as the reverse complement.
GCCGTACACACTTTATGAGTTTGTATGATTCAAATGTCTCAAATAGGCTGGCGTATAATGTAGCGTCTTACCGGATGTCAGTCGTTATCCAATAACGCCCGTGATGTCTTCTTTCACTTGTTTTGTACACATTATTAAGCTCTTAAGCACATTCAATTGTTTGTGGCACGATATAGTTCATTTGAGAAGTCACGGAAGATCTAATTCTAGTCAAGTTTGCTAAAACTGAGGTGTCCTACAGAATTCAATCGTGTGAATTAAAGCTGTATCCTTTCATCATTCGATCATACCTAGGTGCATCTTCTTAGCACTTATGATATTTGAATTATGACGAAATATTTTCTTTTGTCTTATGCTCACGTCAATCACGTTAAAAAGATATTTCCATAATATGTATTTACTGTTCTCCATTTTTAACCGACTTCAAAAAAAGAGGAGGTTCTCAATTCGTCGGGGTCTTTTTATTCCACATGAGACCACTCAATATTTTAAAACTTTATTTGTAACTCAGAGCTGTATAAGCATTTTTTTTTTATTTCAGCCTAATTTTTGATATCATTCAATGTAAAATAATAACATATTCTTAGATACCAAGACATCAAATCTTACTGTTCAAATAACACGTATTTCCTTCTTCAATTAATAAACGTTCAAGTTTACCCTTCTCGCTCACAGTAATTCGTGACACACGGGATCGTTAACAATAACCAAGTACACAAACAGCATTAATTCAACAAACACCGCTCAAGATTCACTATTTATTGACGCTAAGCAAATAAAAGCCAAGGAATTTTGGAGGCAAGTCAGCCGAAATTGCTGGAGCTCTGAAATGGGAAAATAGAGACACTGCATAACCCGAGAAGCTAACTTAGTGATGTGACGATGAGAATACTAGCTTCTGAGAATAAGTTCGAAGAAATTTCCAGAAATTTTTCCAACTTTCTCGAGAACATGCTGACTTGCAGAAAATAGTGCACTATCTTATGTTTTAAGGGGACTATATATTTTCATTCATTTAGACATCATTAGCCCAAATAACCTGTTTGAGGAATTTTGTGAGGTTTTACTGCCGGTCTTTAATTAGTTATTATATTTCTTTAATATTACTTCAAGTTTCTATGGTAGGTATTTTGTCTTATTTGTTTCAATAAGCGGTTAAAGTTACGATAGAAGTTTTAGATCCCAGAAAACGTTCCGGAAAATTCAAAGAACGTTTCTGGTAGATTTGTCTGTACTCTGTAAAAGCAATTGGCTTGATGTAAAGTCAGTACTTTGCAATCTTGTGGAGGCCCTATGCAGTAGTATGCCTAACTATGAGGTGCGCTAGGACCTAAGCACAGTACAATAAACAGTATTATCGTACAGTATGGCCACTCCCGCTCCCCGCTGAAAGTTCTTCTCTCAGTTGTCTCTCAGTTACCGCCTGTCAAAAACGCGAACAACCGACCTGTCAATGTCATATCTCACGCATGGAAGCATAGTGCGCGTTCACCTACACAAACTTCGAATGTGTGCTATTAATAACGCGCCTCTTTCATATATTTGATCACCAGTGTCCGAGATGTGACCTAAGACTATTGCGCCTCCGGGACAATAGACTGAGAAACCAATTCAAAAGTTTACTAAATAAACTAAATAGCAAACTGCAGTCCAAGTAACACTGGTGGTTGACAAACTGCAGGCAAGGGGAGTCCAACAAATTAATCACGGCGTCCAATTTCTGGAAACAATGCGAGGTTCCGCGGGGGTAGTAAATAAATTACTGGTGGTGAAGATGTTTGCGGTGGCATTACGAAGAAATTACGTGTAGATTATTATTGGGATACTTAGAAATGAAAAAAGAAATAAATATCTGATGAAAAAGGAACTTATGCTCTTTTGGTGGATATAATTAAATACGGGAAATGTTATGCAAAACATGGTAATATTCGTAACTTTCGGTGTACCTTGGTTAATTTGATGAGTCAGTAGCTCGGTAGAACTAAACATATTATAATTGTGATTTACCTTATCTGTTGATAATACGTTTTGTAACTGTAGACTATGTATTTTTATTTCACCAGCCAGTTAATAATCTACTCATTGAGCCGATTCTTCAAAGCCCAAAACAATAGCTTTACATAAGCAATAAAAAAAAGAAGCAGCGCTACAATCCACAGTGTGTTGTGTTGTTCCTTCTACTGGACCTACAAGGAATTAAACTATGCAAAATACCTACCTACTGTATACAGTAGGTAGGTATTTTGCATATATCCCATTATATCCCATCCTATATCTATTATTTATATAGGATTTACATGCGACATCTATTAAATACTGATGATGCCTACATTTTTTTTATATACTAAAATAAAGAAGTATGTCATTTGTATTTATAAAAAATAAAAACACGCAAAAATATTTGGGGAAAACATGATTTTGGCCCCTTCCAGGCTGCGAAACAGCTCTATATAGTTTTAAGCCTAAAAGGCCCATACATTTCAGGGGTACGCTTTTTTGTATGGGCCTTGTCTGTCCCGGTATTATCTTAGATCTTTTGCAAACGGTTCGCCAATAATAAAGACTGCAGCTTTGAGAAGCCTATTGCCACGAGTTCTATCACCACTCTGCCATTGTAACACCTGTCTACAACCAAACTTACTCGTATAAATAAAGAGTTCTCCGATATCTCCTTTTTCGCCACCAGAGGGACCATCTCGATATCAGTCCTCAGGGACCTCATTACTTTAATTACTGCACACCTAACAGGGTACCTAATTAGCCAACGACGTGACAATTTTCGCTTCCGTTTTGTAACCGTATCGGTAGCTAGCACTATCGCTCTTCTGTAGTGGCTCGAGTCAGACTGCGTTTCGGTAGCGTAGCGACGATTGTCACTTCGGCTAGGCAGTCCTCTGGGACCTCATTACTTTAATTACTGCACACCTATCTGCCCCAATTAAGTGGTTGACACTTGAAACCTTGTTGGTCTGATGGTGGAGCTTAAGGAGACGGGGTAAGGTCGTCTTGTTGTTGTATTCCTATTGGATGGGTGAAGGCGCGAGGTCTAAGGTAGCAATGTAGGGTAAACTCGCCTCATTCGGTGACACGCCTAATTCGGTGATACAAGCTTTGAAGCACTATTCCGTAAGACGATTTTTGGTTGTTGCACCGAATTAGGCGCGTCACCGAATGAGGCGAGTGTACCCTACCTATACCTAAGTATTATGGCAATCTTTAGATCAGTGCCTATTCGCCGTAGAATTCAGCATCATATGCATAGGACTCTCGACGCTAAATCCAGACTTATTTGTTGGAACCCCGGCCTGTAAAAATTAGTTTTTAGGAAATATTTACCAGCGGCTTATCGCTGAAAGAAAGCATCCCATTAAGGTCGCCGTTTCCCTGATGAGTTAAGACGTAAAACGTTTACATAAATACGCTAGTTATTGGGATTAGTTGCTAAGAAAACCCTATGCTCCTATCTAAATCGTAGATAAAAATCGAGAAAAAAATGACGGAGCTTAGAGATTCCGGATTACGGTATCACATTTCAGATAATTTTTGCTTGTTTTGTGTGTCTCCTTATATTGGTTTTCTTGAGCCTACACCCTTACTTATTTAGTTAGCGATCGTAACGACACAATTTCAAGAAGCTTGCGAATTACTGTGAAAGGGTGGTAGGAAATCTTGGAAAAGCAAACAAGGGTATAAATTATGGGGTTGAGTTGTCAACGGGGGCGATAAATGATAATGTTTTAGAATAAGTGTGGAAAAACAAAAGATGCGGTTCAAGCGATGTTGAACTTTTTGTTGGTGTAAAAAGAACTTTAAGAAGTTTATTAAAACTTGAAGGTTCATTAAGATATCTTTCGTCAGGGTTAAGTGAATTTAAGCGGTTTTATATATTTATCATCATCATCCTCCTTGCGTTATCCCGGCATTTTGCCACGGTTCATGGGAGCCTGGGGTCTGCTTTGACAACTAATCCCAAGATTTGGCATAGGCACTAGTTTTACGAAAGCGACTGCCATATATATTTATCATTTTAAAAATATAAATTACTAGCTTTTGCCCCGCGGCTTCGCTCGCGTTACATTCTAAAATGACAGAATGCTCCATAGAAACTTCCACCTCCCATTTTAGAGAAGTGGGGGGGTTAGAAAGAGACAATAAGTAGCCTATGTCACTCTCCATCCGTTCAACTATTTCCACTTAAAAAATCACATCAATTCGTCGCTCCGTTTTGCCGTGAAAGATGGACAAACAAACAGACACACACACACACTTTCCCATGGGCAAAAGCTAGTAATAATATGTTTGTAAATCAGTAGGACTTCTAGGATATAGGCTATAAGGATGGTTTACATCAATGTCTTGGTTAGAAGCAACCTTGGGACCTCGTCAATTAAAATCGCTGTCAATAGAAATTGTCAACAATGTAAACAAACCATTGTATAAAATATCAATATTTTAGCACAATTTTATTATTTTAAAGGTTGAGGATCATAATGTGATATGAATTGATTAAATAATACATGGATTTAGCCAGTATCTGATGAGTTAGAATGGGAGTTAAAGACATTTTGACTACAAGGTTTGTTTACATTGTTCACAAGTTCTATTGACGGCGACTTTATCTGGCAAAATGAGTCCACCATCATATATAATGTTAATATATCAATATATACTTATTGAGAATTTCAGACAAGACTTGGATTACTGAAAAGAAAAATTGTCACAAAAGAGGTGTGTCAAAAACGTTTCATATATATAAAACGTAAACATGAACATCGCTGTTTTTTTAAGGGTTTTATTTTAAGCTAGAAATAAAATTTACGACTACATTTTTTTCAGGACTCTTATCTCCAAGTTAAAAACAAGAGTCTAATTGTAAACCGCGATATCTTCATGAGTTATGGGCGAGCACTATCAGTACTAATTTGTTTATCAGTCTGGCTAATATTTATTACCACTTACTGTACACTCCTATAGTCTTCTTTGATGTTTCAGGTTTAAATTTGAAGTGGTTCGGGTGACGGCACGTTGCCTACGAGGGGGCGTTTTTACAAATTTTACTTTAGTTTCACCTGTTCCGTTGCATGTTGGTGGTCAAATCTTGCAGGCCTACTTTCTGACTTCCAATGAAGCTGAAGTAGATAGAATTCTGTACAATCGGTTAACTATTTAATATAGAGCCATCGTGATTTCCAGATGATCATGATGACTCAGCTAACGATACTCTATGATGAAACCAAAAAAGGCAATTGTGTTTGAGGTTAGTTGCTTATGAGATGCTCGTGGAAATAAATGTAAACACAGTAATACAATCTTGTAATGTAAATATTAAATGATTTGACTAAAAAGTTATAGTTTGAATTCGTTTTATTTCACACTAAAACGTGTTCATTATCATTGAAAGTAAAGAATCGGAATGACAACTCCGGCTTCGGCCGTTTTCACATTATCCGATCCGATATCGGATGTCGGAAGGATTTCAATGGAAAAAATCCAAGATGGCGCCTGTAATGTATGGGATGTCGGTCCGACATCCGATATAGGATCGAATAATGTGAAAACGAACTTAAGTTCAATAACAACAACGATTTCGTAACTTTTACCAACAGGATTTTTATAAATCTTAGTTTTTATCGATAGAAACTGTTAATACTACGGGTTTTTTGGAACATAATAATATGCTTACCTAAATGCCTACTTACAAGTTTATATAATATTCCAACCTCTGGGAAAATTAACACTTGCTCAAAAAAACTCCCACAAAAAGGGTGAAAAAGCCACCCCCGCAAATCCCTATATAATACACACATTATATACACAGGTGGGAGGGGTCAAAGGGCCAATGGACAGGAAGCGGGGAACCAGTGCGGAACTACTTCCGGTGTTTTTTTTTAATTGCGTGAACAATTGGCGATCGGCCAGGTGCGAGGAAGGGGTCTAGATTTGATGATGTGATATTTAATTTAATGTTTTTTTTTTATATTTGAATTGGTATTTAATTTGAGGTTGATTTTTTGGTTGAGAGAGAGAGAGAAAACATATCATCTTCTCGCTCTCACGTATGAAATTCTTTATCTGTGCAATGCAAGTGCAATGGACTAATAGGGTGGCGCCATCTGTCATAACTGAGTGTGCCTCCTCATTGCTTACCATGCGATTGATAACAATTTATTGGTACTAAATGTTATATTTTCATTATACTAATATATTTTTCATACAACATAAAATAGACTTTCTTATAAATTAATCACTGTGCGATCTTATTTAACACAACCTATGAATTTTCCAACCTATTGAACCGCGGCTGCAAAGGATTGGATAGGAAAGGACATATCCCCATAATTTCAATTTTATGACCCCATTATCAGACTAGAACTATTCAGTGCATATTTCAGACAATTAGAGAGGCAATCGTGGGCAATTCGCACGCGGTCAGTGTTACGGGAATGTGGATTATAGGGATATATTGTAAACGTCTAATTTGCACCTTGTTTTTATCGCTTGCAATAAAAAAAAATCCAACAAATACCTATGATATAAAATGTAAAATGAGAGCCTTTTACTTACTATTGGTATATTTGTTGATAACAACATTAAGAAACAACTCACAGTATCAGCTATAAAGTAGGTATGTATGTTCACTGCAAGTACTGATCTGCCGACTGAAAGTTTCCAAATTTCTGAAATTTTCACATAGGAAAACTTCGGAAACTTTCTATTCTTTGTATACACAATAATACAATGAGGTGAATTGTCACTATAACCGGAGAAACTGTCACTAAAAAAATGGCTTAAAATTAAAATTTTCTCAAGCGAAAGACTGGACTTGAGCGACTGTAAATGCTTATTACCAATTCATTTTAAAGACGTAACTTTTCAACCGATTCCTACCTTTTCTAGCTACTTCACAAACTGCCCGACGACCTAACCTGCCACAGCCCGCCATAACTCAATGGACAAAGGGTATCTGTCCGCGTAATGAAATTCTCTCCCCACACAACTATTTGGACACTGCCAGATTAGTCTGATGTTAGTTATTGCGGCGACGGCGACGGGGTTAGGTTGAGTGTGATTGAAAACCAAAAATTTTGTGGAATATCCCTACTTCCATACTTAATATTATAAATGGGAAACTGTGTGTGTCTGTTTGTTTGTCCGTCTTTCACGGCAAAACAGAGCGACGAGTTGACGTGATTTTTTAAGTAGAGACAGTTGAAGGGATGAAGAGTGACATAGGCTACTTTTTGTCTCTTTCTAACGCGAGCGAAGCCGCGGGCAAAAGCTAGTACATATCACATAATGGGCGCTCGGCTTTATGTCAAACTCATAAAAGTTAAATTTAACAACGAATATTTTTTCTCTTAATCGAAGCTTTGATATAAAAAGTCCATCTCGAATAACTAGTTCAGCCTCAAGCACTCGTAATTTCACCTTTTTAATGATTGATTGATTACTTATTAAACGGAAATGAATCAAAGCATTTTCAATACTAATTGAAGTGCCTGGATTACTAATAATAGCAACGTTATTTAAATGCGTTTGCTACTAAGTCAAACTAGGATTTAATGAAAACTTGCGTGCAATTTGAAGCAGTTCTTCAAAAACAGTTTTGAAGAACTTGCATGCAATTTTTCTCAAAAGCTGTTTTTGGTTTGATCGACTGAGTTTTGTTACCTACAGTAGTCTGCATTATATTATCAAGTACCTGCAAGGTCTTGTACCGTCTAAATGGGCCTTAATAGAACTTACCTACAATGAAATTGTAACCTTACAGTTACACAAATTTACACGTCTTAATACACAGTTATTAAAACCATTAGAATTAAACGCATCGTTAAGAAGTCCATTACAACTTTAATGGACGCTTCCCTAATAACAGATTGACAATCAGAACTTACCATACAAAGCGTAGGCGCCTCGCATACAAATCTCATACAACCGTTATTAGCAAAGAACTTTCAATAGCAGAAGTGCAAAGCCTGAGTCAAAGAGGATCGGAGTATTATACCTCTAGAGAGTTACTGTCAAAGTAAAATGTGTAATCACAGTGCATATCGTCACTACTTTAAAAAAAAACTTGTATCTTCGTCTGTCAATGAAAAGAAAATTGTAGTAAGTATGTATGGAATGCATATAGACTTACTGCGTTTTAACTTTGAGGAGAAGCGTGAGATACGAGATTTTTTCAAAGTAGTGACGATATACTGCCATCTCTTGACACAAGCTTAAAACTTTTGAACCTCAGTTTTGACAATTTGGCCCATATTGTTAGCTTGATATGTGTTAAAATGTCATATATTAATATTAGCGCCATCTAGCCGAGCGTTCCCCAAAAGTGTAACGCCATCTAGGCCAAAGTGCCTGTTTCTCTATGGCTTTGAGGTACGTTTTTTTCTTGGACCTTATCCGTCTATACGGAGTTACATATTTTTTTTTTTTTTTATAAATGGGCTTACTCTTGACCACAGACTAGCCAAAGGCAAAGACGTGGCCTACGATGGAGTGAGCTCGCCCAGAAGATGCCTGTTCACTCTTGATTTGAAGGTTGCCGGGTTATATGAGCTCGCTATATAATATGTCTTTGGCCTCAGTGCACGCTCATATTGGGTGTGCAACGGGCCGTGCGGCGTGCATGTCAAACAATACAAGTGTCCAAGGTTGCCTGGAAGAGATCGCTCTTTAGCGATAAGGCCGCCTGTTGTTTACCTCTGTAATAAAATTTATTGTAATGTGTGTGTTCCTAAGTACATTTCTGAGGTTGTGCAATAAAGTGGATTTGTATTGTATTGTATTGTAGTGTCCTGAGTCGACGCTGCGTAGGGTGATGGACACATGCTCGCCCGCTCCGCTGCACGGTCCGCCGAACGCTCCGCTCCGCGCGTCCACTCAGGAGAGCGATTTGTGAATCTCGCATACGGAATTTTGTCACTAAAATACCGGTTGAAGACGGTGACGCTTATTATTTTCAGTGACAATTTTCTGAATTCGAACGCAATCCTTATTCGCTATGTGCACAACTGGTGCTGCCTTGCCATTTTGTGGATTTTAATGTTAAATTTAATTGTAGTGTGGTGAAAGTGCGTTGGAGATGGTTGCAAGTTCGTCGATGAGACCTGGTTTGCGGCACTTGCTGACAAAAGGGAAAGAAGTGTGTGTGTGTGTGTGTGTGTGTTTTTTTTTTATAAATAGGCTTACTGCCACAGACTAGCCAAAGGCAAAGACGTGGCCTACGATGGAGTGAGCTCGCCCAGAAGATGCCTGTTCACTCTTGATTTGAAGGTTTGATTTTAAATAAACATAATATAACGTAAGCAATCGGTTTTTTTGTAATATTTTTCCTTATTAAATGATGTAAAACTCAGTCTTTGTTATGACACTCATGGCACATCTTAATTTCTCCAGTCAATGAATCCTTGCCGTACAAACACAGTAATCAGTCAACTCATAAATTTTGAAGAGGTTACATCATAATTACCGCGCTCTCTGTCTCGCAAGGCGGGTTGGTGTTGAGTGTGAGAGGGTTGGGAGATGTTTGAGGAAGATTTATGCTCTCATTTGTAAATAATGAAGGCGCCACTCATTGTAATGGGAGGGCATTGAGGACGACCTAGCCGCGCCCTGACCTAGGGCTGCCACTGCCACTCAACATTCAAAGACGAGCAATATTTGCAAACTCAGAAAAAATATCGTATTTAGGTAAAAACCTACTATGGTATTATAAGATTAACATGGAGTCAAATCGAGGGTGAGGTTATAAAAATTTAAAGGAATATGATTTTAAATACATTTTTTTATTCTTAAGTTGTGGACAAGGTAACAAAAACTTCTCGGTTATATGAAATTATTAATTTATAAAAAGTTTGTGAAAAATTCACAGGCCACATAGCAAAGTGTGTATTATATATTAGCTGCGGTATTTCAGGACCGATACGATCTTCAAACCTTCAAGAAAAGACAGTATCCGTACCCATATTAAAAGCCACCATGGCACCTCCAACCGTGGTGTTTCAGGGTGGTTTTAGGTGTCCATGGGCGCAGTAACCTTCAAGTGACCAATCTGCTTGTTTGCCTCTTAAAATACTTTCCAGTGTGTTGTGCAGCATCCAGTGTGATCCAGTGCGTGAGCATGGTAGCGGTGGGTAATGCTTAGGATGTTTGCAACTCAGAATACACTGAAGATTGTTGGCAACCCTGCAGCTAGGCCAATTACTTAAGTGCGCGGATCCAGCGTACACCTGCCATTGTCACTTAATTCTGGCGCCGAGTGTGCAGCCAGCCTTATTCTAGCTGCGATATTACTTTACATGCTTTGTTACTGTTTATTTTAGGGCAATTAAGACATCCACAAAAATTAAAGGCACGTTTGTAGGGGTCATGCTTTCACTCATTATTTGTTGTTAACCCTACTTTTTAACCCCCGTCGCAAAAACGACGGGGTGTTATAAGTTTGACATGTCTGTCTGTCTGTCTGTCTGTAGCATCGTAGCTCCCGAACGGATGAATCGATTTAGATTCAGTTTTTTTTTTTTTAAAGCTGAGTTAGTCGGGAGTGTTCTTAGCCATGTTTCATGAAAATCGGTCCACTATGTCGCGTTCGGAGGTTTTTTCAAAATTTTAATTTTGTGTAGGTTATTCCTTTATCGTAGAGTGAATAACCTAACCAAAACCGACGGGGTTTTTGCGTCGGGGGTTAAAATACTAGCTGGTTTAAGGCTAAGGCTATAACGCCACCCTAAGGCGGTTGAGAATTAATGGAAGGCATGGATAAATTCGCACACATCCAGCAGGCCTCCGTGGCGCAGTTGGTAAGCGCGATAGCCCCGGCAAGGCCAAAGGTCGCAGGTTCGAGTCCTGCCGGAGGTGTGAATTTTTCCATTTTTCCTTTAATTTAAAAATATGTGGTTTAAGGCCTCCTAACCTGCTTCCTCGATTTATCACAATTTTATATAAATAATCCCATTTCTTACTATTTTGATCCCATGGTTTCCACCTCCAAAAGGCGCTTGCCTCGTCTACCGTTCTTTCCAGCAATATTTTTGAGATGAGCAATTGAGCACGTACACACTACACTAGATAGTCAATCTGTGTAAGAATTCTCTAGGTATTGTATAATTTATTTATTTTAAGAACCCAACACTTCCAAAATTACTTTTTACACACCTTCTTATACATACACTGCATACATTACACACGTTCTAACTCTATTGGCACGTCACTCAAACCATTCTCACCCACAGAATAAACGCAAATCCACACTTCCTTCAAAAATCGCTTAAAAACCAAATAAAGAAAGTGTGACAAGTCTTAAAGCGATTACGGGGGAGAGCGACACGCAAACCGCATTAGGTATGTTAAATCTCAGACTAGCTGTTGTAAACGGTTTTAAAAGGAAGATGAGTCGAACTTGCAGGTAAGTTAGTTGAAGGGGGTACCCTGACAATCAGTTATGGGGACGATGTCGGCAATAACCTAACCACAAAATTAAAATTTTGAAAAAACCCCTGACATAGTGAACCGATTTTCATGAAACATGGCTGAGAACACTCCCAACTAACTCAGCTTTCAAACAAAAAAAGTAAATCTAAATCGGTTCATCTTCGGGAGCTACAATGACACAGACAGACACACACACAGACAAAAAGACGGACAGACACGTCAAACTTATAACACCCCATCGTTGTTGTGTCGGGGGTTAACAAAAAACAATAACTAATACTAACAACAACACTACTCATCATACCCTAAACCTAACGTCGTTTTTTCCAGGACACTGGCCACACTACTGGCCAAATGCACAAACGCTGACGATAATATATGTTTCGTAGCTATCTACAGGTATCTCTATCGCTCTTGCGTATTGGCGCGACAGAGCCACACTACATTTCCAGATATCCTAATATATCGAACCCCGAAAAAGACCCGGAAAAGTAGGGGTATGGGATAAGTATACAAAAGTTTGCCAAATTATACCAATGTGCCGATGTTTTATGTATTATTTAGCGATAGCGGTCGCCTCTTAGCTTTACTTTACCTCTTCTAATTATTTATACTCGCTATGTCGTTTCTTGTATGCAATAAAAAGTATTTGCATTGTGTGGGTACTCAATTTGCAAACTTTTTTTCGTTCTTTATAAACGCTCGCCTCTCTATAATACAATCGGAACACTCTTGGGGCCCGGGGGCCTGAGGAGGGGCCCGCAGTTTTCGCGTTTTTATGCGTATCGCTTACTTGTGCGATTATTGTTGAAGCTATTTGCATTGCCAGGATGGCGTAATAGTTTTGATACTTGGTTCCAAATGTTTTATGAACTGGGCCATGTTAAGTTTTCAGGTAGGCATCTAGCAAAACTTTAAGGGCGGATTTTAAACTAATAAAACGGATTGAAAAAAATTAAAGATATAAAAGGATCAGGTCGTGTCGTACCAGAAGATGAAGGTGTTGGCAGAGGACCGGACGAGTTGGAGGTTGCTTTTAAAGAAGAAGAAGAAGAAGACAGACGAATTGCAACATAACTACAATGAGGAGACACACTGACATTTTATCCCGCCAAGCGGCGCCTGTGCAAGTGTCTAGGCGTGGTCTAGGCATGTCACTGTCATTCATATGTGTGAGAGAGAAAAGAACATATCATCTTCTCGCTCTCACGTACGAAATTCTTTATCTGTGCAATGCAAGTGCAAAGGACTAATACGGTGGCGCCATCTGTCATAACCTTTGATTTGAGTGTGCCTCCTCATTAATAGGTACGGGAACTACAACGTCGTCGTACAATTCCAATAAAGGGCTTGTGGTTTGTCTGATGATCTTCAATAAAATCGTCCGTCTTACATAAAAGCTGAGTAAAGGGCGTTATTGTTTCCTGTAGCTAACAGTACATTGCATAGACAACTTTTATTCTTGTTAGCATGCTGCAGCAATCAGCACTACGACATTCAACGACTTAACCAAAGCCGTAATATTTTAAATAGAAAAGTTGTAAATTCGTCTGGGGTTCACGTCATTAGTGTCATTACTTCGCAGTAAGTATATCCGTTACTTCACTCAGCAAGTATCAACTCCTCTCGCGCTATACAGGTGACATCTCTCGAATCTCTTGGAAACATCAGGAGTGCCATAACTAATGTCAACGTCTTATCCGTTACCCCACAGCGTGTCAGTCTTCATTGTCCGACATCTTTCTTTTACTTACCGTTTTAGGGTTCCACATTCCGCATCCGTGGGGAAGCTCTCTGAAATGTTACTACAGTTTGCGTACTTCTGTGTCTGTACAACATAATTCTATTAAAAATATAATAATATATACTTACTTACTTTGTTGGCGCGACGACCCAAAGTGAGTCTTGGCCTCCAACACAAGAGCACACCACTTTACGCGGTCCAGAGCGACCTCTCGCCAGCCCTCGTTGACGCCGAGTACACGGAGATCTGCCTCACTCTATCTGCCCAACGATATTTAGGATGGCCAGCGGGACAGCATCCAGTTAGACAGCCCAGATAGGCATAGATAGGATAAAGATGGCCAAGCCAGCGGAGACGATGATAATGTATACAAAATACATTTTTTTTATATTGCAAGTAGCTTACAAGGACTTCTTCAAGTCTATTGTTGCCCATAGCTCCGGCTGACTGATAATGCCATTTTTAAGAATTTCCAAAATTTCTACGATAATCTTTACATAGATATATGTATTTTTTTTTTTTAAGTTGGCTTTCACTCCTCGGTCTAAGATATATGTATTACATAGCCTTCTAACACTGACTACAACATATGACCTGGCAGCTGAAAGAATATTAAAACAAGACTGTTTTTGACCTAGCAGCTGAACGGGTATTAAAGACTGAATAAATGATACGAAAATTCAAACATTCACTCTGACGTGCTTTTCACTTTTATAAAGACCAAACTCTAAGTAATAGTGTAGCCTTTATACCAAACTGTTTCTAGTGGCTAAGGATTGTAAGGAACCCTCAGTGCACAACTTTGCCTCACTTAACCAAATCACTTTACGTACCGTGTTCCTTCCTACCTTGAATTCAGAAAGCAACGCAGAACGTAGCTCAGGGAACGATTATAGGGCGGTTTATACCATGGACAATTTGACATTCTTTTTATTGTTTAAGTGGGTTTTTAAAAGGCGTGAATTTTGATTAGATATAATGGGTACACTTTAATTATTTTTTTTAAATATTCAGTTATTGTTTAAGTAGGAAAGAAACTTTTTAATTAAATAATTAATTTTAATCAGATTTTTTAACCGTTTCTCGGGGAATTTTGACGGTTTAGACTCGTAATAAATGTACATCAGACCTAAACTCGGAGACTAAATATAGACCTAAATGAAAGGCAAGAGATACATATATACGACTACCCAAGTAAACTGTGAGGAGGAATTTAAGAGCCCGGAAACTTTAGTATCTACATTATCCGATTCGATATTGAATGTAGGACCGACATCCATAGGTACTAATATTATAAATGGGAAAGTGTGTGTGTCTGTTTGTTTGTCAGTCTTTCGCGGCAAAACGGAGCGACGAATTGACGTGGTTTTTTAAGTGAAGAGATGGAGAGTGACATAGGCTACTTTTTGTCTCTTTCTAACCCCCCACTTCTCTAAAATGAGTGGTGGAAGTTTGTATGGAGCATTCCACAATTTTCGAATTTAACACGAGCGAAGCCGCGGACAAAAGCTAGTACAATATATTTAAACCAGCATTTTTGCCTTTGAAATCCTACATCCGATATCGGATCGTATAATGTGAAAACGCACTTACACTAACGACAACCCACTATAGAATTATCCTAACGACGATGCACGAAGAGGTCTGACCCCAGATATACTGATAATTAATTATACTTAATGTACCTACAATAAAAAGTAAAACTTTTACTTTAAACTGTAGAGTTTTCCAGAAGTTGATATAGTCCTATGTCAGAGGCAAAATCCTAATTTTTACAAGCGTTTATTCAACTTGCCTTGTTAGTATCGTATGTTAGTGTGCGTCAAAACGTAGAAGCTAAATTTGACCCACTTTCCGGTTGCCGATTGAGCTGAAATTTAAATCACGTGACACACACACACATGTAAATCACATGACAATGCAATATTATGGTATCATGGAGCTGATCTGATGACGGAGCAGAAAGGTGGTCATAGGAACTCTGTCATGAAACGTCGTATCCCATCGAGTAAGGGGTTTTTAGAAACGTCTCGGAGAACAGTAGATGACTGTAAAGTATAGTCGGCGATAAAAGTTTGTGCCAAAGATGAAATTTTTGCAAAAAACTTATTTAATCCCTTCTCATCCCGGCACGTGCCGAGAGGCCATTGTGAAAACATTACCCTCCTTCGTTAGTCGAGTGAAAAGTTAGCGCCCTTTAATGACACACCTGCTGTCTCGGAAACAATCAAACGAGAAGCTAACGGAAATTCTACCCTGAGTTTTTGAGATTGCATCTTCTGCAAAAATACTTATCTTCAAAGGACGAATTTGACCCACCAGATGCAAATAACCCGCGGTTGGCCTTGTATAAGTGATTTTCACTTCCAATCATCCAATGTTTTGTAATTAAGCAAATAAAAATATGCATGCGAAATATGAACCCCCTAGCAGAGAAGAAATAGTACTACATTACGAATTTATGATACAAGTGCGGAAAATAGGTAGTTCGAAACGATTGGCGATAAATTAAAACACGACCGAAGCTCGAAGGGAGTGTTCTAAATCGACAGAGTTGCGAATTTCCTTTTCACACGTGTATCGTACCATGCGACGTTTCTTTAGTAAGTAAGTACCCTCTGAAGTTTGACCTGACAAGAAATGATGGTTAATTCTTTTACGCATTAGTGCGTACAAAGAGCACAATCTTTACTGAAAAGGGTAATTTCAAAATCGATAGATTCTGTAAAAAAAAACATAATAAAAAAAATCCAAATGCCGAGAAGGGGAAAATTGAAACCGAAAAGTGTATGAAGGTCCCTAATCTTTGGTTCGTCTGTCTGTCGCACTTAAATGTAAACCCTTCCCCTCAAAATTAATGAATTAGGAAGTTAACGAGAACAAGCTTTCAATTTGTTCGAGTCTCTCAAGAAATATAGGGTTCGGTAGAATTTCATTTGTTTACATTAATATAATTGTGGTTCTTACAAACTTACTTTTAACCGACTTCATTATGATCATTATTTTCAGTCTTCATTTTTTTTTGAGTTGTTTTTGACGTTTTAAATGATAGCGTAAGTAACGGATAATAGGCTAGTTTCCTACTAGTCAAATCAGCTTCTTTTTAAGAACTGTCAAAACGATTTGCTAGTATGGAATTACTATGAAATACTGAGGAGTGACGTCACGGTCAATTCATTTACTTTTTATCTTTCTCTTTGACTTATTAAATAGAAATTTTGTTGAAATATAACTACTGTCCATATATTTCTTCAAATTTTGTGGAGCTTTATTTCGTGCAGTGCATAAAATATTTTATTTTAAATATAGGAAACTAGCCTATACGGACGAAAAAGAAATTAAACGGCATAGAATCCATTAATGTTATCTTTCTTTTTTTTAAAGTCGTAATATTTGATAAAATGAAATTATTACCATATCAAAAAAAAAATATTAACAAAAACTTGCCCAAAAACATGCGTGTTTTTCTAAATGATAAATTAGGATAAGTTACAAAATCATTAAATCACGTGTAACATTCGTTATACGCGATATAATCCGTTTCCATAGTTTTATTTCATGAGTAACTATCGCGGTAACCGAAGACAATATTAGGATAGGTAAGTTGTTTTGCCAAACATTTTTTTGGAAAATGATAATTTTGAAATAATAGTCTGGGATGTCAAACTTTGGGAAAAGTTTTTTGACCATTCATTGGTAAATGTGACGATATAGAAAGGGTCGTTAAAAACGTACCATTGACAAAGCTCTTATAAGATGCTACAGGAGCGAAAACGCTAAAATGGAAGGGCCCTTTCAATTTATGAATTTTAGTTAAATATACTAGTATTATTAACCAGATTTATCGAAAAAAAATTGTCCATTCAGAACAACTCAGTTAAAAGATATTCCGCTCTCAACTGTTTCCTCCTTCAAAACTTAATCAATCATAACGAAATTTGAGAATCTGAATAACAATGAAATAATCTGTGTCGGACCGTTTAGTTTTCTTGGCTAATTGTTACCAATTTTGAATACCACACCTTTTTTTGCGCCATAATTATTGAGGCCGTTTTTGGAAATTTTTGTTGGGCTCTAGCGTCTTTAAAAATAAGAATATCAAAACAATCAAAACGGTCCGACACAGATAAAAATAATTATAATCTGTGTTGTAAAAATCATTGCTCTATCTTCAAAAATCAGGGAGGAAATAGTCGAGAGCGTTTGTATGGAGCATTGACCCCTCCTGTATCGTCTTAAGTACCACAAGGATTATCTCCATGAATCTTCCACCATTATTCCGCAATAATTTCAAACCATTAACTTTAATTTGAACCAAGAAAAACCAAATAATCCTGAACTCTCTCGTCTCCGTATTTAAGAAGATAAGATAGGTCATAATAATATTGAAAGATTTGCTGTTAGGCAAGCGAAATTAAACCTTATTTTGTAGCATTAAGGGTAACGTGTGTAGTAACATAAATTTGTTGATTCATTAACTCTTTTTGCAAGGGAGAGAGTATAGATTAAGTACAGAATAAAAGAGATACGCAAAAAAATATTGTTCAACCTTTTTTTGAACGAAAGGAAATAGTTGCTTCCCTGCTATTATTAATAACAACAATCGGTAGGTAACTAAATAAATTCAAATGAATAAATGATTGCCGCCTTGACTATGCTAGCAAAGGTGGATATTTGTAGTCATTAGATTAAGTAGATATACATTTTATCTTTAGTTGTGACATTTAGAGTCATTTGCACCTCTAAAGTAATTTTAGACTTTTTCTTTTGTATTTGTACTTTTTATATTTAGTGTAGTTCTTGGTTGTAATTCGACATTTAGAGACCTTCTACATCTCTAATTAATTGTATAGAGTTAACTTTAGTTAGAACTTAGAATTAGTATATAATAGTGTCAATTGTAATTTCAACTCAATTTTAAATATTTTCTAAATATGTACATGTGACGTGTAAAAGTGCCCCTGTGGCCTATTTGCTAAATAAATTATTTTGATTTTGATTTGATTTCATGAGGGATCGGATCACATGTTCAAATTTTAGTTAATTTTTACTTTTCGCCCGAAGACATGGTTAAATCCATCCTGTCATGCTAGCGCCATCTGTATCATATTTTGAATGGCTAACCCTCACTACCACAATTTCCAGTATAGTGCCATATCTCAGTTATTATATTATCTGTGGTAAATATAACCCTTCAGCTGCGGCCTGTTATTGCCACCTGACGCCATGGAGAGCTTTCGAGGTTATTGTTGCTTTTTATGGGAATTTGACAGCATTTGCCAAGATTAACTTGTAATGGTCTTTGCTACGAAGGTATTACAATTTTTAGGGGGGGGGGCAATAATCTTTAGATTTGCTGTTTCTTAGAAGAAATGATTATAATTGAAAATGCAACAATATTTAGATTTGTTCTAAAACTTTTGAGCGAATAGTATTGCTGAAATTACAGCTTTTTCACCCACGACGGGTCTCAAATATATTACAACGCTCTTGAAATTTGGTACAGGAATGCACACTATTTAACCGACTTCTTTACCTAGAAGGAGGAGGTTTTGTTTGGTGTTTTTTTTTGTGTATGTCGGCGCTATTAATAAAAGCGCCATCTGTTATTGTTTACTGTAACCTTTGTGAGCGCCATCTAGCGTCAAACTGTGAAATTATTATGGATTCTTTACGTTGACAAGCGGCTTAGCTTGATAGCTGGTTGACTGCGCCATCTGTCGGCGATATTATGTAATCATTCTGTGGATCAGGTGACCGTTGGCAAACCGGTAGGTGCTTGTTTTGAACTGGGGATTGAGCACTTTCGCTCGAGCCACCGGTCTGTCAACGAGTCCTTTGGTGAGCTGTATCACACCTGAATCACTTTATTATTGTTTTGATATGTGTTTTATTGTGTTCTGATACTTCTGATTGTGTTTTGATTAATTATTGCGTATTACTGTTAGGCGTATTAATAAATAGTGAATCATAAAACCAACCGGACTTTGATATGGAGGACCTGAGCGAGCCGGACGATGACGGCTCGGCTTCCCCTGTAATATCGACTTATAAATCCGACATCGGAAGTGGAAAAAGACCTCTTAACGCGTCCGATACCCCGCGAAACCCTAACGTAAACAAAAGTGATTTGTCGAATTCTATCGCAAGAAATAACAAGCGCTCGAGTACTTCGACGAAAAATAGCGGTGTTTCTAGACTGGTTTTAAATCATAACAACGTACCGGTTTCTGCGACTATCACACAAAACACTGCGCGATTTTCTACCACAGCAGATCATAATCACGGGACAAATTCGGTCCCTACAAACGAAAATATCGTGCCGCAGTTCGCCGCGATAAATAACGACGTACCCGTTTCGACCGCGACAAACAATCATGACGAGCAAAGTTCTTTCGCAACCAACGTTTCCAATAATGATCCTAATCGAATACTATCATCGTTTGCGGAGATATTAGACAGGATAACTAGCCTACAACAAAAGAGCATGAATACTAATAATGAACTGTTAGCCGGAATTTTGTCTAAAGCTGTCACTTCGTCACAACGCCCAAGGCTGAGCGATATTTATATTGCGCCATTTAACCCAGATGGTGAAGTTCCCGTTAGAGATTGGTGCGAGCACGTAGACAGGGCTAAACAACATTGGAACCTAACAGATTACGAAATTTGCACTAAGATTGCAGGCTTATTACAGGGTCGAGCGAAGACCCTCGGAGATACGTGGCTTGTAAAATCTCCGCTTTGGAGTGACATGCGAGATGCTTTAGTGCAGACTTTTGAACCTGAAGCGCGGTATTCAAATGATATTTTGAATTTACGTAATTTCAAATTCGATGCATCAAACCCGTCAGAATCTATAACGCGTGCGTGGACCATTTGGAAAAGAATTATGAGCGGTGACACGGAAAAAGATGCTGTTGAAGCAATTATAGGTTGTATTGATAATGAATTCCTGAGGTTACGTCTGATATCTAGCAAATGTACAACAGTACCTGAGTTGATCTCCGTCATATCTACTACAAAACCACGTGAATCTAGGAGCGGTGAACCACCAGCTAAACGACCTAGGCTTCGCAACACTCGGGACGAATCACTTCTGTCTTGTTTCAAATGTGGCAAAGTAGGTCATGTACAATTAAATTGTCCTAATAAAAACCGGCCAAGAGCGTGTCGGGCCACGCTCAGTGTAGGGTTCCGTAGTTTTCCGTATTTTTCTCAAAAACCACTGAACCTATCGAGTTCAAAACAATTTTCCTAGAAAGTATTTATAAAGTTCTACTTTTGTGATTTTTTTCATATTTTTTAAACATATGGTTCAAAAGTTAGAGGGGGGGGACGCACTTTTTTTTCCTTTAGGAGCGATTATTTCCGAAAATATTAATATTATCAAAAAACGATCTTAGCAAACCCTTATTCATTTTTTAATACCTATCCAACAATATATCACACGTTGGGGTTGGAATGAAAAAAAATATCAGCCCCCGCTTTACATGTAGGGGGGGTACCCTAATAAAACATTTTTTCCATTTTTTATTTTTGCACTTTGTTGGCGTGATTGATATACATATTAGTACCAAATTTCAGCTTTCTAGTGCTAACGGTTACTGAGATTATCCGCGGACGGACGGACGGACGGACGGACGGACGGACGGACGGACAGACAGACATGGCGAAACTATAAGGGTTCCTAGTTGACTACGGAACCCTAAAAACAGTACTGACCCTAAGCCTTTGTTAACATCAAATGACTTAACATCGAACGTGAAGCCTTCGGAAAAGCCACCACAAAAGTGTACTTATTGCGGAAAATTAGGACACAGCGAAACAGTATGCTTCAAAAAACTAAAGGACGATGGTGATAAGATAGCTTTGGTCACAGTGGGATCTAAAGTATCCATTCCAATGCAAGTTGAAGTTAATGAGCGTAAACTTACAGCACTATTTGATAGCGGGGCAGAACGGTCCTTAGTAACAAGATCATTAGGCCAAACTTTACCCGGAAAGCGAGAGGACTATCCTTTAATGCTATTTGGAGTAGGTGGTCCTATTGTATCTAGCCAACGTATAACAAACAGTCACGTGTCTTATCAGTGGTATATTCGTCGAAATACGTTTTTACGTAGTAGAAGATCACGAAATACCTTGCGAGCTTATAATTGGATCCGATTTGGTCAAAGGGACAGGGTTAGAAGTCAACATTACCGAAAATGGAGCTACTTTAAAGAGAATTGCTCAAGTATTGACAGTAACGACAAATGAAGACTTCGTACAAAATATCGATACCGATTTGACTGACAAAAATGAGATTGCAGAATTAAAGGCTGTCCTGGAGAAGAATAGAGATGTCTTTGCTTGCGGAATACCCAAGACTAAAGTTACTACGGGACACATGGATGAAAATGAAAATGAAAATGAAAATGAAATATTTATTTTTCAAGTAGGCATATTACAATGCGCATATGAACGTCAAATAAAGCTACGCCGGCTCTAACCCTACGCCTCAGCCTCGAGAAGATTTCAGTCCCCCCTCAGTTGGGAGGGGGGTATCCACTATGGGACCGGCAAGAAACTCGGCGGGCAACTTCTTTTCAAAACATTACATCTTATAACTAACATGCATTAAATAACAAGATACAATTTAACATGCAAAAGTATTCATCAAAGAATATGAACAGACTAGGTACTCTATGGAAATTAATTTCAATAAATTATATTATTGCTTAATAATACGTCGTTCTTCTTCAGAGAAAACATATCAAATTGTCACAGAAGAAAAAGATAATATGAATCTCAATATCATTAAATATGTAATTTACCTACACAACATAAAATATAAAATATTTGATGTGCTTTCTTATCTGAACTGTGTTCTCTATACATAATACAATTATTTTAATTGCTATTCGTTTTTTGTAGTTTCTGGTTCGGGCCATGCATGTTTGTCTGTCAAATAGTCCTCGACTCTGTAATAAGCCTTTAACATCAATGATTTTTTTAAGTAGTTCTTAAGAGCTGGGAGGGGTAATCTCAAAGCAGTGTCAGGTAACTTATTATAAAAATGAATGCATTGCCCAACAAATGACTTCTGTACTTTACGGACACGAAACTTCTTTATGGCAAGCTTATTTTTGTTTCTAGTGTTATAATTATGGATATCAGAATTCTTAGTGAAACAGTCTAAATTCTTAACAACATAAATTATACTATCATAAATGTATTGGGAAGCTACAGTTAAGATATTAATTTCTTTGAAGAGTTCTCTTACTGATTCACGTGTTCCTAAGTTGTAAATAGAACGAATGGCTCTCTTTTGTAATACAAAGATAGTCTGTATGTCAGCTGCTTTGCCCCAAACCAGAATACCGTATGACATTACACTGTGAAAATAACTATGATACACTAGGC
Organism: Leguminivora glycinivorella; assembly: GCF_023078275.1. NCBI lineage: Eukaryota > Metazoa > Arthropoda > Insecta > Lepidoptera > Tortricidae > Leguminivora > Leguminivora glycinivorella. The sequence goes on along the minus strand of NC_062985.1, from coordinate 2,008,522 downwards.
GAGCTGTCTCAACATTAGTCAGTTGCCTGATTCTCCTAACGGCGTATGCGGCTGAACTTAATTTGCTTGCTAGTTTCCTTATATGAGGACTCCATTGTAGATTTTTGTCCAATGTTAAGCCAAGGAACAGTGTTGTATCTACCATCTCTAAGCATTCATCATTCAAAAGTATTTTTGTATCGATTGGTTTAACATTCGGCAGAGAGAATCGAATACATTTGGTTTTCTTAGAATTAAGAAGTAAATTGTTGACAGTAAACCACTGCAGTACATCAGCTAACGTGCTATTAATTACATTGTAATCCGTAGATTTTCGGTCAACATTAAAAAGCAGTGATGTATCATCAGCAAAAAGTACTATTTCACAAAAGTTTTTTACTATACATGGCAAGTCATTTATATAAACCAAAAACAGGAATAGCCCTAAAATTGAGCCTTGTGGCACTCCTAATTGGACAACAGTCCCGCTAGAGCGAGTTTTGTTAACAACTACTGTTTGTGTTCTATTGCTAAGGTAAGAAGACATAAAGTTTAGGGCATTTATAGACAAACCATAGTGTTCTAATTTCAAAATGAGCGTTCCATGATCCACACAATCAAAGGCTTTTGAAAGATCACAAAATATGCCAATTGCATCACAAGAATTTTCCCAAATATTATATATATGTTTAATGAGTACCGAAGCAGCATCGGTCGTGGAACGGCCCCTTGTGAAACCGAACTGTTTGCTTGTAAGTAATCTATGTCTGTTGAAGTGTCCCAGTAGATCATTTAACATTAGCTTCTCAAAGACTTTACTTAGAACAGGAAGTATTGATATGGGACGGAAATTGATTATATCACTCGAATCACCCGATTTAAAAAGCGGTATGACTTTGCTACATTTCATAAGATCTGGAAAGGTGCCTTGTGAAATTGAAATATTATATATTACGGCCAAGTAAGGTGCTATTATATCTATGACATGACTAATTACTTTAACTGATGTTCCCCATAAGTCTTCCGTTTTTATTGTTTGTGGAGTATCATGAATAACGTTTAAGAAAGCTGCCCTTTGACCGCTGTGATCGGAATGAAAACAGTTAAATAATTTCTTATCTATACATTCACAGTCACAAAAAATATTATCTAGGCATGTTGCACTAGTCACACCTACCCGAGTAGGTTCAAGAAATAAATTAAATAAATTAAATGATTTAAACAAACAGAGCATTTTAACAGTATTACTAGATGACTCGAGCAAGTTAACATTAAAATCTCCACATACAATAACATGTTTTTGGCCCTTGCACACTAACTTCAGAACATTTTCCATTGTAGATTCAAATATGCTGAAGTCAGCTGATGGTGGTCTATAAACACATACAATAATATATCTGTCTAATTCAACACATGAAATTTCTATAGTTCTTTCTATGGAATATTTTACAACATCTTTGCGCTCTTTACACTTCATACAATTTTTAACAATAATAAGGGAGCCACCATGAACAGCAGATTTTCTGGCAAAAAAACTAGCTAATTTAAAATTAACATAATCAAATATCAACTGTTCTTGTTTCAACCAATGTTCAGTAATACACATAACTTCAACATTATTACTATCTAAAAATAATCCTACTTCTAATTCTTTGCTGGAAAAACCCTGAATATTCTGGTGAACAACGTTCATACTCAGGTGTTTTTCCGCTGTCTTACAATCTAGTTTAAATGAGGCATGGGGTCCTTGGCTTTGTCAGCTGACTGAGACTTATATATAACACTATTACATCTATTTGGCTCAATATTGAAGGCCAATAAATCATTTCATTTCATTTCATTTCATTTCATAACTCCACTAAATATACAAAAAATTTCTTTGGCAAAAATACCTTCCGTGGAGCTAGCATGAAGCGCTCAATGAATTTATTTAAGTCAAAGAAATGGTACTTTTTATTAACAGCTATGGCATGGTACATTAAAGAATTGTAGTAAGCTATCTTACAATTATAGTCATATGATACATTTTCTGCATAAGGTAGTGCACATAATATAATTTTCCCCACACCAGATTTTTCAATAACATTTAGAGTGGACATCAATTTATCTATGCTAAGCTTATCTACATTAAGACTATTTCCTAATAAAATTACTAATGTAGTACTGCTATCATAACATCCCTTTGAAATAAGGTCACATAAATGAGACAAAGTAATGTTTTGATAACAGTAATTTGTCACTTGTTGCTCTAACTGGTAGCTTAATAATGGGCCCATTCCTAACCCAATCTGATCTGAAAAAACAACAGTCTTACTGACTGCTCTAGGGGGCTGTTTAACTACTGCCGCATGCCTAGTTGTGTCGTGGGCCACATCGGCTTGAATAATCTTTGCTGGTGGCATTTGGCCACAATTACAATGTTTTCCATTTAATAATGCTTTACACCGCTCCTCCAAATCTCTATTTTCTAGCAGCAATTTATTAAAAGCCTGTATGTGCTCCTCAACTTGTTTTTTAGTGGTCTCATACATGGTGGATACTGCCAAAAGCTCATCTTTCAGCCTGTTAATGTCGGCATTTAATTTCAGAAAATTTGATTCCTTGACTTCCAGCTCTGAATGACAGTCTTGAACCCTGTTTTTCATAACTGTTAACGTGTGTTTTAATTTACTATATTTTTTAATACATGCCTGGCCTTTGATCAGCTTTTGGGTTCTCCTAATATACCTATTAATCTTAATGTACTTTTTTAACTTATTACTACTATTAAAGAATACTATGTGTTTGGAGTCCCTACTCAATTGTGTTTCATTGTCAGTCCCTACTCAATTGGATATTCAACTCAAGGATCCCAAGAAGGTAGTCTCGCGAAGGCCATATCGCATGGCGCCTATAGAGCGACAGAAAGTAAAGACAATCGTCGACGACCTCATTGCTAATGGAATAGTTCGCGAAAGTACATCCGAGTTCGCGAGTCCGGTTGTACTTGTGAAAAAGAAGAATGGTGACGATCGTATGTGTACCGATTATAGGGAATTAAACAACAATACCGTCCCCGTAAAATTCCCACTGCCTATAATCTCAGATCAGATAGACAGGTTAGCTGATGCCTCTTATTTTATCTGTCTGGATATGGCTCAGGGCTTCTATCAGATCCCTATCAAAGAAGAGTCCATCCCAAAAACAGCTTTTATCACTCCAGACGGCTCATTTGAGTATGTTATGATGCCGTTTGGACTTATGAACGCACCAGCGGTATTTCAGCGTGCAATAATGGCTGCATTGCGTCCATTTCTCAACGACATACTCATTTATATGGATGATGTCCTTATAAAATGCAAAACTTTCAAAGAAGGGCTCGAAATGTTGGATCGAGTGCTGGTTGCTTTGCACGAGGCTGGTTTCTCCGTCAATCCTAAGAAATGTGTGTTTTTCAAAAACTCTGTTGAATATCTAGGCAACATCATTTCAAAAGGTACAGTGAAACCAAGCCCCAAAAAGGTGGAATCATTAGAGAAGTCTCCTGTTCCGACTACTGTGAAGCAAGTACGACAATTTTGTGGCTTAGCTGGCTACTTTAGGCGCTTCATCCCATCTTTCTCGGAACGCATGATTCCTCTATATAATTTGACAAAGAAAGACGCTAAATTTCAATGGACGGCCGAATGCGAGAGTGTGAGACTCGACATCATTAGGAGATTGACTTCAGCTCCCGTGCTAACGATTTTCAGAGATGATTTGCCAACGGAGCTACATACCGATGCCAGCAGTTCTGGCCTCGGAGCGATACTTATTCAAATTAAAGATGGCCGACAACATGTTGTGGCATACATGAGCATGAGGACGACAGAACCGGAAAGTCGATATCACTCCTATGAGCTTGAGACACTGGCCATAGTTCGAGCTGTGAAACACTTTAGACAATATTTGTACGGGAGGAAATTTACTATCGTTACGGATTGCAACGCGATAAAATCATCCTTGCAAAAACACGAACTCCTTCCAAGGATTCACAGGTGGCTGGCGTATTTGCAACACTACGACTTCAATATCGAATATCGTCAGGGCAGCCGCGTGAAACACGCAGACTTCTTCAGCCGCAATCCAACAGCGTGTATTAATCTAGCGAGTAATGTTGATTCCTGGCTTGTGGTGGAGCAGAGACGCGACCCTGACTTAGCAACGATGATTAAAAAACTTGAACATGGTGAAGAGGTGAACGACTACCATCTTTATGACAACATTCTCCAAAAGAACGATCCTGAAGATGAACCTGGCCGAAGAGAATGGAAAAAAGTGATACCAAAAACTTACCAATGGAGCATAATTAATGCTTATCACACGGCTCTGAAGCACTTCGGATGGGAGAAAACGCTGGCAAAATTACGTGAAGTTTACTGGTTTCCCGCAATGTCTACTACTGTCAAGCAATTTGTGGACACTTGCGTCATATGCAAAACCAGTAAGGGACCTTCAGGCGCAAAACAAGTACAAATGTACCCAATCGAAAAGAAGCCGACGCCATTTCAAACAATACACATAGATATGACTGGCAAACTGACCAAACGCAACGATAAGCACGAATATGTGGTTGTTATTATTGACGCATACACGAAGTTCGCAATGTTAACATATGCCACCAATAAGACTTCGACATCTATGCTTAGCGCTCTCAAAAAAGTAGTAGCAATGTTCGGGGCGCCTCAACAAATAATCAGTGACCAGGACAGCGCTTTCAAAGCTGAGTTTGAAGCGTATTGTAATGAGCATGGCATTCATCAACACTTCATAGCACCAGGAGTAAGCCGATCAAACGGTCAGGTGGAGCGAATGATGGCAGTAGTGAAAAACGGATTGACAATTATCCGTAATTATGAGACTACTGATTGGAAAAAAGGTCTTGACGCGCTTCAGTTGGCCATAAATGTACTAAAAATAAGACGACTAACATAAGCCCTTTAAAAGCTCTAACTGGTAGGTCATGTGCTGTGCCAGCCGAATTAGTTTGTTTAATTGATGACGCTGAAGGTACCGTTGATCGCAACCAATTGGAAAAGTACATGAATAAAAGAATCGAAGATCGTGCTGCAAAGGACAAACAAAGATTTGACAAAGGAAAGGCTCGGGTAAACCGATTTCAGAAAGGGGATATGGTACTATTTAAAACAAACCCAAGGACACAAATCGGTCTTGACTTAAAATATCCAGATGCCTATGAAATTTGGAAAATATTACCCAATGATCGCTACATGATTAAAAAAGTAGCGGGCAAAGGACGTCCTAAAAAAGTTGCCCATGACCAGCTTCGTCTCGCACCCAAACCAGGAAATAGTAATAGCTGTCAAGATGCCATGTCGGCGATCGGAGATGTAGACGATAATCAACCAACAACATCATCAGCATAAAAAATAATAATAATCTGGTGTGAGTGTAAGTGCAAGTGTCTGTGTTAGGGTGTGTGCAAGTGTAAATCAATAATAATAAAAAAAAGTGAAGTGAATAAACGATTACTAAGTAACTGTCCTTTAAAACCACTGTGCAATTGTATTGTGTACCTAATCATAATGATGTCTTTACAAAATGTTTAGTTATTACTGTAAATGTAACGACGTTGTACTGTAATGAATTCACTTCTTGAAATTCACACAAAGCTTGTCTAGTTAATATGTCTATAACTTACCGTAAGTCTGATCAAAATCGGAAGTTGTTTTAAATGTTCATTTGAAGAACTACACTACAGCATAATTAATTTATAAATTACAGTGCAATGTTTACTAAGTGTGTACTTAGAACTATGTATGAATTCGTTGTGAGTTATTTCAATTATTACGTTTCCTGTTAATTTGTTGTTAACACATTTTATTCTAAATGATTCGCTGTGATTCCGAATAACGATGTTAATGTTTATTTGATATTGTGTTACATAGTTGTTGAGGACAGGGGCCTCCATCTATGAAAGTTGTTAGTAAGATCAGTAGAACATAGTTGTTGAGGACAGGGGCCTCCATCTATGAGCTCGAATGCTTGAAAGTTGTCGAGGACAGGGGCCTCCATCTTTAAGATTTGATGCTATCGCATAGTCGTTGAGGACAGGGGCCTCCTTCTATGAGATTTTTACTATTGCATAGTCGTTGAGGACAGGGGCCTCCTTCTATGAGATTTTTACTGATGCATAGTCGTTGAGGACAGGGGCCTCCTTCTATGAGATGATTACTGTTGCATAGTCGTTGAGGACAGGGGCCTCCTTCTATGAGATGATTACTGTTGCATAGTCGTTGAGGACAGGGGCCTCCTTCTATGAGATGATTACTGTTGCATAGTCGTTGAGGACAGGGGCCTCCTTCTATGAGATTTGTTGTTGTTGTATGATTATTGTGAGATTATTCTATGAACATTATGGATTGCAATGTTGAATTTTATTGGCTGAGTGCCTGATGATTCTTGTAAAGCATGTAGAGCGCGACCTGCAGCAGGATGGTCGTGTCGGCGCTATTAATAAAAGCGCCATCTGTTGTTGTTTACTGTAACCTTTGTGAGCGCCATCTAGCGTCAAACTGTAAAATTATTATGGATTCTTTACGTTGACAAGCGACTTAGCTTGATAGCTGGGTGACTGCGCCATCTGTCGGCGATATTATGTAATCATTCTGTGGATCAGGTGACCGTTGCCAAACCGGTAGGTGCTTGTTTTGAACTGGGGATTGAGCACTTTCGCTCGAGCCACCGGTCTGTCAACGAGTCCTTTGGTGAGCTGTATCACACCTGAATCACTTTATTATTGTTTTGATATGTGTTTTATTGTGTTCTGATACTTCTGATTGTGTTTTGATTAATTATTGCGTATTACTGTTAGGCGTATTAATAAATAGTGAATCATAAAACCAACCGGACTTTGATATGGAGGACCTGAGCGAGCCGGACGATGACGGCTCGGCTTCCCCTGTAATATCGACTTATAAATCCGACATGTATGTTCTCCGATTACGAGACCCATATGGTGAAATTTGAATAATTTTATTGTTCGTAAGGAGCTACCACCAAAGAAGTCCCATATTAATCTGTTGCTGTTTTGATGATGGACTCCTCAATTTTTAAAGACTGCATGGGGATTTGTGTTTCTTTCGTAGCGTAATTCGTTTATTGTGCTACGAACGCTATACCGTAGCGGACAACGTAGGCACACCTCGGACACTGGCGATCAAATATATGAAAGAGGCGCGTTCCTAGCACACATTCTACGCTCGTGTAGGTGAACGCGTAACCTGCTTGTATGAGTGAGATATGACAGGTCGACTGTTCGCGTTTTTAACAGGCGGTAATTGTGAGGTAACCGAGAGGGGGTGGGCGGCACTTTCAGCGGGGAGCGGGACTGGCCATACTGGACGAATACTCTTTATCATTTAGTCAAAGCTGTATCAAAACCAATCCAAAATTGTAACAGGATTATAATCGGAATCGGGCTCTTATCTACAAAGTACAGATGTAGTGTGCAATGTTTTTATTTCGTATTTTCATGGCAACTTACAAATTTGTCAATGCTATTTCAGCCAATATCAGTGCAAGAGTTGCTAACGTTGACAGAACTAACACGATAAATACGAACTATTCCGAGAAAATACGATGAAAACAATAACGCACTAATTACATCTGTAAACCCTTTCACAGTAACTATACACAAAATACTCACTCTATATCTATCTTACTCTAATACAATATACCATCCATCTTGCATTCCATACTTATGAAATGACAGATTTATAAAATACTAATTTCTAAATTTAAAATTTGTGTAATTGCTTTTATTTCACCATTTCAATGTAGTTTTCAAGTTATTTCCCTAACAATCCAACGGTCCCTAGAGATCTAAAGGCCGCGACATTTGCCACAACCTTTGCGAGGGACTGTGTGGTGACGACATTTTTACTTTAATGACTCTTTTAACAGACCTTGACAGACAAACAACTTTAACAACCATGAGTAGAGAAGGAATGTCAAAGTATAATGTGCAGTCATAGTGCATAGACAGCCATCTCTCGACACATTTGAACGACATTTTTGTCAATTTGACCACTATCCTTTACGTTTGTTTGATGTGTTAAAATACTCAAATATTAAAGATAAGTATATTAGCGCCATCTATCCGAGAATAAACCAAAGGTGTGATGCCATCAGAACAAGAATGAATATTTCTTTATGGGTCCGTCCGAGGTATGTTTTTCTTAGATTTTATTTGTCGCGCCATGTTCTAGTGACTGACTTGTTTGACCGGGTGGTTTCTCATAATATAATAAATAAACAAACGGCCCCCGTTTACACCTACATTCCAAGTTCAAATATAATGAGCAAGCGAATTTTGAAAATGGATTCCAAATTTAAACTGTCCAACCGTCCCCCGTGCGATGACGTATGGCACCCGTGAGGGTGATCTGCTCCCAACTCTGTGCCACCACAATTTTGTTACTCTCGCCAGGAAAAACGGCACTTATTTTGCAAGACAAGAGAGTGTTTTGAACTGTGGTTTTGAATGTAAAATATAAAATTGTTTCTATGTACTTTTGACAACTTTACTTTTACATGCAGTTGAAATAATTTTCAATATTATTTGTACGGTCGTAAGGTTATGTCGTCGGTTCCAAGGGAAAGCTTAAAGTTGTTTCATAGAAAATATGACGAATTTGTTCTGTCATAGGTTGTGGTAAGGTATGGGGTATTACGGTGTGTGAGTGTTACTAATAATGTCATACATATGAAGTCGGGGCCAAGCGCTTAGAGCAATTTATTGCTACATCTAAAAGTGCAACTATTCTATTTGTTGCATGTCTCAAAATCCTTGAGCTGTTGATTGTATGTACTTCATGTAGGTATAAAGTATACATTTTCGAGGATTAATAGCCAAAATATGTTCGTAGAACATATGTCCTACTGTCATGTGATCTCTGATAGTAAAAGAAAAGCTCGAATATTATCTAAATAATTATGAGACAATTTTTATAATAAATAAGATTTTTGATCGGTTTGACTTTTAAAAAAAAAACTTGACTTAAATGACTCGAACTTTCGAGTCATTTAAGTCAAGTTTTTTTTTTAAAGTCAAACCGATCAAAAAAGTAAAACCACAGAGAAGAAAAATGGCAGGGGCTACACAATAATTTGTAATTAGCGATGTTATAATTGGAGGGGACCTAATGCAATAGTCGTGATGGATCGCGGCCGCTGTGCACGACTGCAATGTTAGTTTACTAAATTATTAATAACTAATAATTTATTACCTTAGAAGAAGTATCAAAATAGAAAATTATTGTTTTGTATGAAACTTGAACTCACGGTCGATCGATCGCTAACAGAGTGTTCTAAGCTACTATGTAAGTTCTGATCTCCTGCTGCTTGGCTAGTCATCCACTGGCCGTGAATCCATGACCATAAAAAACAGTATTTTTTCTAGTTTTAAAATTATTCAGCAAACCCTCCTGCAAAACAAAACAAAACTTCATAACACAGAAAAAAACAACCATTATCAACAAAAGTACACTTTATTTCCCAAACTTCACATTCAATTTCGCCGAACACAGGTGTCAAACTCCCTTTTTGATTTCCGATGATTATTTTTTTCTAAATTCGCCGCCAACGTTGACAGTTGCGTTTCGTTACACGTAGTTTCTGGCCACAATAGTTCGGACGATTCCATCGCGCGTTCCGTTTCATTTCCGCTGCGCCCCATACGTTTTAACAGACCATTGAAAAAAAAAGTGTTTCACTATTACACGAACTTGATTTGACCAGGGACAGAAAATCAAGGAGACGCGTACGCAATTTTAGTTAGAGTTTAAAAATGAAATAAATACAATATTCTGTTGCAGATATTGTATTTGGGTGTGATATTGGAACTTGTGAATAGGTATTCACAAATTTATATTTGCATATTTTCTTAAGTAATTAATCGACTTCCTCGTTAGAAACTTTGTTTTCCATTTCAAATTTTCAGTCATGGCTTTTTTTTTTATTTTTTTTATTAAAAACGGTAGGTATACAGATATTACCTACATAAATGTTTTTTTATTAAGACACTTGGTTTAAGGTGGGCATAGGTAGAGCTGTGGCGGGAACACTGTGTATTAATACTATTAATCCAAAGTTTGTTACAGAATTTTATAAAGATAAGCGGAAATAGGCACACTGTATTCACAGTACTTGGCGAAGTATCTAGATTATTTTACAAGAACAACCACAAAATAGTACATTACTATATACGATACAAGTGAAAAGACTTCGTAAGACGTTTTTCAGTACACAGCCCATTGAAGTTTCGACCTGATTGGAAATGGCCTACTTTGCGAACTAGTGCGGGAAAAAGCACCTTCTGTTCCTTCTTCTTCTTCAGTAGAAAAGAGGTTTTTTTACGCACTAGTGCGAGAAGTGCTTCATTTCTTATCAGGTCGAAACTTCGGAGGGCCATCTGTGACGACCACGCCACCACGTGCGAAAAGGAAATGTTTTACGCACTTGTATCGTAATGTACTATTTAAAATTTATTCATACATCTTCAATTCCACACAACCCCTGTTCGGCGGGGGGTGCCAAATTGAAAAGTACACTCGAAAAAACCCTTTAGCGCAACAATGGCGCCCGCGCGTGATCCAACTTTATCGTTTTTAAATTTGACACTCGCGGAAACAACGCTGTCGCGATAAAAAAAACTAAAAATGCGTTTTCGTTTTTCATAGAACAAATGATGCAACCATACTGGATTTTTTCCTTTTTTTCCATCAAATATATAATTATTTCTTTTCTACTACCTACTTATTATTGTGAGGAAAGAAATAGTACATTACGATACAAGTGCGTAAAAAAGGAAGTTCGAAACGAGTGGCGATAAATTAAAACACGACCGAAGGGAGTGTTTTAAATCGACACGAGTTACGAATTTCCTTTTCACGCGTGTATCGTACGACGTTTTTCAGTACAGGCCCCGTAGCCGAATGGCATTTCTCCGACGCCAAACGAAAGCGATACGCCGCTGGCTCTGTCGCGCCAATACGCAAGCGCGATAGAGATAGATATCTACTAGCGCTTCGTTTCGTGAGCGTTTCGTGAGCGTTTGTGCCATTCGGCTAGCCACCCAGATGAGCATCCGAAGTTTCGACCTGGCATATAATGAACCACTTCTCGCACTAGTGCGTAAAAAAAACATCATCTGTACTGAAAAATAATTTTAGTTCAGAACAGTTACTTTTTTGGTAGATAAGTATACTTATTCAACTCTCCAATGTGGCGCTAAAGGCTATACATAATATATATAGGGCATTAAATTACTATTGCCTTATTCGAACTGTAATATACGTTAAGAATAAGATCTAGATACGATATTGTTCGGACATATTTAAAAAAAAAAACATTATTTAAACAAAAACGTCATTATAGACGTATCTATCTATCTACAGTTGATTGATTTTTTTGTTTAATTTATTTGCAAAAAAGGGTGTTAAGGAAAGGATGTAAACAGTAGGTATTGTTGTAGGTAATAGCAACAAGTCTGTGAAAAACTTCGGCGCATTTTTTTTTCTCGCCCTTTAGGTCTACTTTACTATTGCAAAACGCGCATAACATTCTCCCAAAGTTACTTCATCTACAATCCACATGTGCTCTTTATGCTCCCCCAAACTGCGAAATCCTTTTACCAATTTAGTTTACGTGTCGCATTCACGGCGCGGCGCGTGTCCCTGGCTTAAAGTTACGGGGCTTGTCGCGAATATACATATAATATGGGTACTTGTATTAATAGAGGAATATAGAGATTCTATCATGAGTCATGACTTCTTGATGTTTTAAAACTGGCGTCCACTTTGAGTCACGTCGAATCGTGTCCATACACTTACTACTACTATTACAATTTTTTTGTACAACGATCTGTTAGTGACCTGGGTTCTAGCAGAATTACCAGTTGCTTCGCCCGAAAGAGTGGAGCAAACCCACCCATATTTATAATGTATGCTATTGTTGATTTTTCTGTAGTGTTAGTACTTTTTATTGTTTATTTTTGTTTTAATTGTGTAATTTTGGTGTGTATTGTAGCAAACAAATAAATGATTATCTTATCTTATCTTACTATGACCGGTAACCGGTAAATTCGATTCGACGCGTCGCCAATCGACGAAGTTTCATAGTAAATGCAGAAGAGGAATTTTTGAAATTCGATTCGACGAACCTAGTGGGCGCCAGCCTTTCGGATAAGTTATTCTATACCTATAGCGTAAACGCTAATGAGTAAGAGTAAGTTATTAAAAACACACTGATCGGGAAAAAATAAAAGGATTGTAAACCTACTAATTATATTAAAACACAGCCAAGTTGTGAGTAGATGACCTAACCACTACATTAAAATTTTGAAAAAACGCTCGACCGCGACATAGTCACGTCTCGGACACTGGCGATCAAATATATGAAAAAGGCGCATTCCTAGCACACACTCTAAGCTCGTGTAGGTGAACGCGTACCATGCTTGTATGAGTGAGATATGACAGGTTGACTGTTCGTGTTTTTGACAGGCGGTAACTGTGAGGTAACCGAGAGGGGGTGGGCGGCGCTTTCAGCGGGGAGCGGGAGTGGCCATACTGTACGACAGTACTCTTTATTATACTATGACATAGTAGACCGATTTTCATGAAACATAGCTAAGAACACTCCCGACTAACTCAGCTTTCAGACAAAAAAAACTAAATCTAAATCGGTTCATCTGTTCGGGAGCTACGACACCACAGACAGACACACACACATACAGAGACAGACAGACAAACAGACAGACAGACAGACACGTGAAACTTATAACACCCCGTCGGGGGTTAAAAAAGAAGCGGAAAACAAATAGTCTATAGAAAATCTACTTCTTTTAATATCGCCATTCCCTACCGACAAACTTGCTATGCCACATTATAACTCCTTATTACAGATAGGTCATGATTCCCGAAATCATAAGTAAACAACTCCGTATTGTTTTTTTAACCATAACTCGATTAAAACCATAAAGTATATCACTCTGTAATTAAGGCCATTAGGTGCTGAAACATGGCCGCCTTCCGTTTCCGTCCACTTTTTAATTTTTCATTTACGCCCGGTGATTTCAATTTTTCCTTTTAATTTCTCATTAAAGTTGGTCACGTTTTGCCCCGGGCTTTGCTCGGAAAATAGGAAAAATGTTGATAATTATCATGGTGATTGATGATAATTTTTGGAATGAGAAACATTGTTTTTTGTAATTATAAATATTTTGTAAACAGAATATGGATGGGACAGACGTTTTTACAAAATGTAGCATTATATGAGCATCATATAAATAAAAAATATTAAAATAAAAATCTTGTTAAAAGACAAAATACAGTCAGAGACGAAAACTTGTAGTTAAAGTCTGTCTAGCCATTTCTGTTACTAAAAAAAAGCCCCAAAATTGACAAAAAAAATTACGCGAATGTGTATTGTCTCATAGAAATATTGAATGTTGCGCCTATTTCTAGTCACAAACTATTTATTGAACATAATTAGGAGGAACACTGATATTTTATCCCGCCAGGCGGCGCCTGTGCAAGTGTCTAGGCATGTCACTGTCATTCATATGATGTGTGAGAGAGAAAAAAATATCTTCTTCTCGCTCTCACGTATGAAATTGTTTATGTAAATGGACTAATAAGGTGGCGCCATCTGTCATAACCTTTGAGTGTGCCTCCTCATTGTCTTTTTTGCACTGAAAAGCCCAGCTTTGACCAGATTGGCTGTTTTCTGTGTCATCTTGTACTAATCATTAAACAAAGTTTGAAAATGGTGATTTTTTTCAAAAAAAAAAAAAAAAAAAAAAAAAATATATATATATATATATATATATAAAAGAAATACACAAATACGGTAAGTACATTTGTCTCTACTAAATGCGTTCGCACTGTCCTCAGCTTTTCAACTCTGACACTAAACGAGACCCAGTTGCATAGGGCTGCCTCTACGGGACACTCTCCCGATCGCGCGATTCTGGCAACGTTCGGCTCGCATTGCTACGTAGCAATTATGTGGTACGTACAACTTGACGGCCCGGCCTTTTGGTGTGCTACCACAGATTAGATAATTACGAGATTTTTGACAACCCTAACTAGATGAAAGGGATGGAGCCAGGCATTAAAAAGGTGCATTTCACCAAAGCCACCAAAGATAGTAAGCGGTAAGCGGTTACCGATGCACATATACATGAACACCCGTAACAAGTTCCTGAGAGTATTCTTTTCTTGAAATACCGAAGGCCAGTTCATTATTTACATAGTTTACATTTGCGAAGTTAAATGTTTCACAAAGTGTAACACAAAGTTGTGAACTACCAACTTCGTTTACTTGTATTCATTTTTTAGTTTTAATGATTTAAGTATTTTGTTCCTTTGTATTATCATTTGCACAACCCTAAACCAAAGACATCATTATTGTAATGGATGTCACAGGCTGCAACTCAAGTTCTCTCTGAAGTAGTAGGCCTACTAGTGATCCATACAACAAACCATTCAAAAACCACCTCTAACCCATCACCATACCGTCCTTTACACATGAAACTATAATTTTGCAACGTAACATGCTTACAAAGTTACCACACTACAAAAAAAATTAAAAAGAAAACTTAATTCCTTGTAAAAAAAAGTCCACTATAAGTGAAAAGATAAGTTTGTAACTATGAAGACTAGATGGCGCTGCGGAACACACATTAGCGACATCTCTCGGCGAGTGGTAAAATTGCGGTGAAATTGCGTCGAGAAGTGTCGCACGCTTTTAAACCACTCGTGTTTAGATGTCATGAATTATCTTCGCCCTTGGTGTCGGATGTTACGGGGAACCCTTTTTAACCGACTTCAAAAATATATTCTTGATTCAGTTAGGTTTTATTAAGGTAGTATGTTTTACTCCCAAAACTAGAGAAGACCGATTCGAAAAAAATAATTCGACCCGATTAGGATCTGATCGACGATTAACTTTTTATTTTATTTTATTATTTTATCGAAAATTACAATTTACTGTGGGTACCTTACATTAGTGTTTCGCCAAACTGCGGAGCAGTTTGTTGGCGTTGCGGTCAATCTAAGGTATTTCTAAAAGTAAAGGTATGTAGGTAGGTACACTATTTGTCCAGGTTACCTTGTGTTAAGTAATGACAAATTACATTTAAAATACTTATGCCTTCATATCTTAAGCTTATCATGCGAGACAGCGTAGCTCTAAACCTAGGTAGATACAATAATAAACAAAAACAGAAAAATAAAATAAAATAAAAAGAAATCTTATGCGACGAGACACTGAAAGACTCAATTAGGTATACTTATTATTTTCAGATCTAGCATTTAGGGAACATATTATGCATACAGATTAGGGTTTTTTTACTTAGATAATTATGATTTTACACGAAAGTGTATACGTGTTTTAGTAAGTTGTAACTATAGATAAATAAATAATAAATAAATAAATATTGGGGACACCTTACACAGATCAACTTAGCCCCAAACTAAGCAAAGCTTGTACTATCGGTGCTAAGCGACGATATACATACTTATATAGATAAATACATACTTATATACATAGAAAACATCCATGACTCAGGAACAAATATCAGTGCTCATCACACAAATAAATGCCCTTACCGGAATTCGAACCCAGGACCGCGGCTTAGCAGTCAGGGTCACTACCGACTGAACCAGACCGGTCGTCAAAAATAAAAGATAAAAGAAGGAACCTCTACTTGAGGCGATACACTCGTAAGCGATGGTAACTAAAGCTTAATTGATAGTCTAGTTCGAAACATGTAGGTGTGAAGTAAAGAATCTAGTCTCGTCGTTGGTAGTATACTCGTACAGTCAACAACACAGCTGTGTATACAGACAAAGTGCCAAAAATATGTATACAGAACTTTATTACCTGTACATAAAGGTGTGTATACATATTTTTGGCACTTTGTCTGTATACACAGCTGTGTTGTTGACTGTACCAAGCCTAAGATAATTTACCACTAGCTGATGCATTTCAATCATGTCTTATACCTACCAATCCTACTGATTACTACGATCAGCCATTTTATTGTGACATAAATCTATATCTTTATAAATAACTAGCTTTTGCCCGCGGCTTCGCTCGCGTTAAATTCGAAAATTGTGGAATGTTCCATACAAAATTCGTCGCTCTGGGGGCCGATTTTTGAGTCTCACTGTCACTAAAATACCGGTTGAAAACGGTGAATTGCCTATTATTTTCAGTGACAATTTTCTGAATTCGAACGCCGTGAGACTCAAAAATCGGCCCCCTGTTTTGCCGTGAAAGACGGACAAACAAACAGACACACACCTATCCCATTTATAATATTATTATGGATTGAAGGGTTTAAGAGCGTTGATATGCTTCTAGAACATACGAGTAGATATTTTAATTTTCTAAATGTCAAACGAGCGAGAGTAACGAAGTTTTTACATTATATTTGGAACGAACTACGCACGGAAAGTGCTCTTTCCCGCACTAAATAGTGCGAGATAAGTAGCATCATATGCATTTTTGAGTCTCACTGTCACTAAAATACCGGTTGAAAACGGTGAATTGCCTATTATTTTCAGTGACAATTTTCTGAATTCGAACGCCGTGAGACTCAAAAATCGGCCCCCTGTTTTGCCGTGAAAGACGGACAAACAAACAGACACACACCTATCCCATTTATAATATTATTATGGATTGAAGGGTTTAAGAGCGTTGATATGCTTCTAGAACATACGAGTAGATATTTTAATTTTCTAAATGTCAAACGAGCGAGAGTAACGAAGTTTTTACATTATATTTGGAACGAACTACGCACGGAAAGTGCTCTTTCCCGCACTAAATAGTGCGAGATAAGTAGCATCATATGCACTGTTAGATAAAATATAAAAATTTTACCTTCCAATAAAATTATTATTATTTTGCCTGGTATATCCGAGGTCTTTATAGAGAGAGTACGTCGTAGACGTCGCATCGGACCGATAGATGGCGCCATCGTTCGTTGTAAGTCGCTCCGGCGTCACACCGCCGCGATGTTGGTAGTCCCGTTTTCCCCACCTGCAACATAAGGCTCCTCGCGCCCCGACCCGCCACCAGCCACCCACATTGTTGAGGAGAAGTGCCGACGGTATATTAAGCCTACCAGGAAGGCATCACTCAGACCTCGGATATACCAGGCAAAATAATAATAATTTTATTGGAAGGTAAAATTTTTATATTATTTGTGCCGTTTGTATATCCGAGGTCTTTATAGAGACCTGTTTATTATCTCCTGGTGGCGAGTCAGCTGGCGCGCAAGCCTTTGGTAGCCCTATTGGCATAGCATAGAAGAATAAGTGAATCAGTTGTTGAACCGATTTGACAGATGTATCAGTCGAAATCGCCTTCGATCCGCGAATATCTTGGTGCCAGAAACGCCTAAAGAGATTTTCGTGATGACGTTTAGCTTTAGTCAGCGAATAGTTAGAGAAATGACATTATTATACATCGCAGATCAAAACCAAAAAAGATGTAGGCGAGGTTGACTTGAACAAGATACAAAAACTTTAGATACACTATTATTATTAACAGAGACGTTATTTTATCAGGTTATAAACCCAATTTCAGACACAAAGTGTGGAAATTAACTGTAAAAGTAGTGTAACTATCTGTACTGTAGCAGGGTAACGTAATTGATACTGCTTTTGTCAACCCTTCGTAAAAATTATCAAAATCAATATTAGCTTTGATATGACTATTTAAAGTCCAACGTCTTACGTCCATATCAAACACAGAAAAAGGTCATCACTCACGCGCCCAAGGGCTATTTGTTACAATACTGGTATTTTCGATCAGACTATTTCGCGTCAAGCGAGCGCGGCTGCAAGCGAGACTCCTGAACTCTGAACTCTTTTTAGTGAGGGCATTTGAGGATACTGATCGCTCGGTAAAACTAGCCTAGAAGATGAAAAGTACGAGCGCTGTCGATTGCTACTACACTGGACGGAGGTATCAGTCGATTTATTCCATTACCTAATCCAAAACCCGATGCGACGGATTTCTACTTCGTGCAATGAAGGTCGACAGCGTAGACTGAGAGGTGACGTCCGTGTCGCATCGCTGGTGGTTGCTGAACACGTCGTGGTAGCAGGTCAAGGGATGAATTAAAACACCGCCACACATGCGCGCTTTGAGAGCGTAGGCGGAGCGCAATAATGGCGGTGCACCGCACAAACGCTGGCGTTGCGCCCAGTGGGCGCTAGCGGGAACTAACGAGCGCGGATTGCGAGCGCAACGCGCGCGGGACGCGAGCGGAATGCGCGCGCATTCAGCGCGCTGATAGCGTAGCGTTAGCGAAGCGGAATGCGCTTTATGTGTGGCGGAGGCTTAATACGTACCGTTGTACGGCGTAATGCAGGGCTCTCGCAGACGAAGAGGAACGATGACGGGCGAAGCAGAAGAAGGCGAGGTCACCGAAGGTCACTTGGCTCCCAGGGGGTGCATACTGACCTCGTACGACAGTCTGTTGGAGTCAGCAGTTACTGTCGTAGTTACTCGTAACAGAAGAGATGTAGTCCTGCCATCGTACAGCATAACATAACATACAACCGAACTGTGCATAGCATATAGTGCTATGCGAACCTTAATCCGGCTGCATGTCACTTCAGTCGCCAGCGCCACCGCCTGTTGAAGATTATTTTCCATCGGAAGAGCTTTACTTCGTACAATGTTACGATTATTGAAGGTCTTATCGGGCTGCAGATGCAAGCAAAACAGGAGCGATTGACCTACAGCTATCGGCAGCTGTACGAGGTAATGCTGGAAACTGCAGCGGTGCAACCTTCCTCTGTAGACTACGAAAGTTGTGAAATTGATGAAATCAGGTTCTACGATCGAATCAAGCACTATTAATTCAGTATAGTCGAGCCAGATGATAATGAAGTCCTCCTGAGTTCCTGGCCCCTTTCGCTTTGAGCTGGAATCTCAAGTTCACTAAGGCGAAGCGGGTTTATTTTTCCCAATTTGTTTATTAGAGGCTCGGCGAACAAGTTCATCTCTCGAATGGACAGGGGGCGCCACAAGCCTCCGGGAAATCTTCGTGTACTTGGAACCCCCGCGGCCAGATTACCGATCGGTTTTGGTGTCCGCCCGGTAAACAGACGCACGCTCAGGATGCAGGATGCTGGCTCGAATTCAGATCTGGACATTCTGAAAGAGATTTTTTTTTTTTAATTCCGCAAACCTTTACGATGTCTTTGACCTACACAATGAGCGATGTACAGGAACCACAGGGTCGTCTCGCGAGGCGCCTCTCCGATTAGATAGCTCGCGAACATCGTGGACACCCTTGCAGCAGTGCGGCTCCTCGTCCGGTTATTGACGTCTTACCTCGTTCAACTAAGGGTGGCCAAGCCACGTTAGGACGTAGCGTCTTTAGAATTTATCTGTTCTCACTTCGGCGACGGAGGAGTCCTTGGTCAAAATAGAGTGTAAATACTGTCAAAGTACTTCACGGGAACTGGAAAGAGAAGAGTGGATACCATAGTGTACGGGATGTCAGCTGATAGCGGCGCCCGGCGTCACATTGGAGGGTAGTATCAGCCTGGTCAGCAATAGAGTCTGCAACGATACCGTAGCAGACGGAGCCTGGATAGTCGTGGTCGTGGCACCATTGTAGCGGAAGACAGTGTTCGCGGTGAGCGTGACATCAGGCGCGACGGCAGCCGCCGACGTCGGCGTGGCGGCCAGCGACACCAAGGGAGCACATCAGCAATCTTACCAGCTTGTCACGGCAGCAGACGGTGTTACGTTCGGCGGTGAGATTGAGACGGCCGTCGTCAGCTCGAAAGGCGTCTTCGATGCCCCTGTCGCGTCACGCAGTATCGTTCTCGGTGGCCCTCTCGAGGTCAGCGCGGGAGGCACCGGCGCCAGCGTGGCAGTCAGCTACATCGGTGAACAGCATCGACGGAGTTCGCGGCGTCGTCACGGCAAACGCGGCAGGAAAATTAGCGACGCCTTCGCGGCAGCCGCAGTATTGCGCTCGGTGGCGCGATGAAGGTCGCCGCGTCTGCAATCTTACCTCGTGCGATCGAGGCGACATCAAAGCGCCAGCATCAGCGTGGCGGCCGACGACACCGGTGGAAAACTTCAAGTAGCTTGCGGCGTTGTCACGGCAGATGCAGCAGAAGGATTGCGACGCCTGTGCAGCGGTTAACAGTATTACGCTCCGCATCACCACTGAGGCGCCAGCATAAGCGTGGCGGCCAGCAATACTGGTGGACAGCTTCGGCAGGGTCGCGGCGTTGTCACGGCAGATGAACGCTCTACATCACCATCGAGGCGTCAGCATAAGCGTGGCGGCCAGCGATACTGGTGGACAGCTTCAGCAGGATCGCGGCGTTGTCACGGCAGATGAGCGCGCTGCATCACCATCGAGGCGCCAGCATAAGCGTGGCGGCCAGCGATACTGGTGGCCAGCGATACTGGTGGACAGCTTCAGCAGGATCGCGGCGTTGTCA
Source organism: Leguminivora glycinivorella (assembly GCF_023078275.1). NCBI lineage: Eukaryota > Metazoa > Arthropoda > Insecta > Lepidoptera > Tortricidae > Leguminivora > Leguminivora glycinivorella. The sequence continues at coordinate 1,988,015 of NC_062985.1, read as the reverse complement.
CGGCAGATGAGCTCGCTGCATCACCATCGAGGCGCCGGCATAAGCGTGGCGGCCAGCGATACTGGTGGACAGCTTCAGCGGGATCGCGGCGTTGTCACGGCAGACGAACGCTCTGCATCACCATCGAGGCGCCAGCATAAGCGTGGCGGCCAGCGATATTGGTGGACAGCTTCAGCAGGCTCGCGGCGTTGTCAAGGCAGACGCACGCTCTGCATCACCATGGAGGCGCCAGCATAAGCGTGGCGGCCAGCGATACTGGTGGACAGCTTCAGCAGGATCGCGGCGTTGTCACGGCAGACGAACGCTCTGCATCACCATCGAGGCGCCAGCATAAGCGTGGCGGCCAGCGATATTGGTGGACAGCTTCAGCAGGCTCGCGGCGGAGGTGGCCGCGCTGGTAGCCTGCGTATTGACGACTGATCACTAACGGCGCGGCGCTCGCGTTGGGGCAGCAGCAGACATACTTACAGCGTCGCACGCGGCGGCCACAACGTTATTCGGCGGCACCGCAGAGGTCGTTAACGAGGAAGCAACTTCTACGCAACTTCGGCGGCGCCGATGTGGCGGACAACACTGCCGCGGTCAGTGGCGCTATCGCAGCGCTACCAGTAAGTTTCGGCGCCGACACGTGTCCGCCGTCCTCCGCACCGAATCGGAAACCGAACATGTTCTTTCTAAAATAATATGAAGCTGCTCACCCATTCGTCGGAGAAATTCAAACCTCCTTGGAGCGCGGTATTCCTCCACCGCGCCCGCCGCCGCCGCCGCAGCCCGCAGGTCGCGCAGCACGCGGTCGCGAAGCACGTGGTCCCCGGAGCACGTGGTCCCCGGCGGAGCAACTTACCTACGTTACCGCTTATATTCTCGCGCGAAACTTTTAATACGCGGATAACACTTCCTACTTTAGTCTCGGAAATGCGAATAGTTTAAAAAAGAAAACTGATTAACGGTAACGATTTTTGCAGCATGGAACTTTCTTACAAAAAAGTGGGTAGAATCATAAAGCACCGCTCGTTCATTTCTATCGTGAGAACCCCGAAAGACGAATAGTGATCGCTAGCGAGGCATAATATATCTCATTATTCAAGACGAACGAGCGTAAATTAAAAGGGAAGAAAGAATTGACGGATGAAATTGAAATTGAAAAATTTCATAATTCCGAAATATCACTTTTTAAATAAAAACACGAATAACTCTGGTTTGACCAGAAGTAACGAGGAAATAGAAACTAAAAGATTAATTTCGAGACACCATGCTGTAAAAATGTTCGAACGGAATACGCGACAACCGGTCACTTCGGCGTTCGACGAAACAATGTGGGTGGCTGGTGGCGGGTCGGGGCGCGAGGAGCCTTATGTTGCAGGTGGGGAAAACGGGACTACCAACATCGCGGCGGTGTGACGCCGGAGCGACTTACAACGAACGATGGCGCCATCTATCGGTCCGATGCGACGTCTACGACGTACTCTCTCTATAAAGACCTCGGATATACAAACGGCACAAATAATAAACTTTCCTATACTTCTTATTTTTAGTAACCTTGCCTAATCATTTGTGGATAACAGCAAATAGGATCGAGTATTATAGAGAGTTACTGTCAAAGTAAAATGTGTAATCTCAGTGCATAGACTGCCATCTCTCGACACAAGCTTAAAACTTTTGAACTTCAGTTTTGACAATTTGGCCCATATTCTTAGCTTGATATGTGTTAAAATGTCAAATATTAATATTAGCGCCATCTAGCCGAGCGTTCCCCAAAGGTGTAACGCCATCTTGGCCACCGTACCTATTTCTCTATGGCTTTGAGGTACGTTTTTTTCTTAGACCTTATCCGTCTATATGGAGTTACATATGTCTTTGATAACAGTTATCTAAATTAATGAATTATCCCGTCTCAAGCTTGTTTATGGTCGATATCAAATAATGTTGAAAGAGGAGTTCAAAAGTCTGTTATCAGCATTTTATAAATAAATGTTTTTGTTAAGATAACTAATGAAAATAATTAACTAAAGTTATCTGTTTACCATGTTGCGGGTCACTTGCGGGTGACTTAGGTAACACTGCACAACCCAGGTTTGTTAGGGTTCTGAATGTTCTGATCCGTATTTGATAAGTACAGTCGCCGGTAATAAAATATGTTACAACAAGGGCCGCAATAGTTATTTGTTTTACAAGGGGGCAAAGTAGTTGTTTAACCGCACGTGCCAATATTGATACCTGAGCAAGCGAAAGATTCCAATATTGAACCGCGAGCGTAGCGAGTGGTTCAAAAAGTGGAATCTTTAGCATTGCGAGGGTATCAAGGCACGAAGGTTAAACAAACTTTGCCACCACCAAACACAAAAATTTTTCACCACACCAACACAAACAAAATACTGACTATAAAACATCAAACTAAATCAAATCCATCAATTTATTAAATATTTATGATTCAAAATCATCATTTATAGGTAAAATCGAGCAGCCAGATTAAGACATCGAGTTAAAATTTGTATGAAATTACTTTGCTCCCTTGTGGATAAAATGCAATTTTGCTATCTGTTTTCGAATAGCAAAGAAAGCCTTTACCAGTTGGTGTGGTGAAAATATATATGACACACCTAGAGCGTGTCATATATTTTTGTGGCTTTCGAAAGTAGCATAGGTATTATAGATTAGTAAAATATTCAAAAGCGAATCAAGTAGGTACTTCCAAGATATGTTTTTATAAAAATTGCCTAGTAACTACCTAAATCAGCCATACTCAAAGTGTGCTCCGCGGAACCCTAGGGCTCCGTAAAGCCTCTCTGGGGGCTCCGTGTGAATATTGGTAACAATGAGAAAAAATCGAAAATACACCTCTCCTCTCTAGTCGGATAGTTCAACACTTATTAAAATAAAGATTGCAACAAACTATTTTTGTTTTCATTTATTTAATTTAAGGGTTCCGTCAGATATTTTGGTTTTCAAAAGGGTTCCATGGGAAAATAAGTTTGAGAACCGCTGACCTAAATGTTTAATGCTAAGAATTATTTGCCATAGCACAGATTAATGAATAGTTAGCCATAGTGCATTTAGTGTTTTCGTTATAAATTGAAGTTATGTTAGTGTACATTGAGTTTAAGTAAACCATTATCCTATCCAACGTAGTGTGTCTTATCTCTAAATTAATTGCACTTAATTATACAGTATTAACTCTTTATTGATGGTATATTATATACTTAAGTCAAAACAAAACAATTAAAGTATCTAATTATTATCTTGGTAATGATTTAATTAGAAATTAGAAACATTATCTTCGTGTGTGGTCTACTTATTTACTCGTCAGTTTCAAAAACCAGTTTCTTTAAAAATAAAATTCCAGCACTTTCCCAGGGTCCAATATTTTTCTTTGCCCAATAATTTCGTTACCTATTCTTATAATAATATTTTCTCATTTAATAATTATTTGTTTTGCAAGGTGCATAGTTTTTATTTAGCACTCCTTTGGCCTCAAGCTAATATATTATTTATCGTAGCAAGGGAGACTTTCCAAATTAAACGTATTTTAAGCAAGATGAGTACTAAAACCGAAATAAATTACACATATGAAAGAAAAAGTGACCAAGTCCTCTGGTGCCTGAGGCTGGAATCGAACCACAAGTTGAAATATTTTCAAAAGATTATTAATTTAACTTGTGTTCATTAAAAGATGAGTACTACTTAAGTGCGTTTTCAGATTATCCGATCCGATATCGGACGGAGGACCGATATTCCATACATCACAGCATCACAGGCGCCATCTTGGATTTTTTTGCTATTGAAATCCTTCCGACATCCGATATCGGATCGGTAATGTGAAAACCGACTAAGGGTGAAAGTAAAAGTCATAACTTGGTAATATAATATACATTTAAACAATTTATTAACTTATACCTAGACAAGAACCATAATCAATCACTTCTCGGGATCATGCTCATGAACCACCTGCGGTTTGTAATCCAGGTCCAGCACCTTGCTCAGGCTGTTCACGTACATATCCAACCGCTGAGTCATGTAGTAGCAGCGCCGGTCCTTGATCTGCCTGTTCTGGTTCAAATCCAGCACTCCGATCAGCAGACCGTCCCGAGTACGCGACAGACCAGGGCACCTCACACCATCAGGACCGGTGAAGTAACTCGAACCGTAGAACAGACCCAAGTCTTTGTGAGCGGGCTTCCCGTCGGCAGACGTGAACTCATTAGGGAACTCCTCGTATCCAACGCGGTTAATCGCGGCGGTGAAGTAGCAGTTAGTAATAGCTGCGTTCCTCGCTTCAATATTCCACATGTACTCACTACCGGCCTCAGCGGCAATCGTAGCCGAAGGGTTGAACACGATGTCTGCTCCGTTCTGACCGAACATCATCCAGTTGAGGACGTGGTGGCGGTCGAAGCAAATGTTAATAGCGATTTTACCGTAGCGAGTCGCGAACACGAGGTGTCCGGAGTTGCCTTCCATGTAGTAGTTGGATTCGTTGAAGTCGCCCACCCTCGGGATGTGGTTCTTGCGCTGCTTGCCGATCACGTTGCCGGAGTCGCTGATGACGACGGCCGTGTTCCACAGGATGTCGGCGTGCTTCTCGTCTCTCTCGAGAATGGAGGACACGATCACCATCGAGTACTTGACGGCCAGCTCGCGAAGGAACCTGGTGGTTTCTCCGTGCTCGGCAGATTCAGCAAACTCGCACCACGGCTGCTTCTCGCGGGTGCAGAACGCGAACGGCATGTTCCACAGCTCTTGGAAGCAGATGATGTTCACGCCCTCCTGCCCGGCGACGTCAATAATTTTCTTGACTTTGTCGAAGATAGCCTTTTTCTGCTCGAGGATGGGACGGTCGGTCGGGATAGCGATGGAGTGCTGGATGATGCCAACTTTGACGATCCTGGGAGCACGGGTCTGCTCCTGCTTGGCCGGGAAGGCGTAGGCGGCGATTTCGAAGTTGGCATCCTTGGCGGCGGCGATGGAGGTGTCCTTCAGCTTGACTTCATGGTGGTCCTTCCTGCCGTAGTAAATCCTGTTGAACTCGTCGAGGTCCCGGCCGCTGAGGTTGTTGTTGATGATGGCTTCCAAGCTGAGAGTCTCGCCGTCCATGGTGCCGGAGTGAATGAGCAGTGGTCTGTGACGGGCGCGGGCTGCGCTTAGCCTTATATAGGTCTAGTAGTTGCGCGTGCACCGGATCTGTGTGGTCCGACTGTTTCTTGACGACCTTCGACCTAATGTGATAAAACGGGGAGATATTGGAGAGAAAAATATTTGGTTTTGGTATATCAACACACTGGGATACGTGACTTAAACAACCTGTTGTCTGTTTGCCTTTTGTCTCGTACGAATACTTGCTTACATCTACCTACGAACATGTAAAGGATACTAGTATTATAATAAAAAGGGTAGTTACATATGTAAATTGAATGCGTTCAAGATTAGTGATTAATCGTAGATAATAACTATATATTATGTAGGTGCCTAAGCTTAGGTATTTAAATATATTTGCGTTAAACAATAACAAGGAAAATATGGACATACCTCAGTCCATACAATATAACTTCCTACAAAATACCCATCGTCAGTTAGAGGTATCACATTCGTCCTTCCATCCGTCTTTAGAAGTATACCTTTCCCATAAGATGCATCCGAGAGAAAATCGATAAGGTATTTTGTACTTTTGTACCTGTGAGATATAAGTTTATTAAAAATCTGGGTTACTATGTCTGTAACATAACAATTGATTACCCTTATTACGCGAGAAACGCCTATAATATTATTTAGATCATACTTTTTTTCTCGAAATTTTAATTTGTTCGGTTGGACTTGAAGCCAATTTATTACCTACTGTATAAAAATGCAGGAATACCTATATACGTCTTACATTTCATCCGTATGTTGTAATTCTCTGCACCTAGAATATCAAGCAGTATTAATCTAAACATAGTACCTAGCTAATCACTCGATGGACCAGTAAATATGGATAAAGTGTCGCTAGCCACTATGCTAATGTAAACCTACGTCTGCATAATTTTTCGCCCCAACCAAGCCATTTCCAACCATATCCCGTGTCACAAAAGTCTTAAAAATACGCCATATTAAACTTGCAACGGTCCATTAATACATTAAACATACAATCAGTTATTTACTACGCAAAGAAGTTACGTAACCTGTGCTACAAAGTTATTGAAGACGGTGGTCAAAATAGGAACTAATTTAAGACCCTACTGAAGCTACAAGAAACATGCTACGGTAGCGACACAACAATTGTATAATGTTACTTTGTGATAAAATATTGACTTGTTAAAGATTTATTTCTCACATTGTATCAAAAACATGGAACCAAATCGGACTATTGACAGTTTAATGAAGCAATATTTACCTCCAGAACGATTGAAGGAATTCAACAGAATATACTACGGGAGGGAAGATCATTGCGAGTTGAATTTAAAGAAATCGACAAGTCAAGCCGGTAAAGAAAATAATGTGGAGATAGCTGCGTATGCCTTCGATGCTGCAAAGGAAGAAACTAGGAAACCAAGGTTAGTGAGATTGGGTTTGATTCAACATTCAATTGTTTTACCCACCAACAAACCAATTAAAGAACAAAGAGAGGCGATTTTCGCTAAAGTCGAGAAGATTATACAAATAGCCGCAGAAGAAGGAGTGCAGATTGTTTGCTTGCAAGAAACATGGTCTATGCCGTTCTTTTTATGTACGAGAGAAAAGGATAGATGGTCAGAATTTGCGGAATCAGCTGAAAATGGACCAACAATCACGTTTATTTCTGGGCTAGCGAGGAAACATGGAATGGTCATAATATCACCGATTTTAGAAAAAGATAGAAAAGGGGTATGGTGGAATACGGCTGTAGTAATTAACGAAAATGGTTCAGTGATGGGAAAACATCGTAAGAACCATTTACCAAGTGTAGGCAGCTTTAGTGAGACGTCGTATTATTCGCCAGGCGATACCGGCCATCCAGTTTTCGAAACCACATTTGGAAAAATTGCCATAAACATTTGCTACGGACGCCATCAAGCTTTAAACTGGCTGATGTTTGCTCTGAATGGCGCGGAAATCGTTTTCAATCCATGTGCAACAATATCAGCATTCGGCGAGTCGTTTTGGGGCATTGAAGCTCGAAATGCTGCAATAGCAAACAGTTATTTCACATGCAGCATTAACAGAGTTGGAACAGAAGAATTTACACTTCAAGATGGAAGTAATAAGGTGACTAGAAGTTACTATGGATCCAGTTATGTAACTGCACCTAATGGCTGCAGAACACCAAGCCTGTCAAGAGAGAAAGACGGTCTTTTGGTTGCAGAAGTCGATTTAAACTTATGCAGACAGATAAGAGACCACTGGAGTTTTAATATGACTGCTAGGTTGGATATGTATGCTGATGAATTACGTAAAATAAATTCTTAATTCATTAACTTGTAATTATTTCACCCTCTCCCAGTTTCCATTTTCATTGCTAGTTTTTGTAAGTAAAATATAGAGCTACAAAGACATTCGCCTACATAAAATTTATAGAAAACCACAACCCTTCCTTTTTGTACGGCGATCGGATAAAGAACCTCATTTTGACATCAATGAAATATGGTGAAACGAAACGCAGGGACGGACAGTTTATGATTATCTGTGGTCGGTTTTGTCGCCGTCGCCGAATGATATGTCATTTTTGAGTCCCACAAATCGCTTAGTTTGAGTAAAATAATTCTTTTTAAAAACAAAACCTAGTTTAAAACAATAAGAAATGGTAAGTAAAATGTTCATATAATTGTTAAAGTGTATTTAAACATCATAAATCTGAAATAATCTTGTTTTTCTACTTTACCGGTTGTGGTTATGTTAGCGTCATTACAATGCAATATTGGTTCTAAACATTAACAAAATGTAGTCTTTTCCTTGATTCCAAGTCCTCTATACTTATTTTGTAGCGACCTAATTACACAAATCTTCGAAATCAGCGATAAATTACAATAAAGCAATGAAACTTTCATATTTTTAGTCGATTTTGGCGTACAACGGAGGTGCCGTGGTAGCGATGAAGGGGCAGGACTGTGTGGCCATCGCCACAGACAAGCGCTACGGCATCCAGGCGCAGACCGTGTCCACAAACTTCCCGAAGGTGCAGCGAATGGGCCCCACACTGTTCGTGGGACTGCCAGGACTGGCTACTGACACACAGACGGTGTTTCAGAGGCTAAAGTTCAGGTATTTACCTTGTTATTTTATCCTGTGTTATTGAAAATTTTATTTTTAGCTTTATTTTTTTTTATCATAAACTGGCCAGTGATTGACACATCACACCTGATGGAAAGTGATGACAAGGCTGAAGTTGTAGCTCACTGGTTCAGTAACAGCCTATTCACTCTTCAATCACCTCAGTATTATGCTGCAACAAATAAGTGAATTACCTTAGTTATATTAATTCATTATCATTGATTTTTCTATCCAACATCTCTGTCAATCTGTAAATAAAATATTTGGAAACACTACTGAAAATCACTCTACAAACTTGATTGAACTATATAAATATAAAATAAATAATAACTGTATAGAATGAACCTGTATGAGCTGAAAGAGAACCGAGTGATGAGCCCCAAAACCTTCTCCGCCATGCTCTCCAACCTGCTCTACGAGAGGCGCTTCGGGCCCTACTTCATCGAGCCCGTCATCGCTGGCCTGGACCCCTACACTTCCAAACCTTATGTGTGCAATATGGATGTGGTAAGTCATATCACATTCAGATGTATTACTGTTTATTATGATAACAACATTCATTACTCCAAAAATGTCAAAGTGACACCCAATTGTCTAATCTCTGTAAGTAAAGGCCTCTGATTATAAGTAAAAGGGTCTATTTTTCTACATATCTAATCTACTACCCCTCTACAGTGAAGTTTCCTAGCTAACTGTAGTATCAGGTTACGAAGTGCATACATTTCACAACTTGGTCAAAATGTGTAGAAGATGTTTGCCAACTTCAAAGTCCCTGATAAATTCAAACTTTATAATGAAAATCAAAGGCAAAGATACCTTTCAAACACATTTTATACTGAAAGATAATGTGAGATGAGGTCCATAAATAACAATTAGAATTGTTAACATTTCAGATTGGCTGCCCAAATGAGCCGGAAGATTTCGCAGTATCAGGCACATGCGCCGAGCAGCTGTACGGCATGTGTGAAGCCCTGTGGGAGCCCAATCTGAAGCCCGATGATCTGTTTGAGACCATCTCACAGGTAAACCAACTTGAGTTTATCTGAAATTGTTTTGATCACAGTTTTTGAATGCAATATTGTCAATCATATAAGTCCCACAACTTACTTACGTGATATAAAACGTAATTTTAAATATCTAATTTTATCTATGAAGTCGTAAAAAGAGAAAATTCTATCTTTTTCTATTATATGATCAACGTCTTATTCAGTATGTTTATTGGTAAAGAGGTGTGCCGAGGCCTTATAACTGCAAGCTTCCTTCTAAAAATCGCCGCAGACGTCAATTAGCTCGCTAACCCATTCATTGCCGAAGACGCGAATTCACGTCACGAAACATGTTAGGCAATTGGAATGGGGATGCGATGCGAATGTCGGCAATGAATGGTTTAAATTGACCATCATCGAAAAGATTTCTGAAATACGTGGCGTACACAGTGCTTAAGTAAGGATAAGTGATATTTATCAGTCATATTTTTTATTAATAAATGTAATCACAAAAATTTTCAGGCGCTAGTGAACGCAGCGGACCGCGACGCCATTTCCGGTTGGGGCGCCGTGGTATATATTATTGAGAAGGACAAGATCACCGAGAAGCACGTCAAGACGAGGATGGACTAGTTTTACTGCACTGCTTTTACTTTACGTTTATTAATAAACTGTCAAAATCTCTATTGTGTTTCAATTCATCCACGCATGGCGGATCCGGCTTCGTACACAGGGGGGGTCCCGTGGTCACTGTGTACCCAGCCCAGGCCCCAGGAGAGGGATTCCGTGGTCAATTTGTATGGCTAACCTAGGCTCGAGGACCTATAGGGAGAGTAGAGCGTTTGTGTTTGACATGCTCTCGTAATTTTTAATCATAATCACATTTACTTCAGTAAGCCTATACTAGATTATTCCACTTTTCATAGCACTCAAATAAACTGCGTTAGTTACTTTATAACAATTACTAGCTATTGCCCGCGGCTTCGCTCGCGTTAGAAAAAGACAAAGTAGCCTATGTCACTCTCCATCCCTTCAACTTTCTCCACCTAAAAATCACGTCGATTCGTCGCTCCGTTTTGCCGTGAAAGACGGACAAACAAACAGACACACTTTCCCATTTATAATATTAGTATGGATAACTCTTTAAAATTTCGATATGGAAAGCCCCCGGCCCCGTAGCCGAATGGCATTTCTGCGAAACGAAACTCCGTAGAAATGTAGTCTGGTTCTGTCTCGCCAATACGCAAGAGCGATAAAGATAGATAGCTACGAAAGAGATATTATCGTGAGCGTCTGTGCATTCGGCTACGCACACAGGATAGAATAGTTAAATGAATAAAACACAAATATTGCAGAAACTTTATAAACCGAATATTTAAAAAATTAAGTTTTTAATTTTCCATACACATTTGTTTTTACAAGAGGAGACTAGAGAATTAACTTTTTCAATCGTGTTGCTTGCCGAGATTTCGGCTGCGAAGCTATCTTAAACATAATATGCCTTAAAGTGGTGTCCGTCACCCAACAAACAAAATATAACCTATACAACTAAATAAGGTTATTTATTACTGTACGATTCACATCAAATTTAGACAGATGTTATTTTATAGGGTCACCCCATACTCATCGACGCGATATTGATAAAAAAACCTTAAATCCGAGCAATATTCATGAATGAAAAAGCCTTGACTAAGGTTTTTTTTTCGATTCTCCATTGAAAGCTATGGGAAGATACTTACTCATAGGAATTTGAACATTCTGTAAAATATTACAATGACTATAGTCACAAACTTGCGGTACCGACAAAGTTCATTCCTCAAAGGTGGTCATTTATGTTTGTAATGTGAGTCGTACTTATGGGCTCTGTTTCCACAAGACAATTTATAAATTATCACTCGTTGAGACCATACCAAGCTAAGTTTGCAGCGATTTTGATAGATCCGCCTGTGCAAGGGTTAAGTAAACGTCATAATTTGCATCTGCCGGTCTGCCAATATCGCTGCACACTTAACTTGGTCTGACACTAGGCAATCGTCAAACGATTTAAAATATAACTTGTCGAAACGCGAGCTAACAGATGTTCTAAAATGCATTATTTTAGTTACAACCAAATTATAAAAATTACACAGATTTTTCGGTACTGCAATACTGTTCAAATATTTCTGTCGAGTAGTTTAAAAGTCAGCATTTTAAAACACCTTTAAAAACCCAACTTAATTAACATAACTTTACCTAAACAATGGCAACGCGTATAACATTAAATTTCACCATTTCATGACTAACGCACGGATCAGTGGGCTGCTCAAATGGTTGCACTTATGTCATCAGACGTGCAGATAGGTTAATAAAGCGCGACCATTTTAACCACAGTCTACAGGAATCTATGTTCACAGAAAAAAGAACCAGTACATAGGAAATTTTAATTAATCCAATACCTGCTTGTGCTATACTTCTTGAAATTTTGGAAAATTGTCTTCATAAAGCGTGTGCTTTCCTAAACCTTGACGTTGGTGGAATCATCAACGACCCCATAAAACTTCAAAATTGATTGAAAATGTAGGGACAAAGGTTTAATTCCCATCGAAAATTTGACTTTCACCCCTTTTTTAGTGCCAAGATTTGTTGATATTTGTCAGACATTCCCAAGACTGTTCTAGACTCTGTGAAATAGATCCCACGAGACAAACCTGAAAAGTCAAAGGCAGATACAATTAACAAGAGTGAAGTTTACAAATATAAAATACACAGCCCATCTGTACGCATTTATACTCTGGCACAGCAATGTTATCAGCAGAAAATGGCGGCAAGCTTAAAAAATGCAGCCACAGAGTTGTTGACATCAAATTAGGTGTGTTTCAGAATATGTTTAAATATCTGCCACTGACTATTAAAAAAGGATAGTTGTATGATAGCCCTTCCCGTCTTCGACCAAGCTACGTCTAAATTAAAACTAAAGTTAAAAAGTAAAATATCTATCACAAAGTATTTGACGACATACAAATCGCTGAGGGTGCGCGTCGGTAAAGGACTGATAGGCGTTTTTCATTATTTGTTCTAAAACAACTGTCATCAGGCGGACCGTATACCTGTTTGCCACCGACGTGGTATAAAAAAAAACTGAGTTTTCCATAACGACGAACGTAATTTTTTGAACTAGTTTGAATTGGCAGGCAAGCATGGTCGCGCGATAAATGATAAAACGTCAGGCCGTCCCTGTCGAACTTGCAAATAGTGCGATAGGAACGGCCTGATGCTTTATCATTTATCGCGCGACCATACATGACTGCCTGGTCATCTACCTTAATCCATCATTTTCATTCAACCATCGCGAACTAGGGGAAATGACCAGGGGCCCATTTCTCCAAGCTACAAGTTACAATTTACAAGTGGTAGTCAATGTCTATGACAAGTTGGACAGAGACTTCCGCTTGTAACTTTCAGTTTTGAGAAATGGGCCCCTGGTAATCTTCCTTAATCCGCCATTTTCGTTCAACCATCGCGAAAGGGGCGATGTATTAAATGGAAATATGTATAAGTAAAATTATTGTTTTAGAACAAACAATGTACAAACCAAAAATATAAAACTGTGTTATTCGGCAAAACAATTGGTAAGTTAGTTCATTATCTAACCAAATAGTCTACACTTTAGTTAAGTAGAAACATTTAAAAAAATGTGAAAACGAATTCGAACGCCGAAATCCTAGTGCTATCGATAAATTCAGAATATAAAAGACGTGACAGTATTTAATAAATCACAATTTATATAACAATCCAAGTCTTATTTCGACATAGAATAATAAATAACAAAATCTTACACCGTACTAGTAACTACGCTACACAGAAACTAAGCAATCTATTGGCAGAACGACATTTTGCTTAGCAAAAACTTCAAGTCCAGATATTAGTCGGTTAATATGTTTCGTTACAAATTAGTATTTCTCATTAGTTCTATAAAACTTGTTCTCAAAAGTACTGCAATAGGTACTGGTCCCACCGCAAGCTAGTTAGCTATGCTCATAGCTAGCTCATGCTATAAAAACGAACAAAAGATAAGCACTCCCGTGCAAATAAAAGAGACACGGCGATTTTGATAGCTCACCGCTGGGCGAGTAATTATAAACATAGCTGTGTGACACGGGAGTGATTATCTTTTGTACGTTTTTATAGCCGATAGCTCATAGCTTACTAGCTCGCGGTGGGACCAGTGCCCATTGCAGTACTTTTGAGAACAGTGCCATATGACAAGGAGATTTTTGCTATTTTTTTCCGGTCCTCTGAACATTACAAAATAGGCCATACTGCCTATTATGACAGTTTAACTTTTTAAAAATGAATGTGGCTTGGATTCAAGACTTATAAGCCATTTTTTTAAGTCTACAAAAAACTACTTTTTTAGTTTTGAATAGTTTTGTAGAACAAATGAGAAGTACTTTTACAATAACATTCATAATATCGTATTACAAATGAGTGTCCACGTCAGATATATCAAAAGCACGTCATCATATCGTGTCTTTATATCTGACGCTGCCACTTCAATTTACGTGATCTAGATAATTATTATTTGTTATGTGTTTCCTTTACATATACTCTTAAAACATTCACTGCCAGTGCCAGCGACTCACTTGGCAGATTTTATAGTAGATTTTTTCGCTATATCGAAGGGTTTACTGGTGAAACCCGATAAATCGAGATATTTTTTCTTTAAAATAAGAACATTGTGGAATTTGCACACAGTTCGAATTTCAAAAACCAGTTTGCTCCACTTATCGGGTTTCACCAGTAAACCCTAGATATATGAGTTTTTCCTTAGCTTGTATGCTTGGCGCGGGCACTGAATGTGTAATTTTTATACGACCAGGGGCCTATTGCATAACAATTGACAACTTGTATTACAAGCGGAACTCTCTTTCTTATAAAATGAATTGGAGGGGGACTACCGCTTGTAATATGAGTTGTAAATTGTTATGCAATAGGCCCCAGCGGGCGCACTAGTACTTTATCGCATCTGGGCGTCCCTACCGCACTTACAAATGCGAAAAGGACGACCTGCCGTTATACCGTTTATCACGCGACCCGGGGCCCATTTCTCGAAGCTACAAGTTACAATTTACAAGCGGTTGTCAATGTCTAATATGACAAGTTGGAAAGAGACTTCCGCTTGTAACTTGTAACTTTCAGTTGTGAAAAATGGGCCACTGTCATATTTTTAGTATTTAGACCACGTAAATCACAATTTCACAAAGCCATCGCTCCCAAAACCTTAAGTTTAAATTTGAGATTTAATATTAACAATTCAGCCAATATTCCAATATTAGGGTGAATCACTTTTTTCTTGCTTGTTATTGCCATGGTTACGGTCCCCTGGGTCACCCTGGTTTTATGCAAAATTATGCTACTTTAATTATGCAAACATGCAAGTAGTCCATGTTTGTAGATGGCCCATTAAGAAAGGGATGTATTAACAACAGAAAAATGCTTGTTTGCATAGTTTTAATAGCATAATTTTGCATAAAACCAGGGTGACCCAGGGGACCGTAACCATGGCAATAACAAGCAAGAAAAAGGTGATTCACCCATTAACACGAGAACATCACTAATCCAACTCCAATGATATTTAACAATCGTCAGTACTAAACTACGGCCGAACATTATAAAAGCTAAACACGAAACGTTATTGCAATATGTGCTAAGGCCAAGTGCGGGCGTCGTATTGCTATCGTTCGGGGCCGTCGGTAGTCCGAATGGCATTCGAATGAACTCAAACTGACCACGTGATTTGATGTTAAAAGCAGTTTTTATGATTTGCGTAAAAAACTATTTATCAAGTGATAATGTGGCATTCTTGCAGAAAAAGGTCCTTAATACTTCAAATGCAATTCCTTATTGCACATGAAGCGTAAGGATCACTCCGCTATAGAAAGGCATACAATAATATGTGAGTATGTTCAGTAAAACGTCCCACTTTGTCGCTTACCATGAAGAGATTTATTTGTATCTTTATATGAACTGACAAAGCAGCTTTATAGCAACCGACAAAGTGTGATGTTTTACTAAACATACTCACAAATTATGGTAACATTAGGGATAGTTCACGTGATATTTAAGTGAAGGTTATTCAAAGTAAACGACGAAAAGTTTTTAAGGAAATACTGTTGATATGTTCTCATAAGACCCAGCGTTTTGTTCACTACCTACAATTAAGTATTTTGAACTGTAATAGTGTAACTACGGTTTTGAAAATTAGGTTTCAGGGTGTCACTGCCAATATTCGGACCAACGACATGCAACCGTGAAGATTCAAGGGACTGCCGTCAAAAGTTGAGCCTTGGGCACTGGTACCACCCAAAGCGACTATGCTACGAGCTATCGGCAATAGAAAGGAACAAAAGATAGTCACTCCCGTGTAAGTAAAAGAGAGAGCGATGAACGATGAACTATAACTCGATCGCGCCATCATCGCGTCTCTTTTATTTACACGGGAGAGACTATCTTTTGTTCCTTTCTATCGCCGATAGCTAATAGCTTACCAGCTTTTGGTAGGACCAGTGCCTCTGATAAGTGTTATAACATCAATGTTACAACGTTTTCTACAATTGATAAGAATAGACGCAAAACGTTGCGGATTTTAGCTTGTTTAATATGTACTTTAATAGTTTGTAATGTTATACATTATAAACAGTTTTTCTAACAACATTGCCATAAACATTGAAAAGAGCGAGACTTATTGACATGGTGCATCAAAAAGTTGTCTTCTAGAACCAAACTATAATCACAAACGTAATACACGGTGATTTAAAAAGACCGTTCTATTGACTTTTTAGGTCATAATGAACAACTTTTATTTTGGGATCAATGCTGAAATCGCAAAAAAATGGCTGTTTTATACATTCCTACCGTCATGATGCCGCTCATTTTTATTTATTTATTTAAACTGTATTGCACATAAATTAAAAAAAAATGTACAAATGGCGGACTTAATGCCTAATGGCATTCTCTACCAGTCAACCATCGGGCCAAACAGAGACAAGTAAAAATGGTGCAAAGAGAATGAAAAATAACAGATTAGAATTAATCGAAAACAGCTGAAGTACAATACAAAATTATCACTATTTTACATGCATAAATAAAAATATTATACATATATACTTAATAAACTTACTATATAATTAATACATACAAATATTATATATATACTAATATTGATGGATGCTACTCGAACTCTTGTTTCAGCAGATACAGATGTACCAACCGCTTGAAAGCTAACTTGCTTGGGGCTTGTCTGAGATTTTATGGAACAGCCAAGTTTTTTTCTCGCGATTTCAGCATTGGCTCCATTATAAAAGTGACCTCAAAAGTCACTATGCAAAGTTTGAATGGCCCTTTTTAAATCACTGTATATTTTCATATGGCAGTTTAGAAATTCGAGAAGACAATATTTTTGTAATTTTTTGAAAACGTCCAATAATTGAGTTTCCAATTTGAACGCAATTATTTTAGCATTTTAATTGTATTTAGCTTAGCGTATAACATGTATAGGTGCTTCTTTTAGCATCATAAAAAAACTAGATTTTGATAATGTCTAGATTCCAGGCAAGCCCTATAGTATGAAAATAGCGACCCTGTTTGTTCCATAAAAAAAACTAAAAGCTGAGCTAAATTTGCTAGGCTTAATAATATTTGCGCATTTTTTCATAAGAATTGTACAAATTTGATGTAAACTTTGATAAAGGATTGAAGAGGAAAAAACGTGTATAGCTGATGTCGATGTTATAATTTTTCAAGTAGTTTTTTTTTGTTGACATGATAGTGTATTTATTTTGAAAATGTACTAAAAGAAGCACCTTGTTTTGATTGCTTGCTTAACCTCTTATCATTTATGGAAACCACAAAAGTACGATGTTTCTATTTTTGTCCTTAGTTGACATATAAAATGTTACAAACTTATTTGAGGTTTCTCTCGATTCTGAGTACATACCGATACATTTTTAGGTGATAAACAACCGTATTTTTTAAATACAGGTATCACAGGTATGTTTGAAAAAATATTGTGTTGTAAATTTGCATTCTGTGACGGTTCCAAAAATTGAGTGTATTCAATAATTAAGATTTTTTTATGGTTCTAACTAAGAGTGATAAAATTTGGACACTCTTAGGACTTTTTTGACAGCTAGTTAAAGATCTTGAGAATATGCCTAGTATTCTCTAAATTCTTACTAACTGCCAAACATTTACAATGAATCGTCAAGAAACAAAAAAACTCATGACCAACCACCAAAATAACGTTTTAGTGTTGCTGTAGTGTTCCACTGAAATATATCTTTAAAACACAGAAACCTTATGTTTCAAGGACCAGGGGCCCGTTTCTCGAAAGGTACAAGCCTTGTATTACAAGTGCGCGAACTGTCAAATCGTATGGGTTGTCATGGAAACACACTTGTAATACCAGGCTTGTACCTTTCGAGAAACGGGCCCCAGGCAGGCAAGCATGGTCGCGCGATAAAAGATAAAACATCAGGTCATCCCTATCGCACTTACAAATAGTGTTTGCATGCTTGCCTGCCAGATCATCAGAACTGCTGGATTCTCAGAAGGAAATGACCTCAAAGTTAAACCAAAAGGACCTGTGATAGAGCCACACATGACAGGAGGTTAGGAAAGCAGTGTTGAACCAGCGTTCAGTTGCCCTCGATGGCCTTCGCGACAAACTCGATGAACCGCTTGCCGTACTGTTCGGGGTCGCACGTGGATATGCCGTCGACGTTACTGCCGTATTTCACCGTCTTCGCTGCTTTTGCCGCCTGCAAATTATATTTTCAATACCGTAAAACACTGTTTTATCACTTAGTATAGGCACAGTATAATAAAGAGAACTATCGTACAGTATGGCCACTCCCGCTCCCCGCTGAAAGTGCCGCCCACCCCCTCTCGGTTACCTCACAGTTACCGCCTGTCAAAAACGCGAACAGTCGGCCTGTCACATTTCACTCATAACATTATTTCACTGTTTGAGTTGCAGGCGTCCATAGGTTACGGTGACCGCTTTACATCAGGCGGGCCGTATGCTTGTTTGCCACCGACGTAGTATTAAAAAAAAAAAAGCATAGTACGCGTTCACCTACACAAGCTGATACTGTGTGCTAGGAACGCGCCACTTTCATGTATTTGTATTTTTACCATAAAGGTTAAATGAAGAGTTGTAACTTAATACATCAGTAAATGCGGGTTATTTGTATAGACATAGTTAAGTGACATCTAGCAACAATCACGCGTCAACTAGCGTAAATTATCAATACTGCTACTTGTCAATAGATGTCGCGACGAACGAAAAGTCTAATGCTCGCCAATTTTTAGCTAATATTACAATAGTATTAATCAGTATTCTGTTTTCAATTCCTTCTGCTTGTAATATAAGTTGTAAACTGTTCTGATATTAAATTTTTGGCTGACGAGACACAGTTGCCACCTAGTATAGAGTAGCGGTACTGATATATGATTTGACGCGTGATTGTCGCTAGATGTCACTTAACTATGCCTATACATTTAACCCGCATTTACTGATGTATGGAGTTACAACCTTACAACTCTTCCCTTATTTATTCCTCTATGATTTTTACGGAAACGCACGAACGTGTAATGTCTATTTCAGTCAGTCTCCGTACAAGAAGTACTGACATTATCTGATCTAGTACGAATAAAATTTTGAAAAAACCCCCGACTGCGACATAGTTGACCGATTTTCATGAAACATGGCTAAGAACACTCCCGACTAACTCAGCTTTCAGACAAAAAAACTAAATCTAAATCGGTTCATCCGTTCGGGAGCTACGATGCCACAGACAGACACACACACAGACAGACAAACAGACAGACAGACAGACACGTCAAACTTATAACACCCCTCCGTTTTTGCGTCGGGGGTTAAAAATACGAACGTTACCGTAAAAATACGAAGGAAAAACATTTAGCTAGCCTATTGCAAAACTCCTCTGAAACTCGGAAGAAATTCAAAATTCCTGTCTTCCTTCCTCAAAAATATTATGTAGACTTGAACTTTTATTCGACTTGACTTGAAGAACTTTATCAAACATTTTATCTTTTTTATGAAAATGAAAATGAAATATTTATTTTTCAAGTAGGCATATTACAATGCGCATATGAACGTCAAATAAAGCTACGCCGGCTCTAACCCTACGCCTCAGCCTCGAGAAGATTTCAGTCCCCCCTCAGTTGGGAGGGGGGTATCCACTATGGGACCGGCAAGAAACTCGGCGGGCAACTTCTTTTCAAAACATTACATCTTATAACTAACATGCATTAAATAACAAGATACAATTTAACATGCAAAAGTATTCATCAAAGAATATGAACAGACTAGGTACTCTATGGCAATTAATTTCAATAAATTATATTATTGCTTAATAATACGTCGTTCTTCTTCAGAGAAAACATTTATTTAATCTAGTTTATTTTTTATTCTAGAACGTTGTTAAATATAACTTACCTGTTTCTTAACTCCGTAATGCGTCAATACATCGATGAGTGCAACGAAGTATATTTCCTTTTTAGGTGCACCTGAAAATAGGAAAACATATCCTTAAAACCTAGATGCAATCACCATGGTTACCAATTACACATGACCAGTGGGCACTCTATTTAATAATGCAAAAATTATAAAATATGGAAAAAAGCAAGAACTTATTTGAAAATTGTCCTCCTAGTCTAGTCCTAGTCTGTCAAGTCATCTCACGCTTCCAGGCTTCCACGGCTCGTGGGAGCCTGGGGTCCGCTTTGACAACTAATCCCAAGATTTGGCGTAGGCACTAGTTTTTACGAAAGCGACTGCCATCTGACCTTCCAACCCGAAGGGTAAATTAGACCTTATTGGAATTTGTCTGGTTTCCTCACAATGTTTTCCTTCGCCGAAAAGCGACTGGCAAATATTTTGACACGCATTAAATTCCGAAAAACTCATTGGTGCGAGCCGGGGTTCGAAGTCTGTCTAGTCTAGTCATCTGTGGTAAAAACTGTGGCAATGGCACTGACCTTCCTGACTAGGTATAGCGTAGATGTCAATCTCCGGTATGATGCCCGCATACAACGCGCGCCGCCCCACTCCGCCCGGCCCGGCGCCGCGCGGACTATCCGGGGGCGTCGTGAAGCCCCATCTGTAATGCACATGTGATAAAATCTCTCAACATATTTCCACCATTAGAAAAAAAGCGGCAAATTTCAAATCTGAATTTAACTTTTTCTAGTAACAGACTTTTTACCGATTATAACTCTCCGCTTCCATCAACACGATGTCTGTAATGAAATGTAAACGGTATTTAAAATATATATTTTATTTTCTTCTATGTCTCGGAATCGTGGTCGGGCTGTACCCGCCACGCGGGTGCACACGTCAGGTTTTATTTTTATTTTTTTTTACCTGTCGCCGTGCCTGTTGTCCGTATCGGAGTCTGTCTCGGACTCGGTCTCGGAGTCGTCGGGCTGTACCCGCCACGCGGGTGCACACCTTTTTTTTTTTACCTGTCGCCGTGCCTGTTGTCTGTATCAGAGTCGGTGGAGGACTCGGTTTCGGAGTCGTCGGGCTGTACCCGCCACGCGGGTGCACACCTTTTTTTGTTTTGTTTTTTTTTTTTTTTTTTTTACCTGTCGCCGTGCCTGTTGTCCGTATCAGAGTCTGTCTCGGACTCTGTCTCGGAGTCGTCGGGCTGCTGCGCCTCGGCCTCCGCCTCGCCGCGGCCGCACTCGTGCATGCCGAGCAGCAGCGAGTAGTCCATCAGGTGGAGCTTTGTTAGGAACTGTCGACAAATGTATGAGCGTTTACTATTCTGTTCGGAAAGGGGCGTTTTCCAAATTAAATCCCGAATATCGAATTTCACCAGATCTGGACGTGTCAACCAACTCGTGATTCTTCTCAGAATCACGAGTTGATTCGATCCCGACGATAAAAAATGTGTCCCAAATTTTCCATACAAAATTCGAGTTTCCAATACGTCACGCTCGTAGTAAGTTCATACTAAAATCGTGACGTAAAAGAAAAAAAAATTAGGACATATTTTTTTATCGTCGGGATCGAATCAGCTCGTGATTCTGAGAAGAATGAGCCTAGACACGTCCAGATCTGGTGAAATTCGATATTCGGGATTTAATTTGGAAAACGCCCAAAGAGAGTAGTGAAATCACTCTTCTATTTTCGCATATACTATTCTGGTCCGATAGCATGGTCGCGCGATAAACGATAAAACATGTTGCCGTCCCTATCGCACCTACTAATAGTGCGAAAGGGACGGCCTGATGTTATATGATTTATCGCTCGACCATGATCGCTCTGTAGGACAACGATAGACGCAAATCTAGTTTATTTTTGGAGATATTTTCTATAGCGGAAATGTATAAGATACATGTTTTGAAACGTTATGTAATCGTCTTTGAGTCTTTAGAACGGAGTAAAATTCGACGTCAGCCGTAAGAGTTTCAAGTAGTTTTTCCTTCGCCGCGACCCTATATTAATACGGACTCCCTGTTTGATAAAGTCGTTGTCTTTGAGAGTAGGCAGTTCCTTTTCGAACAGTCCCCACTAGGGACAGATGGGTACAAACTCACCTCAACATCAGCTGTAAGAGTTTCGAGTAGTTTTTCCTTCGCCGCGTCCCCTACACTGAGAGAAATTTGCATTGTGAATTTAACAACTTCGACTTGTTGCGGTTTATCCGTTTGAATCAGCCAAACGTATGTTTAAAACAATATGTGTCAGGTTGTTTTTATAAAATCGACTTGTTGATTCAAATATATTGCCGATTCAAATGACAAGTAGCTTGTTGTTTGAACCAAAGAGCACGTAGGCGCTATTTTAACCAAAAAACTTGTTGAACATGAAAACTGGTTGTATTTTCTCTCAGTGTATATTAATACGGACTCCCTGTTTGATAAAGTCGTTATCTTTGAGAGTAGGCAGTTCCTTTTCGAACAGTCCCCACTGGGGACAGATAGGTACAAACTCACCTCAACATCAGCTGTAAGAGTTTCGAGTAGTTTTTCCTTCGCCGCATCCCCTATGTCAATACGGACGCCCTGTTTGATAAAATCGTTGTCTTTGAGAGTGGGCAGTTCCTTTTCCAACTCCTTTTCGGACGCCTCACGGTCCACCGTTGAGCCTTTGAGATCGTATTTTCTGTAAAACACAATAAAATTACAAATAAGTCGCTAAAGAGTGTCAAAAATCGTCTATTTATGTAATAAACAATGTTATAACATTGCGTATTAAGGGCGGAAAGTGAAGGATTACGAACGAGAGGCTGTGTAAAGCCTGACGCAGAAGGCCTTTTCCATCATCAGATCAGCTCCATGATACCATAATATTGCATTGCCACGTGATTTAGATATGTGTGCAAAATCTCAGCTCAATCGGAATCTGGGAAGTGGGTCAAATTTTTCTACATTTTGACCCAAACTAACATAAATAAATAAATATTATAGGACATTCTTACACAGATTGACTGAGTCCCACTGTAAGCTCAAGATGGCTTGTGTTGCAAGTACTCAGACAACGATATATATAACATACAAATCCATACTAATATTATAAATGGGAAAGTGTGTGTGTCTGTTTGTTTGTCCGTCTTTCACGGCAAAACGGAGCGACGAATTGACGTGATTTTTTAAGTGGAGATAGTTGAAGGGATGGAGAGTGACATAGGCTACTTTTTGTCCCTTTCTAACGCGAGCGAAGCCGCGGGCAAAAGCTAGTACTTATATACATTGAAAACATTCACGACTCAGGAACAAATATCTGTGCTCATCAGCTCATCACACAAATAAATGCCCTTACCGGGATTCGAACCCGGGACCGCGGCGTAGCAGGCAGGGTCACTACGCGCTAGGCCCGACCGGTCGTCAAACGCAAGTTGAATAAGTTACTAACAAGGCAAGTTGAATAAAAACACTGACAGACCTGTGTATGTTGAGATGGTTGGAGAACACATTCCTGGTAGCGACGAGGTAGTGCTCTATACCGTCGACTGTGAGCCGGTACATGCCGAGGTACTGAGGGAGAAGCGTTTTGCCATGTCGCTCTACTATGTACTGAAAATAAACGTTAATATATTGATTATTCAAATAAAAAGCACCTGGAATATTAACACTTTCGAAACCGGGCTCTACGCGGCGCTACGACATTTTCGCTACATACGGGGAAACCCATGTAATCGGCTACGCTTCTACGAGCGGTGTACCCGACAGTCGGGTTCTTGGTAGCGAAAGTGTTAACCATGAGTTAACCCTTAACAAACACATCGGTACTGTAAGTAATTCTAGAGATATTTGGCGTTATATGCGACAGTTTCCGGGCAGTCACACTATAACGGCTCAGCCAAGACATTGGTCTAAGCGCGACAGCGGTGAGCGGCGGCCATACCTTGGAGCGAGACACAGCGATGGGACTTTTTCATTCGCACGTATGACTGCCGCTCACCGCTGTCGCGCTTAGACCAATGTCGTGGCTGGGCCGTAAGGGTGATTGTATTAATATGATGAATGAATGTTGTTGAAGGAAGTAAAGGGGGAGGAAAACCGAGAAAAAGCTCGATTGACTGTTAGAGATGATATGAAACGAAAGCGAACGATGATGATGATAATATTAGCCGTCATAGCTAAGTCACACCTCGGACACTGGCGACCAAATATATGAAAGAGGCGCGTTCCACAGTCTAAGCTCGTGTAGGTGAACACGTACTATGCTTGTATGAGTGAAATATGACGGGTAGACTGTTCGCGTTTTTGACAGGTGGTAACTTTCAGCGGGGAACGGGAGTGGCCATACTGTACGATAGTTCTCTTTATTTTACTGTGGCTAAGTACCCATAAAATATGTAAGGTAGTAGGGCAATTTTGATGGGGGGCAATTTCAATTTCTCAATTGATCATGATCAATGATAGACCCAGAGCCCAGGCCCGCCAGACCTTCCTCAAATTCTCAAGGATGAAACTTTGGGACAATGTAGAGTTCATATCGGCGGTTAATGTGTGCATATTTTCTAGTTCGGCCCATCGGCCAATTTTTTGCTATCAAGTGATGAAGGTGAAAAAAAAAAGTGCTTACTTTCCTTAAATTCTCAAGGCTGATTTTTATATATGTGTTAGAGCACGTTGTTAGAAATTGGTTATCATCAATGCCAGACCGTTTCCGCCGGCCATAACTTTTACCAGACGCGACAAAGTTGGCAAAAAACGACTCTAACTTACCTCATTTTCTCAAGCCTGATTTTGATATATGATACGCAGGGACCTATAACTAGACCGTTTGTAAGCAGCCAGACCAATCGGATGGACCCAACCATCCGCCAGACCGACTTAAAGTTTCGATATGAGCATTAGTAGAATTGAAATATTCCGGGTCTATAAAAGCTAAAAACTTGAATTTTCTACATTAAGCTACGTGTATATTGTATACTTGACGTAATAAGCGACTTTTAAAAATTTTACTTCTAAGGAAATAAAAAAATGAAAGTTTATATGTGGTGCAAGATTAATTTTAAGCTATGAATTTTGTTTACACTGCGTAAGTACATGTGTATTTTATTATAAATATAACTTTTACCAGACGCGACAAAGTTGGCAAAAAACGACTCTAACTTACCTCATTTTCTCAAGCCTGATTTTGATATATGATACGCAGGGACCTGTAACTAGACCGTTTGTAAGCAGCCAGACCAATCGGATGGACCCAACCATACGCCAGACCGACTTAAAGTTTCGATATGAGCATTAGTAGAATTGAAATATTCTGGGTCTATAAAAGTTAAAAACTTGAACTTTCTACATTAAGCTACGTGTATATTGTATACTTGACGTAATAAGCGACTTTCAAAAATTTTACTTCTAAGGAAATAAAAAAATGAAAGTTTATATGTGGTGCAGGATTAATTTTAAGCTATGAATTTTGTTTACACTGCGTAAGTACATGTGTATTTTATTATAAATATAACTTTTACCAGACGCGACAAAGTTGGCAAAAAACGACTCTAACTTACCTCATTTTCTCAGGGTGTGTAATGATTGGTATAACTTTTTTTGGTATAGTAACATTTGATATAACAACATTTGGTATATTTTTAAAGGATATAATTACTCATTTGACATAATCAACATTTGGTATAACAACAAAATATCTACTTTTATTTTGTATAATCAATATTTCGTATAACACTTATTTATAATAATCGTTATATGGTATAACTATCTATTGATATACGACTAGTATAATTTATTTATTTATTTTAAAACATATTGCCAATACACATACATACATACAATATACATTTTTGTATTGCCAATATGTAATGTGTTTATGTGACTGTTTGGTTTCTGAATAAACTAAAAAAAAAAAAAAAAAATATTTCAATGACATTACAGATAAATCCAATGCGTCATGAAACTTAAATAATAAAAAAAACAGTAAGTAATAAGAACATGAAGAAAAACAAACAATAAAAGTTTACAACTAAACAATTGATTTGGGCGATGACGTAACAGCGTGGCTCCGTTGCGTCGTTTGCCCCGGTGTAGGATTCGGCAGGTTGCCCCGGAACCGCCGAAAAACCACACCTTTCGGCCAGAAGTCTGCGCTCGCGATGGTGTACTGCAGCGGCCGCGGCACGCGCACAACGAACGAGCTGAAGTGCACGTAGTGACGCGACTGCAGCTGTTGCACCCTCAGCGTGTAGCCAGTCTTCCGGCGAACGTAGTCCACCACCTCGTCCGCCACGGCGGAGTAGTGCAGGCGAGACACATACAGCGCCCTACTCGGTGTTGCGACCCGTAGACCAGAATTAACCGGCTCTGCAGTGCCACACACAGTCTTTCGAGGCGCCCTACGTGTCTTGTTTTTCTTTCCACCAGTGTGAATCCCTCCTTATCCACACTGACGCTGGAGGACTTCTTGAGTGGGGCCCGTTCATCACGCACCTTAGTAGGTGCCTTGACCCGGTCAGCTGTTCGAGGCTGACCCACAACATCAGCATAAGCACGCTGACGTAGTGTCGAGTTTACCGGGGGCGGTCGCGCGCGCAGGGGGCGCGCGCGGAGCGGCGACACGTGCTGCACTTTTTACCGTGTCAGCATTGCGCAAACTGACCGACCGAACACTTGTGTCAGGCCGATTTATGTCCATATTAATATTTGAATCAGCCGTCCGAATTGGGGCATTCCGCAAAGTAGCGATTTCGTTGCGTAATTCGGCTATTGTTGTTAGGCTCGCTTCAAACTTAATTTTAACTTCCGCTAAACTTGATTTAAGGGCCACGATTTCCTTTTCCAAGCAGCGAACGTCGACTTGATCCGGCTCACGCGACGTCAGGATGGTATCCGTCGCTAAAAACTCCGGAATCCGGTCTTCATTCTCCTTTAGGATCTTCTTAATATCTTGAAGGGTCTTCTCCCCGGTTTCATCACCTCTCCGGTGAGGTACATATGTGCCGACGATCCCCAGGGACTGGCACAGCACTTGCTTCGCTTGACAGATGTCCTCGATGGTAAAACTCGACGCACGAGAACTTATCTGCATAGCAGCAGCCGCATCCATCTTTCCTTCCCGCAACAGCTTGTGTTTTAGCTGCAGGAAGGCGAGGAACTCGTTCACAATGGGTTGACTCGGTTTGGAGAGATCCATCGTGTCAATCGCCAACGCGGCCGAGCCGCGCTAAATTCGCAATTTATTTAATTACTCATAACGCGTCTACATCGCTGCGCGCGTTGAACTCGACTGATAATATAACCAGCAAACAATATAAAACATTCCATGAATTAAGTTTATTCTTTTTTGAAGGGATCACAGTTCTAACCTAACCTAACCTACTTTTCTGATAGTAGTACATATGTTTAAGGGTCACAGTTCTAACCTAACCCAACCTATTTTTCTGGTAGCAGCGCCTTGTGTGTAGTGGTCACAGTTCTAACCTAACCTACTTTTCTGGTAAATGATGGATCTAATTTATTGTGCAATTTTTTTTTATTTTATCTGTGCTTTAGAAAGAATTTGTGTTATACAATTTATTTATTATTGGAAATAAGCATTATACTCAAAGTATGTTATAATAAATGTTATTCGAAAAAATGATCGTTAAATTAAATAAGAATTATACAATTTGTTAGTATATTATTTTTTGTTATATTATTAAATAATTCTATCAAATCACCGTTATAATGACTAAAAATATATCAAACAAAGTTATATCGATCGATACGTACCCATTTTCTCAAGCCTGATTTTGATATATGATACGCAGGGACCTGTAACTAGACCGTTTGTAAGCAGCCAGACCAATCGGATGGACCCAACCATACGCCAGACCGACTTAAAGTTTCGATATGAGCATTAGTAGAATTGAAATATTCCGGGTCTATAAAAGCTAAAAACATGAATTTTCTACATTAAGCTACGTGTATATTGTATACTTGACGTAATAAGCGACTTTCAAAAATTTTCGTCAAGTATACAATATACACGTAGCTTAATGTAGAAAATTCAAGTTTTTAGCTTTTATAGACCCGGAATATTTCAATTCTACTGATGCTCATATCGAAACTTTAAGTCGGTCTGGCGTATGGTTAGGTCCATCCGATTGGTCTGGCTGCTTACAAACGGTCTAGTTACAGGTCCCTGCGTATCATATATCAAAATCAGGCTTGAGAAAATGAGGTAAGTTAGAGTCGTTTTTTGCCAACTTTGTCGCGTCTGGTAAAAGTTATATTTATAATAAAATACACATGTACTTACGCAGTGTAAACAAAATTCATAGCTTAAAATTAATCCTGCACCACATATAAACTTTCATTTTTTTATTTCCTTAGAAGTAAAATTTTTGAAAGTCGCTTATTACGTCAAGTATACAATATACACGTAGCTTAATGTAGAAAATTCAAGTTTTTAACTTTTATAGACCCAGAATATTTCAATTCTACTAATGCTCATATCGAAACTTTAAGTCGGTCTGGCGTATGGTTGGGTCCATCCGATTGGTCTGGCTGCTTACAAACGGTCTAGTTACAGGTCCCTGCGTATCATATATCAAAATCAGGCTTGAGAAAATGAGGTAAGTTAGAGTCGTTTTTTGCCAACTTTGTCGCGTCTGGTAAAAGTTATATTTATAATAAAATACATATGTACTTACGCAGTGTAAACAAAATTCATAGCTTAAAATTAATCTTGCACCACATATAAACTTTCATTTTTTTATTTCCTTAGAAGTAAAATTTTTGAAAGTCGCTTATTACGTCAAGTATACAATATACACGTAGCTTAATGTAGAAAATTCAAGTTTTTAGCTTTTATAGACCCGGAATATTTCAATTCTACTAATGCTCATATCGAAACTTTAAGTCGGTCTGGCGGATGGTTGGGTCCCTCCGATTGGTCTGGCTGCTTACAAACGGTCTAGTTATAGGTCCCTGCGTATCATATATCAAAATCAGGCTTGAGAAAATGAGGTAAGTTAGAGTCGTTTTTTGCCAACTTTGTCGCGTCTGGTAAAAGTTATGGCCGCCGGAAACGGTCTGGCATTGATGATAACCAATTTCTAACAACGTGCTCTAACACATATATAAAAAACAGCCTTGAGAATTTAAGGAAAGTAAGCACTTTTTTTTTTCACCTTCATCACTTGATAGCAAAAAAATGGCCGATGGGCCGAACTAGAAAATATGCACACATTAAACGCCGATGTGAACTCTACATTGTCCCAAAGTTTCATCCTTGAGAATTTGAGGAAGGTCTGGCGGGCCTGGGCTCTTGATCTATGATGATGTATCTACATCTACTGAACAGATGAACAAGCGTAACTATATAAACAGTGAACATCCTATTTTATATTATAATGAAAAAAATGTTAAACATGGAAAAGGCTTTCCTGGATTAGAAATAAACAAAGTGTCACTAGAATGACAAGATTAGATATTAGTTATCCGGAATGCATCAATTTATCGCGAATTTACATATATAATGATAACCATATCACCTGTCTATTGTTAGAGCTCGTTCATGGAAACCTTGATAGCATTTTCAGATTAACATTATCTTGCTGTTCGAAGGGAAAACAAAGACATTTGGATATATATGCACTGAGCATTTTCATGAATAAAATTCTGTTATGTTGCATAAACTAAGCGCTAGTGGCCTAGCGGTAAGAGCGCGCGACTTTCAATCCGGAAGACGCAGGTTCTAATCCCGGTTCGTACCAATGAGTTTTTCGGAACTTATTATGTGCGCAATGTCATTTGATATTTGCCAGTCGCTTTTCGGTGAAGGAAAACGTCGTGAGGAAACCGTAATAATTCCAATAATGCCTAATTATCCTTCGGGTTGGAAGGTCAGATGGCAGTCGCTTTCGTAAAACTGGTGCCTACGCAAAATCTTGGAATTAGTTGTCAAAGCGGACCCCAGGCACCCATGAGCCGTGGTAAATGCCGCGAACGAAGGAGCACGATTAAACTAAGAGGTCAAAAATTGGGCTACCTTTCAACCCACTCCATTGGCCCTTTAATTTCGATTATTAAGAAAATTTGTAGTAGAAGTTATTATAACTGTACCAAAATTTGAGGTGCCTCAAACAAACTGTCTCCGAGAAAAAAATAATTCAGTCACAAATCAATTGATCTATCAATCAGTCACCTGCCTCTGTCTTGCCCTTGTGCGTAAAAGTTTACGCACTGCATGCGCGGTCTGGTTTGACATTCTATGTATGCACGGGCGCAGTCAACGAGGCACAGCCACATTTGCCAGGTCTGGACGTGGTAATACTGTAAAGTATCGCATTATTTACAAATTGATCGTAAAATCTAAGTGGATGGTACAGATGGACAAAGTACCTGCACCTTGACCACAATTGAGTATCGTAGCTAGGATAAAGCCGGTTGTGACTACTAAAACTTGGCTCGAGATTGACATAGTCTAAAGAATTTCCAGAACCTATGTTTACTGGATCTTTTTTTTTATCCATGACTTCCATGAGCTATCCCGGCATTTTGACACGGCTCAAAAGAGCTTAAGTAGGCAATTGTTTTTCGACAGCCACTGCCATCTGAGCTTCCACCATTGGGGGCAACTTAGGCCCCATTTCTTCTTTAAATCCTGTTACCATCTGTTTGCGTAGCTGAATGCACAAATGCTCACGATAATGGCTCTTTCGTAGCTATCTATCTCTATCGCCCTTGCGTTTTGGCGCGACACTGGAGAGAGCCAGACTACATCTCTGCGGCGTTTCAGTGGCATTTCGCGTCGCAGAAATGCCATTCGGCTACAGGGCCTGCTGGGGTGTAGGGCTCGAATCATATTTCGCCATTTACTCCGGTTTTTGCCAGTTTGGGTAATCCATTAGTCCGTTTTCACATTATCCGATCCGATATCGGATGTCGGAAGGTTTTCAATGGAAAAAATCCAAGATTGCGCCTGAAATGTATGGGATATCGATCCGACATCCGATATCGGATCGGATAATGTGAAAACGCACTTAGGATTGGTTAATTCCTTCGCCCAAAAGAAACTAGAAGGTATGCTTACCGGATGGTAGTGTTTAAGAAAGGAATGCATCCTTTCCACCTCCTCCGAAGTGAGAGTTTTGAGGATAAACAGCCGGTCGTAGCTCTGATAGAACTTGGCGCCGGATTTTCCGGACGAGTCATCCGGAATGGGCTGTGACCTGCGAACAAAAAATACAAATTATTTTGTAATAATATAGCATGATAAGTTATGGACAAAGCTCGTTCAGTCCTGAATTCTCGTTTCAATCCAAACAAGGCAAACCACAACGATGGAAAATGAATAATCGGGAAAATATACATCGAAGCGGACAAGGTTCTCAAAAATACCTGACAAAAGCGAGTTTAAGTTATACTTTTGTGCACCTTAGCGCTCCTATAGAGGTATTTTACTGTAGGTAAGTGCGATTGCAGCAATCGATGGTTTTAATGTTGTTATAAAATGATGTCGATGTAATGTGTGAACGCTTTATGTCCTAAATGTTGTTTTATAGCTGAAAACTTGAGTGGTTTAAAATAAAGGAGAGGAAAATAAATTTAAATTTAGTTGGAGGCCAAAATCTTTTTCGGCTCAGCTACCTGTGGCTGGACAGTAGATTTTCACCTAAAAGTACAGCATCACCTCTACCAAATATTTGATAAATGTCACCCTTGCCATGTAAACGTAAGACCATTTTTGTTACAGAAATCGCGAAGCGTCTGGTTGGCGTCTGGTGACCGAAGAGCTGGCGACTTCCTCGCACTATGTATCAGCATTGCCATACAGCGAGGAAATTTCGCCAGCACCTTTGGAACAATGCCTAAAGGTCTTCTTTTAGTTTAAGTTACTTACTAAGTTTTATTCTTAGACTTAGTTTCTAAATTTAAATTTGTTAGTTTACTTTAGAAATACAAAAAGGAGAGTAATCTTATGTTATGTCATATTGCGTTTAAAGTAATTTGTCAACTTAACCCTTCTCTGAACCAGATAAGGTTAAGTGACACACTGACGTACTAAGTTCAACGGTTAATTACACGTAGCCTTGACAATAGAATATAGTTACAGACAATGTTGCTAACGATTGTGGCGTTCCACGTCTAGAGGGTCCTGATTATGGAGTGTAGAAAAATCAGGCGAAGGGTCATTCCAAGAGAAGACAATTCTTCTAATACTCCGGAAATTTTGTGTCTGTGTAATGTCAAAGAGGATCGAGTATTATAGAGAGTTACTGTCAAAGTAAAATGTGTAATTACAGTGCATAGTCTGCCATCTCTTGACACCGACTTGAAACTTTTGAACCTCAGTTTTGACATTGACATGTGTTAAAATGTCAAATATTAATATTAGCGCCATTTAGCCGAGCGTTCCCCAAAGGTGTAACGCCATCTAGGCCACCGTACCTTTTTCTCTATGGCTTTGAGGTACGTTTTTTTCTTAGACTTTATCCGTCTATACGGAGTTACATATGTCTTTGGTAATGTCAAATGTGATATGGATTTTAATTGTCCGAAATGTTTTTTGTAATTAATTTATTTTTCAAGACGTAACTAACATATTGGTAGAATATTATCGACCGTTACAAACTTGACTGAAGTAGCTGCAATACATAATAAAACTATTTCAACAAAATTAAAATTTTGAAAAAACCCGCGACCGCGACATAGTAGACCGATTTTCATGAAACATGGCTAAGAACACTCCCGACTAACTCAGCTTTCAGACAAATAAAACTAAATCTAAA
This sequence comes from Leguminivora glycinivorella, assembly GCF_023078275.1. Lineage (NCBI taxonomy): Eukaryota > Metazoa > Arthropoda > Insecta > Lepidoptera > Tortricidae > Leguminivora > Leguminivora glycinivorella. The sequence goes on along the minus strand of NC_062985.1, from coordinate 1,955,557 downwards.
TCGGTTCATCCGTTCGGGAGCTACGATGCCACAGACAGAAACACACACAGACCGACAGACAGACAGACGTCGTTTTTGTGTCGGGGGTTAAAAAGGTTTCTCGCGAAATGCATCCAAAGGAGAACAGCCGCAAAAGCGACAGCTTTAGATTATAGTTCCAAATCCCTCTCCGATGGCGCTAGGGGACACTAGGGAATGACACGAAATTAGACATTATCAAGAGATATTTTGCCTATGGGGGCTTTGCAGCGCCACCTACAGTTTTATGTGTGGACTTCTCATACATTAAGACATTGTGTCCCTGCCAGTGACCCTGCCTGCTAGTCGCGGTCCCGGGTTCGAATCCCGGTAAGGGCATTTATTTGTGTGATGAACACAGATATTTGTTTCTGACTCATGGTTGTTTTCTACGTATACAAGTATGTATTTATCTATATAAGTAAGTATATTGTCGCCTAGCACCCATAGTATAAGCATTGCTTAGTTTGAAGCTAGGGTGATCTGGAAAAGGTGTCCCCCAATATTTATTTATTTATTTATTCTTCCTTTTCTTTCTACACTCTATAGTCATAATGCTTCCTCTGTGTTAAGGAAAAAATTGTGTTGGAATTTTAGATAAAAAACATCCTTACTGGATGAAACATGACACTTCAAAGAAGGAAAGCCTCACTGATTGGTTGGTATTGTTGCGTGATATGAATCAATCAACCAACTAGCCTCAACCGGCCGCGGATAATTGAGAATAATCGGATTATATTATAGGCTACATGAAAACATAAAGGATTGTTTTATCTTATCGCTGCATCTTGATAGAGCTCTAAATACGTATGGCCCATTTTTGTATTTTTTTAATACATACATACAATCACGCCTGTATCCCATGAAGTAGGCAGAGCATATAAAACTACTCAAGGTTCAGTGCCACTCTTGGCAAATAAGGGTTTGAAAGAAAACGAAAATGTGACATTGCAATGACAGTTTTTCTTTCATACGTGAGAGCGAGATGATATGTTTTTTCTCTCTCTCACATAACACAAATATTTATTTACAAAAAGATAGTTAGACAGTTTTTCTTATTTATTTTAATAAATCTTAAAAGTAAAAGGGAGATTAAAATATGTGCTAGATTCGAACCAGGGTTTTCCGCTTGCCTAAACCACTCGGCCATTGCAAACATTCCAAGTATATGGCAATACATCCAAGGATTGTGGCGCCCCCTGTCCATCCCTAATGTAGTTGAATAAGTTTATATTTTAATAGTCATGTGTACTTAAAAATACGAATTAATTTAAATTTTAATAAAAAACCAATAATAAGGCGACTGTGGGATATGAGGTAAATTGTGGTGTAGGCGAGAGGCTGGCAACCTGTCACTGCAATGTCACAGTTTCGTTTTCTTTCAACCCCTTATTTGCCAAGAGTGGCACTGAAGCTTTAGTAGTTTCATGTGCTCTGCCTACCCCTTTATGGGATACAGGCGTGATTGTATGTTGTATGTTGATGTTCAATAAAAATAGTCAATTTTGTACTTGGGGTACAAACTTCCGGTTTATTTTTGGTCAGACTGTATAACATAACAACCAAATGGAAAGGTCCACTAGTGGACTAAGAGCCCAGAGCCGCCAGACCTTCCTCATTTTCTCAAGGATGAAACTTTGGGATAATGGAGCAAAAAAAAAATGGCCGATGGGCCGGGCCGGACGGGACATTAAACGTCGATACGAACTCTACATTATCCCAAAGTTTCATCCTTGAGAAAATGAGGAAGATCTGGCGGCTCTGGGCTTTTAGTCCATAGGCAAAAGAAACCAGGAACAATGATCGCAAAGTGTTACTTGAGCGTTTGATTTGAATATAATTTTATTGAGATGATTTAGTACTCATACAAGTACGCGTAGACTTAAAGAGATATCTTTGACGGAAATGTAGGTAAGTAAATAAGGAAACAAGTGCATTCCAATATTTGCTCTGAGGCATGAGATAACGCCGTCGCAACAGATTTCAGACAAGGATGGCCTGTTGCGGTACTAATGATCAGAATACATTCTTTCTTACTTTATCTTCGACCGTGGGTTTAGGGTTAAAATCATTTTCACCACACCAACTGGTAAAGGCTTACTTTGCTATTCGAAAACAGATAGCAAAACTGCATTTTATCCACAAGAGTGCAAAGTAATTTTATATTTTGAGCGGACTGGTAGAATATACCTACAAATGATGATTCTGAATCATAAATATTAAATAAATTGATAGATTTGATTAAGTTTCATGTTTTATAGTCAGTATTTTATTCGTGTTGGTGTGGTGAAAAATTTTGTGTTTCACTCGGTGGCAAAGTTTGTTTAACCTTCGTGCCTTGAAACCCTAGCAACGCTCAGGTTCCACTTTTTGAACCACGCTCTACGCTCGCGGTTCAATATTGGAATCTTTCGCTTGTTCGGGTATCAATATTGGCACGTGCGGTTAAACAAACTTTGGTTTGGTTCCAATTGGTTGGCTGTACTATAACTACGTACCTATGTATTTACCCATATCCATTGTCTTATAAGGTGCCTTGTTGTACAAATTGCAGAATTTGTTTCCCTCTTTCACTTTCTCTCATTTACCTACAGGTTAACTGAAAGAGATTACACAAAGGGATAATTTCGCCTTTGTACTTCACATCTCAATGTAGGTATAGGCACAGTATAATAAAGAGTACTATCATACAGTATGGCCACTCCCGCTCCCCGCTGAAAGTGCCGCCCACCCCCTCTCGGTTACCTCACGGTTACCGCCTGTCAAAAACACGAACAGTCGACCTGTCATATTTCACTCATACAAGCATAGTACGCGTTCACCTACACGAGCTAAGACTGTGTGCAGGAACGCGCCTCTTTCAATATATTTGATCGCCAGTGTCCGCGCGAGGTGTGGTAATTCGTAATAACAGTATTTTCTAACACAAACATACAAAGCACTCAGCCTTGAGAATGTAATTATTAATATTTGTTTCCCTTTTGACCGAAAAATTGCCGTCGGGTCGAAATAGCAAAATATCGTCCCTATTTTTAAAAAAACTTGTATCTTCCTCTGTCAATGAAAAGAAAATTGTATGTACGGAATGCATATAGACTTACTGCGTTTTAACTTTGAGGAGCAGCGTGAGATACGAGATTTTTTCAAAGTAGTGACGATATGCATCTCTCACACTTATATTAAGTACTTGTTATGTGGTAAATTGAGTCTTGAAGGATTTAGTTAAGTCTGTAGAGTTATATGAATAACAATTGATGATTCAACTATTGAAAGTTTGTACGGAAGTCGGAACCCTCGGTGGGCGAGTCCGAATCGCACTTGACCGTTTTTTTCTATTTAACTAAAATCGCTAGGTGGTTCCTGATGAGCTGAAAACATATTCTTACTTACCTGTAGTAAAACGTAAAAAGGGTCAAGAAACAATAGTAGGCAGGTACTTACCTTTATTTCATCGTGCAATTTATGTACCTAATTATCTAGTGAACCTATGCCCAAAGCATTTTGCAACTTATTCATTACACTGAAATTAATATTTTACCGTAACGAAGTGTTGACCATTTCTTTTTTTTTTGCCACTTTTATGAAGTGAGATATTTTTGAAAAAAAAATTGCTATTTCTACTCAGAATTACTAGCTTTTTCAATCCTAGTAGTTAAAAAAATTGTCCCATACAATTTTTTCTTATTTTGTTGCCATTTTCAGTACATTTTGTATGGGGTAACAAAAGAGAAAAGTAACAAAAATGTATGGAAATTCTGGGACACTTTTTATCTCCCAGTGAGATTGAAAGTACTCGTGATTTTGAGTACAATTGACCTAAAATTCCCTAAAACAATCAAAAAAATTTTATTGGCAAAAAAAAAAAGAAATGCTCTTTTATGACTTCCATATAGGCACCGGTCCCACCAAACGCGAGTAAGCGATGAGCTACCGGTGACATAATAGTTATTTTCCCCTCACTAGCTCGGAAACACGTGTTTTGTCCTTTAATAGCAGCGGGTAAAAACGCATTTTATCCACTAGTGGGTAAAGTAATTTGACCTTGAATAAAGTCAAATTAACTGCTTTAAAATTGATAAAAGTAGGTGAATCTAGTAATAAAGATGATTTACCACCTGTGAAACTCCTGGAAGCAGTGATAAACGCATTTTTTGCGTCGTAGTTTCCTCGTTTTCGAAAAGTTTTGTGTTACACTCGGGTGCAAATGTATTTTACTTCTCGTGTGTTAAAAAACTCGCAAGTTCAGGATTCTATTCTCGAACCACTCGCTTCGCTCGTGGTTCAACCTATAGAATCCTTTCACTAGCTCGTTTTTAAATTCCACACTCGGCGTTAAAATACAACTTTGCCCCCTTGTATAACAAATAAGTATTGTTATACAAGAGACACGAAACTTTTCCCCTCACTAGCGAGGAAAGTACAACGTAAACAACGCGTTTATCACTGCTTCCAGTATTTCCACAGGTGGTAAAACATCTTCATCACTAGATTAACCCACTTTTATCAATTTTAAAGCAGGAAATTTACCTCTATTCAAGGTCAAATTACTTTATCCACTAGTGGATAAAATACGTTTTTACCCGCTGGTGTTAAAGGACAAAACACATGTATCCGAGCTAGTGAGAGGAAAACGAACAAAAGATAGTCGCTCCGTGTAAATAAAAGAGAGAGCGAGCGATTTATAGTTCACCGCTCAGCCACGAACTAAGTAACGAATAGAGATGCAACGAATAGTTGTTTGGCCGGATACCGGATACCGAATATTCGGCCCAACCATCGGCCGAATATTCGGTATCCGGCCGCCGAATATTCGGTCAGTAGAAATTTACCTACAATACCTACAATTTAAGCAGGGAGCGGGCGCGTCGTGCAGGTTTTGACTTATTTCGTAGTGAACTTCGCGCGGAGTCTGGTTTTGTTTAAATGTTGTTTTTTTTACATAATAAAGTGCTATGATTTTTTACATTTTATTTGTTTACCCCGAAATCATTCAATCAAAAATAGCACATCCGGTATCCGGTCGGATAGTACGTCACTATCCGGTATCCGGCCGAATGTTAAAATAAGGGCCGAATAGGCCGGATACCGAATAGTAACCGAATATTCGGTGCATCTCTAGTAACGAACTAAGTATAACTCGCTCGCGCTGTCATCGCGTCTCTTTTATTTACACGGGAGAGACTATCTTTTGTTCCTTTCTATCGTCGATAGGTCCTCGCTTACTCGTTTTTGGTGAGACCAGTGCCTCAGTGCCAAATGTGTCTGTTATTGCTTGCAGTGCATTGCGGTGTGTAGGGTGCTTAAATGGTTCCAATTTGTAATGGCCGCGTGCCAGAAAACGATATACTCGTACGATACCGTTTTTATTGCTAATCAAAAAAATATTTGAAACGAAAAGAGTTCACGATAAGGTCTTATCGCTTTTAAGAAGCGACGCATAGAGTTAGTCTAAACTAAATCTGCAGCGAGTTTGATAGCACGGAGAGTGTGTCATAATTTCGTTATTTAATAATAGTTATTTGTTATACAAGGTTTGTTATACAACTTTGCCCAAGTTGTATTTTAACGCCGAGTGTGGAATTGAAAAACGAGCAAGTGAAAGGATTCTATAGTTGAACCACGAGCGAAGCGAGTGGTTCGAGAATAGAATCCTGAACTTGCGAGTTTTTTAACACACGAGAAGTAAAATACATTTGCACCCGAGTGTAACACAAAACTTTTCCCCTCACTATAGCGAGGAAACTACAACGCAAAAAATGCCTTTATCACTGCTTCCAGTAGTTCCACAGGTGGTAAATCATCTTTATTACTAGATTCACCTACTTTTATCAATTTTAAAGCAGTTAATTTGACTTTATTCAAGGTCAAATCACTTTACCCACTAGTGGATAAAATGCGTTTTTACCCGCTGGTATTAAAGGACAAAACACGTATTTCCGAGTTAGTGAGGGGAAAAGTAAATTAAATAAATTTATTTTGTTACCAAATTGACACGATCAAACACACGGTGTTACCGAATTCACCGCAGAGTTAGTTTAATACAAGTCTACCATCAGATAGTCTTATGCCTTATAGGGAAAAGTCGAAGAGATACTTGAGAGCAAGTAACTGCGACCAATTTTCGGTATGTTGTTGGAGATAGTACTGGGACTTAGAACACCAAAACTACCCGGATATATAGGCACAAGCCATTTAATAATACCGGGTCCCTGAGAATACCCGCGATATAGACTATCTGTACTTCCATAATAAGGCACTGGTTCCACCGCGAGCTAGTAAGCTATGAGCTATCTTTGGCTATAAAAACGAACAAAAGATAAGCACTCCCGTGTAAATAAAAGAGACACGGCGATGTTTATAGCTACTCGCCCAGCGGTGAGCTATCAATATCGCCGTGTCTCTTTTATTTGCACGAGAGTGATTATCTTTTGTTCGTTTTTATAGCCAATAGCTCATAGTTTACGAGCTCGCGGTGGGACCAGTGCCTAAATACAGATAGAAAAAGATCGCGGCGCTCCCGTACGAAACCTACAGATACTAAAACAACAGTTCGATTACCAAATCTATACTAAAAACCAACTTGTCACTCGAAAAAAGCGAGAGTTGTATAGAAAGACAGACACCTTGTGCCTAATTTTCCTTTAAATTTGCCGCCTTTTCTACTGACAAGTTAGATATGCCAGAGTATACTACCCGAATTACCCAATCCAACTCTCATTTACGATTACTCGAAAATTAGGGCATCAGATTTGGCAATCGAACAATTTTTTAAATATAAAAAATATTTTAATAAAATCATATACACCGTGTCGTGGTCGTAATCAGCGTCAATCTGTACAAACATATCAAAATCGTATGGGGGCGTAACAAACAAATGGAGGTTAAAGAACAAAGTAGAGATCATGGATATGGGATGGTAAGAACAGTGACATATACTTCGTGATGCTGACATAACCGACAAATTTTAACGGATTTTTCACATAAAAGAAATGTACGCAAGACCACCCGGGGGGGTCACCTGTATAATCCGTTTTCATAATTTTATTTCAATGTAAATGTATGAAAAATATAATGACACCCGCAGTGACTCAAAGTAACGGACGGTTTATATTAGATCCCTCCTAATTAAACATGGTATGGGGCATTCCTTGATCTGCTGACATGAACATGTAGGTATTAGTACTATTACCTACATCCTCATTGTCTTTCGAATATCAAGAAATTTAGGAACCTACATAACGATATCGAGGTTATTATATCAGTGATCGGAACTATGGGAGCATAACTTGAACAAAACCTTAGAGCTGACATAAATTTAAAATAAAACCAAGATTATTATTTTCAAATCAGTGTTAAATTTTATTTTATACCTGAATCCGAGATTTCTAATACATTACAAGGATATTCATATGTTCTTGGCTGTAAGTACTCTAAAATGTGCACTTAGGAAGTTTTGTTAAAGTTTTGCTCCTTCAAATATTTCGAAAATTCACGTAGGTACCGAATTTTCCGAAGTATTACAACAATATATGCTGCCAACAGTAGACGATTCCGTTGAATTCTACATAGGCGGTTACCTCGGTTAAAATCTGTCGGTTATTCAAACTCATGATGTATACTCGCATACACCTGTTCCACCAATGATAGATGATGGTTTAACGCTGCAGGACAGGACAGGATTGGGACACTTCCACACTTCAAAAAACTCGTAGAAAAATTCACGTCTTCAGGTGATTTGTCAAGCGGTTAGACGAATGATACTGATTTTAGGGCTGTTTGAGATACGTTGTGCCGATACAAAGTGCCAAATCTAAACCTATATATGCGTGTGGATCATTATATACATCCCTTTAACCTATTTGGTAACACCACATCTTGGTAACAAATCGTAAGAGGGTGTCAATCACGAAAAAGTGCTATACACATGCGAAGAGGAAATTTGTAACTCGCGTCGATTTATAACACTCGTTCGTGTTTTAATTAATCGCCACTCATTTCGAACTTCCGCTTTTCCGCACTTGTATCGTAATGTACCTACCTATTAACTGTACCTAATACATTTTCAGCATTTACCCAATTATACGTTTAATTTTAGTATTAAGTATCTGCTTTCCTTATTTTATGTCAACGATATCAAAACATATCCTCTATCCTAATAGGAAACAATATCGAACCTGTATACCGGGTGCCCGGTAATTAATGGACAACCTTTTAACCACCTATACTGGTCCAGAAAATCGACATTAAGGTCTAAGGTAATACTACCTAATTTACCTACTAATTTCAAAAAGTGTGAAAATCTCGAAAACCAGGCGACTTTTACTAAACCTTAAAGTCGATTTTCTGGACCAGTATAAGGTGCCCTCTTGGTGGTTAAAAGGTTGTCCATTAATTACCGGGCACCCTGTATGTATGGTACCTGTACTCGTCATACTTGTTTAACAAAAACCTAAAATAATATATTATTAACACAGATTAAATGGAATGACTCATTTGGCGACATGTTTGACGTAGTATTATTAGGATTGCAATGTGCACAGAATTCACGTTTATGGTTATTAAGTGGTATTATGTCGTAGCAGAATTCTGATTGCTTGCAGGTTGAATGCTCATGCAGACCAGTAAAAGTTTGATATTCGATTTCTTCAATAAGGATATTTTAATATTACTTTTTGCCTTCGTTTATCATTCTAAAACGTGTTTTTATTTATTTTATATAGTACTGGTTAGGTAAGTGACGTTGTTTAAGATTATTGTTTGGTATTTTAGACATACGTACTTGTAGACTCTACTGATCTAATACTACAACGATTATTTATTTTATAACCCGGCACCTAGCCAAATGCACAAACGCTGACGATGATATCGTTACAGTAGCTAGCTATCTCTATCGCTCTACCGTATTGGCGCGACAGATCCAGCCTGCGTTTCGATAGCGTTAAGCGTCAACGATTGTCATTTCAGTTAGGCCGGCAGGATAGTAAAGTCTGATATTTTTACAAGGAATCGAACTGGTTCGTCACCTAAATGTGGAAAATACGAGATAATTTTGAATATTTATTGGGCTAATTTGAAAAGAACCCATAAACGAATTAGTGACGAGAAACTGACCTACGCAAGGCAAGCGCTAGGAACATAAAGTCCGAATTGGACTAACGACAAGTCACGGTCGAAACGGTCATTGCCAATTACTGTTTTTGTTGTTTTACGTTATATGTAGGTGTAACTCGTACGGTATTCAAACGATATCGTTACATTATTTTGAAAGATTATTTTTACGTCTAAAATATGTGCCTTTTTCAATCAAAGTCAATAAGGCGTTGCAAAAAAGTACTTCAGCGTTTATGGGACCTCACCCAATTGATGATTCACGAGATGTGAGCAAGACCGTACATAATTTTAATGCATTCCGTGATTGCTTGTTGCTAGGACTATTCTAGCAGCCTGTTTCTTGCCGTTCCCATAGTGGATACCCTCCTCCAACTGAGGGGTGACTGAAACCTTCTCGAGGCTGAAGCGTAGGGTTAGAGGCGGCGTAGCTTTATTTGTCGTTCATATACGCATTGTAAGGTAATATGAATAATTAAAAATAAATTATTCTTTACAGCTAACATGTGTATTGATATTGGACAATGACAATTCACTATTAAAAAAAAATCAAGTAAAATATATTAAAACTTGTTAGACACTACAGACGGGCACTTTTATACGGACGTAGTTACGCAGAAACGTTCCAGTCCACACGAAATTGTCATTAAGTTTTAGACCTTGTATGAAAAACAAAAGTCTTTCATTTCAATGACAATTTCAGATGGATTGGAACGTTTCTGCGTAACTAAACTACGTCCATTTATTACTACGTCGGCACAAAGGTAGTTGATTGTAGATAAACGCCCTCGAGGTATTATATGCGTTTGGCGCCCTCGTCGCGCTATATTTACGAACACATTGTGATTGTCAAATATGATGAGTGAAACATTGACACTAAGACAACCGGCACAACGCAACCAAACACCGTGTAACTAATGACGTGTCAGTACAGCACACTACAATACTGTTAAATTAAAAATGAAAAAAGAAAATCGTACAGCATCAGTCCGCTGACCTCAGTCGTTTAATCGTCAGGCCCCGTTTCATGAAAGCTGTGGCGTCGTGGAATAGATTCTGCTCACAATCGCCGACAGCTGTGGGGGCGGTGGCGGATCTTCGAAGCTTGTTTATAACCTTCCTTTGCCGCGGGCGGAGGTACGAATCTGGTTTTCTAAACCTATGGGAGCGGGGTGGGATGGGGGTAAATTTAAATAAAAATTACAGAGCTGGAAATTCGCTTTGCACAGTTTACATATGGTTCAAATGTAATCAATCTCTCAAATAGGAAGGTTGACAATTGAAGCTCCAAATGTAACTGGACATAAGTTAAGCGTGACGAAATACGTCTTGTGCGTTTTGTTGAAAACTAATTTAAAATTCTGTTGAAAATACAAATCGGAAACCAACTTTAAACAGTTTAAACTAATATTCAAAATGTATTTATAAGGCCCGATAGGCACTGGTCCCACCGCGAGCTAGTACCTAAGCTATGAGCTATCGGCTATTTAGAAACGAACAAAAGATAAGCACCCCCGTGCAAATAAAAGAGACACGGCGATTTTGATAGCTCACCGCTGGGCGAGTAACTATAAACATCGCCGTGTCTCTGTTATTTGCACAGGAATGCTGATCTTTTGTTCGTTTTTATAGGCGACAGCTTACTAGCTCGCAGTGGGACCAGTGCCTTAAATAATTGAAAACACTGTAACGATTTGGCAACCGTCATCAATCGACTTTTTTTATAAAATATGTGACGGTTTATTTACATCCACACTTTGCTACAATAAAATTAGTTAACTCTATGAGGTGTCTGCCATTTTATTTTAATTTATACGTAGTTCATGTATATTTAGTTGCAACAAAACGCACACCTAACATACTTATATTATTATAAGCGAATTAAGCGGACGCCCAAGATTCATCAAGCCAAATTAAAACATCGATAAGACAGGTACTTGATCGCGAAGGGTTTTGGACGCATGTCAAAAGCCAATGTAATTTAGAAGGCTATCTAAAAATATATATCAACTTTAGATAGACTGTGTTTTGTCTGCCAGTGAAATGACTCACTCATACTGCTCATACAACACGCGACTTTTTAATAATGTCTTCTACGTGGTCTCTTAAAAGTGATGTACGGTTATGTTTACAAACATCTTTACGCCAAAGTTATAAATATATTTATAGGGCCATATTTATATTAGCTACTGAAACAATGGTGATCAGATATATCGGAGAGGACAAGGCTCTCACAAATATCTACACGCTATTGTCAAGGCAGTATTCACATTATCGGATTCGATATCGGATGTAAGACAGATCTCCTATAATTATATTAAAGAGTTTTTAGAAAATTTTACCATTACTGAAAACTTGCTAGTTCTTACTTTAAAATATACCAAAATATTTTATTGATACATTTATGTACATTATCTTTGAGTGTCCGCTTACTTCTCTCCACAAGTCCATTACTAGCGGGGTAAAAGTCTAAACCTAGACTTACCTCGTGAGGGATTCTTTGTAGTCTAAGTCATCGATACCGAACCTTTCCCGAAGGTTCCTGAACACCAGCGGGCAGTATTCCTTCACTTTGAAGTGAGATGGCATGTTTTCCCTGGTAAAAAATGATTATGTCAATTAGGTGCAAGGACATAAGAAATTGTACCATTTGTACCTAAGCAACCGTAGTACCATATGGAAAAGACTATAGGACACATAATTAGGCTTAGAAGACTTTTTGTAGCAAACCGTAAAGATTTTAGAACCATGGTATGCTTGCTATAAAAAGTCCTAAGCCTACACATAATTTTTGATTATACCGTCATGTCATGTTATGTTCAGACTAGCGGTCTATATGCACGTATAAATCAAAGTAGTCTTCTGTATAGGGAAAAGTAATATGCGTGTAAGCGCGTGTGGACTGAGGGAGATGGACAGTAACTACGGGAATTTATATTTGTTAAAGTTCACTATTGAAAGTTTAAAAAAATCCTTTAATCCCAACCAAATTGTAATGCACAAAAGATATTAGGCTGTAGCCATGAATGTCAGTTGATATATCGATAAAATACTCAGTTAATTTATTCTAAAACACTTCTTAACTTATTCGCAACAATTGCTGAACATTTATCCACAACATCTCCATGCTTAAGTTGTGGCCAATAATGGCAATTCGGCCTTGTCAATTTCATCTTTTTGATGTTGTCTTCCCAGTTGTTCTCCAGAACAACCAGAACAGTACTTAAGTACTCCCCATAATTTTATTATGAATGGAAATTATGTTGATATAAATCAGTACTTGGTCATCCCATTGATTACAGAGATCACTACGCTTTACTATACTTACTTGTTAAACAAATGGTTGTCGACTTTGAGCTTGGAGTAAGCTCTGAAGTCATCCGGCAGCAGCATAACTGGTATGGACACATGGCTCAGTTCATTTATCTGAAAACAATTCATCTATTTCAATCTGAGCATTTCAGTCAATTTTATTGTCAAGTCAACTTTAAAAAAAGTATTTGTAAAGCCGTGTCTCGATATAGCACGACTGCCGCGCAAGCCAATGTTGGATAGTTTGCTGCTGTATATCGAGACGATCTGAACACTTACAATATATTTTAGTACCCTGAATCAACCTGGAAAGTGAAGATGAAGTATCAAATACTCTACTACTTATTTTATTGTCAAGTCAACTTTAAAAAAGTATTTGTAAAGCCCTGTCTCAATATAGCGCGACAGCCGCGCAAGCCAATGTTCGATAGTTTGCTGCTGTATATCGAGACAATCGGAAGGTTTACAATATATTTTAGTAGCCTGAATCAACCTGAAAAGCGAAGTTGAAGTATCAAATATTCTGATACTTGGAAGGCTTGTAATACTATCAAATCGTTATAAATTCTTATATGATGTTTAATTGGAATCTTATTTGATAATTACAGAATACAGATGCTTTTTTGTACCCTAACATTTGTGGTGTACATGTAAATATTTCTTTAAAATCTCAACACATTCACTACCAGACAAAAAATGGCTCACTATGTCAGAAACCAGTCATAATCTATGACCACCCACTAGTATGGCAACAATCTGTCACGACAATGTTAGATCCACCAATTTTTTCTGATCGACAAGAAAGTGAAAACTGAACTGTTACATAGTGAAATAGATAGCACCCGCCAGAAAGGCTTCCCAGCGGTGACATATATTATTGATTATTGTTTTATTGTGAATATATGTAGTACATTTTATTTAATTTAGCATACAATTATTACAAGTTTCAATTATATCAAGTTATTGTTTTCTGTAGTATTTGACTTAAGAAATCAATATTTATAGATTGCGGGCATTAAAAGTGCGTGATGACTGCGTATTTTTAATTAAATATGTGTATGTTTTTTTTTTAATTATGGACTCCGAAAACGGTGTTGGCCAATGGAGTGACGTCACATAATTCAGATCAACTATGGAAATTAGAGGTAGTAATCTGATCTCCATAGAAGCAACCTCTATTGTATTAAAATTCATAGTGGTTGACGGGTGTGACAATGTGAAATATTTTTTTCTAAATATACTGACGTCATGTCATAGATATTCTATAGATTAATATGGCTGATGTTGTTTCTGCCTGATCACGTAAAAGTAAACTTTAAATTATTTTTTTGTGGGTTTTTAAGTCGTAATAAAATATGGTAATATTTTTTTTTGTTTAATTAGACAGTAATTAATAATATAAGACATACTTTGAAAAAGGGTCAAGTAGCCTATTGGTGATATCTAAATATTCCCATTGAAGTCATTTTAATACAAGTGGTTAATGGCAAAGTGCTGAATAGCCAATTAAACTTTGGCAACTCCAAAATGACCCTGTCGCCGGTCATAACTCATGTTATCTCTATTTATAGATCCCTAATCACGACGATAACACGGTGTCAAAAACGGGATATTGATCAAGTACCAGGTGACAGCACCAGTTAGCAATCACCCAGCCAAGTGCCAGCCATCCATGCGATTAGTAAACAGTTCGGAACCACAACAATCCGGTACCGAAGGAAATGACATAATGCTGTTGCGAGACGAGATGCCTCTACATAATCGCCACAAATCCTATTAGGCGTACATTACCGTATTCCAATTAATTTCATAATATCCTCTCAGGTACTCACCGTGTGGTTAACACCCCACATAAACACAGACAGAAGGGGCTCATTAGCACGAAACAATTTGACTTTTTGATGTTTCACCCGAATGTGTTTCTTTTTCAACTTGCTCAAACCAGTGCTTGGAACGGACATTTTGGATTTGTTTACACTAAATACAGTCAGATACTTGAGCTTATTTTGACACGGCCCTGGCTAAACCATTTTCAATTGACGGGAAGGATGTCGAAATATGAATGAAGTTGATTAATTTGGAAATTAATTACAGAAATACGACACCCATCAATAAAGAGCAAACGGCTTTTTGACAGAAGGACGACGGCGGGTGGATAAAAAAAGTAATCATAGACAAAGTTAAATACATAGGTGCTCAAAATAAAGTACCGCTCGCCAGTGACAATAGTCAGTGTCTTTATTTTGATTATAAATATTGATTATTTTTAACATTCTAGTAATATAACACATGCTAGTATAGTAGAAACCATGTAGAAACTAGTACACAAAAATAAAATTTCTCTTCTCGCACATTCTCGCATCATTTTGTGGTTATGGGAAATTCTGAACGAAAGTTAGAAAAAAAAGGGCGGGAATCCGAAACAGCAAGGCGGCTTTTTTGAAAATTTTTCATTAATTGGGTTTTAAGTCCTTTTTTACTAGCAAAACCTACATAATTTTGTCATCTTTTTCATTAAAACTAACTACAAATTGAAATTCTTGAAATAAACCTTTGATGAGCCCGGGAAACGGGGGTGCGGGCGGCGGCCCCTCCCCCATGGAAACAGACACCGCCAAAGTTTCTTCAAAAAGAAAGAAAAACAGAGAAACACCGGATTCTGATGATACGTGCACATCACGTAAACAAAAAATGACCCACATACGAAGCAGGCGTGGTCTTTTCAAAGATCACAATCCTATATACGAAGACCTGACCAAAAAGGAATATGCCATTCTATTACAGTCCGATGCCAATGAGGCCACGCATAAAATTCCCATGGACATCCTCAAAGTTAATAGGATACTAAAAGAAGTCACTGGAGTTCAGTATGTTAAAGCAGCGGGTAACTTTTATGTAAAAGTTTATTTTGGTTGTGCCAAAGATGCTAATGCATTTTTATTGAACAATGCTCTATTACAAGCCAACAACTGGAAGGCAACAATCCCCTACGATAGTATTGAATGCCAAGGAATAATTCGTGCTCCCGTTGATCTCAGTGAGGAGACATTACTTGACGAACTAAAAGCAGACTGCATGGTTCTCGGTGTGAAGCGATTTGCCAAAAAACAAGAAAATGGTCAATATAAACCGCTTCCGACTGTTCTGGTGACATTTATGGCTGCAACTAGACCCGACCACGTCATCTATGATCACATCTGGATGCCTGTACAGGAGTACATCAGGCCACTGCTGCAGTGCTTCAGATGCTACAAATTTAATCACGGTAGTGGAGCTTGCAAAAGTTCACAAGTTTGTTCCATTTGTTCGGCAGGACATTTTTACAAGGAATGTCCCACACCTTCTGACTTCAAGTGCTCAAACTGTAGTGGACCCCATTCGGCAGTTTCATATTCTTGTACGGTAAAGGCGGAAAAAATTGTTCAAATTAAGAACAAGATCAGTGGCAAATTCTCTTATGCTACGGCAGCTGCAGTAGCTGTTACACCTAAAAACAATACCAATAATACCTCAAATAGTAAGATGCAAAAACCACCTGCTAAGACTCCTCAAGGACGTGCTGTGATTGCTGATATCCTGAACTCTGATATTGTTCTTAATGCAATTACCAAAACAATTGTAGAGTTATTGAAGAAAAAAGAAATCAATAATACTTCCTCTGGTCCTATTCCTATAACCTCCCAAATGGTAAAAGAACAGCTTTTAACAAGTTTCACAACTTAAATTATGGATAGGTTAGGTTTTAAAGAATTAAAAATACTTCATTGGAACTCCAGAAGTCTATTTCCTAAATTAGGTCAGTTAATACATTTTTTAGATAACTGTGATGAGAGTGTTGACATCATACTAATTAATGAAACTTGGCTGTCACCTAGCAAAGTTATAAAATTGCCTGGGTTTACTGTCATTAGAAGAGACTCTAACCATCCCCACAGTGGCGTTGCAATTGCTATCCGTTCCAAACTCAGGTTTAGTGTTGTCAACACTTCATCACAGTACCATTTCCAAAATATTCTAATTACTGTTGACATTAATAATTTTTTTCTAGATTTGTTGTGTGTATATGCACCTCCACCTCCAAATGGTAAGTTTAGTATAGATTTATTAAAAGATTCGTGTTCAAAATTTGTAAGCAATAACCGTCTCATAATAGGTGACTTCAACGCACATCACTCCTCCTGGAGTTCAAGAGTAAAAAATGATGGAAGAGGTAAGGCTCTTCATGCTTTTATAGAAAATTCTGATTTTGTTTGTTTAAATGACGGCACGATCACGACTTTTGCTCCGTTTGGCCAACAAGGTAATGTTTTGGATTTAGTATTCGCATCCCGAGCTCTTAGCTCTAGTTGTTCGGTATCTGTTCTTGATGATCTTCTTAGTAGTAATCACTTCCCTCTGCTCATTGGTGTAGTTTTTGACTCGCCTACTCCAATATCTAAGAGTCCGGGTATTAATCTTCGCCAAGATAATTCACTAGCTAATGTAAATTTCAAAAAGATTGACTGGGCCAAGTTTAAAAAGTTATGTGATGTTGAATATGAAGCTTTTCAGTTTGTAGATAACCCTCTAGAAAATTATACGAAGTATTTGAGTATTTTACATGACATATTAATGACGTTTTCTAAAAAATGTTACCAGTTTAATAAAAATTTAAAAGCTACTCCTTGGTGGAATGAAGAATGTGAATGTGTAGTTTTACGAGCCAAAATAGCCTTACAATCATACAAAAAATATCCATCTGTAGAAAACTACATTTTATATAAAAAATTAGATGCCTTTAAGAAAAGAAAACTATTTGAAATTAAACGAGAGTGTTGGTCTAATCTTTGTTCTTCCTTTAATCGCATGACATCGAGTAAAATTATTTGGGATCACATACGCCGATTCAAGCATGCAAAACTTAATTTAGTTTCATCATCTTCAAATCTGTTTCAAAATCCAGATAATTCGACACTGTTTTTAGACAGGATTGCTTCAGACGATAATCATATATCAAATGGTGACCTTAATGAGTACTTTGAGAATTGTGGCCTCCCGGAGGCTCAATGGATGGTTAACAACTTTTCTTTTAATGAGTTTTTAGCTGCACTAGAAAATAAAAAAGATACATCACCTGGGCCTGATTTCATTTCTTACAGTGTCATCAAAAACTTACCTAATCACGCCAAAGAAGTGTTATTGCAAATATTGAATGATTTATGGCAAAATAATTGTATTCCTCCAACTTGGAAAACACAACACGTTGTTCCAATTCTCAAACCTTATAAGGATCCTAATTGCGTTGAGTCATATAGACCTATTTCCTTAACATCCTGTTTCGCGAAAGTTTTTGAAACAATGTTAAAAAATAGACTAGAGTGGTTTACGGAAAACAGCAAACTTATTCCAAGTACTCAATACGGTTTTCGGAAAGGTAAAAGTACAATAGATAACTTAAGAGCGCTTTCAAAAAATCTGCTTGCTCAAATTTCGACGCCGGCGGCGCTGGCGTGCGCCTGTGTGCAGGCGCACACTATAACCAGAAGCATAACGATTGTAGCCTGCGGTACAGACATAGCGTGCGATCCTCTTCGAACCAACCTTACGTGCGGCTAGAGCGAAAGGGATAGCATTCATGGTCGGTACCGCCACGCCGTCAGTAACGTTGCGGACTAACCATTATTGATACTTGCGTAAAAACACCACCATATATATTACATATTTGCATACATGATTTCGTGCATAAATACTTGACCTTTTAGTTTAATTATTAAACTTATCACAGTTTTTTTTATTAAAACGTGTGTAGCCTTGGAAGAAATAAATTAAAAAACTTTTATAATATAATAAATTGTGTATATAATATTGTCTTCTGTCACCGCGATAGTTACTCATGAAATAAATTTATGGAATCAGATTATATCGCGTATAATGAATATAATCCGTTTTCTTAGTTTTATTTCATTTTGTATATGAAATGTTTTCTAGGTTCTTTTCGGTGAAGGAAAACAACGTGAGGAAACCGGACTTATTCCAATAAGGTCTAGTTTACCCTTTGGGTTGAAAGGTCAGATGGCAGTCGCTTTCGTAAAAACTAGTGCCTACGCCAAATCTTGGGATTAGTTGTCAAAGTGGACCGCAGGCTCCCATGAGCCGTGGAAAATGCCGGGATAACGCAAGGAAGATGATGATGTTTTCTAGGTACATATATATAATGGAACTAAGATCGGTTTTCTTTAATTTTAAGTAGTTTTTTTTATATTTAAAATGTGTTTTTAGGGTTTCGTAGTCAACTAGGAACCCTTATAGTTTCGCCATGTCTGTCTGTCTATCTCTCCGTCCGTCCGTCCGTCCGCGGATAATCTCAGTGACCGTTAGAACTAGAGAGCTGAAATTTAGTACCAATATGTAGGTATATCAGTCACGCCGACAAAGTGCAAAAATAAAAAGTGGAAAAAATGTTTTATTAGGGTACCCCCCCTACACGTAAAGTAGGGAATGATTTTTTTTTCATTTCAACCCTAACGTATGATTTATTGTTGGATAGGTATTTAAAAATGAATTAGTAGAGCGGCGAGAGGGTCTCGGAAAAAGTTGATGTGACTGGAGAGTATACTGCTGACAAGTGGTATCGTTGTGATCGGTAGACTTTACTGAGTACGAAATAATGACTTGTCGCATTTTCAGACTGTGGGGGGGTTAACTATGACGTCACAAAGATCGCGGTCCCGGGTTTCATTTTTTTGCCAATTTTGTCTAGAACCCCTTATCCAATTTTGAAAAATGAGGTGTCAATTGAAAGCGTATAACATGCTGATTAAGATTTCTTATATGTGAAAAGTATAGTTTTGTTAGTTATTTTTTAATTAACAATAATGCAAAAAATACTTTTTTTTTTACTCTCTTTTTTGATTTTTGTGACTCAAAAAGGCAATGAAAACGGCCACTTAGCTAAAAAATATGTTATATAAATCATTTAACTACATTATTAAGCTATCTGTTGCTTTTTAAATTTCTACGATCGGATAATAAATAAGCAAACTACAACCACATACCTGTAGGCGGGGAGTACCGCTTGACACGCGTTCCCATACATTCGGCGTCTATCAAATTACACCTCGCGCAAAATTCGTTTCAAGCAGATATACCTCTAATCTTATTCATCGTAACCTATCAATATTGGTATCATTTGAAAGGACAATTAAAGTACTTTAAGAAACAATGTCAATCATTTTCTTAAAATCAGTAATCGCCAGTCTGCGGTGGTTACAAAGGAAAAAAGTGGGTATGCAATTTGACTGGTTTCCTAGGTTTGATACCCTAGACGAGTTTAAAAAAGGAGGTAAAGGTGACATATGGGTTTTTCTCTGGCCTAAAAGCTACACAGAGGGTCAGGGGAGAAAAAAACTAGGGTTTGAGTTTAGTTTTAAGTTATTTTTTCCTTTATTTGTTGATTTTATTGTGTTTAATTTTTTTGTAATTTTATCAAGGATACACGTTGGTTTCTTTTGCTAAAAGTTCCCTTTTTTGTGAGAAATGTTATGAATTTTATGGCATTTTCCGATAGAGACTAAAATTAACTTTCAAATAAGGCCAAATAGTCATACTTTTACTTATATAATATTAAGGGTATGGCTATGTATCAGTAGGCCACATAGTCATACTTTTACTTATATAATATTAAGGGTATGACTATGTATCAGTATGACTATGTGGCCTTATTTGAAAGTTAATTTTAGTCTCTATCGGAAAATGCCATGAAATTTATAACATTTCTCATAAAAAAGGGAATTTTCAGCAAAAGAAACCAACGTGTATCCTTGATAAAATTACAAAAAAATTTAACACAATAAAATCAACAAATAAAAGAAAAAATAACTTAAAACTAAACTTAAACCCTAGTTTTTTTCTCCCCTGACCCTCTGTATAGCTTTTAGGCCAGAGAACAACCCATATGTCACCTTTACCTCCCCTTTAAACTCGTCTAGGGTATCAAACCTAGGAAACCAGTCAAATTGCATACCCACTTTTTTCCTTTGTAACCACCGCAGACTGGCGATTATTGATTTTAAGAAAATGATTGAGATTGTTTCTTAAAGTACTTTAATTGTACTTTCACATGATACCAATATTGATAGGTTACGATGAATAAGATTAGAGGTATATCTGCTTGAAACGAATTTTGCGCGAGGTGTAATTTGATAGACGCCGAATGTATGGGAACGCGTGTCAAGCGGTACTCCCCGCCTACAGGTATGTGGTTGTAGTTTGCTTATTTATTATCCGATCGTAGAAATTTAAAAAGCAACAGATAGCTTAATAATGTAGTTAAATGATTTATATAACATATTTTTTAGCTAAGTGGCCGTTTTCATTGCCTTTTTGAGTCACAAAAATCAAAAAAGAGAGTAAAAAAAAGTATTTTTTGCATTATTGTTAATTAAAAAATAACTAACAAAACTATACTTTTCACATATAAGAAATCTTAATCAGCATGTTATACGCTTTCAATCGACACCTCATTTTTCAAAATTGGATAAGGGGTTTTAGACAAATTGGCAAAAAATTGAAACCCGGGACCGCGATCTTTGTGACGTCATAGTTAACCCCCCCACAGTCTGAGAATGCGACAAGTCATTATTTCGTACTCAGTAAAGTCTACCGATCACAACGATACCACTTGTCGGCAGTATACTCTCCAGTCACATCAACTTCAAAACTAGACGACTTTTTTCAATTCCGCCGCCTTACTAAATTACTGAAATCGTTTTTTGATAATATTAATATTTTCGGGAATAATCGCTCCTAAAGGAAAAAAAGGGTGTCCCCCCCCCTCTAACTTTTTAACCATATATTTAAAAAATATTTAAAAATCACAAAACTTTATAAACTTTCTAGGAAAACTGTTTTGAACTTGATAGGTTCTGTAGTTTTTGAAAAATATGGAAAACTACGGAAGAGCCGAGCGGCTATTTACCAACGCGGCTCTAAAAACCGGCCGAGAGCGTGTCGGGCCACGCTCAGTGTAGGCACTGAGCGTGACCCGACACGCTCTCGGCCGGTTTTTAAATATTATGTTGTTTTAATTGCATGGAGCACAGAAAGGTCCACATCTATGTATTAGTTTTTTGTAAGGAAATACAACTCTACGCTACGCCTACCTGCTTTAGTTGACTGTTGACACACTGAGACAGTGGATGCGCCAGAGTATGAAAGAGTGATTACCATCTCTTGTCAAAGATCTTGTTGAGACGAATCAAACGAACCCAAACACGAAGTGTTTTCAAGACCTGGTCGTGGAATACTCTTGACTACCTTCCAGCTTCATCATCAGATCCTGGGTACCATCTCTTGTCAAAGATCTTGTTGAGACGAATCAAACGAGCCCAAACACAGAAGAGTTTCAAGACCTGGTTGTTGAATACTCTTGACTACCTTCCGGCTTCACCATCAGATCCTGGGTACCATCTCTTGTCAAAGATCTTGTTGAGACGAACCAAACGAGCCCAAACACGAAATGGTTTCAAGACCTGGTTGATGAGAACTCATGACCATCTTCCGGCTTCATCATCAGATCCTGGGTACCATCACCTCTTGTCAAAGATCTTGTTGAGACGAACCAAACGAGCCCAAACACGGAGTGGTTTCAAGACCTGGTTGATGAATTCTCTTGACTACCTTCCAGCTTCATCATCAGATCCTGGGTACCATCTCTTGTCAAAGATCTTGTTGAGACGAACCAAACGAGCCCAAACACGAAATGGTTTCAAGACCTGGTTGATGAGAACTAATGACAACCTTCCGGCTTCATCATCAGATCCTGGGTACCATCACCCCTTGTCAAAGATCTTGTTGAGGCAAATCAAACGAGCCCAAACACGAAATGGTTTCAAGACCTGGTTGATGAGAACTCATGACTACCTTCCGGCTTCATCATCAGATCCTGGGTACCATCACCTCTTGTCAAAGATCTTGTTGAGGTGAATCAAACGAGCCCAAACACGAAATGGTTTCAAGACCTGGTTGATGAGAACTCATGACTACCATCTGACTTCATCATCAGATCCTGAGTACCATCTATTGTCAAAGATTTTGTTGAGACGAGTCAGTAACCTAAAATGATATTCAATAATAAATAATACTTACTAAAAATATTAGTCAAGTTAATTAGTTAGTTACCAAAGTCGTCAACCCAAGGATCAAAGTTTTCGGTCGCAGTATACATGCAACAGTACAGCCAAACACGCACACAAGTGCGGTTTTGGACACGGTGGGTGCCGCACACAATGACAAAATAACTTCGCGATCGTCGAGCCGCGTGCGGAGCGGACTAACATACGTCCTGCCTCTACAAGCTCTGCCGCGGTACTGACATCGCAAGCGCGCGTAACCGGTAATAAGGAGGCATTTTTAAAAAATCGTCAAAAATATTAAATTGCAATTAATAGAAAACTTTTGCATAAAATCTGTTTGAGTAAGCGTTGCAGATTATTTTTATATTAAAACTACTTCAAAAACACGTAACTTTTTGAAGAAATTGACACTTATTCTGAGGTGATTTCTGAAACAAATTGGATTCATCATATCCTCATTTACTCTATTCTAAAGCCTTATAACAAAGAAGTAGTCTCAGAAGATTGTAGTACAGGATATAAATAATACAAATTTACCACTTGAAGCATTCAAAACTATCCAAATTTTACAAATTAGACGGACTAAGTCAGCACTTTTCGCGGGTTTTCCTAAACATGCACCAGAAAAAAAATCATAATTAATTAAATGAGTTAGTTTTTAAAAATCCAGTCTCACAACATGTAAGTTAAGAAGATGTCCTAATCGAATCCTGAACTTAATAAGTCTTTTAGATGACGGAAAGTGTAGCATTTTGCCGACTAAAACTATCAATTTTACATTATTACGACGTTTTCGTTGAATGCCCTCTTAAGTTGTTTAATTGGCGATGTTAAGAATAACTTTCGATCTAATCAGTATACATTAGCTGTTTTTTTAGATATTAAAGGGGCATTTGACAACATTGATCACGCATATCTTATTAAAAGTTTATCTATATTGGGGTTTCCTGGGCATATTTTACGTTGGTTATTTAATTTTCTTAATAAAAGATCTCTAACTTTAAAAATTCGATCTACTTTAATAGGTTCTAAAGTTTCTACAAAGGGTACTCCTCAAGGCTCTGTATTATCTCCTCTTACATTTATACTAAGTTTGGTTTGTTTTATGAAAGAAATTCCGCATTCTGTTAAGCACTTATTTTATGCAGATGATTTGGTTTTATATGTAAACTGTAATGATATAAAAGTTGGTGAATCTATTATGAACGACTGTCTGCGTAGTATTCATAACATATTAACAAATTCACTAAAACTTGAAGTTAATGTTTCCAAAAGTTCTGTAATTCTCTTTTCTCAAAATGGCTTGCATTACCCTCAAGTTTTATATAATTCTAGCGTTATTCCTGCTCAGTCTTCTGTCAAATACGTTGGCCTATTTCTTGATTATGATCTTTCGTGGAAAACTCATATTGATACTATTTCTAAAAGAGCCGAACTAGGTTTAAATATATTGAAGTCGTTAACAGGAGTAAAATGGGGAGCAGACCCTAAGGTTCTTAAGACTATATATATCGCAGCTATTAGAAGTAATTTTGATTATGGTTGTATGTTTTTTGCTGATGCGAATATCCACCTTTTAAGGAAATTAGATATTATTCAAAATAGGGCGCTACGAATTATTACTGGAGCTATGATGTCATCTCCAATTAATTCTCTGGAGATAGAGGCTGGCATTGTGCCTCTATTTATACGTAGATCTTATATTACTGATAAATATGGCCTTAAGTTAGTTAGTCGTGATAATGAAGTAGCTTATAGATACTTGACCTATGTCAACATACCAAATTATAATTTAGTACCGCTTACTAATTCTTCTTCCATAAGTGGAGTTATAACGTATTTAAATTTTGAATTCCAAGATATAGTGTATTGGTCGCATTTGCTTCCCTGTTTTGAACATGAATACTATGATAGCATGCGAGACGTGGTTGTTGAACTCATCAAATTTGAATCAAAATATGACTTCTTGGAGTTTCTTGATATGAAGACTGATTTTATTAAACTATATACAGATGGATCAAAGACTAAAGATAGGACCAGTTTTGCGTTTTATGATTCTTTTTTGAACTTAGGAAAAGTGTTTGAATGTAGTAGTTACTTTTCTGTATTTTCGGCTGAAGTATTAGGCATAATTTACGCTTTAGAGCATATTAACGATAATTATTTAAATAAAACCAAATTTTTAATTCTATCTGATTCCATGAGCGCTTTACAAGCTCTTAAAAATAAATGTCTAAGTGCAACTGTTAACTATTTAATTTATAAGTTAAGAAGCTGTTTAAGTTCTTTAATAGATAGAAATATAATTGTTGAATTTTGCTGGGTTCCTGGACATTCAGGAATTTTTGGTAACGAGCTTGTAGACACGCTAGCCAAATCTTCTGAAAATATTCAAGTTTGTAATTTAAAAGTACCTTATACCGATTTAGTTCCTTTTGTTAGAGAACTTATGATTAGACGTTGGAATAACTCGTGGTCTAAATCCAAAGAAGTTAAAGGCAAATGGCTAGCCGAAATAGTCCAGGCTCCCAGCACCAAGTCGTGGTTTGAATATCAAAGAAAATATATAGAAAGGAGATTTATTACAACTATATGTAGATTGCGAATTGGTCATGCTCGTTTTCCAGCACATCTTTTCCGATTAAAATTAAGTGATTCCGCTGCTTGTCCATATTGTAATTTTAATTTGTGTAATCTTGACCACATTTTCTTTAACTGTTCTTCATTTAATTTGCAGAGGTTGTTATTTGTTGCCATGTGCATGGATACGGGTTTTCAAGTTCTGCCAAACTCTGTACAGGCTCTTTTAAAATATCCACAATTGTACCCTGCAATTTGTGAATTTGTTATGCACACTATTGGCGCTCTGTAAATAATTTTTAATTGATCGAAACTACTTCTTATTGATAAAACATTGTATTGTGTAGTTACTAAATAGTCATAAGTTTATCATTTAAATATGTGCAATTATTTACTTTTATGTTTAACATAGTAATTGTTATACCTGTACTTAATTGTTTCTTCTGTTTTATTAAATATTGTATGTTTGAGCTGATGGCCAAGTTGCCAATGCTCCCAATAAATTAAAAAAAAAAAAAAAAAAATGAACGAAAGTTAAATGTCAAAATATATTGACAGTAGATAATCGAATCGAAGTCCTGTTTGACGGCTTCACGGCGGTTTTAGTTGCCTGGAAATCGGCTTTTATAAAAATAATATCGTTTTTTTTTCCTTCTAAACTCTAAAGCTAGTCTATATGTGGTAAAACATAACAACTACAAAATGGTGATACCCAGCCCGTTCGTCTATTGGGCGCAAACAGAGAAGGAAGTATCCTTGAAGATCGACTTGAAAAATGTTGTAAAGCCCGATGTGAACGTTCTGGAAAGCAAGATTAAGTTCTCCGCTGACGGCATAGGTGCTCACGGCAAAACACTTTACGAGTTTAGTTTAGACTTGTACTCTCCCATAAAATCGGTTAGTACTTCTAATATTTTATGATACGATAAGGCTACTCTGCAGTAACGATGTTTCGTATCGTTATGTTTGTTTAATAAAACCTGTTTAATACAGTAGCCTTGATCTTGCTAAGCGCTGTCTGAAAATATTGTCGTGAATAAAAAAATTACTTTTCTCAAACATGCAATGAAATATTGTCTTTACGTTCCTTAAAATGGGCTGGGAAGTATCGCTTTTTGGGCGCAACAACTCGAGAGGACTGTAAAGGGATTTCATATTATTTTTTAGGCCTAGGCCTGCAAAGTAACTTTTTTTTATAAAATATTGTCCTTTAGAGCATTTTTTTTTATTTCATTGTATGTTTGAGAAAAGCACTATACATGCCTCGGCCTGAAAACGGCCTGAAAACAATTTTTTTAATAGTACATTACATCAGAGGCCGGGAAAATGAGGATTTCCGGCCAAGTGGGTATATACATAGGGATAGGGATACGAGGCCGGGAATCTGTTTTCATGCCGAGGCATGTATAGTGCTTTTCTCAAACATACAATGAAATAAAAAAAAAATGCTCTAAAGGACAATATTTTATAAAAAAAAGTTACTTTGCAGGCCTAGGCCTGAAAAATAATATGAAATCCCTTTACAGTCCTCTCGAGTTGTTGAGCCCAAAAAGCGATACTTGTCAGCCCATTTTAAGGAACGTAAAGACAATATTTCATTGCATGTTTGAGAAAAACTATTTTTTTTTCTAGATTGAATCTGACAGTGAGTACCCAACAACGGTGCGCATATTCGATAATCGCGTGGAAGTGATTCTGGTGAAGGAAAAGCCGTCATGGTGGCCCCGACTGACAGCACAACCTCAAAAACCAGCCTGGGTGAAGGTAAATATTATTTTCACTGATGAAATTTTGTTACTCGCTTCTGAAATGTAGAGCTCCAATAAAATTCTTCGACTGACTCAGGTCTCGAGTAACTTCGGCTGAAACGGGTAACGACTTTCTAAGAAAGTTTTCTTTTTTTTTAATTTGAACCTTATTGCATAAATTAGGAGGAATGTTGTATAAGGGGATGGAAGACAAATCATACTTTTTCTTACTAGACAAATCAAAAATCGGGTTTAATTGAATTACTTTGTAATCCATACTAATATTATAAATGGGAAAGTGTGTGTGTCTGTTTGTTTGTCCGTCTTTCACGGTAATACGGAGTGAGGACGCGACGTGATTTTTTTAGGGGAGATAGTTGAAGGGAAGGCTACTTTTTGTCTCTTTCTAACGTGAGTGAAGCCAGGGCAAAAGCTAATAGACAATAAAACAGTAAACAACTGTATGTGCCATAAGACAAGATTTGTTTACTTGAGTAATTTGTATGTTTTTCTACAAGCAAGAAGGTTGACCTTCCACCTATTAATGTTGTATTCATTTATGCATGTATTAAAAAAAACAAGTTTCTCAATATCATTTGCACCTGTAGAATTTTGACATACACAAAGTTTAAGTAAAAATGTTTTTATAAGACTTTTTAGCTATTCAAAATGGTTTTCCTGTTTAGATGGAGTTTTAAATCATATTAAATTGAAATAGATAGACATAGTCCAGGCAGCAGGAAAAACCTGGATGGAAGTGGCTTAAAACAGAGAAAAGTGGTCAGAGCTGGAAGAGGCCTACACCCTGAGAGGAAGACCCACCCAAGAATTAAGAAGGAAATTGACGACCGGTCTGGCCTAGCGCGTAGTGACCCTGCCTGCTACGCCACGGTCCCGGGTTCGAATCCCGGTAAGGGCATTTATTTGTGTGATGAGCACAGATATTTGTTCCTGAGTCATGGATGTTTTCTATGTATATAAGTATTTGTATATTATGTATATCGTTGTCTGAGTACCTGCAACACAAGCCATGTTGAGCTTACCGTGGGCCTCAGTCAATCTGTGTAAGAATGTCCTATAATATTTATTTATTTATTTATTATTATTATTTATAATTAAAATTCAAAAACATGTTTGGTTATGAATAAAGGGCTTTATAATTAATAATAAAACCCTGCCTAATGCTTTGCAGATATGATTAACCTCGAACAAATAATATGTTATTTGTACCTATTTCAAATCATTATGTATGCATAGTTTAGTTTGATGGTAATAAGTTAGGGTTCACTTACTTTTAGATTCTTTTGATAGACATTATTGCCAACATCTGTCATTGATATAGCAATTTTTCTATCACAGATGTTAATATGTTGTTGTTGTAGTTGTAGTCCTAAGGCACCCCAGAGGTGCAAAGGGTCTTCACAAGCTCGCGCCACGACTTCCTATCTTCAGCGACCCTTGTGGCCTCGCTCCAGCTCAAACCAGCCGCTCATAGCTCATTTTCGACGGACCGCTTCCATGAGTGGACAGGGCGCCCGGGGCCACGGCTTACATTCTGCGGTTTCCAGTCGAAAGCAGATGTAATATGATGTTGACAAAATGCCAACGAAAATTTTCCTCAGCTGATAGCATGGTCAACGAACGATCCTAGATGGAATGGCCGAAAGCAGAAAGTTTCACTACGGGATGTTGTTAGGGGTAGTCAGGAGACATACATACTAAAAGTCCTCGGACTTTGGACGTGAGCTCGAAGAGGGGGGGATGAAAAAAGGTCCCATTTTTTGGTTTTTTGCTCATATTTCAAAAACTTTGCGTCATACGAAATTTTGGTTTACTACACTTTGAAAGCTTATAAAATTCTCTATTAACTTTGATCTAGAAACTTTTTTTCTATTCTCAACTATTTTCTAGGTATGAGCTCTTAAAAACTGTTAATTTTTTAAAAATCGTTTTCCCCCCACTTTTTGCTTCATACATTGTTCCATATCTTGAAAAATATTTATCTTAGACAAAAGTTTTCTTGAAAAATCTTGTAGATCATTCAAATACCTTTCATAATATGTGTACATATGCTTCTGGGTCATGTACCGTTGAATAATTATACGACTTTAAAACGAAATAAAACAACAAATGTATGTGACAAACGTGTAAAATATGTATTTCATGAACATGATTGTATTACGATGCTGTATAAATGCATTCACACAACAGGTCCTGTAACAATACAATTAGCTGTACATAAAGGCCTTCTCACACCCACATCTACCACTACTACAATCTGTAGTGCACCGGCAAAATATTAACTTCAGTATTTCTTCCGGAGCAGCTGGTACTTTGGTTTGCACAGGAATCAGTAAGTTGCTTTCGTTCCGTGACTTTGACTGACTTTTTTCTTCAATGACTTTTTTCTGAACGTATGTGCGAAATGTCATTTGATATTTGCCAGTCGCTTTTCGGTGAAGGAAAAAATCGTGAGGAAACCGGACTAATTCCAATAAGTCCTAGTTACCCTTCGGGTTGGAAAGTAAGAAGGCAGTCGTTTTCGTAAAACTAGTGCCTACGCCAAATCTTGGGATTAGTTGTCAAAGTGGACCCCAGGCTCCCATGAGCCGTGGCAAATGCCGGGATAACGCAAGGAGGATGATGAATGGGGATGGCACGGAACGAAAGCAACTTACTGATTCCTGTGCAAACCAAAGTACCAGCTGCCCCGGATGAAATACTGAAGTCAATATTTTGCCGGTGCACCACAGATTGTAGTAGTGGTAGATGTGGGTGTGAGAAGGCCTTTATATACAGCTAATTGTATTGTTACCTGTTGTGTGAATGCATTTATACAGCATCGTAATACAATCATGTTCATGAAATACATATTTTACACGTTTATCACATACATTTGTTGTTTCATTTCGTTTTAAAGTCGTATAATTATTCAACGGTACATGACCCAGAAGCATATGTACACATATTATGAAAGGTATTTGAATGATCTACAAGATTTTTTAAGAAAACTTTTGTCTAAGATAAATATTTTGCAAGATATGGAGCAATGTATGAAGCAAAAAGTGGGGGGGAAACGATTTTTAAAAAATTTACTGTTTTTAGGTGCTCATACCTAGATAATGGTTGAGAATAGAAAAAAAGTTTCTAGATCAAAGTTATAGAGAATTTTATAAGCTTTCAAGGTGTGGTAAACCAAAATTTCGTATGACGCATAGTTTTTGAAATATGAGCAAAAAACCAAAAAATGGGACCGTTTTTCATCCCCCCCTCTTCGAGCTCACGTCCAAAGTCCGAGGACTTTTAGTATGTATGTCTCCTGACTACCCCTAACAACATCCCGTAGTGAAACTTTCTGCTTTCGGCCATTCCACCTATTTGATCCCCCTTTTGAGCATTCATTGACTGATCTATGAGGCAAAATGCTCGGCTAAAGAAATCGCAAGCACTGCCTTGACCGAAGCATGTCTACGTGGTCCGTTTACCACGCGGGGACATTGCCACACCACTCACTCTCTGTCGAATTGTCAATCCGTCTCTTCATGAACAATGTGCCAGTGAAAAAAAAACCCTCATAACAGAACCCTCGAGATAAAAATCATCTCACACTAATAAGTCATTTACAATTACAATAAAAGTAAACTAAATTCTGAAATATTCTGACATGTAACAGACTTATATTTTATGCAAAAGATGCACACGTCTTGCAAGTCTTGCATCTAATAATTTAACAAATTATAATAAATAAAGTTGTGATTGTAAACAGTGATATTTTAAGCAACATGTCATACAGTTTACCATTACTTGATGTAAGTTTTTATTTCTATTTCTCTGACTGACTTTTTTGGCTAGTTGGTGTGCTGGTCTAAAAAGCAGAAGGTCCAGGTTCGAGTCCTAGTAGTGGCAATGTTGTCTAATGTTCATTGAACAGAGCATGATTTAACTACAGTGGATCTTTGGAATTTGTAGTCCTTTAGTAAGTATTATTAAATTTTGTATGTGGGTGAATCAACTTTTTCTTGCCTGTTATTGCCATGGTTACGGTCCCCTGAGTCACGCTGGTTTTATGCAAACTTATGCTACTTAAACTATGCAAACATTCATTTTTCTGGTGTTAACAAGCCCTTTCCTTAATTTGCCACCTACAAATATGGACTACATGCATGCTTGCATAATTTCAGTAGCATAATTTTGCATAAAACCAGCGTGACTCAGGGGACCGTAACCATGGCCATAACAGGCAAGAAAAAGTTGCTTCACAAATGTATTCCATCACCGAACAATGGTGTTCCGGACCTTTGGGCTACGCGGATACGAAGTCCTAGGGGCCATTAACAATAAGTGGACATTTTGACCCTGTATCATGAATTCATGACTTTTTGATTTTTTTAATTTAGAAACAAAGTAGCACGCAAAGTACAGCGCCCTGGAAGCAATGTACAATTTTGTGCCACTTGCTGTGGAGACGGCGGGTCCCTGGGGAACTGAGGCTAAAGACTTTGTGAAAGAACTTGGTCGCCGACTTAGGGATAGGGGCTGCGATCCGCGTTCCGGGTCGTATCTGGTGCAGGGGGTTTCGTTGGCTATACAGCGTGGAAATGCTGCTAGTGTGATGGGAACCTTTGGGCCCGGTACGACTCGGGCGGGCGGGTCCTAGTTAGTTTGCGCGTATGTTGTTGTTGCAATAACCCACATATGGGTAAATGACGAAGCCTATTATGTAGCTTTATTGTTTGTGTGTAAAGACGACGCCTGTTGCTGATTTATGGCTGTAACCTCATGACGAAGCCTGCGTTGCGGATACTCGCTTGTAAAATATTTAGTGTTATTTTTGTCCAATAAATGGTTTAGTAATTTAGAATAGAATACTGTCGACTTATGGCATAATTAAAAATGAATGTCATTTTCTGCCGTTTTGTCGTAAGATATTCCTAGTGTGTATATGTATTCCTATTTATTTATTACTAGCTTTTGCCCGCGGCTTCGCTTGCGTTAAATTCGAGAATTGCGAATGCTCCATACAAACTTCCAATCCCCACTTTAGGGATGTGGGGAGTTAGAAAGAAACAAAAAGTAGCCTATGTCACTCTCCATCCCTTCAACTATCTCCACTTAAAAAATCACTTCAATTCGTCGCTCCGTTTTTGCGTGAAACACAGACACACACACTTCCCCATTTATAATATTAGTATGGAATAGTATGGAATTAGTATGGATGACATAGATGACATTTGTTTACACTATAAATACCCCTACTGCCCTGTGTTTGCCTGCACCGGTCCCATCCATTGTTATCGAGCAATGACAGCACTTTATGTTAATTTTACACATATCTAGAAATAATGACTTAACTTATTCATCAGTTTCATCACAAATACTTGAAATCATTTTTTTCACGTTGTACTGCATTTGACAGTCATCGACACGGTTAACTTTTTGACCGCTAATTGTGTTTAAAAATATATTTTTGACCGATATTTTTTATGCTAAAGATAAAATAAAGACTCGCTCAATATCCCTACTTATTAGATGAGACTAAGAACAAGCGAGCATCTCGCTCGTTTCTTCCCAAAACAAAACAAGACTAGAGCAGCGTACCTATGCCCAACTGAAACCTTTTTGGTCGTCCACCGTACTAGAAGTACTGAAATGAAAATGTTCAACTCCAACCACTTCCTTTTTTTTTAAAGTCGATATTTTCATAAATTGAAATAGATATCATACACGAAAGAAAAAACGACAAGGCCCACGGTGGCCGAGCCGAGAATCGAACCCCCGGGTCTAACGTCTTTACCACTAGACCACCCGCCCGCCGTGGTACCCGACGAAATTTCGACGAGAAGTTGGCCAAGTAAGCTGAAGACCCGGGTTCGATTCCCGGCTCGGCCACCAGTGGGCCTTGTCGTTTTTTCTTTCGTGTATGATATCTATTTCAATTTATAATTTATATATAGTAGTGAGACTACTTGGAAAAAGAACAAATCAAAAAATATTCAATAAAATAATTTGATTTGTTCCTTAGTTGTATCGATATTTTCAGTTTATTAAATTGACCATTTTCCCGCACCCGTTTTTTTTTTTTTTTTTTTTTCAAAATCTTCATGTGAACGCCATTTTTCATCAATTGAAAATCGAGGAAAAGTCGTCTTAGACTGTTTTCGCGTAGCACACTAAGATCACTGACTCGCTGTCAAAACACACCCTGTAGGTCAATCTCGTGTAAAACTTGGTTTAATGAAAAATATACCATATATGGCTTATATTCCCTTAACAACGTTAATTAACAACCTAGTCCGTTTCAATCCCACTAAGACACAGGTTTGTGCGTTCACCGCTAAGAAAACCCCATTTGCTGTGGTTCCTCAGTTCCAAAGCACAGCCCTTACCTTGTCAGGGAGTATTGGGATCCTTGGAGTCGATATTTCGAGCGATGTCCAATTCCGTTGTCACTTGGAGGGCAAAGCTGCGTTGGCATCCAAAAAGCTCGGTGTGCTCAATCGAGCGAAGGGATATTTTACTCCGGGAAAAAGACTGCTCTTGTACAAGGCGCAAGTCAGACCCCACATGGAGTATTGCTGTCACCTTTGGGCAGGAGCACCTGGATACCAGAGACGCGCTGTGCGAATTGTCGACGATTCCAAACTTACAGGTGGTATTGAACCCTTAAGTCTAAGGAGAAACTTCGCCTCCTTATGTGTGTTCTATCGCCTGTACAATGGGTTGTGTTCTGAGGAACTGTTTGACATGATGCCAACGTCCACTTTTCATCATCGCACCGCTCGCCATCGCCTTGTCATCCACACACCTTGCAACCTAAATAGTCGCGTACCGTGCGGTTTCAGAGGAATTTCCTCCCGCGGACGCTCCGGCTGTGGAATGAGCTCCCTGCCGAGGTATTCCCGATGAATGGCGTGATGTAAAAAAAACAATTAGGCCTAAATAGTCTAAGCATCTATCCAAGTGTACAGTCAGCTGCAGAGAAAAGTAGACCTTGCATACCAATTTGTATGTAAAGGGGTGTACTTTTCTCTACAGCTGACTCTACAATCGTTGACCCTCCGAGACGATACACAAGTTTAAAGTTACACAACTGATTCAGTCCCACCCAAAGACCAATGGAGATGGTTATTAACTACGATACGCCAGAGGGCCTGGATTGATCATATGATTTGTTTTATAATAAACCTTGTTACCAGATAAACTTCGATCTGTGGACCACGGAGGATGGCTTGGACAGCGAGGATGAGACCCGTGACGTCATGAAGGACTACCCTGGGATGTATGACAAGCTGCAGAAAGAAGAGTTTGGCTATAGGAAAGGTAAGCACTGTAACTACTGAAATACCCTCAAAAAGTTTCAAAATTTTCGGACACAGAGGTATAGTGTAAAGTGCGTAGATATAGTAAACATGGCTTTTAGTGTCTCGTATAAAAGGCTACGCGAGATAAAGAGATTGTATTAGGTAACAGATAAATCTTGTTATCAACTAGATTCTAGAACATCACACTATAGGTACATTACAGAATTTAACACATTATTTTTATGTTTTCATAACTTGAGTAATTTTTGAAAAGTTTGCAGTTACCAGACTTCCTATACATTTTCGGTAACAAAAAAGGAAAGTTTCATACGAACTATCTGGGACATTTTGGGAAACCTAGTGGATCTTGCTCAGCACCATGGACTCTATCAGTCTACCAATTTTTGATCAAAATCGGAGACGTGATCCAATTAATGTGCTAACTTTTCGGGAATTGCTGACTTTTTGCTTAGTTTAAAACTAGTGCTTTCCATAAGATCACATGTATTTGTGACAATCTACACTCCTTCACTTCTCATTTTCTAAAAACAATATTCTTCTATTTCAGAAGACTACAAGAAAGTATACCTCATCCTCTACAACCTGTTCCAATTCGTGGGCTTCTCCTACATCCTAGCTGTCATGGCCGTTCGCTATATGAAGCTAGAAGGGGACTCCATCGCTGACACGTATGAACATGTCGGACCAGCCATGAAGTTCCTGCAACTGATGCAGTATCTAGAAGTCATGCATCCCATGTTTGGATATACTAAGGTACTGTGGAACTGTTAAAAGCGTTTGACTTAGTTTTCCTTACTTTACAAGCAGGGTGCCACAAGGTGGTGTGTTCGGCCCGCTGCTATTCAAGCTGTTCAAAATTTTTGGATTCGAATACTATTGTATAAATGTAACTGATCGCTCACAACCTTGATTTTTGCTGTGCATTGTAATCGTGTGGTGATTCGTTATATGAAGCTAGAAGGGGTCTCCATCGTTGACACGTATGAGAATGTGGGGCCTGCTATGAAGTTCCTACAACTGATGCAATATCTAGAAGTCATGCATCCCATGTTTGGGTATACTAAGGTACCGTGGAACTGTTGAAAACGTTTGACTTAGTATTCCTTACGGCCCAGCCACGACATTGGTCTAAGCGCGACAGCGGTGAGCGGCAGCCATACGTGCGAATAAAAAGTCCCATCGCTGTGTCTCGCTCCAATGTATGGCCGCCGCTCACCGCTGTCGCGCTTAGCCCAATGTCGTGGCTGAGCCGTTACTTCACAAGCACGGTGCCACAAGGAGGTATCTTAGGTCCGCTACTGTTCAAGCTGTTCAAAATTATTGGGTTCGAATAAAATGTAACTGATCGTTCACAACCTAGATTTTTGCTTAGTGCATAGTAGTGGTCATGGCTTTTCGTTATATGAAGCTCGAAAGAGACTCCATTGCTGACACGTATGAACATGTCGGACCTGCTATGAAGTTCCTGCAACTGATGCAGTATCTAGAAGTTATGCATCTCATGTTTTTTTTTATTATTTATTGAGAAGTTCAACAGCGTTTACAATCAAAAATGTACAATTCGATATATACTTTTTTTTTTATTGCAAAAAACTTGATAAAATCACAATTTAAGTAAAATATTATCGCTAAACTTATAAGCATAGCCAATAATAGAACTCCCTAGAATTAATACAAAAATATTTTCTGGGGGTAAACGTGTGACTCGAGCTGTCCGATGTTTGGGTATACTAAGGTACTATGGAACTGTTTAAAGCGTTTGACTTAGTATTCCTTACGTTACAAGCAGGGTGCCACAAGGAAGAGTATTAGGCCCGCTGCTCTTCCTAATACCGTAGTGATTAAAACTCTAATACTGCATTAATAGCAATTTCAGACTAGCATTTTATACTCGTCTTCAAGCTTGTTTTTTTAAATCGTGTGTAAACCAAATGTAGGGAAATGTAACGTGCGTATAAGTGTGTATTAACCACATGTTCATAGGGAAATGTCACTTCTGATAAGGATTACCTTGCCGTTTTTATGTTTCCCGATTTTTTCAAACTTATTAACGTTGATTGCAGGGAGGCGTTTTAGTCCCGTTCATGCAAGTAAGCGGCCGTGCCATGGTCCTGTTCGCTATGATAGAAGCGGAGCCGCGCATGCAGACCAAACCTGTTGTGTTCTACCTGTTCATTGTATGGAGCCTCATCGAAGTCGTCAGGTAAGTTTACACAAATAATGGTGTTCAACAAGGAGGTGTTTTCGTCCCATAAGTCCCATTATAGCTATGATCAGGGGCGGCTCATTCCGCGTTTCTTCCATACATTTCGACGGCCGCGAGTTCGCGGCCCATAAAGTTTGACAACCTTCACGCTGCGCGCAGTCCGTTGACAGGTTGTTGAGAGTGAGCCTTCTGTACTTGTACTTTTATATATTCTGTGCTATGATCCTGTTCGCTATGATCGAAGCCGAGCCTCGCATGCAGACCAAACTTGTTGTGTTCTACCTGTTGGAGTTTTCCATAGAGTCTCATCGAGGTCGTCAGGTAAGCTTACACAGTATCAGGGTGCCACAAGAAGGTGTTTTAGGCTCGTTCATGCAAGTACAGATCAATTCACAAGAGCTGGCATGAATTAAACGAATGAATTAATGAAAATATGCATGTGTGTGACAGGTTTACCATCAAAATGGTGGCTCTTGACAGTTACGACTTTATATCGATACTATACAATCCAAATTTTGCTCATTCCATTTGTGTTAGCTTTCGTGAAACGATCTGTAAGTGGCCGAACCATATTTGAATTCATCGACTTTGAATGACCGATTCTGTACAATTACCTATTTTATTTCTCGTTTATTATGTTTTAGTTTCGGAATGATATAGACGAGTTTATCAATAATTTAATGCGTTTAAAACACCAAAATCACCATATTCCTCTTCTTCATATTCATATTTATTTATTGCATCCATGGTGTTACAAGATGTTACAAAGTAGGTATACGTGCTCATGGACCCTATTAGGACGTGGCAACATATTTATATGCTATACTACCACAGAATATATAATAGTACAAGTACAGAAGGCCCACTGCTTTGATGTTCATGACATGCCGCCTTTTTAAATGCCTACAAAATTCTAACAAAGAAACGAGCCGCACGTGCGCGACGCGCGGCGATAGGGTTGCCTACGGATTAAAACGATTTAATACTCAGATAAAATGTTATACTATTATATTCAAGTCTTGGGTACTTTCTAGGTATAAATATATAGTATTTATAATTTTTTGTTTAAGTTCCAATATCACAAGCCTTATTGAATCTTTTCGGGGCCTTAATCAATAGTAGATCTGTGTAAACATGTCCTATGGTATTTATTTTATTCAAGATATCTATTTAACTAAGCATTATTAGCCATTCCACACGCGGACATCGCATGTGAACCTTAAAAAAGACTCACGACGTAAAGTAACATTAGAAAGTGCGAACGTGCGTTCCGTGAGAACGCGCGCCACCCCTGATTAGGCCGCGAACTCGCGGCCGCCGGCATGTACTTGTAGCGCGGCGATAGAATCGCGGAGTGAGCCGCCCCTGATACTACATATACATGTCTTATTTTGTTTCCGTCGAGAAGTATATTAGCGGAACATTTTTTAAGCTTTTACTATTTTTAATTTTCAGATATCCGTACTACATCACTCAACTCTACAAAAAAGAGGTCTACATCCTAACCTGGCTCCGCTACACGATGTGGATCCCGCTCTACCCGATCGGCATCGTCTGCGAAGCCATCGTCCTCATCAGAAACATTCCCTACTTCGAAGAAACACAAAAATTCACCATCTCCCTTCCCAACCCTTGGAATTTCGCTTTCCACATGCCCACAGCCTTACGAGTGTATCTACTATTCCTCATGTGCCCAGGTCTGTATCTAGTTATGAGCCATATGCATAAACTTAGAACGATCAAGCTCAAACCTAAAGTAGTCATCAAAAAATCCAAATAGTATAACGCCATAGGTAAAGCGGCGTCGGACTTGGTGAAATTGTGCACGGTTCTGTGGATAGCACGTATTACTGGTATGGACGTTGTCTTTACTAAAATAAGTATGGGGTTGTATCGCGATGTTTGTCAATTTTTTGAGATTGAAGATAGCAATTTGACTGAGTAAGGTGTCATATCTGACACTCAAGAAGGTACTAAATCGCGCACCATAAACATGACCAGGGACCGCAACTTTGGTGCCGGTGACGTCATTATGACGTTTAGTCCGATATAGGATGTTCTTTTAATAACATTGCAATACCTCAATTCTTAATAATGAGATATTGAGAACTGCTTGGTATTTGCATAAAAAAATAATGTTAACATTAAAAAACGATGCAAATATTATTTTTATTGGCTTTTTTTACAGTAATGTAATTGTAACAAAAAATATTATTCTTCGTGTACTTACACAACATATTAACAAAAAGTTGTTTTATTTTTCCTCCTTCTCGTTCTATATGCTTTTTTGTTTTCAAATGTTTCTCTATATTACTTGCTTTTCCTCTTAAATATTGGTCACAGCAGGAGCAGTACATTTTTTCATTTTG
Organism: Leguminivora glycinivorella; assembly: GCF_023078275.1. Classification (NCBI taxonomy): domain Eukaryota; kingdom Metazoa; phylum Arthropoda; class Insecta; order Lepidoptera; family Tortricidae; genus Leguminivora; species Leguminivora glycinivorella. Next base: position 1,916,782 of record NC_062985.1, on the reverse strand, counting down.
TAAAATCAGAAAAGGAAATTTCTGCAAATACGGTTCCATAGCGAAACAATAATATTTCGGTTATATTTTACCAATGAAAAATAGTTTAACAGAAATTGGTTGTCATTTCCCACAATCTCGGTTTTAACATGACAAAGACAGTTATGTTTTTATACGTGGCCAGTACGTGGAAAAACTCTTAACTCAAGTTTGAATATCAATAAACTAAAGAGGCTAATAAGTTGTTATTTGATTAAGTGTATATAATCTAGATAACAACACTCTGTATTTAGCTTGACGTCATACGTCTGTCATCGGCACCAAAGTTGCGGTCCCTGAACATGACATTTGCTGGTAACTTTATTTATACACGGTGTAATATGAGAAAACCGAATAATTTTAACAGCGTATTCCTCGTCATAATAAAAGTGAAATGTCATATAAAATTGTCTGTATTTCGCCTACTTTCAGAGTTATAAGCATTAAAAAAAATATATTTTTATATCATGTTTTTTTTTTTTTTTATATATACATATTACTTATTATAGAACAAAACGCTATTTTGATGGCGATGATGCCGTAATCGGACATAATCTAACTATCCTCGTCGATAGACGCCAAAAAATAACTAGTAACAGTAGTAACTCATTGCAAAATAGTATTCTTTTAGAAAAAAAAAATTAAGTACCAGTTTTACGAATAAAATTATTAAAAATTTACTTACTTTATTTTGCCCTCAGACATGCGTAGTTAAAATCTTTCGGTTCACTCATCCTTATTTTTAAGCGACGAGGTCCCTGTATATTGTATAATATCGGCACGTATAGGTACCGGTGATCAGTCAAAGAATGTTAGTAAATTCCGTTTTATATTCATTAAATTAATTGAGAGTAAAATGATAATTTGTTACTCTACACAGTAACTATAGGTATTAGATATACAAAATTGAGCAATCGTCGTGACTTAAGCTAAGCGGACTATTAAAATAATAGTAACAATCTAAAAAATCTTAAGTGTTGTCAGCTGCAATAAGTATTTAGTCAAAACTATCTTCTCACAAAATCTGCTATAAGTATCTATAGTGTTTTTTATGAGTGACAATGGATGTAGGTATAGGTATGATAGATTTTTCAGGCCTATATTTTTCGCTGACTGTATTTGTAGCACTATCAATGGGCATATTAAAATACCCGTTAGAATTTATTTTACGGTTTTAAATATACATATCGTCACTACTTTTAAAAAATCTCGTATCTCACGCTGTTTCTCAAAGTTAAAACGCAGTAAGTCTATATGCATTCCATACATACTTACTACAATTTTCTTTTCATTGGCAGACGAAGATACAAGTTTTTTTAAAAGTAGTGACGATATATACCTGCGAAGACTTTAAGTTACCCAAATATTAATCATATAATGTATGTATGTAACAACTCTTTATATATATATATATATATATTTGACCAAAATCGCACTTATAATACCAAACATTATTCTAGATGTTTTTGTTCCGTTTCAGATTTTTTTAATAGAAGTGGAATAGTATTTTAGTAAAGTCTGACCAGAAATAATGACTACGCGCCATGTTGCGGAATTTCATAAGAACTATTTCCTTCATACTAAACCACAATATATTACAAGTACAGAAGGCCCACTGCTTTGATGTTCACGAAATGCCGCCTTTTAAATGCCTACAAAATTCTAACAAAGAAACGAGCCGGACGTGCGCAGCGTCGGACGATAGGGTTGCCTATGAATTAAAACGAATTAATACTCAGATAAAATGTTATACTATTATATTCCAGTCTTGGGTACTTTCTAGGTACCTATATATACAGTATTTATATATTATATATTTTTGTTTAAGTCCCAACATCACAAACCTTATTGAACTTTTCCGTGGGACTTAATCAATAGTAGATCTGTGTAAGATTGTCCTATTTTATTCATGATGTCTATTTAACTAAGCACTATTAGCCATTCACACGCGGACATCGCATATAAAACTTAAAAAAAAACTCGCGACGTAAAGTAACAATAGAAAGTGCGAACGTGCGTTCCGTGAGAACGCGCGCCACCCCTGGTTAGACCGCGAACTCGCGGCCGCCAGCATGTATTTGTAGCGCGGCGATAGAATCGCGAAGTGAGCCGCCCCTGATTAAACTGAACTGTCACCCGATACATTAGAATCACAGCGCCCTCCTGACAATAGACATATATTTCTGGTCACTCTTTAGAATAAGTGTGTAGTTTAAATGTCTGGGAATTTGGTTAATTTTAGTATCTAGGATTTAAGTTACCCTGGACTCATTCTAGTCCTGCCTTTAATGAATAAGACTTGTGTTATATGTGATAGGATAAGAAATAATAATAAATAACTTGATAAGAGACAACGCTTATACTATTTTTTTGCTTTTTTACATTTACTGTTGGAAAAAAAAATAGTTACCTAAAGTTGGTACCAAAACAGTACAGATATTACAGTTATTTGTACAAACCGTTAAAAGCATAATATTATGCTCAACCTATGGATAAAATAGCAAAGATGCATGTTAAAATGTTAAGCTTGTGTTCGAGGGATAATTATGATTTTTGGTGAAGGTGACGCATTTATATTGACAAAATGGAATATTATGTTTATTCATATAAAATAAAATTGTGATTTAAATTATAGATTTATACAGAGAATTCTGTAAAGTGAATGATTATTTGTTATGTTAACAGTTTGTTTTTTACTTTGCACCCGTTGATGAAATAAAGTATTTGTTAATAAACTAAATGTTTTTCTCGTAACAAATACTAGATTCTTAATAAAAACCTAAATCGAATCTGCTTCTTCGGAAATAAAATGAAAATGAAAATGAAATATTTATTTTTCAAGTAGGCATATTACAATGCGCATATGAACGTCAAATAAAGCTACGCCGGCTCTAACCCTACGCCTCAGCCTCGAGAAGATTTCAGTCCCCCCTCAGTTGGGAGGGGGGTATCCACTATGGGACCGGCAAGAAACTCGGCGGGCAACTTCTTTTCAAAACATTACATCTTATAATTAACATGCATTAAATAACAACATACAATTTAACATGCAAAAGTATTCATCAAAGAATATGAACAGACTAGGTACTCTATGGAAATCAATTTCAATAAATTATATTATTGCTTAATAATACGTCGTTCTTCTTCAGAGAAAACATATCAAATTGTCATAGAAGAAAAAGATAATATGAATCTCAATATCATTAAATATGTAATTTACCTACACGAAGGTTAATAACGAAGGTTACTAGAATTTCTTAAACAAAGGATACTATAGACTAGACAGCCAAATTATAATACCACTACCGAACGAGATGGTCACATACAAATTATAATAAGAGTGACAGAGAGCAAAATGTTATTGTTTGTCTTTGTCATAGTTTCACTTTTCCGCCGCTGCCACAAACAAGTTTGTGGCAAACAATAACCCTTTACCGCATATTGTTCCACATTTGGCCGTTATAAATTCTACTCTACTGACAACTGTTATAGTTCAAATTTGAACAAATATTGTATACGTCACATGCGGTAAGGGATATGTACGTGACGTCAAGCTTATTATCCGCCCAGATTACGTAGGTTGTTTATGGTAAACTGTCAGCCATTTTTAAAGTACTTCTTAATTTCGCTCCATTATTCTATATCTGTCCCTTACGGGTGTACGCTTACGTCAAATCTATAGTATTCTTCATCTGAGTTAGAGATGTGCCAAACCGAAAATATCGCAAACCGGGCTGAACGGTTTGATTTTCTACGTAAACCGGTTTCAACCCGGTTTGACCAAACCGAGTTGCTACGACGGTCCTTAGCGTATTAATGTAGCGGTTAGGTTTGGCCCGTGTGAAGCGATTCGTCAAAATTGAACACGAATCAAGTCGGTCGGGTTGAGTCGAGTCAAGTTATGCCCGAAACACATGATATAAACGTGTGTTTTTTTTATTTATTTAAAATTAAAGTTGTGTTTGAACGAGCTACACTGAAACTAAATTAATGCAAATAAATATATTTAATTTCATCAAAATATTCGTAACGGAGACAGAATTCACAGAATATCGGCAAGGGCGGCAACGGCAGAATAGCGGGAGCATTTAATTACAGTTGTAAACTGTTATATTTCCCCATTTATTATTAGGAAAAAGAGCACCATCTGTTATAATTGATTTCAAACCAAAGCGAGCACGGTCGGGCGGACCGCGAGCGTGTTTCAGATTCTGGCCGTGGCGCCACTTCCGCGCGAAAGTACAGCTATCCTGGACTCGCTGGCTTGCAGTTCCGATACCGATATTGCCGGTTTCGTTATCAACATTTTCGAGTTGAGTCATGTGGGAGTGGGACCGATCGGTACGTTCGTTCGGCTGCGTTCCGTCTGCTCGTTGGAACCGGTTTGGTGAACTGTCAAACCGAGTCGGGCCGAGTTGAGCCTAACTCGGTTTGAACCGGGTTGACACATCTCTAATCTGAGTAGAATCTTGAATAATGGAGGACCTAACACACCTCCTTGAGGCACCCCGCTTGTGAAGTATGGAATACTAAGTCAAACGCTTTTAACAGTTCCACACTACCTTGGTGTATCCAAACATGGGATGCATAACTTCAAAACACTGTATAAGTTGTAGGAACTTCATACATAGTGTACCTGAGTATGGTACAGGCCACACGGCCATTTTTATTTACGTCTTTAAATCTGTAATTTTTTTTACTTCTATTTTCCTAGAAATCCAAAGTGTAAACAAATTTCGTACAGAAATAAAACTTCAAAAGACTGCTTATATTGATTTATTTGTAAATTAACGGCTAAAATAAAATAGTTTTAAAAACGGAAAGCAGTGGCAGTCAATCTACACCCTCATTCATTTGAACTAACTCCGACATCCTCTAATAACATGGACCATGATTAAATTACATAACTTTAGTAAAATTTTGTTGTAAAGCTCTGTTTTTATACCCCAGGCATTCCACAAAAGCGAAAATCTCAATTTCATTATGCATATAATTCTATTGCTACATATTCGAGCGATAGAAATTTTAAATGTTTTTCGGGGTGGACCTCTTAGGCACTGGTGGCAAAAGCGATGAGCTATCAGCAATAGAAACGAACAAAAGATAGTGGCTCCCGTGTAAATAAAAGAGACGCGACGATAGCGCGAGCGTTCGTCATAGACCGATGAAGTATAAATCATTCGCTATCTCTTTTATTTCCACGGGGGCGACTATCTTTTGTTCGTTTCATCGTTTACTCGCTTCTGTGTGCGCAGTCCAAAGCACAAACGCTCACGATAATATCTCTTTCGTAGCTATCTATCGCTCTTGCGTATTGGCGCGACAGAGCCAGACTGCATTTCTGCGGCGTTTGACGTCGTAGAAATGCCATTATTCGGCTACGGGGCCTGGTCGGACTAGTGCCAAAGGCCTCCTCAAATATAAAATAAGATATCAGGGCTATAAAAACAGATGTTACAGCTCACAACTGTCAGTCCACAGTCCCCATTGGTCCATTTAGCTGAGGAGTTTTATGTAGGCGCGCTTGTACCACGCCATGGGGTCAGTGTGGGCGTAATACTCGTGGAAGATGGGCTCCACAAGTGTGTCCGGGGGCAGCAGCTTGTATACCTTCTCGCCGTAGTAGGTTCCGACCTAGAACAGTTATATAAATTATAATTTTTGAGAAAATTTTGAAAACGCGCTAGTAGCCTAGCGGTAAGTACGTGCGCCAATGGAGCGCGCCATGCTCGGTATCAAGATTCAAGATCGGGTGAGCAATGCCGAGATTCGTCGTCGCACCAAGGTGCTAGACGTGGGTTTCGTCATTACCAAACTAAAATGGAGTTGGGCTGGACATGTTGCTAGGCAGAGTGATGGCAGATGGACTAAAATGTTAACAGAATGGTGGCCGCTCACAGATGTAAAGGCTCCAGTACACAATGGCCTGTGATGGGCCACGCTTTGCAATGCACAATTGTAGGCCACGATCACTTGGTGTTCACACAGTGGCGCATGTCTCATTGCTGGCTGACAAACCACTTGCGATGGACATAGAAGTAATTACGGCTGCGGCTATTTATTTATACATATACTGTTTACAAGTATTACAGGCTCAGATTGATATAAATCAATAAACTTAAAAGTTTCTTCATTGCTCCACGATACTGATATTTTGGGCGACCAAAAATTCTAGTTCTAGCAACAAAAAAGTGCACTATCCCGGTCAGGCGGTCGGTGACAAACTAAACAATGGCCGATTGTGTGAACACCACAGGCCACGCTACGCCACGATTCCTTTGAAGTGTGCCCAAAAAACCGACAACTCCCCGATTGCGCACCACGATTGGCAATTGTCCGCCATCATATACCATTACCCCCTGTACACAATGGCGATGGCCTGTAGTGGGCCAGCATGGGCCATTGTGTACTGGAGCCTTAAGAAGCGCTTGGCATCCGTTAGCTCGTTGGGTGGACGACATCCGGAAAATTGCGGGTCACAACTGGATGAGACTAGTTCAGGACTGGGACAAGTGGCGTACTAGAAGAGAGGCCTATGCTCAGCAGTGGGCGATAAAGGGCTGATATTATGATGAAGTAAGTGCGACTTTCGTTCCGCAGGTCGCGGGTTAGAACCCCGGCTCGCTCCGGATCAATGAGTTTTTCGAATTTATGTGCGAAATGTCATTTGATATTTGCCACTCGCTTTTCGGTGAAGGAAAACATCGTGAGGAAACCAGACTAATTCCAATAAGGTCTAGTTTACCCTTCGGATTGGAAGGTCAGATGGCAGTCGCTTTCGTAAAAACTACTGCCTACGCCGAATCTTGGCATTAGTTGTCAAAAAGGACCCCAGCAGGCTCCCATCAGCCGTGGCAAATGCCGGGATAACGCAAGGAGGATGACGATGATGAGAAAAATTTGAAAATGTTACAAGAAACCAGACTATCTAATCCCAATAAGGCAGTATCTCATCTGAGTTGAAAGGTCCGATGGCAGTAGCATAATAAAAACTAGCACCTCTGTCAATTCTTAGATTTGTGGGAAAGCAGACCCTGAGTTCCATGATCTTCAAAATAAAATAAGCTGGGATCACTAATGCTGAGTAGAGACATATCTGTTGTCAAAAGCTGCAGTTTGAACTGCAAAAAGTTCATGCTATGGCATCACTGCCTATTAACATTTTTTTGAGGAAGGGTATGCTGTCAAAATAATCTTTATTCACATGTTCTTCCTATATATAATGTAACATTGAATAATCAAATGAGGCGTTTTATACTTACAAGGGTAGAGCAGTGGAAAAAAGAGAGTTCTTTCTATTACAGATCAGCAGTAACAGTACCCTTTTTTCTATTTGAATGGAATACTGCAAATGTTCCTTATTTTCCATTTGAGGTCTATATCCATATTTATAATTGGAATTTTGAATTCAAATGGATGAATTTTCGTATGTGATGTGACAATAAAATCTCTAATAACAATCTAAGGTATTCAACTCACCTCCCATCCAGGCACGTCCTTCATCAGGTCCGCCTCAGCGTCCCTGTTCCTCCGCAGCTGCTTGAGGTACTCCCGGTCACGCTCGGCGAGCAGCATCGGGTAGATGGCCATCTTGGCCGAACGCATCTCGATCTCGTGCTTCTTGATCTGCTTGTAGTTGAGGTAGTACAGGTAGAGAGATCCGGTGGTCATGCCGATGAAGCCAGCGAACATGGCATATCCTGAAATGTTAGTTTAGTAATTTGATACAAATAAAAACACTGACCTGGCACAGAACCGCCGCTTACAGAACAGAATGGAAATCCATGAAAGAGGCATATGTTCAGCAGTGGACGCAAATATGCTGAGAAGAAGAAGAAGAAAAACACTCCAAGAGTAATTTTTTAACAGGGGGATAGTATAAAAGGCCAATGGTGAAAGTTTTTACACACAAAGTGTTTCATAATTTTATTTCATGCATTGATAACTGTTTGACCTATTCTATCATTATATTTCATTGTTAGGCCTGATTTAGACAGCATGCAAACTCCATGCGATTTTAGTTACATTGCGGGCTGTTGAGGTTAGATTAATTTTGCACAGCCATCAAATACCGCAATGTAATTAAACTCGTGTGCGAGTTCTCGTACCGTCTAAATGGGGCCTTAGAAAGAAACAACTTTGATATGTTATCAATTTTACACCAATGCTACAGAATTGGGTGCAGTTGATAACTATAATAAACAAAGCAAAAATTTTCATAAGCTAAAATCATTACCTGTACATCATTCTAACAACTATAAAAGTAGAAAATAAAATGTATGTTTTAAGGTTAATCTGAACAAAGATGCATTTAATATGCATTTAAAATGAATTATGTTGTGTATAAACAGAAAGATTCCTACATTTGTACCTAAACCTTATTTAAACTCATCATTCATAATTAGGACAAAAGCACAACAAATATGACAATAAGAAGTTAGTGACTGCTAACTGGTCTACTGTAGATGGTCAATCATAACTTTCCTATTTTTACAATATGGAATTTTTAACGTTTTCAATAGTTTAAAAATGTCGTGATTATTTATTGCTGATAATATTAAAACAATCTTTATTTACTGATAAATAGAACAAAATAACAAACTGACCTAACCTATGCTAAGTTACATAATACGTTTTATTGACCAAAACATTGAAACTTTGCAACTACTGACCGCTAAAGAATTGTTTAGCCGGGATTCTCTTGTAGGGGATGGGCTTGTAGCCCCCCGGAGGAGGCAAATCCTGTTTTCTAACCACTGAAGTGCAGGACATTTTGCTTTCGATTGACTGTCTTTGACAATGACAAACTGACAAGTGACAAGTAAACGAAAACGTCAAAAAATCTAAACTTGACATTGACAGAAACACTGCGATTTGAAATTGCATAGTTTATGGCTTATGGCTTCTACAAACGTTGTGACAAACATATTCGATGCGATTTTCGATCATTGCCGACTGAATAGGAGAAACTAATTGAATAGGTCGACTAAAAACCGCAATGTATTGTAAATTCTATGCAAATATCGGTGGTGCTTGGAAAAGTCACAAAGCAACAATCAATATTTCCATAGCAACGCATCTCATTTATTTTTACGATTTGGACAATCTTTAAAAGTTGTTATTTTTGTGAACTATGGATGCTTTAGAACCAAGCAACGTTGACGCCGAAGCTCAAGCTGATATTCCAGAGCCGGACGTTGAGGATACATCCTTAAAAATAAGACCCCTTGAACGGATTACCTTACATCCGAAAGTTCCCCCAGAACCATCTGCTTATGGCAAAGGGAAGGGTTACAGTCGGCCATGGATTCTGCAGGACGGCAGGGAACCACCTGCTAAAGGCAGCGAAATGAGAAACCAATACAAAGTTCCAAAGAAACCTCCACGTACTGTTGGCAAGTATAAACATTTTAAAATGTATTCTTTCAGATCTTCACTTAGGTACAGTAGAATAGAATAGAATAGAATATAATTTATTTGCTTAAATATGGTACATTAAGTTGGACAAAATACTGTAACACATATAAGGTATATTCTTTCCACAGGCAATAGACTGTCAAGCAAATCTCACTAAATATAGGTGCGAAATTCAAATTTTTTATAGGACGATACCCCTTCAACCCAACATGTTTAAAATTTGCCGTCTATTTCAGTGGCACGATTTGCTTGACCGTTTATATCTAGTCTTATATAGGTGGCTATACAAAATACACGTTAAACTTCCGCGAGACATATTCAAATAATTAATTGAAATACGGTTGTACTCACGTTATTATATCGCTATTGCTGCGACATGTTTCGGGCCAATTCGTGTGGACACAGTGAGTGCAGTGTGCTTACCTCCATCGGTCGACACAGCCGCGCTACCAGAACTCTACACAACAACTACAGCAGCAGACTGCTCTGCGCCCCCCTTCCCCGTCCTATCAGCGCGCGCGCAGCGGGCGGAGCGGTGCGTTCAGTTTGCGGAGTCTAGCCGTCGCGTGAACTCCTATACGCCTGAAGAGGGGCCTCCGAATTGGCCCGAAACATGTCGCAGCAATAGCGATATAATAACGTGAGTACAACCGTATTTCAATTAATTATACAAAATATTTTCATTACCTATATTAATGAACAGAATACCTATTTATCTTCCTTTTGGTTACAGGTATCCGAAAGCAATTGTTAAAGGACTTCTTCTGGGAGCAAATGTTAGAAGAAGTAATAGACGAGTTGAAACCTACCAACCCTGTCGCTGAGTTCTGCACCGAATATGAGTCCAACTATGTGAAGGATAATTTCGAGCCACGTAATTTAGAAATTCCTTTGGACAAAAACGTAAGACATAAAGCAATATCTGGTTCTCCGATTTCTAACAGTGTAGCATATCAAGAAACTATTTTATATATTGTATATCCATGAATAACAGCAAGCAAACTTTACAAATATTTTGTTTACAGATGCATCTAAAATTCCCCCTGTATGGTACAGGGTCTAGTGCCGTTACTTTCTACAGCGAGACTACCAAGAAGACAGGACCCGTAAGTAGCTTAGGACGTTCACCGTGAGCGTCAGAATGGCGGGTGTACATCAAGCAATCCTGGTGTGGTATACGTCAGGAGTTAGTGCTAGCAATGTGCCAAATGTGCGCCAAAATTCGAGCAATGTGCTCTTTTAACTCCAGAGATATTTAAGAAATTAATGACACCCGCCATTCTGACGTCAGGTTGGCGGGTGTATTTCCAGTTCTAGCTAATGGCTGCTTACTCGAGGGTGAAAGTACTGCCTAAGGTTAGTGCTCGCAATGTGCTTCCACATGTATGAAACACACATTAATTCACAGAGCCGATGAAGAGTAATATGGGATTGAATAAATATATCTATAACGCCTGCTGAAATAAAATAGCAATGTTCATTGCCTGCAATGCAGCATTAACATGCAGGCGCTTTTCACAAAAAAGTGATACTTATAGATATATTTATTCAATCCCATATTACTCTTCAACGGCTCTCTGAATTCGTTTGTGTTTCATACATGTGGAAGCACATTGCGAGCACTAACCTTAGGCAGTACTTTCACCCTTGAGTAGGCAACCATTAGCTAGAACTGAAAGTGCACCCGCCAACCTGACGTCAGAATAGCGGGTGTCATTAATTTCTTAAATATCTCTGGAGTTAAAAGAGCACATTGCTCGAATTTTGGCGCACATTTGGCACATTGCTAGCACTAACTCCTGACGTATACCACACCAGGATTGCTTGATGTACACCCGCCATTCTGACGCTCACCGTTCACCATATTTGTTCAATGTAATACGCTTCCAAATGTATAAAAATCTTGGTATAAGAGACGAAGTAGTTTTCTATAGCCATATTCAAGGTCTTCATGAGATCATCGTCAACTAGTTACCATTTAAAACTATGTTACGCTCTCTATCAAAGAGGTTATGGGCCCAGTTGAATTCCAAATAATGGTTTGGTCATTATTAACTGACACTGCATACACTTTTTCATACTTTTTATGCTAATGAACCTTCATTTAAATATCTGTAGCTTATGAGATGTAAGTAGGTATTTAGAAATAGATAACAAGCAAAGCGTTTGCAGCAATTTTCTAATAGAGCTTCTTACTCTGCTAGCCAAATGCTCTTTAAAATGAAAAGCCAGGAGATAGCTTAACAATTTATCTTTTTTCTAGGGTGAAATCCTGGAAAAGTTCCGAAGATGCCAGTATTTTACCAAGCCCATGGAAGAGAGGTTGGACAACGGTTGGGTTTTGTAGTTCACCGAACTTACGTTAGTGTTTTTTTCTTTAATTTTATAACTATGTTCAAATAGTTATTTGTTATACAAGGGGGCAAAGTTGTATTTTAACACACGAGAAGTAAAATACATTTGCACCCGAGTGTAACACAAAACTTTTCCCTTCACTATAGCGAGGAAACTACAACGCAAAAAATGCGTTTATCACTGCTTCCAGTAGTTCCACAGGTGGTAAATCATCTTTATTACTAGATTCACCTACTTTTATCAATTTTAAAGCAGTTCATTTGACTTTATTCAAGGTCAAATTACTTTACCCACTAGTGGATAAAATGCGTTTTTACCCGCTGGTATTAAAGGACAAAACACGTGTTTCCGAGCTAGTGAGGGGAAAATTAATTTATTACATACCTATGAATAAAACGAATTCGTTTACAAAAATCTCTTTTTATTTCAACACAAACGAGAACTAAATTAATAACAAGAACTAAATCTACATAATAAATAAATAATAATTTAATGACTCATAGTATGCAATAGGTAATATAAAGTAGTGGACGCCCAAGAACATAGCAAAAGGACAATTGTAATAAAATTAGTACTTCTTTGATTTTTCCAATTAATCCATCATACTTATTTTTACGAATCTTTGCCAATGGCTTAATTAGTTTGGTATCCGATGTTAAAAAGTTAAAAGAGGAAATCTTTATCGTCTCAACCTTGCCAGCGGGCTAGCTGAATGAGAGAAAAGTTTTCGGTAGAATCTGGAACAATTTGGAAAAGTTCCAAAGTACAAATGAAGCTCATGATACGTGGGGCACTCGACTCTCAAAAGAACCTATTCTGAGAGGAACATCAGAAAGTGTCAGTCAAAAGAGAAGATCTTCATCGTCCCAACCAGCGGGCTGGCAGATTGGTTTAGAGAAATCTTCGATGGAATCCGTGGACGGTAGCGACTTGCACGCACAGACGATACTCGTGAGGCACTCGATGGATCGGATACGAGAAGCAGAACGGACATCTGGAAATATAAGATTTTAAAAATAAAAAACTTCTAGTCCAGCCTGGCAAAAAAGTGGCAAGTTGGCAACATTGTCGTGTCGTCTCATTTTTTTACACATAATGGTAACACAGGGAATACAAGGAAGCTAGCATGCTAAGTATTCTATTGCGAGCGAGATATTGTCTCATCTCAACTCATGTGCTTGGAGTGCGCTTTGAAAAAAGTGTCGCTACTAATGTTCCGAGATTATCTGCTATTGAAGGTACATATTTGTTTAACGATTAAATTCTTTAAAACATGTTGCCTAAGTTCAACAACTACTTAGCTAACTATTAATAGTACATTACGATACAAGTGCGGAAGAAAGGAATTTCGAAACGATAGTGGCTATAAATTCGACACGAGTTACGCCATCTGTACTGAAAAACGTCGTACGCTAGGTACACTTGCGAAAAGGAAATTCGTAACTCATGGATTTAAAAAAAAATTATCGCCACTCGTTTCGAACTTCCTCTTTTCCGCACTTGTATCATAATGTACCTACTACATTCCGTCAGTATTACCTACCTGCTAAAAATAAAGCGGCCTACCAATCTCAGCACCTTCGCCGCCAGCAGCGTTGTATCCATTTTGGGAGTCTTCGAGACGCATCTTAGCTAGAGCTTTGGCTCGAATCTTCTTGGCTTTCACCATCTTCAGTCTGTGCATCTCTTCTCTTTCCTAAATTAATAAGGTAGATGAATAACAAGTACAATTCGTAGCAACACTAATTTAATATTTACGCAGCGCATCTGATGCCATTGTTCAAAAATTTATACCTGTCTCTATGTATCCTATGTTTACGATTAAAATATTTTCGTTTTTCTTATATATTCGGAGTTTTCTAGTGCATTTTTCGATTTCTGTTCTTCAAACAATGAAAGAGCTATCTCTGAGAGGAGAAAGGTAATTTTAATCACCAATAAAACGACAAAAAAAAGTTAAATTAATTATCTTACCCGTTCCGCTAGTTCTACTTGAATATATTTCATTGTATTCGAAAGCTTAGGCATAATGACCTTTTCTATGCCGTTTACTTTTCTGTAAAAAATGATTTAGAATTATTTGTAACGATTACACAAATAATGATTTTCAAAATAATTATAAGCTGGCAACACTTAATTATTCAGTAGTGTCGGGGATTTCCGCGCGAAATTGTAAGTGTTGCCAGTCAAAATTTAGTTGACCATCTTTATCAACTTAGCTTCCGTCATTGTAATAGGTGGATTGCCTCAAAATTACGTAGGTAACATTAATTTACTAGGTAAAATAAGGTCGAAAGAGTGTTTGTCTATTTGATTAGAGCTTAAAACTAATAGATCGAGGTTTAATAACATACCTCAGCGTAGACCTAATAGCATTATCCAACAGTATACACGTGTTCCTCAGCGACGCGAACTTGATCAGAATATGCACGGCCTCGCGAAACGCCCTCTTTGCCTCGCCCGTGCGATGCCCTCCGGCGCCGAGACCAGCGTAGCGCAGCGCGTCGCTGGCGCCAAATTCTTCTATAGCGTGGAGCGTCACGGTGGACACGCCGGAGATGTTTTCTGGTATGCGTTTGACGCGGATTTGTGCCTAGGCAAAGGGTAGTGTAGCATATTTATAAATACCTATGTGGGTAGGTTTACTTATTTAATAAATCAGTCTATATCCAGCCATCTTTGTGTTTACTTCATGGTGACAGCGGTGCTCGGAAATAATTAACAAAATATATATTTTAGTGTTTTGTGCGAACTCTTAACACCAATTCCAGTGAACTTTTAGTAAATACGTGTTTTCAACAATGGAGCACGCGCGTCCTCCTGCGGAATTATCGTTAGAAGGCGGTCCGGCGAATCGTGCTGATTCATGGCGTAAATGGTTAAAACAGTTTCAAGTGTTTTTGAAGGCGTCGGGCGTGTACAAGGAATCTACGGATCTACAAGCGAGTTTATTAATAAACCTGATTGGGCCCGAGGGGTACGATGTTTTTACCACTTTGAAGTTTGACAAAAAAGAGGACCGTGATAACATAGATAAGGTGATTGAAAAGTTTGATCAGCATTTCGGCACAAAACCAAACGTTATTATGTTGCGGTTTAAGTTTTTTACACGAAGTCAGGAGGCGGGCGAAGGAATCGATGAATACGTAACCGCTTTGAAGATAATTAGTCAACAGTGCGAGTTCGATAAACTCGAAGATGGCTTGCTACGCGATCGCATCGTGTGCGGGATCAAGGATAGCGTAGTACGGGATAGACTCTTGCGCACAGACGGCTTGACATTAGAAAAAGCTATACGTATATGTCAGGCGGGTGAAATAACAAGCGAAGAGAACCGGGAGATCGAAGGCGTAAAAAAGGAGTCCGTGGACAGTTTGTCGGTAGATGTGTTGAGGAATCGCTCGGGTTACGGACGCGGGACGGCGCGCCGGGGCTGGCGCGGAGGCCGCGGCGGCGCGCGCTCGGCGGCCGGCGGCGGCGGCGCGGCGGCTGGCGGCGCGGGAGCGGCCGCGGGCGCGAGGGAGCGATTATGTGCATCTTGTGCGGAAAGTAATTGTGACGGCGGGGCTCGTTGCGCGGCTAAAAGTGTAAAGTGTTTCTTGTGCGGGCAAAGAGGTCATTTTAAAAAGTGTGTCCCGGTCGTAAGTCAAACAAAGTGTACCAGATACAGGAGAACGATGACGAGTTATATTATATGGACACTATACAGGATATTAATCGCATCGAGGACTCTGAGTGGTATGAATCTTTTCCGTTATTTTGTTCAGGTAAACTAGTAAGACATAAATTCAAATTGGATACTGGTGCTGATTTGAATGTTATATCCAAATCTAATTTTGTAAAATTAGGTTTTAGTCTGTCAGATATACGAACCGATTGTGTAAAAGCCCAATCGTATTGTCGTAATATTATTCCCTTCATTGGTTCGTGTATCATTAAATTTATATACAAGCAGCAAGAATATATGTTGAAAATGGTCATAGTAGGTAATGACACTGATGATTATGAAAGTATACTAGGAAAATACGCTTTAAAAGAATTGGGTCTCGTAAAGCGTATTTATTCGTTAGACATTGATGATTATTCTGACTTGTTTAGTGGTTTAGGTAAACTCCCGGGTCAGTATAAGATACCTATTGAGAACGATGCTTGTCCGTGCATTTGTCCTGTGCGCCGGATACCGCTGGGTGTCAGGGATCAGCTGTTGACCGAGCTGAATCGCATGGAGAGCCTAGGTGTCATACGTAAAGTGACGCACCCCACGTCGTGGGTAAATGCCATAGTTAATGGCTGCTAAAAAAGATGGGAGTTTCCGTGTGTGCCTCGATCCGCGGCCCTTGAATCGTGTAGTACGTCGTCAGCACTACCCGTTACCCACGGTAATGGAAATTGCGACAAAGTTAAAGGGGGCGTGCTACTTCAGTAAGTTGGATGCTAGGTCCGGGTTCTGGATGATCCAGCTAGACGATGACAGTGCTGATCTATGCACATTTGGTACCCCATATGGTAGGTACCAATTTTTACGTTTGCCGTATGGAATTAATTCGGCTTCTGAAGTGTTTCACAGTAAAATAAGGCAGCTGCTGGAGGACCTCGAAGGTGTAGATTCGTTTGTCGATGACGTCATCGTTTGGGGAGGCACGCAAGAGGAGCATGACAACCGATTGCGGAGTTTGCTCGAAAGAGCAAGGCAAGTAGGTATAAAGTTTAATAAAGAAAAATGTGAATTTTCTGTGAATGAGGTAACATATCTGGGTCATACTTTTAATTCTGAAGGGGTTAAAATTGACGAACACAAATTAAAAGCTATTAAAGAAATGCCCAGCCCCAGTGACAGGAAATCTTTGGAAAGGTTTCTAGGTATGATCAATTATGTTGCCAAATTCATTCCGTGTTATTCAGAACAAGTAGCTCCGCTTAGAAATCTCCTTAAAAAAGACAGCGAGTGGTGCTGGGGCGAGTGCGAGGAGAGCGTGGTGCGCGCGCTGAAGCAGGCGCTGTGTGAGGCGCCGGTGCTGGCGCTGTTCGCACCCGACCAGCCCTGCGTGCTCTCCGTGGACTCCAGCAGCCAGGCCCTGGGCGCGGTGATCCTGCAGCAGGAGCGGCCGGTGGAGTTCGCTTCTGCCACGCTCACCGACACCCAGCAGCGATATGCGCAGATCGAGAAAGAGATGCTGGCCATTGTGTTCGCTCTCGAGAGGTTTCATCAATATGTATTTGGGAAATCGGACGTGGTAGTTGAGACCGACCACAAACCGCTGGAAGCGCTGTTTAAAAAATCACTGGACGCGGTACCGGCTCGGTTGCAGCGTATGATGTTGCGGGTTCAAAGGTATGATTTCTCTGTGGTATACAAACCAGGAAAGTACATGTTCATCGCGGATACATTGTCTCGTGCGGCCCTTCCAGACTTAATGAGCGATAAGGTATCACAAGAAGTAGACGACCAAACCTGTTTCCTGTTGCGGTTGGTGCGCATAAGTGATTGCAGGATGGATACAGTAAGACAATTCACTCGCGAAGACAAGGTATGTCAAGTTTTAATAAATTATATGAAAAATGGATGGCCTGTCTCGAAACATGAGTCTGATGAATCCGTGCGAGCGTTATGGGACGCAAGGGAATGCTTTGAATATACAGAGGGCGTGATATTTAAGAACAATCTGGTGTTTATTCCGAGCGGTCTCAGGTCAGAGATGATATCGCGTGTACACGAGGGCCACCTCGGCATAGACCGGTGCAAGCGGCGCGCCAGGGAGGTGATGTGGTGGCCGGGCATGTCGCGCGACGTGGAGCGCGCCGTGCGCCGCTGCCGCACCTGCGCGCAGCACGCGCCCGCGCCGCAGCGGGAGCCGATGGTGCCGCACCTCATACCGGGTCTGCCATGGGTCAAAGTTGGTTCTGATATTTTTGAGTATAAAAGTAAAAACTACTTGCTTTTAGTGGACTACTTTTCAAACTTTGTCGTGGTATGTCCCTTACGATCAATAAATTCGACCTCTGTTATCCTTGCACTAAGGGATCAATTCGCTCGACACGGAATTCCAGTAGAACTCATCTCAGATAACGGTCCAGCATATTCGTCAAGGGAGTTCAAGAAGTTTGCTGAGGTTTGGAACTTCAGGCACTCCACGTCGTCTCCTAACTACGCTCAGTCTAACGGGCGCAGTGAACGGATGATTAGGACCGTGAAAAGCATTTTAAAAAAATCATTGGACTCAGGTGCGGATTTTTATTTAGGTTTATTGAATTTTCGGGCCACGCCGAGGGATGGAATCGCTAGTCCTGCACAGTTGTTAATGGGCAGACGATTAAATACGCGATTGCCAATTCATGAGAATAAACTAGTACCGGATAGGGACAACACTGTCGACTATGACAATATAGTTCGTAATCAGGTGCGTAGTAAACAATGGCACGACCAGCGGGCGCGAGCCTTGCCGGAGTTGCAGCCGGGCGATGACGTCATCGCTATGGACGGGAGTGGTGCCGGCGGGCGGAGGCGCGCGGCGCGTGTCGCGGGCCGGGCGCCGCAGCCAAGATCCTACTTCGTAACGGATGCCTCAGGCAAGCGTTATCGAAGAAACAGGCGGCATCTGATCAAACTAGAACCCGAGGATGCGTCTCCCACATTATCTCATGAGGTATTGGACGGTGATGATGCAGGGTGTTCTAATGACGATAGCATTTACGACGACATGGGTGAAACGCTTGACGCGGCATCCGACACCGCGGGGCGGATGCAGGACACACGTTCTCAGGCCGAGCAGTCAATTGTTCCAGGGCCTAATAATAATCAGCGCTTACCGCGAACTGCTGCAATCGAGGCTAAGAAAAAGCTTAAACAATAATAACAAATGTTATGTATTAGGTTAAGATAAGGTTAGATATTTTTATAAGTCATGTACAGGTGTGTAAACTGAAATCACTGTTTATCAAAAACTAAAATTAGAGATAAAATAAGATGTGTACCTATCTTGCTGTTATTCTAAAATGAACCTTATGTACAGTAGCGATCAAAATTATTTTGACAACAGTATAACTTTGAAATTTTAGTATAAATTATTAGCTATCCAAATAAAACTTATGCGTAGGTAATTAACAGCCTAATACCTTAAGAAAACAAGCAAAAAGTTTTATCTAGCTAAGCCTTAATCAAACTGGCCACAAAAAAAAAGCAATTCAACGAGCTCAAAATTATTTTGACAATACTTTTCGTTCCATTTTAATTACAAACGGGCCAACGTAGGATCACTATTTTATAAATAAATTAGCAGAGGTGCTCTAATAATATGCCAAAACGAAAAGAATATTCGAAGGATTTAAAGGAAGCTGTTGCAGCAGCACTCAAGAAGGGTACGTCGCAAGCTGAAGTTGCAAGAAGGTTTGGACTATCACGGCAGCTTATTAGTACATGGAATAAATTATTCAAGGCTCGAAACACTGTCGAAAATAAGCCTAGAAGCGGTCGTCCTCGAAAAACAACTTTAACAACTGATCGCGTGATTAAAAAGTTGTCCGCTGAAGACCCACGGAAATCCGCAGTAACGATCAACGATGAATTAAAAGAACACTACAATGTAAATGTTCATGTTTCCACTGTTAAACGACGTCTGATAGAGCAAGGATTACACGGTAGACGTCCATCTAAAAAGCCGCATATCTCGGCGAAGAACAAAGCTTCGAGATTGGCGTTCGCAGTTCGTCACAAATCGTGGACAAGTGCCGAATGGTCAAAAATTTTATGGAGTGACGAAAGCAAATTCAATCTGATGTCTTCGGATGGTATTAAGTATGTACGTCGTCCACACAATAAACGTCACGATGTGCGATACCAGGTACCCACAGTAAAACACGGTGGTGGTAGTGTGATGGTTTGGGGATGTTTCTCACGCCACGGTGTCGGCCCTCTCGTAAGGATTGACGGGGTAATGGATCGTTTTGTGTATGAAAACATACTTGATACACACATGATACCATATGCCAGAGAGAATATGCCACCTCGTTGGATTTTTCAGCACGATAACGACCCTAAGCACAAATCCAAGCACATCCAGGCTTTCCTGAAAAGGAAAAAAGTGAAGGTTTTTGAGTGGCCTAGCCAAAGTGCTGATCTAAATCCTATAGAGCATTTATGGGAAGAACTGGACCGCAGAGTAAGGTGCAGAAACTACTCTAACAAAGAGGCTTTTTTCGAAGCACTTAAGATGGAGTGGGCAAAGATCCCTTACGAACGTATAACGAAGTTAGTAGATTCCATGCCGGCTCGTTGCGTTGCTGTTCGTAAGGCTAAAGGATTTGCAACCAAATATTGAAGAAGTTTTTCATATAGCTATCTTTCCACTTTGACTAGGATATTTATTTAGTGTCTATCTCTATCTATCTATTAGTGTCAAAGTACTTTTGAGCGACTCGAAGTGTGAATTTATTTATTTTCTTTTGTGTTTGTGTATACTTTCAGGAATAAAATATAAAATAACTAAGTCTAACCTTTTTTAATAAATATATAAATAAGTAATTAGTGAATTCAAAGTTTTCATAAAGTTACAAAAAGATTTATATTTGTCAAAATACTTATGATCGCTACTGTATAAGCTCTAGTAAGTAAGTATAAGCTCGTTAGTCAGTTAAGTTTACTACTTTCTTTCATTAAGGGGAAGATGTAGCATATTTATAAATACCTATGTGGGTAGGTTTACTTATTTAATAAATCAGTCTATATCCAGCCATCTTTGTGTTTACTTCAGGTAGGTCCATTGGTTTTACCATTTTAATTCGCAGAACATTTCGATAACAGTCAATTAAAAGTTTATTACGAATTTGATAAATTACGCAATCTTGTTCGAGATCGGCAATATCGGCATGCACACTTTAGATATATTTCCTCTACCTTACTTGAGGATGGATTTAGACCCACTATTATATTTTAGGATGCTTAACGTTGCTGGTTTCACAAAAATATACCTGGCTTTTGTGTATTTCCAGACAAGAAGAGAAGATCTATTCTACCCCTTGTCATAAGATCGCTTTCACAGGTCGGTCGTATAAAGATAGAAGAAATCTCAACTTAGAAAATTATAAGTATATAAGCGACAAAGTGGGCCTGTGACTTCGTCAATCGTCATATTCGGAGTTTGGCCAGTGGAGTTTGGTTTTTCTCCTACTTATAAATCGTCCGGTATACGTACAATTATTGGAAGATATACCTATTATCCAACATTCACTTACCTCCTCAATATTTTCGAGCACCAACGCATTGGATTCTCCGTTAGTGAACTTGACAGCCGCCAACGATATGTAGGCCTCTCTCAGCGTATGACCCAAAAGTGCTTGCGTCACCGATAAGTCGGACGCCGTCTGTCGACCTAAAGTAAATTGTTTTCTGTATAAAACTCGAGAGTTAAGTATCGGGTTGGCTTTGAAAATCGTGTACCTAATACCTATAGGTAATATTGCCTACTGGGTGCCGTTTCTGATCATCGTGCTGGAGAAGTGATTGAATTTTGTAATCCTTAAGATTTTGTTTTAAAGTTTAAATAAGCCAATAAATAGTTTAAAATCTAGTCTTGAACTCCATGCGCGGATCCGGGGGGGGGTCATGGAGGTCATGACCCCTCCTGGAGCCTAGGTTGGCCCTACGAATAGACCACGTGGCCCCCCCTCTGGGGCCTGGGCCTTTACCACATGACCCCCCCACCCCTGGGCACGAAACTGGATCCGCGCTTGGAACTCATGATGATGCGCGGTTCCGGAGCCTAGGTTGACCATGCAAATTTCAGGATGGAGAAGCCTACAGCATACCGCCTCGGAATTGAGTAGGTGACATATAACCTACCTGTATTAAAAACTCGAAACAAAAATGTAACTAAAATCACGCACGCTAGGCCTGATTTAGACGGCGTGTGAACTCGCATGCGATTTGGACTGTTGAGGTTACATACAATTTTGCACAGCAATCAAATATCGCAATGTAATAAATTAAAACTCGTATGCTCTCGTACCGTCTAAATGGGTCGTCATAAAGCCAGGCCAAGATCTCCTAGACGGAGATACAGGATTTTCCGTTAGCGTTGTTACCTTTAATCCTTAGAGCTTCGGCCTTCCTCTTCAGCAGTTGGTACCCTCGATTGACCAGCTCCTGCTGCCGTTTGATCTCTCGCAGCATGAACTGCGAAGCGGTCGCGGGATAACGGTCGGTTGTGTTCATGCTCATTTTGCTAAATTTGGTTCCAAGTGACAGGGTTTTCTTAGTGTCATTGGGATAAAGAGGCAAAGATTAGAATAATGAATCTATGGTACCTTAGAGCAAGAAGTATAAAAATCATTTTCCCCTCACTAACTCGGAAACACGTGTTTTGTCCTTTAATACCAGCGGGTAAAAACGCATTTTATCCACTAGTGGGTAAAGTAATTTGACCTTGAATAAAGTCAAATTAACTGCTTTAAAATTGATAAAAGTAGGTGAATCTAGTAATAAAGATGATTTACCACCTGTGGAACTACTGGAAGCAGTGATAAACGCATTTTTTGCGTTGTAGTTTCCTCGCTATAGTGAGGGGAAAATCATTTTTCTACTCCCGATTTTTTCTATTTGTTATTTTTATTTTTTTATACCACGTCGGTGGCAAACAGGTATACGGCCCGCCTGATGGAAAGCGGTCACCGTAACCTATGGACGCCTGCAACTCAAGGGGTGTCACGTGCGCGTTGCCGATCCATTAGAAACTTGTACACTCCTTTTTTGAAGAACCCCATACTGTAGTTCATCGGGAATACCTCGACATGCTCGTCATTCCACAGCCGGGGCGTTCGTGGGAGGAAATTCCTCTGAAACCGCACGGTGCGCGACCGAGGTTGTGACTGTTGTGAGGTGTGTGGATGAGCGCCGTGTCGATGTTATTCGTCATTTACAGGGTTGTGCATCTTTAAAACCCTACATAAAAGTCTATTCCTGAAAGCCAGCGTCCGCCGGCTTTCCGCGCATGCGCGTAGTATCGAAAAAACTGAAAACGCATTGTTTGGCTCTGTAATCATGGCAACGCATTGTTATAACGATACTGCGTGCGTGCGCGGAAAGGCTTTGGGCAGCTGAGCTGACAGTGCAAACCTTTGCGTCAAAATAAAGGAAACAGTGTGAATTTCACGGAAGATATTCAAGAAAACTAAGTGCATGGTCGTAGAAAAAGTACCTATTGTATGCAACGCGCAACGGTGTTTAACCGAGTGAAAAATGTCATCTTCGGCTTCGCCTCAAATTGTTACCCACGCCACTAGTCTTTTTTGACCTACTTTACACGCCTGTTGCATAAAATACTATATCCATACTAATATTATAAATTGGAAAGTGTGTGTCTGTTTGTTTATCCATCTTTCAATGCAAAATGGAGCCACGAATTCTTTAAGTTTGGAAGGATGCAGAGTGACATAGGCTAATTTTTGTATCTTCCTGACCCCTCTGCACTTCCCTAAAATGGATGGCGGAAGTTTGTATGAAGCATTTCGCAATTTTCGAATTTGACGCGAGCGAAGCCGCAGGCAAAAGCTAGTAATATTGTGAGCGTGCACGGGAAAACGTCCCACTTTGTCGATTGCTATAAAGCCGCTTTGTCAGTTTATTCATATAAAGATACCTACAACCCATACAACCATTTCGGTCGCAAAATCTTCAAATCAGTAACTAACTGTCAAATGTGACATAACGCGTGGTAACGTCGTGCAAACAATGCGACCGTATTGATACAATAACAAAATGTAGTCGTCGTGTGCACTCGTTACGGTAACAAAATGTGTACGAATTTGTGGCTGTCAATGTCACTGTCAGAATGACTTTTAACGACACTTTATTAGTCGACGTTTGCACACATAACGGTAACAACATGTGGACGAATTTGTGGCTGTCATTGTCACTGTCAGAACGGTTTCTGACAGTGACATTGACAGAATTTGTACACACATGTGTAGGTCTGATTACCGAACTGCTCCTAAACCACTGTATCCGCAAATGACAATCTGAAATACGAAGGTTTCTCAAACTGTCTTGTGAAGTTGTGGACTGGTTGCTTTGAATCATTTAAATATGAGCGAATTAAATAATAATAAACGACGACGACCATTTAAGCACTCTTCAACATTTTATAGAAATGTGGGAAAGTTAAGAAAAGTGCAGAATGATAATACAAATAGATAAGCACTTTATAGTTACTTAATGTATTAAATATATAATTTTTAATTCTTATTGATAAAAATGAAGTGTAGTGTTGCTTTACACAATAAAAGTAGGAATCAAATGAAATAGAGTATTTACTGTGATATTAATAGAATTTCTGTTGCGCAATGATAGTTTTTTTTTCAGTACAGATGCTGCTTTTTCTAACGCAGTAGTGCGAGCAAATCAAGCAATGATTCATTTCTTGTCTGGTCGAAACTCTTAGCTTAGATTTAGGTACTGAAAATCGTCGTACGATACACGTGCGAAAAGGACATTCACAACTCGTGTCGATTTAAAACACTCCCTTCATTCGTGTATTAATTTATCGCTACTCGTATCGATTTTCCTCTTTTCCGCACTCGTATCTACAAGTATTTTGTTTGGGTTACAAAAAAAACACATTATTTACTCTACTACGTTTTATTTGTGTGTCTTTAACATTAAAAATTTGTAGACACTTATCTATAAAAAAATCTTGACAAAAGAAGTACAGATCGCTGAAATTAATGTTGATAGTAATATTAATGACGACTACTTCAACAAGTGTCAATTGTGAAATGCCGCAAAATACTAGTTGCTCTATAGAAGACCATAATAATATGATCCCCGATCCTTTACAACCCAGCAGCTCGGTACGCACGTTACAATTTTTTTTTAATCTTCTTTAGTGAGGGCAACTGAGTACGACGGCATATTTAATTGTTTATAAAGTTTGAGGATACCTGGAAAAAAATAATACAAGAAGCCATTTTGAAAATATAATAAATATTCACTGCTTTCGGTCACGCGTGTACGCTGCGACCATTTTGCGACCGTTTGTCGACCGTTTCGTGACCGTTTGGCGACTGTTTTTTACATGGAATATTACCGTCTTAATCCATATTTTAACAACTTTATTGGTTTTCTAGGCATTATTTTTATTATTTCAGTATAGTATATGCACCGGAGCACTAAAACTTCACCAATCAATATACATAACACGCAAACACCGAGTAGTCAATAATATTATTACTGGTTAAACTGAGGTAAATTGATGGCGCGTTGATAAATTTAGACTTATTTTATGAAATCACTCGAGCAATTTAATTGGCCATGGTAATTAGCCCATATTATATTACAAATGCAAACAATCTTTAACAAATTCTTACGCCATTACATTTTAATGTCAAATGATTTTATTTATTTTTTACTTTGACGTCTCTGACAGTCGCCATTTGAAAAGAATGAAATGAACGAATGATTTTGGGAAAGTAGTCGCCAAACGGTAACAAAGTGTGCACGCGTAGTGCACACTTCTGTGACCATTTGTGCCTGTTACCAATCGTCCCCATTTGGGTCGCCGCGACTAAACGTCGACCGTACTGCGACTAAGCATTGAGACCCGAAGACCTGTGTGTACACAAAATAGGAGGATTTGCGTAGGAACGGCGACCGATTATGGTTATATGGGAAGTAAATCTCGCCTTGATGGTAACTGACATGGGACGTTTTACTAAACACACTCGAACACAGTTTGGTTCATATTTAATTTTGTGATGCCATCTCTCACTATCCAAGGAAAATTAAAGGCATAGCCTTAGGGCCCATTTAGACGGTACGAGAACTCGCATACGAGTTTTATTACATTGCGGTATTTGATGGCTGTGCAAAATTATATCTACCCTCAACAGCCCGCAATGTAACTAAAATCGCATGCGAGTTCGCACGCCGTCTAAATCAGGTCTTAGTTTCGTTTTTGCAAAGTTTCTGTGCCTTACCAATGTTTTAAGAGGATAAAAGAAACAACGTTTAAGAAATATACTTTATAATTATATTTATTTCTATTTACACGTTCATCTCTTTACATTTCATGTATACATTTTCCTTATTAAAGCAGTCTGCTCACGTAAGTGTCCCAAGTCTTAAAACTAAAAATACTCCAATTATTTACAATCGGTGGATAGTTTTATATGTCTGTTTGAATCGAGATACTTTAATACTCTATAGACGACTATTCTACAAATTATTTCAATCCAAGTAATCTTTAAAAGTTCGATTCTTCTACCAAAGTTCACG
Organism: Leguminivora glycinivorella; assembly: GCF_023078275.1. NCBI lineage: Eukaryota > Metazoa > Arthropoda > Insecta > Lepidoptera > Tortricidae > Leguminivora > Leguminivora glycinivorella. The sequence goes on along the minus strand of NC_062985.1, from coordinate 1,890,729 downwards.
CACGAAGAATTTCGTACATTGACCCGCCATCTTCTACTTCTTTCGCACCCATAAGATTTTATCTTTGTTCTGCTCACACAGAGCATTGACCGTCGACATCGATAGATAGGTTTTTAATAAAATCATCATCAACATCAGAATTGGCTCATCATATTCTCTGTCTAAAAGCTATGCAACGCTTTGTATAGAGATTCTCGTAAGTCCATTGTCCAGCAGTGGACCTCTTTCGGAGATATTTATATTGTGACCTATTTCGTTAATATTTGAGTTTCTGTACATTATCCTTACGTTAATACTGCATTTGATCAAATCACAGTAAGGATTGTCCCTCCTCCCAGACGTTATTCTCCAACTCTCAGCTATCCTGCCAGTAATTATAGTTGCCAGTGGGCGGGGGGACTGGCATCGGAGGCCCGGTCGGGGCTCCGGCGCCGTACGGGGAGCCCTGCGGAGATCCATACCTAGGTCTAAACCAGGGACGACTAGTGTACTGATACTGGTTGTTAGCGTAAGCTGCCATGTTCTGTCCTGTAGCGTTGGGGTAAGGGTTAGGGGTTTGGTTCGGTGGGAAGGCAACGTTAGGCATGTTTGGGAGATTCGTAGCTGGATAGCTTTGGTTAGGTGCTGGCGTGGTTGACGGTGAATAGTTTTGCGCTTGAGATATAGGGGTATTCGCAGCGTAATTCTGAGTATTCGCCTGCGGATTTGACCCGTTTGTAGGCTGGTATGACGCTGGTTGTGTTGTTGTTGTCTGATTCACGTTATACGTTTGAGGATTGCTGCCATTGGTCGTGTAACTCTGTTGAGTTTGCTGATTGGTCAACGTCTGCGTCGCTGCGCCGTCATTGGTCATCATCTGCTGTTGATTCTGTGTAATTGTATAATTTTCTTGCGAAGATGATGTTATGTAATTCGTCTGATTGGTCCCATTGGTGGATTCGTTTTCTGTGGGCGTATTTGACTGGCCGTTGCCGTTATTCGGCGTTGGATTCGCGCTCTGATTGGCCGGAACTGTGTACTGCACTTGATTATTAGCTGGATTAGCTGGTACTATCGCTCCAGAATTAGTCTGCATCATGTACTGAGCTGGCATGCCCGCGTATTGAGAAGTGGGAGTGATGAAGGTGGAATTCTGAGGCATTATTTGGTGGACTGGTTGTTGGGTCGGTTGGTTAGTTTGAGCCATTGGAGATGCTGAGGGGGGTGCTTGGACTAAAGGAATAGTTCCTGACACAGCTAAATTAGGGTTAGCTAGTTGTTGTCCGGCTAAAGCTGCGTTTAGCTGCTGGGCTGATAGCTGGGTGTTCAAATTGATTCCAGCAGGCATGTAGTGGGAGTTAGGTGGTAAATTCATTTGCATTAAGGGCATATTGTACTGGACGCCATTAGGCATTAATTGATTAGGCTGCATGACTGTGACATTTTGTCCGGGCTGCAATACTTGTTGGCCTATTAAGCCCGGAGGGAGTCCTCCTTGTACTATGTTAGGTTGGTTGGCCGGGATCATATAAACCTGGCTGTTCGGTTGGCCGATCATGGGCATCTGGGAGATGTTGAGGGGGTTCTGCAACACCGTCATGCCTTGGGGCACGGTTATCATCTGAACGTTCTGATTCTGTAGTTTGGGGTCCTGCTTGTCTTTACTCTGTATTTGGATGGCGTTGCGGTCCATTTGCCGGATGTACATGCCGGTCTCTTGCGTTGCTGCGCCTGACACGCTGAGAAAAAAGAAAAGAGATATTTATGAAAAGTAAAATCAATAGTTATAATAATATTGGGACCTAATAATTATTGGAGGTGAACCTAATAAAGAAACTAAAATTATGTTCGACGTCGCTTGGTATGCAATGCCACACCCATTATTGAAAGAGGCGCATTCCTAGTGGCTAGCACACAGTCTTAGCTCGTGTAGGTGAACGCGTACTATGCTTGTATGAGTGAAATATGACAGGTCGACTGTTCGTGTTTTTGACAGGCGGTAACAGTGAGGTAACCGAGAGGGGGTGGGCGGCACTTTCAGCTGGGAGCGGGAGTGGCCATACTGTACGATAGTACTCTTTATTATGCTGTGGCAATGCAGGATACCAGTTTCACGAGTTAGAAGTTTAGAATACGGTATGTATCCTTTTGTTGTAGCTGTAGCTACTTCATAACACATTCGCTACCAGATAAAAAATGGCGCACTACGTCAGAAATCGGTCGTTATGTATAACCCCCGCTTTTATGGCGAGAACTCGCTCAGCGGGTTGTCCGGTATCTGAGCAAAGTTTACGAGTGCCTACCAGGAGGGTTAAAAATTAGACGTAGACATGGGCTCATATTTTGGATCTATATCGATATTTTCAATCTATCTAGGGAAAGTACGCTCCAGAACGGGAGTTGTAGATGTGGGCGTCAAGAACCAGTGAGCTGCAACTTCGGCCTTGTCGTCACTTCCCATCAGGTGCGACTAAGGTCAATCACTTTATAACTTAAAAAAAAGTTAAAGTGGGACTGGGCTGGATATCTGCCGTATCCACCCGGTAAGGTGGGCCAAAATGGTGACAGACTGGGACCCGCGGAATACCATAGCCAATGCAGGCCGGGGTTCGGGCAGACCAAAAAGGAGATTCTATCTACCCATTCAGACGCATTCTACCCAAAATGGTGAAAAAACGCTGACAACAGGGTCGAGTGGAAAAAACGAGGGGAGAGGGGCCTTTACCTAGCAGTAGGCCACTAATAAAAGAGGCTAATAAAAATAAACAGGAAAAGTGTAGGAATGTGTATACGTGTTTACTTACTTAGTCTGCTGTCCAGAAGACACGTGTATTATGGTCCCGTGTGCCGGGTTAATCTTCATGCCCATACTGACGACCGTGTTGTCTCTAGCTGCAAGAACAATCCGCTGTAACAACCTCCAGTACTATCTACACGCAACGCTTTACTACGCAATGCCGCTAGCACAAAGTCTTTCTATCGAAGCAAGCAGAGATGGTCCAGTGAGCTTTCATATGGGCCTGAGGATTTTAGAACGATGATACGGGAGTTAGGGCCCATTTAGATGGTACGAGAACTCGCATACGAGTTTTATTACATTGCGGCATTTGATGGCTGTGCAAAATTATATGTAACCTCAACGGCCCGCAACGTAACTAAAATCGCATGCGAGTTTGCACGCCGTCTAAATCAGGTTTAAGGGTTGGTTGCACCAAACCGTCTGTTACAGAATTTAGCCTTCGCAATTTTTTCTATCTGGGAATATCCATAGACTTCTACTGCGTGACTTTGATGTGTTTGTTAACTGTGGTTGATGCAACCGGCCCTAAGAAGTGTTTCTTTTTACAATGTCACCCGAAAACCGAAGTCCCTTTTGAAATCTCACGGGCTGAAAACAGCTAAAAAGCTTTCATAATGTTTCACCGCTACGCTGAATTATTGACGCCAATAGGTCTTCTCATTCCCGCTTTATTAGAAAGGCAGTCATAAATAAAAAGCCAAAAATAGTGACAAAAAGACTTGACTGTCACTTTATGCTAGCATCGCAAAGCCGCCGAACGCTTGAGCAAAAAAAAATACACTTAAATTATGTCCACGTAATAAGGTTAACAGTTTGATGGTGGAGCAGAGCATGCAACTCAAACAGGATCTCAGGATCAGGAGGAACCACAAGTCTGCCACAGCTAGCCTGTAAACGAAAGACTCAAGTAAAATAAATGTTTAGTGGCACATTCGCGTAGTCTTCCTCAGCTCTTGAAGAGTCGGTCTTCGAATGCCTAGCGTTCTACAGCTGCCGTCTACTTATAACTAAGAAAACATGCTTTAAAATAAGTTCAAGTTAGTAGAAAGCTGCTGGCATAGACAGGAACATGAAGACACGCTTAGTTCTGAAGACCTGATGTCTCGTTCTGAATTAATGATTCTGAATCTGTAAAGTAAGACTTATTCTAAATAACTTATTCGTTAGGAATTCATGTAGGCTTCGATTAAGGCTACGGCTGCAACTCGATGCTCGATTCTTCCTGAATTCTTCAAGGTTCACGATATTCGTGTCATCCGCGATGCCATTAATAACATTACGAGAAAATAAGCGTATCGTTAAGGACACGATCTATAACGCGCCGAACACGATAGATGGTGTTCAAAGAATCGATGATCGCCGATGTGCACCGCCAGACTCTTACTGAAAATGGACGAGTAAAAACCCCTCGTCGTAGGACCAGCTAGAATTAATTCTACGTCAGGATTTCCGGATCTTTCTAGATAAAATCAATTAAGCAAGCCACATAAATGAACACTAACTGAAGCAATCGCCTTGCCAGAAAGATCTGTGGCTCCTTGCAATAGAAAGCCACTCAGCTGATTGAAGTCACTTGAAGTGCAGGGAGCAGGGACGTCTATTTCTGACGTGAAATTTGAATTCGGGAAAATCAGGATCACTTCACGCTGGGCTAAATACCTTTTGAAATAGAAGACGGCACAACCAATATCTGTATGTCTACTGAACGCTAATCTATCGTAATTCATGTACTTAGAGGTTTCTATAGAGGTTCATCGCGCGGTGTTTTAGATAGGCACGTCAGGCAGGATATATATGCTATACTGTTAAAGATTGGATGTAAAACCTGACCAGAAATATATGACTACGCCGCCATATTGCGGAATTTCATAAGAACTATTTTCTTTAGACTATACTGAACTGTAAACCCTTACATCAGAATAACAGCGCTCCTGACAATAGTCATATATTTCTAGTCAGATTTAAGATATGACTGAGCACCTGTCTAGAACTCGCATAATGCAGAAAATAAACTTCGAAGCTCTAAACCGTAAATTATAATATTACGCACGACGAATTTAAACTACGCTTAGCTGTACTATACCGACGTTTTCAACTTTCAATGAGTTAAATGAACCGAAAATACAAATACGATTGATTATGGACGCTGCCAAAGTCTGTGCCTCTGCCATGCGCGGATCCTGGAGCCTAGGTTGGCCATACAAATAGACCACGTGACCCCCCCCCCCCCCCCCCCCCCCATGGGGCCTGGGCCTTTACCACGTGACCCCCCCCCCACCCCTGGGCACGAAGCTGGATCCGCGCTTGGCCTCTGCCTACTTCGCTTGTTTTTATTTGTGTCTGTAATATGGAGTAATACTATGGGGTAAACATAGCCTTGTTTGCCGCGTTGCTACCGTTTCAATGGCCACTAATATCCAATAAAACAAAAATTAATAGCCTCACTTTCCAGGCCGCCTCCAATGGTTCTCTGTTATTATATTATAATCCTTCTACTTATCAAAGACTGTAATGTTTCCTACGGCCGCTCAGGGTATTCAAAATATTCAAGTTACGCGGTAAAGCTTAACTTTACACTACGCTATGCGATTTATTACGCCAAGATGCTTCGATAATTTCAGTCACAATGGAATTAAATTAGGTAACTATTACTACGCCAAGTAAATAACATCAGTTTATAGTATATTACGCATATAAATACGTCACACGCCAAAAATAGCTATAATTGAAAGCATAAGACAGCAGGTTGCTTTAAAGTTAGACCACCCTTTGGCAAGATTTAAATTGCAGTGCAACCTGTATGTGTATCAGTGGCGGGGCGTGAAAATTTTCGTTGGTAAAGCCGGAGGGGTTTTTGGCATCTGTTTTGTATGGACTTCTACAGATACTAGAGAATTTTAGGGAACTCGTTGGGAATCGAGTTGTATCGACGCTCCGCCACTGATGTGTATAGAAAAAAGTAATTAGTTAATTGTTGATGATGTTGAGCCATCTCCATCGCTGAACGTGTTCACGAGAAATAAGTAAATAAATAAAACATCTCTGAAATAAGTAAATAAATAAAACATCTAAATTAACTTTAGCATGTCGATGTGTCCTGGTATTTTGTGACTTGATTCATGAAGAACTGAAGACCACGTCAAATCTAGTAAATAGTGTCAAAACTAAGAAGAAAAATCATAATAACAGCGGGGTCAATTACAGCAACATGCATACTGGAAAGGAATAAAGCTAAAATGAGAGAGAAGTTAACCTGGAGTATTCTGGATTAAGCCTGTTGGAGGTTCAAAAGTATAGAAGGCAAATAATAAAGTAACAATAGGTAAGAAAGTAAGAAAGAAAATAGTGTAGGTACTGTAGGTAAGGTTAGAAAAAGTATAAAGAAAGAAAATAATACTGGATCAGAGAACTGTAAAAAAACACATAGGTATGTAAGAAATCAGTAGTTATACCTTGCGCGCTAGAGTATAAGTTATTAGTAGATTTATTTACGCACAACATTTAGACACAGATTAATTACGCCAAAAAAATCAGTAACCACATTACGCAAAATGCAATAACATCATTTACGCCTACTCGAAAGCTTAAAATATGAAACATTAGCAATAAAATAATGTGTCAATTTCACGTCTAAATCAAGAAACAAGATTGTCACGTTTATTTATAAATATTTTTTTGTAACTCTTTGAAAAAGATCCTCAAAAATGGATCGAAACATGTCGAGCGTTATATCGACTTTATGCGTGGGTAACCCGCTTAAAACATTTTAAAACGTTCGTTATAATTATAAAGGCGGTATTGTAAGTAAAAGTACCCTAAAACAGTTGACTAAGGGAGTGCTCCAAAAAGGAAGTATCATTAAAATATTCCTTTAGTACAAATTCAATCCAACCACTATTTTTAAGGTCTTGCAAAAAATATAGAAAACAGTTCATGGTAAAATAGCGGATCATATAATTTAGACGCGAAAGACACGTGGCATCCTAAATAATCAATACCTGCTGTTGTCCAAGTGCGAGAGTCTCTGGTCGAGCCCTTGTCCTGGCCCTGCGACCTGCGTTACACACAACTTTCAATACACATCAGGTACACATGCACACTCGAAAGATCACACATCGACGACACCCCGAAACGTCTTACAAAGAAACTTCTAGATGGCGCTGCGAAAAGTCTCCCCAGAAATCTTCTAGATGGCGCTGCCAAATTTTCTGACCGATAGCGCCTGAAAGTTCTCGAAAATAATTGTAGATGGCGTAGCAAAATTTTCCCCCAAGGGTCTCCCATGATATTGGCAGAAGTGACGCGAAATATTCAGACTAGAATAACTTCGCCGGTTTTGCATTAATCTGAGCAGCTGAAGTTGATTTAAAACCGAGGTTCCCCAGTCGTCTCATGGTTTTTCTTCTCACGGCCGTTGATTTTTTTATATTTGCAGAAATAATGTCAATATCAATAAGACCGCCAAATGCTTTTCTAAGTTATAAATAATTTTGATTGTTTTAGATTATCTCTGTAAATATTACCTCACGGAAGACTCAAAATCATTCCAAGGTTAAATATTTACTGCATTCTATATTGTATACTGCAACACAATTAACTTGCCAGTAGAAACAAGAGCGATATTCAAATTTTTATGGCAAGTCTAGTCTTTGCGCCTACAGTCACCAACAGTAATATATCTGATCTGATTTGACACGGTCTTACAGCCTGGGCCTGGCAAAAAAAAGAGTAGAAAATAATAGTAATATTACTAATTGTATGTAAATTGTTTTGCATGTGGCAACTATTTTGACAGATTTTGACACTTTTCAATGAGAATAGTTAAGTGTTGCTATCAAGAAAGATTTAATACTGGACTGACAGAGCCCATACAAAAAAGCGTACCCCTGAAATGTATGGGCTTTTCCTTAAAACTAGATGGCGCTGTTCCCAGCCTGGAAGTGGCCAAAATCATATTTTCCCCAAATATTTTTGCGTGTTTTTATTTTTTATAACAACAAATGACATCTTTATTTTCAAATCATGATATCACGTCAATACACATTAAAAAAAATTGTAGGCATCATCAGTGTAGTTATGATAGTATTTAATAGGTGGCGCTAAAAAATCGAGATACGATTCTTAGTATGAAGTATGTAAATCTTATATAAATAATCCTTGGTTGCTATGATAAAAACAGTTCCTTTTCTACCTTTTTTGCCAAGCTGTATGTGCCATAAGAACGTGTCACATATTTTTGCGAAGATTAACATGTTTGTGACGGTACATTTTTAAATATTGTCGCTATATTTATTTTTACGCTGTCAGTCACTGTGTCATAGAGTATTATTTAATTTTTGTGTAGATTTCAAGTCTTCCGTAATATCTGAAAGAAAATTTATATTAGTTACACGAAATTTTTAGCTTATAGTTATGACATACCCAGCGGGAGCAATAGGTCGTAGCTGCAACTGACTCGGTGTTCCGTCAGACAATCTCTTCTGCCCTCGACTCTCTTGGCTCATATTCTTTGTGGGTGTCGATGAGTTCTGAAAAATTACGATAATGTTAGGAACTACGAACGTGTTGCGTGGTTCAGTAGTGTTTGGGGTTTACAAAATAGAATTTAAATTGAGATGCGTAAAACTTTAATTTGAGCGGAATTTTATTAAATATACTGTCTCCTTTTGCAGGGTGACCTGGGAGACTTCCTTTCCCCCGAAAGTTCCTTTAAAGTCTGACCAGAAGTATATGACTACGCGCCATCTTGCGGGATTTCATTACAACTATTTTCTTCATTCTATACTGAACTGTCAACCCATATATCAGAATAACAGTGCCCTTAGGCTTAGTTTCAAGACAGTACAAGGGTCTCCCCAAACCTATCGACGCGAAATCGGCCAAAAATCGCTCGTTAGTATGAACATGCGATGGCGACGCGTAAGCTTTGATAGATTTGAGGAAGCCCTTACACCCTGCAGAAAAAGATTGCTTAAGGTCATGGAATAGGAAATATAAATAGAGTAAACACCACATATTAAGGGTCCCACCACATCTATATAGCGTCTCGCGAGCATAGCGTCGGGCCAACTGTATTATGGAAAAAGACGCGGCGTCAGGCTCTGACATACAGTTGGCCCGACGCTATACGCTCGCGAGACGCTAGATGTGGGAGGACCCTAAGTAATAGTGTCTGGCACTGGCAAAGAGTTGGCTAGACGCCGTCGCTTGGGAGTCGCTAGTGTGGAGTATCATATCAATGAGGGTTTTCTGAATATTTTTAATGCTTTTACTTATTTGATTGGTGGATTTATGTATGTGGTGGCTACTCTTGCATATCCTATATAACAATAATGAACAGTATATGTGTCTAACAGTTAAACTAAACAGTGAGACATCTAAAGCCTAAATGAGACTGTGAGCGCAGCACTTATGAACTTAGGACAACTAAAATTAGTAAACCTGTAAACCAATATTGCAACAAACCTCAACCGAAGCGAAATGTGGAAAAGAAATTGTTAAACAGTTTTTTAGAATGGCTATCGATTATGGTAGATGGGTGCGGGTAAATTTTCACACATTTTTTTTTACAGCTTTTTGGTCATTGACTTATGTATTTCTCCGTAAGGACGTGACACCAGAAATGGTAGCAAACCATGCAGTAGTCTATGCTATCAAATGCCCACGTGGTGCGAACTTATCAATTTAAATAAATCTTGAAATACAAAAGGGTAGAAATCTTGGTTTTTAGAGTAATTTTGGAACCAGTTTCCACAAATCCTTTTTCAATTTCCACTTGCATTTTGATGTTTTTTTAAATCCTTAAGAAAATAAGGTATGTAGGTACAGATGCAGTGCGAAAAGATTTGCCTTCGTATTGTTACGGAAACGTACGAACGTGTCATGCTATTCCAGTCAGTCTCAGTACAAGATGTACTGACATTGACTGAAATAGCGTGACAAATACGAACGTTTCCAAAGGAAACCCTATTCGCACTACATCTGTATAGTATGAATTTTCTGAGATGAACTTTTCGGTTTTGCCCTAATCTGTTAAACAAAGGCCTTTGTTTCTATTATTCGCGGTGGTTAGCTCCCGTTTCCACAGCACGTGCTAAAGTCTCAGTGTAGTTAAAAAGCAACTATCATGATAGCAATAAGGTTCAAATTTATTAAACAGTTTGCAGTGTGCAGGTAACTTTTTTTGAAGATGACAAAACGTATTATCTCCGAAAGGGCTTTTTATGGATTTGAACCTTATTGCTATCATGATAGTTGCTTTTTAACTACACTGAGACTATAGCACGTGCCGTTTAAACGGGAGCTAACCGCAGCGAATAATAGAAACAAAGGACTTTGTTTAACAGATTAGGGCAAAAGCGAAAAGTTCATACTATACATATTGTGTTTCGTTTTCCGTCCAAGCAGTTTACAGGACACTTTAGACAACAAAAGGAATGTTAGGTTGACCGCAAAACATGGTAATAAAAAACTTTAAAACTATCTTTAAGGTTCATTCAACTGACTATAAACTCTTAAGTATAAGAACAATAGAAAACAATACGAATATTTACTAGTAACGGCGTCCTGTCAAAGTTATGGCACGTGTCGACCTTTTTCAGGTAATTTTATAGACGAGTCGTACCCTAAGACATCCTCCTAACTACCTGTACCTCTGGTAATTTCGTGTTCGTAAATTCATAAATTTCATAATCAAGGGGAGCTTCAGAATTTTTATTACCCTGTAATAACCTAAAAAAAAAACCGGCCAAGAGCGTGTCGGGCCACGCTGATTGTAGGGTTCCGTTCCGTAGTTTCCCGTATTTTTTAAAACCTGTTCAACCTATCAAGTTCAAAATATTTTTCCTAGAAAGTCTTTATAAAGTTCTACTTTTGTGATTTTTTCCATATTTTTTTAACTTATGGTTCAAAAGTTAGAGGGGACGCAATTGTTTTTTTAACTTTTGGAGCGATTATTTCCGAAAATATTAACAATATCAAAAAATGATTTTCGTAAACCCATATTCATTTTTCAATACTTCTTATCCATCAATCACACGTTAGGGTTGAAATGAAAGAAAAAATCACTCCCCACTTTACGAGTACGGGGGGTACCCTAATAAAACATTTTTTTCCACTTTTTATTTTTGCACTTTGTCGGCGTGATTGATATAGGTACATGTTGGCACCAAATTTCAGCTTTCTAGTGCTAACGGTCACTGAGATTATCCGCGGACGGACGGAAACTACAAGGGTTCCTAGTTGACTACGGAACCCTAATTATGTATTCCCAAGTTGGTTTAGGGTCTGAAATAAATCTTGTTTTATAGGCCTACTCCAAAAAGTTGTAAACATTTTTTCGTGAAAATTAACCAGCAGACATCCAAAATAAGAGAAATTAGAAGAAGCTGTGTGAGGTGGCACGACATATAACTATATGCTCACAGATAACACCTGGGGTGACGACGCCTGCCCAGTGGATATTATATTTATCAGTGATCCACTGCTCACTATTGGCTGTAGGGAATTCATATAAATGTAGTAAGGTCAATATTATACATAAACTAACTTACTGCTAGAATCTGGGCATATTTATTATTTAGACTGCGTTCGGTCTCTCCTTCCATTTTTCTTAACCTTTTGGTATCATCTTGGTTTGTCTCATTCATTTTCGTGAACCAAAGACTATTGTGACGGACTGACGGTGACAAAAAACGAATGGGACAAAGCATGAAGCTACCACTCCTGTTAGCATCTTTAAGCCATTTGCATAGTTAAACTTCTTGAGCAAAAAGAATAATATTTGTTCATGGCTAAATAAAATGCTCTAAAACTTTTACTGCAAATCCATACTAATATTATAAATGGGAAAGTGTATGTGTCTGATTGTTTGTTCGTCTTTCACGGCAAAACGGTGCGACGAATTGACGTGATACCACACCATCATAGCTAGTTTTGGCACCACTTATAAGATACTAGCTTTTGCCTGCGGATTCGCTCGCGATAGAAAGAGACAAAAATTAGCGTATGTCACTCTCCATCTCTTCAACTATCTCCACTCAAAAAATCACGTTAATTCGTCGCTTCATTTTGCCGTGAAAGACGGACAAACAAACAGACACACACTTTCCCATTTATAATATTAGTATGGATAGATATTGGATACCATTCTGTACGACTTGATTAATTTTTTCACATATGTCCATGTTTAAATATACTCTATAAATTAAGGTCCGACCAAGATTCTCGGCCGCGAATAAACTGTATGACATACAATTCCTTCGCGGCCGAGAATCTCGGTCAGTCCTTACTTTAAATGATTGGGGCGGTTTTAAGAGCAACTAAATAATAGATAAAGATTATGTTACCTTCTGATTAAGCTGCATGATGGTACCAGATGCTTGGAGTTGCTGAAACTGAGCTGCGGACAGCGGGAGCGATGTTTGAGGCAAGCCCCCTGCTGGTGCTATCTGTTGATACATTTTTCAAATTGTTATTGTAGATACTATAACATACATGAATAATAAATACTTGATTTTTAGGGTTCCGTAGCCAAAATGGCAAAAACGGAACCCTTATAGTTTCGTCATGTCCGTCTGTCCGTCTGTCCGTCTGTCCGTCTGTCACAGCCGATTTACTCGGAAACTATAAGTACTACAGTGATGAAATTTGATGGGAATATGTGTTGTATGAACCGCTACAAAATTATGACACTAAATAGTAAAAAAAAGAATTGGGGGTGGGGCCCCCCATACATGTAACTGAGGGATGAAAATTTTTTTTTTCGATGTACATACCCGTGTGGGGTATCAATGGAAAGGTCTTTTAAAATGATATAAAGTTTTCTAAAAACATTTTTCTTAAAGTGAACGGTTTTTGAGATATCAGCTCTCAAAGTCGTAAAAAGTATGTCCCCCCCCCTCTATTTTTATAACTACGGGGTATAAAATTCTAAAAAAAATAGAGGTGATGCATGCTAATTAACTCTTTCAACGATTTTTGGTTTGATCAAAGTATCTCTTATAGTTTTTGAGATAGGTTGATTTAACTGTAATTTTGGTTAAATATTTGCTGCTACGGAACCCTTTGTGCGCGAGCCCGACTCGCACTTGGCCGGTTTTTAACCTTCAATTGAATGAATCAAGACAATAAAATTAAATTGAATTAATGAACTGGAAACTTTAAACACTTATTAATGCCTGGTTCAACTTGTACATACATAATACATACAATCACGCCTGTATCCCATAAAGGGGTAGGCAGAGCACATGAAACTACTAACGCTTCAGTGCCACTCTTGGCAAACAACCTTGGCTTGTTTGGTTCAACTTGTGATAAATAAATATTGTGGAGATAAGTCATATTGGCAGATAATTAATGATAATGAGTAGTTATATAATTAACTAATGTGTTATAATTTCTAAAATACTCACTGAAACAAACTGTTGAGGTTGTAAATTGGGCAATGCCTGATTAGCAGTCAGGTCCTGTAACTGCTGGTATGGGATCAACATGGTCTGCGACCCTGGCATCGCCCACTGCACCGTGTCTCCTTGGATGTGGTACTTCACTTCCTTATCTCCCTTGTCCGTGCTGTACAAGATCTTCTGAGACGCATTTGTGCTCTGAGCCGCACAAACTACAGGAGTAGCAGTCGCTGAACTCACTGTTGTTGTGTCAGACGATGTCAAACTAGCTTGAGGAAATGACAACCCATTCGGCAATATCATTGACATGGAAGATGGCACACCACTCAACCGTAACTGAGTCACATTAACTGGCTGCATGCTAGATAAATCTACAATTTGGGTCCCACCAAAGTTAGGCTGCTGTAATGAACCTAGATGTTGTGCTATTGGTAAATGGGTAAAGTTTGCCGCATTAGATACTTGAACCCCAGGTTGCACTATAGGTATTAGCTGTCCATTCTCCTGATTTAGGACATATTGTTGCTGGGGTTGTAGAAGTTGTAGGACTGTGGGTTGTCTGACTGTCATTAGTGGAGTTGTGGCCGGAGCTACACTGACAACAGGTGGGATGACTGTCTGGTGTGCTGGGGACGTTAACGTCGAGGGTGTAGAGAGCGCCACGGTGGCTACGGGAGGCGGGACGGGCGGCGGTGCAGTCGTGGTCGCCAGTGTGGGTGGCGGCACATTCAACGGCGGCGGAGGGCCCCCGGCCTGCTGTGCGCTCCACTGAGCTAGTTCAGCACGAATAGTCTCGATCAAGTTCAGCGCTAGCGACCGAGCGGCTGCCAAAGCTTCAGACCTCGTATGATGCAGAGCTAAATGCAGAGGCTCAAATTTCTCACTTTTCAGCACGGCTAGCACGCCCGTTTCCGAGCGGATGTATTCTATGTTGGTCCCATTCTGAAATACAAAATGATTTAATAGAATTTGCCACCAATTTAAACAAGAAATCTAATGAGAAGAAAGTTTTAACATACTGGTCCGAGAATACGTCCTTTTATGTCGAAGGCGGCTGGCGCGTGGTCCAAACCTATGTATACTTTTTCAACTAATCCTCCAGACATAGTTTCAACCATTAATTATTATATTTCACTTCAATATTCTAAATTTATAGAAAGCATCTTTCAGCAAAAAGCAGACGCGAGTTGACGCGAAATTGACATTAGCTTTTTTTAATTCTTCAAATGCATTGCCACAGATAACGTTATAAAGTGATAAATGTCATAAATCGCTTCTAAGTAAAATAAACCCACACCAAGCGATTGATATCGCAGCTTCGTTCTACTGAAACGTTGCGTCTAAAAAACCGGCCAAGAGCGTGTCGGGCCACGCTCAGTGTAGGGTTCCGTAGTTTTCCGTATTTATCTCAAAAACTACTGAACCTATCAAGTTCAAAACAATTTTGCTAGAAAGTCTTTATAAAGTTCTACTTTTGTGATTTTTTTCATATTTTTTAAACATATGGTTCAAAAGTTAGAGGGGGGGGGACGCACTTTTTTTTCCTTTAGGAGCGATTATTTCCGAAAATATAAATATTATCAAAAAACGATCTTAGCAAACCCTTATTCATTTTTAAATACCTGTCCAACAATATATCACAAGTTAGGGTTGGAATGAAAAAAAATTTCAGCCCCCACTTTACATGTAGGGGGGGTACCCTAATAAAACATTTTTTTCCATTTTTTATTTTTGCACTTTGTCGGCGTGATTCATATACATATTGGTACCAAATTTCAGCTTTCTAGTGCTAACGGTTACTGAGATTATCCGCGGACGGACCTACATATTAGTAATCTGTGGGACGGACGGACGGACGGACAGACAGACATGGCGAAACTATAAGGGTTCCTAGTTGACTACGGAACCCTAAAAATGGTAGCAAACGTCAAAGTGACAGATCCGGTCAATACAAATAGAAATAGAATTTCAAAATATTTATAAAAGTGAACTCTTCACTCACACAAAAGATCGCAACTTGTTTGCAAAATGCAATCAACAAACCTGTCTAAAGCCATAAGGCGATTCTCTATATCGGCAACGAAGTGTAACACATTTGCGGAGGAACTTCACAAAAATTTCATACCTACGAACCAATTCCAAAGAACGCTTCTTTCCGCAGGATCTGCTGCGATTTCCCTCTTCAATCCATGGCGGGGAGACATGATCGCGTGTCTTGGTGAAGTAACGGGAGGCAATGCTATAAAATACATGAAAGAAAAGATGCTTGAGACCACAGAAGGCAAAGAAATATTGAGTGAGATGCCTCGCATAAATTCTCAGACGGTTTCTTTCGAGCAGCTCGCGAATATGCCTGAGAATACTTTAGGAAGGGTATACGCGGACTTCATGAAGGAGAACAACATCACTGCAGACTCGAGGATGCCTGTACAGTTCATTGAGGATCCAGAAATGGCGTATGTGATGCAGAGGTATAGAGAAGTGCATGATTTAGTACATGCCTCCTTGTTTATGAAGACTAATATGCTTGGAGAGGTAGGTTTCCTTATTAGTTTAGTTATTTATAAATTGAATGCTTGGGAAACATTGTATAGCTTACTTTGTCAAGGTCAAATAACATGTGAGAAGATTTATTCATGAATTAATTTAATGATTAAATATTCTAGGCAATATAACTTGCACAATAACACTTAAATACAATATTTAAGATGAGGATATTGTCCAAAAGTGCGACATAATATAGAATAATAAGTGAAGGCTGAATGTCTTCACAACTAACTGTATTTTAAATCCTAGCTAAATTAGTATGTAATTTTACAGGTAGCTGTAAAATGGGTGGAAGGTATCCAGACGAAACTGCCCATGTGCATCAGCGGAGGCATTTGGGGTGCGGCACGGCTTAAGCCAAAACATCGCCAGCTATATCTTAAATGCTACCTGCCCTGGGCTGTGAGGACTGGACATAATGCTAGGTTTTTGCAAGGTAATGGTAATGATGTTATGATTGTTTTGTCAATATTGCCTTGGGTCTTGGTTAAACTTTTTATTACGCTCTCATTGTATGATGCTTAATTGCACAAATCAGTAATTTAATCTCATTTAGAAAGAATGCTGGGCCGTGGCCAGACTGCTATTGAGATCTATGGTCTATTTTATAAAAATTGTGATGATGTTTACTGCATTTTTTTTTTCATCCTGTTACTCTCCGTTGAGGTGTAGGGCTCATTCAAGTTTTTTACCTATGATTCAGTCCTTGGGTCTTGGGTAACCTCCTCACACCTTGTCTCTGAAACACCTATTACTCCGCAGAAAACGCCAAGTAAAAATAGGTTTTTTTTTGTCTTACTTGGGCACAGACCAACCCCTATAGACATCTATTACAAGACGACTCGCAGTGGCCAGCCTTCCTAGTATTTGCACTGATATAAGCGCGGGCGCTCGCCGTGCCCGATCAGTATCGACCAAGTAACAGACCCGAAAGCAGCGCGTGTTTTTCGCACAAAAAAATTGGAAAAGGGTATTTTGATGCCTTAAAGATGTCCACCTGTAGTGTGAAATGGTGTGGAAAGGTAACAAGAAGCTCAAATTTAAAAACAGACGGCATTACATTCCACAAATAAGTCATATTTATAATTTATTCAGAGCCGGCATAGGTCAACTTACATTGGCCACTTACGCGTCAGTAGAGGGACAGTCATACTTCTGTCCCTTTTCATCTGGCGCGACTGCCCGCCGTCCTTGAAACGGCCAATCACAGCGCGCTTAACACATTCCCCGCCCGCTCCTCGCACCCCAAACACTGGCGACTCGGTTCGCGCACAAAATATACAAGATTTCTACTCTATAGGAGGTTCTCTGTGTACTTGGGTGAAAACTATTTAAATAATTCTGTTTCGCATATTGAACTTTGTATCCCTATCAAGAACTCAAATCCATCAAGTTTTTATATTCTGTAAGTTCTGTGAGGCAATAAATACTATTATTTTCTTAATGTCTATATTTTACAGGTATATACTTCGAAAAGAGATGGGACCAGGATATTGACGAATTCCACAAAGAAATGAACATAGTGCCATTGCTCAAGAAGTCGTAAATATTGCTGGAGGTATCATATTGTTAATCAGTGAAGGTATTATTGTAAATATTAAGTTGTTATTTTGTTTTGTTTGGTAGATTAGGAAATGTTTAAAGGCCGTAATAAAATAAAGTGTTATTTTGTATTTAAGTTGTGCTTACTCATCATTATCCTCCTTGCATTAGCTCCTGGAAGCCCAGGGTCCGCTTTAAAAGGTAATCCCAAGATTTGGTGTAGGCTCTTAGTTTTTACGAAAGTAACTGCCATCTGACCATCCAACCCATTCCCTTCCGGTTGAAATTGTCAACCCTAGAAAATTCATGAGCTGGAAAATATAGGTTAGAAAAAAAAACAAAGACCATAAAAATGACTCTTATATTTCGTAAGTATCCTTAAAACTTAATCTTTACATTACCATGTAACATTTAACAAGATCACATATTTGTATCACTTATAATAAAATGTCCTTAGCATGGTTTTATCATGGACCATTTAAACCACCAAATGCAATGCATTCAAATCTGTGGGACCCGACAGTGTGCATAGACAAGTAGCCAATCGTTTACATGATTCTCTATCTCTTTTCAGTATTAGTGCGACAAAATAGAGATATAACGATACGCTACGGAGCTATTATTGGCCACTTGTCTATTTGTCCAAGACTGTCGCACTTACAAATAGTGCGATAGGGATGGCCTGATGTTTTATCATTTATCGCGCGACCATGCTTGCCTGTCTGGTGAGATTTTAGTTAGGTATACGGAAACATCGTTGCTAGTGTCTGTATGCTAGCAACGTTTACATTATGTTCGTGATAAAATAACATGCTAGGTGCTATTGAAAGAGATAACAAATTCTTAGTACATCAATATTTATATGTTTTTAAAAACATATAATGTCAATAATTATAGGTACATAACATTTTATAGTAACATTGCAAGTTACTTTATGTCACTTCGTAAGATATTAATGGTTTAAACAGATATACATAGAATACAAAATAACAATGGTTATTTTTATACACTATCGGTGGTATCACATAACAAGACAAAATTTTAAATTTTGCTGGCATGTAGACTAAAAATGCACTAAATTCAATACACAATTGCGCCACTCTTCAGAAAGATCTTTAGCTCTGTTTATAAACTATACAAGTTTAATAAAGACGGTCAAACAAATCTTGTCATTAGCGCGAGCCTACTTAAACCTTGCATGGCGTTGACGGAATCAACGACGAGTCATAACTGATCATAGAATCACTTCAATATCTAATTGGGGTTCATGTCTTCACCGATTACTCCGAGACCCGTGGTCCGATTTTAATTTTTTTTTTGTGGCACGATTTGGTTGACTGTCCATATTGTAAAAACCTTTTTATATGGATTTAGGTAAATATATGCAACATACACACATTGCACATTGGGCACATTGCCAGGATGGACCATAGTCGCTGGGCGAGATGAACAATGGTGTGGAAGCCCGCTAACACCCGTGGTCGCGGCAAGCCCCCTCTTTAGATGGAGAGGACATCTGCCAACTAGCTGGCGATAACTGGATCCGGATGGCAATGGACCGGCAAGCGTGGAGGAATGGAGAGGAGGCCTATGTCCGAAGACGGGCGCTTTAGAGGCTGCTATAGATAGATAGATAGATGCAACATGCGGTGTAGCCACTCGTACAGAGCTTCGCACTGGGTGCGTATGCAGTAGCACAGCGATGATATAACTATTGTACAGGTTACTATAAGAGCATCTCGGCACTGTTGCCCGCGCAGTTGTGCAGTTCGGTGCAGCGGCCGCCGAGTTCCACGAGCCACTCGTACCACACGCGGTGCGAGTCCACGCAGCGCCAGAAACGAGCGGTGATGATGTCGCCTTTGCTTACGCGGAGGGGCGTCTGGAAATAACATTAATGTGACGTTAATGAGGAGGCACACTGACATTTTATTAGGCTTGTGTCGTTCACGAACTATGAACTGTTAGGAATAAAATCCCATCAATGACCGAAATGAACTGAATCTTTCCGTGCTCTGAGAATCGGTCTTTGCTCATTTAGTTCAGTATAGGATCGGCGAACGCGAGCGGTTTGGATCAAGAACGAGTGTGTGACTGCGCCGACTGAGAGCGAGAGCTACTTAGCAGAGCAACAAAAAAAAGTCAAGTTTTCATATTAAACTTCGGTTACTTTATAACCTTTCGGCCCGGAATGTTACTATCTGTTGACTATTCATATCATTTTGACACTATTTGGTCCCATTCGTTCTGATCTTTCCGACCGCAGTGGTCACTGGTCTGTCTGAACTAAATGAGCAAAAGACCTAAAAGAGCGAACTAGTTCGTGGGAGCGATTGAACG
The DNA here is from genome assembly GCF_023078275.1 of Leguminivora glycinivorella. NCBI lineage: Eukaryota > Metazoa > Arthropoda > Insecta > Lepidoptera > Tortricidae > Leguminivora > Leguminivora glycinivorella. Next base: position 1,871,115 of record NC_062985.1, on the reverse strand, counting down.
AGATCGGAGCGCTCCGATCAACGAACGAAACGGCACAAGCCTACATTTTATCCCGCCAGGCGACGCCTGTGCAAGTGCCTAGGCATGTCACTGTCATTCATATGTGAGAGAAAATAAAATCATCTCGCTCTCACGTATGAAATTCTTTATCTGTGCTATGGACTAATAAGGTGGCGCCATCTGTCATAACCTTTGAGTGTGCCTCCTCATTCAATAAAATTTTCAACTGGGGTTGCACCAAAATGTCTGTCATTGAATTTAGCGTTCGCAAATTTTTTTCTTTTTCTGTGTGTGTGTCTGTCTGTGGCATCGTAGCTCCCGAACGGATGAACCGATTTAGATTTTTTTTTATTGTCTGAAAGCTGAGTTAGTCGGGAGTGTTCTTAGTCATGTTTCATGAAAATCGGTCTAGTATGTCGCGGTCGGGGGATTTTTCAAAATTTTAATTTTGTGGTTAGGTTATGGCTAACATTTATTTTAATTCTAGTCGTAACATTATGAATGAAATTACCTTGATAGGAATGAAGACAGGGAACCAGGATATCATGCCGTTGCTATGCGTGGCGGGCAGTATACTGATTTCCTCCTCGCCGAACAACTGGCAGTCGAAGTAGCCGCCGAAACCGTGCATCACGTTGTCCTAAAAATATACATATTTATGGTTTAAGAACTTTATTCTCATAAAGAATTTACAAAATTCACTTACATGAGAACACAATATTTTTATAAATACTTAAAACTAACGTGCAAACAATGCATAGTAAAAATAACAAACATTTATACTACTGTTCAACAAAAGTTATGATTCTAATGAATGTAAGGTAGAAATAACTAGTGAACCGGCTCAGATAACTTAAAACGCACAAATTATAGTTGGCAACGAGCCTGTTATTCCCAACAATTAGCAGAACGCACAACATAATTTAAATATAGTATGGAGAGGAAACCTGGACATGGTATGCAAAACAAGAACGCCGGCTGAACTCCTTCACATGCGCTGTTTGCGGAGCATACTGGGAATCACATGGAGGGATCGCGTGATTCGCGTGACAAACGAGTCTGTTCTAGGCGAGGCACAGCTCCCTAGTATCACAGCCATACTCAAGAAGAGAAGACAGAGGTGGCTCGGGCATGTGTACCGAATAGAGCAGACTCGTTTACCACGTCAAATCTTGCTGGGAGAGGTTGTAGATGCAAAAACACCGGTCTGACGGCTAATGCTGCGCTTTAAAAATTGCGTGAAGCGTGACATGGTTGCCTTTGATATCCCATGCAACCAGTGACTGCAACTAGCCGAAAACCGACCCATGTGGCGTCGTGCTGTCCACGACGGTCAATCCAAGCACAACAATGCCTGGTTCTCCTCTTTGAATGATAAACGCATGAGGCGCCACGAGCAGCCTCCAACCCCCGCCCACCGGGGGGGGGGCATACAACTGCCGCGTATGTGGACGAGGGATTCTCTCTCGAATTGGGCTACACAGCCACGACCGCAAGTGTCGTTCGAAATAGTTCTGATGCTGCTTAAATCATCTCTCACAGATGAAAAGGCCTATTATTAAATATAGTATAATCACGATTGTGTTCTAAAATTTCCTTAGATCTCTTCTAGATCTTATCAAATCATTTTTGAGGACTCTGGATAGTTAAGTATCCTTTATTGTCCAAAAGAAACAAAAAGCAGGGGTGGTCCCAAATTTATACATTTGGAGGGCACGATTACGTTATTTACGTTACTCAACATCTGTGAAAAACACGAAATCGAGCTGTTCAAAAATCAGGTCCTGGGTTAGGATTCTGGATTCTGCTGCGTTCGCGGTAGACAGTTAGACCACAGTATAATAAAGAGTACTATCGTACAGTATGGCTACCCCCACTCCCCGCTGGAAGTGCCGCCCACCCGCTCTCGGTTACCCCACAGTTACCGCCTGTCGCAAACGCGAACAGTCGACCTGTCATCTCACTAGGTACGCGTTCACCTACGCGAGCTTAGACTGTGTGCTAGGAACGCGCCTCTTTCATATATTTGATCGCCAGTATCCGAGGTGTGGTTAAGATACCAACATTTAACAAGATAAATGGTTTTGCTAGTTGGGATAAAAATTTCCTTCATTTAGTTTAAATCTCTTGTCTTGGTTGTCTGGAAGAGATCGCTCTTTAGCGATAAGACCGCCTCTTGTTTTACCTCTTAAGTTGTTGTTTATACTTGCTATGTTGTTTCGTGTATTGAGGTGTGCAATAAAGAGTATTTGTATTGTATTGTATTGTATCTCTATAGTAATATTCACCTGTTCTGCAGTCCATGTGAGTGTGCACTGTCTCCTGTTATCAGTAGCGGGGAGTCCTTGATGATCCGTCACGCCTTGACCCTCGTGGTCCCGGACCGCTTTGGCTGGATGCTCGAATGTGAATACTGGCTGTGAACAGAGAATACAATTGTTAACAAGCATAATATGCATCCCTATAGCATCTCCAAATTGTCTTGTGATGTAGAGAAACTTTACTGAAACGAAAATATATAAGGTACAGCGGGGCAATTACGACTGGAGGACAATTGTAACTGATCCATTTTTTCCATTATTACACTATGATGTTGAGTTCTACTTGTATCCACTGAACACGCCTACCATATATACCCCCAGTCGAGATTTGCCCCGCTGTACTTTATCAGTCAGTTTAAGACTGCTAGTTGTGTTTCAGTATTTTGATTCCAGTTTAAAACCAATTTTATTACCTTTGTCTCAGCGTTTATGTGTTCTAAAAACTTTGAAATACATCTATCAGTAAAATGCGCTGTTAAAGTTTTTCACTCATCTCAGAGTCTAGAGATGGGCCGAATATGGACTTTGCCGAATACGAATATTCGGCCGAACATTCGGTTCAGCTCTTACCGAATCGAACATTCGGCCGAATATTCGGTTACGCCATATTTTTAAAGTGGATGTCAAGATTAAAACCATTAAATGATTGATAATGGTTACACATACACTACAACTATGTTTTTATGATTTAGTGGATAACTAAAACAGTTAAAACAACTCTGAACTCTTCTCAGCTCTTAAACTACCTACGGTTTTTTTTTAACTTTTTTACAAAACAATTGTATTTATATTTTTACGCATAGGTTTCTCTCTTTTTAGCAGTTCCTTAAAAAACTACTAAAATAGGAGCTTATTATCCAATGGAATACGTAAGATCTTCATTAGTTATTTACTTTGTTTATTCGGTAAATATTCGGCAATGCAACCGAATTATTCGGCCGAATACGAACATTGAAAAACTTGCCGAATATGCCGAATACCGAATATTTACCGAATATTCGGCCCATCTCTAGTCTAAACTAACCTTAGTTTCAGCGATATCGTGTTTATTCTGCATATAAACGACCCACAACATCTCCAGATTATTCTTATGGGGTGCCAAGGCCGCGGCTGCTTTTGCAGCGGCCCATAGCCTTGGACTCGATATAGGGGCTACGTAGGAAATGTATCGGTAAGATGTAGACTATATTGTTGACCTTATTTGGACGAAAAGTTCGTTCTTGTCAAAGTTTTTCACTCATCCGGAGTCTTCTATTCAAACTAATGTGTCAAAACTAACCTTAGTTTCAGCGATATCGTGTTTATTCTGCATATAAACGACCCACAGCATCTCAAGGTTATTCTTGTGCGGTGCCAAGGCCACGGCTGCTTTAGCAGCGGCCCATAGCCTCGGACTCGACACGGGGGCCACGTGGGAAGTGTACCGGCGCGGGACGGACACGCCGTCGGGCTTCAGCAGGCCGGCCGCTCCGTCCAGGCATTCGGGGGACAGCTCGTTGTCACCCCAGGACCCTGAAACAATATGGTAACTTTAGGGATTTTTGAAATAAAATATTTATTTTTCAAGTAGGCATATTACAATGAGCATATGAACGTCGATTGAAAGTCGATTGTAGGATTTCGTCACTCTGAAATCGGTGGAAAAAGGCGAAATACTATTTTTGAAATACTCATGCTAGAAAAATATTGGAATTGACATTGGCCACCCATTTAAATTCTATTAGTAGAATTCTACTTCAGAGTATAAATCTACCTGTACATACCGAGCAGCTCTGACTTAATGATATCCGACTTATTTACTACAGATGAGAGCCACAAAAATAAATGTCTACATCTACAGCATGTTGGTTCATGGTCACGCAATTGTTTGTGTGGCATTTTCCATCACTGAAACTGAGTAGTGTGGTTGATGTAACTGGGCCAGTTGCTTCAACCACATTTAACAGGCAGATCATCGTCACGCAGCAGACGTCTTTGGAACTTCCCATACAATACATTTACTGACACATATGATATCGCCTTATTCGCTAACTGTAGCCATTGCAAGTAATAGACCCTACAATGAAGACACAGAGCCACAAAATGTTTACATCTACACCATGTATTGTTCTCTACCACTGAATCAGAGTATAGAATTCATGAGAGTATATTTACCAAGTAGCTCTGAAACGATGATATCCGCCTTATTTGCTAGCTGTAACCTTCGCATATCGCCCGGGACTACAGTGACGTCACGGGAGCTCCATAGCTCTCGTGCTTGTGCTTCTAACACTACCACTGCGCACGGGTTCTTCTCGACTGCTATAACCTGGAACAAATATTGTGATAAGTCTGGTTTTACTTGTTTGTTTATGTAAGAGAAATTAATTATGTTTTTATGCATAGCTTTACTTTAAATACAGCGCAGACTTCTCGAAAGCGTTCGACAAGGTTAACCATTCTCGTTAAAAAGTTTTAGGGAGTCTACGATATTTTGCTTTGAGGTAGGTCTTAAAATAGCTACTGTATAGATTAGAAAGCAACTAGTCAATATCAAACTACACAGACCTATCCTATCCATAGATTCATGTCTGGCGTACCACAAGGATCACATATAGGCCCAGAGTATTTTTATAGGTATAAATTTCAAATCAGTGCTGAAAACACAACTATCCAGTATTTTGTGATTTCGTTCCCAAACGATTCGACCTGGTAGTCGGGTTCGTAGCATTACTAAATATGTTCCCAAAAAGTTTGTACATTTGGATCACGTCTTTAATTTTGATAAAAATTGGTAGACTGATAGTGTCCATGATGCTGAGCAAGATCCACTAGGCTACCCCAAAATGTCGTACCGAAAATGTATAGAAATCTGGTAACATAAAAGGAAGGTTTCATACAAACTACCTGGGACTTTTTGGGAAACCTAGTGGATTTTGCTCAGCATTTTTTAATCAAAACGCCGATCCAAATGTACAAACTTTTCGGGAATCACACAAATAATATGAAATATGACAAAATTTTAGTGGCCCGGGGAGGATTAGTTATTGTATCTCGCGTTACTGGGTGCGTTATTAGATCTAAATAAACATTGATAAGATTAGAATTGATCCATTTGATTTCTTTGCTCACCTTAATCTTAGTCTGCACAATATCGGAGGCGTTGAGCGCGGCTCTCACGAGCGGCCCGCGGCCCGCTCCCAGCACCATGACCACGATGGGAGAATCTTTGTCCTCAAGCTTAGTGTCCCCTGACCCTAGCTGCAGTCGGTTGATCACGTCTGATAGGTCTTTGGTTTCATTCTGAAAAGATGCGGCTAGTTTTTTAGTATTGGTCAGAATTTTTTTTCAATCCTAGTAGTTAAACAAATTGGCCCATACGATTTTTTCTTATTTTGTTACTATTTTCCGTACATGTTGTGTGGGGTAATAAAAGAGGAAAGTAACAAAAATGTATGAAAATTCTGGAACACATTTTGTCTCCCAGTGAGATTGAAAGTACTCGTGATTCTGAGTACAATTTGACCTAAAATTCCCTAAAAAAATCAAAATAAAGAAAATGGCAAAAAAAAAAAGAAATGCTCAACAAGATAGTATTAGTAATACCTGATCAGAAGAACTTTGTTCCCTTTTCTTGAGCAAATACTGTAGTGCCTGCGTGATGGCCTTTTGGTACTGGTCATATTTGATGGGGTCCTTCTCGAAAACGTTGTATGTGTGCGTGTCCAGGTTGTCTGCTAGCGGCTGCAGAGGCGTTTGGAGGTAGTCTTCCCATCTGGAAAGGGAAAAATGAAGTTAAAAATGGTCAAAACATTAAATAAACGTCATATACAAAGAAAAAATGATGAAGACCTCTCAAGTGTTTCGAGCGGCGAGCGTAAACGGACTACGCTGGTTCTCGAATCGAACCAGCGTAGTCCGTTTACCGGATGGATGCCTGAACCACTCTGCCATAGGTACACAAAGGCAAGGGTCGAAATTTCCAAGTATATGACATTCCCATAAAATTAACATTTTCGGAAAAATCGCTCTAAATAAATAAAATGTACCTCATAACTGTCAAAACATGGGTCCAAAAATATAGAAGAGAAATTTATTTCATAGATTATAAATTATAACACTATAATATATCATCAAGTGAAGTTTAACACATTCACATGTGCTGCACGGTAGTGAAATACTTAATATAGTTAGACCACACCTCGGACATGGCGATCAAATATAGGTATGAAAGAGGCGCGTTCCCAGCACACAGTCTAAGCTTGCGTAGGTGAACGCGTACTATGATTGTCATCATTCGCCTGCCCTTATCTAAGATTATCTAAGATTTTAATCTGAGATTTGCATGTCACTGTGTGACAAGGTAGATTGGCTCACTTTATTGTAAACAAACACCTATGTATACCCTATCTTTCGCAAATAAATGACTTATGACTTATCCCATTCATTTGGGGTCGGCGCAGCATGTCTTCAGCGTACTATGCTTGTATGAGTGAAATATGACAGGTCGACTGTTCGCGTTTTTGACAGGCGGTAACTGTGAGGTAACCGAAAGGGGGTGGGCGGCACTTTCAGCGGGGAGCGGAAGTGGCCATACTGTACGATAGTACTCTTTAATATACTGTGGTTAGACTTTCAACGAAAATGATAAATGTAAAGCACAGTATAAAACCAGTAATAACTCTTCTAACAAATTTTGCGCCGCGCTGTTTGTCCTTGAGTAGCGCTCTGCGCGAGCGAGGTGCAGAGAGTACAGGAGGAACCGGATGATGCCGGTCGCGTCAGTACGCGGCGCGTGCGAGAGAGCCAAATACTGATCGCGGGAGATTAACCACTGAGTCGTCTTTATAACTAACTAATATGGCTCTGCGATCCAAAGAGAATCTTGGCCTCCAAAACGAGAGCACGCCACCTATCCCGATCCTACGCAGCTTCCTGCCAATCATCGGATTGTAGCTGACACAGATCCGCCATCACACTGTCTTTCCAGCGGTATCTGGGCCGACCCGCCGGGCGGCTACCAGTTTGGTCTTCCCAGATACGCTCTCTTAGCAGCCCGATCCTCTCCCATTCTTAAAGTGACCGAACCAGCGAGCTGTGGGATCGTCGGAATGGTCTTTATACTGTGGTAAAAGTCTCTCACCCCCTAGCATAGTCCATCATGGGGTCCTGATTGGGCGCCGGGCGCCTTGCCCAGAGCCTGGCGATGTACTGGCGATAGTGCTCTATACTCGCGCGCCGGGCGCCGCTCATCACAACTTGGGCTTCATGCTCCACCAGGGATATTAGTACTTGCTGGTGGGCCCGGGATAGCACTGGGTAGCTGTAGGCAAAAAGCATAGTAAATAATATTAAACAATAAAAATAAATAAATAAATATTATAACACATTCTTACACAGACTGACTGAGCGTGGGGCTAAGCTCAAGAAGGCTTGTATTGTGGGTACTCAGACAACGATATACATAATATACAAATACTTATATACATAGAATACCTCCATGACTGAGGAACAAATATCTGTGCTCATCACACAAATAAATGCCCTTACCATGATTCGAACCCAGCACCGCGGCTTAGCAGGCAGGGTCACCACCAACTGAGCCAGACCACTCGTCAAATATTGTTTTTGGTTAGGGCGATACTTACTAATGAAATATAACCTAACCACAAAATTAAAATTTTGAAAAAGCCCCGACATAGTGGACCGATTTTCATGAAACAGACTAAGAACACTCCCGACTAACTTAGCTTTCAAACAAAAAAAAAGAAATCTAAATTTGTTGATCCGTTCGGGAGCTATGATGCCACAGACAGACACACATACAGACAGACACGTCAAACTTATGACACCCCGTCGTATTTGCGTCGGTGGTTAAAAACGCGTGCTAATCGTTGACCATGAACGCTAAGTGTTCGAAACGACGTGATGTATTGTAAATTCATTATATTTGACATAATCAGTTGCCAATGTTACCATAGTTTTATTTCAAAAGCATAGTAATAGTAAGTTGTAAGACTCGAACAAAGACAGAGGAATTTATTTATGGTTCGATTTCACCAAACTGGTAATTAAACACTGGCGATTTAACTGGAAGAAATCCCTCAAAGGGATAAGTTCGCCTTTGTACTGTTCTTACTGTAATTACTGTGTTTTTTGTTATTAATTGTACAATAAAGAGTTTACTACTTCTAAAGTAAAATTCATAATCCTACGGACTAAATTGACAAATGACTGACAGGTAAAATGATACCAGGAACAGCAAAATTAAAATAGGGAAGGGTATATGTCGATAACAATATATCGACAAGTTGTAAAGTACATACAACAGACAAGTTTAAATCAAGATTAGGTATATTAGTTTCAAATAAGAGGTACACATTTTGGTTTGTTCTATGTATCTTCGAGGTAGTGGATGGATGCCACGCATTTTTACCCACTAGTTTTAAAACATAAAAAGGTTTCCGAGCCTGTAGGTAAAAAAATAAAATACCATGTCCGACGATAATCAATTATCTGTCACGCTATGGCAAGTATGTCATAAATATCTATATAATTTTCGAATAATATTATTGCTGCTTCGAAATAAAAAAATATCTCTAATTAGCGGTCTACAGACCTTTTGATCTGTCGAAATCACAGAAAAAGTTGGTATATTGATTAGCCGATTAAATTGCCAATTTCATTGTCCCGTCTGGGTGCCCCTTAAATCTACGATGTAATCATAATTTTAATATCGATAAGAACGACACTGGCCAAACTGTGGCAACATTCGTTCACACTTACTTGTCAATTTGGTCCGTAGGTTTATGGATTTTACTTTACTACTGTTTGTTACTTTCAAAGTATTGATCAATTTTTTTTTATGCCTAGAAGTTGGCTTATTTTACTTGGTGCAACTGGCCCTTGTTGCCTAAGATAAGACAGTCGAAAATTATAATAGTTATTTGTTATACAAGGGGGCAAAGTTGTATTTTAACGCCGAGTGTGGAATTGAAAAACGAGCAAGTGAAAGGATTCTATAGTTGAACCACGAGCGAAGCGAGTGGTTCGAGAATAGAATCCTGAACTTGTGAGTTTTTTAACACACGAGAAGTGAAATACATTTGCACCCGAGTGTAACACAAAACTTTTCCCCTCACTATAGCGAGGAAACTACAACGCAAAAAATGCGTTTATCACTGCTTCCAGTAGTTCCGCAGGTGGTAAATCATCTTTGTTACTAGATTCACCTACTTTTGTCAATTTTAAAGCAGTTAATTTGACTTTATTCAAGGTCAAATTACTTTACCCACTAGTGGATAAAAGGCGTTTTTACCCGCTGGTATTAAAGGACAAAACACGTGTTTCCGAGCTAGTGAGGGGAAAATAATATTATTCATTGCATGTTAAATCCGGAATCCGGTTGCCACAAACGATATATATGAGAGTGCACTAGGGTGGATCAAAAAAACACTTTTTTGGAATTAGCAAACCTAATAGTTATCAATCAATGACCCTTAGTCTATGAAGCCATTGTGCAAAATTTCAGCTTTTTTAATCAACATCTTCAGCCCCCGCATTAGGTTTGAAATTTTGAAAATCTCATACAAACCTGAAAATTCAACTTTCAGATTTTAAAAAAATTTCGGCTGTATTATGTTAAGTATATGTTATTGATACATATCAATATAAGAAACTATCAAAAATCGCCAAAGTTCGCCTAGTTTTAGTACATTTGCCGAAATAGCTGCTAAAATACCGAAAATCTGCGATTTTTAACGCTATTTTCGCAACTTTTGGTAGTTTCTTGTAATAATATGTATCAATAATGTATACTGAACATAATACTGCCGAAAGTTTTTTTTTATCTGAAAGTTGAATTTTCAGGTTTGTATGCGATTTTCAAAATTTCAAACCTAATGCGGAGGCTGAAGATGTTGATTAAAAAAACTGAAATTTTGCACAAAGGCTTCATAGACTAAGGGACATTGATTGATAACTATTAGGTTTGCTAATTCCAAAAAAGTGTTTTTTTGATCCACCCTAGAGTGCACGGGAAAACGTCCCATTTTGTAGATTGCTATAAAGCCACTTTGTCAGTTTATTCATATAAAGAAACCAGTAAATCTCGCCTTAATGGTAGGTAACCGACAAAGTGGGACGTTTTTCTAAACACACTCACATATGTCAGTAAAGTGAGAAAAGTATCAGATCATATGTAATTACAGCTGAGGCGAAGCAGACGTCAAGAAAAATATGATCTTGGATTGACGCTTTCCTGCCAGGGGACAGAAATTATTTTTAACTGATTAACTAACAATATCTGGGCAACCGAGCTTCGCTCGGTTCTGTTTCGTATCCTTGACATGTGTCGCCATCTAGTTCAAAAATGAATAGTACCTACATCGAGCGAAAGAATTCTCAGCCTTAACAACACAACTACTCCACACGAGATGGCGCGCATTTCGCCACAAAAACTCAAATAGTGTATTTTCTATTCGTTTTAGCCTTGACCTGTGTGGCCATCTAGTGTTTGCAATAAATAGTACTTACATCGACCGAAAGAATTCTGTCTTAACAGTACAACTACTGCACACGAGATGGCGCGCGAAGAAAAACGCATGAAAACTCGAAAATTCGCGTTTTCCGGGACCTAAGGATAAGTTAGACCGATTTTTCACCCCCAAAAACCCCCACATAACAAATTTCTGCGAAATCGTTAGAGCGGTTTCCGAGATCGTCAGTGTAAATAAATAAATATATATATAAATAAATAAATAAATAAATATACAAGAATTGCTCGTTTAAAAGTATAAGATAATTTAACGTACCCTTTCTTGTTGTTGTGGAAGATATTAGTTGGAAGTATGACAGCCTTCACAGGTTCTCCGAGCCACCTTTTCATGATCTCCTCGGACGGAAGGTCGGCAGAAAGCTCAAGGACCACACCTACTCTTTTGTCCCATTGCAATCTGTAACAAATGAGTTATATGATTAGTGATGTCTCTTCAGATAACCATGGCACACCTCGGACACTGGCGATCAAATATATGAAAGAGGCGCGTTCCCAGCACACAGTCTAAACTCGCATAGGTGAACGCGTACTATGCTTGTATGAGTGAAATATGACAGGTCGACTGTTCGCGTTTTTGACAGGCGGTAACTGTGAGGTAACCGAGAGGGGGTGGGCGGCACTTTCAGAGGGGAGCGGGGGTGGCCATACTGTACTCTGTAATATACTGTGACCATGGTTTCTCTCATTTATATGTCCATAAAACTTCTCAGTGAAACACGAGAAAATGGGCCAAATTAAAGCATACACTTTGGAGCACATATAAAAATAAGTTTATCTTAAGACTGTTTTCACATTATCCGATCCGATATCGGATGTCGGAAGGATTTCAATAGAAAAAATCCAAGATGGCACCTGTAATGTATGGGATATCGGTCCGACATCCGATATCGGATCGGATAATGTGAAAACGCACTAAGGGGCTCCACACGGTTTTCATCGATTTTTGACAAGTTTTGAGCTGAAACTCCTCATTTTGCACTACAGACACAGAATATATAATAGTACAAGTACAGAAGGCCCACTGCTTTGATGTTCACGAAATGCCGCCTTTTTAAATACCTACAAAATTCTTACAAAGAAACGAGCCGCACGTGTGCAGCGTCCGGTGTTAGGGTTACCAATGGATCCAAACGAATTAATACTCACATAAAATATTATACTATTATATTCAAGTCTTGGGTACTTTCTAGGTATATAATATACTGTATTTATATATTTTTGTTCAAGTTCCAACATCAGAAGTCTTATTGAACTTTTCCGTGGGACTTAATCAGTAGTAGATCTAAGTAAGAATGTCTTATGGTATTTATTTTATTCAATATGTCTATTTAACTAAGTATTATTAGCCATTCCACACGCGGACATCGCTTAAAAACACCTCGCGACGTAAAGTAACAATAGAAAGTGCGAACGTGCATTCCGTGAGAACGCGCGCAACCCCTGATTAGGCCGCGAACTCGCGGCCGCCAGGATGTACTTGTAGCGCGGCGATAGAATCGCGGAGTGAGCCGCCCCTGCTACAGATAGAATTATAAGACCAATGGTTATCCGTCCTTCAATCTTTTATCTCTATTCAGAAGAGCCATTTTTTGAAAAAAAAGTAATACTTCTTTTTTTATGATTTTTTAGACATGCGGCCCATTTCTCGAAGCTACAAGTTACAATTTACAAGCGGTTGTCAATGTCTATTATGACAGGTTGGAAAGAGACTTCCGCTTGTAACTTTCAGTTTTGAGAAATGAGCCCATGGTCTAAAAAAACACTTTTATCAAAAATTTATTTTAGTGAAGGGTGTTACATACATGAAATTATATTATAATGCGTGGAATACGTGGAAAGGGAAGAGGGAGGCCTTTGCCCAGCAGTGGGACACTCTAGGCTCATATAAATATAAATAATTTGTATTGACCATTGGCTTTTTTTTAATTCCATAGAGATTTTAATTTTAAAAAAGTTATGACCAAAAAACCAGTTTTTGACCCTAAAATTGTTCAACTTTTATGCCCAATATCACAGAAACAATGACCTGTGAAGAAATTATAATACGATTTCGTTTAAAGACAATGCTGTTAATATGATAAGCTTTAGAAACAATCAATCAATGGATTTAAATCGAAGGCCATTGGCGCAGGGAACGCCCTTAAGTAAAACTATACCTGTGACATGGCACAATGGTTTGCAACTGGTCAGTCTGCTAAAAATTGCTGAGCATTACCTCCTTGGTTTTTTTGACAGTTAGTAACTTACCTTTCATGAAACTTAGACCACCATAGCCACGGTTCATTCCAGGCTTCCTCATCATCATCCAGGCCTTTGTCTATAGTGTTCCGTAATGTCCGGCTACACTGCATGGGCACTTGAGCCCATACCAATGTTGGGTGATGGCTAAAACACAAAAAAATGTTACACAGAGATAAACAACACATGTGCATTTAAAAAGTTAAGTTAAAGCCATTTTTAAGTTGTTTAATAAAAAATATATTATAGGACAATCTTACACAGATTGACTGAGTCCCACGGTAAGTTCAAGAAAGCTTGTTGTGTTATGGGAACTCAGACAACGATATATATAATATACAAATACTTATATATGTACACATACATAGAAAACATCCATGAATCAGGAACAAACATCTGTGCTCATCACACAAATAAATGCCCTTACCGGGATTCGAACCCCGGACCGCAGCATAGCAGGCAGGGTCACTACCAACTAGGCCAATGTCAATAGATAATAAGATAATATTTTCTTAAGATCTCTTTTTTTAAACAAATACATTGTTTGGTTCTACAGCAATAGAAACATAATAATGTTTCAGTTACTATTGTTATTCTAATGAATAATTTATTTTTATTATAATTTTAATGAATTTGACTTTATAGCAGACATTCATTAAAATGGACCACTCTTATAAGACTTCATACTAATCATAAAATACAAAGATCTTTTCCAACCTGTTTTCCAAATAGCTCATCAAATTCCGGGCCAAGTTATGGGTATTCTCGCCATGCACTGTCACCAGTAGGGCCGGCAGCCCCAGCCCTTTGGAATAAGACAGCTCCTCGTTCATGCAATCCTCATGTCTCTGCCGAACCACGTCGTTCGGACTATCCACGTTCAAGTACGGAGACAACCGTCCCACTATCCTACTCGTCCAATCCTGTGGTGAAAGGATCATGTCCGACCTCGTGAACCCTCCTATTCTACTCCCATGAGCTACATGATGCCTCCGAAACCTAGGGTGCACGACCGGCGTCACGACAAACGAATAGTTTGCGTGAAACGCTTCAGTTAAACTTCCTTGCAAATCTGGCGCCACTAAGTACTCCAGACCGCACGAAACCTCCTGTTGTGACATAGTTAAACTCTAAATAAGTCTTAATTATACTTTGAACTTAATTTTCCTCGAAAAACACGCACGCGAGGAGAAAATAACCAAACAGATCAAAACACCTTTAAGATAAGCCGTCTGTCGTTTTTTTTTCTTTACGGTCGAGTGACAGCGGTTGTAAAGTTGCCATTAGTAAAAATAAATTTACCCTTTTTCTATTTTAAAAAATAAACCGTTCTATAGTCTGTATGTAATGACGAAAATTTCACTAGAAAAGGCGCCAAATTTAAAAAATATAGGTCCGAAAATGTGTCATAGAAAATACACTCGCCGTTTAGACATATTTTAAACTTGGGTAAATCCATTCTGTTGAGGTTTTCATTAAATGGTTGCGCGGGCCCTTGCGGTTTTAATAGTTCGAAGTCGATTTATCAAGGTCAAAACGTAGTGATTCAATGCTCTTTGGGTCAGATCAAGGCGGTAAACCAAATCTTGACACAAAGGCAACAAATTTGAAAAATGTAGGGCAAATTTGAATTTCGCGCCTTTTTTTTAGTGCTAAGATGTCAATGTAACAAATCGGGAAGAGATCTCTAGAAATAAACAGGAATAAAATAAAACAATTCATAGTCATAAAATTATTGTATTTCTACAAAACATGATATGCTGCCTCTATTGTTACATGAAAAAATATAACATTTACATAGCTCTGTTTTATTTTATTGTTTATTTGATTAGTATACATTTGAATGAACCCTTAACTAATAATCATTTAGCTAAAGGCATTGTCATGTTCTCACCATAAGTGGTTAACAGATCTTTAAGTCTATTTAATTAAGATATTTGTTACTCTTTACTAACAATAATAACAAAACTGGAGATGATGTAAAACAATAAAATTTAAATGACGCAAACAATAAAATTCGAAAATATTACAGGGAACACACCTGTTAAGGTTGACCATTTTTAAAATGCAGCTATACTTACATTTTAAACCTTTAGAAGGTCACGCTTATTATGAACCTTATAACGAATATTGGGATTATTGGACTGTAACTGCGCGCGTCTATTGTCGTCTTTGGATATCAAAGGAACAAGGAAAAAGGATTGTTTATAATTTATGACATTCGTAAGTACAATTTAATACATCTAAATTTAGGAAAAAGACTCACTGACGCAAAGCGAGCACACACACACACAGCGACTGTAAATACTGTAATAATGTGTGTTTTGCGTATAAGATTATTTTACATGTAAGTGTAGCTCTCAGGTTTCGTGCATTTTAAAAATGGTTAACCTCTATAATACTTAAAAGTAATTAACCTAGATCACTCGCATATATTATCTATTCTAAGAATAAGACTAGAAGATCAATATTATGTTTCACATTTTCGAACCAGGCAACCAAGGACGGGTACATCGAAGCTCGTCGATTCTAATATCGAATTATATTAATACGGGACAACATCAAGATTACCCTGATCTTTGAACAATTTTAAGATATAATTTGAAATATTTATCATGGATTATGGTTGAAAAGGAACATGTGTACAGTCCGATAAAAAAGGAGTAGAAATCAAAAAGTGGCCACATCGAAGTGTCGAGCCGTTTTCTCACATATATGTATTGATTTGAAAAGGATGCCACTACAATGTTGCCACTTTATGAGGCACACTCAAAGATTATGACTTATGACAGATGGCGCCACCTTATTAGTCCATTGCACAGATAAAGAATTTCATACGTGAGAGCGAGAAGATATTTTTTTCTCTCTCACACACATGAATAACAGTGACATGCCTAGACACTTGCACAGGCGCCACCTGGCGGGGTAAAATGTCAGTGTGCCTCCTCATTTCTACTCTTTTTGGTCAGAATATATATCGTGTACTCTTAAGCTGCTAACACATGACCGCACCGCACCAAGGTCATCCACATTCTATCCCGCAAGTGGGAGCGAGAAAGAAATATTTTTTCTCCCTGTTACTTGGGCCATTTTTTTAAAGTTGTCCACTGCACTTTTTTTTGGATTTGGAAATTTTTATGTGGTTCCCACTCAGAATCGCGAGCTCTTTCAATCCTAATAGGAGAAAAAAAAGTGTCCCAAGGTTATTTTCCCATTCCGTTACATTTTTTTCATACATTTTGTATGGCGGTAACGGAATGGAAGGTTTGAAAAATGTATACAATTCTTGGGACCTTTTTTTTCTCCTATCAGGATTGAAAGACCTCGCGATTCTGAGTATGAATCGCGAAAAAAATACCCATGTTACAAAAAAAGTGGGGTGGACAACTTTAAAAAATGGCCCACTTACGTGAAAAAATTATAAGGCCCAGGTGCGGTGCGGCCGTTTGTTAGCTACTTTTAACCCGTCGTCTGTGTCTGTCAAAAAATTGTCATAAAATAATTAACTTTGATATACATTTTTAAAGTCCAACGCCTTATGTTAGGATCCTTATCAAACACAGACGAAGGGTTAAGTAGCGAAGACACGACCGCACCGCACCGCACCGCGACCTTGAAACTTTTCACATACGTGAAAGCGAAGAATGACTCTCTCTCGCTCTCACTAACAGGATAGTATGTGGATGACCTTGGTGCGGTGCGGTCACTATTATTGTTTAGGGTTGCCATGCGAGAAAATTTCCACTTGATATGTAAGGTTTTATTGGGAAATTTACCATCCAGAAAATGTCAGATTTTTTAGTCATATCTGGACATATGGCAACCCTAATCACAGTATAATGACTTACATAAATACTATAAATAGGTACATTATGCATTTTAGTAAAAGATAATAAGGATCACAATTATTTAGATATTCATCTGTGATTTTACAATAACAATAGTCCATAAAATATATTCTGAATAACAATAACTGTTAAATTGTTTATATTTTATATTATTTGCTGCGTTTGAGGTAGAATGGTGAACAAAAAACCTCAACATGATTATTATAACATTTTCATAATAATATAACTATAAAACTACAAGACTTAATATCAATAGAAGTTTCAGGGCAAGAGTGGGGCCAGATAAATTAGTAACGATTTTGGTAGCCCCATAATTTAATAAAATCATCATCAAAGATTGACGTCAAAATCGATGCCGATTTATCTTGGACTCACTCTAATTTACTGTGATAAGATTCCGTGGTTTGTAATGAACGAATACAAATTTTGAGTGTTTATATGTATAGAGATGTCATATACTGTATATATATGCATATATCATATTGTCCTTTTGGAATACGAACACACTCGCTCTTTCAAACTTGTAGGCAATATCAATATTAGTTTTTGATGTTTTTAGGGTTCCGTAGTCAACTAGGAACCCTTATAGTTTCGCCATGTCTGTCTGTCCGTCCGTCCGCGGATAATCTCAGTAACCGTAAGCACTAGAAAGCTGAAATTTGGTACAAGTATGTATATCAATCACGCCAACAAAGTGCAAAAATAAAAAATGGAAAAAAATGTTTTATTAGGGTACCCCCCTACATGTAAAGTGGGGGCTGATTTTTTTTTTCATTCCAACCCCAACGTGTGATATATTGTTGGATAGGTATTTAAAAATGAATAAGGGTTTACTAAGATCGTTTTTTGATAATATTAATATTTTCGGAAAATATCGCTCTTAAAGGAAAAAAAAGTGCGTCCCCCCCCTCTAACTTTTGAACCATATGTTTAAAAAATATGAAAAAAATCACAAAAGTAGAACTTTATAAACACTTTCTAGGAAAATTATTTTGAACTTGATAGGTTCAGTAGTTTTTGAGAAAAATACGGAAAACTACGGAACCCTACACTGAGCGTGGCCCGACACGCTCTTGGCCGGTTTTTTTTTTACTTGGATACTATTGTATCCATTGATATTGCCTGGTAAATATTGTAAGCCACTTTTGGCACTTGTTCCATAACCAGTCGCTTTAACATTGCATTTTAATAGTTATTATATTGATGAGGTATATAATTACTCTCATATTAATTTAGGGTTTCTGTTATCTGGGTAAAAGGACCTTATAGTCGATGGTGCTTACGTCTCGAGGTGCCGTATTTGTATATGTACATCGCTCATAACGCCGTAAGCGCCTTCGATAATAAGGTCCCTTTACCCAGATAATGTCACATATAATGAGAAATTATTATCACATGATGACTATTGTAAGCACGCTAACCTTTTAACCATTTTTTTTTTCATAGATATAGATAGGAAACCCCACTTTTTCTCTCTTTACATAATTATATTATAGTGAAATATTTAAATATACGGATATACGTTAATATATCGCGACTGGCGACATATTTCGAGTCATATGAATGTCCATGGGTCTCCATATGTGTATATCCCTATTATCCTTATATTTAAATATTTGTCACATGTTTAACGTTTAATATATTATAGTGGTTAAAAGGTTAATATAGCTATAAAAATATGTGATATGATATATAATTAAAGATTATAGACAAATGAAGGATTAGTAAATCTTATCACGATATTTTGAAATTTTGAAAACTTACTCTATTCCAAGTAACATTTTAGTGCTATAATTTTGGTTTTCGACGCCAAAAGCTACTATAGATGTCGTATAAAGGTTTTCGGCGTGACCGCTTGTCGTATAAAAGCCTCCAGTAACACCTTTTAGCTCTATAAGCTTATACCGCTAAAAGGTGTTATTAGGAAGTGATGTAAACGTTTATATCACCATTTTATAGAGCCGCTATAGGCCTGGTCTATAACAGGATCAAATATGACTACTATAGATCTATATTATTGTATAATAGTGTTAGGAATCACTGCTATGCAATCAATTTGCGCTATTAAGGTTCCCGACAAGCTGCTATAGTTGTTGCGTTATACAGCTAAAAGGTGTTATTAGGAAGTGATGTAAACGTTTATATCACCATTTTATAGAGCCGCTATAGGCCTGGTCTATAACAGGATCAAATATGACTACTATAGAACAATATTATTATATAATGGTGTTAGAAATCACTGTTATGCAATCAATTTGCGCTATTAAGGTTCCCGACAAGCCGCTATAGTTGTTGCGTTATACAGCTAAAAGGTGTTATTAGGAAGTGATGTAAACGTTTATATCACCATTTTATAGAGCCGCTATAGGCCTGATGTATAACAGGATCAAATATGACTACTATAGAACAATATTATTATATAATGGTGTTAGAAATCACTGTTATGCAATCAATTTACGCTATTAAGGTTCCCGACAAGCCGCTATAGTTGTTGTGTTATACAGCTAAAAGGTGTTATTAGGAAGTGATGTAAACGTTTATATCACCATTTTATACAGCCGCTATAGGCCTGGTCTATAACAGGATCAAATAACCTACTAAAGAACAATATTATTGTATAATAGTGTTAGGAATCACTGTTATGCTATCAATTTGCGCTATTAAGGTTCCCAACAAGCCGCTTATAGTATTTTTAGTAGTCGTATTTTAACAGAAATTAAAACCTAACTATACCACTATTTTGGGATATAGTGGCTTTGGAAAACACTGCTACAGTATTTAACACTGTAGTAGTGATATGAATACCATTATAGAGCTATTTTGCTGTATAATGAAGTTTTCAGGATACGTTTATATAGCTTTGAAAAGCGTTAATAGTCGTTTTCTAATGCCTTTTATATCTCATCGCCGTATACGTCACAATTACTCTTTTATATCACAGAACTGTGGAATAATGGTTTCGGTATCTCTTTTAAAACACAATAGCGTTATAGCTGAGTTTACTATATGTTTTAAAAAAAAAATTGTTTAGAAGATCTTTCTATAGTAAAACATTGAAAACAAGTATTGTTTTCTATATAAAGAACTTATAAGTTAAACTGGATCATAGTTAAAGTCTCATGCAATCCTAATTGAATCCACAATGGCGGGCTTATGGCAGTGAATGCGTATGATAAGTGACATAGTCGAACTATAAAAGCGTATGTTTTACTTCTTGGATCCATAGTAGAAACTATGGTGCCAATAATTTTATTGTATTAAATTATATTTATTTATTTTATTCAAAACAGGTATAAATCGAGGGCGCACTTAAAATACTCCATTAAACTAATATTCTTTTAACGGTAAAATTTCCATCGCATACCTTTTTGCAGTAATGATGGAATTATACGAAATCCAAATTATTTTGATTGACACTAAACTTCACAAGTTCACACGCCACTTTTCATAAAGTTCCTCGTTTGTTAAATATTACACACATTAAATTATTTTAGAAATTTCATTCATTCGCATTAAAAGGGACGGCAACTGCTATTACAGAACAAAAAACCTGTATAACGGAATCTCAAATGCTACTATAGCATAAATTGATACTATAATAGCGTTACTGTGTCATCTATGTCAACAAATTAGCACAATAGTCATCATCACATCACCATTATAGACCTTAAACGTCACGGATGATACTGCTATAGCCCTATTATATCACTATTTATATGGCTGCATAATTGCGCCAAATCGGCTCTACAGTACCAATATAGACTATTTATAGGACTATTTAATGTGATTTAATTTGGTGCTCTCGACCACTATAGGACCAGAAATTGTTACTTGCAAACAATAAAGCGGTGTCACGGATTTAATTGATTTATGGGTATGGTGTACAACTGTCACGTCACGGTAATTTTCAGGTTCGTAGATTTCGTAGTTCGGGTAAAAAATTATACTTTTTAGTCGTTTTTTAAAGTTTTATAAAAGTCGGGAGCACGTTTTTAATTTCGGCGTTCGTATAGGTAATATAATCGTTATCGAACGTTTAGTATTCTTTTGCATTTTTTTATTACAGCACAGTTCAGGTTTGAATCGAGTCTGTTTTTATTTTAGATGTTGTCAAAATCCGCAACACCACTAGGAAGCACTGAGTTATTCATACTGCAATCTCGAACACCTAGAGCAATAATCATCGTTCTCCGGACTGCCGTAGTACATGCACAGCTGCGCCTTGCAAGGCTTCGGCGACGGCGGGCGGTCGTCGTAGAAGGTGGACTTGGACAGGTACAGCGTCCTGTCGGGCGCGGGCGCGGGCCGGGCGGGCTTGTTGGAGAGCGTGCGCGCGTGCTGGTGCGAGGTGGAGCCCGCGTCGGCGTAGAACTGCGAGCGCCCCGTGCCGTAGCGCGGCCCAGGAGGGGAGGCGCGCCGGTTCTTCTCCGCCGTGAAACTGGAAAAGGAACACTCGGTAAAATCATTTTTTTTTTCATTTATTTATTTATTTAAATCGAACGACATGGCTCATACGTTAGTAACAAAATACACAATAAAATAACTATACGATTTAAAAATTAAAAAAATAAAGCATTAATTAAATTATGGGAAACGTGTCAAAAATTATGAAAAACGAGTAATAATAAAATAAAAAGAAGTTGAAATAAAATAAAATATCAGAAGCTCCTGGCACTGTCAAAATTAAGTTACATGTCCCTCATAAATTAATTATATAAGCATAATGATTTCAAAATAATAAGACCTATCGTTTACACCGGAGCGTGAGTCGAATAAAATGTTTATTGTAACTTTCACGATTCCCTTATCGACTGACGTTGATCAAACGACTCAGTATGACCGATTTCACACATTCACCTTTATTTTATACCACGTCGGTGACAAACAAGTATACGGTCCGCCTGATAAAAAGCGGTCACCGTTGCCGACCTTATCTAGTTCCTACAGAATCTTCTTAAACTAGTACAGTAATCTTAAAAAACACCTAATCCGAGCCTCATTCAGGTAATTTTTGACCATTTCCTCCTGCACCGACGCTCTAGCCGCCGTCACCCTACAACATAGCACTTCACATATGCTCTGCATTCTCATCGACCCCTCTTCAAAGTTACTCTGACTCTTCCCTGTCAACTTAGCCATAGACCTAAAATTCATCTTTAATTTACTGCTCATAAATCTACTAATGCTTCCGAACTGTTTCGCTACAGTGTTCAGATAGACTTACAATCTTCAACGAAAGCCGAGCTCCGCGTAGGGCCGAAAACCCGAAGCATCACACAAAAGAAGTGCTTTTTAAGTTTAAAGTCGACCTAATTGTCGTCAATTGTCTTAGATAAACGATATCTCCAACGAAGGCTGAGCTCCACGTAAGGCTAAAGACCCGAAGGGTCACACAAAAGGTGTGTCAGCGGGGTACTTGAAGCTTAAACACTGTCTAGTAGCATGAGTGTCTTAGAGAACCAAAACGGCGAATGGAAG
This sequence comes from Leguminivora glycinivorella, assembly GCF_023078275.1. Taxonomy (NCBI): domain Eukaryota; kingdom Metazoa; phylum Arthropoda; class Insecta; order Lepidoptera; family Tortricidae; genus Leguminivora; species Leguminivora glycinivorella. The sequence continues at coordinate 1,848,694 of NC_062985.1, read as the reverse complement.
GTTGTAGATAGCTTTTTTATCTTACCTGGTTCCTGAAGAATCTTCTTAAGCTACTATAATGATGAAAACTCACCTAATCCAAGCCTCATTCAGGTAATTTTTGACCATTTCCTCCTGCACCGACGCTCTAGCCGCCGTCACCCTACAACATAGCACTTCACATATGCTCTGCATTCTCATCGACCCCTCTTCAAAGTTACTCTGACTCTTCCCTGTCAACTTAGCCATAGACCTAAAATTCATCTTTAATTTACTGCTCATAAATCTACTAATGCTTCCGAACTGTTTCGCTACAGTGTTCAGATAGACTTACAATCTTCAACGAAAGCCGAGCTCCGCGTAGGGCCGAAAACCCGAAGCATCACACAAAAGAAGTGCTTTTTAAGTTTAAAGTCGACCTAATTGTCGTCAATTGTCTTAGATAAACGATATCTCCAACGAAGGCTGAGCTCCACGTAAGGCTAAAGACCCGAAGGGTCACACAAAAGGTGTGTCAGCGGGGTACTTGAAGCTTAAACACTGTCTAGTAGCATGAGTGTCTTAGAGAACCAAAACGGCGAATGGAAGGTTGTAGATAGCTTTTTTATCTTACCTGGTTCCTGAAGAATCTTCTTAAGCTACTATAATGATGAAAACTCACCTAATCCAAGCCTCATTCAGGTAATTTTTGACCATTTCCTCCTGCACCGACGCTCTAGCCGCCGTCACCCTACAACATAGCACTTCACATATGCTCTGCATTCTCATCGACCCCTCTTCAAAGTTACTCTGACTCTTCCCTGTCAACTTAGCCATAGACCTAAAATTCATCTTTAATTTACTGCTCATAAATCTACTAATGCTTCCGAACTGTTTCGCTACAGTGTTCAGATAGACTTACAATCTTCAACGAAAGCCGAGCTCCGCGTAGGGCCGAAAACCCGAAGCATCACACAAAAGAAGTGCTTTTTAAGTTTAAAGTCGACCTAATTGTCGTCAATTGTCTTAGATAAACGATATCTCCAACGAAGGCTGAGCTCCACGTAAGGCTAAAGACCCGAAGGGTCACACAAAAGGTGTGTCAGCGGGGTACTTGAAGCTTAAACACTGTCTAGTAGCATGAGTGTCTTAGAGAACCAAAACGGCGAATGGAAGGTTGTAGATAGCTTTTTTATCTTACCTGGTTCCTGAAGAATCTTCTTAAGCTACTATAATGATGAAAACTCACCTAATCCAAGCCTCATTCAGGTAATTCTTGACCATTTCCTCTTGCACCGGTGCTCTAGCCGCTAACACCCTGCAGCACAACACTTCACAAGTACTTTGCCGTCTCATCAGCCCCTCTTCAGGGTTACTCTGACTCTTCCCTGTCAACTTCGCCATGGATCCAAAATTCTTCTTTAATTTACTGCTCATAGACCTGCCGATGCTTCCGAACTGTTTAGCGACGGAATTCAGCTGTTTGGAACTCTTTGTTGATAGTGCGTCGAGTGATCTTCTGAGTTCTTCAGGCGGCGGGTTCTGTGAGAGACACTCGACGCGTTCTAGGTCGAGATAGGCGGCCATCATGGCTGAACGCTGGTATTCGTCGGGGAGGAGGTTGTTTATGGTTTTTTGATCTGGTTCGGTGTCCCAGCGGAAATCTTCGCCTGGGTCTACGTTGAATCTGGAATTATAGGATCATAGTTAAATGTGTGTTCAAAACGGTTATTAATCAAAGCATCTAAGTAATATAGTATTTCAAAAGTAAACTATGTAAAACAAAAAGTGACAATGGGCTCCAATGAAATACATGTAATAAAAGAAAAGTGCCGAATCCCTGCAGATGCTCAAGACTGGAACAGAACCAGCGTCTTTCGCTATCATGTATATTGTTATTGAAGGCTTATGGTACCCTTTAGGGCCAAGAAGCTTGGCAAAATCGTGGCAAAGACTCTTGTGATGCTTAATGCTGATAGTGCATGGAGTATCTCACCTCATAGGCATAGCAGTTCCTATACTATGCTCAAGTGGGACCCTAGCGCCATCTGTTGGTAACGGCTCGCAGGGAACTAGTGCTGAGAAATGTCCGGCGTCGTAGGCGAGTAGTATGGACGCTTTGCTGCAGGTGGCGGGTTCTAGTTCCAGTGGGGTAGATACCACCGAACAGGATTGGAGATATATGATACAAGTGTTTATAGGAGACTGACATATCAAGCTTCATTCTATCTACATGTTAGAGCGAGACATAGTCTGATAGGCGAAGTTCCTGTGCTGTCTCCTGTTGACAATGGCTTTGCAGAGAGATACAACATGTCCATACACGAAAGTGAGATTTTTGATAAAATTGTGGCTCACCTGCTAGGCATAGCAGTTCCTATACTATCCTCAAGTGGGACCCTAGCGCCATCTGTTGGTAACGGCTCGCAGGGAACTAGTGCTGAGAAATGTCCGGCGTCGTAGGCGAGTAGTATGGACGCTTTGCTGCAGGTGGCGGGTTCTAGTTCCAGTGGGGTACCAACGAACAGGATGGGAGATATATGATACAAGTGTTTATAGGAGACTGACATATCATGCTTCATTCTATCTACATGTTAGAGCGAGACATAGTCTGATAGGCGAAGTTCCTGTGCTGTCTCCTGTTGACAATGGCTTGGCAGAGAGATACAACATGTCCATACACGAAAGTGAGATTGATAAAATTGTGGCTCACCTGATAGGCATAGCAGTTCCCGTACTATCTTCTAGTGGGACCCTAGCCCCGTCAGTAGGTAGTGGCTCGCAGGGAACTAGTGCTGAGAAATGTCCTGCGTCGTAGGCGAGTAGTATGGGCGCTTTGCTGCAGGCGGCGGGTTCGAGTTCCAGGGGGAGGTAGATGCCGCCGAATGGAATGGGGGCTACTGGATCGCCGCGGAAATCCTGGAAATTGCAAGAATAAGTAATCGTTTATTATAATTGTCATTAATCATAAAGTAAATAAAAGGAAAAATCGACAAAACGAGAAAGAGAAAGTCGTGTCGCACGAATGCTGTCAAGGAAAAGGCCAAAGTAACGACCGTGTCTTCCTCTCATTTCATTGCCTAGGTACATTCACTTTAATCATAAACGTATTCTTAGAGCAACATCAACAAAGAAGATAACCGGTCTTCGCTTGCCAGTACAAACAGGAAGGCGCTGGTTAGTTCCCGGTTGCGTAAAGGACGGCATGTTACCTTTCTTAAACAAAACACTAGGTACTTTCTTTGTATATATGTCGATGCACTTTAGTTGTGTTTGTCTACCATTTCCTCTTTCAGTTATTCTAAGGTTAACTAGAAGAGATCCCTTAAAGGGATAGCTCGCCTTTGTACATAACCATTCACTGTACTTGTAATTTTTTCTGTGCAATAAAGTGTTTACTACTTACTAACACTGTTAGTTAGAAACAGACTTACCCTCAAAGCAACATCAGCAAAGACGATAACCGGTCTCCTCATAACATGTGCCAGTGCAAACACATGTAACTGTTCCAAGCCGTCATAATGTCAGGCAGCAGAATGTACAGATTTAGGTCTCGGTTGCACGGAGGCGGCACACCTGTAACTCACGCTACAATTGGCTTAGAAACTAACAAACTCACCCTCAAAGCGACATCAGCAAAGACGATAACTGGTCTTCTCATCACATGAGCCAAAGCGAACACATGAAGTTGCTCCAAGCCGTCATAGTGAGGTGCTGCGCTGGGCGCGGGTTTGGGTCTGGGTTGCGCGGAGGCGGCGCGAACTGCGTCTTGCCATTCTCGCTCCCATTCTGCTTCGGAGGGCGTGAGGCCCGCGCTTCGGAGGGAGAGGCTTTCTGACCATCGCCAGCGGCGCTTTATGGCGTCTGAAAATAAGGAAAACTTGTCAGTCAATGTGCGACTAATGGCTAAAGATAATGTGGATTTAGTCTTGTTGGGAGCATAAAATCTCAAAGAACTGCATGGAACAGTGGAAGTGTCCTCCAAATCTGAGCTGGCCTTTCATTCGGATCCCTTTGTTTGACATAATGATTAAAAGTCAAAATTTGTCAAAATTTTGCGCAATATGGCATGAAATCCGTCTGTGCGTGCCTCCGCAAACATTTTAGAAGCGAGACAGCTTCAACAACACCCGAAAACCATTATTATATTGAACCTTTAGGGCACTGAGCGCCTTCTGAGTGCAGTTGAACCAAAGGCTACTCGTATAAAAACTCTGACAAAAAGCTTTAAGAAGTGTGATTTTCTCTTGATCTGAGCAACGAGCAAATCTGCGGGCCAACATGTTACTCGTCATCGCCAGTGCCCTGCGTTTTCTTTCAATATATTTCATTTTATGAGAACCAATAGCATTACCGTAATCTATCGTGAAAGCCATAAGCAGCCAGTGAAGCCGCATTAGGCAAACATTTTCCACCAGAAGTTGCTAAAAATAGAAGGCTATAAGGACCTTTTCTGCTTCCTGTTTTATATTCCAGTTTTAGACAAAAGTCTACAAGAATTTGAAAGTAGTTTGTAGTACTTACTTGTAAGCGCATCACCTCCTTCTCCACACAGCAATGCTTGAACCTTCGTCCTCAACGCCAGTAATCTGTCATGGAACCCGTAAGCAGCTAGCGATGCTGCATGAGGCAGACAGTTGCCGTTTCCAGAAGTAGCTAAAGGTAGGAGTCTTGGGGCTTAAGGAACGCGACATTGTCACCACCAGATGACACAAGAAAAATCCAGTTTTAAATAGAAGTCTACTTATGGCAAACAGTTCCATTCTGCAGAGGTTCAGGGTTCTTCCTAGACTTCTATTAGTTTAGGATAGAAGTAGAAGAAGTGTGCTCTAATTTCTGAAGTAATTTAAGTACTTACTTGTAAGCGCATCACCTCCTTCTCCACACAACAATGCTTGAACCTTCGTCCTCAACGCCAGTAATTTGTCATGGAACCCATAAGCAGCTAGCGACGCTGCATGAGGCAGACAGTTCCCATCTCCAGAAGTAGCCAATGGTAGAAGTCTTGGGGCGCCCGGGACGCGGCCTTGACGCCACCAGTTGAGGATGCAGGAACATTCAAGTTTTAGATATTCTAGAAAGTAATTTAGGTACTTACTTGTAAGCGCATCACCTCCTTCTCCACACAGCAATGCTTGAACCTTCGTCCTCAACGCCAGTAATCTGTCATGGAACCCGTAAGCAGCTAGCGACGCTGCATGAGGCAGACAATTCCCGTCTCCAGAAGTAGCTAATGGTAGGAGTCTTGGGGCGCCCGGGACGCGACCTTGACGCCACCAGTTGAGGATGCAGGAAGACTCTAGTGTGTGGAGTGTGGCTGTTTCGAGGAGGTCTTTTTCGATGAACGTTCTAGAATAAACATTATTTTAGTTAGTTTTCTTTTCTGTATAAGATCGTTATTCGAGTATTGAACCTTTGTTGACCTTCCCAAATTACTGGTCTCATATGTCATTCAAAATGTTTTAAAAATAAAAGTAACTACTTTATACCTTAATATTATCCATATTACCTGCGCTAAATTAGGTTTACCGACGGAGTTTATCATAGATTAAAACAATTTTGGGTGGAATTTAAATTATGGAATTTTAGTAACCTATTTTAAGTATTTTTATAACCTTGCTTGTATGGTCATGTACTAGGTGTCATTGTATCTTTAAAATACGAATAGGTACAAAAAAATTGTGTCAACATTCCGGTGACTTTATAGTCAAAATAAATAATGTATTTTACTAAATAAAGGGGCTCTGTACTTTTAGTAAGAATCAATTCAAAAGCTCACAACGAACTCTTTCAAACCTACAACCAGCCAGTTATCTAAGGTCAAACACAAAAAAGACAACGTCAATATGTCGACTCGTGAATACCTCTTTGTTTACAAAAAACAAAACACAAAGTTCACCGGCGGTCGTCGCGTGAACTGAAATTGATTTTATGCCAGACTATATTTTAGCGCGACGATACGTCACGCGGCCGTTAGGCGATTCAATGGACAGGTGACTTTGGTGCTCTGATTGCAAAAAGGAAGCCCTCAATTCTCACGTTATTTACAATTCACTCCAATATTTAGGCTGGGCCAATACGCTTTGCAAATCATAGCTGAGATTTCATTTCACAATTTTCAGATGGATCGATGAAGTAAAGAAAGACTTGTGCGACCTTCAAGACGCTGAATCGCATATTACGGTGCTCTGTGTAAGCAACACAATTCCAAGCAATTTACATACCATTGCCGCGTTTGCTCCATACTTAGTTGGTGCGCATTGAACAAACGCGGCAGTGGTGTGTAGATTTCTGACAATTGTATTGCCTGGGTAACAGCACCGGTACTGGAGCGAATGGCGAATTCTAGTGTTTAAATATGCAATGGGATCTCAATGTGCCTGTTTATAAATATTTCCCGCATCTGCGGTGTTCCATGCCTAAAGGTATGTATGCTAATGCACAAAGTATTGCACTAGAGTTTTGCGGTAATCATTTTTGGGACTGAAACCCCCATGAATGTTTTCATTAAAAGGTGGGTGTTAAGTGTTAAGACTTACCTGAATTCCGGAGGGTATATGGATATATCAGGCAGCAACAGTATGTGTTCAGAGCTTAGGGTCTGCAGGTCAGGCTCAGTGTTGCTACGAAGCGCCCACACCAGACCCTCATTATCTGTAGCTCTGGAGATACCTCGGGACAGCTTTCGACCTGAAACAAAATAATCGGATTTAAGACCGGCTATATTTCCGAGCTCATATAACCAACAACCTTCAAATCAAGGGTGAACGTCTTCCGGGGGAGCTCACTCCATCGTAGGCCACGTCTTTGCCTTTGGCTAGTCTGTGGCCAAGAGTAAGCCCATTTATAATTAAAAAAAAAAATTTGAAGACGAAGGGAAACCTTGACCCGAAAAATACGACGTCCTCTAAACCAGGGGTCATCAAATGGCGGACCCCGGTCCAAATCAGGACTATAAAGTCGCGGTGATCCCCTGACCATAATGGTGCTTCTGAAAAAATTAACCTGCCGAGAAACATTCGCGTCCAAGAAAATTATACCATTTATTATTTAGTTTTAAAACCTAAACTTTTCTTTTGTTTCTTTGTTCTTCTCTGTTTGGCTTAAAGTTAGACTGGTAGGTAGAGAATGCCATGTAGTATTAAGTCTGCCTTTATTAACTGTATTTTACTGTGCAATAAAGTTTGAATAAATATTTATTATAATATTTCAACGCGACCACCATGTGTCCGATCCCATTATTTTCTAATTCATATTTCGTAAAGCTTTTAGGTCTCGTCTCGTACTTAATTTAATAGGCATGTGGATTGTGGAATAATGTGGATAGACATAAAAAGTTAATGTACGAAAAGCTGTTTACAGCTCGACCTGCAGAGGTCAACGGCAGAGATCGCGTGTGCCGAACTCTTTTTAGCAAATTATCGACTTCTATAGAGCCCTGCCCGGTTTTTTAAAGCTAGTTTCAAAATCGGTCCAGAAACGACGGAGATATCTAATAAATAACAAACATAAAAAAAAAACATACAGACGAATTGAGAACCCCCTTCCTTGAGATTTGGGCGCCGGTTAAAAAGTTACTTTGATAGCTACATTAGCTACCGCTAAACGCGAACTGAAGAGATAAATTGAAATACCTATATTCCATCAAACCTAACAATCATGTACAGATAGTATCATTAGACTCTTTCTCCCATTACTCATTATTTTTCCAGCTATATCGATATCAAACGTCAAGGTATCGAACTAATAGGAGTACTCTTGTACACCTCAGGTTTAAGCCAAAAAGGCCTAAGTCATAATGAAACGTATAGAGACACAACACTTTGGTTCCGAACAGGAAACTTCAAAGATCCAAAATTCCAAACCTCACTGTGTTCTTGAAACTTCAAACGGAAGAGATCAAGGCCAATTTGAAATTTTGCTGAATAATTATGTTTGACTCAGTCATTATTTTGCGCTTTCTTGGTTACGAGTACGACCTTCAAACCTTCAGGAAAATAGCGAATTCTGTCATCTTAAAGGTCGGCAACGCACTTACTAATTTAGTGCTGCAGTGCAGGTATCCGGGGCAACAGCAATTTCTTACAAAATTTTACCATTAGGAGACTCATAAGTGTCGCTATTATGATCCTTTGCCATCACCATACATGTACACTAATATTATAAATGGCACTTTCCCATTAAGAGGGTGCGCCCACGGGCGACTTTTCGAAGCGACTTTTTCGTCGCGACCATGGGCTAGTATGAAAGTGCGCACACGAAGCGACGCAACGTTTCATACAAATGCGTAAGTCCCCGAGCAACTTTGTTGCCCGTGGGCGCGCACCCTAAGGCAGCGTTCTCACTTAAGCGTCGCGTGTCTCGGGGCGCGCAACGGACGTCTCAACTACGTTTTTGAATTACATTCAGGCGGCGTGGCGGAGACGTCCGTTGCGCGCCCCGAGACATGCGTCATATGAGTGTGGATGGTCCCTAACACTTTCCCATAAGTGTTTTTTTTAAGTGGAGATAGTTGAAGGGATAGAGACTGATATAGGCTACTTTGCGTGTCTCTTTCTAACGTTTGTATGGAGCATTCCGCAATTGTAGAATTTAACGCGAGCGAGGCCGCTGGCCAAATAAATAAATAAATAATCGTAAACTAGAACTTTCCTTTGCTAATCCGCGAATAGATAACGTGCAAGTCAATCAGTGCTAACCTGTTATAATTACTTGCGTATTTTTTACATGCAATTAATTTTCCCACCCTCCCACCGCAAAAATAAAAATAAATACGCAAATAAATATAACAACCCACCACCAAAAATACAAAACTCGACACGTGTTTCGCCTCTCTACGAGGCATCGAGGAGGGTGGGAAAATTAATTGCATGTAAAAAATACGCAAGTAATTATAACAGGTTAGCACTGATTGACTTGCACGTTATCTATTCGCGGATTAGCAAAGGAAAGTTCTAGTTTACGATTAACATGGATTTCCGCAAAGTAACGCCTGATTCCAATGATTATTTGAAATAAATAAATAGTAAAGGCTCTGCAGGGGCATTCCACGAGAATGTCGCTTACGACATGCAATTCTTCTAAGGGATCATCCCCACACAAGAGACGCATGTCCTGACGCGCGGAACGGACGTCCGCGCCACGCCGCCTGAATGTAATTTAAAAAATGTCTCCTCAGTACATTTTGTATAGGAAAGACGCGCAAGAGACGTCTCTTGGCGCGCTCCAGGCGACGCGGCGCGCGCCAAGCGGACGTCAGTTCCGCGCCTCAGGACATGCGTCGCTTGAGTTGTGACGGTCCCTAATACTTCTGAAGACGCTAAGAAAGCGAAGTTGTGTCTGACAACCTTTCATGACTTGGTTAACCAATTGGCAGTATTTTCTCGAGCTTTACGGATTTGATTGATATAGCTGCCATACAAGGCAAAAGCATGTCGTAAGCGACTTTCTCGTGGAATGCCCCTGCACTGCTTACGTGTCTGAGTATATCTCCGTTTTTAATTGCAGTAAATATTGTGAGACTATAACTCTTTTAGGCGAATAGCCACGTGACATTTAATAGCCATGTTGTTTACGAAGCCATTTACGCTCTTAGCGTAGGCATTAAACTAAAATAGGTAAAAATAAAAACTAAAAATAAAATGTGTCCGTCAGACAGTTGGCGTGGGTCCAAACTGTGGGAGTTCAAAACCATTAAAAAACAAATTAAACGCGTGTCGTACTGATATTTGAAACATGATATTTTCTGGGATAGAGTTTTCATTCCAAAACACTACATTAGATTGCGTACAAACTTTTACACTGCTACATATCGATGGGACAATCAATTGGAAAGAACAAACACACGAAAGAAAAAACGACAAGGCCCACTGGTGGCCGAGCCGGGAAACGAACCCGGGTCTTCAGCTTACGCGGCTAACGTCATTACCACTAGACCACCCGCCCGCCGTGGTACCCGACGAAATTTCTCTAGTGTATGTTATCTCTGATAAGGCTAGTCGCCTTTTGATCAACTCTAAGGGCGAGCAATTAGTGCTTGCACCTCCTTTGCAGGATTACGATTTACGATATAAAGATAAAAAAAAAGATAAAATCATTTATTGTATAAACCATTCTACATATGGCGCTTTAACCTATTAAGTGACAAGAAAAACTTACTCTCTAAACATTTAAGGCACTAGATACTGATTACACCTAAAACCAGTATATAGCGAGAGAGATGGTGGATTTGATATTATTATTTGATTTGTTATTTGATATTTGATTTGATTTTAGTTGTAATATCAGTACAGTTAAGCCGACTCACCTGCGCCCTATACGAGCTAAAACAATGTACTGATTTAAAAACAGCGATATGGGCTTATTAAGCATATGCACATGCATGGGTACAGTATGGCATAGTGCTATGGGGAAACAGTTCCGATACAACCACAGTGAAAGCTCTCACAAATATCGGAACACACCTCTATTGTCAAGACGTATGTACACGTTAGTGCGTTTCCACACTATCTGATTCGATATCGGATGTAGGAAGGATTTCAAAGGAAAAAATCAAAGATGGCGGCGAAAATATATGGGATATCGGTCCGACATCCGATATCGGATCGAATAATGTGAAAACGCAGAGCGTGTTTCGATATTTGTGAGAGCTTTGGCAGCTTCGATATATCTGATGGCGATTGTAATGCCCTCCCTCACTTTATGGGCTTCTCTATGTTAAATCTTAAATTAGTTCTAGAGGCCGCCGCTCGCATGTTTCATATGTCCCATAACTGCCGTACGTGTGTTTCTGACAGTCAGAGCCACTCCTTCACGCACGTTGTCAATAAGTAACAAAAAATAACGGAATGTAGGTAAAAAATAGAATATCATAATTTGACCTTCATAACAATAACAAACAGCATTTTACTCCTCTAAATGTCGAAGTCGATAGCTATTGTTTTAATTTTTATAAGAAACTTTTACTAAAATACTGAAATCGTTATTTCAGTGTCCATAATATTAGAAGGGTAAAAAACTAGGGTTTTCTCTAAGATCCCTTAATGTGCCTACCGAAATACCAATAAGTAGCATCGCTAGCTCTATCACTCTTCCGCATTATGCGACTGAGGCATCACTGACGTGACATCAACGATTGGCATTTGGCATGTTGCCTAGGCCCATATTAAGGCATGCCATGTATGACAAAAAAACATAAATCTCAACGATGTCAGAAAAAATAAAGTAAAGCGTCAATATTTATCAAGTTTAGAAATCAGTAAGTTACTTTCGTAGTCAAACGGTTTTGTCTGAAAAGTTTCGATGACTCGTCTTCTAGGATAAAAGTTAGACCATTTAGAATCAGTGGCAGACATGAATATGAATTGGAAAAAACTTGCCTGTGGATGAAAATCCCAAACGTTTGCAGGAGAATTGATTTCATTTTAAGTAATATCTTTTAGCAATACCAAAGGAATAATCCATTTATTAAATATCAAATTTAGGTAGGTATTTTAAAGGTTATTAGACGGCGACCTTAACAAATTCTGTTCATTAGTTTATTTTCAGTACGTGCATTCGTGTAGCTTTGATAAATACACGAATATGCCGGAGAACGAGAAAAATATGGTCTACTACACGTTTTATCACGCTATATATGGAGCAAACAAGGACTTTTTAAAAATTTTACGTCGTCGAATAACCTGGCTGGTATTCGATTCAGTTACTACCAAAATGCCATAGATGACGCTGCTGTCAAAAATAATATAATCCGAAAACAGATGACGGAAGGCTATCTTAGAAGAATCGATCTGCAGGAGGTGGTAGTTCCTAGATTTAATCTGGCATACAGTTTGCTCGAAATAACAGGCGGCATGTATTCTATAATGCAGTAAATTCTGTGATAAATATAAACATGGTATTGCGTTGAAAGCTCTCATCTAACACGATTGAAGGTCCTGACAAGGTTCTGCTGTGTTTTTTAAAGGCTAGATGACTTTAGTGACTTCGACTTACATTCTGGGGCTGGTGTGAGGACTAAGTTGGAAGGCGTGGAGTACGACATGAGGTCCAGAGAGCTGACTGAGCGTTCTGGTATAACGTTGACATCGCCGCCCGCGCGCGGTTTCAGCTGAGGTAGGACGCGTTCTGTAACAAACATGAGTACATTTTAGACATTTTTGTGTTAACACTGCCCTTTCAATGATGCCAAAACAAACGGAGAGAGGAACAAACCAAAAAACCATGGATAGATTCCTTGGAGAGGATCTTTGAAAAAGAAGGGAAAGGACACAAATTTGACGAAAGAGAGGGACCGGGGAATCTGTATAAGGGAAAATACTCATATCTTTCTTTTTCCTACCCAATAAATTCATCAACGATTAAAAGCATTCTAAACGAGAAATACATACATTTTCCATTTAAAACAGAATCCTCGCCGAAATATAATCTACACGTTGGAAACATCCACTGTACAATAAAATCTCTGATTCATTATTTCATCTTCAAATACTTTCTTTCGAGATGAAATTTTAATAGAGTTAAAAATAAACTGAGATATTTTTATTTCGCAGTATGATTCACATTATATTTCCGCACGAGATTGTATCCTGACTGTGTTTATCAGATTGCGTGTAAACCTGTCGTCATATCTGTATAGAAATATGTATTTAATTATGTAGGTAGACATTGTTTTGCTGAATAAACTGGAGTAGAAGAGTAGGTGTGCAAATAATGTAAAGTAGGTGTCTAAGATGAGTAAACTTATCTAGTAAATAAATATGAAACAAAAACCCGATAAACATGAAGAGATCTTTCAATTATTTTAATGGAAATGCTTCTTAAATTCTCATAAACTCTCTGACTAAAATTTTGGTTTGGATATGTTACGATCAGATGCTTGTTAGGATTTTGTGATTCTCCCATTTAGAGTGTCTTTGAAACCAAGTGCGAAAAAAACTTATCAACAAATTTCACGGTTTTTTTGCTGTTTTTATAACTTTAATATTATATAGTCATACTAAAAGGAACATAACATCTTTAATGTCTTTGGTAATACATATTTAAGGGTTGTCTGAATAATATAAACACTTTGCAAATGACAATCCGAAAACCCTCTGTCCAAATTTCAACTGGATTTGTATCCAGAACTTTCAGTTTTGCAAAGTCATTACAAACTAGGCTAATAGCAGTGACCATCAACAAATAAACAATATAGTCTGACGCAATCCCGTGGCCATTTCTACAGCCTTCACGAACAATGAGTTGGCAAAGCCGGCGCATTAGCAAAGGATGCCTTTTGGCACCGCTTTGTTTTGTTTAAGTGCAGTTCCGAGGTCTGACGATTCTGTTATTTTTTAGGTTACAACACTTGTGACATGGCCAAGCTTATGACTTTTGTATAGGGTCATGGACAATTATGTATGGAGCTTAATCCAAACCAACCTACAGAGACGCGTTAACACGTTCGTTCCCGGCACTACTTCACTAAAAGGCCTTTAGCCTACATTATGCTACTGGCATAAGTCAACTTCTTCCTCCTATGCCAGCGGTACATAAATATGAACGTTTTGAACACAACTGCTGTTTCACCGGCAGGCCGGTAAATTTCATTGAGCACAAATTTTAAGTCATAGGTAATTTTATGTACCTCATTTCGTGCAATTAGGCACCAACCGACCCTGCTGTTAAACCGATTTGATCTTCAGAGACTAGACTAATCGAATCCCAGGGAAGGACATAGGTTAGTTTTTTTATCGTTGTAAAAATATTGTTTATTTATTGGAATGCTTTGTCTAAATAGACGTCTGATTATTAATACAACGACTTTTCATTAATCTGTGAGTTCTGTCACCAATTAGCGAACAAATAAGTAATTGTATGTCAACAATACATTATCTATGGCCAATATACTCGTAGATAAAATATTCTTTTTTGTTGCTATGATGTTGTGGTAGCATACGGAACTGAGTTTGTAAGCCAGACGCGTTAGAAACCTGAGTCAAGAGTCAACATTCATCGCACGTAGCGAACTAAGTTTCCTTCCGCCTTATTTGACCTTATTTTTTCTACTTTCATGCAATTTATTAAACTAAAGGAAAAATGTATCTAACCGGACCAAACTAGAACTTGTGACCTAGCGGATAACAGGTCCAATGGCTCCTACCCTTAGAACATACAATACAACTGGAAGAACATTATGAAATATTTGCGTTAAGACGCTACAGGAGCGAAAATGCTAAATTGGAAAGGAGCCCCCCCTTTCAATTTGGGAATTTTAGTTAAATATACTAGTGGTTTTAACCAGATTTATCGAAAAAAAAATTGTCCGTTAAGAACTCAGTTAAAATATATTGCGAAAAAATCTTTAAAATCGAGATTCCGCTCTCGACTGTTTCCTCCTCTAAAACCTAATCAATCGGAACGAAATGTGAGAATCTGAATAATAATGAAATAATCTGTGTCGGACCGTTTAGTTTTTTTGGCTGATTGTTAATAATCTTGAGTATCACACCCTTTTTTGCGCCATAATGGAAAATGCCGTTTATGATAATTTTTGATTGGCTCTAGCCGCTCTAGCGTAAAATAAACATATCAAAAAAATCAAAACGGTCCGACACCCAGGGAGGAAATAGTCGAGAGCGTTTGTATGGAGAATTGACCCCTCCTAGCTGTATCGTCTTAAAACGTCTGTCGAATTATGTAGAAAGAGGAAGGAATAACTTGCAAAAGATTAGGTACTCATACATGGAAAAAAGATCTGTGTCTGAACATGAAGAGACCCACGCTCATATGAATAAAGATAAACACATTCGTATTTTAGCGCACTCAAATGTATTTATCTCACAATTCACATGGAAGTGTACAGTAGCCTTACCATGACTTTTTTGAGTTAAAAAATACGTTACGTTTTCAGTGAGAGTTACGGAAAATGTATGGAAAAACTGAACAGCGCTCCAAGCGGAAACGCTCACGTACTAAAATTTTCATCGGTACCATAAGTTATTAACGTATTTACTCCGAGTTTTCAATACGTTCCTAACTTAACAGCTAAGGCGCTCTCTTTCTAACTGTATGAAGTCAATAGAACCAGAACTATTTGACAGTCTCTAGTGAAAACTCAATACTTTACGTGAGTAATCATTGACAGTCACTAGCGTAAAAGTAAACCACCAATTCACTGTGATGTGTCATTACTGTCAAATTATATAACAATCCCACAACATTTTCTCGATTATATTTGCAATTTTAAATACAATTATGACTAATATGTATTAATTTATAATATTACGTGAAATTCAAGAACAGCTTAAATGTAGCAGTTAGTCAGTAGTTCGATAAAAAGATAAACCAGTGATGAAACCAGTGTTTGATACTTTTACAAAGGTAATGAGTTAGGTATATTTATTCATCATTTTGTACTGTTTAGCTACAGTTGAGATGATTATATTGGTTGCTTTCAGAAAAAGAAGATATTATTGAAAACAATATTTCCATGCCAGCCGTATGGTATTCAGCAAACCCAACGTAGAAGATTGTTCAAATTGATAATGAATGAGGCAGTTAAATAAGAATCAACTGATTACCTACAGCAGCAGGCAGTACCAATTCATGGGCATGTTAGTTCCTTAATGCACAATACTTGTACCTGTTGTCACCATAACATCTCGTGGGTATATATTAGAAGTGAACCAAAGGAAAAAACTTCAAAAAAATTATCCTATTACTGAAATAAAGTATCTCATTCTGTGACTTTGTTTATTTTGTAATATTCTTGAGTAACAGGCTAAGTATTTAATAAATTGATGTGAAACGAAAACTAAAAACCTAAAATTCAGCGTTTTCGTACATATCAAACATCAATTACAACGATATCGACATAGGTAACGACAAAGTCTAAGGTAAGGTATAGAACTTTTGAAGGCGATAAGCCATTATGCGGTGTATATGAAGATTATAATTTGATACAAAAGTGAGTAGAAAAAGCATTTTGAAACAAGTAAAAATTGTATCTAATTTTTTGGTAGGGCATGTAGCCAAATGCACAAACGATTATGATTAACATCGTTATCGTAGCTTAGCTATCTCTATCACTTTTCCGTATTGACATGACAGAGCTAGACTGAATTTCGATCGGCGTTTAGCGCATAGATTTAAAAGTCCATGGTTCAGCGTCAACGATTGACATTTCAGCTAAGTCCTAGTGTCAAAGTTGACAAAGCTAATTTTTTTTTTAATTTATTGGGAGCATTGGCAACTTGGCAATCAGCACAAACATACAATATTTAATACAACATACAGCAGAAGAAACAATTACAGGAATAACAATTACTTTGTTAATCATAAAAGTAATATTGCACATATTGAAATGCTAAACTTATGACTATTTAGTAACTACACAATACAATGTTTTATGAATGAAAAGAAGTATTTTTGAACAATTACAAATTATTTACAAAGCGCCAATAGTGTGCATAATAAATTCATAAATTATAGGGTTTATGCCTACAGCCTTCAAGTTCATTTCCCGGTTCTTTGCTTGGCGGAAAATCCCAACAAACCCTAATAGGGATAGGGGTAGGGTTAGGGATAGGGATAGGGGTAATCGGTCGGCAATCGGTAATTGTAAGCGATAATGCGAGAAACTACTTTAGCTATGTGAGTTCTGTTGTACAATATGTAATTTCCTCAGTGTATATAGAATACATACCTACTCGTACCTACTACCTACGCTGTGGTTGCTGTGTAACATTTGTACAACCACTGCAAGCATTTCTTTTTTAAAAACAATAGTAATATGAGTAATTGAAAAAAACGCAGACAAACGTCTGCATAGAAACCTACGGATCCAAATGAAAATTTTATTATTTGTATATGTTTGAATAAGAATTCTTTTAGTACGCGAGCGAAACCGCGGGCAAAAGCTAATTCTATATAAGATGCTATGTACCCTTTTTCTGTAAAAAATATTTCTATTTCTTTACTACTCAAGAACATCACAAATAAACAAAGTCAATTAATGAAATACTTTATTTTAGTAACAGGATTATTTTTTAGAGTTGAGGTTTTTCCTTTATTGGAGCACTTCTATACATATACCTGTGATGATCATGGCCAATAATACCATTAAGTGCATCGCGGAACAAAAACACCTATAAATTGGTACTGCTCCCCTCTGCTGCCCTAAGGTTTTGAGTAGCGTAACTGCCAGAGTGCCACAGTATTAATATCAATTGAACCATCTTCCATGTTGACTGAATACCATACGGGTTTGTTCGGAAATATTGATTTCAATCATAGCTTCCGTCATCTTTCTGAAACCAAAAACTGCTTTGAGCATTATAATCATCTCAATTGTAAATAGTACAATATGATGGCCAAAAATAACTCATTACCTTATTTGATTTGTTCACTGGTTTATCTTTTTATTCAATTTTAGCTAATCTTGAATTTCACGTAATATTATAAATTAATGCAATATGTTAGTCATAATTTTATTTAAAACTGCAAATATAATTGTGAAAATTCCGTGTGATTTTTGTATAACTTGACAGAAATGTCACGTTAGAATGACTTTGCCTACGGTTTGAGGCCTACTACCGAATACCGAAGTTATCGACATGTGGACATGAGTCTCTTTTACTCTTATCAGTATAAAGTGAAAGAGGAAGAATCCCTCAGTGCGTATGTTTCGAAATTTGCAGTAGACCCTATATTGACAGATTTCGATAGGTAAATTACATTTACTTATGATTTTAGTTCCATCGCGTAAACACCAGAGGCGTAGCATTCGCCTATAGTTCTTTCTCCGTTTATTGATAAACTTAGAAAGGGATAGAAGCAGCTTCTTTGGCGTGAAGTTAGGCACAATATATTGTAAACAAACGTAAACTCACTTACTTTCTGAGTAAAGTAATACGGCTCTCACTTGGGCAGCCCATGGTAACGGTACAGGTACGCGAGATTTTTGTGCAAGTGTGACTAGAGGCTTACCACTGGATATACTAATCTTTTCACTCCTTTCCATCTTTATTTCATGTTCATGTCGTTTTAAAATAAGATTTTACCATAATTTCTTATGGAGCGGGGTTTCGAATGGAAATTTCTCAAGATATACACGCGTAAAAAACAGTATTTACCATTAGCAAAATATAACTAAATAGGTTCAAATACGCACAACAATGGGTGTAGTGGAGCGCATCGCCGGCAAGTCACAATACTCAATACGTTACTGCCTTTTGTGTCACTCGGGCAATCAATCGTTGTGATGTACAGATGGAGAATAACAGTAAATTGAAGTTATGGAATAAAATCAGATGTGCGTTACACACGCTAAAAAGTTTTATGTTCTATTTCCTACATGCAGCGTAATTTCTGATTGGCTACTTATTCCTGCTGGGCAAACGAGCCTAAATGTTTTAGCTTTGGAATTGTATTGAAAGTATTGAAACCTTCAGGTGTTCTAAATGTTCAAATAAATTAGAATTTAAACTATTTTTTTTTAATTTATTATAAATGGGCTTACTCTTGGCCACAGACAAGACAAAGACGTGGCTTACGATAGAGTGAGCTCGCCCAGAAGATGCTTGTACACCCTTGACTTGAAGGTTGTCGGGTTATATGAGCTCGGAAATATAGCCACCGGCAAGGAATTCCACTCAGTGCGCAGAAAAGAAGAAGCAAAGCGCTCAAATATGATTTGGTCTCTCTAAAAGAACTTCCGGACAGTAGGATAGACGGATTCATCCGAAAAGTTACAAGATTTTTGTAGGGTGTTTGCGACGGACATGTAGGTCTCACCTCTGGCTCGTTCCATTGAGACCGACGTTTGGGGAGGCGCCATAGAGTCGATCGAAAACTTTACCGTATAAAAAACAGAATTTGTGTCCCATCCTAACTACAAAACAGAATCCATTCTGGAACCGGTGTGGATGCACTTTTAGTCAGGCTGGATGAATGATGATCCACTTCGCGAATCTAAATCAAGGCAATTGCAAGAATTTTGATAGCTTCGATCTACATAGCACAATTAGAGCGAGGCCAATAAAAGCTGAAAACGTCTGTAACCTAAACACGTGACGTCATTCGTCTGTTATAAACGCACTTGGTAAAACAATACAGAAAATAGAACATTGCATTACTCTATATCTTATACTTTTAAACGAGCAATTCTTGTATATTTATTTATTTATTTATTTATATATACCGACGATCTCGGAAACCGCTCTAACGATTTCGCTGAAATTTGTTATGTGGGGGTTTTCGGGGGTGAAAAATCGATCTAGCGTAGCCTTAGATCCCGGAAAACGCGAATTTTCGAGTTTTCATGAGTTTTTCTTTCGCGTTAGTATACGTAAAATATCGTCGTTAATTTCGACGCGCGCGCATCGATTCCGCTTAGCTCAGTCGTACGAGGTCGGTCTAATGTACGCAGATAGATCGTAGGTGTCAGTGTTTCGAATCCCGGCCAGAAATGAAGTTTTTGTTTTTTGTCTTTTTTTTTTTGTTTTTGTATTTATAAGAGTTTTTTTTTATCTAAAGACGTGATATATTAAAATAGAACCGAGCGAAGCTCGGTCGCCCAGATATTAATTATGTAAAATAGGACAAGGTGCCAAACTTTTTGACCAGGGGCCCATTTCTCAAAACTGAAAGTTACAAGACTTACAAGAGTTACAAGTTATAAACGGAAGTCTCTTTCCAACTTGTCATATTTGACAACCACTTGTAAATTGTAACTTGTATCTTCGAGAAATGAGCCCCAGTCTGCAGATGTTTGCGCTTGCCTCTTCGGTTCTGTTTGCGTTTCATGTAATTTTATATTTTTGAGAGTCGTATTTCTCTCGTTCATTTTAGCGCAATGGAATATTCGAAAAAACATTGCGCGTCTTTTATGTAGCCCAGAAATAAGTGCTCTTTTTTGTGAGATGAGGCAAACGACCAGACAGATCGCCTGATGGTAAGCGATCACTGCCGCCCATGGACACCCGAAACACCAGAAGAGTTGGAGGTGCGTTACCGGCCTTTAAGATGGGTGTACGCTGTTTTTTTGAAGGTTTGAAGGTCGTGTCGTGCTGGAAACACCGCAGGCTCTTATTTTGTAACCATGAAAATATTAACGGCTACATGCAACTCTTATTAATCAAATATTCTCGTAGCGTGTGTCCCTGATTTATATGCTACTTTACAGTACTTACCCATCATATAAAGGGTCCAAGTACCAAACAACAACAAAATCTGCCAAACTCTTCACTGACACACAAACATATTTAAAACCAGCACAAGTAGCACAACTTTATAAAAACAAAACACAATCGCACAACAGCGCTCACGAGATGTTTACGAAAGACTACACAACACAACTACACCACGTGAAACAAGGTATCTGGGAATGCTCTATCTCTTCAGCCAGGACCGGTGTAAGAGCGAACTATGACGATGTAGGAGTTCTGACTGATTGGAAGATCAGGTTAAAATGGACTGGACTTAATGGTAGTCTAAGATAAGATTCGTCATGATGACGTGTGGGACGCATCAGTCATTCGAGTAGCGTAATGCATTGTTTTGACGTGTTGAGGATATTGTTTAAAGGACATGGTTTTCTGACGTCGTTGTTTTAAGGACTCCGTTTTATAATTTACATATTAAACACATCCAGTACATCAGGTACGTATATTTCTGTATGAAAACATTGAACGATGTCGGTGTAGCAGGTCGTGCTTCCTGAAATTTGAGCCAAATCTTTTGCAGAACGTTGATTTAATATTACTAATATTAGACATTGGTCAAATCGGCCCATGAAACTATATTTTGCAATTGGAATAAATACTCGTATTTTACAGTTAGGTATAAAAACTTTTCTAGACGTCCAGCAATGTTCGCAATTTGCATTCTTAACAAAATTTGGAACCGAGCATCAATTGCCTAAAATGGATAAAAGCAATTTATCAGAAAATATAGTTAACGTTGTAACAAATTATTTGTGACAAGCAACAGAACGTATCACGTTTAAGATCAAAGGGGATATTAGATTTACACATGTGGGACAGGTTTCAGTGTCACACGCGTCAGAGCAGATCGAATTATTTGTCTTTACGGATTACGGTCAAGCAGATGTGGTACAAGCGTTAGAAGATGATCTTGATATTTTTGACGTATTCGCGATGCCAACTATGAAAACTTAGCAGCAGTTTGAAATAAAGGAAAATAAAATTGTATTAAGACGCTACAGGAGCGAAAATGCTAAAATAGAAAGGAGGCGTCCTTCTAATTCGGGAATTTTAGTTAAATGTACTAGTGTAATTAACTAGATTTATAGAAAAAAAATTGTCCATTCAGAACAACTCAGTTAAAAAATATTGCGATTGGCTAATTGTTACCAATTTTGTATACCACACCTTTTTTTGCGCCATAATCAATAAGGCCGTTTTTGGAAATGTCTGATGGGCTCTAGCGTCTTTAAAAATAAAAATATCAAAAAAATCATAATGGTCCGACACAGATAAAAATAATATTAATCTGTGTTAAAAGAATCATTGCTCTATCTTCAAAAACCAGGGAAGAAATAGTCGAGAGCGTTTGTATAGAGAATTGATCCCTCCTGTATCGTCTTAAGATAGAAAACAGAAACAATACCGGAACCAGATACTAACAAAAGTCTAACTAAAATATTAATACTTTGTATGAAAGCATTTCAAAGACCTGAATTTATCATCAGGTGAGCTAGTGACTTACGCCGGTATGAAATGAAGTAGACATGCAGTATAAATAGCTACGTCATATGTCTCGGATTTGGATCATCGACTCATCGTGGGCGCACAGTACGATTCCTAAAGGTCTCCCTCAATTTAGCTTTTATTCTGGATGTATCCTGGTTGTTTTTAGCCTAATATATTTTCTTCTTCACATAAAACGTTAGGACTTTAGGACCATATAAACACTCGTATCAACCTTTGTGTGTAAAATATCTACAGGCTCTATTTTTCTCATGATATAGGCAGCAAACGAGCAGATTAGCCTCCTGATGGGAAACAGTCATCGCCGCCCATGGACATAAAGCATAATCACCATCAGCCCCTTTAGCACAACTTGCCTAGTCTGTGCTAAAGGGTCTGACAAGTCACGTATGCGTCGCCGACTCGCCGACCTTTGAGAACCCTGAATACTTGCTTTGGAAAGTCGCGTCCGGTTCCAGACACAGAGAGACAGTGACACGACCAAAGTGTACAGATATTTTTGTTAGTTTAAGTGTGTAGATGTTGCTAAACGCAACTGTATCGGACTCTTAGACGCACGGCCGGTTTCCATCCTTTCTTGGTAGATATTCCGCGATTCGCACGAAGCGCTTTGCTTCTTCGTTTCTTATGCGCACTGCCAAGGAGTGTAATTCCTTGCCGGCGGCTATATTTCCGAGCTCATATAACCCGGTAATTCTGGGCGAGTTCACTCCATCGTAGCCGTAGTAGTCTTTGCCTTTGGCTAGTCTGTGGTCAAGAGTAAGCCCATTCATAACTAAAAATATAAAAAAAATCTGGCTACGAAAACTAGCATCAGACATATACGTTACTTGAATTTAAATGTATAATTACAGACATGGTTGGACGAGCTTGACGCTTTTGGCAAGAGGGACTGGTGGGAGACTTCGGGGGATAGGGATACATGGAGGAATTTGAGGGAGCCCTTTGCCCACACTGAGAAAAATTTGCATTGTGAATTTAACAAGTTCGACTTGTTGCGGGTTATATCCGTTTGAAAACTTTGAAACCAAAGTATTTTAGTAAACGGAATAAATCACAATGTTGATGATACAAGTCGAATTTGTTCGAACAACAAGGTCAAACTTGTTAAAAGATATTTGATTGAATCAGCCAAACATATGTTTAAAACAATGTGTCATATTGCATTTATAAAATCGACTTGTTGATTCAAATGACGAGTAGCTTGTAGAATGTACTAGTTACACTTAACAAAATCTAACTTGTTGTTTGAACTTTGAACTAAAGAGTGGCAAAGAGCACGTAGGCGCTATTTTTACCAAAAAACTTGTTGAACGAACATGAAAACTGGTTGTTTTTTCTCTCAGTGCAGCATTAGGACAATATGGGCTGTTAAAAAAAATACAGGGTGGCTTTGCTTAGTTAAATCTTCATAATCCTAGAAATAATCTCACAATCCTCTATGAAAATAGGTAGGTTGCAGTGACCTACTCCCGTAATAATCTTCGTGACGGCCTCGTAACCTTATATATTGGATTTATTAAGATGAATGGGGCCGTGGGTTTGTGGGGTAATACTGAAGGGGTGTGGAACAGTTTCTGTATTAATTATTATGCTCTGTGGCTCAGTTGGACCGCGCTATGGGAAACTTAGTTTTGTGTCATATACGGTTTACGGATAAAATCGTATGATATCCTAAAATGCACTGACTTGTCTTTGTTGTAGTCTGTATCAGGATTTGGAATTTTTGTTTCAGAATTTCGCATGGAAAGTATCGGAAAACATATTTTATAAATAATATTATTTCTTACCGTCCGTGTGTTTTTCAGGAATTGGATCGGCTTCCATCACCATTGCGATTTCACCCTGGAACCAAGGAAATAGCTGTTAATTAAGAGAAATTTGAAACACTAATTTACATTTTATTTTACACGTCTTTTAGACCATTTCTCTCAAAGAAAAATCTCCTATAAGTACCTCCACATCTTCCAAAATTCCAGTATACGGGACAGACGGTAGCTATTTTATTTTTAATGCTTCTCAAAACAATGATACTAAAATAATGCTTTTAAACACTCATAGTGTACTCAGTACTGCAACTGCACTGAAACCCTTATTTCCTTCCTTATGACCTGGGTCCATATTAGGACATTACACAGTCATGAATAATGATAAATCGGTTAAAACGGTTACTCAAAGACTGTTGACGAATAGTATATTCCTAATTCCTATATTAACACGCTGTATCAACTCTCACACACTCACAATACATTTACGTTCCAATTTTCAACCCAACACGTAACGAATATGACTAAAAGCATCCCACACTTCGCTTAAATAGACTGCAAGTAATGCAACTCATCGTACACCAGAATACCAAGACCTGTGTCAACGGGCATATTCTATACGATTTCCTTAATTAAAACTACATAAAAAGCTCAGGACAAGTTGGACATGTATTGCCACCCACTTGCGGATGAGTACGGCTAATTATAATATTCAAATTCGGTGTGTTGCATTGATAGTGTTTTGACTTGAAATAACGCGTGTTGAACTTTTGAAAGCCATTGTACATACTGTCAGTATGAAAGCTACCTATGCCAAAGTTTTACGTCATTTTCTTGTCTGTCAGTATCTTAATTTCGTATTCGAGAAAATCAATCCACCTGGATGGACTGTGTGATGGATCGATTTGGTTCATATCATACATCACGCGTAAAAACATTGACAAATAAATGATTCGTAACGCTAATTGACGTGTCCTTACAACACTTACACCAGCTGCTTATTAAACCTTTGAAATAAAATGTGTGAAATAATAAGTGATCGATGATATGAACCAAATGCAGGTGAATGATGACTTGATGAAATAAATGGCTATAGAGAAGTATGAATTTGAATAACCTAACCAAAAATTAAAATTTTGAAAAAACTCCCGACATAGTGGACCGATTTTCATGAAACATGGCTAAGAACACTCCCGATTAATTCAGCTTTCAAACATTACAAAAGTAAATCAAAATCGGTTCCTCCGTTCGGGAGCTACTATACTACAGACCACAGAGAACCTCCTATAGAGTGGCAGTCTTGTATATTTGGTTCGCGATACGAGTCACCAGTGTTTGGGGTGCGAGGAGCGGGCGGGGAATGTGTTAAGCGCGCTGTGATTGGCCGTTTCAAGGACGGCGGGCAGTCGCGCCAGATGAAAAGGGACAGAAGTATGACTGTCCCTCTACTGACGCGTAAGTGGCCAATGTAAGTTGACCTATGCCGGCTCTGAATAAATTATAAATATGACTTATTTGTGGAATGTAATGCCGTCTGTTTTTAAATTTGAGCTTCTTGTTACCTTTCCACACCATTTCACACTACAGGTGGACATCTTTAAGGCATCAAAATACCCTTTTCCAATTTTTTTGTGCGAAAAACACGCGCTGCTTTCGGGTCTGTTACTTGGTCGATACTGATCGGGCACGGCGAGCGCCCGCGCTTATATCAGTGCAAATACTAGGAAGGCTGGCCACCGCGAGTCGTCTTGTAATAGATGTCTATAGGGGTTGGTCTGTGACTACAGACAGACACAAACACCATGACATGTGTATTTGTGTATTTGACTGTTATCACTCCAAGAGTGCATCTGAAGTATCTGAACGTCTGTCAAGTTACACCAGCTTGACAGCACTGGCTTCCTTCGAAAGCGGTTGACCCAAAACAACGGTTGACAAACAGACAGACAGACAGACAGACACGTCAAACTTATAACACCCCGTCGTTTTTGCGTCGGGGGTTAAAAAGTAAGCGACGAATCCAAATTGGATTAGGGATAAAAAGCGAATGATGATGATAAGAAAGTAATTTGAAGTAGTTTGAATGTTACTTTGTTACGCTTGTAGGTTTTAAGTGTGAATTGTTTTAGTTTTTTAAGTCTTAGCATTAGGTAAATGTCTTAACTAACACTAATATTAGTTCTTTAGAGTTGTAATGTTCTACTGACCATCTATGTACCCTGAGTCTGAATTTTTTTTTTTTTTAACCGCTGAATCCTAGACACAGACCAACCCCTATAGACATCTATTACAAGACGACTCGCGGTCGCCAGCCTTCCTAGTATTTGCACTGATATAAGCGCGGGCGCTCGCCGTGCCCGATCAGTATCGACCAAGTAACAGACCCGAAAGCAGCGCGTGTTTTTCGCACAAAAAAATTGGAAAAGGGTATTTTGATGCCTTAAAGATGTCCACCTGTAGTGTGAAATGGTGTGGAAAGGTAACAAGAAGATCAAATTTAAAAACAGACGGCATTACATTCCACAAATAAGTCATATTTATAATTTATTCAGAGCCGGCATAGGTCAACTTACATTGGCCACTTACGCGTCAGTAGAGGGACAGTCATACTTCTGTCCCTTTTCATCTGGCGCGACTGCCCGCCGTCCTTGAAACGGCCAATCACAGCGCGCTTAACACATTCCCCGCCCGCTCCTCGCACCCCAAACACTGGTGACTCGTATCGCGAACCAAATATACAAGACTGCCACTCTATAGGAGGTTCTCTGTGATCCTAGATGAAATTCGATGTAGAGAAAAAGCAAATGTGTTTCAAGAAAAATTAAGATATTATGTCACGAAACGAAATCGCAACAGAAAACACTATTTAAATATTGAAAACAAACAGTATTTACATTAAATTAAAGATACCTAACAAATGTAATTAATTAGGAAGAGGATTTTATCTTCCTCAATATAATATTTTAGATGGAGATTTCAGTACAACACAGAAAATATCTTAATTAAAATACTCCTTTGAGATGGTTTCCTTTATAACTCTAATTGGCAAAAGACGAGATTGTGTTTCCTATTGAAACTGCTTCAAAAATTTGTAATATTAATTATATCTTTTTATAATCATTGGCGTTGACGGAAAACAAAAAAAAACATATCGCAGAAACGATAACAAACTAATACTTGAACATTGGAATCAGCATAGTGAAAATTCCTCGAAATCAGACGTTTCTACACCTTTCAAGCGAATGACAATATTTACGATATCAACACACAATTGTTTTCCTTTAGTATTTTGATGAGTAAGTTATTATCAGCGTTCCACGCGCGATAACATACCTAACACGCCTTAAAGCTAAAAAGGCCTATCTACATACACACTTGAGTCCTTGAAGGCCGTTTTATGTTTGGATAAAGGTAGCGCCAGACAGTCTTGTTGTTTAGGTGAGTCAGCGATGGAATTCTATGGTAACATTTCAAATGGCTGATTGTGAATTTTATTTCAAAGGTTTAAGGTGTAGCTTTGGTGTAAGTGTTGTAAGGACACGTCAATTAGCGTTACGCATAATTTATTTGTCAATGTTTTTACGCGTGATGTAATGGTAAGGCGTAGATATTAGCAATATGATATACATATTTTAAGAATGTTTACGACTAAAACATTCCATAATTTTGTTCTGGGCCTCTTTTTTTAACCCATTCAAAATTTTTGCTACGCGCAACAAGCGTTTTTACAAGCATTTTTCCTATATCTTGTTCTACGTTTAGTCAGGGGCGGCTCACTCCGCGATTCTATCGCCGCGCTACAAGTACATGCTGGCGGCCGCGAGTTCGCGGCCTAATCAGGGGTGGCGTGCGTTCCCATAGAACGCACGTTCGCACTTTCTATTGTTACTTTACGTCGCGAGGTTTTTTTTAAGTTTTATATGCGATATCCACGTGAGAATGGCTAGTAATGCTTAGTTAAATAGACATCATGAATAAAATAAGACAATCTTACACAGATTTACAATTAAGTCCCACGGAAAAGTTCAATAAGGCTTGTGATGTTGGGACTTACATAAGAATATATAAATACTGTATATATACCCAGAAAGTACCCAAAACTCGAATATAATAGTATAACATTTTATCTGAGTATTAATTCGTTTTAATCCATAGGCAACCCTATCGTCCGACGCTGCGCACGTGCGGCTCGTTTCTTTGTTAGGATTTTGTAGGCATTTAAAAGGCGGCATTTCGTGAACATCAAAGCAGTGGGCCTTCTGTACTTGTACTATTATATATTCTGTGGTTTAGTCTAAGTTTAGCTTCGCTTTCATCTTTCATTTAGAACAGAAAATCAAGATTTTACAGAAGCCGAAAATTGTTAATAAAGACGCCACGAGTATTTTTTACTCAGTTAAACACCGTTGCATACAATACTTTTTCTACGACCATTTTAATAGTTTTCTAGAATAACTTTCGTGAAATTCGCACTATTTCCTGTATTTTGACTTGTCGGCCTCCCCTCTGTTCCTGCACTCACCCTGTCGCTCACACTTACCCGCGCGGCCGCCAGCCCCCGGCGCCCCGCGCACCCCCGCTATATCCCTTAAAGGCTTCCTAACAATGCTTTAAGAGCTATATCGTATGCTTGGGTGCGCGGGGCGCCGGGCGGGGGCGGGCATCTTTTATGTAGGGTTTTAACGATCTATGCACGACACTGTAAATGACGAATAACAACACGGGAGTAGGAAAACAAGTGTAACAATAGCCGAAAGTGACAATCGTTGACGCTATCGAAACGCAGTCTGGCTCTGCAATGTCGCATTACTACAGAAGAGCGACATGGAATGCTAGCTACGGTATAATCGTAAGCGTTTGTGGATTTGGCTAGGTACCCTGGTGCCGTAGCCGAATGGCATATCTGCGACGCGAAACGAAAACGAAACGCCGCGAAAGGTACTCTGGCTCTGTCGCGCCAGTACGCAAGAGCGACAGAGATAATGAAATTGTAATTCAATTAGAAATTACAATTCTGTAATTTCATTTCATAATTGAAATTACATTTTGTAATTGCAATTCATAATTTGTAATTCAATTACATTTTGCTCAACACTGCTAGGTAGGTAGTCTAGGTACTCTGGGAAGCCCTGTCTACTTTACACGTCAAAATCTATGATACCTAGTTACCAAGCGAAACGGATTTAGTAAACCTATTCAGAGTGATGATAACAAAACTTATGTAAACACTTCACTACCGACATCGATTAGCAACTCAGTGCTAACATAGTAACAAGTGTAACGGATTACCATTATCTTGCATAATTTTTTTTGTCATATTTTACCTTCGTATAACAACGCTTGGCAGAATCCTCTTTTCGCAGAATGACTTTTTGCATAAATTTCTTGGCATACTGTCATTTTGCAGAATTATTTAAGGCAGAGTAATACAATGGCATAATGGTAATTTGTATAATAGTCGTATAATCTATTAATTGTTTTGTCGAAATTTGTGCCGCATTCTATTGACTTGGCATACTGTCATTTCGCACAATTCTCTTAGGCAGAATAATACATTGGCATAATGTTGATGCGCAGAATAATGTCACTTATGTTTTATTTATTTTTTACACTTAAAAGGGTTTTCTAGTTTACTCACTGTCAACCTAACACGCTCCTCCTCGCTTCGCTCGTCGTCGCACCTAAACCGACTCTGTGACATATAGATTTCCGTGTCGTGTGAGTATTTTGTCTGGATGGGGGTTCTAACCTAATGTACATTTCTGGCAACATGACAAAATAAATTCGGCGGAACGTCTATTTGGTGCAAAATTACAGTCAGAAACATGAGTATTATGCGACATAAAATGCTGCAAAATTAAAGTCGACGATATTAGCAGTATGCTATTACTAATTCGGTGAAATGTAATGTATACTATATACAATTCTGCTATATTAAAATCGACAATATTAGTATTCTGCTATCCAGAATTCTGCCAAATGAATGATATGCGATATGACAGTTATGGTATTTGTACAATTATGCAAAAGTATCATTCGTGTAAAAATGTTTCTGCGAAAGCTGCAATGCCAAATGTATTTCGGACAATCGATATTCTGCAAGATAAAGGGAACCCAAGTGTAACAGCTGGGAAGCCCTGTTTATGTTACCCAAGACCTATGTTACCTATCGCACAAAAAGCGAATCAGCTGGTTAATTTATAGTGTGATGAAACCTAATAAAGACCCCTATTTAATAAAATATTAAAGGTCATGTTTAAAGTTACCTGTAATACTGAACTGGTAACACACCATCTTGTAAAGACACCAAGGGCACATCTCGGACACTGGCGATCAAATATAATACTAGTATGAAAGAGGCGCGTTCCTACTAGCAGTACCATGCTTGTATGAGTGAGATATGACAGGTCGACTGTTCGCGTTTTTGACAGGCGGTAACCGAGAGGGGGTGGGCGGCACTTTCAACGGGGAGCGGAAGTGGCCATACTGTACGATAGTATTACTCTTTATGGAGAGAAGGATGGAATATGGATAGCTGGAAATGCAATTTTTTATCCGCATATCAGTCTATGAAAGGCGAACTTCCCGAATCGGAGATTTGAAAGAAATAACCTAACCTTAACTACAAATTTAATATTTTGAAAAAAAAAACCCCGACCGCGACATAGTGGACCGATTTTCAAAAAACATGGCTAAGAACACTCCTGACTAACTCAGCTTTCAATCAAAAATACTAAATCTAAATCGGTTCATCCGTTCGGGAGCTACGATGCCACAGACAGACAGATAGAACAGCTGAACAATTTACCTAATCTCTGAATTGACATAAATGTAGTTAAAATGCAAGTATATTAATATTATAATACTAACTTTGAAACTGTAATGTAATGCATGATCTCAATTAGACCTAACTCAATTAGAATCTAAATAATAATAGATTAAGAGTTTTGTTTGTAAAATTCTATAAAAAATGACTGATATAAACAGTTTAATTTTTTTTTTAGACACGTCAAACGTATAACACCCCTCCGTTTTTGCGTCGGGGGTTAAAAATAGGTCTTAACTAACTCACTAATAACTAGAATTCGTATACTGTATTATCTCAAGCTTAATTGCCTTAACGACGCGAGTTTTCGAGTCAAGTAGGAAGGAATTTAAATCAAGGCCGAATCTTTTATGACCTGCGTACCGCGCATGACTTAATATGGTCGAGCATAACGCTGGTGCAAGGTCGACGTTAAGATCAATGAGGTTCCTGTCTCGACTGTACATACATCAACTGTAGTTGTTCCCAAAAGAGGTAGGCAGAGCACAAAGCTGCTTATGTTTCAGTGCGGCCCTTGGCAAGGGGTTGAAACTTGAAAGACAACGAAATAGAGGTAGTCTAGTTTCCTATGTAGTCAAATCCAGTTTCTTTTTATGAACTGTCAAAACGATTTGCTAATATGAAATCTATGAAATACTGAGGAGTGACGTCACGGTAGGGTTGTAAAAAAACGGTTTTTTTTCTGGCTTGAAAAAAAAAAAAACATGAAAAAAAACCGTGAAAAAAACAGTATTTTTTCTGGAGTATGTTTTTTTTCTAAAGTACGAAATCTCAAAATTTGCAAAGTAGTTAATACTTTTATACGGTTTTTTAGACTTAATGTTAACTATTAAACGAATTTAATCAAATAACTTTAATTTCTGGTCTTATAAAAGTAACATTTACGAAATCTGTAGTTTGTAGTTATCAC
Organism: Leguminivora glycinivorella; assembly: GCF_023078275.1. Classification (NCBI taxonomy): domain Eukaryota; kingdom Metazoa; phylum Arthropoda; class Insecta; order Lepidoptera; family Tortricidae; genus Leguminivora; species Leguminivora glycinivorella. Next base: position 1,817,521 of record NC_062985.1, on the reverse strand, counting down.
TATTTACTGTTGGAAACACCACCGCCTCTCCACGCTACACGCCGCATCGGGGATTCCCCAATAAACGTTTGTATACTGAATTAAAATGTACGTTATTGTTATTGAAACACGTTACAACTCACGAAAAACCGTTATTGTCGTATTATTTGTTCATCTGAAAAAAAAACCATATTTAGAAAAAAAACCAAGGTGCTCGGTTTTTTTTCATAATTCTGAAAAAAAAACATTTGGTTTTTTTTCTATTTACAACCCTACGTCACGGTCAATTCATTTACTTTATATCTTTCTACCCGCACACCCAAATTCATAAGCTTCAAATTTCGAAGTCAAATTTTGTCAAAATATAAGGCTAAAATGTCCAAATCCTGAAAAATCGGTAAATAGGTCTGGCAAGAGTAGTTGGTATTGTCTGGCCACCTGACTACGACATTATATCATGTCGTAATTATGTCATAAGTCCATGTATGGAAGAGCTAACGGTGAAGGTCTGAGATGCGTAGTTTAATTGTGTGGGTTAGATTCGCAAACACGCCCGATTGTATATGGTAAAGCGTAAGTCTCTCATAACACAATATAAATTAGTTATGAGGATACCCATTTATAGTCATCCTGCGTGGTATAAACCCTATTAGGCCAGATCGGATGGGATAAGATGGTTATAAAAAATCGCACACAGTTGTCTCTACAGTTCTACAAATCATATTCATAAATCTGAAAATGTTTCTGTTTGTCTGTGTGTGTTACCTACTTCTTTATGCTTAAACCGCTGCACTGACTTACTTGAAAACAAGTATTAAGAGAGTATGAATCCTCGGAGAAAGACATAAGTACTTATATGATAGTATTGATACCTAAATAAAGATTTTTTCATTTTAATTTTCAGTTTTCACTCCAGAAATCAGGCTTTAATGGAGACAAAAGACAAAGGTTGGCGTAGGTAATATTTAAGTTTGTATCGGAAATCAATTAAAACCTGATTAGATGACTTAACAAGCTATCTAAATTAGTAATACCACGCTGACGAAGTTACAAGCAAAAGCTATAATCCATACTATCCATACTTCCATACTAATATTATAAATGGGAAAGTGTGTGTGTCTGTTTGTTTGTCCGTCTTTCACGGCAAAACGAAGCGACGAATTGACATGATTTTTAAGTGGAGATAATTGAAGGGATGGAGAGTGACATAGGCGACTTTTTGTCTCTTTCTAACGCGAGCGAAGCCGTGGGCAAAAGCTATTTTGTTATATTTGCTTAGCTCCGTAACATGCGCTACAGTTCACCCCTAACCTAAGGTATTAAATTTAAGTTCCCCGCAGTAATCCAAGAAACGACTAAATTGAAACAATGAAAACACCACGTAAGCACTAAAACCATAAACGAGTGTCGTGGCAAAATACTTCTGCAGACATACTAGACTTCTAGACAAAGGCAATAAATCTAGCTGTCAAAACACAGACGAAGACATGTATTCCACCTGCAAATATGGCTGGGTGAGTGAACTCTTACGTGGAAGACGGCGAATGCAAATACAGGTGATGGTACCCGTAGTAGAATGATATATCGAAGCGTAAAATAGGGTTAAGGTAATTTCAGGAATGGCTAAATGCACTAAGTATTCTAGGTAGTGCAAACAACGGTTAAAGCGATATAGGTGTCCAACCCGACAGAGTTACCTCTCGTTCTAATATAGGTTTATCCCCTTATTCATAAACGTACTTTAAAGTTATCAAGCCGATAAAGTTCGTTTGTCCCTTTCCGACGTATTGGTGTGATAGAAAAGGACAAACGAACTTTATCGGCTTGATAACTTTACTTTAGAGTACTTTTATGAATAAGGGGGTGACTCTTTGGAACATCAGTGTAATCTATTCTTTTGCCCCGTTATCTTATCTTCTTATCTTAAATCTGCGGGGGCCCTTACGGATACACTTCGACCCATCGGGATCTTTTGTGCAATTACCCCCTACGATCCTAAGATCCTTCAGCTATTCAGGAGCTTCTCGACCATCTCCACGTATCGGATGATGAGGCTCATGGGTAGCTCTCTGAAGTCCTTCGGTGCCAGGTAGCCTGCTCCAAAGTTCTTCATTCTTTGTCTGGCGAGGGCGTGACATTCACACATTAAATGTCTGACGGTCTCTTCCTCTTCGCCACACATGCGACAATCAGTGTTGTCGGCGTGTCCCATCTTGGCCAAAATTCCTTTGACCCCGTAATGGCCTGTGAACACCCCCGTTATAATTTGGAGTTGTCTTTTGCCTAGCTTCCCTAGCTTTTTGCTCCATCCAGAGTCTACCCTCTGCATAAAGAGCTTTGAATGCTTCAGACCAACCAGGGCATCCCACTCTTTTTGGTGACTAGCCTTTGTTTGGTCTTTCATAGCCATTCTGATGGTTCCTTGTGAAAGGCCCACATAAGGTTCCGGACCTATGAAGTTGTCTTCAGATCCGGCCTTGGCAAGTTCATCAGCGTTTTCATTGCCAATGAAGCCTTCGTGCCCCGGTATCCATACCAGTTGCACCTTGTTTTGCCTTCCAAGCTTGTTAAGAGCCTGGATGCCGTTTAATACCAGTCTAGAGGTAACTCTGGGCGATGTGAAGGCTTTGAGTGCCGCTTGACTGTCGCTGAGTATATAGATAGTCTTACCTTGGATTTGTCTAACTATATTCTCATGTACACAGGCAATTATTGCATATGTCTCGGCTTGGAAGACCGTGGCATAATTGCCCATGCTGATACTACCACTGTAGTCATTTGCATAAATGCCTGCGCCCGTACCAGATGCCATCTTGGACCCGTCTGTATACCAGATGATGGTGTTGTCATCAGGGGTGGGTGTCTCCAGACCCTCCTTCCATTCGGCTCTAGTATGGACTTTGGTTTTGAAGTTTTTGTGGAAGATGAATTTCGGTTGCATTTTGTCGCAGCCCATACTCATCAGCCTTCCCATAGAATTGTTGTATTCCATGCTTGTGTGTTTAGTCTTCGGCATGCTATCGCTCCAGAGGCCTGTTAAAGCCAGCCGGTGTAGCGATTTCAGTGCCTCAGACTGTATCACTAGATGTAGCGGCGGGAGATCCAATAGTACCTCCAATGCTGCTGTTGGCGTCGTTCTGAACGCACCCGTTATAGCCATGCATGCTGTCCTTTGTACCTTCATGAGGACATCCTTGCATGTGCTCAGTAATGTCCTTGGCCACCAGGCCAGGCTTCCGTACAGGATTATAGGTCTCACCATCATGGTGTAGATCCACCTTAGTACCTTTGGGTTTAAACCCCATGTTTTGCCGTAAGCTGACCTACACATTCCAAACACTCTAAGTGCCTTGGCTGTGGTCAGTTCGACGTGTCTTTTCCAGTTCAGTTCTTTGTCTAGTGTTACCCCTAGATATTTCACTTCATTGGAAAGTTCAAGTACCCTTCCATAGAGCCTTAGTTGCTCCATGCCAGTAAGGGCCCTCTTTTGCCCCGTTAAATTTATTTGCAGAAATCTTTGTATGAGAATATGATTAGGTTTTACGTTACGCTTCTTCTGCCATCGGCACAACTTAGATGGAATTTTCAACATTTGGCACGGTGTGTTTCTCCAGAATCTTCCTTCGTTGCCCAGCTAAACTATCAAATTAAAGCCCACGGTATTTCCGAACTGAAGACCTTCGAAATTTCAAGAAAATAACGTACGTATTCCCATCTCAAAGGCTTGCCTGATGCAATGTACCTAACTCCTCTATTAGTGTTGGCGACAGATTGCATATCATCGGGCTACGGGTATTTCTGCCTGTCAGTTCTTTCCTTGCCTTTCGCATTCATACCCTAGTTTTTTTTTTTTATGCACTTGAGGACGGTGTATACCCTAGTTTGCTTTTGGTTTCGAAATTGAATTCTAAATTAGCGTAAAACACGTGACAAAGTTGTCACTAGCTCGCTAAACACACGGAGCGCCTAGTTCGGCGGTCGCGGTAGTAACGGCCAGAGTTCAACGAAACACTTACGAGGTGTACGAGACTTTCACTACATGTATAGAATTATGATTCGATTGTCGCTTATTGTTTGCGAATCGATTCAATTAAATAGCTAACTAGTGTGTGAGAGCCAAGCTTGTGCTGCCTGCTGCTTTTTCACTACGGTGGAGAACTGAAGATCAGTGTACGTAGCCGAATGACGCAAACGCTCACGAAACGAAACGCTCGTAGATATAGATATCTCTATCGCTCTTGCGTATTGGAGCGACGGAGCAAAACTACCTTTCGCGGCGTTTCGTTTTCGTTTCGCGTTGCAGAAATGCCATTCGGCTACAGCACCAGATTAGTGATGAGGGGATGGTGCGCTTTATGACCGTTCGATAGACCTTTAGGGCAAAGATGACCAACTAAAGCGTTGCCGGTGAAGTGGTAGTATGCAGTTTAAGGCTGCTAGAATAGAGGCCTCACTGAGTGCTCCGGTCGTGGTTCAAACCCGCCTTAAGAGGATACGGTAGCGAAAATGCTAAAATGGAAAGGAGCCCCACTTTCAACTTGGGAATTTTAGTTAAATATACAAGTGTTATTAATTAGATTTATCGAAAAAAAATTGTCCATTAAGAACAACTCAGTCAAAAGATATTTCAAAAAAAATCTTTAAAATCGAGGTTCCGCTCTCGACTCTTTCCTCCTTCAAAACTTAATCAATCGGAACGAAATATGAGAATCTGAATAACAATGAAATAATCTATGTCGGACCGTTTAGCTTTTTTGGTTAATTGTTACCAATCTTGAGTATCACACCTTTTTTTGCGCCACAATGAAAAAGGCCGTTTTTGGAATTTTTTGATTGGCTCTAGAATCTTTAAAAAGCAGAATATCAAAAAAATCAAAACGGTCTGACACAGATAAAAATAATAACAATCTGTGTTGAAAAAATCATTGCTCTATCTTCAAAAACCAGGGAGGAAATAGTCGAGAGCGTTTGTATGGAGAATTGACCCCTACCGTATCGTCTTAAGGACCGATCGATTCAAATGCAACTCATATGGGAACTGCAGGCTGACGATATTGCAGATGGTGTGTAGTTGCCATAGAAGCTGCAGTAGAGTTGCAGTTGACATGTAAAAAATCATGTTTTACCAACGAGCCCAACGTCATTGGCGAGAGCAAGGCTCGGCCATGTGGAGAGAATGGGAGAGGCTCGTGCGGCCAAAAGAGCTCACTTGTGGCGATCTACTGAAAAACGGCCGGTCGGAAGGCCCAGGTACCGATGGATCGATGAGGTCCAGAAAGACCTGTGTGACCTTCAAGTGACGGAGTGGCATCAGATCGCACAGGATAGAAGCGCATGGTGTAATCTAGTGTCGGAGGCCAAGATCCACTTCGGATCGCTGAGCCATTGCAGTAAAGTAGTAGTAGTAATAAATTATCTGAATCAGAGTCATATTTTCATTCCGACACACTGACCAAAATATAAAGGATTTATGGGTCTAAATAAGTTATAATTTTAGATATGTTTACCTAATTAATTAAATTAATAACACTGGTACAGTTAACAACACAGCTGTGAATAGAGCAATAAAGTTCTGTTTACATATTTTTGGCACTTTGTATTCACAGGTGTGTTGTTGACTGTACCTGTGTTATTATTTATTTTACTATCACAAAGTGGATAATGCTTTAAAAAGGGCAATTATACAATGCATCATGCATCAATACTTTGCTCTCAATTAACCCTTATTGCACCACCGTAATTGTCTTTGCATTAGAATAGGTATCAGCAGTGGCTGGTCCATACAAGCCGATTCCCACCGGCTTGCCTAAAATTGATTACTAGTAAAGTACCTAATGGTAAGGTAGGTTTCTTTTTGCACAGTGTTGCCTAGCAGAAATTTTCACCAGCCGCCACTGATAGGTATTTAAATTACTGCAGGTAATTCGCATTTTTTATTAGCAATTTTTTTACTGCTTTAGAAGACTCATGAACCCACCTACTGCCTTAGTAATCTTAGTATACAAATTAATTAACAGAAATATTTTTATTTACTTAAACTCGCGCTAACCGAAGACAATACTTTATTGTACAATTTAAAAAAGTACAAATGGCGGACTTAATGCTTTAAGGCATTCTCTACCAGTCAACCTTAGGACAAAATAGAAATACGCTGCAAATGTGGGTGCAGTAACAAAAAAATAGTTTCTAATTAATTCATATTATTTTTTTATGTTTATTAAATACAATATTTTTTAGCAAAGTATAATGTGCCACCTGAACTAGAGGTAAGGATGTTAGCCACATGTGCTGAAGGCCTGGGTTCGGTACCTGTCTTGGCCAAACTGGAAAGACCAAGTTACAAATCAGCAATTAATATGACTAATGGCCTGATAATGTGACTGTGTAACATCTGTAACTATAACAATTGATAAGTCGATAACTGATACTGTTATCAAACTATTGATACAACTTGCAATAATTTATTGTTATGAGTAATTGATAAGATGAAACAGTTTTCTATGTGTAAAATTTTGCTATAGATTTGTTGAAATTGTGAAAGTGGTTTGTGACTGCAAATCATACGAAACCCTGCCTTTAAGCCCTTTCGCTGAAAGTGATACACCTGTCAATCTACTGTCACTGAAAATACATAACTTTACTGGTGAAACCCGATAAATCGAAATAATTTGTCTTTGAAATAACAACATTGTGGAAATTGCACATAGTTTGAATTTCAAAAACCAGCTTGCTCAACTTATCGGGTTTTACCAGTAAACCCTCGATATATCCTCATCCTGCCCACCATATACAGTTTGAGCCATTGAAATTTAAACCAAATTATTTAATAAATAGGGTACATTTTACTTTGTATCACGATTTAGGTAAAACATAAAAAAAATTAGCTAGTTTTTGCCTATCCAGGCTTCTAATTTGTAAGTTCCAAAAATTCCATTCCATGTCCTTTATAAATCACACTAGCTTTTTCCCGCGGCTTTGCTCGCGTTAGACAGAGACAAAAAGTAGCCTATGTCACTCTCCACCCCTTCAACTATATCCATTTAAAAAATAACATTAATTCGTTGCTCCGTTTTGCCATGAAAGACGGACAAACAAACAGACACACACACTTTCCCATTTTATAATATTAGTATGGATTGGACAGGCTGAGGTTATGGGTATGTCTTTCTGCGGCAGTGGTTTGGTAGTCAACGGTCACGCAATGGGTTGAACATAAAAAGCAGTGGCTCTTTGCGATAACTACTTGAAAACATATAAACTTGATGCATGAATGGTATGTAACTATGTATGCATTACGAGCCAACTACAAAACCACAGAGTATCTCTTACACAGTATCATTGTGTATTGAATTACATTGTGGGTGGGAGAATTCTAGAATGTGGTATTTTATGTAGCATTTTTTTTCAGTGGTAGATTATTACAGAGTTTAAGTAAATAACCTAACCACAAAATTAAAATTTTGAAAAAACCCCTGACTGCAACATAGTAGACCGATTTTCATGAAAACTAAACGTAAATCGGTTCATCCGTTAGGGAGCTACGATGCCACAGACACACACACACACAGACAAACAGACAGACGGACAGACAGACAGATAGACACATCAAACTTATAACGCCCCGTCGTTTTTGCGTTGGGGGTTAAAAAAGTCAAATATAGTAAGTACATGCATATGTAACCACATATAAATAGTACATGGTAACTGAAATGGAGTAAATGGTAATTTAATTGTGTTAAATCTGATAGTCATAAGTGTACAAAATGCAACATTTTAAATTTATGGCCCCTGGATATCAAATCTTTTTTAATAAGTAAATAATTTTTTACTGTTTTGTGGGACACTGTACTTGTATAAGCTGTATACACTTAAGTTAATAAATAAATAAATAATAAATATGTATTCGATGTGTCTCGGTATTTCAAAATACAAACAATATTCCCAGACCTTGAGCCAATGTTATTAAAGCAATGTGAAGCATTTTCAGCGCTGGCATAATATCCTAATTAGCGCAAACATTCCCACCGTGGTTACGAACTACAAATATTACATTACCAATTTTAGACGATGACACTGCAGCCCAAGGTTACGAGGATTCCACGCAACTAGAGCACCAGAAATGTTCCAGAACGCATTTCGAAATAACTACACCCATTACGAACGTACTAATCGCATTCCGCAACACGAAAAACTGAATTAGACAATGTATTTCAACCAAATAACTGCGACAGGTGTCTTAAATAAACACGCAAAAACACACTTACGTTCTTTCTCAGCTTTATATCACCTTCACATCCATTAAGCACTTACACGAACAATTAAATATGTAAATTATTATTTTGAAAACATGAAACACGGATTATTTACAATTATACAATATTTACAAATAGTCCACTTTCTACACAGCGCGACACTTGTGAAAAACCATAGACGAAACAGATGATTGACGGAAGTGCAAGAAAGGGACAGGAATAATAGTGATGTGGGAGTTTTTGACTATCGATACTTTTATCGACATCTGATTCATTATCTAGACTGACATTTATTTTAATTAAGTATATAATTGAGTTTATATATACAACTAGTTTTTTAAAGGTGCGCGGGGCCCGAGGGCCCCGCGGTCTTTCTTGTTGCTTTTTGTTTTTTTGCTTTGCTTGTTTGTTTTTTTGCTTTGCTTATTTGTTTTATTGCTTTGCTTGTTTGCTTTAGCCTTTGCGTGCCTGGGAGCACTCTCTGCCCGCAGCTCGGCCTACGGCCTCGCGTGATTGGGAGCCTGTCAGACACGCTCCGGGCCTTCGGCCCTACGCGTAGTTACTGTGGGGGTTGTAGGGAAGTTGGTGCTTAAACACGACCCAATAGTAAAAGTTTTTTTTGTAATAGTAAAACTTTTACTATTGGGTCGTGTTTAAACTCAAACTTCCAGGACCGCCGGCGAGTCGATCAGGAACGCTCCGGGCCTTCGGCCCTACGCGGAGCTCGGCCTTCGGCCTTCGCTGAGTTTCGAAGCTCCGCGTCGGGCCTTCGGCCCGCCGCTACGCTTATTATGACACTTTTAATTATTGTTCTGCTTGGGAGCACAGTCTGTACGCAGCTCGGCCTACGGCCTTCGCGTGCTTGGGAGCACTCTGCCCGCAGCTCGGCCTGCGGCCTTCGCGTGCTTGGGAGCCTCTCAGACACGCTCCGGGCCTTCGGCCCTCCGCGTAGTTACTATGGGGGTTGTGGGGAAGTTGGAGCTTAAACACGACCCAATAGTAAAAGTGTCTTGAGAAGCTCACGACGGGCCTACGGCCTGCGGCCTCCGGCCCATCGTTTCGCTTCTCTAAGACACTTTTACTATTGGGTCGTGTTTAAGCTCCAACTTCCCGGACCGCCGGCGAGCCGATCAGGGACGCTCCGGGCCTTCGGCCCTACGCGGAGCTCGGCCTTCGGCCTTCGCTGGGTTTCGAAGCTCCGCGTCGGGCCTTCGGCCCGCCGCTACGCTTATTATGACACTTTTAATTATTGTTCTGCTTGGGAGCACAGTCTGTACGCAGCTCGGCCTGCGGCCTTCGCGTGCTTGGGAGCACTCTGCCCGCAGCTCGGCCTGCGGCCTTCGCGTGCTTGGGAGTCTCTCAGACACGCTCCGGGCCTTCGGCCCTCCGCGTAGTTACTGGGGGTTGTAGGGAAGTTGGCGCCCCTCCCAGGAACGCTCCGGGCCTTCGACCCTACGCGGAGCTCGGCCTTCGGCCTTCGCTTGGTTTCGAAGCTCCGCGTCGGGCCTCCGGCCCGCCGCGTCGCTTTTTAGACACTTTCATTATTGTTCTGCTTGGGAGCATTCTCTGCCCGCAGCTCGGCCTGCGGCCTTCGCGTGCTTGATGGGAGCCTCTCAGACACGCTCCGGGCCTTCAGCCCTCCGCATAGTTACTGTGGGGGTTGTAGGGAAGTTGGCGCCCCTCTCAGGGACGCTCCGGGCCTTCGGCCCTACGCGGAGCTTGGCCTTCGGCCTTCGCTTGGTTTCGAAGCTTCGCGTCGGGCCTCCGCGGCACTTTACTTATATTTTTAGACACTTTTACTTATATTTTTTTGCTTGGGAGCACTGTCTGTACGCAGCTCGGACCTCGGACCGGAGCAATGACCGTTGGGCTGTGGAAAGCTCCCTCAGGCTGGTAGGGAAATTTGACTTTGTCCCCTCTCGCCGCCGTTTTTGACTTTTCCAAAAAATTTTTTTTCTCATTTCTATTTTTGGCCCCCGTTCTTACCACGTGCCAAATTTGAACGCGCTCGGACCGAAAAAAAAAAAAAAACAAAAACGGCCATTTTGAAATTTTGTAAATGCCATTCGATGGACCTCAGATAACTGTACAACATTAGTTCAAGCACTTTTAACCTTTTTCCTACCGTTACGGAGCTATGGGAATTTAAAAAAAAACCTCCATACAAACTGGTAGGGAAATTTGACTTTGTCCCCTCTCGCCACCGTTTTTGACTTTTCCAAATTTTTTTTTTCTCATTTCTATTTTTGGCCTCCGTTCTTACTACATGCCAAATTTGAACGCGCTCGGACCAAAAATAAAAAAAAAAATTTCAAAGTCGGCCATTTTGAAATTTTGTAAATGCCATTCGATGGACCTCAGAGAACTGTACAACATTAGTTCAAGCACTTTTAACCTTTTCCCTACCGTTACGGAGCTATGGGGATTAAAAAAAAGACCTCCATACAAATTTCAATTGGCCTTCAAAGGGCGCCATTTTGAATTTTTAAAAATTTTCTTTTTGTATACTAATCTTAGGGTGGCTGTCCACCCGTGTGCAAAATTTCAGCGCGCTCGGACCATTTTGAAATTTTTCAAAAAAAAAGTCGGCCATTTTGATTTTTTTTTAATGCCATTCGATGGACCTCGGGTGACTGTATAACATTTGTTTGAGCACTTTTCACTTCTTTGTACCGTTACGGAGCTATGGTAATTAAAAGAAAAACCTCCATTCAAATTTCAATTGGCCCTCAAAGGCCGCCATTTTGAATTTTTCAAAATTTTCTTTTTGAATACAAATCTTGGGGCCACCTTCCACCCGTGTGCCAAATCTCAGCGCGCTAGGACCATTTTGAAATTTTTCAAAAAAAAGTCGGCCATTTTGAATTTTTTTTAATGCAACTTTTTTCTACTCGGATACCTGTGTGACATTTGGTCGAGCACCCCCCGGCTATCTCTTACGGTTTAAAAGTTGCCATACAAAATAAAAGTGGCCAGTTTTCCCACACTTGTAGCACTTTTCAATTTTTTTTATTTCATTCGAATCGAGGCTACTTGGAGATTCTATGACCAAAATTTGAGCTCTCTACGACAAACTTGAAAAATCGTCAAAAAAAAAAGTCGGCCATTTTGAAAAAAAAATGGCGGCGTCAAAAACTGCCCAGGGTTCTCTATGACATTTGGTCGAACACTCCCCGGGTAACTCCAGCCGTTTGGCCAGGCCGTCCAACATTTTTTTACCCGGAACCGGTAGACCGACGGTCTGATCTATCCGGGGTCGCAGGACCAAACTCTATACGACCACATCAAACACTGCCACCTTCAAATCCCCCTTCTGCCTATTTTTGGAAAAATGTCAGTCGGGTTGTAGCTTTATATTATATAGACAAAATAGACAAATATAGACAAATAGTTATGAACTTAAAAAAATAATTAAGAGAAAGTAATAAGAATATTTTTTTATCAATTGTACCTTGAACTGCTTAAATCTAAAAATATTAATTTAACAACTACATTGCTTGACACTGGGAACCATGTGACAGTTTTTTTTGTATATATATATATATATACTACGTCGGTGGCAAACAAGCGTACGGCCCGCCTGGTGGAAAGCGGTCACCGTAACCTATGGACGCCTGCAACTCAAAAAGTGTCGCATGCGCGTTGCCTCCCCATTAGAAACTTGTACATTCTCTTTTGCTGTTTTGAATACACAGTAAAAAGGAGTGCACAAGTTCCAAAGAGGGTTCGGGTTGCCGACGACTCAAAGGAAAATAGACGGAATAAGTCAGTTCCGTAACTTCCGTAAGTCCTCCCGTCATCAGCACACCGCACCCTCGTTGAGTTCTGGCAGCCTTACTCACCGGCAGGAACACAACACTATGAGTAGGGTCTAGTGCTATTTGGCTGCGGTCTTCTGTAAGGAGGTACTACCCCAGTTGGGCTCTTCTCTAGATTCGAGCGAGATGATATCCGCTGTGTTGTGCCCTACCATACAAAGCGGAATATCATTCGCTATGCCCTACCCCCTACACCTTACTACCTTAGTTTTTGTAGGAAGAAGCTATGTCAAATGTTATTGGACTGTTAAAATTTCATAAACACATCTCAAACGGTTATCTAGGTAATAACGTCCAAAAATCGTCATTTTTATCATTATCACGTATTATATATACCTATAGACATAAATTCTAACACCGTGCCAGATGACCTAGAAAGTTAAAATTTGGCATGCAGATAGGTAATTAGGTAAAATTACGAAAAAAAATAGAAAACGGTTAACTTTGATATTTTTTAAGCCTAATATTCCCGCATTAGAGCTTATAACTAAGAGTATAGTCGACTTTAGTATTTATTATGTTATTAACTGGAATTTAGTACTAATTATTGTTTCAATATTTAGCGCATATGATTTATCTACAAAAAGTAATGATATCCTATAAAAAACATAAATGTAAAATGTAAGTCAAGTTCACTAATATGATACCTATATTGTATGCCTTGGTTGTTGACTTCAACGACAAAAGAAGCGAGATCTAAATGGATCTGCAAAGTTCAATGGTCCGTCCTGAAATTTATTTATAACAACATAAAATATCACTTCTTCTTATTACGCCGTGTCTTGCGTGGTTTGATTTCGTATGCGTCGCATCGCCGTCGCACGACCATCGCGCGACCGTCGCCCACGCAAGCCACGGCGTTACTTTAGATAATATATTGTAGCTTGCTTGATACGTATTTGTAATATTTGTAACTATCTTTTTGTAAATAAATATTATATAATATATTTAGATATTTTCCCCATATATTGTAGCCTAAGTTTTGACTTGGTTTGACTCTAGATTTCATTTTATTAATTATTTACATTTTATTCAAATTATATTATTGCCCACGCAAGCTTTAAAGTGTTAAGTAATTTTTTTTATTATTCCGAAATTTGGCTTTCTGGTAGAAACTAACCATCGAACATAATAATTCGTATATGAGAACTCGCCAAGTCTAGTCTAAATATAATATCCTAAGTAATAAGAGGAAATGATATTTTATGTTGTTATAAATAAATTTCAGGACGAACCATTGAACTTGGCACCCATTTAGATCTCACTTCTTTTGTCGGTGAAGTTAACCAAGGCATATAGGTATCATATTATTGAACTTAGCTTTCATTTAACATTTATGTTTTTGATAGGATTTAAATACTACATTTTTTTTAAATAATGTAAATATGTCCATGTAAATAAATTTCTTTTTTGTCACTTAATAATTTAATTGATTACTTCATTTCTCCAGAGATATGTAGTGGTCATTCGAATCGACACTCTGAATTGAAGACTCAAAATAACTGATTAATGAATTATATCAATTCCGACCGTTCCGTCTTAGGCCCCGCGCACACGGAGGCAACAGTTGCTCGGCGACTTTCGTATTTGTATGAAAAGTTGCGTCGCCTCGTGTGTGCACCTTCATACTAGCCCATAGACCGAGCGACGGAGACAAAACAGTTTCGTCTCCCGTCTGGGGGGGCCCTTAGTGGATTAAAATTTATCGACAACTACGGTACGCTCTGGCTGTTTATGAAATCACTAGTGCTTGTCTATGGTAAAAGTGTTGCCGTTAGTGGGCCGGGTTACCCATTATCAGGTAAATAATACGTGTTTTTTATCATGACGTCCAAAGATTACCTCAGTTTTTCTAGAATCAGTGTATTTAAAGATATCTTTTGAAGAACTGTTGTAAACAATCTGTGTCACTGTAATGTATCCCGTAAAGATAGATTATAAAGTCTAAAAAATTATAATGCTGTGTAAATAACACCTTACTTACAGGATTTTGCAAGGAAATTAAAAGTTTGATTAATATTTTAGCAACGATTATTGAGTTTCTTTTTTATGAATTTTTAATAGTTTCATTTTATTCATTAACGTCTGGGGAATATTTTTAAGGCAGCTGGTAACATTGTTAATATCTCCCCACCTGTCACAGATGATCGCCGGACGGCCACCCCTCCAATCGTTTGAAAGCACAACCACTCGACTTTGCTTTGGACGTGGGCGATACCAAAACACAACGTACCTCATGTTTGCGTGCTTATTTACAATATTCAAAAACACTGACTGAAAACTAACGGCTTACATTATTTATTAGCAGATAATAGTGTTCTGTGAATAACAGTGACATTCGGTGAAAATATCGGATTGGATTGTGTTTTGAAAATTTATTTTTTTGGATTTTCGTGAAAATGACGGCCTCTACGATGATTGAACTGGAATCCTGGATTATCTACCAGTGTGTCCTGAACGAGTGCCATGTGTCTAGCTGTAAGTACAATTTATATTATTTAAAATTATAGAACAATAAAATACCTACTCGCCACTTGCTAAAACTTAATTTTTAAATCTTCTAGGTGTGTTCAGGAAAAACGTGGTTATGTTTTAGTTTTTTGCAGGAAAAATATATTATTTGGAATATGCTTGCGGTCATATTACTCTTTAAATTAATTTAGTTTGTAAGTTTTGGTATTAGTACCTATTTACAAAGATAATTATTTCGAGAACCAACGAAAGATATAAGTTTACTCTTGAACAAATAAATAATAACATTATTTAACCCTTAAATTGTTTTTGTCCGTTTTAAATGACGTCCTATACAGTCTAGGCTAACTCAGATTCCTAGGCACTCTGGCGCAGGTGGCGTGATTCACACGGTCTAGCGTCTATCCCTTTTATTTTTACGCACTTTCGCATCGCTCTCTCTTATCAAAATTTGAAAAAAATACTCAGTTCAAAAATTACAACCGTGAGGTCTTTTTGCGCTTGTGACAAATGTCGTTGTTATGTAAGTATTTTAGTAGTTTATGCGTATTTTTCACTCAATTTTATTGAAATAGTAATTAAGTTACTATTTAGTGTCATTATTGTGAATAAATGACTAGAGTGTGGCTAATGAAATATTGCCCCAACTTTTGGCGGGAAATTCAAAAAATACTAGGGCTGGTCACACTTGGTATAGTAGGAGCCCTAGATTTTTTGAATTTCCCGCCAAAAGTTGGGGCAATATTTCATTAGCCACACTCTAACATTTCATTATTATTTTTGAAGTTATAATATATGTCACTTCAAAGTGACACTGCCAGTTAGTACTAAATATTGTGTTTTTATGGTGTTTTTTCTATTTGTCACTTGTAACGGACATTGCCAACTTTTCTAAACGAATATTTTTTTGTGTATTGTTAACATTAGTTGCATTTTTACAATAATATGGCTGGGCAACGTTTGAAGTCAAAGAGGATAATATCTCTTCTACCACCTCCAGCTTCTAAAGACTCCGATTTAGAATCAGACAACGAAGAAAAAATTAGAATCTTAGCTAGAGAGTTTTTTTAGAGACGACTGCAGCAGTAAATCTTCTTCTCCTAAAAGTGTAGGTACCTGTTTATTTTTACCTGGACTATATTTTTATTTTATTTATTAGGAAAACTCACAGATAAAGTTACTATTAGGCTTATAACATAGAAACAACGAGCCAATAACAAGTTTCCACTGATAGAAACTGGGCAAAGTACATGCGTGCAAAATTACAGAAAATTGTGTAATTTATTTAAAGATTATGTAATACATGTATTGTATTGTATTGTACATATCTATATATTATGAGTTCAAACAATGATTGAGAGCAAACAATA
Source organism: Leguminivora glycinivorella (assembly GCF_023078275.1). Taxonomy (NCBI): domain Eukaryota; kingdom Metazoa; phylum Arthropoda; class Insecta; order Lepidoptera; family Tortricidae; genus Leguminivora; species Leguminivora glycinivorella. Next base: position 1,801,630 of record NC_062985.1, on the reverse strand, counting down.
AAAGAAAGGAAAAAAGCAGTAACCTGTTTATAGTGTTATTTGAGAGTTAACAGTGGGTGAAGTCTTGGGTCAGTAGTTTGCTTACTGATGTAAAACTGTCAGAGATCAGATCGATGGGGTCATGATCAAATCAAATTAGATTAAAATATTTAATGGCTCTTATAACAAAGGAGTTTTTTCTGAAGTTAGTATTAGTGGCGAGGATATGAAACATTCGTTTAGTGCGAGACGCAAGGCGTGAGGGGACTACCAAGTGGGAACTTCAAGCTTGACAGCAGATCCGGACAGTCAACATAGTTTTGAGCATTTTTCATAACGTAGATTACGTTAGAAATATTGCGCCGGACATAAAGAGGTAGCACGTGAAGTTTCGGACAATGTTGAGTGTAACTTATTAAGTTTACGTTTTATTTTTCTATGTTAGCAATGTGCATGTGTAGTTGGCAATGTCCGTCCAAAGTGACGTCTTTATGTTAAGCAGTAGTTGGCAATGTCATTTATAAGTGACGCTTAAAAAAAACCATTTCCAATTTTGTTATGATTTTTTTTCCACACATTTTCCCCTTAATCTACCCTAACTGAACCCAAAACACCAAGTTTCATTATAAAAATCCTGCGCGGTCATAGAGTGGCAATTTATGGGTTAATGACATACTTATTCGGATCCAAAGAAATATAAACAAACCAAAGTTCATCCAATTACTTGCTTAAACTACGACATTTAACTATCTAATGTGTAACAGTATATATACCACGTAATATTATATATGTTATTTCCACACAAATAGAAAATGAATATTATATTTAAATGGAATTTTCAATGGTTTCCACTCCTATCATATTAATCAGTTCTAGACGTTATTTTACAAATCGAATCTGTCCCGAAAACCTTAAAAACAATAAGAAAAAACTGACCTTTTAAAAATACGTTACGTACGTTAAATTTCGTTAAGCCGTTAGAAGTAACGGACGCGCCAAGAGAACATTTTATTACCTATCTAAAATACCTACCTACCTATACATATATACATACCTATAAACATTTATTTTGTAAAACATTCGAGTCCGTTAAACACCGACTTTGACATTACACATAACTCATTGTCATTTTCATTTATTCAATATGGCAGCCTCGTGGGCCTTTGCCAATGACAAGACAAGTGTATTACATAGATATAAAAAACACCGATGTGTGCATGTAAGTGATTAGGCCTTCACGTTGCACTGGAGGATAGCTGGAGCAGCAGTACAAACTGTACAAAGCATGATGTCGGCCGGGACCACGAACTGCCGAAGTGATGTCCGTAGAATTGGATATTCGCATCTCCAAACGAATTCTTCATTAAATGCACTTTGCGTAGGCTATTTACTGCATAATATCCTATCAAACTTATACTTTAAACAGCAGAATGCAAAAATAAAAAATACATATTTGGAGAACGATCCGCCATGTTCCATGGATCAATCGAAAGTCCAACTCATTGTCTAGAGAGTCACTATACTATAAACGTCGTCGCGTAAAAAACATGTCGCTTAACTTCAAATCTGGGTAAATCGATTCTGCTTTAAGGATGATTATATATTTAAAAAAAACTAGACTTATATTGACCGGGATATAGACAATGATTACCTTTTTGATCCCGGTCAATATAAGTCTAATGAAAATAACCGTTAATCATTCAAAACTCTTAAAAAAACTGTTCTGAAAGATAATCAACCAACCTTATAGCAGAATAGATTTGATTTACCCGCAAAAGCTTAACCCCCGACCCCGAAGCTTAACCCTTTTCCGACGTATTGGTTTGATAGAAAGGGACAAACAAACTTTATCGGCTTGATAACTTTAGTGAACGTTTATGAATTTAGTAGGTTAGTACATATCTTTTCCCCTCACTAGCTCGGAAACACGTGTTTTGTCCTTTAATACCAGCGGGTAAAAAAAAACGCATTTTATCCACTAGTGGGTAAAGTAATTTGACCTTGAATAAAGTCAAATTAACTGCTTTAAAATTGATAAAAGTAGGTGAATCTAGTAATAAAGATGATTTACCACCTGTGGAACTACTGGAAGCAGTGATAAACGCATTTTTTGCGTTGTAGTTTCCTCGCTATAGTGAGGGGAAAAGTTTTGTGTTACACTCGGGTGCAAATGTATTTTACTGCTCGTTTTTCAATTCCACACTCGGCGTTAAAATACAACTTTGCCCCCTTGTATAACAAATAACTATTATAGAAAGGGACAAACAAACTTTATAGGCTTGATAAATTTAGTGAACGTTTATGAATTTAGTAGGTTAGTACATAATTACATATCTTTAGTCATCTTTATTTGACCACATCGATCTAGGGTGATTTAGATCGATGTTTGACCGACTCAATTTCCCCTTCCTTCGGCAACTGCATAAAAAATCCTGTTGTTACCACATATTTATGTGTTACCCTTATCTACAGTCAACCAATTGGAACCTAGGTCACTCTACAACCATGTCAAAATGACAAGCAGTAAGAGATTTCTTTTACAATCTGATTTATAACGTCACTATTATGACATAGTTCTACAGTTCCGGTTCCAATTGGTTGTCTGTACCTTGTCGTTGTTGCGGGCGTTGATGCTCCCCTGTTATGACATTTCCAGTCCTCCAATTCGCTTTTTGATATACTTACTGGTATATACCGTTTATTTAAAACTAGTTTTTGCTCGCAACTTCGCTCTCGTTAAATTCTAAAATTGCGGTGCTCCATACAAACCTCCACCCCCCATTTTAGGGAAGTGAAGAGTTAGAAACACACATGTAGCCTATGTCACCCTCCATTCCTTTAACTATCTTGACTTAAAAAAATCACGTCAATTCGTCGCTCCGTTGTATCATCAACAGTACAATAATATGTTACACAAGGAAGATCGCAAAAATATCTGAAACGATTTTATTTAGAGCTATACTGGCGTGACAGTGTCACGGTACATATTTTTGCAATCTTCGAGGAGTAACATATTATTGCGGGTGACTGTGAAGTGAGCTGCGAAATTCTGCATGGAGAAATTATAAATTAATTCATTGATAAATTGGTCATGCACTTTAGCAGCTCACTGTACCTATTTATAATTTTAAAGCACCAGTGCTGTAATAGTATGATTAATAGTTAAGCAGGAATGTAGACTGAGTTTCCCAATCAGGGCATTATTTACTCAACAAAGTGCAAATCTTTGCACAATAACTGGACGCACTTCATCATTTGTGCGAGCATATTTATATGTACAGGTACAGTCGACAGTAGAAATCAAGTTTTATAGACCTTGACCACGCTAACTTAGCAGCTTAGCACACACTTTTAGTGGGCCGAGTACCACCGAAAGTAAAAGTTTCGCCGCGGCCGAAAATATCGGTTATGTTTGGCCAAAAAGGAATTCGTCAAGTTTTGATTTTTACACCGAAATAAAGCAAATTCGAAACTTCAAATACTTGTATGTCTCTACACATGTATTTGTATATTTCTTAGAATGGAAAAAACGAGAAAATACCGGAAAAGAAAAACGCCTGTTTCTTAACGCTCGAGTCCACGAGTACCGTAGTAGAGTAGTATGTTTATGAACTCGTGTGTACCTATCTACATATACAACGAATATGTAGGTACTGACTACTACTTATCTTATACATTGGTATAACACTAAAAAAATATTAGTATGTTATTTATTGGACGGTGATACAGTACCGGTCAAAAATTTAAGTTCACTCCTTGTTTTCAGTACAATTGACTGCTTTAGAGAGATAGTTTTTTGTAGTTCAGACGTCAAAATTTGTTTCGTAAACAATTTATATTTTTTTAACATCTGTTTCCCTCAAATCTTATAGGCTAAATAATTATTTGGCCTATATTATCTGGCTAAAACTGTGTTTCGTGTAAAGATGTGTCTCAATTAGTGGCAAAGGCAAGGCCATAAATATAACTAGCATTTTGCCGTCATGTTTATTAGATTTTAGTGAAAGAAAGGTACGTGAATTGTGTCTAACTAGTAAAACAAATCTCCACAAAACAATAAATATAAGTTGAAAACATATTTCGACTACCAAACCGAAGATAATTATCGTACAAAAGTAAGTACTTATTTGTACCGAAATCAAAGGGTGAACTCAAACTTTTGACCGGTACTGTATAAAGATACTCACAAAAAAACATTTCTACATTAAAAAACTTATTTAAACATAAAGATGGATCGAAAGTTGTCGGGCGTTATTTCAACTTAAAATAACCTGATTAAGTGATTAAAATATTTTCAATATTAGTTTCAAAGCTATTCGTCTTGCTCTCATTTTCAACTGCGTCTCTTTCAATACTTTAAATATATGTCTTGCTCTCACTGTTATCTGTCTCTTTCACTCTTGTTCACATTTGCCCCATTGCTCCTCCATTAACTTAATGGTTTCTTCTTAATTCGTAATCATAAGTCAAAAGCCACATGTTCTGTTCATCGTCAATGAAGTGAAACGACATGGCTCTTATCTTTTTGTTTGTTTGTAGTTTATGTTTACATTTGTCTTCAAGCTGGACCTGTTTGGGAGTATAATTGTTCGATAGAGAATGCTCTGGATCGAGAAAAAAAATATACAGATGATCTTAGGCGCTGGTCCCACCAAAAATGTGAGCTATCCCGGCAACCTTCAAGTCAAGGGTGAACAGGCATCTTCTGGGCGAGCTCACTCCATCGTAGGCCACGTCTTTGCCTTTGGCTAGTCTGTGGCCAAGAGTAAGTCCATTTATTATTTTAAAAAGCTCTATAGAAACGAACAAAAGATAATCGCTCCCGTGTAAATGAAGAAGGGTTCAAGGGAAGAAGAGGGAGAGTTAGACCTAGATATAAATGGATAGATAATATTAAAGACTGGACGCATACGAAAGACGCAGCGACCCTCAAGATGCCATGCTGACCGCCGACCCTCATTAGATGGACATTCACATGGCACCAAAAGAAGAAGAAGTGTAAATAAAAGAGAGAACGAGCGTTTTATAGTTTATAGCATAGCTCGGCTACGAACGAACTAACTCACTCGCGCTATCATCACGTCTCTTTTATTTACACGGGAGCGACTATCTTTTGTTCGTTTCTATAATCGATATCTCATAGCGTACTCGCTTTTGGTGGGATTGTGGGACCAATGCCTTAGACAAATCCCACAGTAGGTAATCGCAATAAAAGCTAACTTATAAATATTTACATTACTTACGCCGTGTCTTGCGTGGGCGACGGTCGCGCGACAGTCGCGCGACCGTCGCCGTCGCGTCTCATACTTCCATATCGATAAGGTTTGATTTCGTATGCGTCGCATCGCCGTCGCGCGACCATCGCGCGACCGTCGCCCACGCAAGCCACGGCGTTAGCGTTGAAAAGCTTCCTTTTAATATAAATCGCCTGTACTTAATGCAAGCACATAACTTCTCCAATTTTCGCAGAATTTCAAGTTTCCCTTATTACAAATTCATGGCAAATCGCAGTTCATCGACCTTACAAGGATAATAAATTTTATGCTAAATTCCCGGACTAGACTGCAAAAGTTAGGAAATTTCGCTGATATTAATATTCTTCCGCGATCCGAACATCTGCTTACAGTGCTTACATCTAAATATATAAAAGAAGAAGCTGACTGACTGACTGACTGACTGACTGACTGACTGACTGACATATCAACGCACAGCCGAAACCGCTGGTCCTAGAGATTTCAAATTTGGCACGTAGGTTCCTTATATAGTGTAGAGGAGCACTAAGAAAGGATTTTTCAAAATTCACCTCCTAAGGGGGTCAAATGGGGGTTCAAAGTTTGTATGGGGAAACAAGATTAGTTTGACTATTTTATTCGAAACTTCACAGGAAGATTCCTTAAGACATATGACTGAATACGTGTTTCAGGTTTTTTGAAAATTTAACCCCTAAAAGGGTGAAAAGGGGGTGATAAAGTCAAAAAATCAATATGGGTATCGTTTTTATGGTTTATCGGGTCGCTGATCACGATAAATACAACGTTTTTAAAATCTAACGAGGCGGAAGTGAAATACCTTCTCCCCTGTTGTGGTGCAATGGGGTTTAAATATCAAAAAAATATGTAAAAGAAGATATTGACTGACTGACTGACATATCAACACACAGCCGAAACCGCTGGTCCTAGAGATTTCAAATTTGGCACGTAGGTTCCTTATATAGTGTAGAGGAGCACTAAGAAAGGATTTTCCAAAATACACCTCCTAAGGGGGTCAAATGGGGGTTCAAAGTTTGTATGGGGAAACAAGATTAGTTTGACTATTTTATTCGAAACTTCACAGGAAGATTCCTTAAGACATATGACTGAATACGTATTTCAGGTTTTTTGTAAATTTAACCCCTAAAAGGGTGAAAAGGGGGTGATAAAGTCAAAAAATCAATATGGGTATCGTTTTTATGGTTTATCGGGTCGCTGATCACGATAAATACAACGTTTTTAAAATCTAACGAGGCGGAAGTGAAATACCTTCTCCCCTGTTGTGGTGCAATGGGGTTTAAATATCAAAAAAAATATATAAAAGAAGATATTGACTGACTGACTGACATATCAACACACAGCTGAAACCGCTGGTCCTAGAGATTTCAAATTTGGCACGTAGGTTCCTTATATGATGTAGAGGAGCACTAAGAAAGGATTTTTCAAAATTCACCTCCTAAGGGGGTCAAATGGGGGTTCAAAGTTTGTATGGGAAAACAAGATTAGTTTGACTATTTTATTCGAAACTTCACAGGAAGATTCCTTAAGACATATGACTGAATACGTGTTTCAGGTTTTTTGAAAATTTAACCCCTAAAAGGGTGAAAAGGGGGTGATAAAGTAAAAAAATCAATATGGGTATAGTTTTTATGATTTATCGGGTCGCTGATCACGATAAATACAACGTTTTTAAAATCTAACGAGGCGGAAGTGAAATAAATACCTTCTCCCCTGTTGTGGTGCAATGGGGTTTAAATATATAAAAGAAGATATTGACTGACTGATTGATATATCAACACACAGCCGAAACCGCTGGTCCTAGAGATTTCAAATTTGGCACATAGGTTCCTTATATGGCGTAGAGGAGCACTAAGAAAGGATTTTTCAAAATTCTCCTCTTAAAAGGGTGAAATGGGGGTTCAAAGTTTGTATGGGGAAACAAGATTAGTTTGACTATTTTATTCGAAACTTCACAGGAGGATTCCTAAAGACATATTATGACTAAATACATGTTTTAGGTTTTTTGAAAATTTGACCCCTAAAGGGGTGCAAAGGGGGTAAAGTCAAAAACACAATATGGGTATCGTTTTTATGGTTTATCCGGCCGCTGATCACGATAAATACAACGATTTTAAAATCTAATGAGGTGGAAAAGAAATTTTCTCCCCTGTTGTTGTGCATTTTCTCCCTGTTGTGGGCTTAAAATATCCAAAATAGCCATAAGTATAGCTTTAGTTTTTATCTTTACTTCTGGTTCAAGAGATTTCAAATTGACACGGAAGTTCCTTAGAGGAGCACTAAGAAAGGATTTTTCAAAGTTCACCTCCTAGCATGATAATTTGACAGGGGCAAGGACAGGGACAGGGCCAGGGACAGGGACAGGGACAGGGACAGGGACAGGGACAGGGACAGGGACAGGGACAGGGACAGGGACAGGAACGGGATAGGGTTAGGGATAGGGATAGGGATAGGGATTGGGATTGGGATTGGGATTGGGGTTGGGATTGGGATTGGGATTGGGATTGGGATAGGGGTAGGGGTAGTGGTAGGGATAGGGGTGGGGATAGGGATAGGGATAGGGATAGGGATAGGGATAGGGGTAGGGATAGTGGTAGGGGTAGGGGTGGGGGTGGGGGTAGGGGTGGGGATAGGGATAGGGATAGGGATAGGGATCGGGATAGGGATAGGGATAGGGATAGGGATAGGGATAGGGATAGGGATAGGGATAGGGATAGGGATAGGGATAGGGATAGGGATAGGGATAGGGATAGGGATAGGGATAGGGATAGGGATAGGGATAGGGATAGGGATAGGGATAGGGATAGGGATAGGGATAGGGATAGGGATAGGGATTGGGATTGGGATAGGGATAGGGATAGGGATAAAAATAGGGGACGGGGACGGGATAGGGATAGGGGAGGGACGGGGACAGAGACGGGACGGGGACGGGGACAAAGATAGAGATAGGGACGGGGACAAAGATAGAGATAGGGACGGGGATAAGAATAGGGATTGGGGTCGGAATCATCGGTCGGCAATCGATATCTAGGCAGTGTAAAATGCAGGTGGCTCAGTGGGAAGGTATTAGTAAGTAAGCATCGGCGAGTATCCTGCATCCGTAATAACTATTACATTCAATGTGCTGTAAGAAGATCGTTGTTTGCTTGCCTTTTATATGTTTACGTTTGCAATAAGTATAAGCAAAATGGAAAAAATTGTAAGCGATAATGCAAGGAAGTACTTTTTACCCTACCGAACATAGCGTCGAGATACTGGCTATGTGGGTTGTATGAAGTTTCCCCAGTATAAATATTTATATAGGTAAAATACATACATATTCGTACCTACTACCTACGCTGTGGTCGCTGTGTAACAATTCTACAATCATTGCAAGAATTTCTTTAAAAACAATAGGTGTAAGGTACAGTCAGCCAAAACCGGACCGTACAGCAAATAGATCAGTTACAATGGCCCTCCAGTCGAGAATTGCCCCGCTTTACCTTAATCAAAATAATCGCGGACAGATGTACCTACAAAGAAACCTACGGATCCAAATGAAAATCTTATTTTTTGTAAACGTTTCAATAAGAATACTTTTATTACGCGGGCGAAGCCGCGGGTAAAAGCTAGTAAATTTATTATTTGAGATTAAGCCATTTTGTTTCTGATAAACTTTATGTCGGAAAAATCACGAAAAACTTAACTTGCGATATTAGTCCATATTTTAAGATACACGGAGCGGCTGAAACGTTCTCAGTCTAAGCTAGAAGAAAAAGAAAATGCATTTTCTACGCTAAAGAAAAATTAAAAAATAAACTATGCCACATTTTCTCCTGCCTTTTTATTCGCGATTTTGAATTGGTCCCATAATAAAAGTTGTTCCTTATGATATTTAGTTATGACTTATGACCTCAAAAGTCACGCCGTGTCTTGCGTGGGCGACGGTCGCGCGACCGTCGCCGTCGCGTCTCTTCCTTCCATATCGATAAGGTTTGATTTCGTATGCGTCGCATCGCCGTCGCGCGATCGTCGCCCACGCAAGCCACGGCGTTACTATGCACTATAGCTAGAGGAGTGCCAGGACGGTCACCCGGGTGGCATAACGTTAAGAATGTTAAGATCTTAGCAGGGGCGGCTCACTCCGCGATTCCATCGCCGCGCTACAAGTACATGCTGGCGGCCGCGAGTTCGCGGCCTAGTCAGGGGTGGCGCGCGTTCTCACGGAACGCACGTTCGCACTTTCTATTGTTACTTTACGTCGCGAGATTTTTTAAAGTTTTATATGCGGTGTCGGCGTGTGAATGGCTAATAGTGCTTAGTTAAATAGACATCATGAATAAAATAGGACAATCTTACACAGATCTACTATTGCTTAAGTCCCACGGAAAAGTTCAATAAGGCTTGTGATGTTGGAGCTTAAACAAAAATATATAAATACCTACTGTATAACTATATACCTACAAATTACACAAGACTGGAGTATAATAGTGTAACATTTTATCTGAGTATTAATTCGTTTTAATCCATAGGCAACCCTATCGTCCGACGCTGCGCACGTGCGGCTCGTTTCTTTGTTAGAATTTTGTAGGCATTTAAAAGGCGGCATTTCGTGAACATCAAAGCAGTGGGCCTTCTGTACTTGTACTATTATATATTCTGTGATCTTAGTTGCGAAAGGTAAAGACGCTGGTTCGATTCCAAACTCGGTTATTGGATCGCTTACGTTTTCTTTAATATAAAATACTTATTTCAGTTCATAAATTTCATTTGTAGGTTGATGTGGCATCTTAAAATATGTAACAATTTAATTATATTTGTTCCCCAGTCTTAACTAAACGGATGTCTGTTTATAACACCTTGTTCGCTTAATAACCTCTCCTGTTGTGTACATAATTTTAGACGCGCACCTAAAATAGTGAAGCTGCCATGTTGATTTAAAGTTTGTGCTCGACATTTTGGATCTGGATATAGATTTAACTAGCTTTTACCCGCGGCTTCGCCCGCGTAATAAAAGTATTCATTAAGATTTTCATTTGGATCCTTAGGTTTCTCTGTAGGTATATTTATCTGCGATTATTTCGATTGCACATAATACTTTTGCTTGCAATGATTGTAGAAATATTACACATCGACCACAGCGTAGGTAATTCTATATACGCTGGGGAAACCTTTATACACATCCCACATAGCCCGTATTTCGACACTATGATCGGTGGGTAAAAAGTACTTTTTTCTATTATCCCTTACAATTTTTTACATTTTGCTTATACTTATCGCAAACGTAATCTTCAAGCAAGCAAACAACGATCGTCTTAGAGCACATTGATTGTAAGAGACCGCCGACCGATTATCCGTATCCCTCTAACGATACCCATATTATCCGTATCCGTATCCGTATCCCTATCGCTATCGCTATCGCTAACGCTGTCGCTATCGCTATCGCTAACGCTAACGCTAACGCTATCGCTATCGCTATCCCTATCGCTATCCCTATCGCTATCCCTATCGCTATCCCTATCGCTATCCCTATCCCTATCCTTATCCCTTATCAAGATGTTTAATGATATAACACTTTAAGTTCTCGCGCTTTGTACACATATTTAAAGTCACATACAGGTCGAACGCGATTAATTAACATTATTTTTACCTTTTTTCCCAACGTTTCGGCCAGGTTGCACTGGCCGTGGTCGCGGAAGACTGACGTCCCAGCAAAATGTCACCGGAGATGTAAACAACACAAAACTACCCGATATTAATTTATATAAATGTTCGGGGTAGACAAATAAATATAATCTACCCGCTTTTAGTTAATGCTTATTTCCCACCATGTTTATTTTAAAGGTAAAAATAATGTTAATTAATCGCGTTCGACCTGTATGTGACTTTAAATATATGTTTAATGATTTCTTATCAAGTGCTAAAATATAAAGTTTCATGGTTTTATCTTTTAAAATTAAGAAATCCCATACAAACTTTCAACCTCTTTTTCAACCCCTTCATCCCTTTTTTTCGAAATAAAAAGTAGCCTATGTTCTGTCTCAGGGTCTAAAGATTGTCTGTTCCAAATTTCATCAAAATCGGCTGCGTGGTTTAAGCGGGAAAGCGTAACAGACAGACAGACAGACAGACAGACAGACAGACAGACAGACAGACAGAGTTACTTTCGCATTTATAATATTAGTATGGATATGGATGGATAAGAAACGTTTCGGGAAAGACGATGACCTTTAGGTACTTACACAAGTTTGAGCTGTTTGGAGCTAAAAGTTATATTTCTGGACTCATTAGCATATCATAGTATTTTCAATGGATAGTCGTTGAAATTTCCATGAAATGTTAAGGAAAATATTATATTCAAATTTTATTAGATGAATATGAAGGGAAAATACTTAGTAGGGCGAGTCAGCATCAACAGTCAACAGTCAACACCACATACTTATAAACTGAAATATATACCATACACTAAAGAAAAAGCGATCAAGCCCACTGGTGGCGAAGCCGGGAATCGAACCCGGGTCTCCAGCTATCGCGGTTGACGTGTTAAAAATATTTAATAAAATAATTTGATTTGTTCCCTACAACCACATACTTAGTTCATAGGAAATCCTAACATAGTTTACCTCTCTCAAAAAAAATCGGTCATAATGTACGCATTGACGATTATTGACATTGTTATTTGTACGTTGCGTATTCACATCATATGACTATATGGATTTGGCAACCCCCTCCTTTTTGTGCCTCATTCCTTCAAAAGGTGCTAATTTTCAAGTTAAAATCATTTCCCATGGATCCTAGACACAAGTCATATTGTCTGCGCTTCGTAAAAGTATTGAACTTGGAATTGTTTCTTTCTTACCACGAAAACATATTAATAGCAGCAAAGAATACCCGCTAAAGGAACCTTGGGCCGAGGTCGCGCCCTTCGGTGCGTGCCAATCGATTCCTTAAATCTGGCCCTGAATTCCTTGCTCGAACCAGGGATCAGCGTATCTTGGTCTCTAGATGCCTGGGTAAATATTGTAAATACAAATAGCCAAAAAAACGCTTACGATATCGATATTATCGTTTTCGTGGCTATCTCTATCTATCGTCTATATTGGCGCGACAGAGACAGACTGCTTTTCGATCGGCGTCTATCGTCAACGATTGTCATTTCGGCTAAGCTAACCGAGCAGATATTCAACATCTCTTTTTGACGGTAGGAAAATAAAGAGAAAATGTAATATGTAGCTAATTTAATTTCTTATTTTGTTCTTCCGACTAGGGTTAGTAAAATTTTTGTAAAGAGCCAGTCGGAGTAGAAATTACCACATTTACGAATATCAGAGACAAAAGTGTTCAGTCTAGGACGATTTCAAGAGGTACAAAACTTCCAAAAGAAACGAAGTTGGTACGGTATGTCAATAACTGTACGATTATTTTCAACAACGACTTTTATAAAAACTTTTTATTCTATTTTCTAAGGGCCTATTGCATCAACCACATTTGACAGACACATCATCGTCACGCAGCAGACGTCTATGGAACTTCATGTACAATAAAATTTAACGAACGCTTTAACGATGACAGACGGTTTGATGCAACCGGCCCTTATTTTTTTTTTTAATTCGGTGCTTGGTGAGGGTTCAATCGGCCCTCGCTAGGAGTACGGGCGGCTCTTAAGCTGCCTACTCCTTTGCCTATGAGCATGTTTATTTTAAATTAACCACATTGTTGTTGTTAATTTGGTTCTCCTGCCTGGGGTTAAGAATCTTAGTTCGTTCGTACTGCGTTTGTTGAACTCATTATACCTAATTTGATGTATTTAATTGAAGTTTATATTTTGTGGTTGATGCGTTATCGTTTAATTAACCCAGCCTATACAGGGTGGGGCCTGTAACAAAAGCAAAAAATTAAACTGTAGGCTGTACTCCTTAAACTGACCAACATTTCTTCAGCGACTTTTAAAAATTATGAAGTCTTTAATTTTCTTATTTTTCATACAAAATAAATATTAGCTTCAATGGACGCCATTATTGTTGTCATTGACGTTGTCAGTCACACTTTAGACTTAACAGAATTCGCAATACATTACCTCTTAGGAAAAACTTTCAACGGTGATAAATAACAAAATACAAGTTATTTTTAAAAGTCGCTGAACAAATGTTGGTCTGTGTAAGGAGTACAGCTTACAGTTTAATTTTTTGCTTTTGTTACAGGCCCCACCCGGTATAGTGTTCATTAATTTGATGAAAAATTGTTGCGTTTTTGTTAATGGTTGCCTAAAACATAACTGTTTAAATATTTTTTAAATATAACATGTCCTAATAAAACCCAATTACGAATCATTGTAAGTTTGATAACAGTTCTTACCGTCACGTATTATGTTTTATAAATAAACGAGGATTTTACACCGAAATCCACTTTCTGTAAATCGAGCCATACTACCAAATCAATTAATTTAAACATTAACGATCACAGAAAACCATCGCAAACACTCAGAATATCCGATAAATATCCATTTCTGACGTACTTACAGCTAGAGTTGGCGAGATCAACTCTTATTCGTCTATCTTTTAACATATTTTTTTATGAGACAGTGGTTAAAAAATATTTCGGTTGAAACTAACAGTAGTCTCAGTCTATGGTTAACTAAAACTTATTAGAAAATCATATCGCAATTTAACAACGGTTGTGATGTTAAAAACTATATGCAAACTCTCGTAAGTCTAATACGTGTACGTGATTCTGCAATGCCTTTACAACGAGTGAAAATAACTAACTTTATTTAGTCGTACTATTAGGTTAGGACTTCAAGTCGCAATACTTTACCACCACTAGTCGCCAGATTTATTATGGGACCAATGCTAAAAGCGCAAAAAAATTTTGGCTGTTTCACACATTTCGACTATCATGATGCCGCTCATTTTTATGGCACAGCAAAATTTTTTTTTGCGATTTCATTATTGGCCCCATGATAAAAGTTGTTCATTATGACCTCAAAAGTTACTATGCAAAGTTTGAACGGTCCTGGCGACTAGTGGTCGTAAAGTATTGCGACTTGAAGTCCTAACCTAATAGTACGACTAAATAAAGTTAGTTGAACGGTCCTATTTATGTCACCTTATGTCACCCTGTATATCGCCTTAGACGTGTTTAGATATTTCTCTTTGGCAGCTCCGATATATCTGATGGCTACTGTACCACTACTTACAGCACTCAATTGCTACTCGTTAGGACCAAGTAATGTTCTATCATTGCTACATTCCCACCTCATTTCGGATAAGTGTTTGCTTCCGGCCCTTGAGGCTGTCGGAACAGGCAGTATTAGGTCAAGTTTTGATCATAAAAGTGTCCACAACTCAAGTCAGTACAACACTGAACAAAGTAGTCACACTTACCATGTAATTTCCACTCGTCGGAACCAACGAATGTTCCCATCATTGCTACATTCCCAACCCATTTCGGATAAGTGTTTGCTTCGGCCCTCGAGGCTGTCGGAACTGGCAGACATTCGGCATTCAGGCGGTGTACGTAATGAAAGAATTCCAATATGATAGCGCGAATACATAGAATCATAGATTAAACGATTGTTTTATGAAATAACATCGGAAAAGTAGTTACTTGGATTTCATTTTTAGGGTTCCGTAGTCAACTAGGAACCCTTATAGTTTCGCCATGTCTGTCTGTCCGTCCGTCCGTCCGTCCGCGGATAATCTCAGTAACCGTTAGCACTAGAAAGCTGAAATTTGGTACCAATATGTATATCAATCACGCCAACAAAGTGCAAAAATAAAAAATGGAAAAAAATGTTTTATTATAGTACCCCCCCTACATGTAAAGTGGAGGCTGTTTTTTTTTTCATTCCAACCCCAACGTGTGATATATTGTTGGATAGGTATTTAAAAATAATTAAGGGTTTACTAAGATCGTTTTTTGATAATATTAATATTTTCGGAAATAATCGCTCCTAAAGGCAAAAAACAGTGCGTCCCCCCCCTCTAACTTTTGAACCATAAGTTTAAAAAATATGAAAAAAATCACAAACGTAGAACTTTATAAAGACTTTCTAGGAAAATTGTTTTGAACTTGATAGGTTCAGTAGTTTTTGAGAAAAATACGGAAAACTACGGAACCCTACACTGAACGTGGCCCGACATAGACACGCTCTTGGCCGGTTTTTATTTTCCATTTCATTAGTTAAAGTGGTCCACAGTCTCCACAGGTTACGAAATCAGCCTGTCAGTTATTCTCCCTAGTTAACTTGTCACCTTTTGCGATTAATTGATAGGCTGATATCATCCGGCGAACTTGTAATCTGTGAACTTTTCAATTCAATGATTTTATTTCAACTTACGCGTGGCTGCGTTCATGGTCTTGTCGGAAGCACAGCACTGACCTCCGGGTCGACATTATGCTGAGACGGGACTCACGGGACCATTTCGTGAAAAACTTACCTATCCCTTGTACTTTTGTAGTTTTAGTCATACTTTATACATAATGTGTAGTTTATAAGTTTATGACCCCTTTTTGCCAAGAGTGGCACTGAAACTTTGTAGTTCATGTGCTCCGCCTACCCCTTTATTGGATACAGGCGTGATTATATGTATGTATGTATGTTTAAGTTTATTACGAATAAATATTTTGATTATTGATTAGTTCAGAAAAAATCCAACTTCAGAGCCACTTCTAGGAATCTAGAACAACTTCAGTTGTACATGAAAAAAGACTCGGTTTGTTGCCCTTACATATATATTTTTAGTAGCGTATCTGTTTTTGTATTATGTGATCTGTGATGAAGGGTTACGATCACGTTTATTAAAACACGTTGCTGTTATATAATTTTGTTGAAGGCAGAGACCGAAAATTTTCCAATATGTCTATAAAAATAAAGTCGGCGATCGCGGGGTAAGGGAATTACGTTGTGAGACTCTAGTAAGTTTAGCTTAAAAATGGGGAAAAAATAAAAAAAATAACGGGGAAGGTTTTTTATCAGCAGGAGACGACTTCCTAACACCTTTATTTGCTGCTTGTGACTTCGTGTTAAGTTTCACGAGACAGCTGTCGAAAATTTCTTAAAATTCTTCTATCCTTACTAATAGTATAAAACGTAACGTTATAACTACTTAGTAACGTTGTCTATCGTTAGGTATTCATTGCTGCTGCATATGCTTACCTACCTTATACCAAAGATTTCATAGTTTATAAGCCATTGAAATATCTACAAAATAAGGGTCTTTAACAATTAAAAAAATTAGTAAGTAATAGTTCTGAATCTGTGAATTGTTCATTACGTACTCGATACTAGGTACCTAAACCTTGTTTAATCAAATGACCGGATCCGGTTGAACAACACCAATAAATCTATAAATGTAGTTTTTAAGTAAAAGTGCCTTAAAAAATGGAAAAAAAATTTTTTTTTGGTTGAAATCTACTTAACTGAAATTAGTGTGTATACTGTGTATAGTATTTTATTTTATCCTTATTTTGACCTCGGAAATGCGTGGTTTTAATCTGTTTTGGTTTCTTATGTTATACCATGTATACCTATACCTACGATATGACCTATAAGAGTAGATGACCGATCTGACGTAACGTAAGATGTAAGCGTGCCCCAGTTTGCCCACAATCATAACCACTTGATAAATTGATTCGATATCGTTACGGCAAGTCGTCTGGACTCTATCACGTCATACCATACTATCGGAGTATTATCTAAGAGCATTAGGAATAGTACTATAAAGGTTGGTGGAGTGGGGTTTACTTTACGGACGGGTAATGCAAGGGCGTTTAGGACGACGAGGCTGGCCGTGATTATTCTGACCAATGATTGTATTTGTAGTAGTTAACCCTTAAATGCATGAATTTTTCTTTTAACGAGATATGAATATATTATGTGATAGACAATGGTTATCTGACTCTGGGAAAAATAATAAAAAAAATATTTAAGATCGATTTTTATACTAAATCAGTGTTAGAAGTTAAATAGGCCAAATCTTATTTATATAAATATATCGTAATTGGTAAGTTTTATTTAAAAAAAAATACTACTATTAAAAAGGTACACTATTTGTGAAACCTTTATGATAAAATGTTTAAACATAAACTAATTACTAACTCCGAAAAAATCAGCCTAAATCACACACTAAAAATCGCCTTCGTCCTGTTTTTTCACACTTTTCCGCCATTTCATCTTAATCCTTAAATAATAAATAGTAAATCATTATATTATTTAATTTATTTAATTGTATATTAAATAATTAATTGATCAATCACACACACACACACACAGTCACAGTTTCGTTTTCTTTCAACCCCTTATTTGCCAAGAGTGGCACTGAAGCTTTAGTAGTTTCATGTGTTCTGCCTAACCCTTCATGGGATACAGGCGTGATTGTATGTATGTATGTATGTATGTAATTGATCAATAAATGTGATTTTGGATAGCTACATATCGAGCCACGGGCCATCAAATATATGATGCATATATTATATACTTACATCACCATGCATTTAAGGGTTAAATGGCTGGGAAAAATCAATGTTTATTTAGCTTTTTCTAATTAAGAGTTTTAAATGGTTCACGGTTAGTTTCATTAGACTTATATTGACCGGGATATAGACTGTGAGTGTGTTTGGATTTGGACAGACCAACGAGTGTGAATGCGACCAGTGGTAACGCTGAGAGTGAACGCAGCCGACGACGCGCGAATGAGGGTAGATCGCACGCTGTCTTGTCTACGTAACTTTGACATCCACCCGCCTGACCCGCCGTCATGCAACTGCGTTGAAATATCGGGACCTCAATAAAAATCAGAAAAGATGATCACGGTTTTTTTGTTATTAATTATATTGCAAAGGAAAGCTTATATGTAGGTAGAATCATATCAAGCTGATGACAGCGATTTTGACAACTCCACCGCTGAAATAATTTAAACGACGTTTACTTAGCCCATCCAAAGACCTTTACAGGGGACAGCTCAATCACATTTTTTGCCATACGAAATTAAACCTTATTTCTGAAACAGAAAGTCGATCGTATCAGACTAGCGAAAACGGTCCACATGAGAGGACATTGTTTGGGCTGGTGTCCCTCTCGCACGTGTTGCCAGTGTTAATGAGGTTCCCATATTAGTAGTATTTTTATCTGTATATTACCTGACTTTATAACTTCTTATTTTATTTTAATGTTATATTCAAACTAGGGTTTCGATATATTCCAAAAAATTTGAAAATAATTATAATGTAATTATTTTGATGCCAGTAAATCAAAGATTTGTATAATTAAAAAATACTTTCAATTGGGTGTTAGTAGATTTAGTAGTAACTTTGAAAATTGACTGGTATCCCCAATTTATGACAGTGATGACGTCACTGAATAATGTTGACATTGTCAGCAAGTGCGAGAGGGACACCAGCCCAAACAATTACCTCTCATGTGGACACACTTTTTGACCTAACCAAACAATCTAGTTTAATAATTCTAAATCTATGAGCCCATCTATATGCGGGGCTATTAAAATCGCCGGCGACTTAGCTAAGTCTTAATCGGTGTCATAAGTACTACATAAACATCGACTACTACATAAACTCGACTAGGGCAATTGTAACCGATCCATTTTTTCCATTATTACACTACGATGTTGAGCTGTACAATTGTACATGTACTCACTGAACACATTGGCCCCCCAGTCGAGGTTTGCCCCGCTGTACCATACATAGAAATGCGTCAAAACTCATTTGATTATTAAAAGCGTGTTCCCAAGGATGGCATTGGTATGTGCGATATGTGGCGGCACTGGCGGCCAAGGGCGCCGTTTCGTACGAGCATTGTGGCCTTGCATTCCTCCTTTACGGGGTACATAACATTCTTCATTAAGGGATGCGTAATGAAAATAATGGACGAAACAACACATCATTCGCTATGCCCTACCTCCTACAAAATTCCCTCTTTTCTGCACTTGAAGTTTGAAGTACGTGCAATGTACTAATCCTGTCTCCTCCGATTCATTATGTAATAGTGCAGTCTGCATACATGATGCGAAAAGCTGGATTTCCTTCCTGTCAAACATGATGTTGTTTACCCGTTCCCATATTATACACCCTGTTTTTATTTAATTCCGTTAACTTCAGGGGAAGATTCTTTAGTTTCAATACAATCGATTTCTGTACCAACTTTTCGACTTAATTGTAGATTAAACATACCATTAAAACTAAAGTTAAATCTAAAAATAAATAAAACTGCGTAACAAACTATACCTATATACACATAAAAATACTTACCTATCTACAGTAATAACCTAGTTACAAAGAAAATACCCCTTCCAGTAGGTCTGCTTGCGGCATGGACCCCATGACACTGGCGGCGTTACCTCTTTGTATCGCAAGTGACATACGTTGACAGAGGTACGCGCCAGCCCTGGGGTCCCCTGTGGTGTCGACCAGCCGTGCCGACAGTGCCCCCATGAAAGATTTCATATCGGCCGACCAGGGACCCAAAGTCTCAACTGCGAGCGCCGCAAACTCGTAGTCGTTGAGCAACGACGAGTATTTACGGCGCTTGAGAATTTGGGCCTGGTCAGCCGCAGCTCCGGCCTGAATGCGAGTCCCCTGAATGTGGGACTGAGCAAAAGTGTCTACACACGTTGCGTCCCACACCAGGGTCCTTCCGAGTTTCCACGGCACCAACGTCGCTCCATCGGGCCGCTTGCCGTCGTCCCTTGTCATGCCCACGGGTTCCAACACCGCAGGCACGGAGACGGTGGCAAGCGCGCGACGGACCAAATCGTTGATTGTGCCGTGGCGGAACATTCGGCCGGCGCTTCGGGAACATGAGAGGCCGTGTCGGCCCAGCCGGTCCACGTCCTTGCCGCAGACGCAGGTATGCGGAACACATATTCTGGACCCAAGCCTCAAGCATATTGCTATCCTTAAGCTGCTTGGATCCAGAATAGTGCCAATCGCTCGCGATGGTAGAGCTTGCAGCCAGTGGCCCGACTCGGGGGCTGAAACTGCACAATTTCTAAGAAACTAGCCTCTTAACTCTTACGGTTGTCGAATTATTTAAAACAATAATTTAATTACTACTGAACACGTGTGTGGCATCCCTTTTACCACCTCCTAATGTTATTTGTTTTGACACGTGCCGTCAAACACTTGACAATGATTTTAATGTTATGATTAAAGTCTTTTCACATTCATTAATTTAACAAAAAGTGATATACCTAACTGCGTGTTGAATTTAACGAAAAACAAGAAAAACATGGTGTATATTACGTGTTACTGGTACATAAATAAACCCCTAAATCCAAGAGAAGTTTGAAGAAACTTTGTTCATATGTCCGTTTCATCCGATTGCATTCGAGCAAACTTAGAAACTTCGAACTCGCACGTTCAAGTTGCTAGGACTTATACCTACTCGAATATCAATATTTTATTAGGGAACATAAATCTAGATATATTTAATACATCGGCTCCTTTTCACCGAACATTTATTTTACTAATGGGACACTGGGTAGTCTACATTGGATAACTCTTAAAAAAATTACCAAGTTAATATAAAATTTGACGCATTGAGTTGGACTTTTGTTCTTTTTATTTGCCAGATATGACATGACAGTTAGAAGGGCAACTTAGTATAAAATTATCTTTTCTCAAACATGGTATGAAATATTGATGTTATGTGCCTTATAATTGGCAGCGAAGTATGACGTTGCAGGTGCGGCTAGGACGATTGATAGATAATGGAATTTCATACAAACCTTGCAGGCCAAGGCCGGCAAAGTCTTCTTTTTTAATTTCCAAACACAGATAATTGTGACATAACATCCAGGTATTTAGCCAATTAAAAAAAAAAACTATAAAGGGCTTTATAGACGTGCCGACTGCAACTGGTACGGGCCCTAGACAATATTTGATTTCGGGTGCGTTTTCATACAAAAAAAAATTTTTTCGTTTTTTTTTTTAATTTTTTGTTTTTTTTATAGGCGTATACGTGGTATCAAAGGGGAACGAAAATTCGATTATTTTTGCGCTACGACGCACCGTTTAGGAGATACAGCCATCCAAAGTTACTATTTTCAGTAGACTTTATTTATTTCATACCATGTTTGAGAAAAGCACTATACATACCTCGGCGGGAAATGGGGTATGGCATTTGTCCCGGCCTCTGTAGTAATGTACTATTTTGTTGTGCAAATTTTATTTTTACCAATAAGGATTGACACTGGTTTTAACTTTCGTACTTTAAAATTTTGTTACAGTCCGTTTATTAAACCATAATTATTTCAGTGGTCAAGAAAAAAACTCATAATCAAATGGTTTTATTTGGCCAATACTCATTGGTTATCTTTTTAGGGTTCCGTAGTCAACTAGGAACCCTTATAGTTTCGCCATGTCTGTCTGTCCGTCCGTCCGTCCGTCCGCGGATAATCTCAGTATCCGTTAGCACTAGAAAGCTGAAATTTGGTACCAATATGTATATCAATCACGCCAACAAAGTGCAAAAAAAAAAAATGGAAAAAAATGTTTTATTAGGGTACCCCCCCTACATGTAAAGTGGGGGCTGATATTTTTTTTCATTCCAACCCCAACGTGTGATATATTGTTGGATAGGTATTTAAAAATTAATAAGGGTTTACTAAGATCGTTTTTTGATAATATTAATATTTTCGGAAATAATCGCTCCTAAAGGAAAAAAAAAGTGCGTCCCCCCCCCTCTAACTTTTGAACCATATGTTTAAAAAATATGAAAAAAATCACAAAAGTAGAACTTTATAAGGACTTTCTAGGAAAATTGTTTTGAACTTGATAGGTTCAGTAGTTTTTGAGAAAAATACGGAAAACTACGGAACCCTACACTGAGCGTGGCCCGACACGCTCTTGGCCGGTTTTTTTATTGATCTTGTGACTGACAACTGTGCAATATACAGTATTTTTTTTAAATGGGAATATTGATGTATTCCAATCGACCGACTGATTACAATATGCCTTATATATATTCCCATTAAAACCGTTCTTACTCAGTTCTGGCACCACTAACCGAACACAAAACACTTCCTCCTTCCTTTTAAAATATCCCTTGCATTACTCGGCTTGATAACAATAAGTATTCCCCTCATTCATTTTTGCATAAAAAAGACACACCTTGGTTGTTATTCCGAATGGTGTCCAAACACTCCCCAAACGAAGGCGAGTCCAACTTCTAGCATCCCAGAATAATCAGTTACATAAACTTTCGCTTACAAAACGATTCAATAAATATGAGCCTAAAAGTAGTATTTTCCAAGTAATTTAGCTTTTTGCAATCGGGGAATTTTGAATTAATCAAACGCAGGATAATTTTGCCTGAAATAATTCATTATTAAGGCATCTTGACGCGTTCTGTTACTTCTGTTAAAACATTAGTACCTACAGATGTTTATAAAATTTTGTCTATTTCCAAAATTAACCCGCATCGAAATACTTAGTCCCAATGCTCTTCTTCATGTTTTTTCTGTTTTTCTTTTTTAAAACATCTTCGTTCATACTTAATTCAATTAAAGGATAGGTAATTTATATTTAGATTATTTGTCTTTTAAAAATATAACATTGTGAATGTCACATTCACATATCACATCCAGTCATGATATTGCTTTGAATAGCTACATTATAAGATTTGATATCTGATATTATCAGGAGTCACCCATATTATAAAAATCTTGAGGTCAAAGTTACATTGGTATGGTTAAAGTCTCACCTGCTTTTAGCAATAACATACTCCCTTCCCCCAACTTACAATACAAAAAAGATCTCTTCGTTCATTTCTTTAAAGTTCACATCCTTAAGATCCTGGTACCAGACTTTAAATTGACAAACTAAAACATTCCTTAACGCTAAGAGCTAAGGGCGGTGTTCACAAGTATTAATGAATAATGCATTAAGACATTTACGCTAATGTAAGCCCTAAATGCTCAGAAGTTAGAGTCGTTGTTAGGCTGCGCGTGCGCTGGCAGGTGCGGGCACAGCTGTTCGCAGCCGTGTTTGTAACGGACGGCGCATGCGGTCTGTCAAACGTCTGTCTTACTATTAGACTAGTTTTATGTTTTTTAGGTCCTACAGTGCAAAAAAAGCTTTTTTATTTAATGTTTATTCAGTGGCCATATCATGGACGTGCTTTTGTCACTTGTCATATCATGCGTCACTTTTACACTAAAATGCCACTTTTACACTAGACAGCCGTCCATCTTAGCCCTGCAGACTCTTCAGTACATTGATGTTGGCGGGAACCAAAATAAATGCCACTAATAATTTGTCAAACTTCAAACAGAAACAAAGTTCAGAGGTAATATTGACTTACCACCGACTTGGGATCCAGTAGTACATCTGATAATGGAACAAGCACGACGAAGACTGTGAGGCATTTGTGTTGTATGGTGTTGGACATTTGCAGTTTGTTTTTGTCAATTTTGTGTAGATTAATTGATTTGTTATTATTAATCGTTGCAATAAGGTGAAAAAATGTACACATATTTATGAACTCGACTGTACTTATTTCTAGGACTAAAACTAAGAAAACCGAATTCAGAACATGTAAACATCTTTCTCTGTCATTCTAGTGACGCCTTTGTTGGAGTGAAACGGAAAAATGTCAGCAATTGACCAACTTCAATTAAAAAAAAGACGTATAAAATGCTAAGGTAATAGGTACCTACTTATATTCATTATGTTTCTTATACAATACTCTACGGATCTGGGTATAGTCTTGGCTTCAATTAAAAAACCGGCCAAGAGCGTGTCGGGCCACGCTCAGTGTAGGGTTCCGTAGTTTTCCGTATTTCTGTCAAAAACTACTGAACCTATCAAGTTCAAAACAATTTTCCTAGAAAGTCTTTATAAAGTTCTACTTTTGTGATTTTTTTCATATTTTTTAAACATATGGTTCAAAAGTTAGAGGGGGGGACGCACTTTTTTTTCCTTTAGGAGCGATTATTTCCGAAAATATTAATAATATCAAAAAACGATCTTAAGAAACCCTTATTCATTTTTAAATACCTATCCAACAACATATCACACATTGGGGTTGGAATGAAAAAAAATATCAGCCCCCACTTTACATGTAGGCGGGGTACCCTAATAAAAGATTTTTTCCATTTTTTATTTTTGCACTTTGTCGGCGTGATTGATATACATATTGGTACCAAATTTCAGCTTTCTAGTGCTAACGGTTACTGAGATTATCCGCGGACGGACGGACGGACGGACAGACAGACATGGCGAAACTATAAGGGTTCCTAGTTGACTACGGAACCCTAAAAATGCGGCACATTAGAATAATACATTCTTTGGCACGCCGTTGCGTATTGTGCAATGAATTATTGATAGGATAACTCCTTACATATACTCTTTTGTTGAGTGTTCATTTGCTGTAGTATAAGTACGATAAAAAAAATACTATCGATTATCGAAGAATTTCTTGACTCTTTTATCCCATTTATGATTCAATATTTATACATATTGTGGTTACACACGAAATGCATACCCATCATTCCGAGGAAAAAAAGGTTTTAATAATTTAAATACAGTAGAACCCGGTTAAAACGATCACGTTTAATACGATTTCCCGCATTATACGCCATTTTACGCCGGTCCCTACAATTTGAGACTTGTTTTCAGACATTTTTTCACGGTTAATACGACTCGCGTTCCCGCTTAATACACCATCTAAAACCACTCACCTTGCATTACATTACAACTTTATTTATGTGGGTGACAATAATCGGAACTAATTACGCGATTCTGGCGACACCGCCACCCGTAAAGATTAATTTGTAATTTGTCGTCCTAACTCAGCGGTTAGTGCGATAGTTCGTACCTACCTACATACACTTCGCTCATTATCACTGCTGCGGTGTTGAGTGTCGGTGTTGAGTCTCTGAATTCTTTGTCCCGTCTTTGGTTCGGTGATGTCAAAAATAAGAAGAAATAAATTAATGCTCCAAGAAAAAGTAACCATATTAAAAGTTTACGATGAAAAATCACATTTTTTTCTCGTTTAATACGATTTCCCGCATAATACGCTTTTTTGGCTGGGTCCCATCAGAATCGTTTTAAGCGGGTTCTACTGTAGGTCGAAGAACGTTTCTTTTAGCATGAGCTGTTAAAGAATAAAATCAGAATGTGTTTTTTCATCTTTATTAAACGAAAATGTGTCAAGATCAAATATCTGATATGCATTTCCGTAAAGAATTAGCAACATTATTTTATTACTGTCCCTGAATGTTCGTGGTTCTTGTTTTCTACTTTCTTTACATCTGTACACTATACACGGTGTGTTATAATAGCAGTTAACTGTACAAGAATGTTCAGTTAAGTAAGAACTTACTGTGGGGGGTAAAAGGCTTGTGGATTTCATCCATTCCGCCTTACTTTTATTTCAGCTCTGTTAGAAACTTTATACGAAGACGATTCGTTTTAGAGATAAATGGGGACAGTGCACAAACTTACAGCCTTTAAACTCAGAATAGGTACTCCTTCCACATTTTTTTTAAAGATTTATCGTTGATGATGCGATGAGTCGAGTACGACTCTCCTGGGAGAGGTGGAGAGGAGGTATACCCACTAAAAATCACTCCTACGTCGCCTTTCTAGCTGTTATGAAGGAGCCATGGGATGCCGGAGATTCTACCATGACGCCTTCCAGCGGCCCTGGGTATGTAGCTCAATATCACAAACGCTGACGAAACGAAACGGTCGCAGATATCTATCTCTATCGCTCTTGCGTATTGGCGCGACAGAAGCCAGACTACCTTTCGCGGCGTTTCGTTTTCGTTTTGCATCGCAGAAATGCCATTCGGCTACGGCACCTGCATGGTTTAATGCCAGAGTTCCTGCACCGATGAAAATGAGGGCCAGAAACTCGTGACCCTCTCCTAGCATGCAACGCCGTGTAAAGCGGGCTCTTTGTTTCTTAGCGACAATATTTCCTTGTTGAACAGGCAATGAACGGCGAAGTGCCACGGTCGGGTGACAATTGTCAATAATGTGAAATAGGTGTCATGAACTGCGGAGGGATGAAAGCAATGTTATAAAACGAGTAGTAAATATGAAGGTGGATGGATACAATGCCTAAGAAAAGATGGATGGAATGTATGAACAATGATTTGAGAGTGAAAGGTATTAGTATGGGCATGACGGCTGATAAAGACGAATGGAGGAAATGATCTGCTGCGCCGACCCCAAATAATGGGAAAAGGGCAAAGGAATGATAAGGTGACATGAACTGTATCATACACCCGCGGATAGAATAAGAATAGTGCTGTTACTATAAGTTGGACAATGACATATTCATTAGCGAATGCGTAAATTAACTTCTTTACATCTCCCTCCTACCTCTAGACATTGATGCATCGACTCGGCATCGAATATATCAGTGTCAAGGGTTTTTTGTTTCAATAGAACCATTACAAATTGCGGGTTTTTGACCTCATTAACCTCATTACTTGTTGCGATTCTGACAAGCCTAATTTACTATGCGTCAGCGTATTAGCAGCCACGAAGCGGATCCTTAAAGTTTTAACACAGTTTAATTACTCGAAAGAACACAGAAAGCAATTAACAGGTAAATACATCTATTATAATATCCAGTAACTTTGATTGATTGTAGTCCTTTACATCTGTGACAGATGATTTAAGCAGCATCCGAACTATTTCGAACGATACTTGCGTTCGAGCCTATGTAGCCCAATTCGAGAGAGAATCCCTCGTCCACATACGCGGCAAGTGTATGCCCCCCCAGGTGGGCGGGGGTTGGAGGCCTGCTCGTGGCGCCTCATGTGTTTATCTTTCAAATAGGAAAACCAGGCATTGTCGTGCTTTGATTGACCGTCGTGGACAGCACGACGCCACATGGGTTGGTTTTCGGCTAATTGCATGGGATGTCAAAGGAAACCATGTCACGCCTCAGGCAATCTTTAAAGCGTATCCAGTAAAGTAACTTTACCAACTGATGAATCCGCTAGTTGACGCTAGGTAGGTAAAAATGTGATGTTATCTGGGTAAAGAGACCTTATTGTCGATGGCGCCTACGTCCCGCGGCGTCGTATTTGTACCCGAACATTGCTCATAACGCCGTAATCTTAGCCTAAGACCGGTACGATATTTTTGAAAATAATTCTATAACAGTAGTTTTATTTCATATACAGCGCTTAATCGCAATTTAAAAAACCTATATTTTCGAATCCACCAATAGTTTGGAATGGAAGATATTAAAAAAAACTACGCCTAGAAAATAAGCGTTTTCTTTCAGCAAAATACCTCACAGTAATTTAATGGTGGAAACATGTAGAAAAAAATCAGTTTTAAGGTTTACAACCCGAAGCCACCTAAATATATGACGGGAAATAAGACTATTTTTATTGATATAGAATTTTTGAATTTTGTCTAACGTGCTCTAGAGCTGATATAATAACAGATATTTTTAAGCAGAAATCAATAGCACATAATTTTTCAGATATTTAACATATAAAAACCACCAATATATTTATATGGAAATAAAAAAATCTAAATATTTGACCGGGCAAATTCGAAACAGATAATAGTACGAGGTTGACTTTTATTGTCCCTATTTAACAATATTAACAGCATGATAATCCACCCAATAAGTTTGACCTTTATTTAATACTTTAATTTATTTAATATATTTACATTTTTTGCGTGGTTTGGTTTGGACCTTAGTGTCTTACATTTAGGAATCCATATGGCAAACCACCACGCCGGTGGAGCTGAGCCGAGGGTAGGTGATGAGCCGTGTCGCATGCTTTTTATTCTGTTCTTCTATTACACATTAACGTAAATGAGGAGGCACACTGACATTTTACCCCGCCAGGTGGCGCCTATGCATGTCACTGTCATTCATATGTGAGAGAGAGAAAAAACATAATTATCAGCTTCTCGCTCTCACGTCTCACGGACTAATAGGGTGGCGCCATCTGTCATATCCTTTGAGTGTTCCTCCTCATTACATGCCTGTTTCTACATAAGTAATATTTTAAGTAGATTAAAAACAGACGTTTCCCACCGATAATAAAGTCCAAAGTAATTAAAAAAATTACACATTTATTTTAGGCATGCGATTTGACAGTCGTCGAAAAGAGTATATACTTGTCAGTACATACATCTATCTCACGTTTTTCTCTTCTACCATTTGACAGATCTCCGTCATCTTGTGAAATGTATTCTTCCATTCTTCAGAATCGTTGAAGCAACGCTTGTTACAAACACGCGAAAGCTATGCAAAGTCTAATTTCGACCCATATGTCACGGCCAGGTATAGCCCCGGCGATTATCGTTAGACTTACAAGCCACAGGTCACAAGTTCAAATCTCAGTCGTCGCATACGTTTTTACAGCTTTTTTAATTAATTTTTTAAGGTTTTATTTATATTATAAGTTGATGAGTACAAGCTACTGCAATGACATTAAATACAAGGACGCACAATTCATAACAAAAATGTTTTAAAAATCTGGGTCTAAATTGCATTTATAACATTCTTGTTGATGCTAATAACGTTAACTTCTTATCTGCTTAGGAAAAAAATCGTTCATGTCATAACCAACATAGTGTATAAAGACCTAAGTATCAAAATTGCAAATGGAACTGCCACACACTAAAAACTCTTTATCAAAATACCTTTTGTCATAATATGCTCAAATGACTTATATGTCAAAATGAATTGCGAACGAATATTGAACGAATGGAGCCGCTACCAATATATAATAAGTATGTAGGTATTAGATATTTCCAATTTATTCCATAAATATAAATACCTAAAAAAGGCCGCAATTTTACTTCTTCATTACATAAACTTTAAAAATACCCTACTGTATCATCTTTATCTTGGTCACTTGTACTCCGTTTATTACAATAAATGTATGTAATGTATGTATGTGTAAATTTCCTGAAATAAATGTCATATCTTGTTGTCACAAAGAAAAATTTACAAGGCTTCCAAGAATCTCGAGCTGGAAGGATACAAATTAAAATATTTTCTATGAAAATAATTAAATTCGACAGCAGACAACCCAAAGGTTTATCGGATTTATTTATTATAGGCATTTGTTTTAAATTAAATACCAGTGGTTCTGATCTGATAGTGTGGGATATTCTTTAAAATTTATTTTCAAAAGGAGATTTAATGTTGGTAATGCCATTCAAATAATATTAGAAGTGTCTAATACGCGAGTGTTCGAATTTAATTATAGGATAGCACATATTGAAAGTACTGTAATATGGGTACAAAAGCCTGCCTATTGAAATATAAAATACATAGCAAAAAGTATAGAAAGGACCTACTTTTCGACTTTTTATTTACACTACGTACCGACCATACAACTGACTCTAATTAATCTTGGTATTAAAAAGAGTAAAATGTAGTACGTTTTTCCATTATCCGATCCGATATCGGATGTCGGACCGATATTCCATACATTACAGGCGGAATCTTGGATTCTTCTATTGATATCCTTCCGACATCCGTTATCGGATCGGATAATGTGAAAACGGTCTAATAGCGACTCAATAGTTTTTGTTCCTTGAAAGTCATTAATTTGAACAAATAAAATTATTCATTGAAATCTATACAATTACAACGAGTATTATAATGTATAATACATTCATTTTGTAATGTAATCCAAAGAAATAACTTATAAGAAATATATTCTACCCTTTTTGCTTGTTTTCTGATTACTATTTAGCCAATTTTTCATTGACTCATACCATGGACTTTCAATAGGGACTGAGCTCACACTTTTTTTGCCATACTAAATTGAACTTTATCACCGGTGCAGAAAGGCGTTCTTATCAGACTAGTAAAAGTGTGTCCACATGAGAGGGTCAAAGTTGGGGCTGGTGTCCCTCTCGCACCTGTGACCAGTGTTAAAGAGATTACTACAGTAGTAGTATTTTTACCTGTATGATAACTAAGTTTATAAACTTCTTAAATTATTTTTGTATTATATCGAGGCAAGGATATTAATACCTTGTAATGAATTGGTAAGTCATTATTATGAAGCCATAAAACCAAAGATTTGCGCAATTAAAAAAAACCTTTAATTCGGTATTAGTAGATTTGGTAGTAACTTTGAATATTGACTGGTATCCCCAAATAATGACAGTGATGACGTCATTCAAATAATTTTGACAGTGGCAATAAGTGCGAGAGGGACACCAGCCCCAACTTTACCCTCTCATGTGGACACACTTTTTGGCCTAACAACTCAATCTAGCTTAATGATATATAAATCTATTAGTCATACCGGACAACTGTCACTGTACAGTTGTAATCCTTATTACAAGGGCATAACGTCTAGCGATGGTTAGCTAAGACAGAGTATTGCGGTTAGTAGGAACGACGCACGATGTTGAACCTTAGGTTACCTTCAATCAATACTAATACTGAAAGACAATTTTTAAACTTATTGCATTACATGTGTCTAACAAAATTTCAATGAAATGGGTTGTAAATCTAATATAAAAAATAAATATTTAAAAAGAGAGGGTTTAAAAGGGTGTAAAAGATAAAAAAATAATAACAAGAAAAAAGATTTCCACTGCCGAGGATCGAACCCACGACGTCAGGTCAGGAGCGCGCCCATCGTCTTACGCTACTATAACTGAGCTATTTAAGCGATAGTGAAGGTGGCGAAATATATTATTATACCGCGATGTAATGAAAATACGAATGAATAACTAACTTTTGAAATAATGCAGAAAATGACATCGTCAATAGTAGAGTTTGTAGGTAAATGAAAAATATGAAAATACTTCTTTCAGTACAGATTTTAGCGCTTCTTGGCGTGCATTTAAAGGTGGATTATTTTTTATACTTCTTTATTTTGATCTTAACGAAAAGTCTGTTCCAATTTTTTTGCTGATATAATTTTTGCCCTGAATGTTATTCTGAGCTAGTAAAATACTGAACTTCCGTTTTGTTTTTAGGGTGGTTTCAGTAGAAATAGTGTTTCAACACATAATGTAGATACAAAACAACCATAACTTCACTTGTCCTATTATTGCTTGCGTCATAACTAATTTAATTACTCCGCTTTTTGCTACTACGAAGTATCATTCACAAAAATAGGTGGTTTCTTAATGTGTTATAAAGATCATAAATTAAAGTAGTCGAATTTAAAACAAAAGTCCTGATACCATTTTCGCCTGATTTTTAGTGAATTAAAATAATCTTTTTTTTATTATATTATACGTTTCTTGTCACAAATTTTGGTGGCTTAACTAAAAAAACTGTACCAAATTACCAAACTTAATTTTTGGTGAGATAAAAAGTACTGTTATAGAATTAAGTTATTTTCCCAGTAGTAGCAAGACCGGATAGCTCTTGGGGTAATTCCTAGCTTTATTCCTTTAAGGAACTCAAAATAGAAGATGATCGATGGTGACATTGACATAATTGGACATTTTCCTCCTAGTACCCAATGGTCACGGAGGAAGAAATATCATCCCTGTTTCTGAAATCAAGGCTAACTTCATTTATATTGAAGTATCAGCGAAAATAGCTTTTGACGCATTAGGCACTGGTCCCATCGCAAGCTAGCAAGCTATCAGCTATCGGCTATAAAAACGAACAAAAGATAAGCACTCCCGTGTAAATAAAAGAGGCACGGCGATATTGATAGCTCACCGCTGGGCGAGTAACTATAAACATCGCCGTGTCTCTTTTATTTACACGGGAGTGCTTATCTTTTGTTCGTTTTTATAGCCGATAGCTCATAGTTTACTAGCTCGCGGTGGGACCAGTGCCTTAAGCGTGAGTTCGCGTCATTATTAAGAACCAATTCTAATTAAATGTTAACATTTAATTAGAATTGGTTCTTATTAATTCTTAATTCATCGTTTTCATCAATCCGTGCCCAGTTGTCTACCTCTACTTTTGGGCTGTAGGTAATACATTTTGTAGTATGCTTATTTGATACGGTAACATAGAAAACGTAATTTTTATTACTTGCCCCGTGTGGTGACGGGTTGAGAATTTCACCAGTTTCACCACCCCTTGCTTCCCGTGGGTGTCGTAGAAGTTGACTGTGGGATATGGGTTACATTGGGAGAGAGGCTGGCAACCTGTCACTGCAATGTCACAATTTGAATTTCTTTCAATCCCTTTTGCCTACCCTTTTAGGGGTACAGGTGTGATTATGTATGTATGTTATTACTTTGCATTGTTATACGCGGATTTTTTTTTAAATAATTCTTTTATTTACAATTAAGTTATTGAATGACTTTTTCACAAAGGTTACATTTTTACTTAAATGTCTGTCCGCTCTGTAGTTTTAAAGAAAAAACCAAAAATGCAATAACCGCCCAGAATTCATAACCGGTTTTACCGGCTACGGTCATGCCCGGAAAATAACCGGTAACCGGTTATAACCGGTTATATCGGTTACGGTTATTAACCGGTTTGCATTCCCTAGACAAAACCCTTAGATAAGAGGACGAGAACTGTTTTGAATATATGTATTTTGCGCTGGAGGCTGGAGGCACATCGCTCATCAGTCACGTTCAGTTACATCTATATACTCCTGCGATCTAAAATATCTGAACACAACTCTAATATTATGATCATACAACCTTATTCAGACATCTTAATTCGCGTAAGTGTTTACGTGTAACCGAACGCGAATATATTTAGGTACTTATATTTAATTGCAACATACGATACGACCCCGGTTCAATAAACTACAGTTGACAATCGAACGATTAATTTAAGCGGATGATTGGAATGGCATCTCGGCGGACGGGTATCACCGTTAATTGAGTCACTCGACTGCCCAAGGACCTAGCCAATGTCACCATCGCATACGCTTGGTAAAGCTGTGTACAGATTATTCGCGGCAATTACTCGAACATTGGATCGCGGCGGCCGCGCGCCTTGCAGACGGGGTTTCCGCGCGCGGAAACCACACATATTTATGTACAATTGTACATTAGAGATGGGCCGAATATTCGGTAAATATTCGGTATTCTGCATATTCGGCAAGTTTTTCAATGTTCGTATTCGGCCGAATAGTTCGGTTACTTTGCCGAATATTTACCGAATACACAAGTAAACAAATAGCGTAAGTACCGTAATAGCCCGTAATACTGTTTCGTAATTCATCCCATAATGACATCCTATTTCAGCATTCTAAGGTCCCTTTGGTAGTTGAAGAGAGTAAAAAATGCGTGAAAATATAAATATAATAATTTTGTGAAAAAGTAAAAATAACGTAGCACGTAAACGTAACGTAGAAACAAAAACCAAAATTTTTTTGCACTAAATTTTAGGAATATAAAGAGCCTCAGTAAGATAAATGTATTCATTACCAATTATTGAAAAGTTTTTAACTTATAGTTTTAAAATATGGCGCAACCGAATATTTGGCCGAATGTTCGGTTCGGTAACAGCTGAACCGAATGTTCGGCCGAATATTCGTATTCGGCAAAGTCCGTATTCGGCCCATCTCTAATGTACATACAGTTAAAGAGTATCGTAGCTAGCTCTTCCTATCGCTCTTCTGAGCCAGACTGCGTTTCGCTACGTACCGTCAACGATAGTCACTTCGGCTAGGACGGCTGGTGGCTTCAGATAGGTATGTTTTTGACATGAAACTGTATGGATGTGATACTTCAGTTCACAATAGAACTATTAAAGCGGTTGATTGGAATTTGGAATCGGTTCGTTTGACGGGTATCACTAAGCCCAGGGACCTAGTCACCTAGCCCAGGGGCTAGATATACAATCAATTTGAAAATTTAAGTATTTTTAGAATGCGAAAGAAATTATGATTTATAATGCATCTATCACAAACATAAAATCGCAGTAGCTCTTGATGTTGATGAAATTAATACATTTATCCGCTTGCCGGAAGTCGGAACTAACTTTATTTTTCTATGACTGCCAAGGTCTGCAACGTCAAAGACAATGCTTATTTTTTTTTTTAAACGCAGTGCCGGTAAGTAAAGAGGAGGAGGAGGAGGAGGATGTTAATTTTTATTACATCCTTTAATGATCGATGACCAAATACTTTTATTTTGCCATCATTCGTCTTTCAGTCTCGATTACGCCAATTGTATGTACACACTTATGCGACAGAAATATCTGATCTGAACTTGTTTAGCTTCAACGGCCAAGTCACACAACATTAACTATAATAATAAAGAACTCGCAGTAAGGAAACCGACTTGGCATGACTTTGTCTAGATTTCACTACTTTTTAGAGATAAACAAGCAGCTCCATCGAGACTTGGCTAGTTTGTGACAGAATGTTTTTGGTGGGATCCCTTTTACATAAAATGCACGGTGAAATAAAAAGGACCGACCAATGTTGAAATCGCGAAAAAATGGCTGTTTCATACATTTCGACTGTAATGATGTCGCTCATTTCTACCATGGAACAGTAAATTTTTCTTTCGCGTTTTATTCATTGGTCCCATAATTAAAGTTGTTCATTATGACCTCAAAGTCACTATGCAAAGTTTGAACGATCCTTTTCATTTCACCGTGTATAATAAAATTTCAAATATACTCTGTCAAACAAGTCTGTCAGTAACTAAGAACAAAGAAAACTACATGCATCCTTTCTTTAGGGTGCTAGAAAAAAGGATACCTGTAGTTTTCTTAGTTCTTAGTTACTGACAGACTTGTTTGACGGAATATAGCTCTTCTAATATTCTCTTCGTTTCCAACCTTTCTATTACTTAGAATAGAATAGAATAGAATAGAATATAATAGAATTTCTTTATTTGCCAGAATACGTATGGTACAGGATGATAACAGGTTTTTTAAGTATCAGTATTCAGTCAAAAACACGACATGCAAATAATTGACAATATTACAATATGAAAACTTTACAACAATAATACCAAACTTATAAATTAAAACAAGATAATATGGTTGGTGGGTTTTTTACATAATAAAAAGGCATCCACTTATAAAAAAAAATGCAACTGTCAAAACGTTATTAATACTAGTCGTTAAAATTAAAAAATATACAAAATGGAAGTCATTAATTAATAATTAAGAATTATAAAAGTTAAATGTCAAGAAACGTACACAATGTGAAATATACTACTTGTTTAATAATTTATGTTCCAAAAATTCCCTTTCACTATAAAAGCAATTTTCGGACAGTCATTTGGTAATTTTATTATTAAATTGTTTACAATCAATTTTTTTCTTTAATGCATTCGACATTTGATCTTCAGAAGTAATGATAGGAAATTACCTTGAAGCGCATGATCATGATTTATGCACTAATAGAGCTGTCTGTCTAGCTAGACTAGACTTATGACCTTGTCTTACCATGCACATTTAATATTAAACTTTAAATGCAAGCTTGATTAACCATTTTTCCATATTCTACTTGATTGACTACCTATTTACATACATAATATATTCTGCGCCGTTTGTACTGTATGCCTACCATCTCCAATTCTCCTTCAATTGTTCAAAGGTTATCTGGAAGAGATCCCTTAAGGGGATAAATTCGCCTTTGTACTCGTGATAAGCTCTTTTTTTGTGTGTTGTATTATTTTCTGGTACAATAAAGTGTTTTACTACTAGTACTACTACTACTACTACTAATATTGTGATTTTGACCAATGTTTTATTCAACTGATCATATGAATTTCTTGACAGTCATACTGTATTACCATTTTTTTATTAGGTCGGATCTGTAATATTTTGACCCAAGAATTAATAGAGTTGACAATCGCATCTACAACCCACACAAACAATTAACATATGCGTTTATTATCAATTCTTATACGGTTCTAGTTGAATTCCTATTGTAGATAATTATAGATCATGTCAACAATGAATACGCGTGCCTTTCGTATTGTCATACCATTAAACGTTCCAACATCCTCCTTGCGTTATCCCGGCATTTGCCACGGCTCATGGGAGCCTGGGGTCCGCTTTGACAACTAATTCCAAGATTTGGCGTAGGCACTAGTTTTACGAAAGCGATATCTGACCTTCCAATCCGAAGGGTAACTAGGCCTTATTGGAATTAGTCCGGTTTCCTCACGATGTTTTCCTTCACCAAAAAGCGACTGTCAAATATCAAATGACATTTCGCACATAAGTTTCGCATACCATTAAACGTTACATTTGTCAAATTCGCCCGCCATTTTGAATGACACGATTGAAACACAGGAAATGCACGTCCTAATTGCATTTTCACCGTTTCGAGACATCTAGGCGAGAGAGGATCGCGGCCTAGCCTACAATCGTTGACGCTAGACAGTCTAGTTAGTTACCGATTAAGATGCAGTCTCTTTAGCGCCAATACGAAAGAACGAAATAGCTATCTACGATAACCCCCCGTGTGGTGACGGATAGGTAAGTGAGCGTGTTAGTGACTTACTAAGATAAAATTACACAAAACCATAAAGGCAGCTTTACTCTTTAATAAATTAGGTTGTTATACAAGCGTGTATGAGAATAGAGAATGCCAGTAATATAAAAATCGCAAGAATGACTGCGTGCAGCACAGACACGCATACCACTCGTGAATCATCGGTGTTCGAGTATTTTTAGTTCTTTACCTATATTCTTTTGGAACAGGTATGACAGGTATGTGGTATTTACCTGTTATCGAAGTTCAAGTGTGACGAATTTTTATCGAAAGGTATTGATAGTTTATTTCATACCTATTTAAAAAAAAATCTATTTAAAATAAATAGGTGGCTTGGTAGATGTTCGAGACAGATGAAATTACGTAAAATGCACGTGGGCATACGAAAATGTGCGAGAAACTTCTAGCTGAGGCTAGTCAAGACCTCAGGACTAGGATAAGTAGGTAGAGTCACGACTGGAAACTTTAATGGTGATGATGATGATAATAAAAATACAGGGTCAAACAAGGGGATATACCTAAGCTCTACATGAAAATGTAATTTGTGCAAGTGACATCCCAAATTTACCCTTCTTGATAAGTATGTCACGGCCTCACGGCCTCCTTCATTCCCTAAGGGAAGCCGATGCAAGAATGGACCACTATTTTTATCACAAGAAGCTAGGAGTTCAGAACTATTCTTACTAGACCTACTGACCTACGGATCCGAATCACAGACGGCGCAACTATGGGTACGAGTAGGGTGGAGTCATATTTTGTCAGTATGAGAATGCATACGCTCGCTTTTAGCTTTTCAGTAGGTACTACTTTTTGTCTCTTTCTAATTACCCATTTCCCTAAAATGAGGAGTGGAAGTTTGAAGCATTCTGCAATTTTCGAATTTAACGCAAGCAAAATTTTCGCGGGCAAAAGCTAATATTATAATATAAAAAGCGATACGATGCTGATAGATGAGATTCCACCTATACTTAAATTGGTTTGGCCAACGCTCGCTGCGATGGTTACAACCTAGGTCGGACCTTCGTAATCCAATCCTGGGCAGGCTGCGGCGAACGATACGCTTATCGAGTTACGAGTAAACAACCAACGCGGTAGCGATACGTAGGCTAGGACGGGACGCTATTTTTGTCGAATCCAGTAGCATTTTTACCTTTTGATCGTCAAATACTACCCAATCCAAGTGTAGAGGAAGTAACGGGAGAAAACCGAGGAAAAGGTGGATGGATTGCGTGAGAGATGACATGAAGCGAAAGCAAGTGTTTTAGGATGATGAGATGACGGACGATAGGGAGGTATGGAAGCGAAAGACATGGCTGCTGCGCCGACCCCAAATGAATGGGATAAGGGCAGGCGAAATGATGATGAATAATGATGAACCTTCTTCTTCTTTCCGCCGTCGCCCTACGCGACAACATTTCCATCTCCATCATTTAGATGGCTGGTAGTCCTCAACTGTGCGTTTCTCCAGAAACTTCCCGCACAGCTAAACTGTGGAATGAATTGTCGCCTGCGGTATTTCCGGATCGACACGACCTTCAAACCTTCAAGAAAAGAGCGTACACCCATCCTAAAGGCCGGCACTTCCAACACTTCTGGTGTTTCGGGTGTTCATAGGCGGCAGTGCGCTTACCATCAGGCGACCTGTCTGCTCGTTTGCCTCCTATCCCATAAAAAGGTGGGATGTTCTGTGTGAATGATGAGATGAAACGAAAATGAGTGAATGATGAGATGATGGGCGATAGAGGTATGGAAGAGGAGGACATGCTGCGCCGGCCCCAAATGACTGGGATAAGGGCAGGCGAATGATGATGAACCTTCTTCCCGCAAGCTACCTATTCACTATGTACAGGACTGGTGCTACCCAAGTGAAATAAGTTGCAACGGCCGCTTCTAGGACCCGTGGAATAGGAAAGCAATACCAATATTTATTTGTGTGATGAGTATAGATATTTGTCCCTGAGTCATGGATGTTTTTCTATGTATACAATTGATCAGTGATCAGATCTGGGTACGTAGCCGAATGGCACAAACGCTCACGAAACGAAACGCTCGTATAGATGTCTATCTCTTGCGTATTGGCGCGACAGGGCTAGACTAACTTTCGCGGCGTTTCGTTTTCGTTTCGCGTCGCAGAAATGCTATTCGGCTACGGCATCAGTGGTCATTGTTAATATCATTTCAAATTGTATGGTAATAACTAGGGCACAGAACAATAGATTCTTATTCCACTGGGGAAGTATTTCCAGCTGAGGTACCTACAAAAAAACAACCTAACGTGACTAACAAGTAACATTTCGGTTTCTGTAAACAACACTTAAATTACCCAATGGAAAGTATAATGTGCCTAATACAATAGCATTTTTTCTTGGTCACATCATAATATAAATCCCACAAGTAAATTAATTTTAACATGGGCTAACAAAACTAGTGAACATAACAAACAAGTTCAGTGAACACAACTCTATCTAAAAATTAACCTTATGCCTTGGTGATTCGGGGCTGTCCATAAATTACGTCATCGATTTTTTCAGATTTTAGACCCCCCCCCCTATAATCATCCTATCGTCATATCTTAATGACCCCCCCCCCTTCTCCCAAAATTGACGTCATTACCAGTTTGACAAAATAAAACATTGCAGATTTGAGAAAAATAGGGTATTATATGATTAAAACACTTGGTTATAGAATCATCTTTTATTATTTTTACTTTGGCAATAATCATTGATATAATATAACTACTTATAATATAATATAAATACATAGTATAAAACAAAGT
Source organism: Leguminivora glycinivorella (assembly GCF_023078275.1). Classification (NCBI taxonomy): domain Eukaryota; kingdom Metazoa; phylum Arthropoda; class Insecta; order Lepidoptera; family Tortricidae; genus Leguminivora; species Leguminivora glycinivorella. The sequence goes on along the minus strand of NC_062985.1, from coordinate 1,762,259 downwards.
CGCTTTCGCTGTCTGTCCCTATGTATGCTTAGATCTTTAAAACTACGCAACGGATTTTGATGCGGTTTTTTTAAATAGATAGACTGATTCTTAAAGAAGGTTTATATGTATAATACATTTAAGTACCACGGGCGAAGCCGGGGCGGGCAGCTAGTATTATATGTAATATTATTGTTAGAGTATTTTATCTGTAGTTATTACTGTATTTGTGTACATCTATGTTGCATTACTTATGTATGTTTATTATGAGTTATTTTAGTATTGTATGCGCCTTAGCCGCCTCTCACATTTGCAGTCTCACTTACTAGGTGTGCTGGAAGAAATTTCTTTTTAGAAATAATCTTTTTGTACGTGAAAAATAAACTATAAATAAATAAATAAGAATGACGTCAATTTCGAAACACCCCCCCATCTATCATTTACCGTCATCCGCAGACCAAACCCCCCCTAATTTAGAATGACGTAATTTATGGACGGCCCCTTCTACTAAAGCCTAGTTACCTACCTACCTACTAGAGATATTAGCAGATAGGTAGAGTTGTGCCTGCTCGTTCACTGAAAAGATTGCTCCCAACTAGTACAATCTCCGAAGTGTACTAGTTCGTTCTTTTAGGACATTTAGTACAGTAGTACCTACACCGAGAGAGCGAGACACAAATTGTGCATATGGCTTACAGTAACGCTCGCTCGTACTAGCCAGAGAGCTAATCGGCCATTTTCGCGCGCTCTCGGTCCGAGTCAGTCGGTTCTAATTTGGTTGCGGTCGGATCACACGGATCGCTTTGCTGTCATTGTCACTTCTCGGCTCTCGCTCCCATACAATTGCGCGTGTGTGAGTGTACGAAATGTACTAGAGAGCAGAATCATTTGGGAGTCGTTCGGTCTAGTACAGTGCAGGGAATCGTGTCTTTTGTACTATTAGTACATGTACTACACAAGCCTAGCAGATAGGGCTATCCCGAATTTATTTAGTTACCTTTATTTCAGAGTTCAGACGTCTTCAACCCGTCAGGGACAGGTCTCAGAAAGAGTTCTCACACTAAGTGTATAATTAGTACCATTTTATAACCTAACGGGTCTAGTATTAACAGGATCCTAAGAGTTAATGTATTCATCAGCATTTCAGCAATATCCGAAGCCCATAGACTAGTTAATAAGTAGCTTTGTTCGTTACAAAAACTGGTTCAACTGGTCGTTTGTTAGAATCTAGTCTTTATAACATATATGTGTAGGTATGTATGTCACTCTTTTCATTTTAATCAAGTTATGTATGTATTTAAGCAGGTTTCGTATGTTTTTAAACAACAAAAACAAATTTTTGTTTAACCAGTTCACTTCAAATAGGTAATCAAATAGATTAATTAGACCAGTGAAGGTGTCAGTTTACTTATTAAAAATCTAGTCCGTTATATTATCCGTTGTATAAAAATTATTATGCTGGCCGCTATTTCATTTATCACTGTCATATGGTTTGGCGATGCTCCCGACGTAAGATATGATATGGCCTGGTAAATCAGTTAGCTAAGAAAAATGGTCGTATCATGCCTAATATAGCCTGTCAACCAAATTTTGGCAGTAGCAATGTATATCAAACTAAAGTATGGTATCCCTATGAAACGAACAAAAACCAGCAATGTACGTCGAACAGCCACAGATATTTTTTTTTCAAGGGGCTCGCTCCTTCCTTACGAATTAGATAATGTATTAAAAAGGGACGGATATGTGCTAGTTATTTCTCTTTTTGGTAGGGTGGAGATTTCCACAGATAAGATACAAATGACACGCGAATTTCCACCGATTTTCAAAACTAGTGTTGCTAGCCCGCGATTTTTCAAATTTGCCGCATTTTTCTAGTGACAAGATTTGGTTGACGGTCTATAGTTGGTCATTGCCGACCACTAACTACTCGTACTCTGCCTGTGAACTAGGTATATCATAATCATAGCATAAAAACGAGTACTATCGTACAGTATGGCGACTCCCGCTCCCCGCAGAAAGTGTCACCCACTCGCTCTCGGTTACCTCACAGTTACCTGTCAAAAACGCTACCAGTCGACCTGTCTTATTCATACAGGCATGGTACGCGTTCACATACACGACTAGACTGTGTGCGTAGGAATGCCTCTTTCAGGTATGATCGCCATTGCCCGTGGGTGTGACTATAGTTCTTGGTTCTGGATTTTAATCTCGATAGATTTGTAGTAATCTAACCAATTAAGTCACGTCCCTATACAATGAATAAATACTACTTAACACAAAAGCAACTGGATCTGGAACTGACAAACTGTATTCCCATTTTCATTTTTTCTTTCTACGCAATCTAAATATCATCATTGGCCTTAACGTCTGTTGCAGACGATTTATAAAAGACGATCTAAATATATGAAAGAAGAAACTGACTGACTGACTGACATATCAACGCACAGCCGAAACCGCTGGTCCTAGAGATTTCAAATTTGGTACGTAGGTTGAGGCCTAGGCTCCTTATACAGAGTGGGGCCTGTAACAAAGGCGAAGAATTGAACTCTAGGCTATTCTCCTTATACTGATCAACATTTGTTCGGCGACTTTTAAAAATAACTTGAATTTTGATTTTTATCACCCTTGAAAGTTTTTTCTAAGAGGTAATGTATTGCGAATTCTGTTAAGTCTAAAGTGTGACAGACAACGTCAATGACAACAATAATGGCGTACATTGAAGCTAATATTTATTTTGTATGAAAAATTAAAAATTTAAAGACTTCATAATTTTTAAAAGTCACTGAACAAATGTTGATCAGTATAAGGAGAATAGCCTACAGTTCAATTCTTCGCCTTTGTTACAGGCCCCACTCTGTATGGTGTAGAGGTTCATTAAGAAAGGATTTTTCAAAATTCACATCCTAAGGGACTGAAATGGGAGTCCGAAATTCAACGTTTGAATATGATTACTTTTAGTACGCAGGCGAAGCCGTATTTTATAAAGTAAGGGCGAAAGTCAGCAATTAGGTTAGGCATTAGGGGAAAGACTATTTTTCATTCCTCTGACAGCGTAATGCACGTGGAACTTGTTTACGTAAACAAACGTGAAATGTAATGACGTTTGTTATGTTACTTTTTATGTTGATGGGACTTTGTGTTCAATTTGAAATGGAGTACGTATACGGTGAGAAGTTGAATTTATCTTGCTGCATGTAGAATTAATGTATGTATTAGCACATGCTTTGTTATTTAACATATTTTAAAGACACAGAATTGCGAATACTCACTACATTCACATAGGTTCCTAAGGGAAAACTCTTTAAATAATTGTTTATTTAATAACAACATTTTCCTAAAGCATAACATAATAAAAAGACAGACAATATATTTAAACTAGTTTATCTTGTTTGTAAGTCAAATATTTGTTTATTTATATGTTTCGCTCCAATTCGAATAATTTTGAACAGGAACACGCCTGTAGAAATGACACAGACTAAGTAGAGTATATCACTTAAAACACTCAAGTAACAAGACTACTAAAGTATTTATAAGGCACAGGGGCCTATTTTCAACTGATCGAATTCTTTCCATGATTTACATTATTAACTTGAGCTCTATTTATATATATCCACTGAAAACACATGCTATACATGACCAGAAAACACTATTTAATAATACAAAAAAATGTTTTAAGTACATTGAAAAAGTTGAGCGCCTAGTGGAAATTTGCCCCTCAGTCGTAATTGTCCCGCTGTACCTTAACTAATTAATATTATTCCTCTATTAAACATTAAATAGATACACCGGACATGGACAATTAGCGCGGAAACTTAATAAGCGACAAACTAATTGATTCCCGCGGCTTTCCAAGTAAAATCGTGAGACTCGTAAAACAATAACCGATTTCGAGCGCGTGTCTAACGTAACGAAATCTTTCGCGTGACGTAAAGCAATAGACATGAGTTGTCTATCCACAATTCATAATGTTGAGCTGGCAGAGCAACACAAATTGGAGTCATACAGGCAAACACTACAAACATCAGAGTTTTTCAATGATTCACGGTTAGTTTCATTAGACTTATATTGACCGGGATATAGACCGTGATTGAGCAATTCCCGAAAAGTTTGTACATTTGGATCACGTCTCCGATTTTTATAAAAATTGGTAGGCTGATAGAGTCCATGATGTCTGTCCTAGTGGATCTTGCTCAGCATCATGGACTCTATCAGCCTACCAATTTTTATCAAAATCGGAGACGTGATCCAAATGTACAAACTTTTCGGGAATTGCTGGATTACCTTTTTGATTTTTATTGAGGCGATATTTCGACGCAGCTGCATGCAACATGATCACGGGAAACTGAAGACGGCGGGTGGACTACAAACATACTACATAATAGGCAAAATTATAATATTATTCTGTCGAAAATCGTAAGAGCTGTCCAATCGAGCATAAATTTAAAGGCTATTAGCGAACTCGCATGCGATGTTAGTTTCATTGCGGAATGTTGAGTTGAGGGTTACATACAATTTAGCACACCAATCAAATACCGCAAGGTGATGAAACTCCCATATGAACTCCAGCGCCGTGTAAATGGCCCTTTTCCACTTTTCCTTCCATTCAAAAACTGCTTTTATGCGTAACGCTTTCAAATCCATATATTTATGTACCTAATATAACTTTAACAAAGTCTGTCTGTTTACTCTGTTTTCACATAATTTCAGGAATAAACCGCAATTAAGGCAATGTGTTCGCTCCACGCTGAGGTTAATTTGCAACCTGGCGAAGCTTTACAAGGTTCACCAACAAGTTATGGTAGTCCTACATTGTTATTTTACCGTGAATTTATCGAATAACACTTAATTAAATGTATATTTATTTTGAAGTCATGCCTTCGGGAACGTTTGAGAAGCCCATCTTTAGTAAATTATTTACATGTGATATGATGTATTACTTGAACATACTATTACATAGGGAAAAATAGGAATTGATGTGCCATCTGAAAGTTATCAAGGAAAAGAAAAGGAAGCGGAATTTCTACATGAAAAAATGTGTCCTATTCATATATATTATCATATTTTCGTATAACAAGGGATATAGCTTCTACTAGCGGGTAATTTCAACTGAACGAAATACCTACATGTAAATATTACGTATGTTACAGTATTAACTTGGGTGCCATATGTGTCCACTGAAGACGCGTGCCGGAAGTGACCAGTGGACACTATGTAATCACGGAAAAAATATAAATCATGGAAAATAAATCGATTAGTTGAAATAATTCACCAATCGATTGCCCCCTGATGTACCTAAATTTCTAATTATTCATCTCCCACAGTGAAATATACTACTTAATCACCTACTGCACCTACTTAATCTTTCGGTTTAGCCCATGGTTGACTGGTAGAGAATGCCATCTGGCATTAAGTCCGCCATTTGTACTTTTTTATATTGTGCAATAAAGTTTAAATAAATAAATAAATAAATATTTCGTTTAATAACTTCTGTATTTTTTCCTGAAAATCCGAAACGTTAGTAATGTTATGATAACTTTCCACAAGTGGCTTATCTATGGGTAAAATGTGACCTAATTATTGCATACGAGTATATGGCGTAATCCAGTGATATTTTTATGTATCAGTTATGTTATGGGCATGATAATCGTTTGATATTGATTAGTGATAACATGAGCTTATAATGTACATACTAGCTTTTGCCCCGCGCCTATTTACAAAGATACAATTGAACAAAATCCTAAACAAACAGGAAATTGTGTTATATTGAACAGAAATAAAAGGAAGTAAAACAAGTATTAATTGGTTTCAAACAGTAATTACTTTGCGTCTTCCACTGTGATTTTCCATACAAAAGGGATCCCATGAAGCGCAATAAATAGATCTTATTGACGAGTCAAAGGGACCCTCTTGATAAGGAAAGTCACAAACAATGGTGATGCAATTCTGGATCTATTATTAAACATTTGCCTGACAATTACAGGAAACTGTTGACAACATTCATATTGTAAATACTGTAAATGAGTTCATAAATCTATGTGAATTGGTAATAAAGCTAATAATTAATCTTTACACGAGTTTCAGTTACGTAATATTCTAATAATGGTTCACTAATTGGTCACTTTTATAGATTGTTTTGTTCGTTTAGTTACATTACATAGAATAGTTTTTACATTTTATAGGTATACTGTTACTGTTCCTTAGCAATTAAATTTGACAAAACCTGTGAACACTATTGAAGTCGTCTGAAGTTGGAAACTAATTGATATTGGGGACACCTTACACAAATCAACTTAGCCCCAAACTAAGCAAAGCTTGTACTATGGGTGCTAAGCGACGATATATACATACTTAAACAGATAAATACATACTTATATGTATGATCAGCCGGCGTAGCCGAATGGCAATCGTCGACGCCAGACACCGACAGAAATGCAGTCTGGCTCTGTCGCGCCAATACTCAAGAGCGATAGAGATAGATAGCTTCGAAACAGGTATTATCGTGAGCGTTTGTGCATTTGGCTGTAGGTCATACCTACACTTCCGAGGGAAAATTCCCAGTGAACGCACATTTTGTACAAAATTCATCAATGTGACTAGCTTTAATTACCTTCGACTTCCAGGGGGCCGATTTTTGAGTCTCACTGTCACTAAAATACCGGTTGAAAACGGTGAATTGTCTATTATTTTCAGTGACAATTTTCTGAATTCGAACGCCGTGAGACTCAAAAATCGGCCCCCAGCTTTAATCGTCATTCGCCTGCCCTTATCCCATTCATTTGGGGTCGGCGCAGCAGCCATGTCTTCCGCTTCCATACCTCCTTATCATCCGTCATCTCACCATTCACTTGCTTTCGCTTCATATCTCTCACACAATCTAGCTTTAATATGAATTATTAAAGTATTATTGCACAGCTTATCAACGGAAATGATATCGTGATACATCCAGTCGACAATGCGTTGGCCTAAGGTAAACAACGCACGAGTGTTGTCAAACATTTTCGCAATGACTGTTACTCACCGGCTATGAATAATCGTGTATCCAGCGCTAAATGAATGGCCACTTGAGCGTCGAAGCGGCCATGTTGAACAAAAGTAAACATGAAATAACATAAATACACGGTGTAATGAGGAAACCGAATAATTGTAGCGTATTCCTCATTAATCTCATTATATTAGTTATTAGCAGAGAAAAATGTCTTATAAACTTTTCTGGATTTCGCCGACTTTTTTTTTCATGGGACAGGAGGCAAACGAGCAGACAGGTCGCCTGATGGTAAGCGATCACCGCCGCCCAAGGACACCCGAAACACCAGAGGTGTTGGAGGTGCGTTGCCGGCCTTTAAGATGGGTGTACGCTCTAGACTTTCAGAGTTATAAGCATTAAAAAAAATACTTATTATTTCTCAGAACAAAACGCTGTTTTGATAGCATTGATGCCATTATCCGACATAATCTAACTATCCTCGTTGATACAATACAAAGGGTGTGCAAACCGGTTAACCGGTTAACCGAAAAACCGGTTAACCGAGACTTTTTGGCCTCTGTTAAAAACCGGTTTTTATAGTCTCTAACCGGTTAATAACCGAAACTGTATTTATTTCTCAAAATTTGGAAAATTCGGCATTAAAAGGTTCAAAAATACGTAATTATTTAATGTTTTGTAATAATAAAGATTTATTCATTACTTTTCATTGACAACATTATTATCTGTAATGATTTTATTTAAAAAAAACCGGCCAAGAGCGTGTCGGGCTACGCTCAGTGTAGGGTTCCGTAGTTTTCCGTATTTTTCTCAAAAACTACTGAACCTATCAAGTTCAAAACAATTTTCCTAAAAAGTCTTTATAAAGTTGTACTTTTGTGATTTTTTTCACATTTTTTAAACATATGGTTCAAAAGTTAGAGGGGGGGGGGGGGACACACTTTTTTTCCTACCATACCTATCCAACAATATATCACACGTTGGGGTTGCAATGAAAAAAAAATCAGTCCCCACTTTACATGTAGGGGGGTACCCTAACAAAGCATTTTTTTCCACTTTTTATTTTACCACTTTATCGGCGTGATTGATATACATATTGGTACCAAATTTCAGCTTTCTAGTGCTAATGGTCACTGAGATTATCCGCGGACGGACGGACGGACGGACAGACAGACATGGCGAAACTATAAGGGTTCCTAGTTGACTACGGAATCCTAATGAGTCCCGACTGTCCCGAGTCTACTCAATTACACATTTTATACAATACAGTACAGTGCAGTTAGTATATTTCGACTCCGCATAGACCTAACGTCCAGCCTCTTACAACGACATAAGCACAGGTATTTATTTGGTTTTCGTATGTGATAGTATGAAAGTACATCCGTTTATTACGACTCCGATTTGAACGACCAGCCGCTTTTTACGACACATTTTACACAGAATCCGTCCGTCAAGTCCGGTTGCAACGACGAGCGACAACGTTTTTAGTTTTACTAGTAAATTGAGGAAACAAGGCTACTTCCACCCGAGCACGGCCCCCAGTCTTGCCTACAACAAGTAGCAAGATTACATTGTGGCCAAGTAACTTTTTGGAGTATTGCAGTTAAAATTTTAACAATTTGTTCGCCTCGGGTCTAATATTATAAGCTAAATAGAACCCAATTTGTATTTTTCGATTGCGTATAAACTAGCTTTACTTACAAATGATGAGCAAGCACGCATACTAAGAAGGACTTTTCTAACTAAACAAGTCACAATAAAATAAGGTATTAATACTATGATGATAATAATACCCTGTAAATAAACCTATTGATTGAAATGTTTTAGTAATAGAGATGTAGATATTACTTTTAATTAAAAGAAATGAAATTTGTTTTGTACGACATCTGGTTAGTACGACGTAATATCAGCGGTCCTTTGAGCGTCGTTGTAACCGGAGTCTACCGTATATTTCAAACTATATTTTTTAAAAGAAAGGTAAAATGGAGATCTTGGTTTTCTTACATCAATTGCTTGTATTACTTTGGGCTCTGGGAGCTGTAGTCCTTCGCGACATGCCTAGAAAACGCAACTGTCGAATCACATTCAAACCACACAAGCCTTTTTTTAGCAATTTCCGCATTTACCAAATTTCCAAAAACTGGATAAAAATGATCTTCATCGTGCAAGTAATACCTGCTACGATATCATCATCAGAATTCTTAAAGGTAATGGTAATTATAGCGTAGTACGGCCATTTACCAAAAATCCTCAAAACCGGTTAATAACCGGTTAACCGGTTTTGAAGGAAAAGTCTCGGTTATTAACCGGTTTTTTAAGTTAACCGGTTTTTGCATACCCTAAATACAATACAATACAATACTCTTTATTGCACACCTCACATAGTTTACAAGTAATACACAAGAAACAAAACAAATTAAACAGAGGAAACAACAAATAGATGTCAAAAATATTTTTTTTAGAAAAAAATGTACATTTTTATTTTCAGTGCCAGTTGTACGAATAACATTTACTTTTTATGTGAAAATACGCCCAAAACAACTAAAAAAAATTAACAAAAAAAATTTGTTGAAATTAGCTTGACGTCATATAACATTTTATCTTTATTTTTCTCTCAGAAATGCGTAGTTAAAATGTTTCGGTTCCCTCATGTTACACCGTGTATAGTCTAAGAAAGAACTTACCTTGGAAACATCACGAAAAATCTAAGCTTGTTTAAATGACACCTCAGTTGATGCTCGATTAAATGGCGGTACTGATTGTATTAACAATTTTAATACAAATATTTATCAGTTAATGGATATACATAGTTGAAATTATCCGACAGTCAGGATTGCCCCCCTGTACCTTAATCATTAAATAAATAAATATTCTTAAAATCTTCATTTATTGTCAAGCTGTGTATTGGAGAACGAAAAGCTTGGAATTACATGGTAATTCAATTTGCGGCTTTTCTTTGGAGTTGAGTAAATTAAATACGAAATCTGGATATTGACACCAACAACTCATTTGAAATGGATATGGAGACCAAAGGGGTTTAAGTACATAAAAAATAGAATATCAGCATTATTTACCAAATTATATCTACCTTCAAATCAAGGGTGAACATGCATCTTCTGAGAAAAAAAAAACCTTTAAAGGTAATGAGAGCAAACCGCACTGTATAATACAGAGTGGGGCCTGTAACAAAGGCGAAGGATTGAACTGTAGGCTATTCTCCTTATACTGATCAACATTTGTTCAGTGACTTTTAAAAATTATGAAGTCTTTAAATTTTTAATTTTCACACAAAATAAATATTGGCTTCAATGTACGCCATTATTGTTGTCATTGACGTTGTCTGTCACACTTTAGACTTAACAGAATTCGCAATACATTACCTCTTAGAAAAAACTTTCAAAGGTGATAACAATCAAAATACAAGTTATTTTTAAAAGTCGCCGAACAAATGTTGATCAGTATAAGGAGAATAGCCTAGAGTTCAATTCTTCGCCTTTGTTACAGGCCCCACTCTGTATAATATAGGTATGTAAATATGTACAAACATTAAATAGTATATTATATAACGGTAACGTTATGAAGGCTATAAAAGTTGAGTACCGCGGTTAGGCCACGAAGGCTTGCCGAGTGGCCTAAGTAAGGTACGAGACTTTTATAGCCTTCATAATGTTACGATTGTATACTATACTTTTTCTACGACAGCCACATACATACCTATTCGAGAATAATAAAATGGGTTAGTTACTTACTTGATGTAATGAATGGGAATATTTGTGTGGATCGTCGTAGCATTGAGTATTCTGTCCACAATGTTGATGGCGAGAACTTGTTGCACAATTCTTCAAAATATGCCAATTGAAACATTTTTTTGCAATTTCCATGTCAAAACAATCATAACATTTTTGGTACGCTTTATCTGACTTTTCATGTAACAAATTGTCAGTCACTTTGAGCGCCCATAGCCTTGATTTCTTCGGAAGTGCATTTTTCACCAGAATCACTCATAATTACTTATGTTTTTGCACAATAACGTCGAATTAAAACAAACTACACACCACCGAAATAGTTCAAATAGTTTCGTGATAAGTTTACAAATGTCAAACATACCATAGACAAGAGAAATAGAAAATAAGCCGGTTTTCAATTACGAAAAATGTGGTTGCGTTCAAGAATATTTAAATGTCGAATGTAAAATTATTGGATAAACTTATGATTTTTACCTTTGTTTTGCAATATTTAATATGTAAAACGCATTTAAGTTTATTTTTTCATCTTGATTTAAATTATGAACCTAAATATTATATTATTTATTAAAAGTTACTTATTACTGTAAATGAAAACATACCTGATAAATGGAAGTTGTGCTTTTAAAAAAAAATTAACAGAACTCCTATATTCATATGATTACTGCTAGCAGTAATCCTATGAACCTATAGACAAATAGACTTTCTCATCGTTACTCAAATGAACTTAATTTGGATACCGCTGACAATAATCTAATTGACAGATTTAAGTGCTGGAGTAGAAAAAAAACATTCAAGTTGATTTTATTATATTTGTATTTATTAGGTATTACAGATAATGGAGGTTAAATTTAGAATTTCCTGTTTTGTTCCTCTTTTGTGAACAGTATTAATAACTCATTTTATTATTAAATCAGGAAATGAACATTTAAATTTAAATGGCCATATGTGGTGTTCCGTAAGAGGTCTTTATTAAATGCACATTAGAATCCTATTGATATGAAAAAGCATATCCATACTAATATTATTAATGGAAAAGTGTGTGTCTCTTTGTTTGTCCGTTTTTCACGGCAAGACGGAGCGACGAATTGACATGGTTTTTTAAGTGGAGATAGTTGAAGGGATGGAGAGTGACATAGGCTACTTTTTGTCTCTTTTTTACCCCCCCTAAAATGGGGTGTGGAAGTTTGTATCGAGCATTGCTGGAGCGAAGCTGCGTACAACATCTAGTATTATATAATAGTCTAATAATAGCCATGTAATACGACAGACTAACTGCAAAAACAAAACATGGAACTTAAACAAACATGACTAAGCATTAAGTATATTTTGTCACTATCATGACTGACCATGTGTAGAGTGTAGACCTAATCTTAAAGCAATTAGGTTTAAAATTGGTAAGTTTAGGTGTACAGCCAATTTCTGATTGAATGTGGGTGTTGTTTGCATTAGAAGCATTAGATAGGTAATGTATAGTTAAGTATTCTTGTCTGTCAGTCGACTCAGTCGTAAATAAATAAGACAGAACTACCTAATGTAAAAGATTTGTTTTTATATTGATATACCTATATATACGGCCGTACCGGTCTGTTAGTATTAAAATTGACGAAGCAATTTTGATATACTCTCTTTATTTAGGTACAGGGGGCAATTTCGATAAGGGGGCAATTTCAACTGATCGATTTTTTCCAGGTTTTATACTTTTAACTTGAGTTCCATATCAAAGTAAAATACATTATGTAATTTATGTCAAATGGGTAATTAATACAAATCAGGTAGGTCACAAACATTACTAAAGTATTCCTCCCTGGATCGTACCTGGCTCAAGTCCCATTATACCCGCTGCATTACCCCGTTAAACTGCAATGGAGACCTGTTGGGCCTAGGGTTTGCAAGATCCGCCGATTTTTCGGATCCGGATATTTCGGATCTTTAGATTTGCCGGATCCGGATATCCGGATATTTCGGATAAAACGGATCCGTGTTGAAAAGGTCACTTTTTATAGGGGTTTCGTCAAATCAAAGCTGCTGTTACCGAAATAAAATAATTTAAACTCACAAAACGACATAAATATAGTCTAATAATTGCTTCATTAACTTTTTAGACGAACTTTTAACATACAATTGTGTCGTTTAACTTCAAACTCGCGTAAATCGATTCGGTTTTAAGGACGATTATACAAAAAAAGCAGAATGGATTTACCAGAGTTTGAAGTTAAGCGACACAATTAATGTCACTCCCATTGTACAGGCCGTACAGCATACGAGTATAACATTAAACAGTAGGAAATTATTTTTGTTTAACATACATAAACTAATGCAGGGTAATTTAGTGTTGTTCACTAATACCTCCGTTTTACTGGGGCGTCTATCCGTAAACCACAGCCAATAAATACATCCATGCGAAATTGCAGATGTAGGAAAATAAGATAAAATAATATAATTTTATTGCGTTACACATATTAGACGTGAAAAATATGTTACACATATTTAGTTATCATGTACCATTTTCAATTGTTTTTCTGAACTTATGTGCAAAATGTCATTTGATATTTGCCAGTCGCTTTTCAGTGAAGCTCTAAGGCTGGCAGCGCACCTCCAATCCTCCTGTTGTTTTGGGTGTCCATAGGCGGGAGTGATCGCTTACCATCAGGCGACCTGTCTGCTAGTTTGCCTCCCATCTTATATAGCTTATAAAATAATTACGTATATAATTATATTAATTACTTCCATGATCTCTAATTCATCATTAAGCTAAGAAACATCCATGGCAATCGTTTCTTCTTTATAGAAAATTAATAATTTATCGTTATTCCTGCGGGATGCATCCAGTTAGAAACGAAAGCAGTTTTAAAAACAATGGTTTACTGTTCATTTTATTTAGTTTGTTAACATATAGTTTTATGGATTCATCGCATGGCGTAATGTACCAAACCTAACCTAGCTTGATATTCTGGAGTATTTAAATTAAATAAATGTGAATAAACATTTTAGGCGACAAAATACAGGAAATAATTCATAAATTTCATTCGAAAATTCTTTCTGACGTGAATAGATACCCATATTGAACGGATCCGTATTATCCGTTTTATCCGGATCCTTGGAGACCTCGGATCCGGATCTCAAATTTAACGGATATCCGGATAATTCGGATATCCGGATATCCGGATCTCAAACCCTAGTTGGGCCAGATACGACCCAGAACGAGGATCGCCATATGTATATGTCGCCATATGTATGTGTTCAATATGTATCCACTAAACATGTGACCCATCCTATAAGACCAGTGGACACTATTTAATAGTGAAAAAAATTAAAAAACCTGGTAAAAAAGATTTGTTAAAATTGCCCCCCTGTACCTTACACACTAAGTGACGTTTATGATAGAAGCTTCTAGCAAGTAGAGTTCAATAGGGGTTAAATTCTAGCAAATAGAGTTCATAAGGGGTTAAAAAAACAAACGGTAAAAACTAGGTAATTGCACATGTACATGGCTCGGTATGAAGAGGTACTTAACCCCGTTGGGTAAACGTGCAAATGTTTGTCAGCTGTGGGACTGTGGGTCTTGTTTGTTTTAACTTTGGCGTAAATTTGTTAAGCCCGCTTTAGGATCGGATAATCTGTTAAAAATGTTTGTCACTTTTTAAATAAAAGTTAGATAAACACGCATACAAATGGTATTTTAATCGTAGTTTATGTTTTATGGGCTATACCAAAAGATATATCATGAAAAATGTGTATATAAAACACTCTCAGCAACTTATTTACTTGATTGTGTGCTCAATAAAGGGATGAGACCGTTGGAGGTGATTATTTCTATGAGCCAATATATACAACTGCAACGTATTGAATGTTCTCCTACAAATTTCAATTGGGTCCGTCTGTATCAGCCCTATATCTATTACAAAGATATTAAGGTGAGATTGCAGATGACAGATGAAGGCACTAAGGCTCAAAAAATTTTGCCACCGAGTGAAACACAAACATTTTCACCACACCAACACAAACAAAATACTGACCATACAACATTAAAATAAATGAAAATCGTCAATTTATTCTATATTTATGATTCTAAATCCATATTTGTAGGTAAAAGCTATCAGTCAGCTTAAAACATCAAGTTAAAATTTGTATGAAATTACTTTGCACTATTGTGGATAAAATGCAATTTTGCTATCTGTTTTCGAATAGCAAAGAGAGCTTCTACCAGTTGGTGTGATGAAAAAATATTTATTTACAAAATGACAGTTGTCTCTTGCATGTTTACAAAACTGCAGATTGTACGCTAATATAGATGTTCGTATAATTTCATACTATACTTTTATTTCTCGCACGCTCGCAGGGATTGTATTATAGATTTATAGTACACCTTGCGTGTTGTGCTGAATGTAGGCGGCGGACATTTTCTTTTTTTTTATAATTAAATGGCTTCAGTCCATTATTGGAACTATTTCGCCAATGTCAAGGTGATATGAGCTAATATTAATTAGTGATTTTGGTACGGTAAGTACGACAGTGTGCGGTGAGTTGGCACTTGTAAATTAATAGCTAGATTTTACAAGAGCACGTGGACTACCGGCCGTTGACGACAAAAAAGAGGTTAAACGCGTTTCGAGATTAATTCTTCATCAGCTTCTCATTACAACATTAGTTAACTGCATAATAAGCTATCGATATTACACTTTAAACAGCATTAATGAGTAAAAGTTGACTGGTAGAGAATGCTTTAAAGCGTTAAGTCCGCTTTTTTGTACTGCAAGAATAAATAAATAAATAAAGAAAAATAAATTATTCACGAAACGATACCGCTAAGATGGCGCTCGAACCGAAAGTCTTAATTTTTTTTCTTCTCCTCAGCTGTTTTGCAAGAGTTGTGAATGTCAGCTGAGCAAGTTGACATTGACAGCTCTCGCAAAACTCCAGTTGTACTTTGTTCGTATAAAATATTGAAAACACGACATATTTATTCATCGTATGCTCGGATTATAGCATTATCCGTCGCACCACATGTGGTGTAGATACTGTAGCCGGCGGACATTTTCTTTTTATTCCTTTTTCCGCGGCATCCGGAGGACGCATGGTCGCCCGCAGAGATGAAAAGGATTTAAATTTAGATTGCGTGCGGACATTCCGTGTTTTTAAAGTATAAAATAGGCTAGTTTCCTATACTTAAAATAAAATATTTTATGTAGTGCACGAAATAAAGCACCACCTAATTAGAAGGAAAATATGGACAGTACTTATGTTTAAACATAATTTCTATTTAATAAGTCAATTTATGTAGGGTTTTAAAGATCTATGCACGTTCCTGTAAATGACGAATAACAGTTCGGGAGTAGAAAAATATGCATTAAAGTACTCATAAGTCAAAGAGAAAGATATAAAGTAAATGAATTGACCGTGACGTCACTCCTCACTCCTCAGTATTTCATAGTAATTCCATATTAGCAAATCGTTTTGACAGTTCTTAAAATGAAGCTGATTTGATTAGTAGGAAACTAGTCTATTAAAAGTATTGAGTTAGTCAGTTTTTGATGATTCGGAACAAGTCGATACCGGGACATGATATGTAGTTCAATTTGCATATCGCGGCTTGTAGGCACTAAACTTATATAAATTCGATTCGTTAGGCAATAACAAAACTATGGACTTATTTGTCTGAATTGTCTGAAATAAATTGAATTGATTGATTGAATAAAGTCCGTAATCCGTATCAACTAACACTGCACCGACTAGAGAAGAGCAGAGTGCAACAGTGTTTTTAGGGTTCCGTAGTCAACTAGGAACCCTTATAGTTTCGCCATGTCTGTCTGTCCGTCCGTCCGTCCGTCCGTCCGTCCGTCCGTCCGTCCGTCCGTCCGTCCGTCCGACCGCGGATAATCTCAGTAACCGTAAGCACTAGAAAGCTGAAATTTGGTACCAATATGTATATTCATCACGCTAACAAAGTGCAAAAATAAAAAATGAAAAAAAATGTTTTATTAGGGTACCCCCCCTACATGTAAAGTGGGGGCTGAAATTTTTTTCCATTCCAACCCCAACGTGTGATATATTGTTGGATAGGTATTTACAAATGAACAAGGGTTTACTAAGATCGTTTTTTGATAATATTAATATTTTCGGAAATAATCGCTCCTAAAGGAAAAAAAAGTGCGTCCCCCCCCCCTCTAACTTTTGAACCATATGTTTAAAAAATATGAAAAAAATCACAATAGTAGAACTTTATAAAGACTTTCTAGGAAAATTGTTTTGAACTTGATAGGTTCAGTAGTTTTTGAGAAAAATACTGAAAACTACGGAACCCTACACTGAGCGTGGCCCGACACGCTCTTGGCCGGTTTTTTTTTTAAACATTATATATTGCCTAAAGGGTTCTTAACTTTCCTAAATAATAATAGAAATGCTCGTTCTGGTCCTTATTGCACACGAAGCATTAGAACCTGACGTTCTAGACATGGAACGACTACGGATATTCTGAATGCTGAGTCCGAGTCCCACTTAGAACTTGTGTTTTTTTTTATTTGGGGAACCTTAAAGGGGGAGGCATATAAAAAAGGGAAAAAATGTACTGGTGTACCCACATAAGAAACAAATTAACCACAAAAATCTTTAAAATTCTGTTATTTTAAACTTTTTTTTTGCACCTCCTTTTATTTTTGAAGTTATGTTATTCTTATCTTTTTGCTCTATTTTTATTCTTTTTTTTTTACAACTTTTACTTTCTCTCTTTTACAGGAGCTGTCGTCGATTCTCGTTTAACCTCCACGAAGTTTACTTTTGACTTGTCTCCATGGTTTCTACCTGTAAGTTTTCTTTTTGGTTCTTTTTGTTTTATTATTTCTTTACTGTGTACTATTATTAATTAATTAATTTTACGAAATAGGTAATAGAAATGATGGATACAGAGATTATCTATAATTTTGAGTAAGTACTTAACTACATAGTTTTAAGCTATCCAAAGATAGATTATGATATAGGAAGGGTTTCCAAGACTAACACTTTAAATAATTACCACTTTAAATTATGTTAGCGGTGGTACTCCTGGGTAAATTGTTCTGCCATGTCAATGCCATGTAGATAAGATATCCGCCTAGTAAAACCCGGACCAGGAAACCTAAAATTTAATACTAAAATTTTAAGTGTTAAATAAGTGCTGACGCGCTGACGTCTGAAGAAACTAGGCCAAGTATAAATGAAAAGGTGTATATCGAAATGTTGTAGTCCTAACTGTCCTAAGGGGCACCCCAGAGGTGCAAAGGGCCTTCACAAGCTCGCGCCACGCCTTTCTATCTTCAGCGACCCTCGTGGCCTCGCTCCAGCTCAGACCAGCCGCTCGTAGCTCATTTTCGACGGACCGCTTCCATGAGTGAACAGGGCGCCCGGGGCCACGGCTTGCATTCTGCGGTTTCCAGTCGAAAGCAATGCTCGCATTATTTCTTCCCCCTCTCCGAAGAGTGTGTCCAATCCATCTCCATTTTCGTGTCGCGATTTCCTCGTCAATGGGTGTTTGCTGGCATATACTCCACAGGTATTGATTTCGGATAGTGTTTGGCCAGAAAACGCGAAGGATCGACCTCAGGGACTTGTTGACGAATACTTGGAGCTTTTTCGTTAGGCCCTTTGTCACTCTCCACATATCGAAATGCTTATAGCAAAATTGTAGACATAGCTATATGGATGTATTTGCAGTTTGCATACTAGAACGTAGGTACATTATAAAGGGAGCCGTCCACACCTATCAAACTACAACCCTACAACTTCGCCTCGCGACATTTACGAAACAAACACCTTCTCCGTTTCCACAAACTCAGGTGAACTAATCAACTGTAAAGGTCACAACAATCTCTCGTTTCAGCCATCGAGAAATGAGATATCGCTTACCTCGGATAAATTAATATCCGGGAGATATCTTTCCCGAGAGAGCTATTCGGAATAAGAGAGATGTGCACAATATAATGCGAATTAAATCAAGTGCTTGTAGAACAGCTTTGATGGATAAAACCTTGAGATTCTTGACTTGAGTTTTGTATACAGATTTGAACTTGCAACTACGATTTTAAAAATGAATAAACTATTAGCGGAGTGGATTGGAGTGTCAGAATGACCAAGCATTGGAATGTAATACTGACTTTTTGGTACAGTGAAAAGTTCATTTATGGAACCTATCCTAATACGATTCAAATCAAATGCTTGTAGAACATTCTTGATGGATACAGCCACGATTTTTTGACTTTAGTTTTAACATTTTGTTTCAACTGGTTCAGAAATTGCAACCGCAGTCTTATAAAAATTGATATTTTATTAAAATGGTAAATTGGAGCGACCGAATGACCAATCTTTGAAGCGTAAGTGAAAACGCTTGCAGCTCTAGCTATTACTGCTAGTGAAAATTGTATTCGGAATGTAACCCAGTAGTGAGCCTCATTTTCTATGGAATTTCGTACAGCAAGGCGTTTCAGAAATACAAATTATCTAAACAAAATCATTAGAAAACGTTAGGATTTACACTAGGGCTTCTGAAACAAAGACCTAACACTTGTAATAAATTTTCACTGTATTACTGTTTCGTGGACGTTTACAACAACGGCACGTTTTATCGTCTAGATAAAGCACGTTCGCTAAATGTGTAAGCCAGCGTTCCCACTTAAGCGTTGCGTGTCTCGGGGCGCGCAACGGACGTCCGCGCCACGCCACCTGAATGTATTTCAAAAAACGTCTCCTCAGTACATTTTGTATAGGAAGGACGTAAGACGCGCCCCAGGTGGCGTGGCGGCACTGGCGGCGGCGTGGCGCGCGCCGCGCCACTTGGCGGCGCGTCTTACGTCCTTCCTATACAAAATGTACTGAGGAGACGTTTTTTGAATTACACTGAGGCGGCGTGGCGCGGACGTCCGTTGCGCGCCCCGAGACACGCGACGCTCTGATGTGGCCGGTCTCTAAGGGCGGTAATAGCATAGCCTAGTTTGTTTACGTCAAAATTATAGAAACCAATGCGTTCACAATAACATTTTACTTACTTACTTGCTTGGCTTGCGCGATAACCCAATAGTATATTATATAACGGTAACGTTATGAAGGCTATAAAAGTTGAGTACCGCGGTTAGGCCACGAAGGCTTGCCGAGTGGCCTAAGTAAGGTACGAGACTTTTATAGCCTTCATAATGTTACGATTGTATACTATACTTTTTCTACGACAGCCACATACATACCTATTCGAGAATAATAAAATGGGTTAGTTACTTACTTCATGTAACGAATGGGAATATTTGTGTGGATCGTCGTACACTCTAAAAAATGAAGACCAACTAAGAGCAGTTTTCTCTTAGTTGACGTTAAGTTGATCACTACAATTACGATCATATATAATTCAAATAAAGCTGATTACTAAAAACAACAAGGGAATGTATGATTGAACTAATAACTTAGGTGTTTTGTTATTCCTAACCATTGTACACCTTGAATCAATTATGAACTTGTTAGGCATAACTATGTAACATAGGTTGATTCAATCCTTAGTTGAACTTACTAAGGTAATTTAGTTAACATAATTATTTCTCATGGAATTATTGAACAAGATCTTAATCGATTCAGTTACGTTGCAAAAGTAAGAGCAATCAAAATTACCTTATTTGATGTGTCTAAGATCTTATCAGGCTCGTATGGAATCAAGATGCTTGACTACGACTATCAAAATATTGATAGGAGCAACCAAATTTTTTTTAGAGTGTAGCATTGAGTATTCTGTCCACAATGTTGATGGCGAGAACTTGTTGCACAATTCTTCAAAATATGCCAACAACGCCGTTTCAGAGAAAGTTGAAACATTTTTTTGCAATTTCCATGTCAAAACAATCATAACATTTTTGGTACGCTTTATCTGACTTTTCATGTAACAAATTGTTGAGCGCCCATAGCCTTGATTTCTTCGGAAGTGCATTTTTCACCAGAATCACTCATAATTACTTATGTTTTTGCACAATAACGTCGAATTAAAACAAACTACACACCACCGAAATAGTTCAAATAGTTTCGTGATAAGTTTACAAATGTCAAACATACCATAGACAAGAGAAATAGAAAATAAGCCGGTTTTCAATTACGAAAACTGTGGTTGCGTTCAAGAATATTTAAATGTCGAATGTAAAATTATTGGATAAACTTATGATTTTTACCTTTGTTTTGCAATATCTAATATGTAAAACGCATTTAAGTTTATTTTTTCATCTTGATTTAAATTATGAACCTAAATATTATATTATTTATTAAAAGTTACTTATTACTGTAAATGAAAACATACCTGATAAATGGAAGTTGTGCTTTTAAAAAAAAATTAACAGAACTCCTATATTCATATGATTACTGCTAGCAGTAATCCTATGAACCTATAGACAAATAGACTTTCTCATCGTTACTCAAATGAACTTAATTTGGATACCGCTGACAATAATCTAATTGACAGATTTAAGTGCTGGAGTAGAAAAAATGAGTTATGGTCTCCAACACAGCACGCCACTTTGTCTTGAGGGATATCGCGCCAGCTTTCGCCGACGCTGAGCTCACGGAGGTTTACCTCTACATCCTTTCTATCCGCTCAACAATATTTTGGGTGACCAGCAGTCCGTCCCAAGTAGACAATTTTGACTGCCCGGTCTTCACCTATCCTTTCAAGGCGGTGAAGCCAATATCATTTTAATTAAGTAAATATAGGAGAATAAAGCCTGAAGCTTGAAATATTGAAGATATATCTCATTTGAAATAGTAGGATGAAATTGGCGGCGTGGTTCTCGACAAGTTGTCAGGTTATTAGTTTTGTCTACGTTAACTGTGCGACGAAGTATTGGTTTGGTACACATAGATAAAATAGATATAGATATTGCGACACGTGAAGGAAATTGATGGATTTATGAGCGTTATGCAAAATAAGTACAAAATTATAAATATTTTGAGTGTGTGCTTAAATATTTGGTGTGCACTTTTTATGTGATAATCAGAAAACTGGGAGTCAGTTGCAACTAATGGACATAAATGTCACTGGTTTGGACATTAAGTATTGTTAACTTTGATAATCCACTCGTGTTGCTAACTCTCAACAGAAAGGAAGACTAGCAAAATACGCCAAACTATAGTAGTCTATTTTATACATATCCGCTATGTGCAATGTGTATCACTTTCAAAATCGGCCATGCAGGATGTTCCAAAACCTATAAGCAAGAATTTGCGGATCCCTAATAATAAAAGCAGATGCAATATCGAGCGCGCTTCCATGGTGACGCTACGGCCTTGTTCAGGAAGCGAGGACGCTCTAGGACATGTCAAGGATAACAGGAATATTATATCGCACATCCTTTTATTTTATCGATGGGATGTATGTGTACATACAAAGAGTTTATGGAACTTTGAGGTACGTGGCGTTGACGACCGTATTGCAATCACAATGGTTTAAGATTTAAGAACGCTGCCTAGTTTGTCACTGCTCATACTTCCTATTAGGTACAGTGAGCTGCAAAATACCTCCAACACCTCTGGTGTTTCGGGTGTCCATGGGCGGCAGTGATCGCTTACCATCAGGCGACCTGTCTGCTCGTTTGCTCCTATCCCATAAAAAAAAGTGTGTGGCGAATTTATCAATGAATTCATTCATAATTTCTTCATACGAAGTTGCAAGGTTATGGTTCCTCCTGTTATCAAAATAGCTTAGGAATATTAAGGAGATCCTTATCGTTGGTAGATACGAAACGTAACATCACATCATTTTTTTTTTCGGTTATGGCTCCTCCTGTCATCAAATTAGCTTAGGAATATTAAGGAGATCCTTATCGTTCGTAGATACGAACGAAAGGAAGAACAAACGGTTCCAAGAAACAACATGAACGATAATAGAAGCAATAAGTCTGGAGAGTTTACAATCGTGACCGACACACATGTTTGTAAACTTCCGGAAGTGACAGTAGACAGAGTGTTTGGTGCGTAACGGGAAGTGTATTGACTCTTTATAGGTTTGAGAAAACGTGGAAGTGATCTTAGTTACCATCAGTAGAAATTATAATTCTTTCATGTTGATGGATATACAGATTATACAGAAATATAGCCGCCGGCAAGGAATCCACTCTTTGGCAGTGCGCATAAGAAAAGAAAAGAGGCAAAGCGCAAACCGGCAACCTTCAAATCAAGGGTGAACAGGCATCTTTTGGACGAACTCACTCCATCCAGGCCACGTCTTGCCTTTGGATAGTCTGTGGCCATGATGAGCCCATTTATAATAAAAAAAAATTGGTGGATATGAAGAGTCAACATTTTGGAATTTGTGCGTATCTAAAACATTTATACAATTCGTTTTTTTGTGAGCAAACGGCATGTGGAGGTCATTCAGCGCCCATTCTACA
The DNA here is from genome assembly GCF_023078275.1 of Leguminivora glycinivorella. Taxonomy (NCBI): domain Eukaryota; kingdom Metazoa; phylum Arthropoda; class Insecta; order Lepidoptera; family Tortricidae; genus Leguminivora; species Leguminivora glycinivorella. The sequence goes on along the minus strand of NC_062985.1, from coordinate 1,739,172 downwards.
ATATTTAAAAGAAGCTGTTCAGGCTTGTCACCATAAATACACTGCAAGATCTCTGTAATACTGAGAGCTTACGGTATCAACCGGCTTAGGCCGTTTTCATTTTCCGAATGGTCGCCGAAGTACACAACATAAAAAACCCAATTTATTGCGATTTAGATGATAAGACGCTTGAAGTTTCAGTAATAATGTTTAGCCCGATTGTATCATCGACATAAAGGCCTGGTTCGTTGATTTTGTAATTTAGTAGACTTTGAATTTGTAGCTGTTAGAATTGCAAGAGTAAAGCCCGAAATTGAGGAGAAGAAAATACCTTGCTCAGTCTTGCAAGTAAAAGTGGAGGGGAACCCCTTGAGCCTGGTCTTGATTTAAAACTTGACCATGCTGTCTTCAATGCGAAAAAACTAAATCATCATATTACCACGTGAACGTCCTGAACTGTAAAACTGCACGCTGTCACTTTTTTTCTGTGGCAGTTGAAAAATAACTGCAATCGGGGTACGTAGCCGAATGGCACAAACGTTCACGAAACGAAGCCCTCGTAGATATCTATCCCTATTGCTCTTGCGTATTGGCGCGACAGAGCTAGACTACCTTTTGCGGCGTTTCGTTTTCGTTTCGCGTCGCAGAAATGCCACTCGGCTACGGCACCAGGCCAGTCGTTCTACGCGAGAGTAGGTACAGTTAGCAAAACTACACGTTTTTATCTGAGGAGCGTTGCTGACTGTACTCGGATGAAGCTTAAAGCATAAACTCACTAGTTCCTCCACGTGCCTGGCTCACATGAAGCGGTGTTTGGTTCCTATTGCGAGTACGCACGTGCGGAAACTTGATGCACTTCGCTAATTAATTGCACAGTTAATTGAACTAGCCTTTAGGATGTTTACACATTTATTTAGTGCTTAACACTGGTTTATTTAAGGTTTCAAGACTCCTTTACTTTACACTTCGGGCAAAAATGCTTTCGTATGTCAGGATGTTCTCTTACCGATTTTCATGAAATGTTGTGAGTACTTAAATAAAATAAATAAATATTGGGGGACACCTTACACAAATCAACCTAGCCCTAAACAAAGCTTGTATTATGGGTGCTAGGCGACGATATACTTACTTATATAGATAAAATATCCAAGAAAAAACATCCATGACTCAGGAACAAATATCTGTGCTCATCACACAAATAAATGCCCTTACCGGGATTCGAACGGGACCGCGGCTTAGCAGGCAAGGCCACTACGCGCTAGGTCAGACCGGTTGTCAAAGGTGAGTCGGTTCATTTGTCAAATATTAGTAAACTTAGGTTTTGGAAATCTTTCAAAATGTCAGACTTGGGCCACGGGGCTTGCGAGGTCTACAGCTCACAGATTTTACTCTTGTTATTTTTTTTGCCTTTATTGGAAAATGTATACACTCATCAATTTATCCTGTAATGACTTCATCCCCCCTTTGAATTTTTTTGTATATTTTCGATAGCTGGCGAGAAAAAGAGAGTAGCAAAATGGTCTTGTCAATAAAAAATCAAGCCAAAATACTTTACCCTGAGAGTTTTGAATCATTCACGGTTATTTTTAACCCCCGACGCAAAAACGACGGGGTGTTATAAGTTTGACGTGTCTGTCTGTCTGTCTGTTTGTCTGTGTGTGTGTCTATCTGTGGCATCGTAGCTTCCGAACGGATGAACCGATTTAGTTTTTTTTTTGTTTGAAAGCTGACTTAGTCGGGAGTGTTCTTAGCCATGTTTCATAAAAATCGGTACACTATGTCGCGGTCAAGGGTTTTTTCAAAATTTTTATTTTGTAGTTAGGTTATCGTTAGACTTATATTGACAGGGATATAGACAGTGATTACCTTTTTGAATGATAACTGCGTCGAAATATCGGGAGCTCGACAAAAATCAAGAAGGTAATCACTAATCAGTTAATCACGGTCTATATCCCAGTCAATATAAGTCTAATACTTCACCCCGTTAAATATGACCTCCTTGTATTGCTGAAAGACTGAACAATACAAGGAAAATCGCAAATATGCTCGGTCGTTGCTTCCTTCCGTTTGAAGAACGTGATCACAAGGCGAGGCCCGAATGTCGATACTGACGCAGGGAAAATCACTTTTGGCGGCATTTCGTGTGTGAATGCTGTTTGTATACTAGTTATAGAGTGCGACTTCGTCTTCGTAATTCCTACAATGTCAGATAATGTATTGAAATTTGAAAGTGATATTATAAATGGTTTCTTGGATAACTGCGTAACTTCTTTCTAATATGATATACTTAGGCAGCAAACGAGCAGACGAGCCGCCTGATGGAAAGCAGTCATAAGCAACATCCTTTGAGGACCTTTGAACCTTTCTTTGTTTAAAAGTAGTCGTAAATGGTTGTTTCGTCAGGTACATTATGATCACCAATTAGTAGTAACTAGTAAGCAAATTTTTCTTAATTCATAAATCCTAATTCTCCAAAAAATACTGTTTTATAATTTGTTTTGCCTAATAAACCGTTCTTTAACTGAGGTCAGTGTGTGTCTATCTGTGATGATATCTCGTGAACGTCAGCTACCACCTGAGTTGGTAGGTACCAACTCAGGTGGTAGCTGACGTTCACGAGATATCATTATAAGATTTAAAAGCCTTAGCTCTTGTAACACGTCCGAAACTTTTCAATGAATATGTGGCTGTTTTGCGACGTATTTAAATATAATATTCCGCACGGACACTGTACAAAATTCTCATACATTAAATATTAAAGGGCGTCGAAACATAATTTGCTGGAAAAATCCGGAAAATGGGTTCGTTGACCCCATTAGGCTCCATTTGAAGGGAAATACGTGATAACGAGCTGTGAGGGCCCGAACTGAGCACTTACCCACTTTCAGACTTCCCACTTCATTGATTTGCACCCTCTGTTTGTTATCTTGGCTATCAATAGAGACATTTCCCAAGGAAAAGGAATTGGGCATTTGCGCGAAAAATGATTCAATTTTTTTTTCTTGGATAGGTAAATTTAATGTTTTTCCTACTCAGAATCACAAGCCCTTTCGATTCTACTAGGTAAAAAGGTCTCGTTTTTTTGTCCTAGATTGAAAGGGCTCGTGATTCTGAGTAGGAAAAAATACAATTGACCTATAATAGAAAAAAAATTGTGATTGTTCTTGCGAAATTGCCCCAATATAAGGCGAATAATAGAAAAAACTTAATTCCTCTGTAGTAGTTGTCTCCACTCTGGCATGACTGACATGACGAGGTCATTATAAATGAGGTTTATTCGACATATATTATAGAAGCAGAAGATTAGACTTAATGCGCAACAGATATGTCTAACTACCTTTAATTAAAAAAGTAATGTTGCAGTGTAAAATAGTGTAGAATGAAACAGGGTATGCTCATGATTACTTACTTATTTTACAAGTACCTGTGTTACCGCTAGTCGTAAATGGGCCATTTTTCCAAAGTTTTCCACCTCACTTTTTTCTTGGATTTGGAAATTTTTATGTGTTTTCCACTCAGAATCGCGAGCTCCTTCAATCCTGATAGGTGAAAAAAGTTTCCCAAGGTTTTTTTTCCAATTCCGTTACAATTTTTTCATACATTTTGTATGGCGGTAACGGAATGGAAGGTTCGAAAAATGTATGGAAATCTTTGGACATCTTTTTTCTTCTATCAGGATCGGAAGACCTTGCGATTCTGAGTAGGAATCGCGTAAAAATACCCATGTTGCCAAAAAAGTGTGGTGGACAACTTTGAAAAAAAAAATGGCCCAAATGCCTATATTGCGGAGTCTACGAGGGACGTTCCACGGGCCCAAATGATCCCGACCTGACGTAAGGGAAATCATTATTTTCAACATGTCACGCGTGAAAGGCGTTTTATTTATATACCGCAGGGTGCGTAAGGTCAACGCAAAGCTCTGAAAATATTGCAATATTTGTTTCACAAACATAAATTCAGGAGTAGGCTCGAAGGCGTAGTCAAACCAAAGATTTCTTGCTTGCCTTACTTTTTTTTTGATAACATTCATCATGCAATTTTCTTAATTTGATCAGACAAAGTCTACTCCTTTCAACTTTAGCTTCTAAGTACTTCATGTTTGTTTTTAATAAAAATAAGTAGTTAAGGTACATTTTTAAGGCGGTATCTGATTATTTTTAAAACTTGCCTTGGAACTTTTACCGCGTAGAACTCATTAAAAACTTTAGTCCCGTTATCACCTTCTTACACAATATAAAAACCTTAATTATGTTTAAAAATATTAGGACCACCTTCAGAAGGAATGCATTTGCATAGTTTTTTGTGCGTCAGTAATTAAGTACTTAACGATAGGGATCTTGTTTAAAAATATTAGAAGTATATGTATGTACAGTCAAGTGCAAAACTTATTACACCGGACTAAGATGCTAATATGGAACATATTTTTCAGTAAGATGTGTACCTGTACACCCATATTTTTAAACTTGACTGTATAGGGATCTTCTATACATACGTATACTTACCTCTTACATATGCGTAGTGGAAATAGATATGGTCCGTCATTTATCGTGGAACAATATATTTTAGTCTCCCCGAACCCAAAGATCAAAAAGATAGCGGGATGATCTGGCCCCTATTTCTCCATCTTGACAAATGTCGGCGACATATGTCGGCTGACAATCCGACACATTGTCGACGACATGTGACAATCTCATAGAAAAATTGTGACAGTTGTCCCCGACAAATGTTTCGTGAAACAGAGGTCAACTTTTCCAAGTTGACACTTTTGTCGAAATGTCGCTAATTCTTGACAGGACTTTAGAGAGCGGTCGAGAATTTCTTGACAATTGTCGAGTTTTAGGGATAGTTGCAAAATGGCGTTATATAATTATACCTAGATATTTTTCTGGCACGAACGAAGTGACACTAGTGACTTTTAGTATAAGCTTGCTTGCTTTTAGTATAAATTTGCTTCCTTCCGATATTTAGTCCATAGATAACTTACATTATAATATGTCATTAATTATTAAAATTATGTCGTTAATTATTGCCCTGACTCTTGAGTAGTTTTATGTGCTCTGCCTACCCCGTTTAGGGAATATGGACTTGAATTTATGTGTATATAACATAAAAGGTTAAAAACAAATTTCAAATGTTTGTAAATAAATTGACAATAATAATAAAAAGAACCACATTTTAATAGTTTACATAATTTCTTACATGATTATTCAAGATTTTATGTATAGATATTATCATTGGGGGTAATTAATAACCTTATGTTATGTAAGGCTATTTGTCGATAAACGGATTGTCGATGTTTTTGTTTTGTCGAATACTAACAACGACGTTCGTGCCAGAAAAATATCTAGGTATAAATATTATATACTAAGTATATATTATACTTTGTGGTTATAGTTCAAATGGATTAGGTAGTATTTTCGATAAAATATTCTAGTCAGCCTAAGTTTTTTCTTGCTTACAATATCGTTTTCAACCAATTCACACAAAAATTAACAAATTATATTAGTACCTAAACCTTCCTTATTCAAATACTTTTGTGATAGATGAAAACCATAAGAAAATGTGTTTAGTCGTTTTTGAGTTAATATCCCTAAGTTTAAAGATATATATTTTGGTGGGGTTTAAAGTATTATTTATTTTATGTTTAGCGTACTCTTTGGTTATTTGATAACATATAAAACGTCCGTGATTAAATTACCCTAATGTTATAAATTAAACACGTTCACGTTACAAAAATATGACTATTTAAAAAAGAAAAGATAGTTTATTTATAATTATACCTATAAAACATTACGTGTCTACGTTTAAGAAAGTAAAAATATTTTTTTATTAAAAGTTCCATGAGACTACCCGACGAGTACCCGTTAGCTAATAGATATTTACTATTTTGGCACTTCGGTAGCGACACATTTGCTTTTATATATGGCCGGTATGGATGATTTATTATTTTTGATGGCAAGAAAAAAAAAAGCTAAGATAACCGCTCGCCGCAGACATAACACGACGAATTTGAAATGGATTTTCATGATGCCGAATGTTACCTATAGCGAATCCATACTAATATTATAAATGGGAAAGTGTGTGTGTATGTTTGTCTGTCCGTCCTTCACAGCAAAACGGAGCGACAAATTGTCTTGATTAAAAAAAAAAACATTTATTTCAGACTCAAGGTCCATAAACGGTTAGTAGAACATTAAAACTCTAAAGAACTAATATTAATGTTAGTAAGACATTTCCTAATGAAGACTTAAAAAACCGGCCAAGAGCGTGTCGGGCCACGCTCAGTGTAGGGTTCCGTAGTTTTCCGTATTTTTCTCAAAAACTACTGAACCTATCAAGTTCAAAACAATTTTAATAGAAAGTCTTTATAAAGTTCTACTTTTGTGTTTTTTCATATTATTTTAAACAGTCATATGGTTCAAAAGTTAGAGGGCCCGGGGGCACACTTTTTTTTCCTTTAGGAGCGATTATTTCCGAAAATATGAATATTATCAAAAAACGATTTTAGTAAACCTTTATTCATTTTTAAATACCTATCCAACAATATATCACACGTTAGGATTGCAATGAAAAAAAAGGTACTCCCCACTTTACGTGTAGGGGGGGTACCCTAATAAAACATTTTTTTCACCTTTTATTTTTGCACTTTGTCGGCGTGATTGATATACATATTGGTACCAAATTTCAGCTTTCTAGTGCTAACGGTCACTGAGATTATCCGCGGACGGACGGACGGGCGGACAGACAGACATGGCGAAACTATAAGGGTTCCTAGTTGACTAAGGAACCCTAAAAATTAAAACAATTCAAACTTAAAACCTACATAGCGACAGCGTGCAGCATTTGCCATCGGTTGAGCATGGGGCCATTTTCACGTGGAGATAGTTGAAGGGATGGAGAGTGACATAGTATAGGTATAAAGTACCGGGCAATGATAGTACATTAAGTATGACACAAATGTGCTAGTTTGGTCAATGTCAATACACATGAAGTGATATTGTGCGTGCAAGCGAAGCGAGTGCGCATAAGAGAACCAATGTGTGTAATTTTTATTTATTTAAAACCTGTGTTTAAAACAGAATTATGAATATGTGGTTCGTAGATCAACAAATCCTATCTAAGTAAATGACCAATGCACATGTATTGTGTTTCATACGTTTTACGAAAAAACAAACAAAATTTACATATTAATTAGATTTTATTGGCTAAAACAGTTAGTAAAAGTCCAAAATGTGACACGTTGTCCGCCCCACCCGGCGCTTGCTCCACGGATATAATGTGAGTGTGACCAATTTTAAATGGAGCCGTATCCATGTTGTTAGCGGCTAGTTTCAATATCAAGTCTATCGGGTTATCATACAATACCCGTAACACAAGTGCGGTAGTTTAATAAAAAGCCACACAGTGTAATTTCTTATGAGCCTAAAAACGGTTCAATAATATCATTGTTATGAGCAAGTGTGTTGAAATAGTACATTTCGATACAAGTGCGATTAATAAGAAATTCTAAAAACGAGTGGCGATAAAAGTGGCGTTACACGTTCATACAAAAAAATCAAAAAATGTGATAAATAACATTATATTTATTATATTATATACCTACCGGTCATAAATTTGATACAACCCGGTACTGTACACGTAACGTCAAGCGTAAAAAAAAATATGGGTATACAGTCGAGTTTATAAATATGTGCACATTTTTCACCTTATTGCAACGAGTTAAGGTGAAGAAATGTACACATATTATTATTAATAAACTCGACTGTACACATCTTACCCAAAAATATGTCCCATAGCATCTCAGTCCGGTGTGATAAGAGCGTAGTATATGAGACATATTTATGAGACGATTATTTCGATACCTATTTTTGCACTTGACTGTACTATAGCAGCAAGAAGAGCGCGATTACTATATTTGTCTCGCATTAATAATTTGCGCGTATAATTAGAACGACGCGACGCAGGTACATTGCGGTCCTACTTAGTTGACCGGTTTTTTCTGTCTACGGGTTAATTTATCGTGTGACAATTGTAGATTTTGGTGAAACCAAAACAATATGTCAATGTCAATTTTTCTTGACATATGTCGGATTGTCACGATGGAGAAATAGGGGCGGACGCATTCTACCCAAAATGGTGGGAAAACGCCGTCGAAAGGGTCGAGTGGAAAAACACACGACACTAAAGGCCGCTTGCACCACCAAATAAAGGTTAGTGGGCTGTCAACTGTCAAATTCCATATAAAATGGTGGGTTAAGCTCGGGATAACCCTCCATTTTCGGTGGTGCAAGTGACCCTAAGAGGCTAAAAAAATATATACCTACTTCCCTATTTTTTATTTGCTGCACGTCTCTTACGTAAACGTTCTTAACGATATAATTTACTGACATTTCTCACATAAATTAAATTCCATTTGAATTTATAAACCAAGATTACATAGATGATTATCTCCAAAATGATAACGAGGTTATTCCAGCAATACGTACTTTAAGACATGGGAATAAAGTTCATATTATTATGGACGTTAGTTTGCTTTCTGTTGTGAGTATAATTATGATTTATGACTGTTTAAAGATTAAATAATCTCGCTCATTAACTTGGCCATTGTTTCTTGTTTAAGTTGGAAGAGAGCTTTTTAAATTAAAAAGTGGGTTTTAACGCGTTTTAGTGTTGTAAAAACGAATAATATCATATTACACGATGGACGAGTGAAAACCGCTTTATGTTTGATAGTTTTTGCATGACAGCGTGAGGTTTAAACATTCCGATTTACACATTATTTTACTTAAACCTGTCATCGTTACTTTTCCAGCCATTTTAAGACATGAAAGTTTAACTACATCTCCCATGGATCTTCCAATTGCTAATTTACTATTTACTTCACAGTTATAGTTCTAGTTAGATTAGCATGACACTTTTCCTCAGCGAAGCGAACCTTTTTTTATCTGTTTTTTTTTTTAACTTTATTTTGGAGCCTTGGTCCATGGGACTATGCCGGCTCCGTTAGGCCACTTCATACTATCAACAATAAATATACAAACTCATTATAAAAAATAAGTCAAAACAAAAGTAGCTAAAAAAAAAACAACCGAATTTGTATATTTATCTATAAAAGAAACTATATACAAATTCAGCAGTCTTTGACAGGGGTTCCGCGAGAATTGATTGGAACACCCCTATGTCGGTCATCGTGTATTCGTGGACCTCAAAGAGCTGCATTCTCTTCGCTCGAGTCCGGACACACTCCATAAGGAAGTGATGCACATCCTCAACAGTTCCAGAAACTTCGCAGTTGGGCGAATCGGTTTTCCTCATCAGATGTGCAAACTTATTCATTGCAATGTGTCCGGACCGAAGTCTGTGTGCCTGAATAGTATCTAGTCGCTTCAATGAGCCAACTTCCCACCAGGGGATTCGAGGAGGCTCACGCTGTATGGTCCTGTACCAGATGCCCTTCTCTTGGGAAGGAAGCGAACCTTCAACAACCATTGACACATTGTACCTCTATTGTGTAATAATGTGGAATTTACTGATTTACAGTGAACTCCTATTATAATTTTCACATGAAAAGAAATACACAGCGATGAATTTTCATATATCGACATTGACACATATTTGTAATCCTATTTAATCGTCACTTTGAAAAGAGTGTAGAATCAGAAATCAAACGCCTACATTGTAAATCTACAGAAGATTTTACCAATTTACCAATTTTCTGTAACAGACTTCAACAGCTGAAAGTATCTAACAGCTACAAGTATTTAAATAAATAATAAAGAAATATTGGGGGACCTTACACAGATCAACCTAGCCCCAAACTAAGCAAAGTTTGTACTATGGGTTCTAGGCGACGATATACATACTTATATAGATAAATATATACTTATATACATAGAAAACATCCATGACTCAGGAACAAATATATGTGCTCATCACACAAATAAATGTTGGAAGCCGGGACCGCGGCTTAGCAGGCGGGCGACTACCAACTACGCCAGACCGGTCGTCAAAGTATTGTTTGCTTGCGATTCTGTATATTTTTACCAGTCGGCCCGTATTGTTCTCAAACAATTAATACCAATCATTGCGTACATTGTCCAGTTATTTTAAACTGCTCGACTAATTGTTTTCATGATTCATACGCCTCGCCTGATTTTCTGAGTCACATGACTGTGGCTTTATACGTCAGTTGAGTGCAAGTTATTATAGTGAGTATATTGTAGATTTAGGGTTCCGTACCAAAGCGGTACAATATACCCTAAGGTAGGGTCCTAACCATAAGGGTGGGAACCCTTGTGGTGCGACTGTGTCCGTCTGTCTGTTTATCTCTCTGTGACATTACTAAATATCTCGAGAACTACTTATGATATCGCTTTGAAATTTGGAATACTTATCAACATTAATTAATTTGTATTTGTAGTTTTGTATCACTGGGGTCGAATCGGATTTTAATATTTCACCCTATTTGGTGTTTTTAAATAACATAAACATCAATGCGTTTTATGCAGTCATGCTTTAAACCAGCAGTTTGTGGCCTAAATTTTTGTTTAACTGGCTCAGTTAAACGGTTATTATTTACTGTATTTAAGCATTCATGTGCATGACTATAAATTTCCCATGTTATTAGCCGGTTTCTAGCGCAAGCAGGTCACGTTTCAAGGATTCTTACCAAAGATTTATGGAACTTGGCGACACGTCTTAAATCTATGCTTGCAGAAGTGAAATTCTAGCGAGTATTGATTCTTTATTCATATCTGATTTTTATCCATTCAGTGTTAAAATATAGTATTTCTAAAAGAATTTTTGAGTTTAAGTCGGGCTTTTTGACCTGCAATATTTACTTTCTGAGAGACAACTAAACTATGTATTAACTGTCAGATAGCTCTCTTAGGAATAAGTTCGCCTTTGTACTTCTTTCTTTTTATCTAATGATTTTGTCTATTTGGTCTTAGTGGTACAATGAAATATTTACTTACTTAACTACTCGTATTAAAAGTGCAACGGCCACAAAAAATCATCTAAACTTTTGTAGCTTTCCAACCAGCCGGTCTAATGAAAGACCGATGTGAAATTTCATGTTTTTTTTGACATCGCTATTTTTGTCCACCTTTTCAAAATAGATTCTACTTCAAAACACACTCCCAAACTACGTTAATAGTCTCCTTCTAACACAACCCGTTACAATTGTCAACAGTTACAATAGGCTAGTTTCCTACTAGTCAAATCAGTTCCTTTTTAAGAACTGTCAAAACGATTTGCTAATATGGAATTACTATGAAATACTGAGAAGTGACGTCACGTTCAAGTCATTTACTTTATATCTTTCTCTTTGACTTATTAAATAGAAATTATGTTTAAACATAACTACTGTCCATGTTTTTCTTCTACTTATGTGGTGCTTTATTTCGTGCACTGCATAAAATATTTTATTTCAAGTATAGGAAACTAGCCTATTTTCGCCTGACAGAGACTCTTCATCGTTCATTACCTGTCCAACAATGTCACTTACCGACCCAGAAATAGGCACGAAATGTCAGTATCAAGTGTCATTGTTACTGTGAAATATGTAGCACCGGTGTCCCCGAGCTCTTACTAAACGATTCATAGCGGTGTCAGTAACTAAATACATCACCAACTTCCCTACAAACTTTCATAACTCCATGAGCGATCCAAACATCCTTGGCCCACTTCTGAACTCCTTGGCCGTTATTACCACTAAGGCTGACTGCAATGCAATGTGCGGTGTCAGCGAAGATTTAACCTATAAGTTATTCAGTACTGACCTTTTGTGAGGTTTTATTATATTATTCAATGTACAATTTACTTCAGTATGTTGTCAATGTATGTGGCTGACGCTCTACAAATTGTTAAACTTCATGTTATGTCAAAATATTAGGGACAATACCGAAACGCTGCAACTGCAGGGGTGTGCAGGGTTAGCACGTGATTGGCGCGAGAGTATGTCGCCGCGAGATAGACTACTAGTCCTTATGTCATCAATATAATTAGAAGAAGACGTGTTATTTATGTCGCGGCGACAACCCTGATGCAACCTCGGCGTGCAGTTTCCATACAAGTTTTAGTTGGTTTGTAGTCCATCTGTGTCTGATCTAACTAAGAGCATTTGGGGTTCAAACCTTCCCCAACTCATTTTCTTAAGCACCAGCCTGGGGGCGCGTCTTACGTCCTTCCTATACAAAATGTACTGAGGAGACGTTTTTTGAATTACATTCAGGCGGCGTGGCGGAGACGTCCGTTGCGCGCCCCGAGACACGCGACACCTAAGTGGGGACGCTACCTTAGAGTTTCGAGATATCTTTGCGGACTAGTGTACATAGTAAAGTAGCACCATATATACTATAAAATATGCTTCACATTAAAGGTTATATATATAGGTCACAGTAATTGAAAGAAAAATCGAAGTGTCTTGAAATAAACAGCGCTGGTGCCGCTAAGCCATGCGCGCTCAACCTTCGGGTATAATTTATTACTATTCTAAATAGCAGAACAAATCACGGCACGTGCCTCGACGGACGCTCGTGTAAACAATATAATTGACAACCCGTGTATTTATTACCTCAATTCCAGAGATAGTTGCATTTTTTGCCTTCTTGCCTTTTTAACCCTCGATGCAAAAACGACGGGGTGTTATAAGTTTGACAATGTCTACGGTGACAGACAAACAAACAAACAGACGTCGGTCTGTCTGTCATTAGCATCGTAGCTCCCGAACGGATCAACCTATTAAACCGATTATGATTTAGTTTTTTTTTTTTGTTTAAATGCTGAATTAGTCGGGAGTGTTCTTAGCCATGTTTGATGGTAATCGGTCCACTATGTCGGGGGTTTTTACATGTGCGTAACTAGTGACAAATGATTTAGTATGTCATGGATGTTTGAAGCCAAAACCAGACATGAACCTATATGGAATCGTTACCAGGAGACAGATAGGCATACTAACTCAAAGTTATATGCCAGCTGTCGTACACAAATACAATACCTATTAACTAAAACAAATAACATACAAGTACATAAATCAGTAGTAACCTCTCGTTTCCATCATGAAACGTCCATGAGCGGAAAGGATTCAGCAAATATAAACACATTTTCGCCCTTTTCAATTTTCCCGATACTCATTTATCTCATTTACCAATGTTCAATCAGACGTGTTTGTCGGTTGACGACCTCTGACGAATTTATGATTGAAATCGTCCTTTCTGAACATTTTGAATTTATTTTTAGGATCTTTGTTAGCTAGTACGAACGTTTTAAATTTAGGTTTAGGATTTTCGTTAGCTACTTATAATTTATTAAGATTAGTTTAGGACCGGAAGGATCGTAGGCGTCTCAGGGTACGAGTAGGTTAGTAGATCCAATTAAATTATCATACTAAACAGATCTGTTGAAACAGAAGATGGGCCAGATTGTCAAAACTGAGGTTCAAAAGTTTTAAGCTTGTGTCGAGAGATGGCAGTCTATGCACTGTGATTACACATTTTATTTTGACAGTAACTCTCTATAATACTCGATCCTCTTTGGTGTGAGGCATTTTTGTAATCTTCACTTTATTCACGTTAAAACAAATTAATTTAGGTGAAATTTTCCGTGGAGATAATATAAGGCGAAGTTCATCATTTAACTTCATACCTTTTAAATGCACTTCAAAAAAAGTTCCCGCTGAATTGTACCGTAAAAAAGCTGATCTGTTTTGTAGAAGCGTCTGACCTCATTACAAGTCCCCCTGAATAACGAGCAACTTGACATTTACCTGTGACTGCGACCTCCTTTATGGCAAGCATTATCATCACCAACAGGTGTGTTGTTCTCTTTTAATAGTACATTACTACAGAGGCCGGGACAAATGGGGTTGCCGGCCGAAGACATATAGAAAATTAAAAAAAAACGAAAAAAAATTTTTTTGTATGAAAACGCACCCAAAATCAAATATTGTCTAGGGCCCGTACCAGTTGCAGTCGGCACGTCTATAAAGCCCCTTATAGTTTTTTTTTTAATTGGCTAAATACCTGGATGTTATGTCACAATTATCTGTGTTTGGAAATTAAAAAAGAAGGCTTTGCCGGCCTTGGCCTGCAAGGTTTGTATGAAATTCCATTATCTATCAATCGTCCTAGCCGCACCTGCAACGTCATACTTCGCTGACAATTATAAGGCACATAACATCAATATTTCATACCATGTTTGAGAAAAAAGCTTTTATTCATAGTACATTACATCAGAGGCCGGGAAAATGAGGATTTCCGGCCAAGTGGGTATATATCCGTTTTCACGCCGAGGCATGTATAGTGCTTTTCTCAAACATACAATGAAATAAAAAAAAATGCTCTGAAGGACAATATTTTATAAAAAAAAGTTACTTTGCAGGCCTAGGCCTGAAAAATAATATGAAATCCCTTTACAGTCCTCTCGAGTTGTTGCGCCCAAAAAGCGATACTTCCCAGCCCATTTTAAGGAACGTAAAGACAATATTTCATTGCATGTTTGAGAAAATGTTATTTTAGACCAACAGGTGTTGGCGGGATGACTTCGCATTATATCCAAAATTGTGAGCAAACGCAATTCACAGTATTCACACATAGTGATGACAGGAGTCGAGTGGAATAACCGAGAAGCATTTTCAACTTGCAAGCGATTTTAGCTACATTGGGGACACTGTTGAGGTGCATACAATTTAGTACACCAATCAAATACCGCAAACCGAAACTCGCATACGAGTTCCCGCACCGTGTAAAAGTCGATATTTTACTTCAGTAAAAGAAGTAAAACGAACGTGCCCTTTGCCCGTTAACCGGACAAACATGGCGGCTCACACCTGGTGCCGTAGTCGAATAGCATTTCTGCGACGCGAAACGAAAACGAAACGCCTCGAAAGGTAGTCTGGCTCTGTCGCGCCAATACGCAAGAGCGATAGAGATAGATGTCTGCGAGTGTTTCGTTTCGTGAGACTTTGTGCCATTCGGCTACGTATACCCTGGTCGTTACCTTTACGATCGCCCCTTTTACTACCGGACTTACTGTGTTGCCGCGATAAACTGGCCCTTTATAGTCTAGCTTTAATTGCCTAATTACATACCGATGGTTTATGATATGACAATATGCTTTTCATTACACACCGAAATGCTTTCTTGATACTTTCAAACTTCAAAACTTCAAAACTTTTATTTGCATTTTAGCACGTACATCATAATATAATGGTGGAAATATATACATGGTATCAGTGCATTGACCCATATGGCATGCAAATTATAAAAATACCTACCTAAATTAAAACATTAATATTTACAAAACTATTTACATCATATTTACAATACAAAATTAAAGTTATAAAATTATCTGAGGTCAAAATAAATAATTAAATTAGGTAATATTATATCAAGTAATTAATTTGAATAATCGTTGTCATAAAAGTCTTTGAAATCGAATAGCAAAGTTGCATTTTATACACAAGAGTGCAAATTAATTTCATACAAATTTTAACTTGGTGCCCAAAGCTGGCTTGTAGAATTGACGTTTTATTGATGATTTTGAATTATGAATGTTTAATAAATTGATGAATTTGATTTATTTTTATTTTACACTTCATATGAAATTATTGGTTCTAGGAAAGTAAGCGTTTGGGGGCTTTGGGGGGATTTTTAAGCTATCTGGCTAAAGTTTTCTAAAAATCCAAAAATCATGGTAGAAAATCAGACCAGAGCTCAAAATGATCCCTAAGTATACCTTTTGCGTCGTGAGTATCACAACTATGAAATATGGATCTGTTCTTTATGCTATATGTGCATTTAGATAATAACATAAAATATAAGTACCTAGAATAAAATGTAGATTTTAAAAACAAGATAAATAGACTATTTACTTTTCTATCTAAAAAAACACAATTATTGTAATGCCGCACAGAAGGTATTTATGATTTTATTTTAGCCAATTTCAGCAAGCATATATGAGATTCGGGAATCCCACGTCCATTCGTCCATGTACGGGCGACATCGTCCCAATTTACACTTCTTTTGTTTCCAGCTAAGCCCCTACTCGTACCTGGAAGACAAGAGGGCTCTTTGATTTGCACGTTCTGCCCTAATTTAAAAGTGAAAGAAAAAAAACTCTGTGGGTTGAGTTGTCTGGGTTTTTTCACAGATATAGGAAGGAAGGAGATCGGACATACAGGGCGATAGTGTAGTAAATACGCCTGTCGCAAGTTCTTGAACCCACACACGCTTGTAGATGGCCGCTCCTATTGGCCTTTTGCCATGCCTACGTCACTCGCCGTAAGTACCTACACGCTAGCCGTTCATCCGAATGAACAAGTGGCCGAGGGGTGCCACGCGCACGCCTGTGTAGTCGCGTGGTACGTACCAACTATTCTTCTGAGTTTTACGTAGTAAATTATAAGTATTAGTTAAATAAAGCGTAGGTATTCGCCGTTTTGTGGGCAAGTGAAGGATCTGTTACGTTAATAACTTATTAATAATCTGTGCTATTGCGCAATACACGCGCATCATTTCGATGTCTGTGTACATGCGAACGTCCAGTCGTGTCATCACGCACGTACACAACGACAACTGTACGCTCGAATGAGCTAACATCTGCGACACGTCCACCAGTGGCTTGTCCGCTCTCTAGTACCTATTATAATGATCTGAGGGTTTTAGACTTAGGAGGTTTTAAAAAAATCCACTTTTCTTTCTTTCTTTTTCTGAGCTAAGATAATTTGCACCGGTATTATACTTTCAAATGCACTCAAAAATTCGGAACATTGTATTTCATTACAATTTTAATTAAAATTAAATATTCGTCGTCCTAACTGCGTCACATATTTACCAGGAAAAGGAAACAGGATAAACTGCGTCTTTTTCATGTCGTCGTGTCATAAATGCGTACCTAGGTACAGTCACCGGCATAAACAAGTGATCATTTCTGTACCTTGTCGCTATTAATCGTGGCAATTTCGTATGATATTTCAAACACGACGTTAAAGTGACAAGGTACAGAAATCATACGTAAGTATTTTCTTCAAGTCATGAGATTACTATTGACAATGTTGTTATTGGAGTTAACAGCTAAGGGCCAGTTGCATCAACCACATTTGACGGACACATCGTCGTCACGCAGCAGACGTCTATGGAACTGCCCAAACAATAAAATTTATCGAACGCTTTAACGGTGACAGAGGTTTTGATGCAACCGGTCCTAAATAATAAAAAAAATATTAATTTTATTTAAAAAAATATTTAATTTTGTAGGGGTGTTTTGAAGAATAGCCGAATATAGAAAACGTTTGGTTTGCGATGCGTGGCTCGAAAATTCCATATGATCTGAGGCTTTTGCATTTGGCCGAGATCTTGTGTTACGAATTCCCTGTTCGCACGTGTATTGTAACGTTTTTCAGTAGATATATATGGCTCACTGAGGGAATGACCTGGAAAGAAATATTTTTATACTTTTCGAACTAGTGCAAGGAAAAAAAAAACACCATTATTTTGCACTGAAATAGTACATTACGATACAAGTGCGTAAAAAAGGAAGTTCGAAACGAGTGGCGATAAATTAAAACACGACCGAAGGGAGTGTTTTAAATCGACACGAGTTACGAATTTCCTTTTCGCACGTGTATCGTAAGACGTTTTTCAGTACAGATGGCCCTCCGAAGTTTCGATCTGGCATAATAATGAACCACTTCTCGCATTAGTGCGTAAAAAAAACACCATCTGTACTGAAATAGTACATTACGATACAAGTGCGTAAAAAAGGAAGTTCGAAACGAGTGGCGATAAATTAAAACACGACCGAAGGGAGTGTTTTAAATCGACACGAGTTACGAATTTCCTTTTTAGTAAGGCGGCGGAATTGAAAAAAGTCGTCTAGTTTTGAAGTTGATGTGACTGGAGAGTATACTGCTGACAAGTGGTATCGTTGTGATCGGTAGACTTTACTGAGTACGAAATAATGACTTGTCGCATTCTCAGACTGTGGGGGGGTTAACTATGACGTCACAAAGATCGCGGTCCCGGGTTTCAATTTTTTGCTAATTTGTCTAGAACCCCTTATCCAATTTTGAAAAATGAGGTGTCGATTGAAAGCGTATAACATGCTGATTAAGATTATTTATATGTGAAAAGTATAGTTTTTTTAGTTATTTTTTAATTGACAATAATGCAAAAAAATACTTTTTTTTACTCTCTTTTTTGATTTTTGTGACTCAAAAAGGCAATGAAAACGGCCACTTAGCTAAAAAATATGTTATATAAATCATTTAACTACATTATTAAGCTATCTGTTGCTTTTTAAATTTCTACGATCGGATAATAAATAAGCAAACTACAACCACATACCTGTAGGCGGGGAGTACCGCTTGACACGCGTTCCCATACATTCGGCGTCTACCAAATTACACCTCGCGCAAAATTCGTTTCAAGCAGATACACCTCTAATCTTATTCATCATAACCTATCAATATTGGTATCATTTGAAAGCACAATTAAATTACTTTAAGAAACAATGTCAATCATTTTCTTAAAATCAATAATCGCCAGTCTGCGGTGGTTACAAAGGAAAAAAGTGGGTAGGTATGCAATTTGACTGGTTTCCTAGGTTTGATACCCTAGACGAGTTTAAAAGGGGAGGTAATAGTGACATATGGGTTGTTCTCTGGCCTAAAAGCTATACAGAGGGTCAGGGGAGAAAAAAACTAGGGTTTAAGTTTAGTTTTAAGTTATTTTTTTCTTTTATTTGTTGATTTTATTGTGTTTAATGTTTTTGTAATATTATCAAGGATACACGTTGGTTTCTTTTGCTGAAAATTCCCTTTTTTATGAGAAATGTTATGAATTTCATGGCATTTTCCGATAGAGACTAAAATTAACTTTCAAATCAGGCCACATAGTCATACTGATACTTATATAATATTAAGGGTAATACCAAGTAATACCGTTTGAACTATTTTGTTGGTATTAAAAAGTAATCGTAAAATCAAAACGATTGGGCTTCGGTCGTTATACACATCAAATCACTAAAATGAAGTTACCTATAATGTTTTAGTAATTATAATCCTCACTTTTAGCCACTTTTCTCAAAACATAATTATTCAACAGAAGTCAAGATAACATTAAGAGCATATTTATTATTAATAATGCGTTAGAAATATGAAATAGTTGTTGAGGTACACTTGTTAAGTACATGCAGCTCCTGCAAATACACTCAGTGTCAAAAAAATCACACATCTCAATCGTTTGGGTTGAAGCAGTATTGACCCACCACATATTAGAGAGCAGGGCACGCAGGCCGCCTCGTAAGACTATGTGTGGCACTGAGGAACCAGTGAAGTCAGGTCTATGGATTGCTACACTGCTGTCCCGCTTGCACTAGGTACTTCGCCGGGGCTATTACCCTTAATATTATATAAGTAAAAGTATGACTATGTGGCCTTATTTGAAAGTTAATTTTAGTCTCTATCGGAAAATGCCATGAAATTCATAACATTTCTCATAAAAAAGGAAATTTTAAGCAAAAGAAACCAACGTGTATCCTTGATAAAATTACAAAAAAATTAAACACAATAAAATCAACAAATAAAAGAATAAATAACTTAAAACTAAACTTAAACCCTAGTTTTTTTCTCCCTTGACCCTCTGTATAGCTTTTAGGCCAGAGAACAACCCATATGTCACCTTTACCTCCCCTTTTAAACTCGTCTAGGGTATCAAACCTAGGAAACCAGTCAAATTGCATACCCACTTTTTTCCTTTGTAACCACCGCAGACTGGCGATTATTGATTTTAAGAAAATGATTGACATTGTTTCTTAAAGTACTTTAATTGTGCTTTCAAATGATACCAATATTGATAGGTTACGATGAATAAGATTAGAGGTGTATCTGCTTGAAACGAATTTTGCGCGAGGTGTAATTTGGTAGACGCCGAATGTATGGGAACGCGTGTCAAGCGGTACTCCCCGCCTACAGGTATGTGGTTGTAGTTTGGTTATTTATTATCCGATCGTAGAAATTTAAAAAGCAACAGATAGTTTAATAATGTAGTTAAATGATTTATATAACATATTTTTTAGCTAAGTGGCCGTTTTCATTGCCTTTTTGAATCACAAAAATCAAAAAAGAGAGTAAAAAAAAAGTATTTTTTGCATTATTGTTAATTAAAAAATAACTAACAAAACTATACTTTTCACATATAAGAAATCTTAATCAGCATGTTATACGCTTTCAATTGACACCTCATTTTTCAAAATTGGATAAGGGGTTCTGGACAAATTGGCAAAAAAATGAAACCCGGGACCGCGATCTTTGTGACGTCATAGTTAACCCCCCCACAGTCTGAGAATGCGACAAGTCATTATTTCGTACTCAGTAAAGTCTACCGATCAGAACGATACCACTTGTCAGCAGTATACTCTCCAGTCACATCAACTTTTTCCGAGACCCTCTCGCCGCTCTACTATTTTGCACGCGTATCGTACGACGTTTTTCAGTACAGATGACCCTCCGAAGTTTCGACCTGGCATATAATGAACCACTTCTCGCACTAGTGCGTAAAAAAACACCATCTGTACTGAAAAAGTCATTTACAATATAGTTTGTTCCGCTTAAAATTACATAAATATCTGCAGACTAATTGATCTGACACACTTCCTAGATTAGACAAGAGCCGCAAAGAACTGACCTTATTCAAAGCAATAATAATAAACAAAAGCATATCAAAGCTCAGCCGGCTACCTGAATAACAACCGTTGACGCTCGAAACGCCGTCTGGCTTTGTTGCGCAATTGACAACGTTTCAAAATTTTTAATGTCCCTAAATCGAAAATCATTTCGAGATATACGCTTGTAGATCACATAAATATTTAAAAATAGTTTAAGTAAAGGGGAAGTGACGTCAAAAAGCTGATTTAGAGCTGCCACATGGCTGCCACTATAACTAAAAAAATCTTCCCGTTGGGATGTCACTTGAGTTTGACAGTGACACTTATCACAGTTCGTAGCAAAGATATTAAAAATTTCATGGCTTAGTCTATGGTTTGTCATTCACTATTGGTTGACAGTGACACTTGACAGTCAGACATACCGGACTGTTTAAGCTGACTGTTAAAACTTTTTTTTTAGAAATGATTTTGTCGTTTTCTTAGGTGTATGAAACAACACATGTGACGTCATAAAGCTGTGTCTTGACGTTTGTAACTTACGCTCTTTCTGCTCGAAGTAGTAATAAGAATGGATTTTCTCATTAAAATAGCAGTTTTTGGAAAAGTAAAAAAATACGTGTATCTTTTAGTATCGAGTTCTTTCAAACCAAACAATAAAAAGTAGTACTCAAAAATATGAAATGTTGCCAATAGGGAAGAGCGACAGAGATAGACTACGAAAACGATATCATCGTAAGCATTTGGCTACGTACCCTGTTGCGTGTCGCGCTCATCGATCTGGCGGACTAAATACAGCTTTAAATGCCCAGTGGCATGGTTTCGTGACGATTCTACGGTGTACTTACATAGACCACCTCAACACGGAGCATTCAAGTCAACTCAAAGTCACCACACGTATTTTCCCATAGTATTTAATATGGGAACGCATCAACGCAATCACTTGATTTAGTTGTGTCAAGGCGCGTTCACTACACTCGTGTAATTTAGGAATATTTATAAATAATTAGCTTTAGGGAGCTCAAACTTGGGCTGTTATACTCTTTACAGATGTAGTGCGAAAATATTTGCTTACTTGATATTGTTACGGAAACGTACGAACGTGTCATGCTATTTCTGTCAGTCTCAGTACAAGATGTACTGACATTGACTGAACTAGCATGACAAATACGAACGTTTCCGGAAAAATACGAAGGAAACCCTATTCGCACTACATCTGTAATGGTGTAAAATGCTACTCAATCGCGTCACTCAAATCCCAGGATTAAAAAAAAGTATTATTAAAATTAAAATACCAGTATTTTACCAGTAAAATTGGTCCATGCGCTCTTTGAAAACGGTTCATAATGCGGTGTATGTATATGGGTAGTCTATGATGGTGTATGAAGGATGTACTCACTTGACATGGAATTTAACCTGTTTAAAGATGTGGGTCGTAGATATTTTGTACAGTGAGTGTACGCAAATATCATTATTTAAAAATAGCCATTTTACCGCAAACACTTAAAATACATAGAAAATTATCACAGACCACAAGACCGCCTTTCCCAACTGAAAAGTTGTGTCAAATCACATCACACAGTAAAGATAGTTCTAATAACTTCACTTCGTTTTTTTTTATCTGGAATATAAAAATACATTGGTTAATATTCCAAACAGTATTATTAAAAATCAATTTTTTTGCAAAAAGATATTTTTGTGACTTACACGTGATCCATACTTTAATAAAATGGAAATCATACGAGAACCTTTCTCACGAATGGTATTTTTGACATTGTCGCCAACCTTACAGGAATGGAATATGTAACCTTACCATTAGGTATTATAAATATAATAGAAAGGGTCCCTCTGAAATATTGTACGCACTTTACAGTAAGGCCGGTTCTGTTTCGAAAACTTGGTACTGATTTTATCTGGTTTTGATACGATGCTGATCATATACATACAGATAAAAATCGACAATAAACCTCATTCATTTGGCTTTGATTTGTAGCGTATGTCTACCAGCTATACTGTTTTCGCGGCGTTTCGTTTTCGTTTCGCGTCGCAGAAATGCCATTGGTCTACGGCACCTGGTCACCTGGGCCAAGAAAGGTCTTCCTAAAAGGGATTTCGCTCGCACTTATTAGTTCGTATAAGGCCATTTTGTGACCCTAAATTAGCTGTCTAAAAATTTACTTTTTTCACGTCTGAATGTAGATTGTCGCTTAAAGTTTATGTAATTAATAGAGAGCGGATTCCTGGTAGCGATTTAAATATTAATGTGGATATGACTTGCATAATTTATTATTTTTCTACATACAAAAAAAACCGAACAAAAGTAAAACCCTTTTGTGAATATTGGGCAAAAGTTATGATGTAAATAAATTAAAAAAAATAAGTTGTTCTTCTTTAATATTTCTTGTGCTCATTGCACAGTAAAAACTTCTATTACGACTTAAAGAATAGAAAAATGAAAATAATTCGCTTAATGTATCCGTTATTTAGACTAAAATAATTTTCTTCAAATGTAGTTTGTTGCAAAAATTACATTAATATAAATTCAGCGGTTTTGCGGTGTGCGATGTGATAATAATAGATTGTTAGATCTTATTACATGTAAACCACATGACTGTACTTAAAAAATTGCACTAGTCATATCCATATTAATATTTAAATCGCTACATAAAATCCGCTCTCTTAGTAATTAACACAAAAACAATACTTTTATTGAAATTTCATGCTTATTGATTGTCGTCACAAAACTGACATCGAGTTAATTTTTGTTAACGACTTACGCTAATTTTGGGTCTCAAATTCTGAAAATGCCCATAAGTTTCCTCACGTAACATCAAAACGCTACCAAATTGGTTGACCAGAATCACTTTCAGTAGCCTGATATTTTTCTCGCCATCAGGGTGACCCTGATTTCATTGATTTTCTATACGCTTTCAATACGAAACCTTTTAAAATTGTAGGTAGCGCAATATTAAATCTCCGACTATCGAGAGGATGGGGCCATAATTTTAATAGGTATTTTTTAGGTTGCGAATAAGTTTAACAACTTTCGTCAAAGAAACTTGATTAGTTATAAGTTGGAAACTAGTTTAGTAGTTGAGTACTTTTTGATCAGTTTTAATTGCTCCCTAGTGTATCAGATCAATCGAACTAGCACTGATTTTGACCTTTATTAGAATAACATCTAAACTTCTTTCAATTATCATGCTCGCTCGTATAGGTATTTTCTGTATATTTTTGGCGCAGGCGAGACACATGATACACATGTTTTACATACAATCATGCCTGTATCCTATGACGGAGTAGGCAGAGCACATGAAACTACTCAAGTTTCAATGCCACTCTTGGCAAATAAAGGGTTGAAAGAAAACGAAACTGTGACACTGGAGTGACACGTTGCCAGCCTCTCGCCCACGCCACAATTTAACCCATATCCCACGGTCGCCTTCTACGACACCCACGGGAAGAAAGGGGATGGTGAAATTCTTTACCCGTCACCACACGGGACTCTTGACATTCGTTGCCATGGTTATACGGTATATTAATTCTAAATTTATTAAACTTGTTTTTTTGTGGCAGTTGGTAAAGCAGTTCTTCTAACAAACTAAATATTCAAATATTATCTTCTCGGGGATGGCACGGAACAAGAAATAGTTTGAACGACTGGTACGAATCGCGCTGTGTGACTGGTAAACACAACTTTGGAGGAGACCGTCGTAGCCACCGCTACGAAACTTTCTACGGCGTAGGAGCTTGGTAAATAACTTGCCTAAGTGAATTGCATCGCTTCTACAGTCGGTGGAAGGAAGTGCTTTAAGAAAATTATAATGTAGTAGATACGACATGAAATTAATAGCAAATACTGCTGTTAAGACGATACAGGAGGGGTCAATTCTCCATACAAACGCTCTCGACTATTTCCTTCCTGGTTTTTGAAGATAGAGCAATGATTTTTTCAACACAGATTATTATTATTTTTATCTGTGTCGGACGGTTTTGATTTTTTTGATATTTTTATTTTTATTTTTTAAGACGCTAGAGCCAATCAAAAATTTCCAAAAACGGCCTTTTTCATTGTGGCGCAAAAAAAAGGTGTGATGCTCAAGATTGGTAACAATTAGCCAAAAAAACTAAACGTTCCGACATTCTTCAGATTCTCAAATTTCGTTACGATTGATTAAGTTTTGAAGGAGGAAACAGTCGAGAGCGGAACCTCGATTTTAAAGATTTTTTCGCAATATCTTTTAACTGAGTTGTTCTTAATGGACAATTTTTTTTCGATAAATCTAGTTAATAACACTAGTATATTTAACTAAAATTCCCAAATTGAAAGGGGGGCCTTTCCATTTTAGCATTTTCACTCCTGTAGAGTCTTAAAGTGACGAAATTATTTAAGTACTACTTAATATTTACGAAGCCTTTGGCAACTTTACTTGTTGTTACTCGCAAAAGGTAACAGTGACTATTAAATTAACAGGTCATATCGCCCGACAGCAACATTTCAAAGTGCAGTGCAACATTGCAATACACATACCTAATATGGGTCCAGTTCATCAACCACAGTTAAAAGACATATCAACGTCAGCGTCACGCAACAAAAGCTTATGGAAACTCGTATGCAAAAAATAACTAACGCCAAATTCGATAACATACGGTTTGGTGGTTGCCCTTAGAATCATAACCCCTCTATTGGCCCTGTTACAGTCGGCTAAAAAAATCGTAAACTATTAATTAGGAGCGTCTTACGCAACAAATATCCACGCAAGTAATTAAGTATTTACCACTCGAGCTACTATAATATTCGTCCCCAAGGCCGAAATACACTTCAATGCCAAGGTCACTTTACTTTAAATATTCACTACCACCAAATTCTGTTCTTACCTACTTTTGT
Source organism: Leguminivora glycinivorella (assembly GCF_023078275.1). NCBI lineage: Eukaryota > Metazoa > Arthropoda > Insecta > Lepidoptera > Tortricidae > Leguminivora > Leguminivora glycinivorella. The sequence continues at coordinate 1,713,641 of NC_062985.1, read as the reverse complement.
ATGTATAGTGTGGTGTGGTCTAGCTTTGTCTAGAATTTTCTTAATTTAGGTTTTTAACCCTCGACGCATAAACGACGGGGTGTTATAAGTTTGACGTGTCTGTTTGTCTGCCTGTCTGTTTGTTTTTCTGTCTGTCTGTGTGTGTCTGTCTATGGCATCGTAGGTCCCGAACAGATAAACCGATTTAGATTGAGTTTTTTTTTGTTTGAAAACTGAGTTAGTCTATGTTCTTAGCCATGTTTCATGAAAACCACTCCACTATGTCGGGGTTTTTTTTCAAAATTTTGATTTTTGTGGTTAAGTTATTAAATATTGCAAATATTTTAAATCATAAATATATCTGCCTATATCCTAGTGGGTAGATAACTCTAAAGTTCTACCTTCATAATTTCAGACCGAAACCATTTAGGTACCTACCTATCATGACAAACATTGACATATTCGATACAAGCGAGATGATTGCCTGTCGGATATTGGTGAGAGCGAAACGTATAGAAATGTCACATAATTGCTTAACTAATGAAAAAAAAAACGCGGGCCCTCAATATTGAACCGAACTAAAAATATACGTAATTTTAAGATCCTCTTTTACATGTCCTTAGACACAATTTTGTCATGAACTGGGCATGTCGTGTTTAAAGAATTCATTCGGGCCTTTACACGCAGTGAGTCTAAATAATAGATCAGAACAGTGTGCGTAGCCAAATACACAAACGCTCACGATAATATCTCTTTCGTAGCTATCTATCTCTATCGCTCTTGCGTATTGGCGCAACAGAGCCAGACTACATTTCTGCGGCGTTTCGGTGGCGTTTCGCGTCGCAGAAATGCCATCGGCTACGGGGCCTGAGCAATTATCATGAGTTTTTCACGTTTCAGAATACGTTAGTAGCGTAAAAGTTGCGGAAAATGACATTCATTGTATGGAGAAAATGGACAGTGCCCCCAAACGGCTACTTACTGGAACCAAGGATGATTTATATAGGATTGACAATCTTCATACTAATAATTTACCTCAATTTTTAGCGCCACCTATTAAATACTATCATAACTACACTGATGATGCCTACTAATTTCTTTTTTTTAAAATGTGTAAGAATTAAATTGACCATCACTGCGTGTTTTTGGACGAAATTAACTGATATTAAAAATTCATAGCATAGCCTAATAAGCAAGTAATAACTCCCCGTTTGACCTTAGGCCTCACTAGTCGTCGTCTGCCGGCAAACTTTCTTTAATAAAACACGCTTATTAAAGCGTTTTTGTTCGTCTGACTTTAAATGCCCTCGAGTTTTTAGGGTTCCGTAGTCAACTAGGAACCCTTATAGTTTCGCCATGTCTGTCTGTCCGTCCGTCCGTCCGTCCGTCCGTCCGTCCGTCCGTCCGTCCGTCCGTCCGCGGATAATCTTCAGTAACCGTTAGCACTAGAAAGCTGAAATTTGGTACCAATATGTATATCAATCACGCCAACAAAGTGCAAAAAGAAAAATGGAAAAAAATGTTTTATTAGGGTACCCCCTACATGTAAAGTGGGGGCTGATATTTTTTTCATTATATATCACACGTTGGGGTTGGAATGAAAAAAAATATCAGCCCCCACTTTATATATATATATATATAAGTATATATATATATATATATATATATTGTTATCAATAATGAAACCTACAATACAATGCGCCAATAATTTCCACAAGTTTAAACAGTTTAAACACCATAAGTAAACTATTTTATTCCAGTATAATATACTCGTATAACTTCAGTCCCATTCTAACCAGTACCTACTTAATTTTCTTGAACCTCTCAATTCTCAGTTGGCTCAGTTCCTCCAATTAACAAAAGATCATTTTAATTGCCCCGGCCATTGACCCCAGCCCGAGTCATCCAGGTTCCTTATTCGACTCGCATTAACTGACAAAGCGTTAGTATAAACTGTTAAAAATCAACAAAAAAGTCAAAGTCATTGTCGCATGTTGATTTTATCGAATCTTTGAATTAAAAAAAAAAGGTGACAAAAATCCTACTTTGTTTTATTACTACTATGCGGTTTGCAATCGTTTGGTTTGGTTTGATTGCAAATGTCTAATTTGCACAACTTGTGATTTTATTCACATACCTATATAGATAATCAATACGTAGCGTCAGTTTTGGCAAGTCTAATAAAGCTCCAGGACATTATAACAGCAGTTAAAAGGTTTCTTACACTTACAACGGTTTTATTAGGACGTGCCCCGTACAATACGAGACTCAGGATGGGAGTTCTCAGATTAACCATGTCCGGAATTTTCGCACGAAGTCGCCGAATAAAACGTATTCAATTAAAACCTGCCTCGTAGCCGAAAGGCATTTCTGCGACGCGAAACGCTACAGAAACGCCGCCCAAAGGTAGTCTGGCTCTGTCGCGCCAATATGCAAGAACGATAGAGATGGATATGTAGCTACGAAAGAAATATTATCGTCAGCGTTTCGTGAGCGTTTGTGCATTCAGCTACGCACACAGGTAGTTTTTGTGAAAAAAATACAAATGAGATTTTAAATATTTTTTAGTTACAAACATGATGAAAAATGAAAATTATGGTGAGAGGTATTCTCCATAATGGCATCAGCGCCGTTAAAAAGGCCTTTATTACTGAGTAACGATAAGATATCCAGAAAAGTTTATTAATACGTTAATACGTTAAAACCTTTCGGGTTATTCAGATCAGACCCACGGTGTATACTAGTATGTTGACGTTGATGGAAAGCCACAACGGGACAGGTGAAGCTAAAAGCCTGTAACGCATTAGATCTACATTAGAGGCTAGTCTACAATGGCGATGAGTCAGCCAGCCAATTTACTGGCGGAACTGCGATAGCCGAGTATTAGCATATCGCGTGTAAAGCCTCCCTGGAGGACTGCCAAAATGGCACACTATAGCAGTGACTTGCAGAGGAATAGTGAAGGGTGAAGTTTTCAATGTAGCTGGGACCTCAAGGTACTCAAGGTGTAGAATTCATTTATAAATTCGCCATGGACTTTTGCAGCTAATTGTACTTAGATAACGTCAGTTCTCCCTACCGCTTTTTAACCCCCGACTCAAAAACGACGGGGTGTTAAAAGTTTGACGTGTCTGTCTGTCTGTCTGTGGCATCGTAGCTACCGAACGGATGAACCGATTTAGATTGTTTTTAGGGTTCCGTAGTCAACCAGGAACCCTTATAGTTTCGCCATGTCTGTCTGTCCGTCCGTCCGTCCGTCCGTCCGTCCGTCCGTCCGTCCGTCCGCGGATAATCTCAGTAACCGTTAGCACTAGACAGCTGAAATTTGGTATCAATATGTATATCAATCACGCCAACAAAGTGCAAAAATAAAAAATGGAAAAAAATGTTTTATTAGGGTACCCCCCCTACATGTAAAGTGGGGCCTGAATTTTTTTTTGATTCCAACCCCAACGTGTGATATATCGTTGGATAGGTATTTAAAAATGAATAAGGGTTTACTAAGATCGTTTTTTGATAATATTAATATTTTCGGAAATAATCGCTCCTAAAGGAAAAAAAAGTGCGTCCCCCCCCCTCTAACTTTTGAACCATATGTTTAAAAAATATGAAAAAAATCAAAAAAGTAGAACTTTATACAAACTTTCTAGGAAAATTGTTTTGAACTTGATAGGTTCAGTAGTTTTTGAGAAAAATACGGAAAACTACGGAACCCTACACTGAGCGTGGCCCGACACGCTCTTGGCCGGTTTTTTTTTTGTCTGAAAGCTGAGTTAGTCGGGAGTGTTTTGTGGTTAGGTTATCTGTAGTATCGCGACAGAGCTAGACTGCATATCCTTGCCACGTAGCCTCAACGATTGTCACTACCGGGTGGCCTATTAAGGAAGAACGAAAATTAACAGATCAATTTGATTCAGAAATTCAATCACGATTCAAATTCTTTGAACATTTCCATCGCCATCACTTAGATGGCTGGCAGTCCTCAACTGTGCGTTTCTCCAGAAACTTCCTGCCCCGCACAGCTAAACTGTGGAATGAATTGTCGCCTGCGGTATTTCCGGACCGATCAAATCTTCAAGAAAAGAGCGTACACCCATCTTAAAGGCGGCAACGCACCTCCAACACCTCTGGTGTTTCGGGTGTCCATGGGCGGCGGTGATCGCTTACCATCAGGCGACCTGTCTGCTCGTTTGCCTCCTATCCCATAAAAAAAAAACATTTTTGAATCTACAAAGTACGTAGTCAAATGCACAGACGCTTACGATGATATCGTTATCGTAGCTAAGCTCTTTCGTATTCGTGCAACTGAGCCAGAAAGCGTTTCGTTCAGCGTCTAGCGTCTTTTCGGCTGGGCCGGCTGATGTGTTCCATTTGGCATGACTGCATAATCAAAGAGGGAATTTATTCTGGTTGACTACAACCTGGGGCGGCTCACTCCGCGATCCTATCGCCGCGCTACAAGTACATGCCGGCGGCCGCGAGTTCGCGGCCTATTTAGTGGCGACGACCTTCGCGCGGCGCAATATAATTCAATGTCGGCTGCACGCGTGCGGTCCGTTTGTTAATGTAGGTAAGAATTTATAATGGCGGCTTTTTGTGAACTTCAAAGGAGTGAGCCTTCTGTACTTGTACTATTATATATTCTGTGCTACAACACCCGTGTTGGCTAAGCGATGGAAATCAGACCATGGCCAATGTCAAGTTCCAGCAATGTCAATGTTTGGACCAAGGTCTAAGGTAATCTTGGATCTTGATACGGCCAGTCTATTACATTATGGCCGAATGTTACAGACTGCCCTTGAATGACACCCTTTATGTGTGTGAATGTTATGGAGCTGAGGGTGATTTTAAAGACATTTTAACCGAACCGCGATACTGATTTTTGCACACAGTTATAGTTCTTCAAAATATATTTTTGTAAAGAAGCAGATAGGAACAGTCACCGGCAATAATATTTCAAAGGCTGCAAAATAATGTGTCTACAACTCTACATATATGATCCCAACGCGATACTCAGATTTATTCTCGTCTCCAAAACCGTTCTAATCAAGATCTCGAATCTAAGGCCATGTCACAAACAGACCCTACTCATAGTGTTGTATTCCTGCCGCTGAGTAAGGCTGCCAGAGCTCAACGAGGGGGCGGTGTGCTGGTGACGGGAGGACCTATACGGAACTAATTTGTTCCGTCTATTGTCTTTTGAGTCGTCGGCAACCCTGACCCTCCTTGGAACTTGGAAGGGAGTGTACACGTTTCTAATGGGTTGGCAACGCGCATGTGACACTCCTTGAGTTGCAAGCGTCCATAGGTTACGGTGACCGCTTTGCATCAGACGGACCGTATGCTTGTTTGCCACCGACGTAGTATTAAAAAAACAGCAAATCCTCAAAATTGTATCAGCAAACTCCTCACACTCCTACCAGGGCCCCATTTAATAAACAATACAAATTGTAAATTGTACCGACAATTTACAATTCTACAAGCTTCTGTTCAATAAAAATTACAAGTTACAAATTTGTCATAGTGGAAAATTTACATAATTATAGGAGTTAAGCTACAATTTTACATATTTCTGTTCAATAAACATTTTCACTTGACAGGTGATTTTTAACAATTTTGTAAGGAAATGTGCTTTATTGAACATATAATTGTAATTACAAGTTTACATATTATGTAAACTGTAGTACAATTCTGACAGGAGATTAATCCTGTGTCAAAACTCGGTTTGAAGTGTGCTTTACGATCTGCATAATCAAAAAATATGGTTCTAACAACTAGTAGTGACAGTAATGGTAAGATTATGAATATGGACGATTTTTTCGTAAAAGGATACGTTTTACTTTGGATGTAACGGATTTTACGTTCAACGAAAAATTCCGGGTGAGCAAAACTACCGTCGAATATTTACTTTTAAAAATAGGGCAATAGGGCAAATAGGGGGTTATCTTCAAAGTGAGACTAATACTTACTACAGATTTTGTGTGCGTTGCACTGGATGAGCTGTGGCTCTCAATATCATGTGGTAGCAGATGCACATGGGTATTCTAGCCTTTTTTATACATATTTAAAGATTTCAGTTGCTCGGCAATCTCTTTTCATTTCTTTATTTTAATCTCGTGTGTTTAATTTTTCACTAAACAGACCAAATAAAATATCCTTATTTACGTAAATGAGTAGAGATTGAATTTTAATTTTGTTGTTGATTTCCATACTTAATGTTAAACAGTTAAACGGTAAACCAAATTATTGAGAACTTGTTGAAAATTTACATTTTATGTAAATTGTAAGTTACTATTACAAATTTGTGAGTACAATATTGTCATTGTAAACTACAGGCGTTTTTTACATATTTAAATGTTTATTAAACGGCTTTTACAATCGTTACAATTGTACGTTTTCTAATTGTAGGTCTCTTACTTATTTGTAGGTTTTATTAAACAGCACTTGTAGCAAAACTTTACAAATATGTCACTTTTTTACAAAATTGTTGAATTGTAATGTTTATTAAATGGGGCCCAGGTCATAACAGACAACAATGTCATTACATTCCTATACCTTTAGTCCATTATTTACATCCATCGTTAAAGCTGCCCATTCGACAGACACTTTTGAGGGGTTAATGATTCCCCACGGGGGTACTTCCGCACAAAATGGCGCAGTGAGTTAGTAACCCTATAAGAAATGAAAAGGTCGTAAGTACCTTATAATACTTATACCCTTAAGACGTTGTTGTTAGGTTGTGGAGTAATAGGTGTTTCGCCGCGTATTGCCTTGGTAAAATTATAGGCAGGTGAGGTGATGGGTCACCCCTAGTGATGTAAGGTTTATTCTGAGACCTGCGTTAGATTATGTTGTACTGTACCCTTTCGTTTAGATTAAAAGTACGGGCCTGCTTTCGACAATCCCAACTCATAGCACCCACCATACCGAACTATCAAAGACATATCCTAATTACTTTTAATAGTGATTTTCTAGGCACAAAATACTTAGTAGAATCATCATATCAAGGAGTACTGACAATTTGTGGCTTTGGTTTTGTTCTGTAAGGTGCTTACATGTCGTAAAGTATTTTTCCTTCTCAATTCTCAAATCTTAAGTATTGAAATTACACTCTGTTAAGATCTGAATTAATACTTTATTTTCCTTAGAACTAAATAAAAAATAATAGGTACCTACTTATATGTGTTTCTCCTACTTTCTTAAACTTTTGTAAGTCATAATCACTCGCGCGAAAAGAAAAACTGCCGACTTGATAAGATAGGCTGACATAAATTGGATTCCATAAATCTTTATATAAAATAATCCCGTAAGGCCCTCATAAAAAGTTGTTGACTGAACTTAGGATCCAGACAACCACATAACTTTAGCATTTAGGCACAAAACTTCGCGATCTATAGTTATATTGTTGTTATATGTACCTATGTAGGTTTGGTTAAACGTTTTTTTTAGCAAACGACGCTGATTCGTTATTTAAGTCCTATACTTGAGTCTCAATTACCTACTGAGAAAGTTTCCCATCCCAAAGGTCCATCCTTTATTTTCTAACTTAGCGATGTCCACAGGAAATACACTAACTAGTCAAGCATGTTTAATATGTAAGTATTGAAGCAGGTTGGTAGAAAATTATAAGTTCCAAACACGAAGGTAGCAGAGTGTGTTAGCCGAATGGCACAAACGCTCTCGAAACGAAACGCTCGTAGATATCTATTTCTATCGCTCTTGCGTTTTGGCGCGACAGAGCCAGAACACCTTTCGCGGCGTTTCGTTTTCGTTTCGCGTCGTAGAAATGCCATTCGGCTACGGGGCCTGATATCATATTAGCTTTGACCTTGAAACTATACCGCAAAGAAAGCACTTACAATATAATGAAAATAATACGACATGACTCGGCCGATGCGATCAACTAGCCAAGGCCTAAAGGGCTCCGACCTGAAGTTAATAGCCAGATTCAATTAGATAAGGCTACGTGTTTTGTTACTGCTGCTACAAATGCGCGATTAGAAACCGGTATACCTTTACCCGAGCCAGATTTTGCTGGCCTTTGTGAGACTAGGTACGCACTACGCGGCTAACCGCGAGCGGCATGCCGCACAGCGGGTAGGTATGTATGATACCGGAGCCGCAAATAGTGTACGTGTACGCACTATGCGGCCGGCCGCAACCGATGGAAAGCGGTCACCGAAACCTATGGACGTCTGCAAGTCAGGGTATGTCACGTGCCCATTAGAAACTTGTAACTAACCCCATACTGTAATGTCTGTAGTTCATCGGGAATTTCTACAAAACCTCTTAATTTTGACGATAGCAGAATTAGATAATATCGTCATTCGTCGTTTGATCTGCACACAACCTCCCTTGTTTGTGTTTAGTGGACCTAATAATGCACCATTCTACAGTGTCGGACTAGCTACTTACTTACCCGAGAAACAATATTAGATACTCAGTCTGAGTCAGTTTTACAAGAAAGAACATAGTTGAGTCAGATTTTATGTGATGAGATTACTCAGCTTGGCACCCAGTTGACTGCGGATTCGATAGACTGTAAAACGTGGTGGTTCGATTTATTGCCTATGCTGTGGTGTCACCTGCGGCTTTGATTGGATCTGTGCAGTAACTCGATCGTGTTTTATTCACTCTGCGACATTCCCGTTCCATTCCAAGGCCAGTTTCTGACAGAAATATGCGAGAAAGCGTGGAGCGATGTTTTTACTGAAAATTAAAAGAATTTTATACTTGAACTTCGCTAATCGAGCAAGAGAACCGTGAGGGAGTTGGTTCTTAATAAAAACCTGTGATAAACTTTGTAAACATATTAGTTACGTGTAAGTTTGTAAAAATGCTATTAGTAGTACATAACACTTTGTTGGGCTACAACATGACACCAAATACGTGGCAGTGATAGAGAGAGACTTCCATATTAATACAACAGATCCGGCATTTCATTTCACGACTAACCACTGTATTCCCGTGCTCTGTTCGCGTGTGGACCACAGCAGTAGGCCTAGCACATGATGGCCGCGGGAGTATGTCGCCGCGAGATAGATGACACGTCTTTGTCTAATTGTATTAATGACATAAGGACAGGTAGTCTATCTCGCGGCGACATACTCCCGCGGCCATCATGTGCTAGGCCTGCAGGTATATCTGTAAGGCGGTCCCGCGGGATGGATTGTTTGCTCGCAGAATTACTAAATACATTGAAGACAAACAGGCGTGTTTTCGTCACATGGCCGCGACCCCATTAAGTTCGTCACGTTTAATATCTGTACCTAGGTATTTCTTGGAAATGTAGCATGCTGGCAATGTAGATTTGTGGACAGCAAGTTTTTTTCGCGTGAAAATAATCTGATCGGTTGCTGTCTGGACACCAGTTCATCACCTGCCTCTACGTAGGATTCATAAGAGCAACCAAAAGGTTGTCCGGAAGTCCCTATATACTCCATTCTTTTCTGAATTTTAATATCATGTTTCATTGAGAAATTATAAAGATCTCTTGAAATAAATTCGCCGTCCGATCACAAATTAAAATGAAGTAAAAAATGTAATCAGAAATGAATAGCGCCGCGACAAGCAGCTTCATTACAGTTCATCCCCCGTTTCGAGGAAACGCGTTTTCTTTATAAAAAATATATAAATCCCTCCCTGTGGCTCTGAACCTTTTTTCGATCAAGGACCAGTATTATTTTGATGGAAATATGGAGAAAACTTCTAAATATTACCTACATGCAATAACAGTGAGTCCAGTAGAATAGGAAACACTCACGGGATATAAAATAAAAACTACAATAAAATAACCATATGAGTTTCTAATGATATGTGACAGTGCGGCCGAGCACAACATGCTATTTTATTAAGCTTGTCGATAAGCACTCCTGTACAAAGTGATCCGTTGTCATAACACAGGCGATCGTCATTCTCTCTCTTATCTGCCATTGATAACAATTCGAAATACCGAATGGTTCAATGTTCTTATTTTCCTGAGTTGAGCCATCCAACTCATTATTTTCGGGTATAAACGCAAGGTTGAGGACAGCTGCTGCCTGAAGCGAGATGTAAAAGCCCCCTGTAGATTGTCGGTAGCTGTCTAGAGCGTCCTTCTACAATGATAGATTAATGTTTTACATTTTACCTTTTATTACCTAGATACTTGCTGCAATGCTTTGTTAAATTGAAACGTCGATAAAAAGTCATATATGACATGTTGTTAAAGAAATTACTAACGGATGTCCGGTCCGGTTTAGTTTAAAAAATATATTTCTTGCATCTAGAAATAAACTCAAATACTAAATCCAGCAAATCAGTCGTCCCTACAATATAAAGATAAAATAAAATAAATTAGTATTATTATCGTGAATTTCACTAGGTACCAAAATCCAGTGGAAATTCAAATTCAAAACAAATTTCTCCCAAACAGACGAAATCACCATAAAAACCGGCCAAAACTGTCATTTTCACGAACAAAAATAAACTGGAATTTATCTAGTCCGAAATATTCTGGGTGCGTCCGTAATCCAGACTTTCATTAGCTGAAACGAATTCCATATTTTCCGAAACATTAAGCTGGAAAATCCGCGATTTCCATTATGACTCCACATACTGATGACTAGAAAGTTTTTTGACAATTATTCAACCTTATTACATTAACTTTTGGTCTACAAAATGGGCAGGAGTGGGGCCCGGCCACTATTTTGTAATTAAGGATAGAAATTCTGCTAAATATATGAGAAACTGGGACTATGTCCTCTATGTTATTGCTGAAGCAGATAACAAAAGTAGGTTACGTTTTGTTAACTTTAACTTAACAGCGTCCGTTTTCATTATACTTTAGTCACTTAACAAATGACACCTAAAGTATTTCTGTCGAATCTACTTATAGAGTTTAAAGAAAATGCAAGTTGGTGCATACAACATATCGCAATATATTTTAATTTGGGAAGATTGCTAGTGACTGAAGTAAGAGAAAAAGATTTCAATAAAATTCTCCATACGATTTCATTTGTTAGACATATTTACTGAGTCGGAAGATGAATCGCCGGACATAAATATTTCCGACGACTAATTTTGACCAACGCCTCGTGCCATGGTCGTTGAACCTTAAATTTTAGGATATTAACTTTATTATTACGATACTCAAGCGCCGCCATTTGTCATGAAAAATTCAAGAATTATTCTGTATATTGAAGTAGGTGGAGATGAGCTGCGCCTATATATTTGAATTTGGAATACAGAGGTGTCCTTTCAGATTATAATTTAGTATATCTCTAATTAATTGTAGTAGGGTTATACATATTAATAGTTAAAATTAGTATTATCAATTTTATTTTCAATTCAACTATAAATATTACGCATATGACGTGTAAAAGTGCCCCTGTGGCCTATTTGCTGATTTTTTTTGTATTTTGATTTGTCTGACGGGTGGTGAATTAGTAAATATAGTAATTATAAATACAGTAAATTGTTAATTAACTATTTCATAACTTAATTTTCCTTTATAATATTTATTAATATACTGCACTGTTTACGGAAAATGAGAATAACATATTATTAATTTTATGTCCACATAAATAAATATCTTTTGGAAAGTTATTGAACAAATAAATCGAAAACACACAAAAGAAGATGATGAAGTAAGTAAATAATCGTAATATTTCGTAATAATTATGACTAGTGGACACTCACGATGATTTTAGTTGAATTAATTCATTTTGATACTTTTATCATTTGGTTGCTGGTTTGTATCTTTTGAATATGAAATAAACGTAATTTTACGTTTAAAATTCATTCATCACTTTGCATTTCGTAAGACAATGTTTAGTTGTCTTACTTAACGTTGAACATTTCAATAATTAGAGAAATGTAATCTAATTCTTTCGATACATATGCCCGTAGCACCCCGTAGCTTGCACAACTGGTATGGGTACCAGCCGCGTATAAATTTACTGGCAAATGGACTGGCATGCAAGTATTTTGTACGTGTATCGAAGGCTTTTCTCTTGAGGATGTTAAGAACAACACCAAGATGAGAACATTGAGCATCTTGTAACATGTTACAAGATCAATCATGATTTGCAACAGTTAATATATTGCTTTGTGTACATTTTTAATCCTTATTACGAGGGCATAAAGTATACTGATGGTTAGTTAAGGGTGTTGCTGTTACACCTTGCATCCCCACAACTAGGTTTACAGTCCTGCGTCTCGATGATGTAATGATGCACTATCGTGCCCCAGTTCACCACGCTAAACGCTCAATTGAGACAATTGTCGACTGAGACTGATACACCACACAATTAACACAACACAACGCGAACATTTGGACGTTAATTTTTATGGCCTTGTTCGCAATTGTTGTTGCTAACGGCATTGTATTACTTATATGTAATAAATGATAAAAATAATTAGTTTTCTAAAAATGGAATTAAAACAAAAGGAAACGCTACGGATTAAAGATTTATTAAAATAAATATTTGAATTTGGTCTCCTAAGAGCCACTTTCACCAACAAAAACGGAGGGTTAACCCGAGATTAACCTACCATTTTATATGGAATTTGACAGTTGATAGCCCACTAACCTTGAGCTAAGCGGGTGGTGCAAGTGGTCTTAAAAGTATTATTAGATAATCAGGTACCATAGGACTGATTCAAAATAGTAATGTTACCTTAACCATACATTAATGAGTAGGTGTCTTTATTCTTACATATTAATTATCGTTCCACGTGTAACGAAGGAAATGTTCGAGTTAAACGAACACGAAATTAGTTATGGAGGCTTCGATTAACTTGATATATGTTAAAATTGACAAACATTAATATTAGCACTATTAGTCGAGAATCAACCAAAGGTGTAGTGCCATCTAGACGACCATACAGTTTTCTTGATGATTTCGAGGTACGATTTCTTAGACTTTATCTGTTTATACGTTATATGTGTCTTTGTTCGTAACATAGCCATAAGAGCGACCTCTGGGGAAGGCAAAGTGTAACTTGTTATAGCAAAAATTTGAAATAAACAATTCAAGAATTAACCAAATTGATAAGATCACCTGTAACAAAACAACACAAGTGATACGGTACAGAAATGAAATCGCATTGCATCTCGAGGCAATCGTTTGGAACGCGCCGGCGCCGCTCCAGTAACACCGCGGTATTGCAATAATCCCGTGCTCTAACTAAACCGTTTGATAACGTGCGCTTACGCCGTTTTGCTGGCTGGAATCTGTGCGGAAAGAGAGGAATGTAGTTGGTTGCCTTATATCTACTCGTATTGGCGTCCGATGGTAAAACTCGTCCGATCGTAGAATCCCTGTAATGTAAGTTACCGAGGTCCCTGTTAAATTAAGACGAGAAAGAGGGGAGGGGGGGCTCCGTTGAATAAGGAAATGAGATTAGTATTGGACCCTCTACCATAAGTATACCTATCACGTTTTAGTTTCCCTGGGGCATTTTTGCGAAATAGGTAAATTTAATGTAGAGTAGGAAAGGAACTACTCAGAATCACGAGCTCTTTCGATCCTACTAGGTAAAAAAAAGCGTCCCAAATTTAATTTTTCCACTTCGTTACCATTTTTCACACACTTTGTACAGCGGTTACAAAGTGGAAAGTACGCAAAATAATAGAAAATTTTGGGACCACTTTTTTGTCTTTTGTTTTTGTCCTAGATCGAAAGGGCGCGTGGTTCTGAGTAGGAAAAAAGTAAAATTTACCTACCTTAAAAAAATTTTTTTTGGTGATTCTTCTCGCGAAAATGCCCCCTGACATTAACGCTCGCTATCGAGTTACGTGTTCTGAAAGGCTCTATCCGGGCTCAGTTGCCGCCATATCAACCACACTCCTCTTTCCGTACAGACTACTGGTAGGAAGGACTTAAGCGCCAGTAGCCATAAGGCGACTTGATTGTGTATCATTATCAGTTTGACTAATTGCTTGCTAATACATTGCATCGATAAATTGTTGCTTGAAAGATTTGACGTGCCTATGTGATTCAGTTTTGATGTCTGCATATTCTCTTTTATATGTAACTAGCTTTTTCCCGCGGTTTTGCTCGCGTTAGCAAGAGACAAAAAGCAGCCTATGTATGTCACTCTCCATCCCTTCAACTATCTCCACTTAAAAGATCACGACTATTCATCGCTCCGTTTTGCCGTAAAAGGCGGACAAACTAAACAGACACACACACTTTCCCATTTATAATATTAGTATGGATGTGTAAATTTCTAAGAACGCGACGCACTTAATTGGAATTAGATTGATAGTAGATAACGGCAGAGTCTCTAGACTAAATTTAAAATTATACCTACTTTATTATGCTATTACCTATTTTTTCTACGTGTGGTCTGGACGCGTGGGTAGTTCAGTTATTTCGGTGAAAAGGTTCAACGGCATTTATTTTTGTTTTCTTTGTGGTCCTTCAATTATCTGAACTCACAGTTGAACTAGCGTAACCTTTCCTAGCTCGCGATGTGGGTGTTCGTTAATTGTGACCTTTGTTATTTATTTGTTTATTCATACAATGAATATCAGAAATATAAAACGCAGTAAGATCTACGTAAGAAATAAGTCATTGAAGCAGCAGGTTTTGGTACATATTATAAATTAATAGGGATTTTTACGTAAAATTCTACGTAAAGATCGCTGCTTCCTATAGTTGAGGAAAACAATTCAAATTTTCGTTATTCTCTTCACCCGCCTCGCCTCTCTATCACGTGTACGTATTTGACTGAAAAGGAAACAATTTTCGCGTTTTCGGCCGTCAAACGGCCTTGATGCTTCAAAGCTTGAGTGAAAACTTGTAAAATGTTTGATGGAGTTGAAACTCTAGGTTCATGGGGTCCCAGCGTGCACAAGTTTTATGCAGAAATCAGTTTGATTGACGTATCTGGCGACCAAAGAGCTGACGTTGCGATACAGCTAAGAAATGTCACCATCTTTTATTTGGGTTTGAGCCACCGATTACCTAAGTTTGTTTCTTCAATTCGTATGCGCACTGCCAAGGAGTGGAATTCTTTGACGGCGGCTATATTTCCGAGCTCATATAACCCGGCAGCCTTCAAATCATGGGTGAACTGGCATCTTCTGGGCAAGCTCACTCCATCGTAGGCCTTTGGCTAGTCTGTGGCCGAGAGTAGGCCCATTTATAATAATAAAAAAAATGTTGCTTGGTTTTAGTTTCCATATGTAAATGTTTTCATGTAAGTTACCATCCAATTCTGTTTGTTCCAGCAATGGAGGGCGGCGCGTGGTGCGCCCGCGACATCTCGCTGCGCGCGCAGAAGAAGTTCCTCTCGCGCGTCGGCGGCTCCGCCAGCGCGCGCGCACTTGTGCTAGACGAGCACGCCGCCAAGCTGCTCGACCAGGTAACAAAATAATACATTAAAAAATCCTTTAACGCAGACTGACCATGTTGGGGTCTCCCCAAACCTATCGACGCGACCAAAAATCGCTGGTTAGTATGAATGAACATGCGTAATACGTATGCGTTCAGCGATGACGACGCGTAGGCCGCGTCAATAAATTTATGTTTAGGGAAAACTTTGCTCAGCAGAATTATCAAATTCAGAATTATCAAACTAGCCATCCGGTTGACCATCTTGTTGACCGTCTATATTGTGTTTGTAGCGGCGAAATAAAAAACTCTTTGTGTATGATTCCAGTTCCTCTGCGTACTCCGGTCCCGAGTGGAGAAGCGCGAAGCTGAAAAGATGGTGAAGCACGTGATCAAAGCGGCGGTCAAACTCGGCGTGCTGCGGCGGCACTCGCAGCTTCTGTCGGCTGACGAACGCGCGCTCGACGCCTTCCGTTCCAAGTTCCACGTGAGTACACAGCTAGTTTCCAGAGACGCGTGAGAACGCAACAGGGCATTTCAACACTTTTTTACCAAAATAGGTACCTAAATTTAATGTTTTTCCTAATCAGAATCACGAGCCCTTTCCATCCTACTAGGCAGGAAAAAGCGTCCCAAATGTAATTTTCCACTTCGTTTCTATTTTCAAAACACTTTGTACAGCGGTTACAAAGTGGAAAGTATGCAAAATAATAGAAAATTTTGGGAGCATTTTTTGTCTGTCGTTTTTTATCCTAGATCGAAAGGGCTCGTGATTCTAAGTAAGAAAAACATAAAATTGACCTACCTTGAAAAAACTTTTTTTGGTGATTCTTCTCGCGAAAATGCCCAACAATCAACCCTCTCAGACCACAGAATAGACAATAATAGTCAGAAGTCAGAAATGTTGGTCGACACAGAATTTGCAGAGCATGATAGACCTCTCACATTTCCCCTAACAGCGATTTGTTCATTAGAGCTGTAGAACCATAGCCTTATGGTTGATTGTAGTTGTCCTTGCTGTATTCTTCGATTTATTTGGAAAGCCTGGCTGAGTTAGTTAATATTTGAGATTTCAGATTTTTATTCATAAAACACAGTATTTAACATGACAAAGTAGGTACATAAACAATTTGCGTGGGAACTAGGGAACGCTAGGAAGAACGCAGTTTTTAATAAATATTTTACATTATTGTTTTCAGACTGTGCTGATGGCAGTGGTATCGTTCTGCGAAGTGGAGTTCTCCTACGATCGTGAATTCCTTCAGGACGCTCTTCGCGAGTCGCATCAATCACTAAAGTAAGTATCATTCACAACAAACTTATTATTGAATCTACTGGGTAATGGTAGTTCAATTGTTTGCTATTTACAATGATTGGCTCCTGCTCGAGAAAATATGTATAATATGATAAGTAATCCAGCCATCACCTTACGCGACAACATTTTCATCTTCATCACTTAGATGGTTGGTAGTTTTTAACTGTGCGTTTCTCCACAAACCGCTTACCCGTGAGACTATCAGGCGGCCTGTCTGCTCGTATAAAGAAAGTTCGAGTAGTTCAGTTTCAAAACAACGAATTGCACTTTCCAGATCATCCAAATCTAGAAGATTACTTTGCTAAGCCGGGAAAATTCACGCGCTCTTCGCGAATTAGCAAAGTAATCTTATCATGGATTTCCGCAAAGTAACGTCCGATTCCATCGATTACTTTCCAGGTCAGTGGTAGAACGCCACCTCTCGGACAAGTCCGTGTCCCGCCTCGCGGGGGTATTCGCGCTCGTCTCCCGCGCCGACCTCCTCGACTCTCTCTTCGCCGGGCAAATCGACGCCGACGTGCTCAAGCTGGCCCGCATGCTGCGCAAGGAGCTCGACCGCGGCCTCCTATAATCCACCCGTCCAAAGGTCTGTGTCCAATCTCTAGCGGGAATAACCCCCGAATCAAGGATATATCGGGACTGACAATCCCATACAAAAAACGTGTACCTCTTAAATGGATAAATGACTAGATGATGCTATATCACAGCCTGGAAGTGGCAAAAAATCATTTTCACCAATAATTTTGCGTGTTTTTTAACAACAAATATCATTAATAGCATTCAATGCACATTTAAATTTTGTAGGCCTGTTCAACGTAGTTAATGATAGGTGGCGCTGAAAAATGGAGGTACGATGCTTAGTATGAAGGTTGTCAATCCTTTAAATCATCCTTGCCCCGAATCGACGTGGGACGTTATCCTCACAAATGGGGACTTTTCTATGTGACGAATTTTTTGCACTGTAGGAGGAGTTCTCGGTAGATAGTTCTTTAACACTTTTCTTAAAGATGTCACGGTAGGACGGGGAAGCCGAATTGGTGTCGAGAACCAATGTTTAGCGGCTTCGCATGACATTGCCACGAATAGATCTTGCTTGAGCCTAATCTCACTATTTATATGTTATTTTTACACGTTTTTAATTTTTGTACCGCTTGAATTATAAGTATAAAACTCCCGTGAGACTCAGACATATTTAAAAATATTTTAAGCGGGTTACTCACGTCTTAAGTCTAAGCTCCTCGGAAATGGAGCGAAACATGTCGAGCGTTATATCGACTTAATACGTGAGGAACCCGCTTGAAATAATTTTAAATACGGCTTAATTAAGTGTAATTTTGAGCGAAAATGTATAGTAATATTGAACTACTGATAATTTTTTGCCATAAATTGTCTTGTCAACATCGAATATTGGGAAGAAATTATGAGTGCATTTTTACTGCAAAACATGAATACTCATAAAATATTAAGTCTCATTGGTAAAAAGCTATGCGCAAAATAATTTTCTTCCGATTACATTTATGCAATATTTTTAAATAATTGAAATCCGTATTAGATTATGCATATTAAACATATCTTTTAGATAAGTAAATGTATAAATTCTGCTGGCGATTTCAATGAATCATGTCTCATGTAAGACAAATTAATGGAGGAATATGAATATATAATTTTTTTGCTGAGCAAAAATTAGCCTACAATTTTATTTAATCCAAATTTGTGTAACGAAAACATTTCACTCATTTCACGTGCATTTCGTTACACAAAGGAAAAAGACTTTTTTTATTCAAGGCTTGCCGTCTCGTTTGCCAGTATTCTACATGACGTAGTTATAAGTTTATAAAATGACATTAATAATAGGAATAATTGTTTTGATTGCTATAATTTATTAGTTTTATGTTGTGAAGTCGGTCTGTTGAATGGTTTAATGTTAGGTAATTAAGGTTAGAATGCATTTAATAGCTGTACCTAAATGTGATTTCAATGTTTATCGGCGTTATTTTATCGGATTTATGTTAGACTATAAGAAGGGAGCTCCTACCATGAGTTTCTGACGTTTTAGAATACGTTACTCGAGAGCATAAATGTCAAGAATATGTAATTTTTGAAAAAAAAAATATGTAATTTTTATTTTTTTATGTAAAAAAAAAAGTAATTTTTGATTCGAGACTTCTGTTGCATGATGTGTCTGTTGATGCAACTGGCCCTAAGTAACCGTTTGCGGACGCTGTTCGCCTTCTTAGGAAACGTACCCAAACTACGCGACACGTTTAGGGGGAGGGGGGTCGTCAAAATACTACCCTTGGTCACAGAGGGGGAGGGGGGGTCTAATTTCTTGTCACGTAACCAGTGGAATATTGGCCTAGCCGTGGCCAGCACTGGGACGCATATATATGCTGGTGATGAGTCTTGTGAGTGGGGAGTCTTGGCATATACTACGCTTGGTCACCCAGGGGGGGCAAAAAACGGCACAAATATGGTCACGTAGTTTGGGCATGTTGCCTTATAACGATTGTGTTTTTCCGTGACGTTTATGTTATCAAGTAACGTGTTAAAACTCACGGTAGTCATACAGTTACCAACAAGCCTAAAACATGACATAAACTGAACTGATCTAACGAAATTGTCTTAGTTGGTTGAAAATAATCTAAGTGTATATTTTAATTTAATAACAATACCCAATTTTAAAACTTTAATAGCGACATAATTGTAATGTTAAATACAAATTGTCCAAATAACAATATTTCGATATTATCTACTGTACGTATTAAAATATATCGATCATTTTATCCATAGCTGTGTGTACGATATACTCTCTATATCAACTGTATTGGACCAAAACTATATCGCCACGCAGTCAACATATCTGATATAACAGTCATATCTCATTTTGTATTAGCAATAATAATTTAAACTTTTTGTAATCGAAATTATTTCGGTTGCGTATTTTTATGGGATTATATTGTTATATTTTTGTATACTAAGAAGTTACAATAGGACATAAAGACGATAACTCATACAACTAACTGACAAAGCTTAGAAACACGAACGTAGGCCATAATTTTTATTATATTTATGTACCTACAGTACCGGTCAAAAATTTAAGTTCACTCCTTGTTTTCAGTACAATTGACTGCTTTAGAGAGATAGTTTTTTGTAGTTCAGACGTCAAAATTTGTTTCGTAAACAATTTATATTTTTTTAACATCTGTTTCCCTCAAATCTTATAGGCTAAATAATTATCTGGCTAAAACTGTGTTTCGTGTAAAGATGTGTCTCAATTAGTGGCAAAGGCAAGGCCATAAATATAACTAGCATTTTGCCGTCATGTTTATTAGATTTTAGTGAAAGAAAGGTACGTGAATTGTGTGTAACTAGTAAAACAAATCTCCACAAAACAATAAATATAAGTTGAAAACATATTTCGACTACCAAACCGAAGATAATTATCGTACAAAAGTACTCATTTGTACCGAAATTAAAGGGTGAACTCAAACTTTTGACCGGTACTGTATATAAATGTATAACAAAAAGGAACACCATGACTTTGTAATTTAAAAAAATTTGTTCCTTTGTGTAACGGAAAACAAATTACTTAGAAACATTTTCGTTACACAGTGGAACTAATCATGTTTTAAAAATAATGTTTACCTATGTGTTTACTTTGTAACATCACAGTATACAAGTAAGTAATTTATTTAAAACTACTTTTAAGTTAGAGCACGTAAGATCACTTGCTATGTCAAACTGTAGCCTGGTATTGTCAATTACTGTGTACAGGCGTAGTCAAACGTTTTGTATAGAACATTTCATGCAAAAGTGAATGCAAAACTGTATTGTCATCTACATTACATTGAACAGTAGTAACACAAAATACAGTAACAGAAAAGTCAAATGTTCTTAAAATAAAAGTGCCGTGTAAAAGGAAGGAAGTCTTAAAATATTGCACGAAAAAATCTTGCCACGTTTTATTATTCCTGTAGGTTTCACTAGGTTACTAGTCAGTTTCAAAAAACTTGGAAGATTTTTTAAATAATATACTCTACGATGTTAGCTCATAATAGCTACTTGGTCCTTTTTTATCTACGGCTTACAAGAAGTCTTTTTAAATTATTTGGCAAGCCATTTCCGTGCCATTTCCGTATTGAAAGGCAGTGCTTTATTCTACTGACGAATTGGCTTTGCCAGAGTACAACATAAGATACTTTTGTAAATACCCACTCGTCTGCACAGTAACCTGCTACAGGTGGCTGTCATAGCTAGATGAATTCAAAGACGTCCAGGTAGGGATTGTATTAAAGTGACAATATAAATGTGTAGGAATAATTTACTTTAGTTACTCTCTACTTGGTGTTATGTTAGCGTCCGGATGGGGTGATTAAATTGACAATATGATCAGGAAAAAATGACATCTTTCTCATGTAGGAAAAATATAATACAAACATATTTTGCTAGTGGAATCGGCGCGGCAATCCCGTTTTTGCGTCCACATTCGCCTTGATTGTATTGGCAATTTCATCAGATTGTATATTTTCCGTCTGGACTGACCTTAACTCAGATCGATGAGATACTTAAAACCATTTAAAACGTGTCGCACAGCGACTTTTATTTTGGCACAAGACTCTTTTATACGGCGCGCAAACTCGCATGCGATTTTAGATAAATTGCGGTTTGTTGAGGTTATATACCATTCGGCACACTAAAGAAATAGGTACTCAATCTAATGAAACTCGCATGCGAGTACCCACGCCGTGTAAGGGTTCTCAGTTGTGTCTCGTGATTGAAGTACTTTTGTATCATTGTCTTGTCTGATCGGTAATACATAAGGTAAACTTAACGCTTCTTATCTCATATATTTTACACGAGTCGCTTTTTTACACGTTTCGACAAACATTTGGTTTCGTAGTCACTTTTTTATTGAAACCAGCGAAAACTTTAAAAATACGAGTACGTATCTTTTTGCTGTTCTTGCTGGTCGCAAAATATTTAACTTGCAATTTTACCTTTAAGAAAACACGTAGACATCACTGAGCTTATACGGACATTCTTTGTTGTTAGTGACAGTTGTTCTTATGTTGTTAGTGACACCTTCAAAATCATCGTTGAATTGCTTTTAAGAATATTTCGACTGTACTGTTTCAGCAGGTTTTTTACATATCTTCATTTGTAGTAGTGTAATTGTCTTTAGATGTTTCCAGACCTTCAAACCTTACACCAATCTTAAGGCTGGCAACGTGTTTCGGGTATCCATGGACAGTTATTGTTTGACGACCGGTCTGGGCTAGCGCGTAGTGACCCTGCCTGGTAAGCCGCGGTCCCGGGTCGAATCCCGGTAAGGGCATTTATTTGTGTGATGAGCACAGCTATTTGTTCCTGTCATGGATGTTTTCTATGTATATAAGTATTTGTATATTATATATATCGTTGTCTGAGTACCCGCAACACAAGCCTACTTGAGCTTACCACCGTTGGGACTCGGTCAATCTGTGTAAGAATGTCCTACAATATTTATTTAAAAAAAAATGTAGGACATTCTTACAATATTTATATTATATTATATATTTACTATCAGGCGACCTGTCTGCTCGTTTGCCACTTATGTCATAGAAAACTGCATGTTTTTGAACGAAGCTGAGACCTTTGCTCTGCTTTGTCGAAAAGCGTGACACTGAAATTAACCGTATTTTCGGATACACTAACTTTGCGACTTTGAAGTTGTCACTATAATGGACTTCGTCAAAATAAGTTTCAAAATTAGCTACTACTATGTTTGTCGTTTTGATTGAATCAAACTCGAATATCTAAAAGATGTCACTATACTTTAGTGAAATTGGTCTCAACTAAGTGTATATTTCAAATTTGTTAAGCTGTGTTATATGTATGTATAAGATTTGATATCAAATATACAATTGATAAGAGATCTTATTTGTTTTACTATCCCTCACTCCATTTAAATGTTTTGTTTTGAAAAGAAGTGGCCCGCCGAGTTTCTTGCCGACCTCTCAGTTGGAGGAGGGTACCCCTCCAACTGAGGGGCGAAGTATCTTCTTAGTAGTCTGTGGGGGGGACAGAAATCTTCTCGAGGCTGAGGCGTAGGGTTAGAGCCGGCGTAGCTTTATTTGACGTTCATATGCACATTGTAATAGGTATGCCTACTTAGAAAATAAATATCTCATTTCATTTCAAGAATTTAAAATTCGAAACTTCTCCCACCGTCCTATAAGTACAAATCGCATGGATGTGTACATGCATAATAATTATTAACCAACCAAAATAAACGTCTAACACTAGGGATATTTTGAAAAGCTGTGAAGTGATATGTCTACAGATGTATGTTGTTTTGAGTAGGTATACAGTTACACAGTTTATTAAGTGTTAAAATGCTAAGGTACCAAGTATCCAAGTCATACAATGTCTTTGCCAAGGAGTGGAATGCCCTGCCTGAGTCTGTGTTTCCACATCATGAGTACAATCCAGGTCTCTTTAAAGTAAGAGTAAATAGGTATCTCATAGGTAAGCGTGCCTCACCGTAGACCGCATCATCACTTACCATCAGGTGTGATCGTGGTCAAACGTCTACCTATTTATACTAAAAAAATATATCGGAATAAAAAAAATTAGCACTTCTCTCTTGTGGGTTGAAAAAGCACAAATAAAATAATCTACTTATCGTGTCGCGGGTAATAATAAAACGCACAATTATTGTGAAAGCACCAGTCAATATATTATTCACTAAAATCTCTTAGTATACAAACATGGTAGGTATCAGTGGGTGACATCGACACTAATACAATGTGAATACAATACACGTGCGGCCAACGCGGGATACTCGAGCGTATAGTGTAAGGACTTGGACATATTTTACACACGTACATTTTAACTGGATTACCTTTGGAATGCTGATTCAACACACTAATTTACCTATGCTCTTATGCTGACGAAATGACATACATATAATTACGATAGACATTTGATAACATGGTTTTATGTGTGTCATTCATAGGGTTGTGACATATAGAACGAGAAAAAAATACGGTTTTTACACAATGCGAGAACTCGCATACGAGTTTCAGTCTATTGTGGCATTTGATTGGCTGAAATGCATCTAACTTTAACAGGCCGCAATGTAAGTAACTCGTATGCGAGTTCGGGCGCAGTGTAAATTGCCCCTACCCCTAGTAGTATCATCAATTTGTGATTTCACATTATACTCTAAGATGGTATTTAATTGGTACAATTATATGTTTTCCAAGTCCAAACACTTTCAAACTTATCAACTAACAAAGACTTGCTCTTTTGAAGAGCTTCGCTACACACTCGATTTATTTAAAAGTAAGAAAACAATCGTTGCAGTTTTGAGATAGTTTCTATAATTCCCACATTAAATATCGATTAAGGTCAACTCGAATTCAATCGAATTCACGTCATTGGTTATCCAAAATGATGGATTAAAATGTGTAGTTATGTAATTAAGGCCAAGCATGTTTGAAATTTAATTTGTTCCATTGTGTAACGTAAATGTTTCACGTAAACATTTTAAAAGTAAGAATAAGCATATTCCATATAATTTCGACTGAATATTAGGTGACAGTATTTGGCCCATTTATAATTTAAAAAAAAAACATGTCACGTCTTTACGAAGCAACATAATTATAAGTCAATGGTTTCACAAAGTTAGTAGGTATGAAACTTTTCGTTACACAATGGACATGTTCAGGTTTTCATTGTAACTTTTTATCCATCAAAGTTTTGAAAATGGCGTTTATTTGTGTCACAAGCTTTAAATAAAAACATTATGATCTATGAATTCGTAACTTTTAGTTCTTAAGTGTGTACTTACAATAAGAATTGAATGAAACCGTTATTCACTAAAGCATGACTATTTACATTTACACCAAGGAATGTCGAAGTATGGAGTATCATACAAGATTCGTTAGCATAAGGGGCTTCTAAATCGGCCATATTTTCACTGCAATATGTGGCCTACCACTATTGGCGTCCCTCTCTTACTCACATGTTAGAGAAATACATCAACAGTAGGCGGCCCACAGGTATTGGTGAAAATATGGACTTATAATATAATCATACACAGAACTTTGATTACCTAGTGCTTTCAGCAGGTACATTCAATCAAGCTCAATTTCATACCAATAAAGCTAACTGCAAAGTGGTATCTTTCTATTTTGTACTTTTAAAATGCACAGGGGGGAAAAGACAGAAGCGCTTATGAACATAGTGGAATATTTATGGCTTTCTTTAACAAAAGGCTTCTTATAGTATCATAAATTCCATCAGGAATTGAGATAAAATGAAATGAGCCGCATGAACTCTTCTCTTATGGAAAACCACATCTGTAGCCTGCGTTGCGTATCGTGCAATTTTATTGTCACAACATGGAAAAGTAATTAAATTAGATAATTTTATTGGTCATGACTATTTTCATCATTATCTAGTCGTAGTCGTGCCAAGCTATGTCGACGGCGATTTTGATAGTCTCGTCAGTGCAAGGGCTAAAGTAAACGTCATACCTTTATAAATGTTAGGATTTAAAATAACACTCAGAACGGCGGAGCTGTCAAAAACGCAGTCATTTAAGCTAGATATCGGTTCTATGTTCATTTAATTTAAATAAATTGTTTCGTTATTTGTTTGAAAGTTCGTGAATATATATTTATGTAACGTAATTATTTTATATTACCTTTCAATCATACTTCTGATAAATTGTGACACTAAATATTAAACACTTAATATACTTTCTAATGAGACGATGGTTTTAAAAGATTTTGGAATTTCCGCTTCTTTTATTTGAGTTGATCTTACTATTAACCATATCTACGTTTTTTTTACATGCATGATTAAATAGTAATTAAAACTGTTTTTTTATAAACGTGGATATTAATGGGCTTATAAATATACACTTAATTATTGTAGAAGTAAAAGATTTATTCTACATCCACGAACTACTAATGTTAGTATAAAATAGATTGATTTCCCTATCCTAACTCCATATACATAGTATTTTCTTCTAACTGATAGTTGAGTATTGATGTTAAACTGTAGATGCTTTTAAATTATAAATACCTACTTATAAATAATGTTGTCTATGCTTAAATAGATTATGATTAAATAAATGTTTAACATTGAAATTATATTTAACGATTCAATTAAAACTTTCCTTATATAGGTTCATTGTAACGAAAAAAAGTAATTTAATGTATTAACGTTGATAATTTATTATAATTTCAAAAGTAAGGATTACTTTGAAATTATACTTGAGTAAATATTATTATCTATTGTATTTAATTAATTCCTTTTTGTTCCAACGAAACCATACATCTATAATGTGTACGGATAGCATTCGTTCAAATGGAGAATTTCTCTAGATCAATAAAAGTTGTACTTACATTCCTAAAGGTAACATAGATCAGTAAAGCATAGACAACAATAATCAATTTACTTGTTTATTTTGCTTTAGAAAGAACCACGTAATGAAGGTAGCTATTAGCAGGTGTTGTGTTACCTTTACATTTTTGCGCCCTACTTTAATTATTTGGGTCTTTCTACATAAGATGTTCCAAGGTGACCGATTAGTAGAATGACATAAATAATAGACGACATAATATTATTTTCCACTCAAATACAGGTGCCCTAGCCGAATGGCATTTCTGTGACGCGAAACGAAAACGAAATGCCGCGAAATAGCTCTACCGCGCTGTGATATCTACGAGCGTTTCGTTTCGTGAGCGTTTCGTGAGCTTTCGGCCACGTACCCTGGTACAGTCGACATCCACATGGTACAAGAATGAATGAATGAATGGGGGGGTGGTGGTGGTAGTGGTACGGTATGAGAATAGCAAATATTTCTCATGTTATTTTTGTGCCCACCCTGCCTGCCTCTTTTGGGATAAGTATTTGATTTCAACTGTACCATCTCAGTAGTGAAGCTACTATCTATAGATACCTGTATTGATTACAAAGCCTTAATAGTACCGTAATTTATCTAGTCATATGTCACGGGCCTTCATTAATAATTTACAAATCATCTTGTAAACAAAACTAAATAACGTCCAAACACATCAAGTTTCCTTGATATCGACTTTCATTTTCGAGTGTAACTTTCTTACTGTTCATATCTCAAGACATGTTATGTTCCTACTTCCAAATGTTAAGTACGAGTACATCAAGTGTTTATATACAGATATGTAGAGTCGAATCGAAGCAAGACCGAGGTTCTACTTCTTCACAATAAACCATACAATCTACATCTATATTAAACACGAGATCCAGGTATTTACTACGTTCAAGTTTTAACTACACAAAAGTATGAAAAAGCATTTCGTTTTTGAGATATTGAAGTCGAGTTGTATACAAAACTGTGTGCGTAATACTTCAAAGGGTCCTGAGATCGGATTGGTCGCGAAATAAATGATTTACTAACTACATTATAATTACAAAATTATAGCTAACTCCATATCTTTTGGACTGTGGTTTAACCATGGCGGTGGAAACCTTCGAATTAAAAGTGCATCAATAATAAGTGAATCAAATAAAATATTCGTAAAAATAATATTTAACCTTCTTTGTTTGTGCCTGTTATCCAGCTACAAACAGTTCTTATTGACATACATTTATAAATATTTAATAAAAAATGATGGAATAAAATTAATTCATCGCACACAGAAAACATATTTACACAAATAAACTATAAATGTAAATAACAATAAATGGAATGTTTACCTACGAATACATACATTCCATATTGAGGATGGAGGATTTTAATAAAAATGATAACCTCTCCAGGAACTGCCGTTTTCTTCCTTCACCAATTACCGTTGGACAACAAACAACTTTCTGAGACATTAAGATGAAAAAATCTATTTAAATAAAAAACAGTGGCCAAGAAGATGCCTTAGGATAGGCTGCGGATTAGGCTGCGATGGTGTAGGATACGTACTCTGAATTTACCTCGAAATGTAACGTTTGATCCAATTGATTTGATACTTTTCCGCTTGATAGAAATGTCTAGGCTGGTTGTGGATTTTTTTCAACAAAGTGTCTAAGTTAGTATTTTAGAATGTTTAGGAGTCAAATCCAAACATGTTATACGTACCTAAGTACTTGAGTGAATGCGGTAAAATACGAGTAGTTCCTTTGTGTAACGACAATGTCATATATTTTGCAGTTTTCGTTACACAACGGAACTTGGCGAATTCTTATGTACCATTTTCTGCCATCTACCCAGACACATTAAAAGTTGTAGAATAGGATAGGACTTTTTGAAATTACATTTAAGTAGGAGTAAGTTCTAGGAGTGTAATGTAACAGGTCAGATGACTCAATTGGCCGATTTTAAGTCCAACGAGAGTAAATCTAAGTAAGGTTCCTCTACTTTCTAAAGTCACGAGACGGTATCGAGTCGTCTCACTTCTTCAGATTCTGCGACTAGTGCGATCCGGCTACAATATGACTCATAGGAGAAACGTTACATTCAAATATCAGGTCGAGGGCTCATTTACGCGGCGCGAGAACGCACGACGTCGGTCGACCGAATCGATGCAAACTTAACGTTCCGCAATGTAACGAAAATTGTATGCGAGATCGCGCCGTCTAAATGAGCCTTAGAGAATAATCTAACAGGTCAGATGCCCCAGCTCCCCGGGCAGGCGCGAGACGGAGAGTATGATGCCGTCTCACTCCTTGAGCTTGTGCCAGTCGGCGATCTGGCGGCGCGGCGCCGCCTGCACCTCGCGCCAGTGATGCCGCGCCGAGCCCGCGCCGCTCGCGCCCAGCTCCAGCCGACCGATCACCTGGAAATCATTTTGAAAAGCCGCATGAAGTTGGATAAAACTCAAAAAGAAGAAGCCCGGGGTATAATTTCAAACCGGGCCGACTTCAGACCGATCGAGTGCGACGTGGTCCATTACGGCGGCCGGTCTAGTACCAAACGCGATAACTTAGCTCGTTTTTTGTGACGCGGTCCCGATCCTAATCCGACACCGACGGCTCAGGTCTAGCGGCGGAGGCACTTCAAACATCAAAAGATTGTCAAACATAGGGTTCGTTTTTGGTGTCGCGAGTCCTGGACTCGGACTCTAGATGGGCGAGAGCAGCGCAGTTGGTACTTTTAACGCGAAGGTATGATCAGACATAAGGTTCGCGTCCACTACGCTCGCCGAGTCGAATCTCATTAATTCGCCTTCTGCATTTCTTATGAAACTGCGTCCATTAGCGACGCGTCGATTCCGTCTTAAGTTTTGACTACCGGTCTGGCTTAGCGCGTAGTGACCCTGCCTGCTACGCTGCGGTCCCGGGTTCGAATCCCGGTAAGATGAGCACAGATATTGTTTCCGAGTCATGGATGTTTTCTATGTATATAAGTATTTGTATATTATGTAATTATATCGTTGTCTGAGTACCCGCAACACAAGCCTTCTTGAGCTTACCGTGGGACTCGGTCAATCTGTGTAAGAATGTCCTATAATATTTTATTTATTTATAAAGCGCTTACCTCATTTTTGGTGACACGGTCCCAATCCAGAACTAACAGTTCTAGTGCCACATGGTCAAGAGCGGCGTTGGGGGCAGCTGGCACCTCGAACACGAAGGACTCGTTGAAGACTGGGTTCAGCGTGCGTTTCTTCACGTGCGTCTTCTTCTTGGCTATACGCTGCCCGTTGTACAGCAGGTACATCTTCACGTATCTGTGGAACATAAAAACCAATTCAACATAAATAATCATAAGTATCAAAATTTTAAGACATTTCCCATTCTCATTTCACAAATATTGAAAAAGAATACCATCAATATTCACAGGTTTACCAGACAAAAAAAGGTGGAGTATAAAGAAAATTAAATTAAAGGCAAAGAACAAAAAACTGTAAATACCCATAGTCAGAAGGACTCAGAATGAGAAGATTTTTTATCGGGTTCCTTAAATAAAGGGCGAACAGAAGACACTGATCTATAATAACTGGTGGGCCCTTTTTTTTTTAAAGTTGTCCACTCCACTTTTTTGTAACATGGGTATTTTTTACGCGATTCATACATACAGAATCGCGAGGTCTTTCGATTCTGATAGGGGAAAAAAAATGTCCCAAGATTTCCATACATTTTTCAGACCTTCCATTCCGTTACCGCCATACAAAACGTATGAAAAAATGGTAACGGAATGGGAAAAAAATATTGGGACACTTTTTTCTCCTATTAGGATTGAAAGAGCTCGCGTTTCTGAGTGGAAATCACATAAAAATTTCCAAATCCAAAAAAAAAGTGGGGTGGACAACTTTGAAAAATGGCCCTGGTGGATCTTAAAAGCCAAGCTAATCCCATCCATTTTGAGGAGTTTGGCTATCCAACATGTGTCGGCACCACAGGTTATTGATAAGTTCTGTGGTACGTACGGGTCAGCAAGCCCAGTGACGTCCATCTTGGGCAGGTTGCGTGCCTTGAGGAGCACGACGGTGAGGCGCGCGGCGGCGGGCTGCCAGCACAGCGACACCAGCACCTCGCCGCGGCCTACGCTGCGCATCTGAAATATTGTAGTTCGGTTTAAAGAATATAGCTCTTATTAGTAGTAGTAGTAGTAATCACTTTATTGTGTACAACAGTTTATATACAATTTGTAGGTACAGAGATACAAAGGCGAGCCTATCCCTATAAGGGATCTCTTCCAGCTAACCTTGGAGTAGATGAGAGGATCGTTCCGTAGGTAAAATAGACAAACTTACAGGAGTACAATAAAGGTCAAAAAGTCAAAAGTAATCCAAAATATTGCTAACAAATAAATAAACTACATACATACAAATTGACCCTATAAAATAAATTACATGTTAGAGTACATAAATAAAATATAAAATATGTTGTACGGGTTGTACCTAACCAATATATAAATATATCAATACATATATAAATACCCAACCATTAGTAGATTAATAGCTTAGGATAATCCGCAACAAACACCATTTATAAGTAACTAATTATTAATATTGTCTTCGGTTACCGCGATAGTTAGGTACTCATCAAATAAAACTATGGAAACGGATTAAATCGCGTATAATGAATATAAGGATATATCGCGTATAAGGATATTACCTACGAAATACTAGAAAAGTTGGAGGTGCGTCTCGTTGTTGGAGGTCTTTAAAATGGGTGTACGCTCTTTTCTTGAAGTAACGAATAACGATACAAAAAAGTTTCGATTTCTCTTATAAGAAGATTTTGGTAAATTTATAGTACCTTGAGGCTTCGTGGCTGGATCTCGCGGCA
This sequence comes from Leguminivora glycinivorella, assembly GCF_023078275.1. Taxonomy (NCBI): domain Eukaryota; kingdom Metazoa; phylum Arthropoda; class Insecta; order Lepidoptera; family Tortricidae; genus Leguminivora; species Leguminivora glycinivorella. The sequence continues at coordinate 1,682,765 of NC_062985.1, read as the reverse complement.
GAGTGCCATAGCCTCGCCGCTCTGCAACTGCAGTGTCGACAGTGGCGCCACCACCTCACCGATTATCTCGTCTCGGGAGTACCTGAAAAATATAAAAAGATAACATAACATAGGCCACTTGCGCCAACGAAAATGGAGGGTTAACCCACCATTTTATATGGAATTTGACAGATGACAGCTCGCTAACCCTGAGTTGTGATTGATGCAAGTGGGCCTTAGTGCGTTATCAACTTATCACATTATCCGATCCGATATCGGATGTCGGAAGGATTTCAATGGAAAAAATCCAAGATGGCGCCTGTAATGTATGGGATATCGTCCGACATCCGATATCGGATCGGATAATGTGAAAAGTGAAAACGCACTTACGTTGATACCTAACTACCTACCTACTTACTGTCCACTGGCTAAAAACAAAAGAATGAAAACTTTGAAAAATATTGACAATGTATTCACCTGTCAAAGCTAAGTACGACGAAGTGCAAAGTGATGGCGGAAAGCTGATGCGGAGCCAGGCCGTAGAATGTGAAGTCTTCATCGTATACGGGGCAGCGAGTCTTGCGCACCACTCTGAAATATGAAGCAGAAACGTAAGTAGATTAGAGATCTCTCGCGCCCAAACATTCAAGGCTCTTCTAACCTTCTTGAGAGGTAAAGTTGGGTAAGAATAACATAGATTACTCGATATAAGAGCAAAGTTATTGGGACTGTCTACAAGTGTTAGTCCTGTCCCAGTGTTTGTGTTTGTCTCCCTAGTCCCTTCCTTCCGTTTGAGGACAATACATTACTTTAAGTAGACCCTCTTTCGATATTTTTTAGTGCGAATGTTTTTATGTTATAATCAATTGCAGAGGTGGTTGCCACAGAATTTTGTACTCATCTTAACCGTTCTGCTAGTCAGAGAGTATTAACTGAATCTTGCATGACGTAAGGATCAGGTCCCTCGGGTCCGCGGCCTGACACAGACACAGACACCACCAGTAAACTCTTTTCATATCTATTGCGACTGAACAAGCCGTGAATTTATGCTGTCGCATGAGGACTCTGCACTGCACACCACCAGAGCGCTATTCTCCTCATATATATTGGAACTGACCTGGTCTTGACTTTATGCTGTTTGTCCGGCAGCAACTGCAGCTTGACATAAGGATCAGGGCCCGCGGGCTCGCGGCCTGGTAGACCCTGGCACGATACCACTGACACCACCAGCGCGCTCTTTTCGTTCTCATATCTGAAAATCAATTTAAACCACTTACATATTGTGGAACTTCAAAAGTTAGAAAAAATGAAAATGAAAATTTTTTTTTCAAGTAGGCATATTACAATGCGAATATGAACGTCAAAGCTACTGCTAGATTAATAATACCCACTTACAAAATAGCTTAAGCCAGTAATTTTGTCCAGTTGTATTACGAATCGAACAACCACATTCAAAACTCCATGTCACACAAGTTTACATTAGTGTATATATATATATATATAACTTTACTACTTCCTTTATAAAATACAACAGCAACACTGGGCTGTCTGTCATGTTGACACTCGTTGAAAAACTAGATAAAATTACTTCTATTCTCCGTGGATAAAATATATGTAGAGAAGAATACGTGTAATATAAAGATAGTCCAACTAACATTGTGCATAATGTAATAAATAAGTTTGTATTCCATGCACGATTGTTGCTTACTGTTCCTGCCACCATTTCATCGCACTCCCAAAAGGTATTCTAAATTAATCATAATTAATATGTCGATGCCTACAAAAGCTCTAAGCAAAGTCTAGACTCCAGATTGAATAAAAGCACTTATTAAACATATCGTGTTACAAAAAAACAGCTCAATTAGCCATTGAAAAGTTGAGAGCCACTACACCCGGTTCAATAAAAACAAAACCAAAATCGATAGCGTCGGGAGCCAATGTCATGTATTGTATGAGGTTTAATTAGATACTTCAGTACTGGAACCCATACCATGAGTTTACCGCGGCAGGATGCGACGCTCTCAGTAGGTTGTCCCATGTAGTATAAATAGATAGGTAGGTAAGCTTGTGTAAAATGTGTAATTTCATAATGTAATATTTGAAAATATTTCAAGTACGTAGGTACGTACGGTTTAGATCCCTGTCATTCTCTGCAGAAGGCCGGATTTTGGTAGTTTATTACAAATCTTTGCAATATTCCAAAATTTTGCTTTAGCAATATTTATTTGTGTCTACAGTCCAAACCAAAAAAGTAAGTTTTACCTTAAGCGCTAATTGCTGTGCTGATTAATAGTTTGTTTCAGATATTTTAACTGGTATTGTCTCCAAGGCACATCGGAACTAAGACATAAATTGAATTAATGTAAAAATTTACTAATATTATAATTATGGAAGAGGATGCGTTAAGAGTGTGAATGCAAAGCACGCGAATATTTACTCCGACATACTCATGGTAAGGCTACTTACAATACAACGTACTAACCTAACACTAAGTATGCGTGCGCTGGCTGAATAAAAGAAATATGGTTGCTGCCGGGGGTAGAGTCGGTCATTACTATTTTATTTATTACCTATATTTAAACGTTAAAACGCTTGGCTAGCCATGGCAAAAAATGCGTAAACCCGTAGGTGATGTTTTGTAAGATGTAAATGAATTAGTATTTTCCGAGTAGGTATGAGGACCTAGATATTTAGTAGTTGGAAATTAATGTATTTTAGATACAAGTAACGTAGGTACGAGTATTTACGTCCTAAACTGAATATGAAATTAAGTTACTTTTTTTATATTAAAAAGGTAATTAAATAAATACCGTCATATTCATAATAAAATACAAAAACACTACACTGTTGTCCTTTGAGTCGTCGGCAACCCGAGCCCTCCTTAGAACTTGTACACTCCTTTTTGCTGTGCGTTTTAACACAGCAAAAGGGAGTGTACAAGTTTTTGATGGGTTGGCAACGCACATGTGACACTCCTTGAGTTGCATGCGTCCATAGGTTACGGTGACCGCTTTCCATCAGGTGGACCGTATACTTATTTGCCACCGACGTAGTATAAAAACACACATGTCAACATATTGTTTCGGCCTAATTCTTATACAATACCCGACCTAGGTATATTACTGCGCACAATATCAATTTTAACTGTCAACACAATGTCGCATAATCCTCATAATATTCAATATTGTCTCAAGCGTTTACGCATAACTGCTTTTCGATTTACGTATGCCAAAAAATACTATTTCTCCACAAATCTACAAACGAAGAAAGTGCTTTACATCAAACTTTAAGCATCTATTTTGAACGAGTATCCAATAAAAGTATTTGAATAAGTAGTGTCCTCTAATCGACCCTACCTAGGTAACAAGGATCCTTGGGTATATAGCATTATCCTCGAGAACGATATAAACCTTTTAAAGCCTTCAGAGGTTCTAAATGTGCCGTGACGTTGGATAGATCTAATTTCCATTTTAAGTTAGGTTTTCGCTTTAGCAAACAGTAACTACATATACCTATGTGCGTATTAAATGTGGATTAACTCCTTCAAAAACTGGCATATTTATTAGATGACAAGATCGCTAAAAAGAAAACCTTCATAAAGCATTTGATTCAAGATTCAGATTCGAAATTGCATGTCATGCTAGGTTAATAACCATTGTATTTGACTCCGGTTTTTGTAGCACGTAGCGTTACACTGTAGCACGTAGCAAATAGTGTAGCTACGACTTCGTGATATTTTGTTTGATAGCGAGAAATCGCATGGAAAAATTTAATGGGTTATGTAACCCGTGCTATGGGCATTTAAGAATAGAAGCATAAATTTAAACAAGAGTAAGTGTGTGTTTTTAAAGCCCATTTTTGCTTTGGTTCTTTTACTTAAGATATAGCTAAGTTCGTCTGTCTGAAGGCTGAGTTTGTCTGCAACGGGCAGTAAAAGTTTTACTGCCGCCACGAGGAAGAAGTAACAAGGCTTTAAATTTTACTTGTCAGGTCGCAAGATGTCTGGTTACGTGGGATACGGTACGTGGCCTATTTATCTGGAAGTAATATTAATAATAAGTATGTGGGGATGGTTTGCGTGGGTTTTGACATATGACAGGAGTAATTTTGACTTAAACTTTACCCCGAATGACATGACAATAACTTGATAATAATAGTGAATTACTTGTTCTAAATCTATCTTGAATACGCGTCTCAGGTTTGGAACCCGTGTTATGATATTTATATTTCTAAAATTGAAAGAATTCAAAAAAAAATTATTCGCTTTCTAGGTTTTAAATTTAAACTTCCAAAACTAAGTTACACTGAACATTGTGCCAAACTTCACTTGCTACCTCTTTACGTCCGGCGCAATATCTCTGACGTAATCTATGTTATGAAAATTGCTCAAAACTATGTTGACTGTCCGGATCTCCTGTCAAGCTTGAAGTTCGTCTCACGCTAAACGAACGTTTCATATCCCCTACGCTAACACTAACTTTAGGAAGAACTCCTTTATTATAAGAGCCACTAAGTCTTTCAATCAAATATGCAAGAATCGAGATTTCATCGATCTGTTCTGTGACAGTTTTGCATCAGTACGCACACTACTGACCCATGACTTCTCCCACTCTCAAATAACACATAAATAGGTTATTGTTTTTTTTTCTTTCCTTTTTCTCTTATTCTCTTATTGTTTGTTCTCAATCATTGCTCAAACTCATTACTGCTGTAGGTACTTTAAATACTGATACATATCATATGTAGTACTAAATCTTCAAATATATTTCAAAATCTTCTGTAACTTTGCACGCATGTACTTTGCCTAGTTTCTATCTGTGGAAACTTGTTATTGGCTCATTGTTTTTATGTTATAAGCCTTATTGTAACTTTAGCTGTAAGTTTTCCTAACAAATAAAATAAAATAAAAATAAAATAAAATAATGCTCAGAAATTCTCGTATGCGCAAAAATCTTCTGGCCAACTCAATACCTATGAGTAAATGGAAGATAAAAATTGGAACGCTTTTATACGCGGAGCCTGGCCCCGTAGCCGAATGGCATTTCTCCGACGCCAAACGAAAACGAAACGTAGTCCGGCTCTGTCGCGCCAATACGCAAGAGTGACAGGGATAGATGGATGCTGATAAGCAATAATGTGTCAACCCACACGCCAACCATTTTGAGAAAATGGCGTCTAAAGATTTTTTCTCATTTTTTTGTGTTTCTCTTAAAAAAAATTGTTTTTATATAGATTGTTGTGTTTTTCAGCTATAATACGTTCAGTAGTAGTGATTATTGTAGCTTAATTTCAAAAAAAACTTCAATTTGACGAAATAATGCCCTTTTCTTTTATTGCGAATTGTTTGACGACGTCTAACTTTTTCAAGACTGTGTTATGATACTTAACCCACTTTTGCTAATTGTTTAAAAATATCTATGAGTCTTAAATAAACATGTTAAAGCACATAAATTGTTGTTGTAAAATACTCTACCTATGCATATTTTTAACTTTATAAGTGTTAAGTAACATATCAGTCATGGTCACTTATGTTATTAGGTATGTAGGAATCAATACATTATTTATTAATCAAACCTTTTAATGATTTTTCTACTCCCGAACTGTTATTTGTCATTTACAGGATTGTGCGTATCGAAAAAACTGAAAACGCATTGTTTGGTTCTGTAATCATGGCAACGCATTGCATTAACGATACTGCGTGCGTGCGCGGGAAGGCTTTGGGCAGCTGAGCTGACAGTGCAAACCTTTGCAATACAGGAAACAGTGTGAATTTCGCGAGAATTATTAAAAAAAAACTATTAAAATTTAAGTGCATGGTCGTTGTAAAAGTATTGTATGCAATGGTGTTTAACTGACTCCAAAATACTCGTGGAAAGTACGCCACTCATATTAAATATCAAGAAATTTTCTTGACCTCCTTTAAACGCCTGTTGAATAAAATACTATAAATTAACTATTAGAGTAATGATCATTTCTAGACACATATTTAAATTATCTGTGCTTTTTCAAAAAAAAATCGTTACAAAAACCAAATAATCATCTTTAAAAAAAATAAACTACTTATCTAAAATATACAACAAAATATTTTTTTACGCTAAGAAATAGACTAAGTCATTTAAATTATGAATAACTCATGACTTGTACAAGAACAAAACATAAAATATCTTTAACAAAATAATAAACTACCATTCAGTAAGTATTCAAAAATCAAACAATATTTTTATGAATACATTAACACGTCTTAATGTAATTAGTAATTATAAAAAAATAGTAGCTTATATTAGATTTTTATATAAACACGTACTTGTAAAAAATGTTTGCAAATTATAATAACGAATATGTATATTCATGACTTAAAATGTTCAATTTCGTACTGAATTTACCATTCATGTGCAAAAATATACTAATGGACTAAGTCATAACTTATTCAAACATAAATTAATATGAACAGTTATATTTTACAATATAGTGTCATGGTACTTACACCAAAAACGAACAATTTATGACCCGAATATAATTTAACAATAATGACTTATGTTTTATAACACGGGTCGTAGCATAAACAACGAATAAAATATCATTTTGCAATAATCATTCAAGTCTCATAGTGGGTAACTATGTCATTTTTTGCGTTTTGCAAGAATGAGTCAAGTGTAAAAAAATCGTTGAGTCAACCCTCATAACACATTATTGTAATTTAAATATGTCTTCTGCCAATTACTATAATAAGTTAAGGTTCTTGACACATTAATGCAAAACAGGCAACACACGATACAGGATTTGTGTTAACCTATTTTTTTACTTTTGGGATAGTAAAAATTTTCAAAATGAAAAGGTCATTTTTGCAAATAGAAGTTTAAAAATCCAGCTATAACATGGCATTAAAATCTCATTTTTTTAGTTTTTGTGGGTTGACACATTATTGCTTATCACCATCCAGATATCTACTAGCGTTTCGTTTCGTGAGCGTTTCGTGAGCGTTAGTGCCATTCGGCTACGCACCCTGCACTTATAATTATTGTCGGCCGAGATTTCCGTTTTTAGGGTTCCGTAGTCAACTAGGAACCCTTATAGTTTCGCCATGTCTGTCTGTCCGTCCGTCCGTCCGTCCGTCCGCGGATAATCTCAGTAACCGTTAGCACTATAAAGCTAAAATTTGGTACCAATATGTATATTAATCACGCCAACAAAGTGCAAAAATAAAAAATGGAAAAAAATGTTTTATTAGGGTACCCCCCCAACATGTAAAGTGGGGGCTGATATTTTTTTTCATTCCAACCCCAACGTGTGATATATTGTTGGATAGGTATTGAAAAATGAATAAGGGTTTACTAAGATCGTTTTTTGATAATATTAATAGTTTCGGAAATAATCGCTCCTAAAGGAAAAAAAAGTGCGTCCCCCCCCCTCTAACTTTTGAACCATATATTTAAAAATTATGAAAAAAATCACAAAAGTAGAACTCTATAAAGACTTTCTAGGAAAATTGTTTTGAACTTGATAGGTTTAGTAGTTTTTGAGAAAAATAAGGAAAACTACGGAACCCTACACTGAGCGTGGCCCGACACGCTCTTGGCCGGTTTTTACAAAGTCAGGCGATTACTTTTTCACATTAGCAGTTCTTTATTAGAGGTAAAATAATTATGTAAAATAATATGAAGATTAAATATTTAATAATAAATAAGTTCTTGTAAGACTATTTGCAGAACCTACCCCTCGTCGGTGTAAGATAGCTCGTCGTCGTCACTATAAATAATGAGTTTGACGCACGCGCGGGGGCGTGAGTGGGCTTCGGTAGCTTAGTTGTTTACAACCTCATCGATTTTATGGATTCATTTTACAATTTGCCGGTCCATGTGCGAGTGGGTTAGGGCTATTTTTTAACAGCTTGTCAGTGTTTTAGAAACAAACAGTAGAGCTAACCGTGTGTATTTGATTTATTTTCAATCTAAATGTTGACCTTTTTTTTAAATTCAAGGAAAAATGGAAAAATTCCTCCGGTAGGACTCGAACCTGCGACCTCTGGCTTTGCCGGAGCCATCACACTCCCAACTGCGCCACGGAGGCCTGCTGGATGTGTGCGAATTTATCCATGCATTCCCTCAATTCTGAAACGCCTTAGTCCGTTTCCACATTATCCGATCCGATATAGGATGACGGAAGCATTTCAATAGAAAGAATCCAAGATGGGATATCGGTCCTACATCCGATATCGGATCGGATAATATGAAAACGCACTTAGGGTGGCGGAGGTGTGAATTTTTCCATTTTCCTTTAATTTAAAAATAAGTTAAATATCGCTCGCAGATGTTTCTGAAAGATTAAAAAAATGTCCTATTAGAGCCACCCTAATTACCTTAATTGTCTGAAACATGCCTGTATAAACGAATCACATATCTAAACGAGCAAGACACATGGTAACTGGTTGTGGATATTACCCACCTATATTGATTTAGGAAGTAATCGATGTTAGCGCGTATTGCTTGTTTGCCGACTAATCCATCTTTGTGGATGTCATTGATGGATTGGTAATAGAAAATAAAATGAAATTTTACCGGATCCTAAAAATACCGTGTTACTTGGCGAAAGCTTAGGTTAATGTGAAAAAAGTTATAAACTAATAACCTAACCACAAAATTAAAATTTTGAAAAACCCCCGACCGCGACATAGTAGACCGATTTTCATGAAACATGGCTAAGAACACTCCCAACTAACTCAGCTTTCAGACAAAAAAACTAAATCTAAATCGGTTCATCCGTTCGGGAGCTACGATGCCACAGACACACACACACACACACACACACACAGACAGACAGACAGACAGACACGTCAAACTTATAACACCCCGTCGTTTTTGCGTCGGGGGTTAAAAAAAAGTGTCTCTACTAGAAGTTGCGAACATTATTCGCTAGCGAGAACGCTTCGGAAAATACGAAGAGTACTGGTTAAATATTTAAGTAATAGAAACATAATAAACATAACTTTCCCCGAACCTCGTAGAAATCAAATTTCGACATTATACATATAAAACACTTGTATTTTCAAAGTAAATACTAAATTATATACCTTTTTAGGACTTGGTAATATTACGACCTACCAACCAATTCCACGTCCAATGTCCATGTCATACAAAGAGAAATTGTATTATTTGTTTACTTTGCTAGATTAATGTTCTTATACGCAACCTTGTAGAATGTAGAACATGTTATGTGAGCTTTACAATTATGTCCATACTAGCTTTTAAAAGCCCGAGGCTTCGCTCGCGTTAGAAAGAGACAAAAAGTAGCCTATGTCACTCTCCATCCCTTCAACTATCTCCACCTAAATCACATCGATTCATCGCTCCGTTTTGTCATGAAAGACGGACAAACAAACAGACACACACACTTTCCCATTTATAATATAAATATAATATAATATAAAGTATGGATAGTTAGGTATCTATAAGTACTAGTTATTGCTTTCAGTTGTGCATATTTACTTTTGCTTTCTGATTGAAATGTCTATTGACTTCGTTAGTTTGAAAGACGATTAAAATAATCGATTGAACCTCATCGACTAAATGACCAAAATTAGTTCAGTGATAGTTTCGACGCAAAGGTGGGGTATACATAATTAAATAATCCAAATTATATTAAAACACAATATCTACATGCCCAATACAGACATCCTGCTAAAATGATAATATCTTCCGCAGAAAGGGCTTGTCAACTTGTCATTATAAGTAGGGACCATTTTTAATGGCAATATTTTTTTTTACATCAAACGTTGATTCAATCGAATGAATACATTTTTAAGTGTCTTGCTACACTAAGACAGCTCGGCGCACTGTTTAAAATCTAATACATAATTTACACATGTAAATCATATTAAAACACAATATCTACATGTATCACTTCATCGCAAGATTAGAGGTAAGTACCTACCTATTAGAGTTGATATTTCCCTATCTTTTATACCTATACTTCAGTATTGAAAATAGATCCTGTAAAGTCTGGTTTGCGGTCAGATTACGTCCTGATGTCAATATCGATTGGCTTCCCGCAAGTACGTTGACACAGCCGACAATGCAGCCTCATGTATAATGTAAGCGGTTTGGAGTTCGATTCCTATTGTCCGGGAGAAATGGACGTCTGGCATATTGGTATCTGGGTATTTTGTAGAGAAAGCGATTTTAAATAGAATAGATTTTAGAGTTTGTGTTGTGAACAAGACATTTGTAACTACATACATAGTTAAGGAATACATACTGCCTGAAAAGACGCATTGTAGCACTACTTTACTAACGTAACATGTGTAGTGCACGTGTACTTATATTACGTGAAACGATGAAACGATTTATCAAAGTAAGTCACGCATGTTCGGCGTACACTACGTCATACCAAACTTTTAGTACTTACCTAAAATATTTATTTTGAGTCAAAGCATATGTCAATATCGCCGATTTCGTATTTGGTGTCTATAAAACCAATTTCATTTATTGAAGTACTATCAGCTGCAAAATTGCATGGAGAAATTATGAATGAATTCATTGATAAATTCGCCATGCACTTTTGCAGCTGATAGTACATAGAATACCTAGCAGTTGATGTTGTCAGAATTGGTGGCCTTTGGGCATTACATATTTGTTAAGAATTATTTGTTGTTGTATTTGTTTGTGTTGTTGTGTCCATATAGTCTTAATTAAAGAGTACTTTCAGCTTGTAAAATAAAATAAAATGTATTGCATGTTAGTTTTACTTTTGTAAACATTGTCTAAATAATGCTACACCAATCTGGTAAAATTGTATTGAAACTTATTAAACATGTACATGTACATGTACCATCTTATGTAAACATACAATTTATGGCAAATAAATGAAATGAAATGAAATGAAGTCACATAAGTGCGTCCACCAATTCGCACAAAACCGGAATACCATGCAATGCATACGATGCAATGCATCTAATGCTTCCGATACCTACATGTGGACGCCTAGACGTCTACGTTATTAAGTATCAGAGTCAGCGCGGATTTTACATTTCTCAGTGTGATTGGCATCAGAGTGCCAAACACCAGAGATCATGACGTATCGTGACTACGTCAGAGAGAGAGCATGACTCACTGCAGTTTAAAGTGCAAGTCACCGAGTATTCCCTTGCTGTTATTATACAACGCTTCGCGGTGTTGGCATCGACCAGCTCTTTACTGCGGAGTCGGCTCAAATTTTCAGAAAGAGAAAGCATGACTCACCGCAGTTTGAAGTGCAAGCCTCCAAGTCTTCCCTCACTGTTATTGTCCGAGTCAGCAGGCTTGTTAGGATTCTCAGTAGCATTAGCGTCTGCCAGCTCCTTGCTAAGCTGATCCTGCTCCAATAAACAGAAAGAAAGAGAAACAGAGAGAGAGAGAGAGAGAGAGAGAGAAAGCATGACTTACCGCAGTTTGAAGTGCAAGTCGCCGAGTCTTCCCTCACTGTTGTTGTCCGAGTCAGCAGGCTTGTTAGGTTTCTCAGTAGCATTAGCGTCAGCCAGCTCCTTGCTGAGTGGGGCCGGCTCGGGTGCCGTCGGCGTGTGCGGACTGTTACCGCCGGATGACTGCAAAATAACGCAAATTTTTTACCCAATTACGCAAAATTTTTAGAGGCTGGGGGCCGATTTTTGAGTCTCACTGTCACTAAAATACCGGTTGAAAACGGTGAATTGCCTATTATTTTCAGTGACAATTTTCTGAATTCGAACGCCGTGAGATTCAAAAATCGGCCCCCTGGCCTGTCATTGCAATGTCACAGTTTCGTTTTCTTTCTGGATTTGAAACCTTGCCAAGAATGGCACTGAAACTTGAGTAGTTTTATGTGCTCTGCCTACCGTTTCATGGGATACCGGCATGATTATGTGTATGTATGTATGTGTTTTACCTAATTGCAGTAGGTACATAATTATTTATCAATCGCTTTGGTATGGAGCATTTTAATCGGTTTATTTAATATTTACTTCCGTGAACACAGAAAACCAGAACTTGAAGTGAATGGCTAAGTCGGAGCGGAGCGTTCGGCGGGGCGGGTGCCGTGCATACTATATAATGCAATGTCGACTCAGGGGGCCGATTTTTGAATCTCACGGCGTTCGAATTCAGAAAATTGTCACTGAAAATAGTAGGCAATTTCGGTGACAATTTTCTGAATTCGAACGCCGTGATATTCCAAAATCGGCCCCCAGGACAGGCCCCGTAGCCGAATGACATTTTTGCGACACCAAACGCCACCACAACGCCGCAGAAATGTAGTCTGGCTCTCTCGTGCCAATACGCAAGAACGAAGAGATAGATAACTACGAAAGATATATTATTGTGAGCGCTTGTGCATTCGGCTACGCACACAGGACGTAGTAGTAGGTATACTCACCGGGATCTGTGGCGGTATCGGCGCGGTAGGCGGGGAGGTAGCTGGCGCAGTGGGTGCGGTAGGTGACGGGGACTTGCGCAGGTAGTGTGGCCGAGCCCGGGGAGCTGGGACACTAGCTCCTCTCACTGAGTCTAGTGGTATACTAACCGGGATCTGTGGCGGTATCGGCGCGGTAGGCGGGGAGGTAGCTGGCGCAGTGGGTGCGGTAGGTGACGGGGACTTGCGCAGGTAATGCGTGACCGAACCCGGGGAGCGCACGGCGGTGGCGCGCCGTGGCGGCTGGAACACTAGCGCCTTGTCTGGGCCTCGCTTGCCACCTGCGAAAAAAAATACATATTTCAATAGTTTGAACATTTATTAAATAAGAAGTTTATTGAAGAGTAAAGAAACTATCACTTGATCTTCGGGCAATCACTGAATTGACTTATCATTCCATTGCACCAAACGGTTTTGTTCTACCTATTGTTCTATTCTATTCTATTTACTTAAATCCTGACCAGAAATATATGACTACGCGCCATCTTGCGGAATTTCATTAGAACTATTTTCTTCATACTAAACTGAACTGTCAACCCATAATCAGAACAACAGCGCCCTCCTGACAATAGTCATATATTTCTGGTCAGGGTTTAACCTAGCTTGTGGGGTGAATTGCGTCGCTTGGCAAGCCAGCAAGCGACATCAGCGAGCATCGTTAACAGAACATCAGGCAGTATCATTCGCCCCCTATGTGTCTATCAGTTACGTAGCTTCTGCCACTTCTGCAGTGAGCATGTCGCTTGATTGCATCAATTCGAGCGCCGTGAGCGCAAGCGGACACTGTAGCACCATCAGTCAGGATGTTGCTCCATTTGTAAGTTACAGCTAAGTTGGAGAGAAGAGTGTTACTTATAAATGAAGAGTTACCTAGCTTGTGGAGAGAGTTGCGTCGCTTGGCGAGCCAGCAAGCGATCCCGGCGAGCGTCGCTAACGCCAGTGCCCCCGCTCCAAGCACTAGCAGCCAGAATGTAACGCCGTGCCATTCGCCCGCTGTAACAAACACAAAATATAGATTAAAATAACAGTTTAAATCTCCAAATATATTTTAAAAGTATAGTGAAAGTCGCCAGTATCCTTGGTACAATGCCTCAAAGGACTGTTTTAGACATTAGCTAGCTGTTAAGTTTGGTCTTAGTCTCTTATATAATTATGTTCATGTAAATAAAGTTATATTTTAAAAATATGGTATATATAGTAAAAAATCTGTTAATCTAGCCACTGTTCCCTCTTTGTTAACTAGCTCACTGTTTATCGTCATATGTGTTAGTTTCAAAGGCAAAAATCTAAGATGGCAGCTTAAATACATGGCATATCGGTCGTACATCCGATATCGGATCGGATAATGTGAAAACGCACTAAAAAGCGATCTGTCGCTTAGTTGTTCGTTTCACGTCTGCTCAAAGTTGAAATCCGATTCAAAGCTACGAAAATCAAAAGATAATACATAATGAAGTTGCAGCAGTTGCGTATTCGTAAGAGACTGTGCTACGTCTGCTTAGTTTCAATAATATGTCTTGCTGACGCAATTCTCCACTAGGTAACCACGTGACAAATACAGTCAGCATACGAGTATGTATGCACGTAACGACTTGTGTTTCACAAGACGTCAAAAAGCTCAGGCCCCGTAGCCGAATGGCATTTCTGCGATGCGAAACGCCGCAGAAATGTAGTCTTGACTCTGTCGCGCCAATAAGCAAGAGCGATAGAGATAGATAGCTACGAAAGAGATATTATCGTGAGCGGTTGTGCATTCGGCTACGCACACAGTTGTAAAAAGTCCCGCCCTGCTGCTGACATCGTACCTAAATGGGATTCCTTCTGCACAATATTATTTCCCTCTCTTACATAAAGTACGCGTATGGGTGAAAAGGAGAACGTTGTTGTACAATATCAGTTTTACTGTAAATATAAAGGAGCATGCACTAAGCACGTGCATTGTGACCTAGTTTCTTAGGAGAGACGCCCCTGTTTATAGTAGTTCATTTTATTGCAAATTTTTATGGTAAAACCTAGAAACAAAATCAACGTTTACTTTGATTTTTATACTCTTGCCCCCACCCAAAAGTTATACAGCAACACGTATCCATTTTCCATACGGATAGAAAATTAGATGAGCCTGCCTAAATCCAAAAGAGTTTAAAAAAGGAAATGTTTCTGGACATTGGTAATGTAGTTTATATTCAGAAAATAAGAAGAAAATTTGTTTAAAATTTCAAGGCCGTTAGTATAATTAGTATCATTTGGTAAAGGCAGAGAGGATACAGTAATTAGTCACATATATTAGAAAAATAAAACTTAATACAGTCTAAAGAACATTTTAGTCAAAAGCTACACCACTCTAACCTACTCGTAAATAGACTACAAAGCCTTGTCAACATGTTAAAAAAAAAACGAAGAAATACAAGGTGCTCGCGAGGAACCCGCATAACTTGAACCACGCGTTTCTGAGGCCAAAAGAAAGAAAAAAATGTTATATGAATTTTAAAATTTTTCAATTTTTTTTTTTTTTTGGTTTTTTTTTCAACTTTTTTGGACGTATTTTTTACATAAAAAGCAATTTTCATGCATAAAGTTGGCAATTAAAATGAGTTCCTTAATATTTTTTTCTAAAAACCATATTTTTTGGACGTTTTTCTTGTCACATTTTGACATCTATCAATGACTACTGTGAGACTATGCTCCACAATCGCGCATCAGCGCCGTTAAGAAGACCTTTTCTACTGAGTAACAATACCGAAATGTTTGAAATGAAATGAAATGAAATATTTATTTTCCAGTAGGCATATTACAATGCGCTTATGAACGTCAAATAAAACTACGCCGGCTCTAACCCTACGCCTCAGCCTCGAGAAGATTTCAGTCCCCCCTCAGTTGGAGGAGGGTATCCACTATGGGACCGGCAAGAAACTCGGCGGGCCACTTCTTTTCAAAACATTACATCTTATATTTAACATGCATTAAAAAAAAAACAAGATACAATTTAATAAGCAAAAGTATTCATAAAAAAAAAATATTAACACAAGAAATTATACAAAGTACAAAGCTATTATGATTATTAATAAGAGATGTTAGAGATGTATAGAGTCTCTAAGTGTCAAAGTACATCTAAAAAAATTATACATGAAGAAAAAAAACCGAATAACTAAAATAACTTTAGAGTTGTAAAAGACTCTTGTTGTCTTAAGCAAAGGAAAAAAAAATATATGTATACTTAATCTACTTTTTTCCTTGGAGATGTATATGGTCTCCAAGAGTCAGAAAGAAAAATAAACAAACAAGGACCGAACAGAGTGCCTCAACGTAATCTCATTCAAAATTAATGTTACATAGAATAGCATAGCCCCTATTAGCTGAAACAGACCGGTCTTCACAAACAGCACCCGTTCACGAATATGGCGCGCATCTCAGCCATCGCCTCCCTCAACCTTCATTCGGGAAGGTGGCGACCCGATCAACGACGTCACCGTAAGCAAAGACTTTTTAGCGAGCATGACATGTTCAAGCTGTCCGGGCTGTATTAAATATTCCAATAATAAGTGAATACGGTATACCTAGATGTAAGACACAACATTCCGTGCTTGTATGTTACATAGTTTAAATTGACTTAATTGAAAACAAGATCTTGGGAGATGTAAAAGGTCCCCACAGTCAATTATAATTAATGGGATATAATAAAAAATAAAAATTTGGAGGTGTAAAGGTTCTCCAAGTGTCAAAAGAACTAGAAATAGAAAAAAAAATGCGTATGAAATACAAATTTCACGTCAAGAGACTGTTAAGCTAGCAATCTCCAACTAATTCTACAGAATACATAACTAGTATGTACTCAACAAGTCAATATATATATATATACCAAATTATAATTATACAATAATAAGGATCAATAATTTAAACAGCCAGTAGCAACAGCGCCTTAAGCATGACACAATGTCTCCCCGGGACACTGCTAGCAAAACTATGACAGATTTTGAGCCTGGATAGTCGGCCATGGTGTAGTATCTCCCAGGTAATCATCAATTTTGTAGTACCCCTTTTTGAGAAGTGCACTTTTTATGTACTTCTTGAATGAAGTAAAGGGCAGATCCCATGCCTCTAAGGGTACCTTATTATAAAATGTTACACAGTTTCCCAGGAACGATTTCTTCACTTTCTGTAGACGAAACTTGGAAACCGCTAGCTTATGTTTGTTCCGTGTATTATAACTATGAATATCTGACAGTTTCTTAAAGGACTCTATATTCTTATGAGTATACATTATCACATCTAGTATGTATTGTGAAGCTACTGTAAGGATGTCTATCTCCTTAAAGCGTTCCTTCAGTGAGTCACGTGACGCCATGTTGTAGATAGATCGTATTGCCCGTTTCTGGAGAACGAAGATGGTTTGAATATCTGCTGCTTTTCCCCAGGCCAATATGCCGTAAGACATAACACTATGAAAGTAACTGAAATAAACTAGGCGAGCTGTCTCCACATCAGTTAATTGCCTAATTCTCCTTACGGCATACGCGGCAGAGCTCAACCTTTTTGCTAGGGCAGATATATGAGGACCCCATTGCAGATTGCAATCTAAAGTAAGACCAAGAAAGAGCGTATTCTCGACAAGGTCCAGGTTTTCGCCATTCAGCGTGATGGTAGTATCTGTCTTTGTTTTTTTTTAATTGGCAATAACTCTGAAACTAGACGAAATCTAGAAAAGTTTATATGACATTTTAGTCTTAAAATGTGACCAAGAATATGCCGTTAAAGTTATATGGGTTCCTCGCGAGCACCTTGTATATCGTTCCATTATTTTTTTTAATTATAAATGGGCGTACTCTTGGCCACAGACTAGCCAAAGGCAAAGGCAATGTAATTCTCTAGCATAACACAAGTTTTAGTCGGAGAGTGGTTGTCAAACGATCCAAACTTTTTAAGTTTATTGGCAGGTATCTTCCCAAACTATATTACTACCCTCCTACTTTAGTACCGTAGGCACGTAGGCCACAAGTTACACAGTTTTCTGACATTACGGGGAACTTATCGTATGAGATGTCGTCCCTCTGCGTCGGGAATTTGATATAGGTTAGTGGATGCTCGTAATTTTTACAATTTCTATACGTATTGCAAACGATAAGGGAAATGTTGTAGTGGATAAGTAAGCCTTTAGCTTCTGTCCTGTTAAATTATTCAGTCTAATTCTCCCGAAGGAAGGTTTTCATACTGTCAATCATTTTATATAAGTAGTTTTTACAACATTGTAGAGAAGTAATGGCTTGGTAAACGTTTCATAATAAAGTATGTCAGTTGAGGTAGATCTAACAGAATCAATTTCGTTACATATTTAAATTTTAAGCCTACATTGAATTTTTAAATTATTTATATCTAATTAGTAACAATAACTGCCAAAGGGCGTGATTTTTTATGACGGTAAACGCAAATTAATGCATTGCGGACAGTGCATGTGTTGCGTCGATTTTAATTTCATCTTACATATGTAAGTAGTAAGTACATATTCGTTAGAACGACCGATCTTCTCTACCCTCTACCCTCCACCCTGTGTTATTCAATTGTTTTTTAACGTCATCACACACGTCACGTCAAGCATGCACCCACTTGTAATAAATCCCTCAATGCTTGTTCAAAATACGCCCCAGGGCAGTATTCAAGATGAAGTGGAATTACAAATTTACCTGAAATGAAATGTAGGTGTGCTCATTTCCATATTTATATAGAGAATATGCTTAAAGCCTTTCGTGAAAAGACGTGAAAAGTAAACGAGCTTGCCTTTAGAAAATTTCTCAGTGCCTCAGGACACTCTCGAAATTAGAAAGGTGAAAAGATTGAATCTGCTAACATATTTGAAAGATGTAGTTTGTGTCTGAGATCCTTTTGACAAAATGTGTAGCGTAACAAGCTTGGTGAAGGAAACTCACAATAAGCTTTGAGCAGCAGCCAAATATTTTACTAGGCTAGCGTTCAAAAAAGAGTTCTTTTTCAACCTATTCTGAGTGGGTTGTGTTGTTACTTATTCTGTATAATGCGCCAGCAAAATAAATGTAAAATAATATAGTGTTGAACATTTTGAAAAGTTTGTATACGCGATTAGAATTTTGTGCCTTTTCAACTGACAAAGTGGTGTCTCAAAGCTATGAAAACATTTTTTACGCATTTCAAAGTGTTGTGTCTCATTGTAATACCTACTGTATAACCTGTTTTGAAATTACTGTTTTTACACTTTAAAGTCAATTTAAAGTCAATACGAGTAAGTGTGTCATAAGGACAAGTGTGTCTGGCCTTCACATTTGGCCTGTTTAAACCAATTATCATTGTTTATTGAAAAGTTCATACGTTTACTACTAATCGTGAGTAGCAAAAGTATAAACTCGCAAAACACCTGTGACTATGAGTAAAACAGTCAAATATAAAGGCCAGACACACTTATTCTCCTTATGACACTCTTATCCGTATTGACTATAATTACTATCTTGTTATTAACCATGTACCTAAGTGCGTTTTTCACATTATCCGATCCGATATCGTAAGTCGGAAGGATTTCAAATGAAAAAATTAAAGATGGCGGTGTAAATATATGGGATATCGGTGCAACATCCTAAGGAAATTCATTGGTTTATTCAATTATTAAGTGTTAAAGTAATCGAATTATTTAGCATATTCGATAACTTTTGACCTTATCTTTAAGTAAGGTGCATTAGGGTAATTCTGAATGACAGAAATGCTCTGGTAATTCCGAAACAATCTTGATATGATGGAAATAATGGTGATTTTTATGCGACTTTCGGAATTACCATAATGCACCTTATCTCGTTGATATCTGTCCTTTTTCCGCTCCCCTGATTCATCTTAGAGGGCTTGAGGCCTTGAAGAGAAGGTCGAGTCGCTGCAAGCGATATATTTGAGTAAGTATTCTGATCATAAATCTTGTATTGTTTTCACAAGTTTCTTGATATTTTATGTTATCCATACTTTATACTTAATTACTTACTTATTACTGGATCCATAGGTCTTAGTCATAGTGATATTATAAATGGGAATTGACGCAAGTGGAGATAGTTGAAGGAATGGAGAGTAACATAGGCTACTTTTTGTCTCATTCTACCCCCCCCCCCCCCCCCCCCCCCCCCCCCCAATGGGGCATGGAAGTTTGTATGAAGCATTCCGCAATTTTCGAATTTAACGCGAGCGAAGTCGCGGGTACAAGCTAGTTTGATATAGTATGAGTAAATAATGATTACGCGCGTAGCGATCTAAAATTCATATAGATTTTTGCTATAAAACTGTTTTTAATTCTCAAGAGACCGTGACCTTATGCTGTTAAAGAACCGAGATGTAATAGCTTGGAAGGGGGGTTCGGGGAAGAGAAGGGGGGGGGGGACCACCAGCTGACCTAGTCCGTGGCTTGTGTAATGGATAAAATGGATCTCTTCCACTTATCACTCCATGGTGTCTTGTACAGTGCTTGCGATGATCTCAGTTGGTGACTGATCTAAATTGGTAATATATTTTTCACCACACCAACTGATAAAGGCTTACTTTGCTATTCGAAAAAAAATAGCAAAATTGCATTTTATCCACAAGAGTGCAAAGTAATTTCATACAATTTTAACTTGATATCTTGAGCTGACTGGTAGAAATTACCTATAAATGTTGATTTTGAATTATAAATATTGAATAAATTGATAGATTTGATTTCGTTTGATGTTTTATAATCAGTATTTTGTTCGTGTTGGTGTGGTGAAAAATTTTGTGTTTCACTCGGCGGCAAAGTTTGTTTAACCTTCGTGCCTTGAAACCCTCGCAACGCTCAAGATTCCACTTTTTGAACCACTCGCTACGCTCGCGGTTCAATATTGGAATCTTTCGCTTGCTCGGCTATCAATATTGGCACGTGCGGTTAAACAACAACGTTGCCCCCTTGTAAAATAAATAACTATTATTTTGTAAGCAGCAATGTCAATAGGGCACGAAACGCAACTGTTACTGTCGCATGAATAATTATGGAACATGAGCGAGAATCGAATATTATAGGTATGTAGCGCAAGCGATCATCTTAGCCAAGTCAGCTAAGTGCGTAGGTATATTTATAGCTACATGTATGAAATCCTGAAATTCCTGAAAAGCATGTTCTCGTAACATAAATATTATGTAGATCACCATGCCAATTTAATGTCAATAATAATGGTAATTTAACAAAAATCAATAGGTACCTTTCGTTTCTGAATGAGCATTCGATAAACACAATCTGTCAGAATCATAATCATGGTATACCTACACAAAACCTAGATACTGCGTCACTGTGAGCTTTTATTTATATCTCTAACCTTAACAAAACCTTTATTGGCTTTATTTGATTTGATGCTCACCTGATGCAAGTGGCAATAAAAGGGGCAACTACTGGCTATGTAGGTACTTCAGTCTGCCTAGACGAAGACTATATCCTTGACGCTACGTGACCACAATATAATAAAGAGTACTATCGTATAGTATGGCCACTCCCGCTCCCCGCTGAAAGTGCCGCCCCGCTCTCAGTTACCGACTGTCAAAAACGCGAACAGTCGACTTGTCATATCTCACTCATACAAGCATGGTAGGTACGCGTTCACCCACACGTGCACACGAGCTTAGACTGTGTGCTAGGAATGCGCCTCTTTCATATATGTATTTGGTCGCCAGTGTCCGAGGTGTGACGTGCCGAGCGAAACGCAGTCTAGCTCTGTCGCACCACTACAGAAGAGCGATAGGGAGGGACATAGTTAAGCGATTATGGCGATGTCTTTAAGTACCTAGGTCCCGTAGCCGTATGGCATTTCTGCGACGCGAATCGCCACCGAAACGCCGCAGAAAGGTAGTCTGGCTCTGTCGCGCCAATACGCAAGAGCGATAGAGATAGATAGCTACGAAAGAGATATTATCGTGAGCGTTTCATGAGTATTATGCATTCGACTAAGCACACTGTTTACGATTGGCGACAGTAATATCCAAATGGTGCTGAGAATTTGAGCAGACGATAGAAATAAAAAGTAATGGTGCTTTAAGAAGGTATGATAACTGGTAACATAAAATTTAGTATTCTAAATGATGTGGATCCATATCTTTCTCTCGCCGCAGGCTAGACTTTTCTGAATAGATAGAACCTTTCAAGACAAACCTTTTAATATTTTGTAAAATAACCTACCAATACAATACCTTTAAAGGCTTTTTACTTGCCGAATAAAACCGATAAGAGAGAGAGAGAAGTTACGCTGAAAAAATGAATTGAGTCATTTTTGCTGTTGATTTTAGGATTGGCGATCATATAATTATTTTTAAAATCGGGACTTAATCGCGTATGACTACATATTAAACTGACCTCCAACGTTTCAGGGACGGTGTTGTGATCTCGGATGTGTAATAATCATGAAAGTTTAATCATGGCGATTATAAATAAATCAGTCACATAAACACTGAGACCGATTCTTAAACTTCGACCGCGATAAGTATACTCAACAGGTACTTAGTTCATTAAATAATATTTCCACTACTTTCCATTTAACGACGACAACGAAATATTCGCGTTTGCAAAAGCTAACCAGAGACCCCCATAAATATCCTGCCCTTGCTGCAGGGCCTAGAATAGATAAAGTGGATAATCCGAACATGAGACCCGCTATTTGCAACGACACTGGCTCTGACGGATGAGAGATTTCGTACAGTACAATTTTCTTTAGGCCTATTTCTGAACGAGTGGGAAAGGATGATAAAATGGCTTTGAACTATTCAATCTCGTATGTATTGACAATAGTGCGGTATTGCCACACTAAGAAATATTTCAATTCTCAAAAAGACAGATTAAATGAGACATTTAATTATTCACGATTTATTTGTTTGCGGTGAACTCGGCTATGCGTTAACTTTAGTTCTAAACGGAACTGACTAAAATAATCAGTACTTAAGTTTTCTAATAATAGTCTTCATATAATTTCGAATGCCCCATAACTAAGTACGACGGGTACTTAACCCACGGACTTCGAAAACATGACAAGCGACGCTATCGCATATAAGATTAAACACAAACCTGCCATACGATAAATAAATAAGTATAATTTATGAAAACGCGTTTATAGACGAATATTTTAGGCTGGTTTAGTTTCAGGGGAATTACGTAAGTTACGTAAATACCTGAAAGCCGGCTTTACCTATCCATTTCAGTACAATGCCAAACAAAACTCGGTAAACAAGGTTAGACTCAGAAAACTTTACCTCTCACGTTACACAAGAAATCAGAATCAGAGGCACGGTATCGGAATCCCAATCAGAATATATAATGAACACGAGTAAGGGAGGAGGAGGACCATTCGAAATTCCAGTTCGAAATCAATATGAAGACATTTTGATGTATTCGCGTGTGATAGATTATATTTGCAATAGCTTTCTATCTAATATAATACAATACAATACAAACACATACACATACTTACAGATTTATAAAACCTCATTATGTTTAAAGATTGTGTCATAGTAACATTTCAGAATTGTAAACTACCCTCATTATTAGTATCACAATTTGGTTACTTGGACGTTGATGTTTCAGTTTAGTGTTTATTATTCCTATCTATAATTTAATTGTATTTTACTGTAATGTAATCTAAGAAAACAAATATCTTATGTGATTTGAAGTTTCGTAAAGATGATAATTGTGATCATAATGTATTGTCCATTTATTTAAAAGATGGTTAACTGATAACGGTGATAACTGGTCATACTAGCATAGTTGCCCTTTGTTCTAAATGCTTTAAAAGGCCAGGTAGCTCAGTTGTCAGACACTTTGTTCTGGTTAAGCGACAAGACAACAAGAGGTACGATCATGCTTCATTTTATTGTTTTCTATATTGCTGTGATTTAAATGAAATGAAATTATTTTTATAGTAGATTGTTATATCCTCTTTCCATCAGACTATTTTAAAGAATATTCATATATTTACTTTGTTTACGTTATTTTGATTTGTGTTGAACCAGGTGTATACATGTTTGACATGTTGTTAATATTGATAACGTTTTTATGTACAAAGGAGGTACAAATACAGTTATACGAATTTAAAAACATACCCATATGTTTATTTTCAATAAAACCACAATAATAATCATTTTATTTTTATTTATCATTTAACATCTTTCAATAATCCATACCATATAGCTTTATTTTTATTATATAACTAACACGTGCGAGTATCTAGTTTGTTTTCCTACATCATCGATATGTGATCATATCTGCAGGGATGACGATAGATGGGGGATGGGGCCTGCTAGTACTGCTAACGACTGGAAGCTGAAGTGAGGGGAAACCACAGGGGAAACCACAAGCCAGCCCCTAGCACAACTTGCCTTGTCGCGCGAGTCCATACATGAAGCACGACTTGAAGTATGGACTCGCGCGCGACAAGGCAAGTTGTGCTAGAGGGTCAGGTGGTAGAAAGTATCAAAAACACGGCAGTTCGGATCTGGTACAGAGCCGCCACAAATAGAACTCAACGGAAATCCATGAGAGACATATTTTCAGCAGTAAACACGAATATGCTGAGAAGAGATGAAGAGAGAGAGAGAGAGCAAATGATGGGCATGAGAGAATAGTAGCAACATATGTTTATCTTCAGAAAGTAAATTCAAATCAGTCTCCACGGTTACAGGGACGAAATAAAACCTTATTATTGATTATGTTAAATGAGGAGGCACACTGACATTTTATCCCGCCAGGCGGCGCCTGTGCAAGTGTCTAGGCATGTCACTGTCATTCATATGTGTGAGAGAGAAAACAAATATCATCTGGTTCTGATTGGACAAGGTTTTGTTTAGCGCATTTACATAGATGTATGTTGAGTCCGAACTTCCAAAGTACATAATTCGGAGAGTTGCTAAAGTAAATCCTATAAAGCCTTCTCAGGACTTGGATATTTAGTTATTAACACGTGTGGCAAAGAAAAATCCCATACAAGATGATCACCCGTCGATGGACGGAGGGTCACAGCTTGCTTGATGCAACTGACCCTAAGGCCGTTTTCGTAAAAATCCAAGATGGCGCCTGTAATGTATGGAATATCGGTCCGATATCCGATGTCGGATCGGATAATGTTGAAATCACAATGCTACACTTCCATATTTATTTATACTTAGTAACACTGCTTACGTTACATAATGATTAATTAAATAAAATTAGCCTGAATATTTAAAACCCGTTCTACGCTATCCTTATTGGCCCAACACAGTGGCCCAACGATCGAAAGGTCCTCATCGAATTAACATCCCCGCTGTATGGCTTTGGAGACCTGTTGGACAATTAAGACGATACAGGAGGGGTCAATTCTCCATAACAAACGCTCTCGACTATTTCCTCCCTGGTTTTTGAAGATAGAGCAATGATTTCTTTCAACACAGATTATTATTATTTTTATCTGTGTCGGATAGTTTTGATTTTTTTGATATTTTTATTTTTAAAGACGCTAGGACCAATGAAAAATTTCAAAAAACGGCCTTTTTCATTATTATGGCGCAAAAAAAGGTGTGATACTCAAAATTGGTAACAAATAGCTATAGTTATTTGTTATACAAGGGGGCAAAGTTGTATTTTAACGCCGAGTGTGGAATTAAAAAACGAGCAAGTGAAAGGATTCTATAGTTGAACCACGAGCGAAGCGAGTGGTTTGAGAATAGAATCCTGAACTTGCGAGTTTTTTAACACACGAGAAGTAAAATACATTTGCACCCGAGTGTAACACAAAACTTTTCCCCTTACCATAGCGAGGAAACTACAACGCAAAAAATGCGTGTATCACTGCTTCCAGTAGTTCCACAGGTGGTAAATCATCTTTATTACTAGATTCACCTACTTTTATCAATTTTAAAGTAGTTAATTTGACTTTATTCAAGGTCAAATTACTTTACCCACTAGTGGATAAAATGCGTTTTTACCCGCTGGTATTGAAGGACAAAACACGTGTTTCCGAGCTAGTGAGGGGAAAAAAAACTAAACGGTCTGACACAGATTATTTCATTGTTATTTTTTTTTCCCGATTGATTAAGTTTTGAAGGAGAAAACAGTCGAGAGCGGAAACACGATTTTAAAGATTTTTTCGCAATATCTTTTAACTGAGTTCTTAATGGACAATTTTTTTCGACAAATTTAGTTAATAACATTAGTATATTTAACTAAAATTTCCAAATTGAAAGGGGGGCTCCTTTCCAAGACATTAGGTCATGCACAATGACAGGTATTCGAAATAGTTTATAACAAGAAATTCACTATTAATTACTTAAAACAATTATCAAAATCGCAAATCGATTCGGTAGACCTATCTACAATTTGAAGTAGGTATCCTGATTACCCATTTTATTTAGAACAGACTCAAAATCAGATAAAAATACCTTAGTTATTTAAATAAGTAAACAGTATTAATTGAAATGATATTCGTACCCTTTTGATTGAAAGTGAAATTTAATAGGTACTTACCTAAACATTAATTCAAGATTTAAATAAAGATGTCTCGGGCGTTTTCTTGGAAATAAATTTAATAATTATGAAATGGTCTCACCATCTGTATTTGTTACTAGGGCGAAATAATACACTCACTGGGAGCGACCCACTAGGTGGGTTCTCTACTTGTAGACAATTTTCGCAAATTACTGTTTTTTGTTTTGATGTTTTGTGCTATGTATTACCTGTATGTGCTATGTAATACCTATTTTAGTAGTATGTAGCTTCCGCTTTCAACGTGCTAAAGGAAGGACTGTTAGTGATACTACCTATTATATATTCTGTGATACTACTTAGTATCTTTACACCCAAACTTCTATACACCTGCCAATCCAGCCACACTGAGAGAAAATACAACCAGTTTTCATGTTCGTTCAACAAGTTTTTTGGTTAAAATAGCGCCTACCTACGTGCTCTTTGGTTCAAACAACAAGCTACTTGTCATTTGAATCGGCAATATATTTGAATCAACAAGTCGATTTTATAAAAACATCCTGACACATATTGTTTTAAACATACGTTTGGCTGATTCAAACGGATAAACCGCAACAAGTCGAACTTGTTAAATTCACAATGCAAATTTCTCTCAGTGCATTCACTGCGAAGTCATAAGTTATTGGCTACGCTCGTAGCTTGTAGCACGGTTATATTCAGAATCTTCTAGAGAGTAGGGTTTCTGCTCGAGAGTCTCGAACTCGAGAGTTCTCGAGACTTTCGGCTTCATTCGAGACGAGAAAAAAATGACAGGTACTCGAGACGTCTCGAGGCCCGAATGTAAAGTACGACCTGAAGTGAAATGCAACTTTTTACCTTCTGCCCGGTCTCATCGCGAGGCGGTGGGGACGGTGTCGAACGGCAGTCATAAATTATAACGAGATAAAGCGATCTAACCTCTCATTCCAACGTAAGCTGGCAGCGACTTTGGCTAGTTTTGACAGCCTCATGTTATTTAAAAGCAATTCGTCATTACAAAAAACTCAGCGCGTTTATGTATATTGGGTCATTGATAACCTGCGAAGAGTGCTATGGCTAACTTCGACAAGATTTGGAAGAACAGAGGAATCCGACGTCAAAATAAAGTGCGATTATTTCAATAATCTCGATATTTATGTACTTATGGACTTGGACCCCGAAAAGTTTTGATGTGGCTAAGATTGACGCTATTGAGATGTGGTGCTGGCGAAGACTGCTACGAGTATAACTTGAAAAGCTAGAAGAACTAACAAACATCTCTATTTTGCAAGAACTGAATATCACCACACGGCTCTCTAAAATATGCCAAGAGCGACCCTCCGATTTTTCGGACACATTATGAGAGCACCAATGCATAATATGGCGAATTAATGGTAAACATTCTTGGGGTGGGAGATGTCGTAAGAGATGGTCTGACTGTGAGAAGAAATCGTGTGGCGACAGCGTATACTGTGCAGTCCACATGGCTTATGACCGCGTTCAATGGAGACACGCTACTTGTGGTCGCGAACCTCGGCAATGAGGAAACGAGGAAGAAGAAGAAGTTATTTTAAACGTTTAATTTCAATGACATTATGATTTAATACATGACATTTTAATTTACTTAACCCGTGCACAGGCGGGGAAGTTAAAGGATTAGGTATTATTTTCAAGACTATAATTGTAGTTTTCTTGTAAAAATTTGATTTATGTTTATTTCAAATAAGATTTTTATTGCTCTTACGCATTTTTTATGATAGTGTGGTGCAATAAAAACTACTAATCATATTGTTGTTTATTGTTTTATCAAAATTTTACCATTTATAAAAAAAAACTCGAGACTCGAGACGACTCGAGACTTTGGGCTCGAAATTTCTCGAAACTCGAGACTTCTAATAGGTCGAGAAATCAGAAACCCTATTCGGGAGCTACGATGAGACAGACAGGCAGACACGTCAAACTTATAACACCATCGTTTTTGCGTGGGGGGTTAAAAATCTACCTTTACCAATAGTGACATTTCATCAACCTGCAGCCTAAGTCATGTAAACACTAACAGATCAAGAGTCATTCATCATCATCATGTACCTAGTTTACGCTAAATAATCGTAACTATATAGTGAGTGTGCACGGGAAAACGTCCCACTTTGTCGATTTCTATAAAGCCGCTTTGTCAGTTTATTCATATAAAGATACAAGTAAATTTCGCCTTAATGGTAACCGACAAAGTGGGACGATTTACTAAACACACTCAGATAACAGTGTTTGCGAAAACGAAGTCTCTATTAAGTGTTAATAGTAAGTAATCCTTTAGAACCTACGCAAAATCTGGACTGAACTTTTGACATTCTCAGATCAGTGTCGGATCGCACCCTTTATTAAGAAAATCTACACTATTATTTACAGGGTAACTTAACTAAGTGAAATCGAAACTTATCCTTCAGTAACCTTGATCTTCACAATTTTTCACGCGGGTTTAATTAAAGTGAAAATTATCCCTGCTAATGGTTGCGAGGAATCTTCCACCGCTCAAGGGCAAGGTGAGCCGAGATGCAATCGATAAACGCCCACGTCCGAACCGATATTACAAATTTATTGATGCGTATTTGGTTTCATAGGTTAATGGTATTTTATAAAGTTTTCGGTTATAGATGTTAAACTTTCGTGAGAGATATTCAAATATTTAAAAAACAGTAGTGGGTCGCTAATTCTCAATCGTCTAGTCCAGCCATACTCAAAGTGTGCTCCGCGGATCCCTAGGGCTCCGCAAAGCCTCTCTGGGGGCTCCGTGTGAATTTTGGTTACCTGATATGCAACTTCAACTCTTGCATTAATAAAACCAAATATTCACCAAGTGTTAAAAAAAAATTAGAATCGTATAATTAGATTAGAATCGTATAATTAGATTAGAATCGTATAATTAGATTAGAATCGTATAATTAGATTTTACTATTATGATTATGTACTTATTAAAATAAAGATTGCAATTTTTTTTTATTCAATTTGAGGATTCCGTCCGTCAGATATGTTTGCTTTCTAAAAGGGTTCCATGGGAAAATAAGTTTCAGGACCGCTGGACTCTAGTCCATATTATAATTGCCGCCACGCTTCTATTTTCAGTGGAATTTGAATTCTGGTAATTAGAATTAGAACTGAAACTCCACTTTCGCCCTTACTTCTTGAGAATGACCGAGGTAAGCTATCTACTGACGTTATAATAGTAACACATTATGGTATTGGTAATATAATCGCTATTGGCCACATGTTTCTCGAGTCTTATAGAGACTCTTCATGCAACTCCAGAGGTGTTACTTGTGCGTTGTCGATCCATTAGAAATCTGTACACTCCTTTTTTGAAGAACTCCCGGCAATACTTCGCTCAAATAGGATTCATGATGATGATGATGTGGTTGTATCCCTTTTTAACCAAAAAGTCGAAGTTCGCTAACATAGTTTTGAATGCCAATGGCATGTGGTAAAGTAACATGCAACAGTCTCCGCACGATAGCGCTAACCTTTAAGAAATGAGCGCTGACCGCGACACTCGCGGCTTGCTGTGAACTTTACACCCACTGGCGTGACAGTAGTACAAGCTGTACAAGTGTTTTTCAATGTTTTTTAATCAATTAAGTAAGTGTTTTAAGTTAGCTAAAATATTTGTCCTGCTGCAACGCACACACAGTTTGTATTTTCTCTTTTTTGTTATTGCTGTTTTTTTTACTGTCTCAATTGTATTTTACTGTTCTGTCTCTTTTTTATGTTGCGCCTAATTTGTGTGTTTTAAATTGTGTATTGTATTGTGTGTGTTTGCAGCCTGCCAAATAAATGACTTATCTATCTATCTATCTAGTGTAGGAAAGATACCTAAGCCATTTTCAGAAGTGAATGAGCGCTGACCGCGACGCTAGCGGTTTTTTTGTGAACTTTACACCCACTGGCGTGACAATAAAATATGCAAGTGTTTTTCAACGTCCTAAATAAGGAAACAAGGATGCTTCAGAAATATTGAGTTGCTTGTAAAATGACTGCTTAAATTAAACTGCTTAAAATATTTAAGGAAAATAATTCTAATTATTGTTTGTATCGTATTTTGAGACGCTTTGTTCATTCGAAGGTTTTCCCTCCATTCGCGCCTTTTGTCAGCAAAACTATTGTTACAAAAGTATTACATTTCGGAGCTCGGACGTATAATAAGGAAGGTACTACACATAAATCCGGCCCGGCCCTCTAGCCAAGCCTTCAATCGTTGAAGCTCCGTATCTTTTCGTAGCTTTTTTTTTTGCTCTTCCGTATATTTATGCGCGACAGAGCCAATTGTGTATCGTTGGCTGCGACGAGTCAACGATTGTATGTTTGGCTAGAGGCCCTGGGGAAATTCCGTCGGGACGGCAGTAAATAGGAATTCAAATTGTCAGTTTATTTCTGATTCGTATTTAGGCTCAAAGTATTTCCGCGAGGGATAATAATTGAGGAAATAAATTTATTTCTAAAAAAGTCAAAGAAAAATATCAGGAAGATAAAAATGGCCTCCATATTTGGAAAGCAATAACACAGCCAACAAGAGGAAATAACTCACAATTTGCATTAAATTCCTTTCCCCACGTGTGGATAAAATTCAATTTTCTCATCAAGTTTTGAACAAACAAAAGATAAAAGTTTTGAATGATTCACGGTTAGTTTTTATTTACTGATTGATTTTCCGTGATCATGATGCATGTAACTGCGTTGATTATCGGGAGGTCGACAAAAATCAAAAAGGTAATCACGGTCTACATCCCGGTCAATGTCCAATATAAGGCACGCCACTGACAGTCTGAAAAATTCATAATCACAACCTGTCAGTTCTTACTGACAGATCTGTCAGTTCTTACTGACAGATCTGTCAGTTTGAACTGACAGGTTGCATACAAATCTTTTTTAAGATTATGAATTTTTCAGACTGTCTGTGGCGTGCCTAAGTCTTAGCAAAAGATTAGGTTAGGGCCACTTGCACCAACGAAAATGGAGGGTTAACCCACTATTTTATATGGAATTTGACAGAGATGACAGCCCACTAACCCTGAATTAAGTGGTTGGTGCAAGTTAAAACAATGTATATTTCGCAAAGGGCCAACCAAGACCAACGAAAATGGAGGGTTAACCCGAGGGTTAACCCACCATTTTATAGGGAATTTGACAGGTGACAGCCCACTGACCCTGAGTTAAGTGGTTGGTGCAAGTGGGCCTAAGCGGATTATGACTGTCATGTGTTTAGTATGTAAATAAGTTCTAATCCATACTAATATTATAAACGTGAAAGTGTGTGTGTCTGTTTGTTTGTCCGTCTTTCACGGCAAAACGGGGCGATGAATCGACGTGATTTTTTAAGTGGAGATAGTTGAAGGGATGGAGAGTGACATAGGCTACTTTTTGTCTCTTTCTAACGCGTGCGAAGCCGCGGGCAGAAGCTAGTATTGTATATACGAAACGGACTAAGCCTTAAAATATGACATGTTGTGGAGTCACGTCGGATCGAAAATAGGACAGACGCTGTTGGAGGACAAGCTTTTATGAAACCCGCTTAGCTTGGGACAAGGTCGACATACGTAGGTATTGGCCTCAAATTTTATGTCAGTTTATGCGAAATTAAATTACAAAAAGTTACCTTACATCATAAATTAAATATAACAAGGTCATACCATCCCATTCATTAAAATGCGACCGCCTACAAACGCGCTTACACTCCACACATAGATGGCGCCACAAAAAAAATGTCTTGTAGCTTTCGATTATACTTGTAGATGGCGTTAAGTGTCACTTTTGACATAGATTTACGGCTCGGAATTGACACTTAATGCCAATCTACAAATAATCGGTGGCAACAAGGCATTTTTTGTGGCGCCATCTATGTGTGGTGGAGTGTAAGCGCGTTCGTAGGCGGTCGCATTTTAATGTATGGGATGGTATGATCTTGTTATATTTAATTTATGCTTACATTATACGTATTTGTTGAGTTTTGTTGTGTAAAACAACTACCTACTTATAAACAGATTGATTGAAATCACAGTACTATTCAGTCAGGTTAGTAGGTATTTTAATACGACAAATAGGAATCGCAAAAAACAGTAATTACCTAACATAACCTTTTTCTAAAAAACAACACGCATATCATATACCCACTTCTTTATTTCTACAAACAAGAAATCATGAATAAAATATAGATAGCAATCGAGAGAGAATATCTCCAAAAATACTTTAATCTTATTCAACCTCCCAACAAGTTCTTAAATTACAAGAAAGGTTAGATAAAACAAACATCTACGTAACGTCTATTGTAATATCTAACTCAGCTTTTTGGACGCTTGTTTTACATAATTTATAGACTAAATTACTCTTGGGAATTACCTTGAATCTTTGTTTAAAGAGCTTGTCTTAGAATAACATTTGATATACCTAAACTCAGACTTAGGTAATTTTAACTAGGTAAGATTTTAAGGCAAGTTGCGTTCAATAAGCGTAAGCGTCTTCATATACAGGGTGTCCCACGGCGATGCCACATGGAGGGAAAGTACCTTAAATATCGTAGATAGCATATTTTGCTGAAAGAAGACTTTATTTTATTTTCAAAACTTAGTAAAAGTGCATTCAATTTTTTTTAATTTTTACTATGAGGACTTATACAGGGTGTATTTTGATAGCGGGTTCAGTAAGGCCGGTAATCGATCCCATTCCTATACAGTATCAAAAGCTTGTATGGAACCAAAAAAAATTTCCAGCTAGAAAAGTCACAAATCACGAAAAACTTTTCCCATACAATTTGTTTGAAAAAATTTTTTTTCCACATGGTATTTTTATGATGCCAATCGATTCCATTCCTATTCAGTATCCATAATTGCTTAGGGGTCAACTCACGACAATGCACCAAAAAAAAAAAGTTTGTCAAAAATGCCCTTTTTCTCGCACCCTGTATGTTTTTTCCAAAATCTGTAAATGCCATTTTTCATCAATTTGAAATTGATGGATGGTCCCCTTAGACTATTTTCATGTAGGACTACGGGATCTCATACCGGCCTTACTGAACCCGCTATCAAAATACACCCTGTATAAGTCCTCATAGTAAAAATTAAAAAAATTTGAATGCACTTTTACTAAGTTTTGAAAATAAAATAAAGTCTTCTTTCAGCAAAATATGCTATCTGCGATATTTAAGGTACTTTCCCTCCATGTGGCATCGCCGTGGGACACCCTGTATACTAACGAGCGATTTTGGTCGGCTAGAACCGATTTCGCGTTGATATGTTTGGGAAAACCCTAACTCAGTACATCTGTATGTAAAAGTAATTGAAATAAATTCCACAGACAAGTTTGCTCATCTGTGTTTACACTTGGTATGAAACAGCGAAGTTAGCTCATCAGCTCAGTATCGCGTGCGTCCCACGCAGCGCGCTCAATCGGATTATGAAGTACGCGGCCCTTGAAACGGGAATGAACATGTTTTATACAGTCTGTGTGCGTAGCCGAATGCACTAAACGCTCACGATATCTTTCGTAGCTATCTATCTCTATCGCTCTTGCGTATTGGCGCGACAGAGCCAGACTACCTTTCGTGGCGTTTCGTTTTCGTTTCGCGTCGCAGAAATGCCATTCGGCTACGGGGCCTGGTTAGTCACGTGTCCTCCAAGCAAACCCTGCCTTTGTTACATTTGGTTTCTATATTATACAGCGTAGTGCAGTTTAGTTTCTTCCTATGTGTTTACTTAGTATGAAACTGCGATATTGCGTGCGTCCCACGCAGCGCGCTCAATTGGATTACACTAGAAACGGGAATGAACATGTTTCATAGTCTGGTCAATCGCGTGTGCGCGAAGAAAATCCTACCTTTGTTACATTTGGTTTCTATAATATACAGAGTCCATCAATCCGATATCTTTACTTGATATGAAACTGCGATATTGCGTGTGTCCCTCGCAGAAATGGAAACCAACATTTTTAGGGTTCCGTAGTCAACTAGGAACCCTTATAGTTTCGCCATGTCTGTCTGTCCGTCCGTCCGTCCGTCCGTCCGTCCGTCCGCGGATAATCTCAGTAACCGTTAGCACTAGAAAGCTGAAATTTGATACCAATATGTATATCAATTACGCCGACAAAGTGCAAAAATAAAAAATGGAAAAAAATGTTTTATTAGGGTACCCCCCCCTACATGTAAAGTGGGAGCTGATATTTTTTTTCTTTCCAACCCCAACGTGTGATATATTGTTGGATAGGTATTTAAAAATGAATATTTTTAATTAAAAATGAATAGGTTTACTAAGACTGTTTTTTGATAATATTAATATTTTCGGAAATAATCGCTCCTAAAGTAAAAAAAAGTGCGTCCCCCCCCCCCCCCCCCCTCTAACTTTTGAACCATATGTTTAAAAAATATAAAAAATAACAAATGTAGAACTTTATAAAGACTTTCTAGGAAAATTGTTTTGAACTTGATAGGTACAGTAGTTTTTGAGAAAAATACGGAAAACTACGGAACCCTACACTGAGCGTGGCCCGACACGCTCTTGGCCGGTTTTTATACAAATATACATTTCATCTGATCGCATCTGTCTGGGTAAGAAAATCCTGCATTTGTTTTGTAATGTTTGTATACGTAGGTATAGTATACATCATATTACAGTTTAGTATCATCCCGTGTGTAGGTAAAAAATAAAAAAAAATAAAAAATAAAAATTATTTATTCATGTACCAAAAATAGCAGTTATAAACAGGCCATAAACTATATTAACACAAAAATAGGCTTCACCATGTCCGTGCCTGAACTAGGGAGATCCTGTATCTCAGGCAGAAAAAATAACTTACAAACTAAAACAGGGAAATTATTTGATAATATCATGTGCATTGCATAGGTATTCAACTAAAAAATAAATAAGTTACATTACAGATTTATAAATAGAGTAGGTTACCTACTTAAAACTATCATAATTCTAAAAGTACAGCAAAAAAAGATGGTAAGCCATATGTAATACTTATTGCTTATTAGCATTTTAATGAGTCAACAGTTGTACTTTATCGCATCAGCGTAAGGATACATAGGTAGGTGTATTTATTTGTAAACATTAAGTAGCTCTGTCTAGGTTATTTCTAGTTATTTTAGAACTGTTAATAAGTTTTCCGTGTCTTCATAAGACATTAGTTCTAGAGCTTTCTTTGTAACTTTTTTACATTCTGCGTAGCATAGATGATATATGTGATAATCTGCGTTTAACTTATTGTACAGCCGCGGTCCCAGACATATATAACCTGTTTCAAAACATGGTACAACATAGTTTATTTATAGTTTATGTTTATTTATAGTTTATAGTTCATTTGATAGTTTATGAATGGCAATTAAATTAGTTAAAACTTTGTCTAGTTATAATTAGTAGTTGTAGATTATAGATTTGAATATCAGTGAAGATCAAAACAATCTAATACACACAATACAATGCTGACAGACAATGCGTCGACCCAAATCGTAATATTTATAATTTCTATACAAATGATCTTCAAAAGTTCTAGAACTTCAGCATAAATAATATTTATAATAATACATATATAAAATCAGAATACAATTGTTTGACAACTCCTACGCGCGTTTTTTCGTACCAAGTCGTGCCTATTGTATTTAAAATGACAGACGGGGGTGTATAAGTAACAAATAAAATACACCCAAGTGAGCGATCCCGATTCAGAAAAGGTATTTTGTCAAAATCCAACAAAGGCGAGCAGATAGCAGACATCTTTCAAAACCGGTTCTGATTTATAAAATCGTAAAGGTTTTCATTAGGGATGTACCGACTAGTGATTTGGCCGACTAGGCCGACTACCGACTAGTCGGCGCTTGGGTGGCCGATTAGTCGGCCGACTAGTCGGCTAGTCGGCCGGAGCATATTTTTCGACTAAATTCATCAGAAATTTAGAATTACATTTCTGGTCCTTCATTCGCGCTTTAATTTTTTTTTACAAGTTCTATTTTTATATATATAAAGGTCTATGAGAATTTTATACATTTTCCATTTTTAACAACCGGTTTGGCTTAGTGGGTAGGTTAGTGATCCTGCCTATGACACCCGGTAGCCCTAGGTAGGACATTTATTTTTGTGATGATCACAGATATTTGATCTTTTGACTAACCAAGGTATAACGAATCGGTACATAATACAATTATATCAGCTGTTAATTTATTTTTGTACTATTTTTCTATGACTTATAAAGTGCCGACTAATCGGCCTGTTTTGCCGACTAGTCGCCGACTAATCGCCGACTACAAATGTAGTCGGATAGTCGGCTTTCCCGACTAGTCGGTACATCCCTAGTTTTCATCTTGTTTTGATACTAACTTAACCTCTATTATGAGTTTTGAATGTTTTAGATTACATTGCTACTTAGTTAGCATAAGTGTGGGATGCCCTGGTTGGTCTGAAGCATTCAAAGCTCTTTATGCAGAGGGTAGACTCTGGATGGAGCAAAAAGCTAGGGAAGCTAGGCAAAAGACAACTCCAAATTATAACGGGGGTGTTCACAGGCCATTATGGGGTCAAAGGAATTTTGGCCAAGATGGGACACGCCGACAACACTGATTGTCGCATGTGTGGCGAAGAGGAAGAGACCGTCAGACATCTAATGTGTGAATGTCACGCCCTCGCCAGACAAAGAATGAAGAACTTTGGAGTTTGAAGCAGGCTACCTGGCACCGAAGGACTTCAGAGAGCTACCCATGAGCCTCATCATCCGATACGTGGAGATGGTTGAGAAGCTCCTGAATAGCTGAAGGATCTTAGGATCGTAGGGGGTAATTGCACAAAAGATCCCGATGGGTCGAAGTGTATCCGTAAGGGCCCCCGCAGATTTAAGATAAGATAAGATAGTTAGCATAAACTTGACGGAAAATGCATTTTTTGGGTTCCGTAGTCAACTAGGAACCCTTATAGTTTCGCCATGTCTGTCTGTCCGTCCGTCCGTCCGTCCGGTAGTTTTTGAGAACAATACGGAAAACTACGGAACCCTGCACTGAGCGTGGCCCGACACGCTCTTGGCCGGTTTTTTTATTTATTTTTTTAATTAAAAAGGGCAAAGACAGTTTAGCCAAGAGCAAAGACGTGGCCTACGATGGAGTGAGCTCGCCTTGAAGACCTGTTCACCCTTGATTGAAGGTTGCCGGATTTTTTATAAAACATATATTTTTTTATTCTATTTAACCGTTTTGGTGCGCTGTTCACTTTCTCCATACAAAGACTGTCATTTGATGTTTACAGCTGAGAAGGAGGAGGAAAGTAAATAAATAAAGCTGCTAAGGAAAACAAAATAAAATGAGGAAATAAATATGAAACTGTACTTTTTTATTTTGCTGTCCTCCGGCCGTATTGCGTAAAATTTCAGACCGCTGCGCTAAAGGAAGTTACCGCTTCCCGGCTCCGTCAAACAGTAAAATTGGTAGTATAGAATACACCTTGGCCAGTAAAAAAGACAACCAGAACACATGTTTGTGGACGTCGGCTCCGCCTCGGCCGATAATAGGTACATCTCTTAATTTAACGGCCAAGGTGCGCAGTCTCCACAGATATAGGTAGTCTCCTATTCCTTTCGGACCAGAAATTATACATGGACATGCTACTTTTGACAAATGCTACTTTTTTGCTTTTGACAAATGCTACTTTTTTGCTTTTGACAAATGCTACTTTTTTGCTTTTGACAAATGCTACTTTTTTGCTTTTGACAAATGCTACTTTTTTGCTTTTGACAAATGCTACTTTTTTGCTTTTGACAAATGCAACTTTTTTGCTTTTGACAAATGCTACTTTTTTGCTTTTGACATATGCTACTTTTTTGCTTTTGACAAATGCTACTTTTTTGTTTTGGACAAGTGCTACTTTTTTGCTTTGGACAAATGCTGCTTGTTTGCTTGTACAAATGCTACTTTTTTGCTTTGGACAAGTGCTACTTCTTACCTGCTGTTATTGATACTACGTACTAAGTTCTGCCCGGTATAGCAACAATAATAAATAACAAAAAAAAAATACAGAATCGGCCTCCAGTTGTCTGCCATTTTTTAGAACATTCCGAGAAAAATGGCGTTTGTTAATAAAAATAAAACTCCTCGGGGTTTCTTTATAAAATAAAAATTTTCAATGGCTCAGACGAAACGAATGTTTCTTGACTGAACATAATTTTACATTTCGTGGAAATATTTAAGTAAGTTTCTCTCTGTGGATTTACCTTTATATAAAATATCTCAAACTCATCAATTTCATAATCTTCTTTATTGACGTGATATATTTACCTCTATTAACGTTATTGCAATTAACGATATCTGTGCAGATGCCGTAGCTGAATGGCATTTCTGAGAAACGAAAACGAAACTCCGCGACAGATAGTCTGACTCAGTTGCGCTAATAAGCAAGAGCAATAGAGATAGATGTCTACGAGCGTTTCGTTTCGTGAGCGTTTGTGCCATTCGGCTGCGTACCCTGGTCACGTAGCCGAAAGGCACAAACGAAGCCAGACTACCTTTTGCGGCGTTTCGTTTTCATTTCACGTCGCAAAAATGCCATTCGGCTGCGACACCTGACCCTTTAGCACAACTTGCCTTGTTGCGCGCGAGTCCATACTTGATGTCGCGCTTGATGTAAAGCAAGTTGTGCTAGAGGGTCTGGTTTTATAGTAAGTATAAGTTGCAAACTCGAGACTTTAAATCGCGACGGCTTGCCAGAGCTCTCGTCAGTACTTAACATTATCTTCTATCCCACGTTGCAAAATGTGTGTCTCAATAGCAAAAGCTGTAGCAGTTAATTGTACTGTGTCTTTGTTATGTAAATTTTATCAAAAACGATTTGCGAATACCAATATCTATTATCTCATATACATTCCTTAAAAAATATAACATAACCCAATTAGAAATGCCACTCGTCGGACGTCCTTCACAAACCAAATTACCTATATTAAAAACATAATCAAAATACAGAAACTGAAACTAATTTTACTTACGGCAAAACATTTTCCCAACTTTGAGTCTTAACCATCCGTCTCTTTCTCTCCCGTTCGTTAGAACGAGACAGCTTCTTAATTAATTACGGCTTTTAAACCGTTAGTCGAACAACAAAATGGAAGCTGTTTCATTTCAAACTTATTTACTTATTAACTCAATTGTATTCTACTTTATTATATTATATTTGATGAATGTTCACGTTTATTTGTCATTAACGAATGCTAAATTACCATTACCACAAACAACAAATAGTATACTATAGCGTGTGGATTCCATACGGGCGAATAATGTATCCAGTTATAGTATCTGATCATACGAATCGTGTACTATAATCATTTTGTTAAAAAGTGTTTTTAGTTAAGAGTAATTATTTTTTTTAATCTGACCAAGCAGCAATGTACCCCGTCCAACTTCATACGTTGACATAAACGTCATGTCGTAGTGACGTTTAGGTAGGTACGCTAATTGATGTGGACGTAATACATTGCGTGCTGAATTATTATGTATGAAAAAAAATATTTCATCTATTAAAAAAAAAACAAGTAGTTAGGCTTCTTAGGTCCGATACTAATCGTTACTAAGATATTCGCCCGTATGGAATACACACGCTGTATACATTATCTTTGCCATTACTCATAACTTACTGAAATTTCTCTAACTAGTACTTACCTGACTATGATTAATGGATTATTCTATATTCCTGTTAACTAACTTTAAACAATAAAATCCATACTTTATATTATAATTGGGAAAGTTTGTATGTCTGTTTGTTTGTCCGTTTTTCACGGCAAAACGAAGCGACGAATTGGCGTGATTTTTTAAGTGGAGAAGGATGGAGAGTGATATAATAAATAATAATAAATATTGGTGACACCTTACACAGATCAACTTAGCCCCAAACTAAGCAAAGCTTGTACTATGGGTGCTAAGCGACGATATACGTATGTATATATTTAAATAGATAAATACATACTTATATACATAGGAAACATCCGTGACTCAGGAACAAATATCTGTGCTCATCACACAAATAAATGCCCTTACCGGGATTCGAACCCAGGACCGCAGCTCAGCAGGCAGGGTCACTACCGACTGAGCCAGACCGGTCGTCGAGGCTACTTTTTGTCTTTCTAACGCGAGCGAAGCTGCGGGCAAAAGCTAGTCCTATATAAATAAATAAATAGTCCTTGGTAAAAGCTAAAGTATGACTTTTCTAATGAAGGTCCTTTATTGGTGGCTAACACGATTAAGTCAAGGCTCTACGTAGCTCTACGTAGCACCTGCTACGCCGCAGGCCGTCTACGCTACGACCTAGGGCATTAAGGTGGCTGTATCGCGCCGTGTCATAAAATATATGGGCGGCATTTCAGGTTTTATGAATATGATGTTGCCTTGACATTATTAATTATTTTTTTGTATACCACATGGTGGCAAACAAGCGTACGACCCGCCTTATGGTAGACAGTCACCGTAGACGCTTGGAACTCCAGAGGTGTTACTTGCGCGTTGCTGGCCCTTTCGAAATACTTGTACAAGTAATAAAAACACGTCGCGCGTCCAATGTTCACCATCAAATTTTTATATTGAGCAACTGTCAAAAAACCTGTCATGTAATTTTTAGGGTTCCGTAGTCAACTAGGAACCCTTATAGTTTCGCCATGTCTGTCTGTCCGTCCGTCCGTCCGTCCGTCCGTCCGTCCGCGGATAATCTCAGTAACCGTTAGCACTAGAAAGCTGAAATTTGGTACCAATATGTAAATCAATCACGCCAACAAAGTGCAAAAATAAAAAATTGAAAAAAATGTTTTATTAGGGTACCTCCCCTACATGTAAAGTGGGGGCTGATATTTTTTTTCATTCCAACCCCAACGTGTGATATATTGTTGGATAGGTATTTAAAAATGAATAAGGGTTTACTAAGATCGTTTTTTGATAATATTAATATTTTTGGAAATAATCGCTCCTAAAGGAAAAAAAAGTGCGTCCCCCCCCCCTCTAACTTTTGAACCATATGTTTAAAAAATATGAAAAAAATCACAAAAGTAGAACTTTATAAGGACTTTCTAGGAAAATTGTTTTGAACTTGATAGGTTCAGTAGTTTTTGAGAAAAATACGGAAAACTACGGAACCCTATACTGAGCGTGGCCCGACACGCTCTTGGCCGGTTTTTTATATTTTTGACAGTAAGTATCACATATGTATAAGTATTATCATTTAGGTATATTATAAAAGTACCAATGTTAAAAATATATTTCCAAATGTGACTTTGAAAATCTGTGTATGTCGTAGAGATTAATTAATAAATCTGTCTCGGAAATTGCCTATAAGTAAAAACCTAGAAGGCAAGCCTCCGCCACACAAAGCGTTTTGATAGCGTAGCGTCAGCGGAGCGAAATAATAGCGGTGCACCGGCGGAACGCTGGCGTTCCGCTCGCAATCCGCGCGCATTCCGCTCACAATCCGCGCTCGTTAGTTCCCGCCGGCGTCCGCTGGGCGCAACGCCAGCGTTCGTCCGGCGCACCGCTATCGTTGCGTTCCGCTACCGCTCCGCCTACGCTATCAAAACGCGCATTTGTGGCCGAGCTTTTATGGTGCTCCCACAATGGGCTATTATAAATACTATGGCTATCTTTAACAATATATGTACACGTATAATTAATGGGTAAGGCGCCTTCTAATTCGTCGTATCCCTTACATATCCTAATTGCATTGCGGGAACCGAATTACGTTGGCAATGAAATAGTGCCGGCGTCACTAATCTAATTCTTCAGTTCCGAACCGCACTGTCGCTGGCTTTTGTTTTATTTTTCTTTTGTAGCGTTGGTATTTTTATTTAGTGGACGGACGGATAAATGACGACCGGTCTGGTGTAGCGCGTAGTGACCTGCTAACCCGCGGTCCTGGGTTCGAATCCCGGTACGGGCATTTATTTGATGATGAGCACAGATATTTGTTCCTGAGTCATGAATGTTTTCTGTGTTTGTATTTGTATATTATTTATATGTATATCGTTTTGTCTGGGTACCCACAGCATGCCGTCTTGAGCTTGCCGTGGGGCTCGGTCGGTCTGTGTGTGTGGGAATATACAGATACTCATACATGTACATTCATAGGGGCATTTTCAGAATTTGGGACCCCCTAATAACTCACTGTCAGTTTTGTGATGATAATTAAGCATTCAATAAAAATATTGTTTTTGTGTTAATTGCACAAACTTTAAGCGATAATCTACTTTCAGAATGTAAAAAAAAAATTAAATGCTTAATTGTCGTCACAAAACTGACAGCGAGTTAATTTTTGTTATCAACTTACGCTAATTTGGGGGACCCATATTCTGAAAATGCCCATACATAACCTCACGGTCACGCCTAAGGGGCAGGCAGAGGACATGAAACCGCTTAAGTTTCACTGCGACTCTTTTAAAGGTTGAAAGAATACTAAATCGTGACATTGCAGTGACAGGTTGCCAGCCTCTCGCCTACTCCACAATAGGCTACTAGACTCATATCGAATTTGGCACAATAAATGATTGAAAATGAAAATGAAAATGAAATATTTATTTTTCAAGTAGGCATATCACAATGCGCATATGAACGTCAAATAAAGCTACGCCGGCTCTAACCCTACGCCTCAGCCTCGAGAAGATTTCAGTCCCCCCTCAGTTGGGAGGGGGGTATCCACTATGGGACCGGCAAGAAACTCGGCGGGCAACTTCTTTTCAAAACATTACATCTTATAATTAACATGCAATAAATAACAAGATACAATTTAACATGCAAAAGTATTCATCAAAGAATATGAACAGACTAGGTACTCTATGGAAATTAATTTCAATAAATTATATTATTGCTTAATAATACGTCGTTCTTCTTCAGAGAAAACATATCAAATTGTCACAGAAGAAAAAGATAATATCAATCTCAATATCATTAAATATGTAATTTACCTACACAACATAAAATATAAAATATTTGATGTGCTTTCTTATCTGAACTGTGTCCTCTATACATAATACAATTATTTTAATTGCTATT
The DNA here is from genome assembly GCF_023078275.1 of Leguminivora glycinivorella. Lineage (NCBI taxonomy): Eukaryota > Metazoa > Arthropoda > Insecta > Lepidoptera > Tortricidae > Leguminivora > Leguminivora glycinivorella. The sequence continues at coordinate 1,639,878 of NC_062985.1, read as the reverse complement.
CGTTTTTTGTAGTTTCTGGTTCGGGCCATGCATGTTTGTCTGTCAAATAGTCCTCGACTCTGTAATAAGCCTTTAACATCAATGATTTTTTTAAGTAGTTCTTAAGAGCTGGGAGGGGTAATCTCAAAGCAGTGTCAGGTAACTTGTTATAAAAATGAATGCATTGCCCAACAAATGACTTCTGTACTTTACGGACACGAAACTTCTTTATGGCAAGCTTATTTTTGTTTCTAGTGTTATAATTATGGATATCAGAATTCTTAGTGAAACAGTCTAAATTCTTAACAACATAAATTATACTATCATAAATGTATTGGGAAGCTACAGTTAAGATATTAATTTCTTTGAAGAGTTCTCTTACTGATTCACGTGTTCCTAAGTTGTAAATAGAACGAATGGCTCTCTTTTGTAATACAAAGATAGTCTGTATGTCAGCTGCTTTGCCCCAAACCAGAATACCGTATGACATTACACTGTGAAAATAACTATGATACACTAGGCGAGCTGTCTCAACATTAGTCAGTTGCCTGATTCTCCTAACGGCGTATGCGGCTGAACTTAATTTGCTTGCTAGTTTCCTTATATGAGGACTCCATTGTAGATTTTTGTCCAATGTTAAACCAAGAAACAGTGTTGTATCTACCATCTCTAAGCATTCATCATTCAAAAGTATTTTTGTATCGATTGGTTTAACATTCGGCAGAGAAAATCGAATACATTTGGTTTTCTTAGAATTAAGAAGTAAATTGTTGACAGTAAACCACTGCAGTACATCAGCTAACGTGCTATTAATTACATTGTAATCCGTAGATTTTCGGTCAACATTAAAAAGCAGTGATGTATCATCAGCAAAAAGTACTATTTCACAAAAGTTTTTTACTATACATGGCAAATCATTTATATAAACCAAAAACAGGAATGGACCTAAAATTGAGCCTTGTGGCACTCCTAATTGGACTACAGTCCCGCTAGAGCGAGTTTTGTTAACAACTACTGTTTGTGTTCTATTGCTAAGGTAAGAAGACATAAAGTTTAGGGCATTTATAGACAAACCATAGTGTTCTAATTTCAAAATGAGCGTTCCATGATCCACTGTCTTCTGTAGTTACTACCTACATAAAAAAACAATCTAAGACCAAATTAAATTATTTCATAGGAAATATTTTAATTTTGCGTTTTTTAGTAGACACACTACTATTATTTAACTATAAACTGAAATAAATGTCATATACAAAGAAAAAAATTACATTATTTCAGTCTATAGTAAAAAAACAATATTTATAGATTTTGGGTATTAAAGGTGACTACGTATTTTCGATTAAAAATGTGTATGTTTTTTATTTATTTTGGCTACCGAAAACGCTGTCAGCGATGTAGTGACGTCATCGAATTCGAACCTTACTGCATGTCAAAACAATCACTGACATATTGAACTTTATGCCTTCATACTTTTTAAGTATGGAGTAAGAAGGTATTAGTCAGAAAATGTTGTTTTCGAATAGAATGACCTGATACACAGATAATCTATAGATTAACAGGACTGTGTTGTTTTCGCCTAAATTTTACGTAAAAGTATACTTTAAAAATATTTTTTGCTGTTTTAAGGCATATAAAATATGATAATATTTTATTTCGGTTAATTGGACAGTACTTAATCATATAAGACAGACTTTATAAAAAGGTCAAGTAGCCAATTGAACCCATATCCCACAGCCGACTTCTAAGACACCCACGCCTGCTGCTTCTCATCTTGATAGATTTTAACTACTATTAATAAATAATGTACTAATCTGTGAAACTAAAAACCAAGCAGTCTATAAAGCTAGCAAATATTTACCAACCCCCCTAAATAAAAAGCCTAAAACCACCCTCCCCCCGACATTTAGCGAACAAATATGTAATTAAATATTTCAAGTCCTAAAATACTTGTCGAAATTGGGAGAGACGTTGATTTCGAATTTAGGATATATTAAATCGTAATTTGATTAGTAGACTAATCCCGACATCGCTACCAATTACGACACGTTGGACGGGTGCCTATTCGAATCATGAAAATCGAAACTATACACTAAACAACAATACCATTTGATATAGATTAGTTGTCTCATATGATTTTTTGTAACAAGCGTACGGTCCGCCTGATGGAAAGAGGTCATCGTAATCTATGGAAGCCTGCAACTCAAGGAGTGTCACATGCGCGTTGCCAACCCATTAGAAACTTGTAGGTACACTCCCTTTGGATCTGTTAAGTACACAGCAAAAAGGAGTGTACAAGTTCCAAGGAGGGCTCGGGTTGCCGACGACTCAAAGGACAATAGACGGAACAAAATACTTCCGTCATCAGCACACCGCTCCCTCGTTGAACTCTGGCAGCCTTACTCACCGGCAGGAACACAACACTCATAAGTAGGGTCTAGTGCTATTTGGCTGCGGTCTTCTGTAAGGCGGAGGTACTTCCTCAGTTGGGCTTTGCTCTATATTCGAGCGAGATGATATCCGTTGTGCTGTGCCCTACCACACAAAACGGAATATCATTCGCTATGCTCTACCTCCTACAAGACCTCCTACGATGCCGGTCGAACGTTTTTGTGCGCTTAGCATCAAAGAGATTTTATCATCAATGAACGAAAAATGGCGTCATGGAGACCTAAAGTTAGAGTATTCTACGGCCCCTAGAATACTTGCCTCAGAAATTTTATAATTACTATAGAGAAACACTATACAGAAATACTTTATATGTAGTCTATGCGGAGAGAAGAGTTGTATAACGTATAGGATCCTTTACATTCCACAATTTTGCTTTCCCCACAGCCTAACATATGTACATAATTATGTATTAAGTTACCACAAGCTAAGTTAACTCGAGCAAAGTAACATTCAGTCGTTAGTTGCGTTATTCGACAACTTTAGATTTTGGTACCAAGTGGTGAGTACCAAGTGTCAAGGGTCAATCCGGGGCAATAGTAACATAAGTCACGATTTTATGGCATGTTCCATTTATTCAAGGTGCAAGTTCAAGTGATAATCTATCTCTAAATAAGTGTTACTTTCCCGATATAAGTACTTATGCATTCTTTAGATCCTTTCATTTGCAGGTGTAATAATTAGTTCAAATAAGCACCCAATGAATTTGTGACTTACGTTACTTTCATGTGGATTCACCCTCAAGTATCGTATCAAAGTCAAATTAAGCTGGGATTTCTAAACGTCGAATAAACTCCCCTGAGCTCAGCTAACATAAATTGAAGGCGACGACCTCTTACCAGCAGAAGGTTGCTAAAATATTTACTCAACAATATTTATTACTCTAAATTTATATATAAAACCAATATTCTTACTGTCAAACTGTCAAATCTGTTGAATGAACACAAATTGAAGCTGACTATTTTAAGAAAAAGTTCGATTTACGTATCTCAATACTTTTATTATACCTACTTTATGGTATCAACGATGAATAGATCTAAATGAGAAGGTATTCTACAGATTTCTATATATATACCCCATTTGTAAGGGCGTCGATCGAAAATAAACTAATTTTTGTTCGACACCCTTAGTGCGTTTCCACATTATTCGATCCGATATCGGATGTCGGAAGGATTTCAAAGGCAGAAATCAAAGATGGCTTCAATGTATGGAATATCGGTCGTACGTCCGATATCGGATCGGATAATGTAAAAACGCACTTACGATACGTGATACGTGCTCTTAACTTTATACCTAGGGCATAATCGAAATTTGGTTCAATACCTTAAAAAACTATTTTAGATTTTTAAGTTCCCATTTAAGTTTTACACTGAGTCTTATTTTATATATGTAAAAATGTTCATGAAATTAAATGAAGGAAAAGTTAAGTGCGTTTTCACATTATCCGATCCGATATAGTATATGTAGGACAGATGTCCCATATATTTAAGCCGCCATTTTTCATTTTTGCCTTTGAAATCGGATCAGTATAATGTGAAAACGCACTAAGCCGCGTTTAATATAGGTATACAAGTTAAAATAAGACCTATTGAGCAAACGAGAAGAGACTGCAAACTAGGACAAACAAATTCATCGAGACCGCAATCCAATCGTAGTCATTAAATTTGCATTCGATTGCTCAACTCTTCAGCCGAGTGCATGCGGGCCGCCTGCATTCAGCGAACACCGGTACAAATTCGATTAAATTCTAATCCAATATAACTAATCGGAGATAATAGTGATGATGATAAAGTTACAAACTGATGAACAAATCCGGCCCTCCACGGGTCCTTAAAAATAGTGTGTGATATGTCCAGCACTGTGGTAAGAATGCATTTTCGGTACAAATAAATAAATCAATATTATAGGACATTCTTACAACTGAGTCCCACGGTAAGGTCAAGAAGGCTTGTGTTGCAGGAACTCAGACAACGATATATATAATATACAAATACTTATATACATAGAAAACATCTATGACTCAGGAACATTAAGTATCTGTGTTCATCACACAAATAAATGCCCTTACCGCGATTCGAACCCGGGACCGCGGCGTAACAGGCAGGGTTACTAGGTACAGTACGCGCTAGGCCACCGGTCGTCAAATCTACTCTAAATTTGTTTCAAATTTTGACCCCTAATGGCCCTTGTCAAACTGTGTCCACTGTCATATCATAACCAATACTTTTCCAATCCAATATTACCACATAACCATCTGATTCTTATACTTTGCTAAGTATAAGATGGTGCAGAGCAGCCTCTTGTGATAGCGAGTGTTTGGGTGACCCAGTTAGGTCGGATTACTCCATAAACGCTTAGCAATGGACTAAGTTATATGCGCTTGGGGATTATCCAGTTATCTAGGTATGAGCGAAACTTGTCAACTTATAGATAGCTTGGATTATGTATTATGTGTTAGAGAGATTATCGACTTCCACAAATAGACGATAATCAAAGTGTCTTAAATTTTTATCTAAATAATTTTGTTCTTAGGTACAGGTACCATAATGCGTAAATTTAGTATTATTTTTTTAATTTATTTATAACTTATAACAAGAAACTTACAACTATTTCACAAGACTCAATTCCGCCAAACTGAGGACAGTTTGTTGGCGGATACAGCGCTCGTATATCGTATATTTCTTATTCTACGCACTTAACTATATAACTTACATACTACCTAACTATAAGTGGACATTGCTGCGCACCCACTACCGCCGCCATTAAAAGATCTTGCCATTATGATATGTTAAAATGACATAATTTTGATTGTATGTTGGTCATGCCCTATGTCTCCGATGAGGGATAACAGGATATCATCATCATCATCATGTTGGTCATCAAAAACATTTCCTAAGTGTCAATAATACGGAATTTGACAGAAAGAGAAGACGATGAGAAAGTTTGAAAGTTTGTTCTGAAGTTATGCTTCGAATTTGTTTTTGGTAACCAAAACCTACAAACCAACAAACTAATTGAATTAGAAAAGTCACGAGCCGCTTTCTCTTGGAGAAATAAGGGAAGGGAAGCCCAAATACTGACTTACATTTCTGCGGGGGTAGTCTTTTTTTTATTATTCATAAGGCACACAGATAGAGCCAGGGGAGAGGCCTTTGCCCAGCAGTGGGACACACAAATAGGCTAACAAAAAAAAGGCACACAAAACAGACAACATTCAATAAATTATTATAGCAGCTATAAGTTACAGGTTTAAAATAAGAATGCCGTCCAAAACATGTATGCACAGCAAGAAAAAATATAAATGAGTATTAAAACCTATCCTAAAATTACAAATAATTTTTTTTTATCACTTTGAATTTATATTAAAATTAATAAAATCAAACAAATTATAATAACATCATCAATTTTAGTTATGTTGTTGTGGTGTACGATGGCCAAGAACCTTGACAACTTGCCTCCTAAATACGGCTAACCGTGAGTTGAAGATGTCTACATCGTTATATTTTGAGACCAAATCATTATAATTACTGACGACACAACTTTGCGTAAGAAGATTGAGCTGTTATTGATTCTTGCCTTCGGACTTCATTTATTTAGTACCTGTGTTGTCTCCGCTTATCAAAGATAATATTGATAGAATAGTGATGGTTAGTGGAGATGGTGGAATGTCAGTGATGGGTTAGATAACCCAGTTTGTATGTGTCTGCTTCAGACTCGGTAGATTGATTTGGTAATTACCAGGTAAATTCTAGCTTAGGTAGTTTAGGAACGCTGATATGGATCATTCGGATGTCTAAATGGATGCGTTTCGCTTATTCAGCAGGCCTAGCACATGATGGCCGCGGGAGTATGTCGCCGCGAGAATCGCGAGATAGACTACCTGTCCTTATGTCATTAATACAATTAGACAAAGACGTGTCATCTATCTCGCGGCGACATACTCCCGCGGCTATCATGTGCTAGGCCTACTGGTCAGTAGTTTTATTGGCGAGTGCGAGAACCGCAATGGCTAGGTGATATGATATCTTTTAGATGTCCTAAATTATATATTTAGGATATCTAAATCTATTTGAATTATTGATAACACAGAAACCTCCGTTTCTGCAGTGTCTTGCTTGTGTTAGTGATTGCGTAAATGAGCCTGTCCGCTTCAGACTCGATTGGTTTGCTAACTATATTTAATAGAGAATATTACGATATTTTAACTAAGATAGGTTAAGTATACGTTCACACTTTTTCTAGCAGGAGGTAACTTTGCTTCGATAATAAAACTAATTAAGTACTGCAATTTTTCTCAAACAACACACTCAATTACCCATAGATCAGCTTTTTTTTTAGTATGGATAGGTAGACGTTTGACCACGATCACACCTGATGGTAAGTGATGATGCGGTCTACGGTGAAGCATGCTTACCTATGAGATACCTATTTACTCTTGCTTTAAAGAGACCTGGATTGTACTCGTGCGGAAACACAGACTCAGGCAGGGCATTCCACTCCTTGGCGGGTCGCAAAAGAAATGTTGAAGCGGAACGCTTAGTACGTATTTTTGGAATACTGACCATGAAGCGATGCCGCATTGCCGATTGTCTGGTGGTCCTATGGTGAAATGGGGACGGAGGAACAAGGTTGTACAGTTCCTCAGCGCACCATATCACTCAGCTCCACACATCAGGCCTCGTAGCCGAATGGCATTTCTGCGACGCGAAACGAAATCGAAACGCTGCAGAAAAGTAATCTGGCTCTTTCGCGGTAATCTGGCTCTTTCCAATAGTCAAGAGCGATAGAGATAGATAGCTACGAAAGAGATAGTATCGTGAGCGTTTCGTGAGCGTTTGTACATTCGGCTACACGCACACAGATCAGAGATTTCAACTATTTACTAACTGAACAGAATAACTTCTTACCAAGCGCCCTAATTGAACGGTAGCTCCAGCATATGATGAATTTACACGGTATTTCCTTCAGTTCGGGCCAAAAGACAGATAATAATAGACGACTTTATTAGAGACCTCTTTAACCTCCAAGCAACAAGGAGCGTCTTATGCGTCACCTTCGTGGTCCTAGGTTCAGGTTCCATGTAATAATGTAGGTATTCTTCTTCTTCTTCGTGTAAAACTAAATTTTGGTTTGCCAATGCTTAGCCACTTCAAGCCCTCGAGGGATAGCCCTTAAGATATCTTCTTCAGTACACTACTTACTACGTAGTACTTCAGTATGTAGGTATTAAAATATGTACAAATACTCTACAGGGTTTATTCAGTTCAGTTTGGTCGTGGAAGAAATTTTGATTGACAAAATAACGGCTAGAATATTCGCTTAGCGTACATACGTAAGCACGAGTACCTGGTCTACTACGAGAAATTTTAAGAAGATTTCCTCCAAATACTACAATACAATACAATACAAATCCACTTTATTGCACAACCTCAGAAATGTACATAGGAACACACACATTACAATAGATTTTATTACAGAGGTAAACAACAGGCGGCTAAAGAGCGATCTCTTCCAGGCAACCTTTGGGTAGTGGAAAAACTACTTATAAAACGTTAAATTTTATTTTTGCTGGATTAAATGAAATAAATATCTATAACACAAAATGACCAGCATTTTTCCTCAATCCATATATTTCATACGCGTATCTAATAAGAGATATGGTCCCACGGGACAATGTTCTTCAATGCTCTTAAGAGCTGTATATTTTGTCTACAACCTGATGTTATTGCGCATCATTTAATGACTCTTATCCCAGCTGTTTTCATGATCATGGAAAACTTCTTTTAGAAGAATGCATCCAGTAAACAGTTCTGTTAGATTATTAAGCCTAAGAAGGATAGACTAGTTTATTTTTCTTTTAAGCTAAACTCACAAGGATCGACGGGCGAGATGGCAGGCCCGTCGGGCGCTGCCAGCATCTTCATGGTGATAGCTCCCGGCAGAACACTGCTGGACACAGACACCTTGACGGTTTTATCACTCAGTTCAGTCCAGAAAAATCCTCTCAGATCCGAAATACGTCGTGGAACTCGCGAGGCCAACAGGCTGTTGTGTGGCTGTAGTTGCACTATCGATTGGGATAGGAGACACGTGCGCATGTGCGGACCTCGGCCGAGCCTGCGCGCGCAAGGCCGCCATCTTGTGGCGGAAAGACGTCATTTGCCGCCAATTGTGAGGTTGACAGGTGACAGATGTGGTTCCGGTTTCGTAGTTTATTTTCTAGTGGTTTCCGGGCTTTTTGTTGCAGCAGCTGGAGTTTTATTTTGTTTATTTCGTTTTGAGTGCGGTCGGAGACTGGCGGATTGATTATTTAATTGATTTGAACATCTTTGTTTGTGACAATTGTTGTGACAAATAGAATTATTTGCCAGTTTGACAGTTTTTTTAACAAAACTGCAGGTAGGTTAGGTTAGTATCAAATTCATTGAGTTTTCATAGATTAAAGTAGGTAGGTATAAAATAATTGAAATCAACAGATGTTATAAATTAATTTTATTGAAAATCGTAAATAAATTTACATAAAATAATAAATAAATATTGTTACATCACGATAGTCGATGATCATTTCTGCAGGCAGCAGTATGAATTATAACATAGACAAACGCTCGAGTCTCTCTCTCACCGCACAAGTGTGACAAAAAGAGATGGCGCGAGGATTTGTATTGGAGTGCGCGGGAGCTTATTTTTTTTAATATCCGGCCAGCTCGGCGAAGGTGGAATCCATCTCGTCGGCCAGAGACTTGTATCTATCCTTGTTGATGCCCAGCTCGTCTGTGGAACGGACAATTTTTTATTAGGTTTTTTTTTAAACATCGCTGCTCCTCTACGTTGGTGCTCTAACATCTAGTAGATGGTGAAATTAGTTAATGAAAAGCGAATTGAAAGTAGCATTTAGTATGAAATATTAATTATGAAATCAGAAAGTTACTATAATTAAAATGTTACTAATTAAATTTAATATTGCAGCTCAAGCGTCGGCTTTATTTGCTACTCTATTTTATTCTACTTTAGATTAATTTTGGCGAATAGCAAAGTTCATTGAACCCGTCTATTTGCCCTAACTAGTCTAATGAAATTAGGAACAACCAGTACCTTGAAGCATTTTCCGCCGGTAGCAGCAAAGCGTAAGACATGTTAGTCACAACACGTACAGCGGGGCCTTAAGTCTATGCGATCTATACAGGATTGTCTGAACGTCAGCGTCTAACATGCTTCGAAATTCAACTTTAGTTACATGCAATAACACAGCTTTTGCATCTATTTTGCAACAGCCACTATCGTCATTTAGAACCTGTTGTGGCAAGTTTTTCCAAGCATTAAGTAAATACCTTGTCACAAATTGTTTTAAAAGACGGTAATTTTATTTTCTGCTTAAAAGCTAAACTACTTGACACAGACAAAATTGCTCGATGTTCAGTTTAAAGAGTCTAAAAGAACACGTTTTTACACTGTTAATACCAAAGACCTTTAAAAATGTAAACAGTACTACAATCATTTTCAATTACTGTTTTGGTCCTTTACCGAGGAACAATAAATGCACTCGATATATTTATTGTGTAAAAATGTGTTCTAGCTCAAATATCAATCCTCTAAAGAAAGGGTATTAGTGTGAAAGAAGATTAAAACGGGAATGGCACTGATTCTCTCATCAGCTACACGTCAGCACGCGTAGGCGAGGAGTCTAAACTCCTCGAAGGGCATACATACAAGGGGTATTCTCAAAAAATATGTTTATAAGTCTAATTGCCACGATTTCAAGAGTCTTGGCAATTAGACGTAATTTCAGAGAGTTAGGAGGTCTAATTTCGGTTCTACCTCAGAGACGGGAAGCGCCACAAGCCTTTGGTAATTGTGTCATATACTTGAAAACTTCGACCCTCGCCACCATGACCGAATGGACGAGTGGTTCAGGCATCCGTGGATATAAGTGAAGACGCTGGTTCGAATCCAGCTTTAGGCACTTAAGAGGCCTTGGTCATTTATTTTTTTATATAAGACATTTATTTACAGTTTCAGAGATATTGTCTGAGAATACCCACAAACGGACTCTACGGATAACTTGTGTCGGACGGTTTTGTCTTAAACTAAGCTAGGGTGGTTAGTATCCGGTGAGTTCAGCGAATGTGCCGTCCAAGTCATCGCATATCGCCTTGTATTTCTCCTTCTCTTTCCACAATGAGTCTGGAAAATGGTGTTATAATGATAATAATAGTTTAATAGTCTTTTTTGTGAGAGTCAGGATCGAAATAATGGAAAAGAAAAATGATCAAGAATTTTTAAGATACCTCTGAAATTCTGCGTGTTGAGAATCATTTAAAAATAAAAAGTTAGTGTGAAAATAAAGCATTAGAAGTAAAATAGAAGATTGCGCTCATTCTCCTATCCTACATAGCAAGGGATAATTCTCATGGTGCTCTTACACTGGCAGTTATATATCGTTTCATGGTGACAGGGACAACATGATAGAGCACTAAGTATAAATACTATCTTATTGTCCCTGTCACACAATGTTATAGATATAACTAGAGATATCGACAAACCCCGAGAGACGCCGAGTATGATTATGTATATTTTGTAAAAATTAGCTACAGATGTAATGCGAATGTTATGTAAGCTAGATTTTAATCTTCTGATTAGCAGAAACGTCTCCAATCGATGGGACTAGAATAAATTTAAAAGTGGAAAATGTCTGCCTCGGGTGAGATTTGAACTCTTATCCAGAGGCCCAAGGCAGGCATTTTCCACTTTTAAATTTATTCTAAGCCTAATGTCATGCTAGTTCGGTCAACTTCAGTACATGTACCTACTGGGAGAAACTGAAATAACGTGACACGTTCGTGAATTTCCGTAAAAATACGAACGACGAGAAATTCGCACTACATCTTTACTCTTCTCATCTCGCCATTTTCCGAGAATCTCAAGGAGTATATCCAGCCAGCATCACAGTATACAGCCTGACGAAATAGAGTAGAAATAGGGGCGCCACGTTTTGTATATGGCAACTTTTGTACGGAACAGTTAAGTGTTGCTATGATAAATAAAATAAATAAAAAAATGCAGTTCCAGTTCTACTCCTTTTTGGCCAAGCTATATATAAGCTATATATAAGATTATACCATCCCAGAGATCAAAATGCGACCGCCTAAAGATGTGCAAAAAGTAGATGGCGCCACTAAAAAATGCCACTTTGACATAGCTTTATGGCTCAAAAGTGACACTTAACGCCAATCTATAAGTAATCGTTGGCAACAAGGCATATTAGTAGCGCCATCTACTTTTTGCACGTCTTTAGGTGGTCGTATTTTAATGTATGGGATTTTAATCTTCTTATATTTAATCTATGATAAATGCCAGTGTGCGAGCGCTATCAGGAGGTAGGCTTAAAGCAATAGGCTACGGAAAGCGTTGGACGGTTTGTCTTCAAGTAAGCTTTAAGCTGTTAGTAGCCTGTCAATTCGGCGAATGTGCCGTCCAGGTCATCGCAAATGGCCTTGTATTTCTCCTTCTCGTTGAATAACAAGTCTGGAAAATGGTGTTACAGTGACAATAATGGACCAATGAAACTATTATCAAGCGATTTCAATAAAAAAAAACAACTAAATATACTGATCGGCTGGTTGAAAGCGCTGTGATCTTTAGTTTCAATGGTGAATTAAAAAAAAAATATTTTAATTAGTTGTTGAAGCTTATTTTTGTCAATTAAATAGGCAAATGTGCATTGAAATCTTCTTCTGTTATAAGTACAATAGCAAATTTGTTTAGATCATAGTTTAATGCGTAATAGTGAAAAACTTGGTTTCGGTCATTCTCAAGACGTAAGGGCGAATTCTAATTACCGCGACTATTTGTTTTCAGTGAAATTTCAGTTCCAATTTAAACCTATCAGAATTCAAATTCCACTGAAAATAGAAGCGTCGCGGCAAATAGAATATGGATTAGACTTGAGAATTACCGTTTTAAAGTTGATTAAAAAGCTTCAGTAGAGAAGTTATAAAGTTCTCCTTAATGGTTAGATTCAGTTTATTAAGTTTGAAGAGCACGCTTCGATTAAATTTTGTGATGAAAATTCAAGTCGTTAGTAAACAATTTTAAGCTATCATTATTTGTTTGCTGAAAAGTTTAGACCAACATTTTCCATAACTTAAAGTATTTTCTGAAAAAGCTAATATGTAGTATCTATACCTCTCTATAGCGCTGTATCTATGTAGCTCAAAAGACAATTGAAAAAAAATCGTATTAATCCTATTTTTTACGCAAACTGTATTTATTTATTTATACCTATATCACTTGAAACTCGCCCGAAGCTATGTATATTTTTTTAGGGTCATTAATTTTTAAGACCATCACTAAATTAGAAAGTATGGCTGCTGTGTATTCTGTCCAGCAAAACCAGATCATTCTCTTAAAATATATCCGCAGTATCTAATTGCCACGACTCTTTTCATACATTTTGTAAAAGGTCGCTGCAATTAGTCCGCAGACATTTTTTGATAATGACTCGGGCACCAATTTTCAATGGAACCTTTTTCAAACTATAAGAACTTTTCGTCCCCTGCCTGCTAAACGACCACATCTCAAAATTTTTGATTTTTGAGGTTCGGGTTCAGAATCATTCAAATTACGAAATTTTAATACGGAAAAGAATACAAAAAGTCTCCTTTAAAGCTCTTTTGGAAGATGAATATGGCCACATTTCCACAAAAATCGTCTACTTCTTTCCTGAAATGCAGCCACAAATCCAACTAGGTATCCCGAAATACTTTTAAACCATAATTATTTTTGAATTTAAACTTTGTGTTCTTTTGAGACGCGGCCGTTTAGCAGGCATGGGACGTTTTTTTTTTTCACTACTCAATAACAAAAGCATAGACAATATCGTACCTTCGAGCCTGTCGACCTCCTTCTGCAGTTTCTTGACGGTCTTCTCAGCGTATTCGGCGCGGGCCTCGGCCTCCTTAAGCTTGCTCGTGAGGGTCTTCAGCTGCTTCTTGAACTCTTCCACACGCTGGTTGGCCTTCTCTTCCGATACCTCCAGGGATTTCAGGGAGTTTCCTACGACCTGGGTGAGGACAATTTGGTAAGTAAGTAAGCACAGAGAGATCGCGTCATGATGGTGGAAGAGATCACTCTTTTGCGATAAGATTCGTCCCTAGATTTACCCCTTCTAAGTTGTTGTTACTTACTATGTGGTTTCCTGTATTGAGGTGTGAAATAAAGAGTATTTTTACATTTTGTATTGTCTACTTTCTTAGTATTCATTTTGGTGCTAAACCCGGAAATATTTTATCATGGAGCAGATTTTTTTTTATCCCAATTGACGTCTTAAACTAGGAGCCCGATTCAGATATACAAAACTAGTAATGTTTTTAATTGGTTTTGATACGACAACCTACATATGATATCGAATCGGATAATATGAAAACGCATTAAGACGATACGGTAGGGGTCAATTCTCCATACAAACGCTCTCGACTATTTCCTCCCTGGTTTTTGAAGATAGAGAAATTATTTTTTCAACACAGATTGTTATTATTTTTATCTGTGTCGGACCGTTGATTTTTTTGATATTCTGCTTTTTAAAGACTGTAGACCCAATCAAAAATTTCCAAAAACGGCCTTTTTCATTGTGGCGCAAAAAAAGATGTGATACTCAAGATTGGTAACAAATGTAACAATTAACCAAAAAAGCTAAACGGTCCGACATAGATTATTTCATTGTTATTCAGATTCTCAAATTTCGTTCCGATTGATTACGTTTTGAAGGAGGAAAGAGTCGAGAGCGGAACCTATATTGTAAGATTTTTTTGAAATATCTTTTGACTGAGTTTTTCTTAATGGACAATTTTTTTTCGATAAATCTAGTTAATAAAACTATTTAACTAAAATTCCCAAGTTGAAAGGGGGGCTCCTTTCCATTTTAGCATTTTCGCTACCGTATCCTCTTAACTGTAAAGTAATGGTTACCTTCAACTCCTCCTCAAGCTCGCCGATCTTGGAGTCTCCGGACTTGACACGGTCCTCAGCGACCTCCAGCTCGTCTTCAACGAAGGCCAGCTTGCGGGACACCTGGGCATCGGAACAACTAAGTTAGTACTAATATTTACTTAGTACGAGCAACTAGTATCGACTGAGATGTCTGGATTTTACTTGTGAGTCTCTCAACCTTTGGGCATATCTGACACCATATACCCGGTCATGTTTTTTTTTATTTAGTTATTTATTACTAATAAGAGGTCACCATATTATGCAAACCTGCGTAGTAATTTTGTATCGATTTTTTTTTAGTTTTATTTATTTCTACAATTTTATATACATTACATTTGGTAATTGATAAAATACATGATTCATAAAACAGCAAACCAAAGTAAATACTAATATGTATTACGAGTGTAATCTACATTCCGAAATTATTAAAATATTTAAAATCGAACGACAAATAATCATGTATACATAAATGAACTCTGTAAATTGTATCTGAAAAGGCCGAAGTAGCGACTTCGGTCCTTAATAGCGTCCTTTGATGCCTTTTCACGGCCGTCCGTGAATTATATTCTAATGGACATTTATTGCCACTTTTACTTATGGATTTTCCGCTACCTAGAAGTTATAAAATGTTGGAACTTAGGTCAGAATACAAAGTAACCTTTCAGGTTTAAATTGGAATCTATATCTTAATACGCGTATAATTGAACGCAAATGTTTCGTTAAATAATCCAATGGCAATCGAAAAAAGTGTTTACTTTATTAAAAAACAACCTTTGTATCAATGCGATTTCTGCTTAAATATTGTGAAAATTGGAATGTTGTGGTGTGATTGGATAAATAAATCAAAGGACACTTAATTGATCGAGTCCACGGCCACTTCAGAATATATAATAGTACAAGTACAGAAGGCTCACTTCTTAGGTGTTCACAAAATGCCGCCATTCTAAATTCTTACCTACATTAACAAACGGACCGCACGCGTGCACCCAACATTGAATTCTATTGCGCCGCGCGAACGTCGACACCACTGAATGGGCCACGAACTCGCAGCCGCCGGCATGTAGGTACTTGTAGCGCGTGAGCCGCCCCTGGTTTTACGTTACATGTGGACAGTTTATGAACGCACCTCGTCGGACTTGCCGTCGGCGTCCTCAGCGAGCAGACGCGCCTCCTTGAGCTGGTTGGTGAGCTGGTCCATGCGCTCCTCGTCTTGCGAGGCCCTGTTCTCCAACACCTTGCACATACTGGAACAATAAAATATCGTAAATACTGGAGTTTGAAATAGTCAGCGAGCCTTGCTTACCTGTGAACTTAATCACTTTTTGTTTAGTGTGTGATATGTATTTCAGTTTAGTGTTTAAATCGTAGCAACCAGAAAACATTGCCAGATTTCGTGGAGGAACTCAATCCATCTGAGAGGGAATCTGGCGATGAATCATCAAAAATCAAATCTCTACTCAAAAATCAAATCAAAGAATCTTTACTCCACAGAGAACCTCCTATAGAGTGCCAATATTGTAAATTTTGTGCGCGCTACAAATCACCAGTGCTTGGGGCGCGAGGAGCGGGAAGGGAATGTGTTTAGCGCGCTGCGATTGGTCGTTTCAAGGACGGCAGGCAGTCGCGCCAGATGAAAAGGGAGTCGCGTAAATAGCCAGTGTAAGTTGACCTATCGGCATAGGTCAACTTACACTGGCTGCTCTGAATAAATTATAAATATGACTTATTTGTGGAATGTAATACCGTCTGTTTTTAAATTTGATCTTCTTGTTACCTTTCCACACCATTTCACACTATAAAATAAATAAATAAAATTCATTTATTTCAAGCCAATTATTGCTCATACAGGTTGATTCCACTATAGGTGGACATCTTTAAGGCATCAAAATACCCTTTTTCAATTTTTTTATTGCGAAAAACACGAGCTGCCTTCGGGTCGGTTACTTGGTCGTTACTGATCGGGCACGGCGAGCGCCCGCGCTTATATCACGGCAAATACAAGTAAGGCTGGTGACCGCGAGTCGTCTTGTAATGGATGTCTATAGGGATTGATCTGTGCTCCACTCGGACAAATAGCAGGAGCAAATCTCATAACAATATGTTTTCCCCATTATTGACCTCTGAGAATAGTTCTATACCGTTTATATACGTCTAACGGAACACGTTACGAAGTTCAGTCTGCTTGATTAGTTTTACGAAAGGAATCCTCTAAAATTTCAATTAAATGAATGACTTTTCCTTATGCGAAAAAGTCAAATTATATCTACTATACAGATTTATGTGGAGTTGTACTTTTACTTCAAACGTCGTCCAATGTGTGTGGTACTAACCGGTTGTTCTCGTCAGCGGACTGCTGGGCCTCGAGCAGCTTCTGCTGGGCAGTGCCGGACCTCTCCTCGGACTTCTCCAGGTCCTCCTCAATCTGCTGCACCTTCCTGTGTTCAAAACATCACATTAGTAAATATCAGGCCATTTTCAAATTCGTTCTGCAATCAAATTATTATAATCTAACTGAGAGACAATTTCAGATTTAACTTGTTGAACATTGTCTATTTGTCTTGTCGACATGGTGTCGTTCTTCGACTTGAATAAAACTCGAGTAAGTTGCTTAAAATATTTTTTAACTCGTTGAACTTCTAATGGTTTTGATACGACTTCGTCAGACTATCGCTCAAGTTGGTGATTACCACGTTTCTCACAAGAGTTTCAAATTGGTTTTCCCACATTGTTGGTAAAGCACATTAACCCTTGGAACGCCTTTGATACAGGGCCAAAGTAAATAACTCTCTGCCTAGGGCTACCACTTGATTATTCCTGGCCGCTTAAGACGTCGTCGGTACCATTTTTCAACTGTTACTATAGCTAACCAATTGATAGTCTGTAAGGCGACCCAAAACGACAATCGTGATCCAAAACGAAATTTAAAAATATAATCGGAGTAACATATATGCGATGAAAAGTCACAAGAAATATCCGTACATGATTTAAGTTTTGTTTGGCAGGGCTCAACGGTAGTCACGACAGAATGTACAAACCTGTTGAGGGAGGCGACCTCAGCCTCGGTGGTGGTGAGGGACTTCTCCTTCTCCTCGAGGGTCTTGGTGGCGGTGTCGAGCTCGTTCTTGCTCTTGGTGAGGGCCTCCTCCACCTGCACCAGCTTCTTCTGGAGGTCACGGACTTCCTCGTTCACCTACGGACAGAACATATTTTAGGTCGCACATGATGTGAAAAGACAAATGATCTGTTTCAAGGTGGCAGACAGCTTTATAAAGGCAAGTCAAAATAATTTATATCATAAGACTGTGGTGCTTTTTTGTCATGGTCCATCTGTCATATTAATGACATGAATGACTAGCATTTCATTTCTCACTTATTGTAGTAGGTACCTACTTTGGATCCTCTTAAGGCTTCTTCTCTGCACACCTTAAAAGTATATGTTTTGAGATTTGACATAAGCATAATCAATGAATTCAATGAATCGAATTATTGCCGCTAATACCTCCTAGGTCATTATGATACAAAGTGCTTTTCAAAGTTTTTTCTCACCTTTTCGGCGCGGTGGTTAGCGTTCATGATCTGCTGTTCTCAGGTGTCCTTCTCCAGTCACCTATATCTTCTTCAATACCTTCTCCGTCACCTGTATGAGTATGTTGTCCAAAGAACCTTATAAATCTTGGTGAGTGCTCGGTCCAGCGTGTTATCCTACCAGCTTCATCACCGCTATAATGTTTTGTATGAGTCTTACCTTTTCGGCGCGGATGTTGGCGTCCCTGGCTTGCTGCTCGCAGGTGTCCGCCTTGTCCATGCCGTTATTCTTCACCTTCAATGCCTGCTTCGTCAACGATCTTATCACCTCTGAGATTGAGACCCTGGCTTGATGCTCTCACATAAGCGCGCGGTCCAACGGGTTGTCCTACCAGCTTTGTCATATTGTAATATAAGTTGTCCAAGGATTCTCACCTTCTCGGCGCGGAGGTTGGCGTCCCTGGCCTGCTGCTCGCAGGTGTCCGCCTTGTCCATGGCTTTATTCGCTGGCTGCTTCGTCAACGATCCTTACATTATCACCACTGAGATTGAGACCCTGGCTTGATGCTCACACATAAGCGCGCGGTCCAACGGGTTGTCCTACCAGTGTTGTCTACAATATAAGTTGTCCAAGGGTTCTCACCTTCTCGGCGCGGAGGTTGGCGTCCCTGGCCTGCTGCTCGCAGGTGTCCGCCTTGTCCATGGCGTTGTCCTTCTCCAGCTTCATCGCCTGCATCTTCTTCTTGATCGCGCCATGGTGGCGGCTTTGTGTGTTTGCTTTTTCTACAGAAAATACGCCAATGGGCCTGAAATACAGAAAAAAAAACAGTCAGATTTTGTATTCTCTGTATCACATTTAACATTAAGTTGATCATTAACTAAGGGTTGAATGTGACGCTTTTTACCCGAAATTTATTATCCCGCTCACCATACCGTACGAGATAATGCAATATTTAGTAGGTAAGTTACGCGTAAAGTTCGATGCGGGATTATCATAATCAGGGCCCGTAACTTTCATGCCGATGACATAAATTTGATGTCACGCTGCTTATAGGATGATTCAAGAGTTTTATTTAATAATTAATCATTATTCATCAATCATTTTAATCATGACTTCAAAACTAATCTATTCATACGTGAAATAATTAATACCTACTTGATACGTGAAAAGTAAATTAAATTATTTGTTTATTTTTATAATATACATTTTATTAAATCTGGAATCCTTGTTATGCCATTTATATCGACAGAATCGAAAGAATCCAGAAAAAGTTCCTTAAACACCTAAGCTTCAAACTTAAACATCCCTTCGACTCCTCTAATTACCAAAATATATGTAGGAAACACCATCTTATACCATTAGTTAAACGGAGAGAGATTGCCGATATTGCCTACATTCTAAGTATTACCAGTGGATATATTGATTGCCCGGAACTGCTGTCCAAACTCTCATTCAATACCCCCGCCCGATCTAAACGTCACGTTCCCCCCATCTCACTCAAGCGTACTTCATCCAATTACAGACAAAATAGTTTTCTCTGTCGTGCTAGTCGTAATCTAAATATTCTATCAAAAAACCTAGACGTTGATGTATTTAATAGCTCCATTCCTTCAGTGAAGCGAAAATTAGCCAATCTATTGTTTAACCCAATCGGAACTTAATTGTATGGAATTTAAGATCAGATTGTCTGCACAAATAACAGGTTTTCGATTTGCCCGGGTGCTTTGTGGAAAATTGTTGTAAGTAGTAGTAGTTTTGTTAGTTTTAGTTAAGCCTTGAGTAGCATATTTCGAGATTTGTGCCATAGTTTTTTTTTCCTTTCTTTAATGTCATACTTCACAATAGCTATGTGCGAATTTGCGCGTACATTTTATATATTGTCCATTCAAATTCTATCTGTGAATACCTGTAATTGGCTTTGTGTTATTATTTAAATTAGCATAATGTTATTTATAGCTGTTGGTGTTCCGAAAATAAATAAATAAATAAATAGTTTTATTACCATATTTCAATAAATTATAAAAACAAAACAAATTGTTTCCTTTTCGTTTCACGTATCAAGTAGGTATTAATTATTCCACGTATGAATAGCTTACTTTTGTAGTAATTTGTACATGATGTAATTGATTAATAATGATTAATTATTACAATAAAATTATTTGAATCACCTAAGTATGCAGCGTGACGTCAAACTGATGTCATCGGCATGAAAGTTACGGGCCCTAATCATAATATATTAATACGCTTTAATAACATTCCTCAATATCCTTTAGTGGTCTTCAAAACATAATTATTTATTTGCGCACATAAAATTTAATTATCGGTCTTCAAGGCTGTATGTCATAATGTCACTAAATACTTCAAAAGTTTGGCACGATAGATATCTAATTAGTTTGCAATGTCCAAACTAATATGTATGACTGATAAATACTTTCCTATCCGTAGCTAATTAGTTTTCTTTGCCAATTCCGGTCATAAATTTTCACAGTTAATTTGTCGTATTTATTATTTGTTGATTTGAGAGATACGATTTCAATAAGACTATTTTAACCACCACATATAGGTAGTAGGATTTTATACAGTTGTTAGGGTTGTTTTATTTTATTTTTATTATAAAAGTACATCCACATAGTACTGTGAATATATTGTAAATTACATAACAAACATTCAAACAGGTATTAGGTAAGTCTAATTACGGAGTACATAAAATTCTCTCATATAATGCAGCGAGCTCCAACTAATACTATTATCTAACCTAGAATTACACAAGAACTAAATCTAAATCACTAAGTCTAAAATTATATAACATAACTACAAGTACTACCTACAACGAATTACCAATGTTGGTTGTTGTTACCAATAGACTTATTAAATATGAAAGAGTTCAAGATTCTAGCAGATGTTGAATGCAATGTAATTAGTAATAATATTGTGTCCTAGAAAGTATATTTAGGATATTACAACACGTCAATATAAAAAAAATCTACGCACCGCTTTTAGAATTTTTCTAAGAATAAGTATAAGAAGGAACCACGCACAATCAAGTTCAAAACCAGTCTATATCCATCCCAACCTTTGCTTACTGTTATATTAGAATGTATAACATGCAGGTAAGTAATAGAATTTTCTAATGTTGATCTTCAAAAACCCTTACAATACATTATCTTATGTACATAACATAACATTAGTATGCGCCATGGGACGTACATTACATAATTTTGCGACCTTGTTTTTTCTTCAGCGAACTAATTTCATTTTGTTTCAGTTTCGCAGACTGAGTTTGACTCCTATTTTTGCTCTATTTTTAAGGTGTGTTCCTTCTTCGTGTCAAAAGTTAATACAGTATCACTTTCAATGACGTATCTACGCGAGATCATATTGCTACTTATTATATGCTATATGTTAGCAATATGCTAGTGAGTACATAAACGCATTTTTTTGGAAACACACTTTTTGAAACCTACGACATGGATGAGCACAGTGTCGAATGCCTCGAGAACGATAGGCGCAAGCCCTGACATGACGCTAAACAGAGAAGAGTGGCGCAAATTGATACGGAGAGCCGACCTCAAACCCTAGGATATGGGGAAAAGGCTAGGTTGATGATGATGATGACACTTTTTGAAAATTTAAGTTATGTTTATTTTTTAGTTTTCATATACCTACCTTGGTTTAAAATGTAGCTTTCTACCAGTGGTGGCTCCTCTCCGTCTAAGAGATGTATTTTTTTACGTGACTACGAGTAAAGGACAAAACATCGTCTTTTTATGAAATTCGGACACAGTCTTTTGAGTAACCGCTTAAAATATTTTTAAATATGTTTGAGTCTCACGGGAGTTTTATACTTAAAAGATTTTTCCATTCAGAAGATGATAAAAGTAAAAGCAACAAATTATGTCATGTTCTCATAATGTGTGTTCCTGCATGGAATTATGCAACTCTGGCTCGAAGCTGTAACAGAACAAGCGTCTATGACGAGGAAATGGACTCGTTATTACATATAAAACTTACGGTGAATCAACTTATCCTTGACCAACTTTTTGGTACATATTTCCTTTGGGATTTCATTGGATATTTTGACAAATAATATCTTTGAAGCTTTATCACATGTATAGTCACGTCTTCACTCATAAAATTCACTGTTATTCTATGCAAAACAGGTTGGAAAAACGTATTTATCAACAAACTACGTTCACATGGACGGAATACTGACACTGACAGTTGTCAGCTGCGTAACGTTCCGATATTATGTCTTGGTTTCATTTACGAGTCAAACAGGTAATAATCACTGATATTGATTATTATACTTCCTGAATATATCATTCAATGTAACAATTAAGAACAAATGTGATCTTTCATTGCGAAGTCACTTACTAAATTGATTTAAACAATCTTTCACAAAATAATATTTACGTAAAAATATTTACGGAACACTCCACTATTGGACTACATAGGTATCAATACCAATAGCTCTGTCTCTCTCTAAAACAGCTGCAATCTGCACGTGTTAATAGGCAAACATCCGCGTGATGATCGTGAACTTTATTACGTAGGGCGTACGGCTTAGTAAACAAAGTAGTTATGATCTTTTTCTTATCGTATCCCAAGTCCCAGGTTTGTCCCAGTTATATCCCAAGTCCCAGGTTTGTCCCAGTTATATCCCAGGTATGTCCCAGTTATATCCCAGGTTTGTCCCAGTTATATCCCAGGTTTGTCCCAGTTATATCCCAGGTATGTCCCAGTTATATCCCAGGTATGTCCCAGTTATATCCCAGGTTTGTCCCAGTTATATCCCAGGTGTGTCCCAATTATGTCTCTTATAGAGAATCTATAAAAGGGTCGGAGGGAGCCGACGCGCGTCATTCTTAAAATATCTACAAGACTAACAGTGTCTCTGGCTTTCGTGTGTTATACTGGTGAGTGAAGTTGTTCTGCTATTGTTTCTCTGTTTGTATTTACTTGGAAATATTCTAAGTGATTGTAAACTTTGAAATTGTGTCTCTGTGTGATTGTGCGGGGACAATATCGTCGTACAGTTGGACTTAGACCTATGGTGGAATTGCTTTACCGTCAGTTGTGGGGTTATTTTAGTGTTCTATTTATAGTGTAGTGTTACATTCAAATTAATGTGTATAGTGAAGTTTTCTGTGCTTTGTTTCTTGAGTGCCGTCAAGCAATACAAAGACTGGGTCGATGTATGGCTGGTGCTTGGAGATAAGTCTGTGTTTGGTATTGTAGGGAGTAATTCTTGCAAAACTAAGCTTAGATTATAGCACGTAAAGAAAACTTCACTCGTTTGTCTAGTTGATCAGTAAAATTGGATTTAGTAATTTTCTATGGGGTTATTTTGTGAAAGTTATAGCCAGATCATTGTTTGTGACAGACTGTTGTCCGGCTAAGCGCTTTATACCTTGCGGCTGTTAAACATAAGGCGTTTAGGGGTCTTTTTGTTCCAAGTGGAGGCTTGGACGCTTTTCTATACTTACAAAAGCGTATTTTCTCACCGGTCTCAAAGAGTCCAACTGTTAGATGGAAGTGAGGACTTTCACGATTGACGAAAGACATTAGGAGTAATCCTTGCTCACTGAAGTCGGCAGTATTTGAGGCTGGGGTCCTATATATATTTATATTTATTTACTCGGTGCTCTAGTCCATGCTGACGTTGGTCGCTGGGGATTTCGGTTGTGATTGATCCATATCTAAGTAAAGTTTGATCGCAGCTGGGTCTCTCATGTGGCTGGTACTGGTGTGTCCTAGAATACTGGATATATACACGGATAGGGCGATCTACTCTCTGCTACCCTAGCCCGCGGGCAAGAGCAGAGGGGGGGATAAGAACACAAGCCTATAGGTTGCCTATCTCAGCTTCGCTGGCTGAACTGTACAGCTTATGGTAGGGATACACTTGTGCATATTCTGAACATTAGATCTATGGTAAGTGATGGTCTGTGTTTCAGATATGCTAGAGTAGGGAAAACGATAGGACTAGGGTAAAGTCACACACTATTTCTATGAAAGTAGAGTTCTTTTATGATTGGTCTTGGAATATAATTGGTCAACGTGTATTGTGGAGAAATAATTTAACTACTACTATTTATATGGGTTAAATGGACTTTAAATGTGGTGTTTACTATCTTAAAATATGTGGTAAAACTGGTAATTTATAAAAACTCTTATTACTTAATTTATTTGAGTGAAATTAATAATTGTGGTAGCAATTTCTGATTTTTCGGTGTGGCTGCGGGACACTTAGTGTTGCTAACTAGTTTTTCAAGGTAAATTCTATCAAATTGGCTAGGGAAACAAACTGTCTTTGGAATAAAAGGATTTGTTTGTTATAGGGCCCAGTGGCATGCGAGCGCCGTCCACTGATGGAAAGTCTAAATCTTAGAAAAGTTTGACTTACTTATTTCTTATAAAAGTTAGCAACTGCTCGGTGTTTCGATAAAACATTAGAAAGATCGAGAAGTTATGGTCTATTAGCAGTATTGGGGAAAAGGGGGGTTTAGCTAGGGAAAAAGAAACAAAATAAAAAAGGGGTTAGTTTGTAGATAGATAGCCCTTCAGGCTTACTTGCTTAGGATGCCCGATAATGTGGTTTGATTGGGCCTAAGGATTCCAGACGGTATCGCAAGTTCTCACCCCAAACCGGAATCGAAAATAGAGCGTAGCCGATGTTTTCTAAAATATTTTTTAATATTTATTTCATGTATGTTTCACTCACTAACTTTTATTCTAAAATTTCTTCATCACGTCATTAATTTTCTCACATATAACTTTCTAGGCCTAAATCTGATAAATTACTCTTCTATAACACTATATTATTATGCTACAATAACCTTTATTCTTCTTTAAAATATAAATAAATAAAATTTTAAAAATTAGTCAAAAATACAGCTGATACTCATTAAAGGATCTAGGTTATCGCGGTTCACGTCGAAGGGTTCTACTTATTCATGCTAGACGATCACAAGGCCAAATTTACGGGGTATATTTAAAGGGGGGTTAGTTATACTAATGGTTAGTCAAGTAAGTAAGTAAATAAGAAAGTTGAGCGGACGTTTTAGTTACATTTGGTTCCGTGCCCAAGGGATCTAAGATGTGCTCTGTAGAACACATCTTGGATACCAAGGTTTATAAATAAATAATAGGAATTAGCCTTACCAGGCTACATTTGTTGTTGTGAAAACGAGTGGGTGTGCTGTATTTCTTGACTTATTTCATCTCTAAATAAAACTCATATACCTAATATTTTTATTCAATCGCTATTTCATAAAAACTAAAATAACTTTATCGTTAATAAACAAGTCTGTAGTATTTTCTTCCATTGTTAATTCTTGCCGCGTTCCGGGCGAGGTCATGCATCGATGCGGAGTCAATTGTGTTCATTTCCTACCTCTGGATTCTGAAAAATAAAAATAATAAAATTAAAGTAGCGTAGTAAACTTAGACAAAATCTATTTTTAGGAAGTTAGCTCATAATCGTAGTGGTTGAACTAAACATCGTCCCGATTAGGCCATTCGGGTTGCATTGCTACGTAGCAATTGTTGGCATTGGCACATCTTGACGTTCCCTTGCGCCTATGCGTAGTACTATTATTTATTCTGTGCCTTAATGTATGTTTTTCTAGCTGAGGGATAGGCGGGGCTAGTACGTAAAATACTAGGTACTTATAGAAAAAATACCCATGTATCTAAAATAAAAGGCCGGAGGCGCGGAACTGTAGCACTTTAGAAGAGTTTGCCACCTAGTGACCGGAATTGGAAACATAAGTGTGTGAACTATGTACAATAGCAATAGAATTTCATGTTAAAACAAATAGTTCACTTCACACCGGAGATCGGATAGCTTCGATGCTGTCTTATATAGTCTATGAACACTCTGATGATATACATATTCCTAGCAGGTTTGTTATACAGAATTTCATTCATAGGCAGGATAACTACAGTCTAGATGTAAGGTTATTTTCCTAAAATAATCTAGGATACCTAAGCCCTAGATTTAAGACCTAGTAATACAAGAAGATAGGCTCTAGTCTAATGGCTATGGGGGCGCGATTATTCATTGTCGCGCTGAAGTACAATATTATATGGGGCGTCCCGCCATTTTTCTATGAATACTGAATAGCTACACGCATGTGGTACTATGACAAGTACACCCTTCGATGGATGGTTTGTTTGCATTTCAGTTGTAACTCTATAATCTATAAATTGGCTCACAGGATTTCATACATCATACAATAATTTGGCATATTGTTTGTACGGTTTGTACCAAATATTGTCACTGTAGTGCAGCCGTGAGAAGAACAGGTTTCTGTCTGTTAAGATATACGTATTAATCATGTTAGGACTAATTTAGTTCATTAGCTTATAAGTCATCATATATTTTCATATTACATCCGTAGTAAACAAGCATATGTCCCTCTTGATGGTGAGAGGTCACCATAGCCTATATCTGCCAATTATTTCAATAAATTAAATCCACTGTACGAATTTCAACTTTCTATACGCATATATTTTTACTGTAGTAACACAAATAAGTATGTATGTATAAACAAGATTTTCAATAGCTTCATATGACATGAGTTCGTTATCTTACATGATAAGCTGTAGGCTAGTCTAAAATAGTAAGTGTAAAACCATACAATTATTATGTTCGGTAGATTGGGTACACAGCTTTTATACAATATTTCACAAGTCAGGAGTATGCCAACATACTGTACTTCATTACAACCATACGAAATATTAGCATTACCAGCATCTGGGAGGTCGTACCTCGCCATACCCTAACTCCACCACTGCTTGATCATTGTCACAATTGCTTAATGAATTTCAGGAAAATTGATTGAAACTTGTAATATTCCTGTTAAGTAGGCATAGATAATAAGCACCATTACTATTATAAAACCATATTTTACTGAGGTTCAGAAATCGTATGTAGTATGTGGTACGCATTAAGTATGTAAACTTACCTAACATGACCGGGTCCAGTCTGATTGTCGGATTACTTTGTTGTTCAGTAACATTGAGCATGAGCTGGTAGTGTAGATCAGTGAGCCTTTAGTACACTGAAAGGAAATAGTCAGACATTAGAAATTTTCATATATTATAGAATAAGAAAAGGGTTTTGTTTTAGGGTTAGGTTCTGCCAAATAGGGTTCAATATTATTTCATTTATCTACTCACGGGGGCGCGTCCCTTAATTTTGGAACTAAGACACGCCCGTGAGAAATATTGTGTCAGAAAATACAAAGTATACAGCAAAATTAAAAAAAAAAAATATTAAAAAGTTTGAGAACCTCTGCCTTGCAGTTCATAACTACATGAGTTAGTACATAAATAAGTTAGTAAGAAGTTTGCTTAGCCAATAAAATGAGGATGAGTCAGTTAAGTTTGATTTTTACCCGGTAGCTCATGCCTCGCCGTCTTGCATACTTCGCTTAAATTTTCTAGATATAATATTAAGGCCATGAGCTGCTCACTTTTAAAATTTAATAATTAGAATGTGTTATTATAATATAACATAGTACCTTTCATCTATATGAAGACAGTAGATATATGAAAGAAGGACCGGGCTGAAGCGGTGACTCCCGAGTAAAACTGAAATTGAAGATATGAAGGGGTTAGTTAAAATAGGGGATTAATTTTAGAAAACTTAGTTATAAGTATCACTAAGATCGCATATTTTCTATCTAGGGCATTCATGGTTCAGAAAAAAAAAGGAACGACCATATCCATTTTTCTAAGTAATGTAAAATTTCCTGCCGAGTCGTTTTACTCACTGAGTAGGGTTAATCAAGTCTAAAAGTAGCCTTTGGTGGCAATAATTTTTGTACTTACTTGGGAATTGTGCTAAGACGGAGTACAGTCCATAAAAAGACACACCGGAAAATTCCTCAGTCCACCTGCACATTGCCGACAGCTGGTTGATGTTCTTCGAGGATGGTTACCCATTTCATATACTGAAAATTAATACATACATTGTTTAAACTCAATGTAGCAGAAATAAAATCTATGCTAAGTCTGGATTTTTAGTCTACATAATTTTATTTAAGTATCAGACGTCAAGTTTTATCTTTGAAAAATACAAAATTAAAGTTTGGACAAGATTCAATGCCTATTTTTAAATGCCATGACATTCGTTTGAGGTCCTACAAATATTATTTTCCATAGCCCATAAGCCAGCGCTTCAGAAAAATAATTGAGAAGTTTATATGTTGGTACGGAAACAACGTTACAATCTCCAAGAACAGTTAGGTAGCCTAGATCAAATAAATTAGTTGAACATATTTTTAATGCTTACCGTTTAACCAAGGTATGTTCAGTTTCTATAAATATTGTTTTCCATAAAATTTGTGGCAGATGTGTAGAAATATCGGGCATTGTAAATTCCAATTAGATGTTAACTGAAAAATCGAACAACCATGTTAACCTCATTGAAAGTAACAAATATATTTTGTTAGTTAGGCCTATTTCACGTACATTTAGATCCTCTTAGGGAATGTGAAAGTCAGAAATTAACGTGGGAAATTTACTATCAATAACTTATCTGACGACAGAACAATGAAATAAGCAACATTTCACCATATATATTCGGTCTAGTCGTTGTAGTTCGCAAGTATGTTCTGCTGGGTTTCGAAAACGACGACTTGTTTGAAAACACATCAAATAATAAAACAAAAGCTTACCTTTCATGCAAAACTGCTTTTGAAGTAGGCAATTAGTTCACTTTATCAATTGAGGCATAGCCCGTTAAGACATCCTTTGCATGGGCTGTTTGCTCATTAGATCATGAGTATGAGCACTAAATTCTTCTATTATCTTGATGAGAAACACAACAAAACACATGTCCATTGCATTGCATTCACTAAATGTCATGTCAATTTCATAACCTCACTTTCGCTATCGGAAAATTACATTGCAATTGCAGTTCAGAGTTCAATTTGATAAAACAGGCTCACTTTGTCGACAAAATTATTTAGAAGTAACGCGTGTTTAGGGCAAATAATGTTTTGTTTGCATTTTCTTAGTTTGCTAAATGACAAAATGGCGAATATGGACGGCACATGACCGGCGTCGGCGCAGAATTGCCTGTCGTTTGTTTAAGCCGAGTAAAATAAAGCGAATATTTAAATAATTCTAGTTGTAGATCACGTAATTAATAATGAGCTAAAGAAAACAAAAACGGATCTGCCATTTTTTCGCGAACAAGCGGATTAGCGGTAAGCATGACATAGATTAGAGAAAATAATTTAACCACAGATAACATATATCTCCGCCAAAAGGTGTTCTATCGGTGACATTACACAAACTATCATTGTTTTTAAGTTGGTACGTTTGATCGGTCATACAAATTTTGACAAAAGATATTCAATAATTCAGTAATTTATTGTCCGGTGTTGTCATTTACAAAACTTTACTTCACTTTTCTCTACTTCATTATAGTAAAATTAATACAATAG
Organism: Leguminivora glycinivorella; assembly: GCF_023078275.1. NCBI lineage: Eukaryota > Metazoa > Arthropoda > Insecta > Lepidoptera > Tortricidae > Leguminivora > Leguminivora glycinivorella. Next base: position 1,610,481 of record NC_062985.1, on the reverse strand, counting down.
ATGTATTTAAATACAAAAGACTTTGTTAATTTAATTTTCTATTGCTTAAATCACATCAAACTATTCAAGTTGTGTAGATTCTGAACGGTATTTTGTAAATAGGGCCTAACACATGTCCCCTTACAAGTGCGGTCCGACCGTCTGGTAGCTCCTTAAAAAAATCTCACAATATATTTTTTTTTAAACCTGGTCACACTATAATCTAAGTTGCGTACACGCAATTTCCTACGCATTTAATGTTTGTGACTACACAAAACACTATAGTGTGTTTACAATGAAAATACGCCCATGAGGACAATTGTAAAAGAAAAAAAAAACGGTTAAGGATGACAATATTGACAGTGACAGTTCCTTACGAAAAAAATCTGAGCGCGAAGTTATTAAATTTTATTTAAGAAAACGATTTCACAGAAATTACAGTGTTGTGTAGCTTCCAATAATTAGTATAGTTGATTGTGTAGAAGCACGTGTGATTTTTAGTGACGTCTTATTATCACACGAAGAGAAATGTGGGACGTTCGAGTTGAAGTACCCGGCTTTTGATGTCAACTAACGGAGGAGTAAGAGTTTTTGAGCCTGGTCTCATACCTGCTCATAGGACCAACGTGTTACTGAAGATTTTCAATATGATTATGTTGTTATTGGTCCCATATTATGCCACACTACGCAGAAGAATGGAACAGAAAATGAGGATCAAGAAAAATACATATATGTAAGTGTTCAAAACCCCAGTTAATTTACCCTACGAGTATTTTTGTTTTATCAAGCAAACAAGACGGAGTTTTATAGTCTGCAGTAATTTTTGAGTTAGAAATATTAAAGTCACTTAGCGATCAGACATCATACTTGAGGAAATAAAATAATTATAGGTTAATAAAATTACTTTTGTAGAATGGTATTTAGTAATATAGGTGAACGTAAATGAGACGTACGTCTCATATGGTTAAAGTACCTAGATGGTCCTGCAACCTTAGTTGGCATATTTTTTTGGAAAATATTTTAACGCTTGTGATTTTTATTTTATCTTTCCCTCTGTTTATTGGAAGTCTTTAACTTAACTTTAGTTTTAACCTAAGATAGATTCTTACCACAGCAGTGTTCTGTCATTGAACATAGTGGATCAGCGAGGACGGTGGAGACATGCGGTGAAAACTTCAGTGTGTGTTTAAGTGCATGCTTAGTAACGCTAGTGAAATAACAAGTGTTTATGATATTCGATTTATGCAATATTTTATTTTTTGACCAATGATTGGACAAATAAGGACTAGTCGACTTTGGAGATGAAGAAAATATTGATTAGTTTTGCTGTATTCAGGAATGAATGACTGGATCTTGTGGTTATGCTGATTGTGATCAAGTCTGCAGCGTGTTTTCGGAAGAGATTTCATGGTGTCCTGGGCTATTACACCGACTGAGAAGAGAATAGTTAGGAAGATCTTGAAATATTATCTATTTGCGTCGGACCAGGGCCAGTGGAAATGCCTCTGAGGAGGGCCAGCAGGATTTAATCATCATCATTAGCTACTCAAGAACTCATCATAGAACTAGCCAAGTATGAAGGAGAAAAAAGGAAGAGAGACACCATGATCAAGTTCCTTAGCCCATTGTCGTGTTTGTTAACAATTTTCTAAGTTTGTTGCAGCTGCGAATGCCATGAAGAAGGAATAAATTCTCTGAGGTTACAAAAGACTGTCGGGGCATGTTTTACAATATTGAAGACACGAATATAGAAGAGGACAATGCAAGTTTAAGCTCGCTTTAAGAAATTTATTATTTTGTTACATTATTATTCAATCAAATAAAAGTATTTTGAACCTACTTATGGCATCATTTTGTATTTTATCATAAGGTAGTTAAAACCAAAATAAAATTTTGCGGATAATTTGTAAACAAAAAATATATATATTATCAAAACCACATCAGATTTGTTGTTACATTATATTTTACAAAAAAATATCAAAACCACTTCAAAATTGATGATACATCATCTTTTGCGGAAAAAAAATTGAAAATATGAAAACCACTTCAAAACTGCAATTACTTTTTTTTTGCAAAATTGTATTATGCGTTTATTATGAACATTACATGATGTGTAATGTAAATTCTATGAGTATATTGGTTACAAGTTAATGACTTCTTAGTAAAGAATGTTTATTTATTGCGACATACTTATGTGGAACATTATTATTTTTCTTTAAACGTGTCATGAGTTCTTCAAAATTTTATTGAGATGCAGTGTTATTATTATAGGGGTGGTAGAAGTCAAAATTTTGTCTGAAATTAATTTTATTTCTATAGTGATCTGTGTGATAAAGGGCTTTATTGGCTAGCACATCGTATAATTTCTCTGTCATTTAGTAGTTTCGTTCCTAGGATTATAAAATGGTGTATGATGGATGTAAATCTATAATACGGATTTTTTATAATTATCTATTTGAGAAGTCGGTTCATTATATGGACAACAATTTTTTTTATTTTAGTTTTGTAGGAAGAATGTATTGAATATACATTGTATGGTTAGATTCTTTTTTTAATATACACAACAATAACTGAACATCATAGTAGCTAGTCTGCCTGGGGTAGACGTTAGGAAAATCGAGATCGGTGGATAAGCTATTTTTCATTTTAGTTATTACAGTTAGCGGTGATATTTATTATTTATGTGTTATCATTTTTACAATATATAGGGTGGTATACTGTACGATGTTGGTTGGCATCAGTGCAAATCCTCGTTTCTAAGCATAACGATTTTATCAGACAAAGATCAGAGTAGGGAGGGCCACTATTCTTTTTTGCTTACTTAATTTTATAATTTTTTGCTATCAATTTTGCATTATGAACTGTAAAAAAAAAAAAAAACAACAACAAAGACAGGAAAATTGAAAGTAGGGTAGTGTCCTTACAGTAATTGACTCTAATTAAAATGTGAACATAAAATGTAACGTTTTCTTCGTACGAACATTTTATTTTTAGTATGTGCATCAAACAATTTTCACACATTGTCAAATTGTTTGCGGTTAGTAATTATTTTATAAAATTAAATATAGATGTATAAAATGAAACCTATCATAAATAAATTGAAATTTTCTTTGCCTTCGAGTCAGGGTAGAGTGGAGTAAAATGGGATACGTAAACTTTTGAAGTTGTTGTGTAATTTTATTTCCATTTTTATTCGTTATTTTGATTACTTTTAAAAGCGTTGGCTTTCTGTTGAGATCGAGTGAAAGAGCGAATGAGGAAGTAAGAATGGTTACATTGTGTGTGTGTGTGTGAATAATTTAGAGATGATGAATGTTTATAGATGTAAGAATGTTTTGAATGGGATGAATGACTGAATGAAGTGTGTCTCGAATGATTTTTTTTTATGGAATGAGTGGATTGATATAGACAGACAGCGCTGGAAAGTGGTCAAAACTAGTTTGGTCGGAATTTGCGGGGAATAAACAGCGGGGGGGCTGAGGGAAACACATTAGCCATAAAAAGCTTATCGGTTAGGTTAAAATCCATTTGGATTCGACCCATTTCAAGGGTAGTTTTTCGTGGCTACTCACTCTACAAGGTAATAAGACCCATACTAAAACCACACACCTCATCTTGAATGGGATGTATTTGACAATCGACATATTTTAGGGCCGATATCGTCTAGTGAGAACGAGGCTCTTTTCAATATTTGTTTCCTTGTTATGTGTTCAAATATGTGAAGTTTAGTATCATCAAATCATTTCTTCATTTGATCATGATATGGTACCGAGTTGAGGTACATGCTTATGTCATTTAAGGTTTGTTTTATATAAAAAAAAAAAAACACATCCAAACAGATCTTAAGTCAGTATATTTTATTCAAGTATGAGACATGCGCCAAAACATGTGGCTGGAGTGAATAGGTAGAGAAATTGGTTTGAGTTCCGACAATGGAGATTGAAGGCTCTGGACTTATAATGAGAGCTCTAAAGGTTTCTTCGTAATTGCGTGGGAAGTTATTGTGAACTCGTTGAAATTATTACGATAATTATTCCGGTCCAACAGTGTGGATGGAATGAATATTCGCCGCGACCGGGGAACGAGCTAGCAAGAACGGGTTAATAGGACCTATCAGATTCACAACCTGGTATCCCTGGCGATGCGTGGACTCTGAGAAAAGAGTTATCATGGTTCATTGTCGAGATTCTGATGAGCTGATTTCAAAACTGAGTCGCTAGCAGTTGCATAGTATTGGAATACACACCACACAATTAGAAATGGGGGGATATTTCCGACTGATCTAGAGATATTTTTCTTTTATTCATTTTTATTGCTTCTTTTGCTAAGTGAGATTGGATTTTTTTACAAACCACTTTGTATTTTATAAAAGAAATCCAATCGGGGGCGAGTTGTAACAGAACAAGCGTCTATGACGAGGAAATGGACTCGTTATTACATATAAAACTTACGGTGAATCAACTTATCCTTGACCAACTTTTTGGTACATATTTCCTTTGGGATTTCATTGGATATTTTGACAAATAATATCTTTGAAGCTTTATCACATGTATAGTCACGTCTTCACTCATAAAATTCACTGTTATTCTATGCAAAACAGGTTGGAAAAACGTATTTATCAACAAACTACGTTCACATGGACGGAATACTGACACTGACAGTTGTCAGCTGCGTAACGTTCCGATATTATGTCTTGGTTTCATTTACGAGTCAAACAGGTAATAATCACTGATATTGATTATTATACTTCCTGAATATATCATTCAATGTAACAATTAAGAACAAATGTGATCTTTCATTGCGAAGTCACTTACTAAATTGATTTAAACAATCTTTCACAAAATAATATTTACGTAAAAATATTTACGGAACACTCCACTATTGGACTACATAGGTATCAATACCAATAGCTCTGTCTCTCTCTAAAACAGCTGCAATCTGCACGTGTTAATAGGCAAACATCCGCGTGATGATCGTGAACTTTATTACGTAGGGCGTACGGCTTAGTAAACAAAGTAGTTATGATCTTTTTCTTATCGTATCCCAAGTCCCAGGTTTGTCCCAGTTATATCCCAAGTCCCAGGTTTGTCCCAGTTATATCCCAGGTATGTCCCAGTTATATCCCAGGTTTGTCCCAGTTATATCCCAGGTTTGTCCCAGTTATATCCCAGGTATGTCCCAGTTATATCCCAGGTATGTCCCAGTTATATCCCAGGTTTGTCCCAGTTATATCCCAGGTGTGTCCCAATTATGTCTCTTATAGAGAATCTATAAAAGGGTCGGAGGGAGCCGACGCGCGTCATTCTTAAAATATCTACAAGACTAACAGTGTCTCTGGCTTTCGTGTGTTATACTGGTGAGTGAAGTTGTTCTGCTATTGTTTCTCTGTTTGTATTTACTTGGAAATATTCTAAGTGATTGTAAACTTTGAAATTGTGTCTCTGTGTGATTGTGCGGGGACAATATCGTCGTACAGTTGGACTTAGACCTATGGTGGAATTGCTTTACCGTCAGTTGTGGGGTTATTTTAGTGTTCTATTTATAGTGTAGTGTTACATTCAAATTAATGTGTATAGTGAAGTTTTCTGTGCTTTGTTTCTTGAGTGCCGTCAAGCAATACAAAGACTGGGTCGATGTATGGCTGGTGCTTGGAGATAAGTCTGTGTTTGGTATTGTAGGGAGTAATTCTTGCAAAACTAAGCTTAGATTATAGCACGTAAAGAAAACTTCACTCGTTTGTCTAGTTGATCAGTAAAATTGGATTTAGTAATTTTCTATGGGGTTATTTTGTGAAAGTTATAGCCAGATCATTGTTTGTGACAGACTGTTGTCCGGCTAAGCGCTTTATACCTTGCGGCTGTTAAACATAAGGCGTTTAGGGGTCTTTTTGTTCCAAGTGGAGGCTTGGACGCTTTTCTATACTTACAAAAGCGTATTTTCTCACCGGTCTCAAAGAGTCCAACTGTTAGATGGAAGTGAGGACTTTCACGATTGACGAAAGACATTAGGAGTAATCCTTGCTCACTGAAGTCGGCAGTATTTGAGGCTGGGGTCCTATATATATTTATATTTATTTACTCGGTGCTCTAGTCCATGCTGACGTTGGTCGCTGGGGATTTCGGTTGTGATTGATCCATATCTAAGTAAAGTTTGATCGCAGCTGGGTCTCTCATGTGGCTGGTACTGGTGTGTCCTAGAATACTGGATATATACACGGATAGGGCGATCTACTCTCTGCTACCCTAGCCCGCGGGCAAGAGCAGAGGGGGGGATAAGAACACAAGCCTATAGGTTGCCTATCTCAGCTTCGCTGGCTGAACTGTACAGCTTATGGTAGGGATACACTTGTGCATATTCTGAACATTAGATCTATGGTAAGTGATGGTCTGTGTTTCAGATATGCTAGAGTAGGGAAAACGATAGGACTAGGGTAAAGTCACACACTATTTCTATGAAAGTAGAGTTCTTTTATGATTGGTCTTGGAATATAATTGGTCAACGTGTATTGTGGAGAAATAATTTAACTACTACTATTTATATGGGTTAAATGGACTTTAAATGTGGTGTTTACTATCTTAAAATATGTGGTAAAACTGGTAATTTATAAAAACTCTTATTACTTAATTTATTTGAGTGAAATTAATAATTGTGGTAGCAATTTCTGATTTTTCGGTGTGGCTGCGGGACACTTAGTGTTGCTAACTAGTTTTTCAAGGTAAATTCTATCAAATTGGCTAGGGAAACAAACTGTCTTTGGAATAAAAGGATTTGTTTGTTATAGGGCCCAGTGGCATGCGAGCGCCGTCCACTGATGGAAAGTCTAAATCTTAGAAAAGTTTGACTTACTTATTTCTTATAAAAGTTAGCAACTGCTCGGTGTTTCGATAAAACATTAGAAAGATCGAGAAGTTATGGTCTATTAGCAGTATTGGGGAAAAGGGGGGTTTAGCTAGGGAAAAAGAAACAAAATAAAAAAGGGGTTAGTTTGTAGATAGATAGCCCTTCAGGCTTACTTGCTTAGGATGCCCGATAATGTGGTTTGATTGGGCCTAAGGATTCCAGACGGTATCGCAAGTTCTCACCCCAAACCGGAATCGAAAATAGAGCGTAGCCGATGTTTTCTAAAATATTTTTTAATATTTATTTCATGTATGTTTCACTCACTAACTTTTATTCTAAAATTTCTTCATCACGTCATTAATTTTCTCACATATAACTTTCTAGGCCTAAATCTGATAAATTACTCTTCTATAACACTATATTATTATGCTACAATAACCTTTATTCTTCTTTAAAATATAAATAAATAAAATTTTAAAAATTAGTCAAAAATACAGCTGATACTCATTAAAGGATCTAGGTTATCGCGGTTCACGTCGAAGGGTTCTACTTATTCATGCTAGACGATCACAAGGCCAAATTTACGGGGTATATTTAAAGGGGGGTTAGTTATACTAATGGTTAGTCAAGTAAGTAAGTAAATAAGAAAGTTGAGCGGACGTTTTAGTTACAAAGCCAATACCAGATGGGTGCATAATAATTAAACGCAATCAGGTTCACTTTATATTATGTTATATAAAGTGAAGCCAAAACCGTCTAATTTTAGAATTTGTTTACTATACGGGTTAATATTTTTGTAAGCATCCATAATCTTAAAAACTAGTTCAAGTAGCCCGATTCAGAATAACCATTTTGTATGAGTTTAATAATGAGATTTATTGGTTTTGATAGGACATTTTAACTGGTGAAGTCGTGCGTGATATTTGCACCAATCAAAAGTACAATCGTCAGAGTCGTGTCAAAACCAGATCAAAGCCAAATCCAATACCTAGATTAGAATCGGTTACCTACCTAGTAATTTATGTTAACGGAAGTAACCATCATGCTATAAAGTATTATTTCTATTTACCCGATTATATTCAATGAGAAGGCAAATGTGGTTTTGAATTTGATAAATAGGTAGCTGTGAAGTTACGTTTTGATACGGGCGGTTGTTATAATATGAAAAGTATAATTTATATTTTATTATTAATATTATAAATAGGAAAGTGTGTGTATCTGTTTGTTTGTCCGTCTTTCACGGCAAAATGGAGCGATGAATTGACGGGTTTTTTTTAGTGGAGATAGTTGAAGGGATGAAGAGTGACATAGGCTACTTTTTGTCTCTTTCTAACATAAATATTATTATATATGTAATCGATTATTATCTTCAATCAATAATAGTCATCTATGTCTGAAATCGTAAATTAGTTGTTTTGGAAGGAAGCTCTTACTCAAGATTCCGAATTCCTATTACGACAACGAGCTATAATTAACTTGTTTTTAAGACCTTCCAATAACCATTCTACGGATGCTATGACTACCGCGGAAATAACGTCATAGCCGTAGGATTTCAGATAATAAATTATCTCAATAGAAATGTGGATAGTTACCGTAACAATAGTTATACTCTGTACTTTTTGGTACTTCAAAATACGTAAACAAATATTTTGTTAATTTTCGGGTAGTTATCACATTTGTCGGTTAACCAATGTTTTTAATTGAAATACACTTAAGTGACTGAGCCTTTTGAGGGTAGATTTTGCTTACATGTATGTTCAGTTCAGTTTTTAAAATTAAATGGCTTCAGTCCATTGGGACTATTTCGCCAGTGTCAAGGTGATATGAGCTAATATTGGTAATTTTTGTACGGTAAGTACGACATTGTACGGTGACTTAACACTTGTAAATTGATAGCTAGATTTTACAAGAGCACGTGGACTACCGGCCGTTTACGACAAAAAAGAGGCTAAACGCATTTCGAGAACAATTCTTCATCAGCTTCTCACTACACCATTAGTTTATTGCATAATAAGCTATCAATATTACACTTTAAACAACATTAATGAGTAAAAGAAAAATAAATTATTCACGACACGAAACCACTATGATGGCGTCCCAACCGGAAGTCCAACATGTATGTAATAAATATCTAAAGGTAATACCGACTATAGTTACGGCAAGGACCATTGGTAATAAAAGTCTGAGGAGATCGCTCTTAAGCGACTAGACCGTCAATTGTTACCTTTATCTGTGAAATTATCGATCTACATGTTATCTATCTATATATTTGAATTAATGTAGGTACAACATTAATTCAAAGTATGTCAAATATGCAATAAGAAATATTGTATTGATTAGTAAAATATTGATTAAAACAATTGTCTATTGTTTTGCATTCGGACAATCCGGATTATGTTTAGAATAATATTATTACATACACATACATACATATGATCACGCCTGTATCCCATGAACTACCATGAACCAGGCAGAGCACATGAACTACTAAGTTTCAGTGCCACTCTTGGCAAAAAGGGGTTGAAAGAAATCCAAATAATAATAAAATTATTATATTTCTACATTTCTTACTTTGAGTAAACCTAATATTAAATCTACACCTAAGTCTCTGCTACACCATGCCATGAGTGTTTGATTTTTTCAGAATATACAATTAGGTGTCTAAAATATTCTCATAAAAGTTTTGGTATGTACTAACAAAAATATTGTTATACAAGTTTGTTTTGTATAAAGTAAATGAATCTCTGGCACTGAACATTGGCACGGTTATTATTTTTGTCCGTTGATCTGGGCTGCAGATAATCGTACGTATAAATTAATTATTGATTTAAGTAGCTGAAAATAGCTCAAATCAATCAATATGGCTTGCAGACTTGGAGCCGTTGCACTGCGGTTTGTAGTCTATTTTCTTTTAGCCTCTACGTTGAAAACTCAGAACTAAAATTATATTAGGTAATTGTTGCTTATAAATGTTTGTATGCTATCACATTAGTTGGATAAAGTTTATCGCATCGGTGCGTCCCTATTGCGCTTACAAATAGTGCGAAAAGGACGGTCTGACATTATATCGTTTATCACGCGACCGTCCTTGCCAAGTTACCAAGCTCCAAAAAGTCGAAATAACGCAGGGAAATTGAGAGTGGGAACTGTTTTCTCCTCGGTAAATACTGTGTGACAGCATGAAGCATATAGGTACATTAAATCTAGATATTTTACAAGCTTAAATATACATATAAAGTATATAAAAAATACATATATTACTGCGAAATGTTGTATGTTGGTGTGAGGTGTGAGTGATTCCTCATTATTTCTATTGGTTTGTGACATCGCGAATATTTTGACATATCCCCGTCATATCAAACGGAATATGAAACAATTTCACACTTATTCCACAGCTTATTCTTAAAATTGAAATGCCTTGACGTCATTCCAACCTATTATTATAGTTCATTCTGTTTTGACTTTAATGTGATATTAATGTTCTCCAGTTTTTCAGATCCCAAAACTATGTAAACTACCGGATTCGCCCTCGCTCATTCCATCTGGCAGAAGCCCAATGTGTGGGCAGACCCGATCTATCGTTAAAACCCACGTCGAGTCTAATACCATTGTCTGTGTAATGTGACGAAAACCTATTTCAAATAGTACCCCAGCTAACACAACAGCTGTACGGCCCAGAAAAACTTATTCAACTGTTTAGCTTATTCTAACGATGTAGAGACGATATCCAAAACGGGTTTACAATAAATATTTGAGCCGCTATGTGTCGAACTAATGGTCTACCTTGACTACCTTACTGATTACGCGGGTACTCATTTATAATTTAACTAGTTTTTGTTCGCGGCTTCGCTCGCGTTAGAAAAAGACAAAAAGTAGCCTATGCCCCTCTCCATCCCTTCAACTATCTCAACTTAAAAAATCACGACAATTAGTCGCTCCGTTTTGGCGTGAAAGACGGACAAACAAACAGACACACACACTTTCCCATTTATAATATTAGTATGGATGTATCTAATTAGGAATTAATGTTTGTGGTAAAGACACCAGTTATTTTTTATTTGTATCCGTCTGTATTTTTTTTATAATGTTTAATTTTTTTTAGATGTACTTTGACATTACATCTCTAACATCTTCATCGAGTAGTCGAGTACATACCCCAATATATTGAGATATGTCCTAGATAAACATCTCTTATTAATCATAGTAAGTTTGTACCTTCTTTAGTTGAATTCATACCATTTATTGTAATTGTTAACATATAAAGTGCCCCTGTGGCCTACTTGCTGAATAAATGTTTTTTTTTCTAGTGTTTCTAAATTGCCCAACTTATACCTACCTAGCAAAAAAATATTGAGATTTGGGGTTTTATCAGCACAACGAATATCTGACTGTTTACTTTATTCCGGTAGCTCTTTTCATTATATTACGAATTATTTTTTTTTTTTTTTACATTTATTTAACCTGGGAGTTTTAGCAATTTGCTAAGCCACCCCCGTAAATTATTTTATTACAGCTACATATTTACAAGTCGAGAATATGCCCTTGACTCTTTAACTTCAGCTAATTAGTTACCTATTGCGAGTAAACTTGCACTAAATTAAAGGCAAAGTTAAAAATCATAATAATATAAATTCGACGATAACTAATTTAATGACTGTCATTCAGACAGGCCGGTCTTTAAAGCCATGATTTCACCTAGGGAATTGTACTCACTGAAAAAGAGTTTTTCTTAGAATCAAATGGCACTTTATCATATCCAAATATAAGACATCTATCGAAAATTGAATTAAAGCTTTGGTATGTCAATGTCTTCTCGAACAAATGCTATTTAAACATCTATGCATAATTGTTTAGTCTTACATATTATGTTTCCACTACCTTCAATAATATCTATAAGGAATTCCAGTATTTTTTTTATTTTGCTGAAATCTAAACCATTTGTATCAAAGTATCTCCGGCCCAAATATTTGAGAAGCGGCGTCAGCCCGCGTTTGATCGCGTGCCAACATTCCCCGCTGTCACTTACAGCTGTTAACCACCATATCGCTGCTCATCCACCTGATACTCTCCGCTAAAAAGGTCGTGCCGATGCACTAACCCTAGTTATGCTAAAGTTGGGTCATATCGTTTACAAGCGTGTTTCACAGTGTGAATGTGTGCGGATTCGTGTGAAATTGTGTTAACTCTGTGTGAGCCGAGCGTATAAATAAATCAGAAAAAGGAAACATTTAAAGCTCCAGTGACATTCCAGAGCGCCCTAATTACTTGATATATGGGCCATGTCTAATTCTAAATAAAAATTGAGGCGAGTTTCCTAAATAAACGTCCGCGCGCATGCCGCAAATAGGTCGCGGCGAAGGCGGGCGTGGGCGGGACGAGTATTTTCAGCGAGGACGCGCCGCCGCTGAAACCCGAGTCACAGCGGCGCGGGCGCACCATAAGAAGCATCGCGTTCACTTTCACACCGTGACGTCACTTCAAAGTATTAAAACCCAAAAAAGAACACAATCCAGAGTTAGGATACTCCACACTGCACAGGCACAAAATCCACTTCCCGATCACGACGTGGCTGGCTGCGGGGCCGGATTAAGGCGAGTACCTCGGTCCTGATAAGCAGGGTCGCGGAGGATGCCTCGGGACCAGCGGCAGGCCGCCTGATTCCGGCCCCGGTGGAGTACCCGCGCTCTCACTCACCTCACGAGCGGGCTGTTCACACGGCGGAGCGACACGCACTGCGCGAGCGCGGCCCGCCGAGCGCCCGCCCTGCTATTTTCGGTGCCAAAAATCCAGGATTCCGATAGCGAGACTCCGCCGCCCGTCACGCTCTCGCGCGCCATTTCTGCTATAAAACTATTCCGATTCAAAGGGTATAACGATGATGCATCGCTCGGGTCGATGGATCGATGCACTGCTCGCAGTCAATGCCGGCTATATCCGTCTGTGATTTGTCAACCGTCTTGCTCGCACTCTTGCAGATTTCCTTCATTTTACTGAACATTTTGCTTTATCTCCTGGGCTATATTTAGCCGGTATCGAACGCCATAGGATCATGCTTTCATCGCGGTAACATAATCTATGACGGCGGCTGTAAATAAAGATTGTTTTTATTCGTGGCGTTAAACTTAAGAGCTCGTTCGGCTTTCACAGAGGCGCTCCTTGTTTATCATAGTCCTTATAGCTGGTTAAAACGATCTGAAAGTTAAACAAACACACGAGCCGGTAGGTAAATTATACACGCATTGTAATAAATCTTCTATCTACTTATTAGATAGGTACGACTAGGTGAACGAATAAATGTTAAAAAGTACCTAATAGGCTACTTGCATCCTATTCAAATCAGCTTCTTTTTAAGAACTGTCAAAACGAATTTGAACGACTTGCTAAAATGGAATTTACACGTATATGAAATCGAATTGAGTGACGTCACGGTCAACTCAGTTACTTTATATATTTCTACCTGACTTATTGAACAGAAATTGGTTTAAATAACTTCTGTCCATGTTTTTCTAATAATTATCTGATGCTTTATTTCGTGCATGGTATAAAATATTTTATTTTAACTACAGTCAAGTTGCCTATTCCTGTTGTAATATTACCGAATCAATATTAACATGGATGTAGGTACAGTGAGCTATTTGAGAATATTTATATAAAACTATTTCTTTCATCTGATCACGACGATAAAAAAAATCCCCAGGACCCGAAGAATGGCTACAGAATATCATTTCTAATTTTGCCACGATTCACTACTGAAGCTCGCCTTACTTGCCAATAAATACATTAAAATTCTAAAGAAAGTACCTAACTTTGTATGTCATCTTTTAGCGCATGCATTTTTAAATAGGCTTCTTTTGCCAGAGTATATAATTGACACTAATTTTTCTAAACGTTCGAGAACAGAGTAGAGAAGAACACTAAATCGGAACACACTCTAGCCAAGCATGCAATCATTGAGTTATCACTACTTATATACTCGTATCGCTTTACTTACCGTATTGGTACGACAAAGCCGACGTACCGTTCGCCGCGGAGCGTAAACGATTGTATATTTGGCTAGAGGCTTTGATACGCCCTTTGAGACGCTGGGCAGTCTGCGACTAGCAGCGTTTTGGCACGAGGAGATTGGGACGTTCGACTAAATAGGCTAGACCTAAGACTCATTTGTTGATGTTGCATACATCTACATCCATCCGTACAGATATCATCCTCCTTGCGTTATCTCGGCATTTGCCACGGCTCATGGGAACCTGGGGTCCACTTTGACAACTAGTCCCAAGATTTGGCGTAGGCATCAGTTTTACGAAAGCGACTGCCATCTGACCTTCCAACCTGAAGGGTAACTAGGCCTTATTCGAATTAGTCCGGTTTCCTCACGATGTTTTTTTTCACCGAAAAGCGACTGGCAAATGTCAAATGACATTTCGTACATAAATTCCGAAAAACTCATTGGTGCGAGCCGGGGTTCGAACCCGCGACCTCCGGATCGAAAGTCGCACCCTCTTCCCGCTAGGCCACCAGCGCTTCCGTACGGATATATTATAACCTAAATTGTCCTAAATTCATGTAAGAGGTAATATCAGCTACTAAAGTGATTGACTGTCAGTTCACTTTTGAAACGTTCCATATTTGTCTGTTTCAAACATTTCGACTCGATGTCGCTCGTTTCTATGGAACAGGCATTTTTTTTTTCATTGTATATTTTTTCTTCTGAACAGAACATATTATAGAGAACTTATATGTATGAACTTATATGTATATGTTACTTGTTCTCCATGTCTATAAATACTAAGAAGACCGTAATCTTAGCGCAGGGTTACACTTTCCAGCCGTCCATCTTGCTGGAGGGTGAGCCCTTAGAAGTCGTTGATAAGTTCTGTTATCTTGGATCGTCTGTGTCGAGCAACCTATCCCTAGATGGAGAGGTCAACGTTCGCATCGGCAAGGCGGCTACAACGTTCGGCAGGCTGCGTACAAGAGTGTGGAATAACAAATACCTTACCATTAGGACCAAAATGGCTGTATATCAGACTTGTGTCTTAAGCACACTCTTGTACGGCGCCGAAACCTGGACGTCTTACGCTAAACATGAACGAAGACTCAACGTGTATCACATGCGCTGCCTTCGAAGTATTCTTAACATCACATGGAAGGACAAGGTTACCAACCAGAGAGTGCTGGAGATCGCACAGCTGCATAGCATCACCGCACTACTCAAACAGAGACGTTTGAGGTGGCTAGGGCACGTGCACCGCATGAGCAGCACTCGTTTGCCCAGGCAGACTATGCTAAGCCAAGTCGCGTTCGAGAAACGTAGCGTAGGTCGACCCATACTACGATTTAAGGATTGCATAAAGCGTGACTTGGTTGCGTTCGGCATCGACTGTAACACGTGGGACGAACTTGCATCGAACCGCAATGAGTGGAGAAGTATCGTCGCAAAAGGTAGAGAAACCCACGATAACACCTGGTTTCAAGACTTAGTGCGTTTTCACATTATCCGATCCGATATCGGATGTCGGACCGATATCCCATACATTACAGGCGCCATCTTGGATTTTTTCCATTGAAATCCTTCCGACACCCGATATCGGATCGGATAATGTGAAAACGGTCTTAGCCGTAAAGCGTTCAAAAAGACACAGTCGCGATACTCTCGCCTCGGCGGTGGGGCCTCAATTTACGTGTACGAAATGCGGACGGGCATGTCGCTCCCGGATAGGTCTATATAGTCACGCGAGGCGTTGTCTCTCGCATTCAGACGCTGCTTAAATCATCTGTCAAGATGTAAGAGGCCTTATGATGATATGTATGTAGATAAACTATTATTTTACAATTGCCGTCAGGAAAAAAGCGAAAACACTTCATAATTAAATTATTCGTTCAGGCTGCTTCAGGGCATTCAGCTGGTCAGTGTGACCCTCTGCGTAGGCAAAGCTCCGCGACAATCGCGACATATGCTACGGCGGCGTAGACCGTAGCATGATCGTGTAGACCGTAGAGTAACAACTTGCTACGCGCTGACATACCTCGAGAGCACTATTCTCTTATATTATTAATTACTGTCTAATTAAACGAAAAAAAATAGTACCATATTTTATTACGACTTAAAAACCCGCAAAAAAATAATTTAAAGTTTACTTTTACGTGATCAGGCAAAAACAACATCAGCCATGTTAATCTATAGAATATCTATGACATGACGTAAGTCGATTTAGAAAAAATATTTGCCACTGTCACAGCCGAGCAACGACTACTTATGAATTTTAATACAATACCTAGAGGTTGCTTCTATGGAGATTAGATTAGTACCTCTAATTTCCATAGTTGATTTGAATTATGTGACGTCACTCCAATGGCCAACACCGTTTTCGGAGTTCATAATTTAAAAAAACATACACACATCTTTAATTAAAAATACGCAGTCATCACGCACTTTTAATCCCCGCAAGCTATAAATATTGATTTCTTAAGTCAAACAATACAGAAAACAATAACTTGATGTGCTAAATTCGATACGAGTCTAGTAGCCTATTGATCTTTATCAAAATGGATTGATATTGATAGCTATGTGTAAATTGTATGTCTAAGGGCAAGTTGCATCAACCACATTTGACAGACACATCATCGTCACGCAGCAGACGTCTATGGAACTTCCCATAAAATAAAATTTAACGAACGCTTTAACGGAGACAGACGGTTTGGTGCAACCGGCCCTTAATACTTCGAACAAAATTTATTACATTGATTTAAAAATCGAAATGACACTGGCAAATCATTAGGAAGCCAATAAAAAAAAAGAAATTGTTATTGTATTGGTTTGATACGACCAGAAGATTACTCACGCAGATTCTTTATTTATATTTATTATAAATGGGCTTCCTCAGGGTCACAGACTAGCCGAGGCGAAGACGTGGCCTACGATGGAGCGAGCTTGTCTGATTGTTATTAAGGCACCGACACGGCCGTTATACATTAGTTATGGTTTTGATACTACCTTATAATATGAAAACCATAACTAATAACGTATAATTCTTTGTGTGTGTAAGTGCGTTTTCACATTATCCGATCCGATATCGGATGTCGGACCGATATCCCATACATTACAGGCGCCAGAGAGAGATATGTAGAGAGGATGGATGAGAGGAGATTAACGAAGAAAGTATATGAAAAAGGAGTGGAAGGGTCAGTTGGTAGTGGAAGACCTAGGCGAACTTTTCTTGATCAAATCGGGGAAATATTGCAAAGAGGCCAGGTCAGAAGTACTCGAAACCGACGAGCGTGTATGAGAAATGTTATGAAAGTGTGTGAAGCGAAAGTGGTTTGTCAGGATCGTAGTAAATGGAAATCCGTGATCTCTGCCTACCCCTCTGGGAAACAGGCGTGATTGTATGTATGTATGTATGTATGTATGTATGTATGTACAGGCGCCATCTTGGATTTTTTCTATTGAACTCCGTCCGACATCGGATCGGATAATGTGAAAACGAACTAACTCTTTATACCTATATTTATGAAAGTTTTATCAAATTGCGGTGAAATGAGCTAAGTAGGTATTGTTTCGTATTTATATGTCCTATCCTAGCTATCGGTTAAAAGGTTACATTATAAATAGAATCGACCTCCAGACAGACTCCAGTTTAATAAAAAAATACATATTATATATTGATTTAGACTAACACGATTTGCACTCATAATTTCGCCAGTCTACCCGTGACCACGAACATAATGTGATGTTCGAAACGTCGGGCCTAATATAAATGTAAGTGTCGCGATTAAGTCCCGTTTTGTTCTAAAATTAAAATACATATTTTTAACCCCCGACGCAAAAACGGAGGGGTGTTATAAGTTTGACGTGTCTGTCTGCCTGTCTGTCTGTCTGTGTGTGTGTCTGTCTGTGGCACCGTAGCTCCCGAACGGCTGAACCGATTTAGATTTAGTTTTTTTTGTCTGAAAGCTGAGTTAGTCGGGAGTGTTCTTAGCCATGTTTCGTGAAAATCGGTCTACTATGTCGCGGTCGGGGGCTTATTCAAAATTTTAATTTTGTGGTTAGGTTATTTGTTAGTATATTCATCATCATCATATCAGCTGTAAGACGTCCATTGCTGGACATAGGCCTCCCCCAAATGTTGCCACAATGACCTGTCTTGGGTACAGTCAAGTGCAAAAATACGTATCGATTTTATCCGCTCAAAAATATGTACCGAGACATTATTCCGCCGACATAAAGTGCTATGGGACATATTTTTGATAAGTTGTACGCACCCATATTTTTACACTTGACTGTACGTACGCACAAACGCTCAGGAAACAAAACGCTCGTAGATATCTATCTCTATCGCTCTTGCGTATATGTAGACTACCTTTCGCGGCGTTTCGTTTTCGTTTCGCGTCGTAGAAATGACATTCGGCTACGGGGCCTGCACCGCCCGCAACCAGCGGACTCCCGCGACCTTCACCAGGTCATCAGTCCAACTTGTATTTATATTAGGTAAATGAAACAAAATAATAGTAAAAAGTATATTTTATTGGAATGAAAAGTTACAGCATGTAAGTTTGGAACGGGAAGCTACATTACAAACTAAGCAGTCATTGAGTTGTATGGAACCAACTTAAGCTTAATCTTGAAAATATTACAAAATCTACTTATATTAGGTAAAATTAACCCTTTGAACGCCAACTAAGTTTGACGCGCGCTACATTTCCTCAATCTTAGTGTGTTGTTACAACAAAGTAGGTGTGACATTGAAAGGGTTAAATAAGTCAGGCAAATATGACATTCACACATTAAAATAGGATTTAATTCATTAAACTTTCGTGAAACATATTCAAATAATTAATGAATCTACGGTTGTAGATACTCACGTTATTATATCGCTATTGCTGCGACATGTTTCGGGCCAATTTGTCCACAGAGTTTAGCCGCCGCGTGAACTCCTATTATGCCTGAAGAGGGGCCTCCAAATTGGCCCGAAACATGTCGCAGTAATAGCGATATAATAACGTGAGAACAGCAGTAGATTCATTAATGAATTAATTCATGCCCAACATCTTTACCGGAGATAGGACAAAATAAAGTACCTACTTAAATAGGAGAAACTGAGGCATGTTCATTTTGGCGCACCGTAGGCACGTTATGCATTTTATCTGTGCATTAACTGTTTTTTAAATTATATTACTTTTGAGTATTTTTGCTTCAACTTTGTTCAATTAATTCAATTAAATTTCTCTTTTAATAAGATTTCTAGAACAATATTATTCCCAAAACGAGAAAAATAAGTATGTATATTATTGCTTATTTCTTTGTAAGCAAATTGTGGCATTCTATAAATAAAGGTCCTATAGAATAAAAAGTCTTTCTTATGGACAATAACATTTTTTCTCGAATACTATTTTGACGGTAAATCTTATTTTCTAGATTTGGGAATGGTGTAGGTATTTAACACATTCACTACCAGGCAAAAACTACGTCAGAAACCGATCGCAATTTATAACAACCCGCTTTTATGGCGAGAACCCGCCCAGCGAGTTGTCCGGCATCTGAGCAAAGTTCACGAGTACCCACCAGGCGGGTTTCTGGTTGCTAAAGTGTTAAGACAGTGTGGTGTGCGCTACTCAGTCTAACATCAGTATAAAAAACTCACTAATTCATTTCGCGAATATAATCCAAAGGATACACATACATACTGTGATAGCAAACATCATCATGTTATTTCATAAGATTATTTTTACCTATTCATAACTCTCATAAGTAGGTAAATGCATTTCAATAAAATTACTCGTTAAAAAAACATGAAAATCGCAACTTACGAAAACTACATTCATTCGTATTTTCAAAAGTACAAAATGAAAATTACAAACCTAGTGTAACTTTATTTAAGTTTTATCTCATTGTTTCTTATTACTATTGAACATACGAGTATTTAAAATACATTAAAATGTATAATTACATCGGCAGTGATCTACTAATAAAAAGCGCACTTTGGCGAAAATAAATGTTCAGGACTTTAATTTCAATTCGAATTTTCAGATTTTACAAACGAAAAATATGAAAAATGCTTCGATCAACTCATTTATTTCCATTTCATCATCTTCCTTCTAAATAACAATTTTGTACAGGTATCAAAAATTACAATTTTAAAATTTGATGAATTTTTATTTAACATGAACTAATGGGCTGGATGTGAATAACAATAATATTTCAATATTAAGGTGAACACTAACATCCATATAAGTATTAGGCATTTTAAAATTGCTCACCGTCAAAGCCACTCTAACTAGTCACATATATAACTCACCAATTCTTTTTTTCATGTGCACATCGCAAAATATAAAGAAGTAGAAAGCAAATTGAGCCCGCAATGCGCGCTTATTAATAGGATTAATTACTAATTCTCACTACAGAGGGCGCTCATCGATTTGATCGACTTTAGGGACTATTACTTTTGTCTCTGTCTGACCTGCGAATCTCAACCGCTTTACCGTTGTAATTACGTTACATTAAACTACAGACATTATATTTTCATTAAAGTAGCTCTTTAGGTCTTTTTTAAGTTTGTAACGAATTTATTAAAATCACTCTCCTTCTAATCATATAATAAATTTATTAAAGTTGTCTGGCAACACAACAATGGCCCGACGGCCCGTTGCCGAAAATTGCATGTGATTTGCTATACCTACACCGCAGAATTTGATCGAACAGTTATATTCGTTGCTCCTACTTACTATAGAAAATCGCATGCCAAATTGCGAAGTCACTAGAAGCCCTAAGCGGCAAAACCATAGAGCCCTCTGTATGAGCGTTTAGTTTTTAATCATTTTCCCGCCATTCCGCGCAAGATGGCGTCTCGTTTATTTCTTCAGTAGCCGGACAGGTCAGCAAACGTCTGGTCCACCTCCTCAGCGATCGCCTTGTACTTACTGCGTTCTTCTAGCACCTCGTCTGTAAGGGTTAGTGGTTAGTAAATATAAAGGAAGCAACAGGTTATGCTAGGTTAGGGTCTGGTTGCATTAGTGCGTTGCGTCTTGTCGCAATGTTCAGAGCAACGCACCATTGGCGCCCTTCTCTAATATGAGTATTGACCGTCCCATGATTTTAGTACTTTAAAATTACAGCAGAAGTGACTGAGAGCAGATGTAGGAGCGGAAATGAGCACATTATAGATTTTATAGAAAACTTAAAGGGTACTTGTGAGTGCCATTAAGTATTCGCGACTCATGGATTTAAAATGCTCCATCTTATTGAACACTAGCTAAGGCTTCCACAGCTACTTCTGCCGAACATAATAACTAGTAGTATAGTCGTTAAGTATAGTTATTAAGACTAAGAATACCTAGTCGCCAAGTTGGTAACTCAAGGCATCCGATTCACGTTCAACAATTTGTTATTCCTTCGAAATGGTTTAGATACGACCTTCACAATCTCATTGTTTATTGGCGCGCATCTCACGAATGATTTTGACTTTTGACTCGATTTTGCAACGATCTTCGGTCGTATCAAAACTATTGAAGCGCTAACAAATTGCTATAAATAATAAATGGGCTCAGGTGCTCAGCGATTAATTGGTGAAATCTTAGGTGTCTTCGTCACGAGTATCAAGACCATACAATACTGATGTTGACTGAACATTAAATTAAATTTTTTAATTAAAAATAAAATTGTAGGTAACTGTATCTAGTAATCTGATATAGGTACCTATGTATTAGAATACCTACAGATAGATTCAGACCTATGTATGATGATCATCACGCTTTTTTCGTCTGTCGCTGTAGCCATTTAAGAGTAGGAGCGACGCAAGCAATACAAGATTGAGAATAAAAGCTTAGCAAGTATAGGTATCCCTGCCTAACCTATATTTTGTATGAATGTAAAAATGTGTGTGTGTGCGTGAGTAAATTTATAATCTATTCAGATTCCGATTGCGCAAAAATATGGTTTTCCCCTCACTAGCTCGGAAACACGTGTTTTGTCCTTTAATACCAGCGGGTAAAAACGCATCCAAGTGGGCAAAGTAATTTGACCTTGAACAAAGTAAAATTTACTGCTCTAAAGTTGATAAAAGTAGGTGAATCTAGTATTCAAGATGATTTACCACCTGTGGAACTACTGGAAGCAGTGATAAACGCATTTTTTGCGTTGTAGTTTCCTCGCTATATAGTGAGGGGAAAAGTTTTGTGTTACACTCGAGTGCAATGTATTTTACTTCTCGTGTGTTAAAAAACAACTTTGCCCCCTTGTATAACAAATAACTATTTCATTTTATACAAAACTTCATTCACATTCTATCCATTTTATTGTCCTTATTTAGAAGTTTAGAACTATGCATGACAATAATGCGTGCGACTAGGTACTTTACTACTAAGCAAATTATAAAATACAAAATAGGCTACTTACCATTTTAAGCCATCTATTTATTAACAAGCGAAGCGTGATGAAACTAGCTACTTAAAACGTAAAATCCATACTAATATTACAAATGGGAAAGTGTGTGTGTCTGTTTGTTTGTCCGTCTTTCACGGCAAAACGGAGCGACGAATTGACGTGTTTTTTTTAAGTGGAGATAGTTAAAGGTATGGAGAGTGACATAGGCTACTTTTTGTCTCTTTCTAACGCGTGCGAAACCGCGGGCAATACCTAGTATATAAATAAATAAATAACTTAAGAAGTCATTTATTTTATTCAAATAAATGGTAACACTGTTAAGAAAATAAGACTTCACTTCTGTAACATGATATAATTAATTACTTATAACAAAAATGGAATGTGCCAACAGGTAGGTGATAAATGTCTTGTTTTTTTAGATTTTAGCAGCTTTTATTAGATACCTACTTAATAAATTATATTTCTCTTCTGGGATCTATGATGAACAATCTATAATATAGTGATTCGTCTTCTAGTATTACCGATATCTGTTTGACATGGCATCGAAAGTAACACATTCACTGGCCCGCTCTAAATTGTAAACGTTACAGCATTGCACTGTAGTAATAAGACTTGTCGTTACCATCGGTCGTTACCGTTACCCATCTTTGAGGTCACTGGCCAGTGAACGTGTCAACTCACAAATGCATAACTTCAAAATCTTTTAATCTGTGACTCTGTGACTGATTTTGTGGCATATACATATAGACGTCAACCGTATCAACATAGATATTTATACTGTACTTTCTTTTAATTCATAGATAGATTGCTCATGTCATGTCACAAAATCAAACCAGTAGGGTAGGGCCACAAATTGTTCATATTTTATTTAATTCATCATATTTAAAGTAGGTAGCTATGTGAATAAGTAAAACAACCCATCTAATTAATAAATTATTTATTAAATTAAACGAAAATAAATACCGCCATAAACCTATGGTTTGTAATACTTTAAATCAGGAGTATAAAATATAAATTAAGATACGTTTATACAGATAATGTGAATCGCGGGCAGGTGGTGTTGCCAGGGTGGCCAGGGCTCGGTTATTCCTTGAGGATGAGCTCCACGAACGCGGTGTCCAGGTCGTCTCCGATGTCCTTGTACTTCTCCTTTTCGGCGACGAGCTCGTCTGTATATTTTAAGAGATTTTAGTCATAAATTAGGAGACACAGAAGTGTTTATTTTCTCTCTTTTATGCCCTTTTTCTCATTAACCAATAAGGACCTTACATACATTACTTTGATGGTGTATAAACGCGTATTTGCGTTATACATATGACTGTTAAGTAGGTACGTAATTATAGTTACTTTTAGGGCTCTTCAGGAATGCAAGAATTGATCAATGCTTTAACTCCTAGAATTTTGTAATAGCAATATTGAACTTAAACATCAAATGCGCGTACAATTTCCGTAGGCGCATATTTTATTAAAGTGTAGCATTTTTTCTCCAAGTCAAGTATCGCATTTATTAGCAGCGTATGAAAAAGAAAATGAGCGCTTACATGTCGTGATCCTTTTTATTCCGAAGCCATGCGCCGGTCTTGCTGTTACCTCAAGCGTTTCGCTCGAAAGTCAATCGGTCATGCGGTTTTAGAATTTAGTAGAAGCGTTTGGTTGATAATTATAGTTATGGGTATGTAAGGTTTGTAGGCTTGTAAATGCGAGTGATATTGGCGAGTCGGCGATCAATGGCAGCAGGTGCAGAGGTCGCAGGTGGCCGGCGGCACGGCGTGCAGCGGGCCGTGCGCCGGCAGCGGCGGCGGCGCCTCCAGGCCGAGGTCGTCGAACGCGACGTCCAGCTCGCCTCCGATCTCGTGGAACATCTCCTTGCCCGAGATCAGGTCGTCTGCACAAACCGACGCGGTCAGCCGCGGGACGTGACACCACGCGCATGCAACACGGACACTAAACCTAATCGAAAGACTATTCCATCAGCTATAGCTCGTTTTTCGTTTAATTTGACGATAAAAAATAGAATTTGACAATGTTACGCCGCAGTTTGATTACGTAGATCCGAAGCGTATATTTTTTGAGGTAGGGAAGGTGTTTTTAAGACGGCGGCGCGGCCTCGGCGGCGGGAGCCGCATCCGCTGGTGGCGCGGGGGCACCGTCAGCGGGCGGCGCGCCGTCTGCCGGGGCGGCGTCGGCGGGGGGCGCGCCCTCGGCCGGAGCCGGGGCCGGCGCGGGCGCGGGCGGCGGCGCGTTGGCGGCGGCGAGCGCGGCGGCCTCGGCCGCGGCCTTGGCGGCCTCGAGGTCCTCGTCGGTGGTCTGCGTGAGATGCGAGACGGAGCCCTCGCGCTCGAACACGCCCTCCTGCGAGAGCGCGGCGGCCTGGAAGGCGGCCTCCTCGGCCTTGCGCTGGCGCTCGGCGGCGAGGCGGGCCTGCAGCTCGACGTCGGCGAGCTCGGCGGCGATGCGCGCCTCCTCCATGAGGCGGATGCGGTCCTCCTCGGCGGCGGCGGCGGCGAGCGCGGCGGCCTCCTCGGCGGCGCGCTTGGCGGCCTCCTGGCGCGCGATCTCGGCGAGGCGCTCCTCCTCCTTGCGCTTGGCCTCGGCGATGCGCTCGGCCTCGATGCGCGCCAGCTCGGCGAGGCGCGCGCGCTCGGCGCGGATGGCGACCATCTGCCGCTCGGAGGGGTCGACGCCGGGGATGATCTCGACGAACGAGTCGTCGAGGTCGAGCCCCATGTCGTTGACGCGCTCGCTCTCGTTGATCACCTCATCTGCGGCAGGCCGGGCCGTCAGTGCCGCGTCTCGTGCGCGTGCGCGTGGGAACCATGATGCATAGGATAGGGTCGGGCCATGCCCCGTGCCGAATGATATACGGGTACATTCTTCGATGCTTCCTCGTGGTGATTTCGTTTTTGATCATTCCTCTTCCGAATCGTTGATGGATCACAAATGATATGAATAATTACAATGACTCTGTTTATAGCTGATAGAATCGATGAGATTAGTGAGAGGGATGTTAGAAGGAGCACACGGATTAGTATCAAAAAAACAACACCGAGTTAAAAATAATGATAATATATATTTATAAACACTTGTGTTAGAATACTCTTAAATTCATTAATTTATTTCTCACGAACTTATCTACCGTTTCATTAATCGATAACATTAAAAGACGGATTCCCCTCGATTTATCGAACGTAATTTTATATTTTTCACATTTCCATAAGTATTTGTATGTATGAACGGCGGGCGGTACTCGCGGTCATTTCATCGATTAATTTAAATAAATAGCAACAAACTCAAATTATGACACAAGAAAAATCATACTCGAAACAAAATAGAATATCAAAATACTTCATAGCAAGTATATTCTTATAAATATCATATGCTTACCATCACTCATTAAATAAAACATCTAATCTCTTATCTAAAATTAAGTAAGAGTTCATTGAATTGCAGACAGACTTGCTACATCTGAATACATCAGAATTACTGCCGAAATCTTATTTCATTGACGTTGGTATCTAGTTTGTTCTACGCTACTGGAATGACTTTAGAGTTTGACAAATGCTGAATGTATTTAACATTTTGGTCCCCATTTTGGAATGTCAACATTTTCCCTTAGAACTAGGAGTGCCGTAAGTTCTTACTAAGCTGCATACAACCGAAACCGGCTATCAGTCACTCTCGATAAATAATGACTAAAACAAATGAGGATTTACGAGTACACTTCTCAACAAAAAATATTAGTAAATTTGTGTATCAAATTAAAAAAAATTGCACATGGCAGTGGTGTCGTAGCGAACACTCGACGTTACAATAGAAGCGGCTGGCAATTACTCTATAGCTAGTAACATCTAGGCGCCGGCCGGCTCAGCGGGCATCGATTCTCAAGTCAAAAAAATAAAATAATATCTATGCCGAGTTGAAAAAAAAAGCTAGGGCGCGTTCCGCTTTCAAATGACAGTTGTAGGGTTGGGAAAGCGCGCTAGCGTCGGGAATCGATATCGATGAGCGGGCGGGCGCGCGGCGGTCACGCGTTCACATGTTCTGGATGTCGTGGAGCGTGGCCTCCATCTCCTCCTGCAGGAGTTTGCTCTTTTCGCGCTCGGCAACCAGGTCGTCTGCAAGGCGACGCGGCCACGGTCAGAACACACAACACATTCAAACATTATCTGTCGTTGTGACTTGTGGGGTTATCAGAGCGGCAACATACGTTAGATCTCACTATTTTATTTATCGCGAAGTAATTTCAATCATTAAATGTTGCATTGTACTTTCCCGGGTATTAAATTATAATAAAAATAACAGTGCATCAATCTCTTTGTTATAGTATGTGATGTGAAGAGAAGGGTGCACTTATGTATAAAGTATGAAATAGGTATGTCACCAAACGACAGAAAATATGTGAATCAAAAACAAAGAAAAAACAACAGAAATCAAAATCCATGCTTCACTATAATAAATACAGCGATCGAGCAGTCTACACAAAGACATGCTAAAATTATGTAATTGAGTATCAGAGCTCACCTACAAACCTTTCGCGTGATATCTAAGATTTGTGATTGAAGTTCTATATCGTTCAAGGTTGTTGTGTAAATGAGCTCTAATATTGATAATTAAAATCGAACACACATTCGTTTCAGGCACAATTTAGAGAAGAACAAGAGTTTTGGATATTTATGCCGTATGAATTATTAACATATCGATAGTAACTAAAAGATATCGATAGTATTAATTAACGATTTTAAATCGTCAAAAGATAAATAAAGTTTTTTTTCTTGTTTATGTGCCATCAACAAATGTGTAATCGACAATGCTTAAAAAAATAAAATCATAAAAAACTAAAACTGTTACTATGATTTAAATAAAATCAGTAATTAATAGCGCAATGAAGTAAGTAAATAAGCTTTACGTCTATAGCTGAGCTTAGCTTTGAGAGTCAAGAAGAAAGCCAGTTCTGATGACTGTGCATTAATGATCAAGCTCTGTCAAACATGTTATAACTTGACTTGAGGTACTTTAAATCGACTTAACCGTACTGCAGTAGAGTGTAATAGATCTGGAGAACCTTGAAAACTAGCAATTGGGTAGATAATATTAATATTTTTTCCTAAATTTCAATTTTATTTATACATTTTGAAGAAGCATCCATAATAAAGATTAAGTTTAGTATTCTTTACTGTAGTTTATTTTATAGTTGGTATATGTGACAATAAGAAAAAGGTATAGTGTTACTTTAACAAATAACTGATCTTATCAATAATTTACCTACTAGGTCCAGAATGCTTTGTCAAAATGTTATCCGAAGTTTCTTATAAAATTCCTAATATATTTATAACAGGAATAAATATTACCTTCGAGCCTGTCGACCTCCTTTTGGAGTTTCTGCACGGAGCGCTCAGCGAACTCAGCGCGGGCTTCAGCCTGCAATTATTTAAAAAAAAGTAAATACCTGAACTTGAGGCGAAAACAGCCCAATTTTAACAACAGTTCCCAATCGACAAGAAATTGTAAGTTGTAAAAAAATAACAAGTTGCAATAACGAAACTTTTATAAAAGTGGACTGTTTCCTGTTGAAATGATCAAACACATGCAAACTTTTTCAGTTAATTTATTGATACAACGGATTCGGTAGCAATTTTATAAACATCTTGTATTGTAATTTTCATTAACAATAATGAGAATTAAATTCATTTGATAGTTAAATTATATAATGTGTGCATAATATGTACTGTTAAGTACTATATCTGAATCTATAATTATTGAATTTTATATTGGAATAGATATTAAAAAAATTAATTTTTTATTTAAAATATGGACAACTGTAATCTGATGTTCAATTATGTTGATTACCGTCAAATTATTTTTCGTAAATAGACATCGACATTTATGATACAAAAATGTGTCGATAAATTTTGTCCCAACACTAGTCAGATGTCAAAATGTATACATTAACTACTTACTTTTTTTTATCCGACATGAAGGAATCGTTGTAAGTAATAAAAACTTTTTTAGAATTTGAATACTTTTGCTACCGATAATCCGGGATAATGAATTTTAAATTTTAAAAAAGTTATTTTTGTTTAATATAATTATAAAAAAAAAACTTAAATATAAAAACAAATAACACATTGTTAATGAAAGCTAAGCACCACAACTCATGCATTTACCTTCACCGCTAGCAGCTAAGTTGCCGGGCTCTAACTAGACAACAATGTACCGTTACCCACTACTGAAATACTGTGTTCTGACTACAAAACATGGTCATGATGTGATTATATCTAATAAAGAACTTTATTTGTATAAAAAATATAGAAAATAGTTTTGAAAAAGATTCTTTTCTGGTAGTTTCTCTATAAGATTTCAGTCTGTCATTAGATTTTTTTTCATACAAGTAATTGTGTATCGTATACTTATAAGAATATATCTTATTTCAGTACTTCATAAACACGATCATAATATACCAAAAATACAATTTTCACTTCAGAAATTTCCAAGAACTCGAGTTAATTCCAAATTTTTTATATAGAAAAGCTGCCAGATCGACCTTGATACTTATTTTTGCGCTCCACCACGGAACCAGAGTAACAACTACATACAACAGTGTAACCGTTTGTATATGACTGTTACTCGTTATAAGACCGACGGCCAACATCGAAAAATCTAAAATCGTCATCTCCATCTCTTTAGCATCGAATAAAATAGACAGAATAGTTTTTGCCTGGAGTGAAAGAGACAGATGATTTTCGATTTGTCGGTGTCGCCAGTACTCCGCCCCCATGAACCGAGACTCACCTGCGACAGTTTAGCGGAGAGGCCGTGGATCTTATCCTCCACGTGCTCACGGGACGCCATGGCCTGACACACACGGGTATTACTCACAGCTCGAGTGCGCCCGTTGCGATTGTACGATTCGCTTGTTCCTTCTCCAGATGTCGCGACCGCTTTACCGATCCCACTTTTACAGTTAGGTGTACTAACGTCTTTTAAGTGTAGGCGTCTAGTCAACGCTAAGCGTTGCACCAAACTTTATATCGAGCAGCAGCATAGAATTGCCTAGACGTCGATGCTCAAGAGACGTTAGAAAATTTCCACACATTTAGAGCATGGACATGGATAGTAAGAAGGATGGTACGCCAAACTTTGGATGCATTTTTGACGATGTTTCTATAATTTGATCATATTACTGATTGTTCGATCATGGACACCAAACAATGATAAATATCATCAAAATCATGAAACACTTCGTCAAAAACACGTTCGATAAAATACAGCAGACAAAACTTTTCTGATATTGACCTACTACGTTACTTGATTCACTAAAATGTTAATGGGACGATTGGAAAATAAATCATGACATCTGAAGACAGGCACAAGTTGACCAAAGGAACATAAAGCGTACAGTCACAATACAGGCGCAAGACATACATAGGGGATAGAATTATTGCACAGAGGATAGACCTGTACATACATAGATGAAGCACCAACCGCTGCTCTCCTACACCATACCTAGCCTAAGGACGCTTTAAACTGTATGAAGATCCTAAAAATGCCACGAAATATTATAATCAGAACCTAGACGCTGTCACTCAATCAAAGTTAAGTCACATTTGTTATCGATATGTCGTTATAAAATGAGAGTATAACTTCGAAAAGACAAAGACCAAGATCCGTCGACTTGTACCGAGGCATTCGTCTAAATCACTTCACACAGTTTAAAGCAACTACAATCCCAACATGATGGCGATGGATGATCCTATCTACAACCGCAACCGCTATCTACTCTCAGACCGCGGTTTACCTCTCTCAGTTGTGCGTCCAGAAGTTTCACCTGCCCCTCGAACGTCTCTTCCCTTTGCGTAGCCTGTGATTGTTACTTATTAACGAAAAACACAAAACGAAAACGAAACTTCATGCACACACAGCGTTGCCTTATGTTACAGTGTTTTTGGCAACGCCGCGCGTAGAAAACAACGAACATACACTAGATTAGAACGCTAGAGAAAGAAAACAACAGCCAAATAAAAAGTGAGAGGAGGGTAACGTAATACGAAAAAGTTTTAAGACGCACTACGTTCTATGCCTGATTGACATTTCCCACACCATGTGGTCACACTGGTCAGTCTGCACAGCGGAATCATTACGCGTCGTTTTCGACGCCGGCTACAGGTTGAGCATTTTTGTATGTGAATCAGGCATAGAGAACACACTACATTGAGGCAGTATGCAGTTAGGCAAGCGATCATTTGCGTCGCTGGTCGCATTCACACCTCCTTTAGGCGGGTGGTGAGGGTTTTGATCTGATTTTTGTACTCCTCCTCGCGTTGGTTGGCCTGTATTAAATTATCAGCTTAGTTATTGAACTCCTATATTTGATAACCTAACAAGTTAGTTTACACACGTCTTCATTGACAGTCGTTCTGCAAATATTATGTTAGAACTTTAATCCTTGCTGTTTGTAGAAGATAATAACTCCAATGGATAATTTTGGTTGGTGCATCATAATCTTAAAATTTTACGTTATTAAAGGAAACTTCAAAAATTACTTTTATCCAAGAGATTGGACAAAATACAAAGAGTTTTTCCATCAATGAGGAAAAAAATCAATATTGAATAGTATCAAAAGAGCAACTAACAGTAACATTAGAACTCCATTTTGCAAGTAGATTTCAAAACACCGCGTCTTTAATATATTACAAAAAAATATGATGTCTTAAAATATTTTGATAATTTAATATTCAGCGTAATGTTACTTTCTTTTCGTGTTTATTATAAAGAAGCCGCGTTCAGAAACCTACTTCAGTTCAGGTACATCGGTATTTAAACGTACATTAAAAACAAGGTTTCTAAGTGAGTCAACTTTAACTTCTCTCTGTCTATAATCCAAATCAAATTATAAATAATTATGTTGATCGAATGTGACCTATTTTAGCTACGTGTTGTGTAGCTATCCACTGTAGATGTTACAAAATCGTATTTAAATTTACGTTGATTTTGACACTTAAAGGAGTCATCGACATAAAGTTTTAGTGTACTTTGCATTTGTGGATTGGTACATTCAAGAATTAGCCATAGCTATTATAAAAATCTGATCTTTAACGCACGCTTAGATAACCTTGTACAGATAATACAGATCAAAGTTTGATAATTATCATCAGATAAAATAAGATAAGGTACCTTCTCCTCGGAGACTTCCAGGGACTTCAGGTTGTTGCCGACAACACGGAGCTCTTCCTCAAGCTCGACGATTTTGCTGGAAACATAGGAGCCACATCAGAAAATATCATGTCACGCGTCCTATACAAATCTAATATATCTAATATATTTTTGACCGATTAATCCAGTCTACTAGTTATGGACAGTTGATTCAATTACCTTTCTACCACTTTAAGAATGCATAACTTATACATAGAATAAGGTAGATATGTGCTTGTCAAGAACAAATTTTTGCCTTTCCTTATCGGAAACAAAAAATGAGGGAAACTTCTCAGAACATTACTATTTTTCTTCGTTTCGTAATGTCGATGTATAGAGAATAGAATTTAGATTTCAGTAGATACATTAACAGGCCGGTTGACAATACAACGATTAAAGTGTACGTATTGCTACATATAAATCCTGATGATGATGTTTACATAGCGTTCATTGTGCCTTTTTCTTGTACGTTTTATTTAATGACATGGAGTTGACTCTTTCACAACAAAGGGCTAGCCAATCAATAACAATTTAAGGACGTGCTGACCTAAATATTTGAATTCAATATCTAGAGCAAATACAAACTAGCGGAGT
This sequence comes from Leguminivora glycinivorella, assembly GCF_023078275.1. Classification (NCBI taxonomy): domain Eukaryota; kingdom Metazoa; phylum Arthropoda; class Insecta; order Lepidoptera; family Tortricidae; genus Leguminivora; species Leguminivora glycinivorella. The sequence continues at coordinate 1,578,500 of NC_062985.1, read as the reverse complement.
CAAAAAGCGTGCTGGTTAATCTTTAAAACGGTAATACTTGACATTTATTTCAATTTAAACATTTTCATAAACTTTTTGTAGATATCTGGAAATTGTATTCGATCGGAAATATTGGGAAATCTTAAGTCGACTAATAAAAAATATTGTACTTTGTTTTTGTATGTGCAATGTTTAAATAAAAATAAATGCCAATTGTCAACAACATGCGTTTGTATAGATGGTTTAAAGCAAAGATTTATTAAAAGCTTTCAATTACATTACATACTATAATAATATAATTACAATAATTAATTGCTCGTACATTTATCGTAAATTTTTGTTTTTTATTACATAATTAAAGTGAACTGAAAAACTGAAAATAACGAACACGCAATATTCTCGCTTCAATATCTATGCGTTTATTTTGCGAAAATTTTAGAAATCAATAGGTACATTAAAATATCTACATCATAGTTTTGCTTGGTAAATTAATAAAACTAAATGCCAAATTCTGTTAGGTTTTAAAGTAGATCGTAAGACTGAATTTTAGTTGTGTCTTAGATTTGTTGTTTCATGACACGAAAGTTAATGCAATTCTCGGTAAACACGCCATAATATCTGCATTTTGTTACCGGTTTCAATTCTCAAAATTTTATGTGTAAAATCATATCTAAAAACTTGTTTTCAGAAATGGCCACATTACGCCGCACCTTCAAGAGATTTTATCCTTATTTTATTGTATCGTTCGGTGCATATTGCATAATGCACTATTAGTATTTCAAGGCGTGTGAATCGTACTATCGAAGACTAAGGGTCTCCCCAAACCTATCGACTATGAATCGGCTTTCGCCGACCAAAAATCGCTCGTTAGTATGATATGAACATGCGTACGCATGCGTTCAGCGACGACGACGCGTAAGCGTCATCATACTAACAAGCTATTTCTGGTTGGCTAGAGCCGAATCCGCGTCGATAGGTTTGGGGAAACAGTTTCAATCTTCCTCGATCGACATAAGGTCAGTGTTCCACTTACCTATCGCTCTGGTCGGCGCGCTCCTCGGCGCGTTCGAGGTCCTGCTCCATCATAACGAGCTTGCGCGCCACCTGCGGCCGGCCGCGTTAGTACACGCACACACAACACACACTACGCTACGTTACGCTTGAGTGAGCGCGCCGCTCTCGACCCGATGTGTGCAGTGGCGGTGCTATGCGCCAGCTCATGTGCAAGGGATCTAGGATGGGGCTAATGCTACAAGGATACAGGTTATCGGCGAGTGACAAGAGGTGCTAGGACGGAATCGCCGATGCTAAAATAAAAGCGAAGCGAAAAACACAAGCTCAGTCGAGGGCGGCGGCGTAAGAATAAACGAGGGTTGTCCCAAAACATTTAGCTCTAAATTTTACTTTTTGTAAACATTATAAAAAAATATCTATGTGCTATCTAGTGCTTTAAAGTTACTACTATGTGATGTGTGCGCTTGTATATGTGCGGCACGCATACGGCCAGTAATTCTGGTGTAATGCCGTGCATATCTGAAAACAAAATTGCCCTATACCACACATATTTCCCGGCCTAGCCTACAGCCACTACGGTACACACACTGAAGAAGTTTAGTCGACACATGGACATGATAGTTAACGTATAGAAATATCCATGAGATGGGGCAACCCTTGTTTTGATTATCTATCGGCACAGCGTCATTTAAGTCGCGTCACGGACATAAATGGCACTGGACCGTACTTAAAAAAGGCGGTGTTGCCACGTTGGGGAATGAAATTGAACAACACCTTATCGCACATGGCAATTTTATGCAAAGATACAGCATCGTATTCTGAGTATGTACTATTAAATCGATGCTATCGCGTGATAATCTGGGGTAACTGTACTTATGCTGTATTAATGCAAAAAGCCGTGTGCGATGTCACTTAACGATGCAAATTAAATGTAAAAATAAATGTCTCGTACGCCGGCTCGACCTAGAATGGGGACATGCAATAAAAAACGGTGAACCTAAGTTAAAATACCAATGTAGGTAGAACGGGTTACGGTGCGTTAGGAATTCTAATCAACAACCATGCAGAACGGCGCAAAAACTCGTCTCAGAATGCCCCTTTAGCTCTGTATTGCTTGGTATGCAAATTTGGTTGTTCATTTAAAGGTGATGTGATTAAATTTTGGTTGCAACCAAACAATATGGAGTGCGGGGGGTTCGAGATTGGAAACCTACGATTCGCCGGCCTCAGCGCGCTCCTCAGCACGCTCCAAGTCAGCCTCTACCATGGCCAGCTTACGGGCCACCTGGACATCAAAACCCAAAAGTCAGTCGATAAATATTTCTACAAAAAATATATGTTGTCATCGAGACCGAATTAGGACAATCAATTAATCATAGTTAATCTTCAATCCATTAAAATATATTATCTGTTATCAGTTACTGTTGCAATTTATGAGTTATTATATTTAACTTTACTATGGCTTAATATGTTTGTAACAAAACTGAATCAAAATTGAGTTACCGACGTGAATTCCCGAATATTGCGTCGGCACTTTTGGACTTGAAACTTGAAATACAGTTGCCGAGTATAGTAATTACGGGTATCTTATCACGTTCGGTCTTGAAGACTACGTATATGGAGGTAAAGCTTATGTAACGACATGCGACCGGGCCTGTCGCGCCTTGTACGGCGAAAGCCAAGATCAGACTCCTTGTAAGGGACAGTGTCAGAGAAATTAGGACGGGCCATCTGGCCACGCATATGTTTCCAATTACTGTTTGAAAATCAAATATCACGTGAAATCGTGATTTGAAAGACATGCTCAATCAAGGGAAAGCAACATAGTTGCTTGTTAGAAAATGTTAGTGTCAAACAAAACTAAATTTGGATTAGTCTGAGTTACTTGAGACATCAATGGGGGGGTATTCGAAGGGGGAACTCTTCACACGTAAGCGCAACTCAAACGACATCGAATAAAGACCTCATCGTATTTCTTGTCGGCTTCTTCAGCGAGGAACCTGGCTTCCTTCAGCTGGTTCTCCAGTGCGTCCATGCGCTCCTCATCAGTCAGTGACTTGTTCTCGAGGACCTTGCGGGCGCTATATCCAAAACAACATCAGTAACCAGAAAGATTCCCTAACAACGCTTTTTCTTTACATTTTGTTCGTAAATGGATGAACCTAACGATATCCAAGGGTGACCCGAGAGTTAGACATGCAACGGAAGGAACACACAAAGCGACTCGTTCGACTGGATACAGCTGTGAAGGAAATACTTTGTGACAAGCATTAACTTATGTATTGAAACCGTAAACGGTAGCCATGACAGTTCTATTCTGGAAGACATTGTACTTAACTAGCTTTCGGTCGGATTTTTTTACAATTGCGGTAAATATAACTGTTAATGCTCATTACAATTCTTAACACATAATGATCAGAATCAGTATTCTACGAAACGGTAAGACAGTGGTGCAAAATACGTATTTTGCAACACGAAGGTTGTCATTTAAAAATTTAAATCCAGTTTTGCATTTACACCATATTTGTCTATTCTTTGGTGAATGCAAAACCTGAGGTTAAGTATCTAAATGTCAACTATGACGTTATAAAGCTACGCCATTTTTAACACTTTAACCACAAGATGCGTAAAAACTATCCATGTATTCGAAATTGGTTTACAATGGTGCGGCGTTCAAAGGGTTAAATCCGCGTAGCCTCATAACACAATACGAGAATGTAATGTACACTGAACACTTAGTCACGGCACTGGTGACATAACGCGATATACATCTCAATTATTAGTAAATACCCCAGTTACATCACGATCCTCGATCGTTGACAGCTGATGTCTGGACGCTTAATGGTCAAAACACTCATCAAGACGAATTATACAAGTTTAACATTACATTCTTTAAGAGCCCATAAATACATTTTAATATCAATAACAAAATCAATGGAAAATAACGGAACTTAAACAAGTCACACTTGTGTTTTTTTGTAAAGGTAGGTATAATAGAACACTGTATTTCTGAGCTCACAGTTATACCTTAGTCTAATTAATAATGATAAAAATACAGACAGACAGTAACTTCGACAGTATTGGAACCAATTTTTGAATTTAAATTTTCTAGCCGTTCTTTGTCAAAAATAGCATTTTGTTGTTTTCCAGAGACTTTCTAACGGCAAATTCGTGCGTTCGAAATTCAAAAATCGCTCACTTAAAAAACAAAATACTGTCATGATTACTGATTGCCTCTGGTAGAGTAATGACGATGATAAGCGTTCACCTCTTCGTATTTTTTGTCCGACTCCTCGGCGATGAGCTTCGCCTGCGACAGCTGCGCTTCCAAGATGGCCACGCGATCGTCCTCCATGTTGGTTCGGTTCTCGAGCGCCTTGCGTATTCTGGTTAGTGCGGGGCCAAACACATGCGTGTTACAAACATCGATATCGATAAAGTGGCTTTTAACACTATTTCTTTTGGTCTAGAAATATGGTGGTTATGGGCGAGTAAAAACGGAAGCACTCATGCACACAAAAACTAATCCATTTACAGTCGGACGGAAGCCGTACAATAAGGTTTTATAAGAAATCTGTCTGAGTACGTATTTGTATGTTTTGTAGACATTAATACCTTGTTGTATGGTTGCTCTTTAAAACGGTTTCGAAATAGGTAGCATTTCTTTGAGATAAGGATTTCTGGCGCCAGCATACTGTTTAGTCAGTGTCACGTTCTTGGAACTCACACTAACACTTGCAGTGTGTCAATGTTGATTTAAAGCTGTTTTCGGATTGACACAACGCGTGACTAAAGCCGCGTTTATATTTGTCTGTTGTGTTGTGTCGTGACGCATCAGAACGGTATCGGTTTCAACCATTTAATATTGTTGCATTCACATTTATCTGATGCACTGTGTTGTGACGGCTTGTGTTGTGTCGCGTCACAAGCGATCCCGGTCCGCGTCAGACCGGGTGAAGTACGGGGGGCGGGGCAGCGACACGACACAGCTCCTTTGGCTAGTGTGAACGCGCCAGTCTTGTGTTGTTACGCATCAGAGCTGCAAGTATGGATGGCGAACTGCTCGCTCCAATACCTCCTTCTCTTTTTTTCTTTTGTAAGAAGCGTAGCCAGCGCCAACAATTGCAATTCATCTTCAAAATCGGAATCTGAATCGGATGATTCTTGAAAAAACATTGTGAACGTGTGAGCTATCCGAGTGCTGAGAACGAACTGATAAAAAATTGCGTCAGAATGCGTCATAACACGTCATATTAATGTGAATAGTAGCCATCACGACAGAGAGCATCACAACACGACACGACAGACAAATGTGAACTTAGCTTAAACAAAATGCGTTTTGCCTCACTGCTAAATAATGTTATATAGTAATTTCAATATTACAAAAGTAAAAATGGCGAGTTATTCAACTTATTCACTCTTAATCTTAATCTGATAATGATAGCTAAATCCTCGTTAGTAATCGAGGAGGTAAGTATTTCTTTGCTGTTGTTCCTAAAATTCAGATTACTTGCAAATGACATATCTTTGTCGGTTATAATAAGATAAGACTAATAATAAGGTTTTACTGGGGTTGGCAACTGTAACTTTTCTGGTGATTTTTTTATGGTCCTACCTGTTTTTAGTTTTATTATATGGGATTTCGCTTAAGGGTAAGGATCCAAGGTCATAAAATAGAAATATTTCAAAAGAAATAGAATTCACCAACAGTCGCAAAACTTAAAGGTACTGGCGCCATTTTTGAACGACCAATCCCATCGGCAAACAAAAGTGACTAGAAATTTATTACAACATTTAGAACCGCCAAAGCACATCTTTTTGCCTTTAAATTATCGCTAAATTTTCAGAAAGATTCTAATGGGTTTCCCAAAACGCGGAATCGGCGCTAGTCGACCAAAAAACGCTCATCAGTATGAAATCGATTATGCGTCATCGCCGCTAAACGTAGCCGTACGCATGTTCATAGTAACGAGTGATTTTTGGTTGGCGAAAGCCGAATCGGCGTCGATATGTTTGGGGAGACTATTTTTTTCAGTAGGTTAATGTTGTTCGACTCACCGTTCAGACTCGTCGGCGGCCTGGCTGGCCTCGGCGAGCTTGGCGGTGGCGGTGGCGAGACGCTCCTCGGACCTCTCGAGGTCCTCCTCCAGCAGTTGGATGCGTCGGTTGAGGGCGGCAACCTCGGACTCGGCCTGGAAAGGAGGTCATTCACTTAGTAACCTTACAATATTAGCCAGTTATTCTGTTAATAAAAGTCTACTGTATAAGGTAAAAAAAGTACCAGTGCTTGAATGTGTACCAGTAAATGCCACATGCAACCTCAAGACAATAAATTGAATGTGACAGAATGGTGTCATCTATTGGGCATTAGCATGTAGAGCGCTGATACTTTTACTGTACATAGTACATAGTTACTTTACTAGGCCTAAAATAATTAAAATAACACTGATGCTGGCTGCTATGAATACGATAATCCAGTTTTTAATCCAATTTGCAATCACTATTAACTAGTTTACCACAGCAATATTTTTAAAAATATGACGTATAGTTATTATCGCCCTACGATTTATTTCTGTCCCGTAATCCCGTACAAAATTGTTTTTTGTCACAATGGCCAGGGGCGGCTCACTCCGCGATTCTATCGCCGCGCTACAAGTACGTGCTGGCGGCCGCGAGTTCGCGGCCTAAATCAGGGGTGGCGCGCGTTCTCATAGAACGCACGTTCGCACTTTCTATTGTTACTTTACGTCGCGAGTTTTTTAAAAAGTTTTATATGCGATGTCCACGTGTGAATGGCTGATAATGCTTAGTTAAATAGACATCATGAATATAATAAGACAATCTTACACAGATTTACTATTGATTAAGTCCCACGGAAAAGTTCAGTAAGGCTTGTGATGTTGGGACTTACACAAAAATATATAAATACCACAGAACTTTATTTATATAGAAGAAACAAGTTCATCTATTTGTATAGGGGCCGAGCGTGTCAAATTTTGTACTAAAGTTGTTTCTTGCCTGTAATTTTAAATATGTCTCAGGCTCTTGATTGTTCATAATTTTTGTGTTGTTGCAATTGAATATCACGTAACAAGGTATTTTTTATGTTTTAATTGACTTCAACTTACAAAAATTGACGCCCGAAAGCTGCAAGCTGCGATTAAAGACGGACAACTCAGTGGAATTCACTGAGTTCATTTGACACGCTAAGTAGATACGTTTGCTTGATCTATGGTATATATGACATCTGTGATAAATACTGTATATATACCCAGAAAGTACCCAAGACTGGAATATAAGTAAGTAAGTAAGTAAGTAAATATTCTTTATTGCACCACAAGGATAACAGATTACAAATAGCAGACAAAGCAGATAATAATAGTATAACATTTTATCTGAGTATTAATTCATTTTAATCCATAGGCAACCCTATCGTCCGACGCTGAACACGTGCGGCTCGTTTCTTTGTTAGGATTTTGTAGGCATTTAAAAGGCGGCATTTCGTGAACATGAAAGCAGTGGGCCTTCTGTACTTGTACTATTATATATTCTGTACAATGGCTTTAAAATTAATCGATAAGTGATTGAAAACCAATTAAATAATTGTATATAGTATATTGTACGAAATTAAATGCATTTGTACGGGAAAAATACTCGTAATGTACCTATAGTCACGACAACCACGACATATTCATTTCTGGTATTGTATTACCATTCGGCTTTCTCTTAAGTGTCACCATGGAAACGATGTAAGTTTAAGCAGGGGCGGCTCACTCCGCGATTATATCGCCGCGCTACAAGTACATGCTGGCGGCCGCGAGTTCGCGGCCTGATCAGGGCTGGCTCGCGTTCTCACGGAACGCACGTTCGCTTTTTCTATTGTTACTTTACGTCATGAGTTTTTTTTAAGGTTCATATGCGATGTCCGCGTGTGGAATGTCTAATAGTAATTAGTTAAATAGACATCATGAATAAAATAAATATCACAGTAGGTCATAGTCCCACGGAAAAGTTTAATAAGGCTTACAACTCTTACAAGCCTGTTGCAAGCAATGTTGGAACACTTGGAACTTAAACAAAAATATATAAATTTTGTTTATATACCTAGAAAGTACCCAAGACTTGAATATAATAGTATAACATTTTATCTGAGTATTAATTAGTTTTAATCCATAGGCAACCCTAGCGTCGGACGCTGCGCACGTGCGGCTCGTTTCTTTGTAAGAATTTTGTAGGCATTTAAAAAGGCGGCATTTCGTGAACATCAAAGCAGTGAGCCTTCTGTACTTGTACTATTATATATTCTGTGGTTTAAGTACCTGTTAACCTACATACAGTAACTCCCCGGTCCATAAATCAGAACTTTAGACATTCGATTACTGACCTACCATAAAAGGCTTAAAGCTAGCACGAAAAGGTACCTATGTTGAAACAGTAACCGAATACTATTGACATTTATAGCGACAATAAATAATATTATTAACGAGTTGACATTTACATCAATCATTGAGTTTCGAAAATATCCATTGCGCTTATTATCCCAAATAAGGTGAAACTGCCAACAACTCCAACAAGCGTACAATTATAATCTTCCATACTTGACAGATACAAGTAACACATCCAGGCAAATAGCATACATATGTGTTGTACAATACATACATTGTGTAGAATATTCATCTGAATTATCCTTCACAGAAAACATAGGCATGTTGCATAATAATTATTAATTGCTCCAATTTTATACACATTAACAACGCTAGTGAGGCGTGTAGTATCGATAACCATAAACCGCGCGTGATATTTTACGATAAAAATAAAATTAATCGAGTGAAGAGAGCAAAAAGCTAAATAGGTCCTATAAATTGTTTCTTAAAAGATGTTCTAAACGAATTAATTAATTACCGGTAACGCAATGGGTATCTTGCAAAACCGAAGATGGATTATTTCCCACCAGAAACGCTTTTTACCTTTGAACAACGTTGACAATTAGTCACTTTGTGTTGTCAAAGTTAACTAGACATCTCTCAGTCTTATTACAATATCGTAAGGTGCAAAAGTGTACACACGTCTTTAGCATCGAAACCTGTGTGTGTCCGCATTGTTAAACGTCGACACAATACACGTGTTTCGAATTCGCGGCACGACAGCGGCATACTGATCGCTATACTACCAACTGCCGAATTAGGACTGATTTATTCCAACCAGTGACTGTTTATACAAAATTCCTTTAAGGATTTTTCCACAAAAACATTCCTGCAAGAAATTGTGGCTGGACTGTTTCTTAGGACGACGGGTTAATGCCTATAAAAACCCAATATGGAATAGGAAACTCTTGATATTTTTCTCGGGCAGTGGCACTCAGTGGTCAATGTGGTCATATTAAACTTGAGAATAACAATGGCTAACCACCATGCAACATAAATAAATCCTACAATTTCACATTTATTTTGTCAACATTACATCAGAACTAAAACAGTAACGCTAGGTTTGTTTACATTAGGTGTGCGACAAGTGTCGGGCCGATATATTCATGACATCACGCGTCCTTGCCCGCGAGGAAGCGCTAACGAGTCCCAGTTTCTCCTCCTTTTATCCTGTGTCGTCATCCGCGCGTGAGCTCTATTTATAGACCACAGACAATCGCCTTTTTATGACTTTCTTTCAACCAATTAACCGAAGCAGTACGTAGAACGATCTGATATAACCTGATCGGAGTCCGATTGGAGTAAAAAAGTTACACGTAAGCTCGCATAAGTGTTTATTACCTCGTGACGGTGGACTGTCTCGTCACCTTGAACTCGAACATGGCTCTAATTGATGTTTAAGGCTATTTTATACACATTAGTCAAATAGCCTGAGGTGGGGTCTATGAACGCAGACACGGTTTGAATGAACCTGTTCCCTTCGGCAGTTATAGTTCCGGATGAGTATTTCTGATAAATTTTAACATTGTTTAATTTGATGGTATTGGGAAACGAAGGGCTAGTGGCTATTGATACGAGGACAATGGCAAGCCCAATGAATTGTAATACAATAGGCGGCGTACGGCCACGAAGGGCTTGTAAACTCCCTGCCAAACGGTGCGCTACGATTGTGAAATTTAATATTGTAACCAAAGCTACACGATAAAACCTTCAAGTTCAACTTGTCAGTCTGTCAGAGTTAGACTTGAAATAATGGGAGTCTCAAGCGAGTATTTTAGCTCAAGAGACAGGTCAAAGTCTCGCGGTAAACTTGTTATATGCTGGGTTTGGTATTATAAATTCCTTAAGAAATTCACCATGCACGGTTGTGTTTTCTGCATAAAAGCAGTATATCTGTCATAGGTGTGTCCCTTGGAACATTGAATTTTAATACTGCTTTTCCTTAGTCGGTCATGATATTGATGGCAGTTTTAACTGTAATGACAACACTAAACAGTTCAATGTTAGTTTTTACGCCCACGGTAAACGCGTTGGTCATTACACATCTCTTAATTTGGGTTTGACTCATCCAACCTTCCAAATTCATTTCACCCAAAAGACTACCTAATGTACCTTTATTGCCCAACTGTATTGTATTATCGTTATCGCACGTCTGATTATAGGTACCTACGTAATCTGATAAGACACGTACATTCTAAGGAAGTTGAAAACATGAAGCATGAGTATTTTGCAATTGGAATTTTAAAGACGGCAGGAGATAATTACGGCGGCTATAGGTGTTGGCCGGTAGGGCATCGTGCAGGGTTACGTCATACGGCGATAACGGCGAAGAGGTCGGACACGCCTTCCCGGCGCCGGCGGCCCTCCGAGGACATCCGAACAACAGGAATGCATAAAGGGTGCCGGCTCGCGGACCCGTCGCCTCGCTCTACATGTGCCACAAAAGACCGGTACCTATACGACCTCCAACGCAACCAAACCTGTTACGTGTAACATAAAAACCGCACGAACCATTCAACGGCCAATTATGTAAGGTTAATTTCACGGACCAAGGATACATCTCGATAGACAATTACAATTATCGATAACACGGTTCTATTTTCAGGACATCACTAATTTTTAGGAACACGAAAAATATTCTCTCCCATCTCTTTTTCGCGAGATGAATCGGAAAGGGACGGAAGCATGCGTACGTCCACAGAACATTTTTTTTATTCCGTGCGTACGTCGCCTGCACACCTAAGTATGGCCGGACATTACTCACTATAGGTAGATAGTAACCGAACGTGATAACTTCCATATTTCCTTGTGATAATCGTGTCACAAATATTTACACATTAAAACTAGAATTGCACAGAACACTATACACAGTAATAATACACAATTCTTACTTCTTCTCTCCGCATTATTTCCACTTGTAACCGTTTGTGATATTCCTCGCACTCATCCTTGTATTTCTCCATTTCCTCTTTAGTCTGGCGCATTTTCTTCTTCAAAACGTCCAGAATCGTTCCTTGCTGCATGTTTGTCGTCATTTTGATGCACTTTTGTGTTTAGATTACAAGCCTAAAATCTAAAAACTAGGGACACCTCCGCTCGAGTCGCGAAAATGCCAACTGACTGGCTCGGTATCGCAGAGATGGGCGCAGCACGAATGAACACAGCCGGCGAGTAAGATGGCGGCCACGAACCTCGGCGCACGACTTTATCGCAATACTAATGACGTGCACTCTCCTGCATTCGACGATAACTAATAATCGGAACCCACGGCGATAACAATTAACACGAATCAAATTAGTAATTAAAACATCCACGCATTATTGGGAATAAAATGACTTTGACAGAACACAGACACGGCAAACGTCACGTCACTAAGCAATCGACCGTGCGACTAGCAGCACCACCTGTTACACATCACAGGAACTACATCCTGTATAGGGTCAAAAGTGGGGTTTTGAAAGAATAACCAAAATCATGGGATGGGATGGGTGAAACGGTCCAATGACCACACAACAAAGTGACCGGAAGTAGGCGATAGTTATACATAGTAAAAGGGCATTACTATTAGGGCATCAAAATTTTAACGTGGGAAAAAATGCCATGGTAGTAATTTAGAACTGAACCTACGTAATTATGATGGATAGATAATTATTTTAATTACATTTGAGCAAAATAACAGCAATAATTAAAGTCACATAAATCTCTTATCAAGGTTTATTTTCTTATGGCCGAAGTTAAATCGAGACCAGTAACGCCATCTAGGGATGTTTATGAGAACCTTCAAAGATATGCAGGCGACCCCAGCGCCCCCGACGACAGCCGGCACTAACCGGTATTAAGTCGGGTGACCGGGTAAGTAGCGGCAAACACGGAGATGCCCGAATTTTGTGAAGAGGTGACGTCATTTGGAAAGCATTTGGCTGTTTGAAAATTCCGCTAAGTAATGCTCTGACAAAGGATTTTTTAGTACATTTTTTGTACTGAGTTACTGACTTGTGTTAATTGCTTCTAACAAGTATTAAACAAGGATTTGTTTACTCAAACTTAGACCGTATTGTACCTAATTATCAAAGTTTCTAGACAGTAAACTACCTACTCGTAGTCAGTTTGCCGCTCTGCACTTTTGTACAGGAAGTGTTCAATTTATGGAGATTAGAGATTCAATTGTGTTCATTTGACCTTAACGAAAATTTCAGTTGCACTTTGTAATACCGACTTGGGCAACTTGTAAATTAGAGCTACTAGCATAGGTATTAGGTACCTGATTCTAGTACTGATAAAATAGAATACAAGGTATTAGATATGTGTAAATTTTCACCTGAAAAAGTATTTTATTATAAAAGTTTATGAGGGACAAGGATAATTTTATGTTAAATTGATTATTTAGCACACAAAAATCGGCAGACACAAATAAAAAAAATAAACCAAATAAATAGCCTTCTGTGCCAGCTCAAGCTGCCAGTCAAGCATTGAATCAAACAGAATTATAGGTACCTTTATATTTTTGAAATAAAGACAAATATTGTGTCTTATAGACACATATATTTCAGTGAATAACATATTATTAAATTATTAAGCAAATGAGCACCATTCTCGTATAACTGTGAAACATACTGTTAATGAAATGAGATATTATCATCCCGCCATATGTTTATCTGCATTACTGTGTATAAGGCATACAGCTAGCATTACCTTAAATGGACTTGGTTTGAAGCTCAATGCACAGATGGAGGGTGACTCATACAGATAAATGTATTTTATTTATAAGAAATATAAGGTCAGGTCATGTGAGACTTGTTAACTGTAAAATATAATAATGAATGGTTGTTTACATGTTAACAATTTTTAAACTTTTTAAATGGGTAAGAAATTGAACTGTCTCATTAAAAAAAAGTAGGCAAACTTGGACTCTTCTAAATTGGGTAATGTGTTTACTTGTTTAGCCAATAGTTGTCTAGTAGAAATTGACTATATATGCATGTAAGCTGTCCTTCATCAAGTATAACTAAAGTGCAATGGGTTATTTTGAGTAATGGGAAATTTTATTTTAAACTTCTGGTTTTCACTTGTTAAACCACTATGCTTAAATAAATAAATAAATAAATAAATGCTTAAAACGACAGACTGATAGCCAACTACACCCCAAGTGGCATAAATTTTACAATATCTGTGTGCAGTTCCCATACAAGTTTCAGTGTGGTCACAATTTGTCTATATTAGCCCTAGAAAGTAGAAACTATGAACAATAATTGTTGGATATGTTAATAAAATAAAATTATACCTATAAATTTTAATTTGAGTATCTATTTCATTTGTTAATTAGTCAAGCTATAATAAAGCAATTATTAATTAGGTTTCAATAGGTTCGTAATAAATGAATTCCTCATTAACTACCTATTTATTAAATAGTTCAGTGTTAGACATAGACCAGTTTCACTCACAACATGTCATACCAAAATCCTTCTACATTGGTTGTGGTTCCATGTAAAGGTTACAAAATAACAGACACAATGTTATTGCATTTATAATATTAGTAGACTGCATTGAATTGTTTTGACTTATGAACCACAATTATCTAATAAACAACATGTACAAATTTCAATGTTATTTTAATAGGTACAGTGAATTAATTTAAGCATCTGAGATATATCTTTGATTTTACTCTTAACTTTATTATGTCTATCTAAGTGTCCTGAATATGATTAAAATTGTAATGTGTTATACATATATTATTGTATTATGCATTTGTTTAAATTATTTTACACTACATAAGGTAATTTTTTTTTTTGTGGTGATCCACGACTTCCGCAAGATATTATGGTTTGTAACTTTGTATATTACTAGCTTGATACAAACACTCAAATAATCGTGAATAAAATGCTTTATTGTCATCGTGAATCTTCTGTGTTCAAGAGTAGGAATCGCAAAACTAACCACAATCCAGTCAGATTGATCGGGACCGAAATAAGATAAAGTGAGTGGAGCGGCGCCATATGGTAGGCCAAGGCCAAAAAGCAACCTGGTAAAAAAAAATCTGGTCCTTGTTTTTTAGTGAAAAAGTTTTATAAACAGGCATGCCAAAACTATCTCTCGCTCTACCCTGATGTGCCGGTACTGTGATTAATCAATCTGGTTTGTAATCCCGGTTACCGAGTTATTATAGCCAGTCTAATTAGCTGAAAAGCTAAATACCTATGTAATGGAAATTTATAACTGTTGCGCAAGTTGGCTTCCTCAATCGGGTATAGAAGTGGCATTTACAAGTGCTCACTGAGTATGTAATGTAATGAATAATTTAGAAAGTTCCCCGCCCACACCTTTACTACTGCTACATGTTAGTAGCTGAAATGTGATCATTATAAAAAAAAATAAGAAAGTAGTACTTGCAAATTAAGTAATTAGTAAGTCTCATGGTAAACGATTTGAATAAATAATAACTTTAAACATTGATATTAAAAAGATGCTAAGATTTTCCCCAGAAATTGGGTTGTTTCGTTTTATCTTAGTAGAACAGAGATCTTATCAGACTTGTCTTGTGGGATTCTAAAATATCAGGGCACTTGAGATAAAATAAAATGAAAAGAAACGCCCAGTAAAGTAACGCGCAAGTGTGAAATTAGGAGCCCCAATTATTTAAATCAAGTCGAATTTAATTAATAAAATTTTATTGCAGTATTTAAATATTCCGATCGTCGATTATTTATTTTATAGCGTAATCTAATCAAGCGTCGGGGCCACGTGGTCGCGGCAACCGCAGCGACATCTGGCGAATATCAATGGAGTACTAAGCGTAAACATGTCAAACGCAATGTCAGGCTCAGCTGATCGGACGCGAGTGATGCTCGCAGCCCTGTTCAGCGTCAACATTCCACCTCAACCCGTGTAAAAATAGTTCTGGCGCAGTTGGCCGCCCGACTCGCGAGCGCGGCCCACCGATAACTCAAATAATATAGGACATTACCCTTTTCAAAGCGGTGTTCTTGATATTCTGCAATTCATTCTTGATGATAGAAAATTTCATCATCGTGTCCGATGAAAATATTGAGCTGCCGAAGGCCAGACCCGGGTAATCGGCGCAGCGCCGCCGCCTGCGGCTCTCGCGCTCCGCCAACACCTCCGTGCACACACTGGTGCAGCGCAGCCGGGCCAGCTCCGCCGTCTCCGGGTCATCATCCGACGCATCCGCGAGCGCGGGCATCTCTGCACCGTCTCCCGCCGACCTCTCTTCTTTATTAGAAAAATCATCGTCCGAACTATCGCGCAATTCTACGCTCGCTATTATTTTATCAAATTCATCGTCATCGTCAATATTCGAAAATTCCTCTATTACGTTTCGATTCGAAAGTGTATCGTCACGGTTCGTCCTTGTCACTTGTTGAGATTCACTAACACTATTGACACAAGGCACAACATCGTCTGTTTGACTGTTTAAGGTCACTTGTTTGGACGGATCGTTCGCGTTTGTGGGGGCGGGCGCGCGGTCGCCCCGGAGCCGCGGGTGGTGTTGGTGCCCCCTGCGCCGCACGGGGTGCGCCCGTGGGCGTGGGGCGCGGACGCGGACATCTCTGCTCGAGGCGCGCTCCCGCTCCGGCCGCGCTGGCTCAGGCGGCCGCCATGTTGACTGGCGTCTGCATCGTCCGGCCGCGCGCGGCGCTGCCGTCGCCACACTGCTGCCATCTTTTGTTTAGCTTTCCGATCTGCTTTACCGACCGAGCGGAAACTTTTTGTTTACTCTGTAGCGCGCGAGTTGTAAAAACTTTCTGTTGTTGATATTAAATAAACTGTTCTTAAAAGTCCGTTTCAAGTAGTTTTACCGAAATTCATTATAGCGGATAAATGTTTAAGGCGGTAAATAATGTGTAATGAGACTTAAAAGAAATCAATCACTCAATCAAAGCGATTGATTGAGTCGATAGAAATCTCACTCATTCAAAAGGCACGTCGATGTGGGCGCGTCTATTTTTACCGAAACACCGGGCATCGGGGCCATATTGGGTATCGGACGCCGAAAATAACCCCGCGAGCGTATCTAGCCCCCTGGAGCGCGTATTAAACTAACGTTATGCACCGAACGGCATCATAAAACTACTACCAAACGCCGAAAGTCGGTAGCTGGCAAACAATTTTGTTTCTGTCATCCTACGTCATTTCTTTGTCACCAAAGGAAAATGGATTCGAACGTCTTTATCAGTTTCAAATTAGAGTCTACGTTCGTTTGAAACGACTTTGCACGTGTTACTGATTATGATAAAAACAATAAACAAAATAAAAGTGCCACCTACCCGCACGATTTACTTATGGTAGCCTAGAAAATAAAGTCTACCTAACCAATAAGAAATTAATCAAATAATTACTGATGCATCATTTCAGAATACCATTTTATTTTCGTTGGTATTCGTAAGGTAAATTTAACTCGAAGTAGGTTACCATAACCATAACAGCCAGCTGAACTAACAAACATAAAATTGGGACGTAAGCTGAATGAATATTTTTTGTACCTTATTCAATATTTTTCAAAAAATACTTCAGTTATTATTATGGACGCAATTGTACCTAGTAATATGTATTAGAGGTACACCTAGGTGTCACAGCTTATATGTGCCTACCTTCTGAAATCGAACACTATTATAAATGTGATCATCGCTGTCTGAATATTTGGATTGCTGCATGATGAAGTTAAGAAGTTACGGTACGCCTAGGTTCGCCTTAAGTATGTGAAGAAACTCTCGTGTACAGAATGTGTATATACGACCGAAAACATTGGCATTGTTTTAACTATTTCAACCCTCGGGAATGTATAGTAGGTACAGTGCGACATAAAATTGTAGAAATTGAACTTAAACAGGGTCAAACAACTTCGTCACAAATAAATCCAATTTTCTCCTCCACCTTGCGTTCTCCCAGCATTCGCGGCGGCTCATGGGAGCCTGGGGACTTCTTCGCTGGGGACTTTATTATTATTATTACTTCAACTTGCCTTGTTAGTATGTTAGTGTGCGTCAAAACGTAGAAGCTAAATTTGACCCACTTCCCGGTTTCCGATTGAGCTGAAATTTTGCACGCATATGTAAATCACGTGACAATGCAATATTATGGTCTTATCAGGGGCGGCTCACTCCGCGATCCTTTCGCCGCGCTACAAGTACATGCCGGCGGCCGCGAGTTCGCGGCCCATTCAGTGGCGACGACCTTCGCGCGGCGCAATAGAATTCAATGTCGTCTGCACGCGTGCGGTCCGTTTGTTAATGTAGGTAAGAATTTAGAATGGCGGCGTTTTGTGAACATCAAAGGAGTGAGCCTTCTGTACTTGTACTATTATATATTCTGTGGTCTTATGGAGCTTGATCTGATGATGGAGCAGAAAGGTGGTCATACGAACTCTCTGTCATGAAACGTCGTATCCCCATCGAGTAAGGGGTTTTTAGAAACGTCTCGGAGAGCAGTAGACGACTGTTGAAAGATAGGTACAGTCGGCGATAAAAGCTTGTGCCAAAGATGAAATTTTTGCAAAAAACTTATTTTTATCGAAGAATAGTTTCGTATTTAACTATTTCACGTCAAACATCTTCTGACAGTTATAAAGAAAATGTCGTCCTCATTTCTACTATTTTACGTCGCACAACAAATCTAGAGTACTCACGTTCTGCAGAGCCTTCTCCTTCTCCTCCAGTTTGCCGTTGACCTGCATTAGGGACTCCTGGGTCTGGTCCAGGTCGTTCTCGATGGCCTGGATCTTCTTCTGGAGCTGGCGAGCCTCCTCCTCGGCCTGCGGGGAGAGATTTATTAGTGGGAATAGTTTAATGACATCCGGTTCGAAGGACCACTTTGTTTAGGTTTGCTATAACTTTAATAACTTCATAATTTATGGCACTGTGGTGTCTGTGGCATCAGTCTCTTTCCTGGACATTTTGGACGATTTATTTCACTCATAAAATGGTTACAAAATGTATTACATTCTATCATATTGACAATAAGTAACGTTTAGGAAGGTAATACCTGAAAAAGTTTTGGCCTAAACTAAAAATGTAGGGAAGCAAAGTTATATGCTTGTGTACTCTTGTGGTTTTGAGGCATTTTTTCTTCTATAAAATCGCAATCCTTTTCCGTGCTGTTCGCACAATATGATCGCGTGGTCCAACACGTTGACCTACTTTCTCGGCTGTAGAACTATCTTCAAGGAGGATATCCTTCAAGGATCCTTACCTTCTCAGCGCGGAGGTTGGCGTCCTTGGCCTGCTGCTCGCACATGAGCGCGCGGTCCAGCGCGTTGTCTTACTTCCTCGGCTGTAGAACTATCTTCAAAGAGGATATCCTTCAAGGATCCTTACCTTCTCAGCGCGGAGGTCGGCGTCCTTGGCCTGCTGCTCGCACATGAGCGCGCGGTCCAGCACGTTGTCTTACTTCCTCGGCTGTAGAACTATCTTCAAGGAGGATTTCCTTCAAGGGTCCTTACCTTCTCAGCGCGGAGGTTGGCGTCCTTGGCCTGCTGCTCGCACATGAGCGCGCAGTCCAGCGCGTTGTCTTACTTCCTCGGCTGTAGGACTATCTTCAAGGAGGATTTCCTTCAAGGATCCTTACCTTCTCAGCGCGGAGGTTGGCGTCCTTGGCCTGCTGCTCGCACATGAGCGCGCGGTCCAGCGCGTTGTCCTTCTCCAGCTTCATCGCCTGCATCTTCTTCTTGATCGCGTCCATGGTGGCGGTTTGTTTTATCTATTCCCTGGGTCAAAGTCTGTGGACAAGGGAATGAAATTTAGTATTGAAACTGGCATTAAAATACAAGAAATGTCACTGTGTAGGTAAAGTAAGGTAGTGCAGATAAATCTAATTTATATACAATACCTATCATGTATTTTTACAAGCTTTTATTCAACTTGCCTGGTTGTCAATAAATATGTTAGTTATAGTGAAAAACTCAAAACGTAGAAGCTAAATTTGATCCACTTCCCGAAACACCACAAATGATGGAGGTGTGTTGCCGGCCTTTAAGATGGGTGTACGCTCTTTTCTTGAATTAGCTACATTTTCCGCGACATTTACGATATGGTGTAACCTATTCAAAACGTCAAAATATCTTAGTAGATGCTCTAGTCTTTAATCTTCTTCAAAACGGTAATCCAACGGAATGACCGAAGGAATGCTTATGAGCCTGTTTATGATATGATAATACCAGATTAAATCCTTTATATTTGAAATGTAATGTACCTAATACCTATTCAATGCGGTTAACTTTCATGCATCGACTTCTTACCGTTGTGTTTATCGTTTTCTTTTGTTTAAAAAGATATGTATGAATTTGAAACCGTGTTTTGTTATCTAGCAGATAGGTACATATACTACTGCATCCATACTATGTGTATTATAAATGGGATAGTGTGTGTGTCTGTTTGTTTGTCCGTCTTTCACGGCAAAACGGAGCGACGAATTGACGTGATTTTTTAAGTGGAGATAGTTGAAATAATGGAGAGTGACATATTAAGCTAGTTTGTAAATATTTGGTTAAATAATTAGGTATCAATGGTATCATTATTGCTTGTTAGTTGCACTCGCGTAATTTCTGCCGCGCAATTTCGGTTCTGATTAGGTGGGAACATACAGAAATTTCAATTAGATAGGTACCTTACCTATTATAAAAACAATATAATAATATGCGGACGGGCATGTCGCTCCCGGATAGGTCTATATAGTCACGCGAGGCGTTGTCTCTCGCATTCAGACGCTGCTTAAATCATCTGTCAAGATGTAAGAGGCCTTATGAGTGATGATAATAATATAAAACATATATATTGAAGACATACGGTCCTACGATTCTCTGTCCAAACCTCTAACGACCGCTGACCCTGCTTAACCGAACAAGCGTGAGTTATGGTTTGCAACGGCCCGCTCAAGTTTCAAGATCAATGCACCCGGGCTAAAAATAACACATTTTAAACTTACTTAACACTATAGCTGTGCCCGCGGCTTCGCTCGTAATTAAAATTCGAAAATTGCGGAATTCTCAATACATTCTTCCACACCCATTTTAGGCAAGTGGGGGATTGGAAAGAGACAAAAATTAGCCTATGTCACTCTCCATCCCTGCAATTATAAATATCCACTTAAAAATCGCGTCAATTCGTCGCTCCGTTTTGCCGTAAAGACGGACAAACAAACAGGCACACACACTTTCCTATTTATCATTTCAGGATTTCTTAACTGAGAACTAGAAAGTAAAGATTATGGAGTATGGTAGTGGTAAACACGGGTCGTAAAAGAATGTAGAATGTAATTAGTATTATTTTGCAAGAGTATAATAGTAGATTTACAATACAAGTGCGGAAGAAAATAAGTTCGAAACGAGTGTTTTAAATCGACACGAGTTTCAATTTGAAGTATACACCGTGGGCCCTATTTAGTATAAACATTCGTATTTCAATCAATCAATCATTGTTTTATTGCAAGAGTATGGTTTTACATAAGATGATAATTGATAACATTATAAACCAACCTGCATTATATTTTATTGCATATTTTATTGATAATTTACATACTTACACCTAATTATATGCCTAGAATACCTAAATACTACCGTACCTACCGTACCTAAGTCTACCTATTCACTGGATTTTTTTGTTCCAATTCTTAATCAAACCTCATTTAAGAATCCGTTCAATTAAAATGCCTCAGTAAGAATCCAATACGAGCTATGGGAACGAACTACTTAACAAGCGATTAAGTTTTTCCAACAACTGTCGGTAAAGGTTAAACACCTGGGCTATTTACAAACTACCGAGCTAGTTACCGCATAAACCACTGTAAGGTGACCTTTGACCTTTTGACCACCAGAAGTCGCTTTTGACCACCAAATGTCGCATTTGACTTTCTTAAGCAACCTTAAGCGGTTGAGGTAAAAAATGGGTCTCAATCAGACAAGTCGCCGGATGGTAAGCGATCACTGCCGCCGATGAACACCAGAAGTGTTGGAGGTCCGTTGCCGGCCTTTAAGATGGGTGTACGCTCTTTTCTTGAAGGTTTTTAAGATTGTATTCGGTCCGGATATACCGCAGGAGACAGTTCAATCCATAGTTTAGCTGTTTACGTTTAGTTGTTTGGATGCAAGTTGGATGCTGAGTTGCTGGCTACTGCTGTAATTGCAAAGAGTATTGACCCTTTGCGTTCAACCCCTTCTGCCTTCAAGTACCTACGTTAAAAGTTTGGAAAAACTTAAAAAAAATTAAAGTATCTTAATTTAAGTTTATGTGGCATTTTTTTTGAGATTTAGTTTTCTGTTAGAATAAAATATAAACCTATGGATCAAGTTATATTTGTCATTAATTCAGAATTGATATAAATGTTTTGTGAATCTAAACCTGCAATGGCATCTATTTTCATAGCACTAGAACGGTAGCACCATGGTGATTAGATATTTACTAAACACAACGTATTATTTAAATGCTGATACGTTTTAAATGTCTTCGTACAAGACTCATCATTACTTCGTGACATAAAGGGCAGCCAAACAAAGACTTGGCTTAAAGGACTTGCACATTTTTTTTTGTGCCAGAACAGTGGTGTCACCATGGTGTCACTGACTCCGTTGTGCACGAATGCGAGCCAAGCGTGCAGTGAGCGACCAATCGTGCGCGCCATGCGTACTCATCAACCAATAGCATTGCAGCGTTCCACCAAGGTGCATCAAACGTAGCCGGTGAAAACACGGTGAAAATACCACGAAAATACTGAACATTTTGTCACTAGAAAAGAGCGCGAAATTAAAATTTTCTATGGAACCATAAACATCCGCCCCTACTTTTTTTGAATTGGCCGCTTTTTCTAATTTTTTTCCTAGTGACCGAAAAGTTTTGACAGACTATGAGTATACGAATCAAAGATAATAGAATTTCATTACTTACATATAGTTTAATTATATGAATTGCCTTTGAAATCTTTAACAAATCTCTATTATTGTATTATAGCTTAATTTTTAAGGTAATAGACATATTTTATTTTGAATCTAACAGCTTTATAGTAAGTACCTATCTCTGCAAATTATCTGCAAAATATTAATAGGGTTATAGGTCTACTGATAGGTCTTCACTCAGTTGCTGATTTTGGGGGTCAAAGAAAACCGAATTTTAGATGTGTATGTGGTATAGTTGTAGATGTGGGCATCAAGGCCGCTAAGTTAAAGTTGGACTGGGCTGGACATGTCTGCCGTATGAACCCGGAAAGGTGGGCCAAAATGGTGACAGACCCCAGTCTGTCACCATTTTGGCCCCAACCCGCGGAATACCATAGCCGATGCAGGCCGGGTTCGGACACACCAAACGACCAGGAAGCATTCTACTTAAACTGGTGGGAAAACGCTGACAACAGGGTCCAGTGGAAAAACGAGCGGAGTCAGGGGAGGCTTTTGCCCAGCAGTGGGACACTAAAAGAGGGTAATAAAAAAAAATCTTTCGTAAAGTGTGAATAAGTCCTTTGGCATTACGAGCATAAAATACCTAATTATTTTTTCCGCAAATTATGCAGTTGGAGGTGATTCATAAGAAAGCGATTTGAACCGTGAGTCAACTCACACATTCACAAAAAGAAAACAGGATGGTCAGTTTGGTCGGAGGCTGATTGCTTCACAACATTCAATAACAAATGTTTTATCAATGATTCATTAAATCTAAACTCTCCCAAACAAGTTTGTCAATAAATAAGAACAAAGAAAACTATTATGCATCCTTTTCTTTAGGGTGCTAGAGAAAAGGATACCTATAGTTTTCTTTGTTCTTATTTACTGACAGACTTGTTTGACAGAGTATACATAGATTATTTGTAAGAATTCATCGACAAAGCGATTACTTTTAATTTCAAATCCCAAGAGTAAGAAACAAATGGTGTCTTCTTTAAAAAAAAAAAGAAAATTTCCGCACATACATATTTGAATTTGGCCATAGTGACAATAATGTTTGTATTTTTTGTATCTCAATGACATAATAAAATACATTTGTTGTTTTCTATTAACAATTTTCCTAACATCAATCAATTAAATTTACCAATAACCGACATCATCAGGATGTAAAAACAAAGATTAGGTCACTGCACTTCGAATATTACCTACATTTGAGAAGTCCGAAAAGAATACGAATTCTTTTAAGTGAAATTACTGACCGTTACAATATACATACACCGTGTAAAGTAAATGCCTACAAACATTTAAACCAGATTTACATTTTTTAACACATCAATGACGAAAAGCGAAAATAAATATTGTACATATCTTCTGCATAGCAAGCGGTCACCGTATCCTATGTTTTTTTCTGATGTGTATGAAATATAAACTTTTATTCACTGTAGACAATTTATTACAAAGCTTATCGCTGAAATTTGAAACATGTATTTTTAAATGGTTTGTAAAATGTTTTTTCCCCTCACTAGCTCGGAAACACGTGTTTTGTCCTTTAATACCAGCGGGTAAAAACGCATTTTATCCACTAGTGGGTAAAGTAATTTGACCTTGAATAAAGTCAAAATAACTGCTTTAAAATTGATAAAAGTAGGTGAATCCAGTAATAAAGATGATTTACCACCTGTGGAACTACTGTAAGCAGTGATAAACGCATTTTTTGCGTTGTAGTTTCCTCGCTATAGTGAGGGGAAAAGTTTTGTGTTACACTCGGGTGCAAATGTATTTTACTTCTCGTGTGTTAAAAAACTCGGAAGTTCAGGATTCTATTCTCGAACCACTCGCTTCGCTCGTGGTTCAACTATAGAATCCTTTCACTTGCTCGTTTTTCAATTCCACACTCGGCGTTAAAATACAACTTTGCACCCGTGTATAACAAATAACTATTATATTCAACTCGCTGGAAAGGGGGCTGTAAGTTTTATTTAGTTGTGATTCTTAAGTAGGCTTGTCAGTAAGAACCTGTGGTAAGAACTAAAGAAGGAATGTCACAAGGCTTAAATCATAGGCCTAACGCCAGACCGGTTTCCGCAGTGGTCCTCAAACTGTTGTTACAATGTCAAATACCTACAAGACAGACATAAATATTATGTCTATGGGTCCAATGAAAATGCCCATTTATAAGTCATAATTTAGGCAGCGCACCTAGTGCACTGTAACTATACATAGCAAAGACCTAGATTTTTATATTTACAACGGGAAATAATGTAACTTTCCTCAAATTTCTAGTGATCAAATTTCCATCTTCTGTAAAAAGTTCTAGATTTAAGTAAGTGTTGGCAACCATGGCGCCACACGTCGAAAGCGCCATCTAGCGACCATGAAGGTACTACGGGGAGCCGCTACAGCGCCATCTGTCGCGGAGCTACGTCACAGGCCAGGTAGCTGGCCTCCCCGCCTACCTGGACTGGCAGCCGACTTCGGCGGGGACACCGAGCTGATAAAAGCGGCTGCACGACCTTCAGAGGCCTCTTGTTCCGGCGACGTCCGTTAGGGTTGAAACAAGTTCATTTAATTTGTAATTAATTGTTGTTGATTAAATAAAAGTATTTCGTAGTCCAGTGTTTTATATTTACTTCATAATCAGAGTAGTTTACATCAGAAGTGTTCTTACCTTCGTCCAAATGGGTAAGCGTAGTAAACGCTCAAAAACTAAGCGGAAGCGGCAGCGGTCGAGTTCGAGTTCATCGAGCGCCATTAGCGTGTCTACCGAGAGAACTCCGTCACCTCCGCCACCAAAGAGGAAAAAGGTATCACATAAAGCTGATGCCCAAACAGTGAGTACAAACAATACTCCTACCTTGAATAATATGATACCCGAGTTTAATCCACTAAATGATGACGTGTGTGCTTGGCTCAATATAATCATGAACTACGCGCGAACCTTTTCATGGACTGACGAAATGACCCGATATCAGGCGTTGAATAAACTAAAAGGCCCCGCGAAAGTATGGTACGATTCTCTCTTACGAACCGATTGTTCTTGGCCCTCGTGGAAATGGGACGATTGGAATAAAAAGTTAACTTCCAGTTTTCAACGGCGTCGAAACATGTTTGAATTACTAAAAGAAATTGTCGATAACAAGCCAAACGATAACCAATCTCTTTATGAGTTCTTTTTTGAACAAAAATGCAAAATTGATAGGTTATCGTTAGGTTTTTCTGAACAAGATGTAATTTCTATAATCGTGGGGAATATAGGAGATTGCGGTATAGGCGCGGCTGTTGAATCTACAAATTTCGGAACTTGTGATAACTTAGCGAGTTTTTTACATGGTCGCGTGTATAAACCGTCGAAAAACGTGAAAAATGTAGGCGCGGTTTCTCGTGAAGTTTCAACGAAAAGTGAAACGCAGTCGACCACAAATCAAAAAAGTGAGACGCAATCATCTGGATCTTCAGTTTCACCTAGTGTACCTGAACGATCCACCACGACACGTAATAATAATACACAGCAACGAAAACAGATCAAATGTTATAATTGTGGCGGTAATCATACTAGAGCAAATTGTGACAAGACTACCAATAAAAAGCAATGCAATTATTGTAACAAGCAAGGACACTCAGAAACCGAATGTTATCATAAAAAGAATGCAGTTAAAATAGAAAGACAAGAAACTAAATTCCTATCTACCCCCAATCCACAGAATAAATTCATAAAGCAGATTCGTATGAACGATTTTGAACACAAAGCGTTTATAGATTCCGGTAGTAGTTGTTCACTCATATCAACATCTTTAGTTAATAAACAAGACTTGAAAAAAATTCTGCTGCCCTTGCCTGTTACATTGCATGGCTATAAAAAACAAAACACTGACACGATTACGCATAAGATAACAGTTGATCTGAAAATTGATGCGGTTTGTTTAACAGGAATAGACTTTTACATTATGGACGATTTAGCAGATTGTGACATACTTATTGGTAGGAACGTGACCGAACGAGATGATTTAATGTACTCAAGAGTAGGAAATTCATTGAAGTTTGATTATGCGGCTTCATTCAAAGAATTTTGTCATAAAGTGAACGATCTTGAGTTAGATACTGATTCGCACCAGAACGAATTGATAGCGCTTTTTAGAAAGTATGACGGTTGTATTGCGGCAAATATCAAGGATTTAGGTAAAGTCAACGGCCATGAAATGACAATTAACTTAACGAGTCCTCAACCCGTTCAATGCAGACCCTTTAGAGCCTCAATTCCAGATCGAAAAATAATTCGGGAGATGGTAAATGAACTAGTAGAAAATAAAATTATTCGTGAAAGCAAATCGCCTTATGCAAGTCCAGTTTTGCTTGTCAACAAAAAGAACGGTGAAAAAAGGCTCTGCGTTGACTATCGGGCTTTGAATAAAATCACAGTTAAGGACAAATATCCCATGCCCCGGATTGAGGAACTCATAGATAGACTTCAAGGTCATAAATGCTTTACGAGTTTAGATTTGAAAAGCGGATATTATCAAATCGCGATGAGTGAAGAATCAATACCTAAAAGTGCGTTTGTCACCGAAGACGGGCATTGGGAATTTTTAAGGCTCCCGTTCGGCTTAGCCAACGCGCCTAGCTGCTTTCAAAGTATGATGAATAAGGTTTTGGGCAATTTACGGTTCGGAAATGTTATTTTGTACTTAGATGACGTTTATTTAGTAACTGAAACAGTCGAGGAGAATTTGAAACTTCTAGAGGAGGTTCTTAAGATTTTTAAAGAAAATGGACTGACTTTAAACCTGAAGAAGTGTCATTTTTTCAAAAAAGAGATTGATTTTCTCGGATATAAAATTAAACCAGATTGCGTTATGCCAAATGATAAGAAGTTGGAAGCTGTACACAAATTTTCAGTTCCTAAAACCGTCCATCAATTGCGGCAATTTCTCGGGTTGATAAATTATTTTAGAAAATTCATTAAAGACTGTGCCTTAATTTCGGCCCCACTAACTAAATTACTGAAAAATGACACTACTTGGGAATGGAAGCCAGTTCATGACGAGACGTTTCAGTTGCTTAAAAATAAACTAACATCAGAAAGCGTTTTGGCAATGTTCGACCCTAATAAGGAAAACGTATTATATACAGACGCGAGTAGAGATGGTATTGCTGGAATACTGATGCAAGTAACAAACGAAGGCGAAAAACCTGTACACTTTTACAGTAGGCAGACTACATTAGACGAAAAAAAGTTCCATTCTTTCGAATTGGAACTCTTGGCGATCGTTTGTTCCTTGCAAAAGTTTCGTCTATATTTATTGGGGTCAACTTTCAAAATTGTTACCGATTGCAATGCAGTTAGATTTGCCCTGTCTAAAAAAGAGATAATTCCCCGGATCGCACGTTGGGTGCTATCCACGCAAGAGTTTTCATTTGATATCGTGCATCGCGAAGGTAGTCGGATGCAACACGTGGATGCATTAAGTCGCAACCCCGTGCCATCCGGTGAAAAATCAGAAACTGAGGTCATTATGTCAATAACAGAATCGGACTGGTTGCTGTCGGTACAATTACAGGACCCAGAATTACAAAGAATTAAAGGCATTATTGAATCGGGTGACTTGGATAATAACAAAACTATTTTTTCTCAATACGAATTACTAGGTGGGAAAATTTATAGAAGAACTGCCCACGGTCGTCGCTGGGTTGTGCCAAAAAAATGCATTTGGCAAATAATTAAATGTAATCACGACGACCTGGGGCATTTCTCCGTTGATAAAACGGTTGAGCGAATAGGAAGTCAATACTGGTTCGCAAGAATGAGACACATTGTAAAAAAATATATAAAAAACTGTCTAAATTGCATCTATCATAAAAACAAAGGCGGACCTAAAGAAGGAGAATTATATCCACTTCCCAAATACGCTCAACCGTTCCATACACTGCACCTAGACCACCTAGGCCCTTTTGTGAAAACTAAAACTAGAAATGAGTACTTGCTGGTAGTCGTTGATGCCTTTACAAAATTTGTTTTTATCTCGGCTGTAAAATCAACAAAATCGTCTTGTGCAATAAAAGAACTAGAAAATATTTCAAAATCGTTCGGTAATCCTAAAAGAATAATTACGGATGCTGGGACATGTTTCACTTCGAGTGAATTCGTTGAATATTGTTCAAGTAAAAACATTCATTTGCACACCATCGCGACGGGGATGCCGCGTTCAAACGGACAAGTTGAACGCTTTAATAAAACGATTTTAGAGGCTTTAAAAACAATCGGTGCGGATACGTCAGACGATAGGTGGGACCAGTACATAAAACCTTTACAGCAGGGCTTGAATAGTACGTTCCATAAGACAATTAAAGCAGTACCGAGCGAGGTATTCTTTGGTTACCGATTGCGTATGGATAGCGATAGTTTAGCCCCAGATAATGACTGTCAACAATTAATAGACGTGACAAGGTTGCGCGAGAAAGTTGATGAAAATATTAGAGCTGACGCTGAAACACAAAAGCACAGATTCGATCGATCAAGAATCAAGGCACGAAAGTACACTGAAGGTGATTTGGTTTTAATCAGAATTCAAAGCCAAAGTAATGACGGCAAGAGTAGAAAACTGTTACCTACATTCAAAGGCCCATTTCAAGTAAAGAAGGTATTAGGTAACGATAGATATGAGGTGACGGAAGTAAAAGGTAGTGAGAGAACCGCTAAAAAGTATACAGGCATTACATCTGCAGAAAATATAAAACCATGGATAAAAATCGACGAATGGGACTTCTCTTAATTCAATTTAAAGTATGTATGCCCATGCAACTTGCTCATTAATTTCATTTTTTTTTAATTTGATTGGTTTCACCCCTATATTTATAGCTTCTTATAAAAGCAATAATTCTAAAATACGCAAGTAACTGTATGTGTTAAATATGCGTTGTTTCGATTCTCTTCTATCTCTCTCCCGTTCTTATAGTTTGATTGAAGTGCCGTGTTGGCAAGGAAAATAAAAATTTGATACAATAAATAGTAACTTTATTAATTTTTTCCATATAAGAATACAATATTAACTTAAAGTATTAATATAATTGCGAGTCAAGATGAAATGCATTATTTACGGGATCATTACGATATGCAAATATTTTTATCATAACTGTCATTCAAGTTAAGCTTGAAAATCTTAAGTGCGGCGAAATGCCCTTTAAGTGCAAGTTGCTCCGATGTAGAAAGGCCAAAAAACTAAGTGCGGCTACAGCCCTTTAGTCGGTGCCTAGACTCGGGACTTGAATGGAGTGATGAGGAAATTTT
This sequence comes from Leguminivora glycinivorella, assembly GCF_023078275.1. Taxonomy (NCBI): domain Eukaryota; kingdom Metazoa; phylum Arthropoda; class Insecta; order Lepidoptera; family Tortricidae; genus Leguminivora; species Leguminivora glycinivorella. The sequence continues at coordinate 1,548,922 of NC_062985.1, read as the reverse complement.
GCTAGTCGGGATGTTTTCCGTCAAATCATTGAACAATATATACTAATTATGTTTTGGTGTGTTACAGCATTTCATCTGAACTCGTGAGGTGCCCGAGGCGGGCCCCTTGCAGGAGGGCCGTGTTGGCAACCATGGCGCCACACGTCGAAAGCGCCATCTAGCGACCATGAAGGTACTACGGGGAGCCGCTACAGCGCCATCTGTCGCGGAGCTACGTCACAGGCCAGGTAGCTGGCCTCCCCGCCCTACCTGGACTGGCAGCCGACTTCGGCGGGGACACCGAGCTGATAAAAGCGGCTGCACGACCTTCAGAGGCCTCTTGTTCCGGCGACGTCCGTTAGGGTTGAAACAAGTTCATTTAATTTGTAATTAATTGTTGTTGATTAAATAAAAGTATTTCGTAGTCCAGTGTTTTATATTTACTTCATAATCAGAGTAGTTTACATAAGTCTATGCTTTTTCTGTTTAGCACTATGGTTGACAGGTAGAGAATGCCATAAGGCACTAAGTCCGCCATTTGTACTTTCTTTTATTGTGCAATAGAGTTTAAATAACTTATTTTATTATACCTATAACTTTTTGAACGGTTTGCTGGGAACAATAGCAATTCTACATATATTTTGTTCTTGTAAGACTGTGCACGATAATTTGGTTTTATGTCCCAGCTTATATTTTTTTAGTAATCTAAGCGGATTAAAGATTGACAACCACTCATCGTATAGCCATCGCGTTTAAGAAATATTATAATCCGAATACGGTAAGGTCAGTATGCACGTCCGAAGCGGTGAACATCTGCATTCCTTCCGTGCATTATGCGTTTATCTGCATACGTAGCTTTATGTTTATCGTTATAGTCACGAGAATCTTGATAAAGTTTCTATTATTAGAATTAAATAGTTGTCTTGGAAAATGTGTTGCATTGTATCTTAATGTACATCTAAATTATATAAAAGAAGAAACTGACTGACTGATTGACATATCAACGCACAGCCGAAACCGCTGGTCCTAGATACTCCAAATTTGGTACGTAGGTTCTTTATAAGGTGTAGAGGAGCACTAAGAAAGGATTTTTTAAAATTCACATACTAAGGGGGTGAAATGGGGGTTCAAAGATTACTTTTGGTACGCAGGCGAAGCCGCGGGAAAAGCTAGTAGAGTAAATATATGGATTTACTGGATGAGACTAGCCCAGGACCGGGAGAAGTGGCGTACTAGAAGAGAGGCCTATGCTCAGCAGTGGGCGATAAAGGGCTGATATGATGATGAGCAATGTACAAGTATTTATATAGAATTTTTTGGAAATTTTAATGAGGAGATTCTCTTGAAGTTATCATTGGGCACATTCTGGATTGAATTCCATACTGGATTGTAGATACTTTTGCATAGGTAGGTAGTAAACTCTTCTAACAATATTATAAGGTAAATATAAATTTTAAAAACCGTTAGCTTGCAATTTTAATTTTAAATTTGATGGACCTAAGTAGTTAATTAATAATGTTCAATTACTTAAACTGAGCTTGCTCAATGCGACATATTTGAACATGAAGTTATACACAATGTAACCAGATGAATTGCAAAAATTCTAAATATTAAGGATAACCATATCTAAATAATTTGACTGAAACCTAACTGAAGAAATACTCAGTGATCGATAATGACATTAATGACATCTAAGTATTTAGTGTACATATTTAATAAATTTACCCTGAATTTTTGCGTTTATATCTATAGTTTCCAAGCAATCTTTCACTTATTATATTGCCTTAGCCTCTTATCGCATTAAAAAAAGATAATGCATGGGGGCAAAAAGATTAACTATTCAGAGAAAACAAATGTAAAACAATTGAATCTTTAACCCATTTCACATACTTAGAACATTCATCAATGCTAGTGATAGTAATAAATAGTATTTTTATAAACTAAATAGTTATGCATTGTGTTGTGTGCAAATTCTCTAGAAGTGTTGTCATTGTTTCGCGCTGACGCAAGACGCTGCGCTGCACCAATTGGCGACCATCCAAAAAGCACCCAGTTAATGGCCACTTGTCAGCTATAAGTAACTATAACTATCTATAACTATTTATTTGTATGGACGATTAGAGAGATTCCGCCCTAATTACTGATTGATCGGTTAGAGCTAGGTGTTTCGAGATTGAAGGTCTGTGATGCGTCCAAATGCGTTGGTAAATTGCTATTTCGTTTCGGAAGATGAATTAGACACGGGCAGTGAAATATTTTGTAGTCTGGCGGCGAGTTGACTATACTTTAATACTTCGTTTCCTAAGTTTTTTTTAAATTTAATTTTGCAATTTACTATTTTAACAAAGTTCTTTAACACTAAGTACCTATAACAGTTTTGACTGTGCCGACTGGTATCATATTGTAATAAATATGTATTTAGGTACCTACTTAATAGTAACACATTGATGTAATAAATAAATTAATCAGTGTAATTTTCTCCTAACCTGCGTTATAATAAAATTTGACAATATTTTCGAATAAATTCGCAACAATTTTACACAATAATTCGCTTATAATCGCCCATAATTTGTTTTTTTTTTTATCATGAAATAAGGCAGCAAACCAGCAGACGAGCCGCCTGATGTGAAGCAGTCATCGCTGCCCATGGACATAAGCAACATCAGAGGAGCCACTTATGCGTTGCACCTTTGAGAACCCTAAATACCTGTTTCCACAGCTTACTGATATTACAGTTTATTTTAATCCGAAAAATTAAGGTCAGATCATTTACATGAAAGAATGTCATTAAAATCAATATAAAGGAAAGCGTCGCAACACTCGCAACAGTAACCTCGAATAACTTTGACTTCGCTCACCAAGTATAGGTAAATATTTTCCGGTATTCAAGTTTTATACGTTTAAATAATTACAACGATTTTTTTTTTCTAGAATTTATACATAGGAGTTCACAAACAATCTACGTAAGTAGGTATACCTTACCACCATTATAATGTACAGCTTCTAGTGTCTGATAAAATGTGTCAACTGTTGGATCAATGTCCAGGACCGGGACGCGTTGCGATTTAAAAAAAAATGTGATTTGCATCGCTAAAGTTACTTAAGCTTGTTTGACTTTGAAGTAACATATAATAAACCATTACGGTTATCCATAACGGGCATTGATTTTATCGCGACTTATTACAACTTAATGAATCGTGCTGCCCAAATTAGGAAGGTGATCGTATAATACCTGTTGACTGAGTTGAGTATTGTGTCAAGGCAGAATGTATTCATGTCAAAGCCTTTAGGGTCGTTGTCAAAAAAAAAAAGTATTTATACCTAATAATTACCTATGGTTTTGTACGTCGTTATCGAAGATCATGTAACATTAAATTTCAATCCATACATAGGTACCTAATTATTTTCTATAGTTTAGAATGTATTCATATTCATACAAATTTTAATTATAAGTCATGTTTGTATATAATTAATTAATTATGTTCTAAATAAATTTGATTCCTTGATCAAGCAAGAATCCAATACCTATCGATATCTGACAAATAAAATGTATTTTTTTCTATAACTGTAACAGAAAATTCAAAACTATTCAGAATATTTCATTTATAAGATTTCCCCTCGGTATCCTGATTTACTGCCATCTAAATTTAACTCGGCTGAAAAAAAGTTTATCTACCGCTCCGCGCATGCGTCTAGCGCCCCCGCACACGCTCGCACGCCATTGGTCGGCATCCTGGCAGGCTGCCAAAAGCGCGGCAAAACTTCGCCATAGAAATTTTCTATTGGCCGCCCGAAATGTAACCAAGCACCGCGGTATTCAAAAATAGAACGAGCGATTACAAAACTTCTGGCCGCTTTCCCGGACTAATTATTGAAATACCGGTTATAAGTTTACGTGTTTTAACTGTTTGCTTAGTACTATATTTAAGCAATGGTATATAGATGAATACTTAATACATTGCTAATATAAAAACACATTAAAATTTCAAGTGATAAATGAAATAATAAAATTGACACCGGCACTAAATTCGCATAGTTTTCATATCGTTTAATTACGAATCGAAAATCCAAAACCTTTTTTTTTTTAATCCTATAATTTTCCAAATCACTGCACTACCTACTTACCACCAACACTTAAATAAAAAAAAAAAAACACTTTTTTCACGGACACTATGGCACGGTTACTTACATGTCGAGTCGACGCGGGCTGTGGTGCGACTGGCGAGCTGACGGCGCTCTGTTGCTGGTGTCGCCTTACGGCCGCGTAAGGAGATGGCGATCTTCCCCGCTCCGAGAATAAGTGTGAAGGAAAGCCTTTACAATTGCGATTAAGTTGGCAATTGGGTCTTCAGAAAGCTCTCCTCTGAGCACTAAAATTATGGAAATTGTAAGTAATCTCGATGACTCGAAAATTTCAGTTTCTGAATCTGAAGGCTAGGACCTCCAATTACATTGGCAATAATTTCTACTGTTACACACCCATTGAATATGAAAATCGTTTGCTTCATAGAAATAAATTGTTTTTATACGAGGATATTTTTTGTTATCCTAAACGATGGCTTTTAGCTAACAATTTACTTTGAAGAAGAATACTCACTTAAAACCCAGCCAAATTGCTGTGCCCACATGTGCCTAACTTATTATTTTATCATCCATCCATACTATCCATACTCCATATATATATATATATATATATATATATATATATATATATATATATATATATATATATATATATATTATATATATATATATATAATATTATAAATGCGAAAGTAACTCTGTCTGTCTGTCTGTTACGCTTTCCCGCTTAAACCACGCAACCGATTTTGATGAAATTTGGAACAGACAATCTTTAGACCCTGAGACAGAACATAGGCTACTTTTTATTTCGAAAAAAAGGGACGAAGGGGTTGAAAAAGAGGTTGAAAGTTTGTATGGGATTTCTTAATTTTAAAAGATAAAACCATGAAACTTTATATTTTAGCACTTGATAAGAAATCATTAAACATCTTGATAAGGTCGAACGCGATTAATTAACATTATTTTTACCTTTTTTCTTTTTTTTTTTTGTGTGTCGTGCGGTGGGAAATAAACATTAACTAAAAGCGGGTAGATTATATTTATTTGTCTACCCCGAACATTTATATAAATTCCATACTATTCCATACTATTCCATACTATTCCATACTATTCCATACTATACTATACTATACTAATATTATAAATGCGAAAGTAACTCTGTCTGTCTGTCTGTTACGCTTTCCCGCTTAAACCACGCAACCGATTTTGATGAAATTTGGAACAGACAATCTTTAGACCCTGAGACAGAACATAGGCTACTTTTTATTTCGAAAAAAAGGGACGAAGGGGTTGAAAAAGAGGTTGAAAGTTTGTATGGGATTTCTTAATTTTAAAAGATAAAACCATGAAACTTTATATTTTAGCACTTGATAAGAAATCATTAAACATCTTGATAAGGTCGAACGCGATTAATTAACATTATTTTTACCTTTTTTCTTTTTTTTTTTTTTTGTGTGTCGTGCGGTGGGAAATAAACATTAACTAAAAGCGGGTAGATTATATTTATTTGTCTACCCCGAACATTTATATAAATTAATATCGGGTAGTTTTGTGTTGTTTACATCTCCGGTGACATTTTGCTGGGACGTCAGTCTTCCGCGACCACGGCCAGTGCAACCTGGCCGAAACGTTGGGAAAAAAGGTAAAAATAATGTTAATTAATCGCGTTCGACCTGTATGTGACTTTAAATATGTGTACAAAGCGCGAGAACTTAAAGTGTTATATCATTAAACATCTTGATAAGGGATAGGGATAGGGATAGGGATAGCGATAGCGATAGCGATAGCGATAGCGATAGCGATGGCGATAGCGATAGCGATAGCGATACGGATACGGATAATATGGGTATCGTTAGAGGGATACGGATAATCGGTCGGCGGTCTCTTACAATCAATGTGCTCTAAGACGATCGTTGTTTGCTTGCTTGAAGATTACGTTTGCGATAAGTATAAGCAAAATGTAAAAAATTGTAAGGGATAATAGAAAAAAGTACTTTTTACCCACCGATCATAGTGTCGAAATACGGGCTATGTGGGATGTTTATAAAGGTTTCCCCAGCGTATATAGAATTACCTACGCTGTGGTCGATGTGTAATATTCTACAATCATTGCAAGCAAAAGTATTATGTGCAATCGAAATAATCGCAGATAAATATACCTACAGAGAAACCTACGGTCCCTACGGATCCAAATGAAAATCTTAATGAATACTTTTATTACGCGGGCGAAGCCGCGGGTAAAAGCTAGTTTAAGTATAAATGTTTACTGTACTGACAAATAAAAATAATTACCTATCCTAATTATTTATTAAGTTTTTTTGGGAGCAGAATTAATCAAGTTTAGAAATTATTACATTAAAGATTTTTAATGTCAAGAAAGTTTAAATAATAGTCCTATAATTAATGATAATAACCATCCATACATATATCACATAAACTGTCCCTAATATTCAGATAATAAATTAAGAGTAGGTAGATTGCTTCTTTTTTACCGTTTCATAAACATGATGATTTTTAGCCTGAAAAAGGGCCATCTAATTGACATTAAAGACTTAGTTTTCGAGGAAAACAAATGAATAATAATTTCAGTCTATCATAATAATTATTCAGAATTCCTCCAAAGTCTCTTCAAGGAAAATAATTAATAACAGCTTCAGTGTAACTGAATTCCCATTTGACCCAATTCAGCAGAATCCGAACCTTGGCTTTCGACACATTTGATAAGCGGCCACAGCTATTTACGGCCAGCGAGAGGAAAACTGAATCATCAACAGCTGATCATAACAAAAGGTTTCGCGGTGTGACGACTGACGTGCTTTATGGTCTTATTTACTTAGAATTACTAATTTTTATTTATTTTGTAAAGGATGGTACAGTCACGAGGAATAATATAATACACGGCGAATGCCGTCAAAATAACTAACAAGATTTTTTACCTGGCTTTTACTCTAAGTATTTGAATTTTCTCTCATTAACCTTGTCCACGGTGTATGTTTCGATTTTGCAAAAAAATTAAATTGGTGTCTCGTGGACAACTAAAAATCACAATTGTTACTAAAATAATTAATAACAGACGTACCTAAGCACTTTGGAAAAAAAAAAGATTATCTCTATGTGTAAATTAAACCCTTATGTAGTGTAGCACATGGCTTAAGATTATTGAGTGCCTAAGTACTGCTACTCTGTCGAGCACTGGTAATTTTACCTTATCGTTGTGAAATTATGTCATGTCATGTCGCATTTTTATTTAAATTTTTGCAAAGCCGAATGCTTGTGGAAGGCGAGGAGGCCAAACACCGGGGACGATGAGGTGAAGGTCCCAATATTTAACTACTTTACTTTTTACAAATTTACTTAACTGTAGGTATTACCTACCTACCTACGAATACAGTCAGTAAAGTTTACATACAAACTTTACTGACTGTATTCGTATAATTCCGAAAAGTACAGAATGTCGAATATTGGACACGTTATTTTAGTCGCATAATGGAATTTGAATTTTTGGAATTAGCAGACTTTATGAATCAGGATTTTCTGAATCATATTTTTCGTCAGGCGGCGCTACTGCAGCGTCAGGTCTTTCTGACAGCAAACATCAAAATCCACCAATCGACATTTGTGTATATTAAATGACAGTGGTTATAAATACTCCATGTGATTCACGTCACCAACTGTATGTAAAGCAAGTCGAATCAGCCTTAATCTGCTACTTAACTATATACCAGCGTATCCACTGAAAAACTAATCTGCAGAGATAACTGGTCCCCCTGCATGGATTTTCGCAAAGAGACTTCGTTACCTCTGCAGCGCAGCGTATTGTATATAATGTACCTACCCTACCTACATAATTGCAAGCATTGATCTTCATTAAGTAAAGAAAGACACCTTAAAAAGATTCTGGGTCGGCAGCTGTCACGGACTTGGTTGAGTCACAGACGCATCGTGGAATTCGTGTGGTGTCGTAATTCCGATGTGCCGTGGATAGGTCACGGTTTGGACACATGCGTGTAAGGAGTACGTGTATTTATGTAGTTTAACCTTATATATATTTATATTGTTAATCAGCGGCGTTCAGGAGATAAGTAAACTGGGAAACTGTTTCGATTTTCGATTTCGATGCGTTGCGCCGTGATTTTTCGTCTGCACGCTGAGGTGGTTTGGCTTTGTTTTTGCAAGCAATGACACAACGAAGTATAAGATATAGGTAGGGGAGACCGAGGTTAGTTGTGACAGACGACGGTTGTGACGAAGTCGATTTTTGGGAACTTCTTAGGTATTAGCAAGCTCGCAACAGCTTTTTTAGTTCAAGTCTCGGGCTAGCAAACTCGCGCTATTGCGAACTTGCTAATCCATAATAATCATATTATAAATGGGAAAATGTGTGTGTCTGTTTGTTTGTCCGTCTTGCACGGCAAAACGGAGCGACGAATTGACGTGATCTTTTAACCTTTTAAGTGGAGATAGTTGAGAGTGACATAGGCTACATTTTGTCTCTTTCTAACGCGAGCGAACCGCGGGCAAAAGCTAGTACTTAATAAGTTCCTAAAAATAGACGTTTTCACAACTCACCTCCGTCTCCCCTCAGTAGGTATGTAATATTTATACCTCCATAAAATATTAAGACCCTTCGTTACTTCTTTTTTGGTTGTGTTGTTTAATAGAGGTCGCTGTTTTGTCTCAGCTCAGGAATCTAAGCACCTACTAGCGGATATGGACGCTGAATCCATATGAAAATAGGTATAGTTCTTCTACCTATTTATGGAATTTTAGGTAATGCTAAAGCGTGTTTAAGTTAAGGTATCGGGCCTTATTTGGTGCAGCTACATTAGGCGTAATGTCACAACTTGGGCTGTCTTTGTACTTACTCCATGTCTTTCAAATAGGAGACCTTGGTAGATTATCTGATGGCGCCACATCTCGTAAAAATAGCCATTTGGGGAACTGCATGCAAGGTTAAGACGACACTTCCGGGCCATATTTGTTTAAGAGAACAGCCAGGATAGATATAATATACAGATACACCATTGGTTATAGCGGGCTATCTAGCTAATAAGAGGGGGTTCAGCAAAAGGCGATAAAGGGCACTTTCTAGATACGTGGCAAACCAAGAACAAACGGGCCTCTCGCTCGTTTTTGCCCAGAACATGCAAGTTGTGGAATGATCTACCTTCTGAGGTGTTCCCCTTGCGCTATGACATGGAGTTCTTCAAGAGGCAGGTATTTAGGGTTCTTAAAGGTCGGCAACGCATAGGTGACTCCCCTGATGTTGCTTATGTCCATGGGCGGCGATGACTGCTTACCATCAGGCGGCTCGTCTGCTCGTTTGCTGTCTATTTCATAAATAAAAAAGGGCTGATATGATGATGATTTTCTCCAGTTTTTGCACTTATCTTCAGAAAGAGACCATTCTGTGCGTGATGATAATGATGATGATTGATATACTAAGCCACTCACTATTGGTTCTGAACAAGTGCCGCTAATAGGTAAAGGGCCCTTATTCTACCTGTTTTAAATAAACGTCAAGTAGTATCATTTCAAAATCTACTGTGGATAATGGTCGAAGATCGCTCTTGATAAGAGAGAAATTTTACATGTTACGTATCGTTTTCCTCCCCTTGTATAGGACGCATCGATGATGTATCCGGCCGATGACGACACAGTGTTATTTCAGGCACACGCAAATATCCCAGGCGGTTAGCGATTTTATAAGTAATTTGTGTTGACTACATTCTTGATACAATGTGGTTGTGGTTGGTACATAATGCTACGTATCGTTAAGAACCTAGAGCAGAGCCCAACTGGGGTAGTACCTCCGTCTTACAGAAAACCGCAGCCAAATAGCACTAGACCCTACTCATAGTGTTGTGTTCCTGTCGGTGAGTAAGGCTGCCAGAGCTCAACGAGGGTGCGGTGTGCTGATGACAGGAGGACTTACGGAACTAACTTGTTCCGTCTATTGTCCTTTGAGTCGTCGGCAACCCGAACCCTCCTTAGAACTTGTACAGTCCTTTTTGCTGTGTACATAACACAACAAAAGGGAATGTACAAGTTTCTAATGGGAACGCGCATGTGACACTGTTTGAGTTGCAGGCGTCCATAGGTTACGGTGACCGCTTTAGGTACATCAGGCGGGCCGTATGCTTGTTTGCCACCGACGTAGTATAAAAAAAAAAAAAGAACCCCCGGTCATCATCCTCCTTACGTTATCCCGGCGTTTATGGGAGCCGTGGCAAACGGCTCTGCTTTGATAACTAATCCCAGGATTTGGCGTAGGCACTAGTTTTACGAAAGCCACTGCCATCTGACCTTCCAACCCGAAAGGTAACTAGGCCTTATTGGAATTAGTCTGGTTTCCTCGCGATGTTTTCCTTCACCGAAAAGCGACTGCCAAATATCAAATGACATTTCGCATACAAGTTCAGACAAACTCATTTTTGCGAGCCGGGTTTCGAACTCGCGACCTCCGGATCGAAAGTCGCACGCTCTTACCGCTAGGCCACCAGCGCTTTTTTTTAATATAACCCCCGGTATAGGGACGTAATTGATGATGTAGATCCGTGTATGCCGATGACGACACAGTTATTTCAGGCGTGCCACGAATAGCCCGGGCCATGCTGGCTTCGGGCGGTCAGCAGTTTTCTGTTGATTTTATAGAAAGTATATATTGACAAGGAATTCTTGACATGTAAATTTTCATGATCTGTGGCCTTTCCATCCGAATTGTCAACAGACAATAAAGACATTCCGGGTTGCACCAGCCAAAAAGTTATAGCGCGAGAGTTAAGTGTCAAAACTTTTGTTGTACTCAAAGTATATGGATTCAGCCTAAGCATGGAACACCACAACCCTTAAGTTAACGTATCGTTTAGGATCCCTTTTTAACCGCCTTCCAAATCTCAAAGGAAGGGGTTCTCAATTCGTCTGTATATGTTTTTTTTTAAATGTTTGTTCCTCGATATCTCCGTCGTTACTGGACCGATTTTGAATTTTTTTTTTTTATTGAATGTATATGCATACAGATTGGTCCCATTTTTCTCAGAACCCAGTTCTGATGATGGGATCCTGGAGAAATCGAGGGAACTCCTCAAATCTGAAAGGCATACATATGGTGATTTTTGTGTTTTTAAAGGAACAGCATGCATTTACGTACGGAACAGTGACATTTGGTGCAGTGGAACTCCTGATGATGGTCAGAATGGAACTCCTCAAATCTGAACGGCACACTTATAGTGACTTTGGTATTTTTCTAAGAACAGCATGCACTTACGTCCAGAACAGTGACATTAGGTGCAGTGGAACTGCTCATGATAGTCAGAACGGAACTCTTCAAATCTGAACGGCACACTTATAGTGACTTTGGTATTTTTATAAGAACAGCATGCACTTACGTCCAGAACAGTGACATTTGGTGCAGTGGAACTGCTGATGAAGAGTGAGCCACCTCTGGTTAGAGTTCCGTTCTGAAAATCATTCTCATCTGTAAGTACTTCAGAATCATCCAAATTTCAAAATTGTAACGATCGATTTCAGAAGCGTAAAAGATTGTAACGTTGGCTAGGTATCCAGCATCCGCAAATAGCCGAGGCCATGTGTGTCTTCCAGGCGATTTTATAGGAAGTTTGTGTGGACACGGAATTCTTGGCAAAAATAATTCGTGTTTATACGAGACATCGCCAATTTTCTAGCATTTCGGTGCAGCGTGGTAGACATTGATATTCGATAAGAACAAATAGAATATTTACAACAAATCTGTGTTGAAGGAGGATGACAGGTAAATTATATTGGTTGGTTTTTAATATACCAAACACCTCCCCGGCTCCTTCGCTACTTAGTCACAGTATAATAAAGAGTATTATCGTACAGTATGGCCACTCCAGCTCCCCTCTGAAAGTGCTGCCCACCCCCTCTCGGTTACCGCCTGTCATAAAAGCGAACAGTCGACCAGTCATATTTCACTCATACAAGCATAGTACGCGTTCACCTACACGAGCTTAGACTGTTTGCTAAGAACGCGCCTCTTTCATATATTTGATCGCCAGTGTCCGAGGTGTGACTTAGTTCAATGTTCGCTACACATTCTATATTTTCTTCTATATTTCTTTTTATATTTAGGATTAAGTATTTAGTTATAAGATGCCCTGTTTCTTTTGATATATGTGTACCATATTGCAATACCCTGTAGGGTATCATATTGCCATGTAACCACTGTACCTTAGTGTAAGATCTGTACACCAACATGAAAGCAATAATAGTTATTTGTTTTACAAGGGGGCAAAGTAGTTGTTTAACCGCACGTGCCAATATTGATACCTGAGCAAGCGAAAGATTCCAATATTGAACCGCGAGCGTAGCGAGTGGTTCAAAAAGTGGAATCTTGAGCGTTGCGAGGGTATCAAGGCACGAAGGTTAAACAAACTTTGCCACCGAGTGAAACACAAAATTTTTCACCACACCAACACGAACAAAATACTGACTATAAAACATCAAAATAAATCAAATTCATCAATTTATTCAATATTTTTGATTCAAAATCATCATTTATAGGGTAAAATCTAGCAGACATATTAAGACATCGGGTTAAAATTTGCATGAAATTACTTTGCCCCCTTGTGGATAAAATGCAATTTTGCTATCTGTTTTCGAATAGCAAAGAATGCCTTTACCAGTTGGTGTGGTGAAAAATTCTATTCTATTCTATTCGTATCATCGCACATTGCCTAATGTGTATATTTCTTATGAAGCATCAAGTAGGTACCGTATTGTCAACAAGATGAATCTAACGGCAATATAATTGCCAAACTCCATTTGGCAACAACAATGTGGCAAAGTGTGCCAAACAAATTATTTATTTATTTATTTATTTATTTATTTGAAAACATATTTCAATGACATTACAGATAATCCAATGCGTCATGAAATTAAATTAAAAAAAAACAGTAAATAAGAATAGTAAAAAAAAAAACATTACAAAGAAAAAAGTATTATGACTAAACAATTGATTTGGGTGATGACGGAACAGCGTGGCTCCGTTGCGTCGTTAGCCCCGGTGTAGGATTCGGCAGGTTGCCCCGGAACCGCCGAAAAACTACACCTTTCGGCCAGAAGTCTGCGCTCGCGATGGTGTCCTGCAGCGGCCGCGGCACGCGCACTACGAACGAGCTGAAGTGCACATAGTGACGCGACTGTAGCTGGTGCACCCTCAGCGTGTAGCCAGTCTTCCGGCGAACGTACTCCACCACCTCGTCAGCCACGGCGGAGTAATGAAGACGGGACACGTAGAGCGCCTTACTCGGAGTTGCAACTCGTAGACCAGAATTAACCGGCTCTGCGGTGCCACACAGAGTTTTACGAGGTGCCCTGCGCGTCTTCTTCTTCCGTTCCACCAGTGTGAATCCCTCCTTATCTACTTTAGCGCGGGAGGAAATTTCTTCCAGTGGTTCTTCACACCCCTTATTAGGTGCATTGACCCGGCTGGCTGCGACGAGCTGACCGGCTGCAACGCCAATTATAATAGTTATTTGTTATACAAGGGGGCAAAGTTGTATTTTAACGCCGAGTGTGGAATTGAAAAACGAGCAAGTGAAAGGATTCTATAGTTGAACCACGAGCGAAGCGAGTGGTTCGTGAATAGAATCCTGAACTTGCGAGTTTTTTTAACACACGAGAAGTAAAATACATTTGCACCCGAGTGTAACACAAAACTTTTCCCCTCACTATAGCGAGGAAACTACAACGCAAAAAAATGCGTTTATCACTGCTTCCAGTAGTACCACAGGTGGTAAATCATCTTAATTACTAGATTCACCTACTTTTATCAATTTTAAAGCAGTTAATTTGACTTTATCCAAGGTCAAATTACTTTACCCACTAGTGGATAAAATGCGTTTTTACCCGCTGGTATTAAAGGACAAAACACGTGTTTCCGAGCTAGTGAGGGGAAAATTATTTTTATTCTGTCCTAGCTCTTCCCAAAAGTTATCATTAAGTATCTATGGATATTACAAATTGTGGTCCTGCACGGGAAGCATGGTCGCGCGATAGACGATAAAATATCAGGCCGTCCCTATCGCACTTACAAATAGTGCGATAGGGACGGCCTTAGGCTTGTGTCGTTCACGAACTATGAACTGTTAGGAATAAAATCCCATCAATGACCGAAATGAACTGAATCTTTCCGTGGTCTGAGAATCGGTCTTTGCTCATTTAGTTCAGTATAGGATCGGCGAGCGCGAGCGGTTTGGATCGAGAACGAATGTGTGACTGCGCCGACCGAGAGCGAGAGCTACTTAGCAGAGCAACAAAAAAAGTCAAGTTTTTATATTAAACTTCGGTTACTTACAAGCTTTCGGCCCGGAATATTACTATCTATGGACTATAATTCGTATAATTTTGACACTATTCGGTCCCATTCGTTCTGATCTTTCCGACCGCAGTGGTCGTTGGTCTGGCTGAACTAAATGAGCAAAAGGCCTAAAAGAGCGAACTAGTTCATGGGAGCGATTGAACGAGATCGGAGCGATCCGATCAACGAACGAAACGGCACAAGCCTAGACGGCCTGCTATTTTATCACTTATCGCGCGACCATAATTGCCTGCCTGGTCGTTTTGGTATTTTCTTGCATCGGTATTCTATAACAAAAAAAAATTAAAAACTGCGATTTCCGGCAACACGGTCCATAACCTATATGTTGTAAAATTGTTGTATGTTACCTACTTTTTATCTCAAATATTCAAATCTGACATTTCGTGAAACGGAAAATAACTCTAACCCGTTAGTTAGGTAACCTACCATATATAACCGGTGGACACTCTTTAATAATGCAAACATTGTAAAACATGGAAAAAATCCCTGTCTTCCCGTGGGTGTCGTAAAAGTCGACTGTGGGATTTGGGTTATATTAAATTGTGGCGTAGGCGAGAGGCTGGCAACCTGTCACTGCAATGTCACAATTTTCCTTTTCTTTCAACCCCTTAATTGCCAAGAGTGGCACTGAGACTTTAGTAGTTTCATGTGCTCTGCCTAGCCCTTTGTGGGATACAGGCGTGATTGTATGTCATGTATGTATGGAAAAAATGGACCAGTTATATTTGCACCCCAGTCGAGATTTGCCCCGCTGTACCTTACATTTAGTTGGATGGTTCCACGGTATGTCCGAATTACTTAAACCATCCACCAGCTGCCGACAGACCTCGATTTCGCAACGCAGCCTCGGCCATTTCTTCCATTTAAGGCACTCGTGGACCCTGGCTATTTAACGCACAGCTTAACGATTAAAACGTATTTATTACGTTTCATTTTCCTGCTTATGATTTGTCCGTGACCATATGTGGATGGCGACAGTGATATTGCTGACTGCAACTTATTATTCTACGCCTGGTTAAGTACAGTCAACTACAGAAATGCCTAGATACGGCCAGGTGTTCAAAATAATAGGAACACTAATATGAAATTGAATTGATACAGTTACTGCAGAGGTATCAGAGGCTGCAGAGGAGATATCACTGCTAGGTGTTCAATATCGTCAGCACACATGACCATTTTGAAACACTATTTGAGTATAACAGACCTGGCAAAAAAAAAAATAGTTTTGCATGTGGCAACTATTGAGTCATTTTTGTGTGAGAAAAGTTGCTATGTAGGTATAATATCAATGGCAGATTTTTAGGGTTCCGTAGTCAACTAGGAACCCTTATAGTTTCGCCATGTCTGTCTGTCCGTCCGTCCGTCCGCGGATAATCTCAGTAACCGTTAGCACTAGAAAGCTGAAATTTGGTACCAATATGTATATCAATCACGCCAACAAAGTGCAAAAATAAAAAATGGAAAAAAATGTTTTATTAGGGTACCCCCCCTACATGTAAAGTGGGGGCTGATATTTTTTTTTATTCCAACCCCAACGTGTGATATATTGTTGGATAGGTATTTAAAAATGAATAAGGGTTTACTACGATCATTTTCTGATAATATTAATATTTTCGGAACTAATCGCTCCTAAAGGAAAAAAAAGTGCGTCCCCCCCTCTAACTTTTGAACCATATGTTTAAAAAATATGAAAAAAATCACGAAAGTAGAACTTTATAAGGACTTTCTAGGAAAATTGTTTTGATTTTGATAGGTTCAGTAGTTTTTGAGAAAAATACGGAAAACTACGGAACCCTACACTGAGCGTGGCCCGACACGCTCTTGGCCGGTTTTTTTTTAGAATCTAATCCGGACGCCGCCGGAGCGTTTTACCTTTCAACTGTTTCCGCATAACTCCAATGGCGCCAAAGCAATACAAACAATTACCATTTTATATACTCCCGACTCGAGTAGGTACTCATTATGTACATAATACCTTACCAGCTTAATACGGCTAGTTTTTTACCGCACAAACTTACCGATACGTGTAAGAAACATGTTCCTTCATAGTTCTATTGAGAAGGCAGACAAATGTTGACGGTAAATATAAGTTGGTAAGTATGAGTCAGCGGTCGCGACATTGGCGTCAGCAAGGTTTCGCAGCGGGAGCCAGTCAGTTGGTGACCCCTGGATTTAGCGCAGTAAATAAATAACTGTAGCTATTTAAAAACAAACGTAGTAAAATACTACCTATATAGAACATTTTATGAACTTGTTTATTGAGCATTTTTTTTTCGCCACTTTTATGAAATGTGATATTTTTGAAAAAGAAATTATTACGCTATTTCTACTCAGGATCGCAAAGCTTTTTCAATCCTAGTAGTTAAAAAATTGTCCCATAGGATTTTTTTCTTATTTTGTTACAATTTTCCGTACATGTTGTGTGGGGTAACAGAGAGGAAAGTAACAAAAAAGTATGGAAATTCTGGGACACTTTTTGTCTCCCAGTGAGATTAAAAGTACTCGTGATTCTGAATACAATTGACCTATAATTCCCTGAAAAAATCAAAATAAAAAAATGGCAAAAAAAAAGAAATGCTCTATCACGAAAAAATCAGTATTATATTTTTTATGTACGACGACCTAATATATCGTACTTAGACTCGTATTAATGTAGCTTAAATCTATTAATTAAATTAAAATATTTCAAGTCAGAGTCTTCAAATACCTATTAATAAGGAAATATAAATAAAAACATATCAATATAGTAAAGAGATTTATTATTGCCTCCAAGGCAACTCATACCACATGCGTTTTAACCGGTACTATATTAAACAGAGAAAAATATACGGAATTACTTACATCAAAAATAGTAAAATCTAAGAAAACAGTTCTTAATAATAGCTAAAGTTGATGGCGCATTATGCTTCAGTGTTTGATGTAGATTATAGATGTAGAGTTAACGTATAGTAGAGCGCCGTTTACAGCAGCCGTAAAATTCTTAGATTTTACAAACCTTTTGCTTACATTGATTCACAAAATCTGGCATGACTAGAATGAACGTAATTTTTAGGGTTCCGTAGTCAACTAGGAACCCTTATAGTTTCGCCATGTCTGTCTGTCTGTCCGTCCGTCCGTCCGTCCGTCCGTCCGTCCGTCCGTCCGTCCGTCCGTCCGCGGATAATCTCAGTAACCGTTAGCACTAGAAAGCTGAAATTTGGTACCAATATGTATATCAATCACGCCAACAAAGTGCAAAAATAAAAAATGGAAAAAAATGTTTTATTAGGGTACCCCCCCTACGTGTAAAGTGGGGGCTGATTTTTTTTTCATTCCAACCCCAACGTGTGATATATTGTTGGATAGGTATTTAAAAATGAATAAGGGTTTACTAAGATCGTTTTTTGATAATATTAATATTTTCGGAAATAATCGCTCCTAAAGGAAAAAAAGTGCGTCCCCCCCCTCTAACTTTTGAACCATATGTTTAAAAATTATAAAAAAAATCACAAAAGTAGAACTTTATAAAGACTTTCTAGGAAAATTGTTTTGAACTTGATAGGTTCAGTAGTTTTTGAGAAAAATACGGAAAACTACGGAACCCTACACTGAGCGTGGCCCGACACGCTCTTGGCCGGTTTTTATTGTATGAGTGACATGACAGTTGTATCAGACAATACCACCATTGAAAACGCCACATTTTATTGATTAATGTTATTATATTTCCATTCACTCTTCAGATTCGTGCCAGCTCTTGCAAATCGATCTAAACTACATCTCACAAAATATTGTTTTTAGACCTTTTAAACTTACAGTACTTACACATACACAACACTATATACTTAGCTAAGGTACAGTCAATATCATAAACTAATTTTGCACTTGACACTAAAATTTCCAGATTACTATTTTTGACCTCAAGTGTACCGTGTATTTGTTATACTATTTATAATATGTCGTAACTTGCATATTACAGGAATATTTTTAACAATATTAACAGTATTGAATACTTTTACTTCAAACATTCAGTCAATCTTAAACTAAACTACCTCACCAGCCCGGTTTTACTCGATTTAGGGTCCCATAGCAAAATAAAAGTAAAAGACCTGTATTTAACCAAAGAAAAACCTCAAATGTGACGTACTCTTCTAAAAAGCACTAGTCGATTTTCAAGCTAATTCATAAATAAATCAGTTTCGTTATTGAGAGCCAACAATAAAGGTACCTTTTTAATGAGAACTACACAAACATTTCATAACATTGCTTTTCGCTGTCTATTTCGGTAAAAAACTATCAGTTTGATCTAATTCATTTTAGCAATTTTAAAATATAATTATGTTTTTCGAACAATATTCTAACAGATGTAAATAACAGACTAATATCAAAAGTTGCCTTTCTTTGAACTCCGTATATAAGCGATATTTTAACTTTTCATTTCGATCGAAGTACATTGTGGCGCCATCTAGGGCACTCATTTTGTACCACAGGGTAAGAAGTTGTGAAGATTAACTAGATGGCGTTACAATGTATGGCATGCAAAACTCAAGATTACAGACTTGTCTAGTGATAGAAAAATACTTTTTTATCGAATTCAAAGGAACGCAACTTAATATCAACAGTCCTTATTACTCACTCGTCTTGGTTAAGCATTTTGTTCATCACAAACAACCAGGCGGTTTACAAAGTACTATTGTACCTTCCTGTGGTACTCAGGCGTAGCATTCCCATAGTCTTGTAGATTGAACAAAGTAGATCTATTCGTCACCATATACTTCAAAAAGTCCTGTATATGTGTTAACACATGTTGTAGGGACTTTTCATCCAGCGCTGTATAAGCCAACATTGGACCCATTTTGGAGAAAAGCCGGAGCAAATGTATGGAACCATAAATTTGTGCCATAGGAGTATCGGGGTATTCCTGCAATATCTCACTATATTGAGGTCTTTCGAACTTATATAAGAGTTGAGATCCTAATGTAGCATTGAAGTACTCTTTGATACCTTCAGTAATATCTACTAAGACCGATTCCTTCGCTTGGTTATGTGTTTTGCTGGATTTCTTGAACGCTAGGTAGTTGTCAACTATTTGTTCAACCGTGAGCTTGGCCGGGAGGATGGCCAGTTTCTGCTGCCTTGTGATGACATCCCAGTCATCCACGAGCCAGACTTTCAGTTCTTCGGGGATTTTTATCTTCACTTCTACTTTAGCTAGGTATTGCTCTTCGGATTCGATTGATAGATCCAAACGGCCGCGTTTTTTCCTGTAAAATAAATCGTTTATTTAGTTATTGTCATGTATTTTAAAAACATTAACCAAGATTGATTGTTAATTATTATTCAAAATAAGCTTACTTATAGCCACAGCCACAGGCCACAGGCCAACCGAGGCGAAGACGTAGCTTACAATGGAGCGATCACCCATAAGATTAGGCACCTTAATTTGAATGTTATAGACTCCGGAAAGGAGTTCCACTCTAGCAGTGCACCCTTGGTTTATTTATTACACTTATAAAATGTATTAAATCGAATATCTGAGGATCTGAGGTAGGTTTTTTATATTTAATTATAACATACCTGAATTAGTTTTAGTTTTTTAAGGTTTCACTTTAAGCTAAATGTATACCCGATTAGTGTCTTGTACTTTTTATAGTAAATAAAGAGAGCAGAATCGAATAATATTTAGTGGCGTGGTCATAGACTTACTTGGGCTGGTCAGACCCGGAGTCGGCAGGCGTGTCTTTGCTGGAGGTCTTGCTGGCCTTGCCTGCTGCTGAAGTCTCTGCATCTTTGCCTTTAATGTGAAAATAAAAAATAAATATTGGGGGACACCTTACATATACTTTATAGGTAATTTCTTTGTTGTTTGATAGAGAAAAAGTTAAATTATTTAACTACAAACAGAACATTTTGTGACATGGAATTTTTTTAAGCTTGTATGTTTAAGTATTTTTATTCATAACTTGTGTAGGTTCATGTTAATAGAAACCATTGCTTATTCTTCATGCATATTTGCATAATACATATTGCTGGAATTAATCGTTTGATAACAGGAGGATGATCCTTGTGGCTCTTGTGGTCTGTTACCAATAGAGATGGGTAGTGAGTAAATACTCAAGAGTAAATATCGAGTAAATACTCAGTATTTACTCAAAATACCCGTATTTACTCGTTTTTACTCAAATTGGTGGGTATAAACTATTTAGCGTGCTGAAATGGAAATACAAATTAGAAATATTGGTGTATTTTGTTATCGGCTACTAAGTCAAGTAATCAAATTTATATGAATTTTATTTTAAAGACGTGCTCTCCATACATGTAACTATTTTTCACAAAAATAAAATTCAGAAATTACCAGTGTGTTAAACATCATTTGATAGGTCTTTAAAAATTAATTGAATGTTTCTAAAAAAGTTTTTTAATAATATGAACAGTTTTGGAATAAAACGATAATTAAGGGCGAAATAATGTTTATACCTTTATAACTTTCGAATTCGTTGTTGGAAAAATATCCAGAAACCGTCAAATTATTTCCCATATAACACAAAACACAAAACTAGTACTTTAAACGTCATCAGCTGAGCCATTTTTGAGTTTTCTTTAGAAAACCCTTAATAAAAGGTCGTAAGTGCCTCATGCCGTTAACTAGAACATCAATTTAATTTAAGTCTCATAATTTTACTGTAAATACCTGCTTTTTTAAAACAGAACTGCTAACTAAACATTATCACTATTTTTTTCTCACAATGATTACCTCTTTTTCGACAAACTAAGACTCCCATAAGCTTCTAATAATATAAATATCATTTAAACATGTCCACACAGTTAAAATAAACACGACTAAGTACTTAAATGTCATTTTTTAAATTATTTTTAGGCAACAGTTTCTACTCACCCAAATGAGTAAATACGAGTATTTACTCGGTGCTTTGAGTAAATTACGGGTAAATACTCAGTATTTACTCACCCCTACCCATCTCTAGTTACCAAGAGTACAATCGTGGGTGCTTCACCATACTATTAACATCCCACCGCGAGCTAGTAAGCTATGAGCTATCGGCTATAAAAACGAACAAAAGATAATCACTCCCGTGCAAATAAAAGAGACACGGCGATGTTTTTAGTTACTCGCCCAGCGGTGAGCTATCAATAGGTGGGACTAGTGCTTATAGCTAATCTTAATGGAGGAGCGGTGTCTCTTTTTTTCATGGCTAGGAAACTGGTTCTGTTGCACCAATACAGAAGAGACATATACATAGAGAGTGAGATAACTACGGAGCTACAGCTATTTTAACCTTGGCTAGTAGGCTTGGTCTAGTAGGATATTTAGCATACACCAGACAGATGGGACGGGGTGAAGGCATTTTAGAGTTTGAAAATGCAACTTGCTCAACGTCGGAGAAAAGGTAAAATAATATTAATTCATTGCATTCATCCCGTAAGTTACTGCATAAATTTTAAACATAATAATAACACTCATCTGAGAGGTCATTACTTAAAGCTGGAGAGTCATAGATCTCACAGTATCCCTTAGTGCGTTTTCACATTATATGATCCGATATCGGATGTCGGACCGATATTGGATTGGATAATGTGAAAACGCACTTATAAACACTTTTGAGCAACTCAGTGTCATAATGATCACTGGATACAGGCTATATCAGTTTTTTAACCGACAAGCTCGTCACGCCATCTCTGGCGAGGTCTGGTCTACGAGGGCGACGCCTTACAATTTGTGGTACCCAACGTGTGGCTATCTTGGCCCACAGGGCATCCAGCATCCAGCAGACGTGTCCGACGGGACATTTAAGCTTGGCGGCAGTTGCAGCTACGTCAGTTATTCCCGTTCTGGAGCGCAGTATTGTATTTCTAATGCGATCGGTTAATTTCACGCTCAAAATACTACGCTCCATGGCCTGCTGACAAACCTTGACTTTGGATTTTTGAGCTTTTGTCAAAGACCAAGTCTGTGCTCCGTAGGAAAGAATGGGGAGAATGCACATGTCCATGAGTTTTATTTTTAACAATATTGGAAGGTTTCCCTTCATGTGCTCCTTCATGGACCAAAAGCTCCTCCAGGCGTTTTCGATCCGCGGTTGAATAATAAATAATTAACATTTCCCCCATCTGTCTAGTGTATGGTTGTTAGATATAGCGGGGTACTACCAGCGGGGGTGGAGGCGCGGGACTCGTCGCGAGCCGCCTCGGACTTGCGGCCCTTGCTCGCTGCTGGGGAACAATGCACTGGTTAGTATTGTACAGGAGTTTGACTTCAAGCGGTAGAAAAAACATGCTGGGAATTGTGTTAAGAGTATAAAAATTGACATAAATCAATTGACAAATAGAACCATAAGAAAAATAATTTTAATAAAAAACCGGCCAAGAGCGTGTCGGGCCACGCTCAGTGTAGGGTTCCGTAGTTTTCCGTATTTTTCTCAAAAACTACTGAACCTATCAAGTTCAAAACAATTTTCCTAGAAAGTCTTTATAAAGTTCTACTTTTATGATTTTTTCATATTTTTTAAACATATATATGGTTGAAAAGTTAGAGGGGGGGGGACGCACTTTTTTTTCCTTTAGGAGCGATTATTTACGAAAATATTAATATTATCAAAAAACGATCTTAGTAAACCCTTATTAATTTTTTAATACCTATCCAACAATATATCACATGTTGGGGTTGGAATGAACCCTAATAAAACATTTTTTTCCATTTTTTATTCTTGCACTTTGTTGGCGTGATTGATATACATATTGGTACCAAATTTGAGCTTTCTAGTGCTAACGGTTACTGAGATTATCCGCAGACGGACGGACAGACGGACGGACAGACAGACATGGCGAAACTATAAGGGTTCCTAGTTGACTACGGAACCCTAAAAAGAAGGAGTTACGACATCAAAATTTTATCCAAAATAATTGATTTTGCTACTGCAAATCATCATCCTCCTTGCATTATCTTGGCATTTGCTACGGCTTATGGGAGTTTCTGGTTTGCTTTGACAACTAATCCCAAGATTTTGCCAATGTAAATAACTATATTCTAAATTGCTGTTAAGTCAGGCTAGCATACACAATATTTACACTTGCCATTTTACTGTTCAAAGCACAAAATAAAACATACCAGCTGGTGTGGCTGCCTCCTCTTTCCCAGGTGTGGCAGTGGCAGCTGTCTCAGATTTCCGGCCTTTTGCTGGGGCTGTAAATGACAATATTGTTAGAACTATTACAGATTTTAACCTTATAGAAAGCCATCATTTGAATTCTAGTACAAGGCGATAACTCTCTTGCTGCCTAGATTTTCCAATTAAATTTAAATCATAATGAAATGGATACACATTGAATTATATTTTCCACATATTCTTATATATGTAATTCCTAGCAAATATCTAACTAAATCGTAATTAAAATGAACCAACTATCATAAAATAACTCTTAACCACCTCTCAATTGGCTTAAGGTTTACCACTAATAAATCAAATAATTATCTTTAACCAGTTTTGATGACGTCACGTAGGATTAGTTAAGAATTAAAAAGCATAACAGAACTAATAGGTTGTGGCAACCAGCAACAAACAACACAAATTAGCTTACTTTTCTTGGTCTTCGCAGGCTGGGCTGAATGTGCTCGCTGCACCTCCTTCTGCCGCTGTACATTTGCCTCGTTATATTTTAAGACACGACTTTCCGGAACCCACTCGTCCCAACTGAAAAAGCCGTTTACAAAATGTTAGGTTATGTTATTCATCACAACTTACACAAGTAAAATAATTACTAAAATACGTACTTTTTATTCCATCCTGCATAATGTATGAGATAACGAACGTGTTTGTCCTTAGTAACGCTGCTTTTCAGACATTTTGCCTCGTAAATCAGAGGACCGTGAAAACACAATACTTTCTCACCTGAAAAACGGTAAATCTATATAATGTATATTGTTAATGGATGAAGCCCAGACTAACGTATAATACAAGGTATAGTTAATAGAATATTACGGATAAATAACACAATTTATACCTTCAGCAAACTTTTGCTTCGGTGCCATATTTATTTATTCACAATGAAAATAACACATCGAAGCAACATGAATCAATTGCAAATGGTATGCCAAAACAAGCTATATTTAAAATTAAGCTCTATGCACATGTAAGAAGGTTCGAATTATAGAATTTGCTAAATGTGACAGAAAAGTAAAATGGGGTCAACAGCACAAGCTAATATTCCGTTCCATTATAAGCAAAGCACGTTTCAGATACTATACACTCATAGCCGTCAAATAAGTGCGACGAGAAAATGCGCGAAATTCAAATTTTCTGTTTGACTAAACTGCTTAAGTTATACTTCCGTGGGTTCTGGCGGCGACTGAAATATGTCGACGGGCTAGCCCCATCCCATATGCATCTCATCATGTTAGTTTTTAGGGTTCCGTACCAAAAAGGTACAGAAGGAATCCTTATGGTGAAGCTCTGTCCGTCTGTCTGTCACATTTCTAAATATCTCGAGAACTACTTATGCTATCGACTTGAAATTTGGAATAGATATGAACATTGTTAACCTCTACCAGTTGAAGGTATTATTTTTTTAAATTGATTAATATTAATATTAATTATAGAAAATGGCCAATATGCAAGGGGGGCAAACTGTAAATGTCAAGTTACTACTAGGTCAAGTGGGGTATCGTTAGAAAGAGCTCAAACTGTAGACATTAAAACAATTTTTTTTTGTAGTGGAAAAAAAAGAATTATGAAGGAAAATGTAAAAAAAAATACTTTTATAGAGCGATCTATTGATTGTTTATCTTCTTCTTCTTCTTCAACCTAGCGTTTTCCCGGCCTCGCGCCAGGGTCCGCTTTCCTGCTCAGCCTTCTCCACTTTGCCCGGTCTTCGGCATCCTGAGGTGATTGTTTATATTATATAATAATCGCCTATAGCTGAACGATGGCTCAAAAATATGATATTTTAGGGAAACTTCAATTACCTAATATTTATTGTTTTATTAATATACCTAAATATCCTACCGTATGTCTACCGTGATTTTCCTACGGCTTCTGATAAAACTCATATCATATGGCTCGAACTCGTACTACTAGCTTAACTCGACCGTCTTAACTTTTGTATCGGTTATAATTACTCCATCGGCTGTCGCCAAACGGCTTATACAGTATCTTATACTTTTAAACGAGCAATTCTTGTATATTTATTTATTTATATATACCGACGATCTCGGAAACCGCTCTAACGATTTCACTGAAATTTATTATGTGGGGGTTTTCGGGGGTGAAAAATCGATCTAGCGTAGCCTTAGATCCCGGAAAACGCGAATTTTCGAGTTTTCATGAGTTTTTCTTTCGCGTTAGTAAACATAAAATATGGTCGTTAATTTCGCCGCGCGCGCATCGATTCCGCTTAGCTCAGTCGTACGAGGTCGGTCTAATGTACGCAGATAGATCGTTGGTGTCAGGGTTTCGAATCCCGGCCAGAAATTAAGTTTTTGTTTTTTGTCTTTTTTTTTGTTTTTGTATTTATAAGAGTTTTTTTTATCTAAAGATGTGATATATTAAAATAGAACCGAGCGAAGCTCGGTCGCCCAGATATTGTAAACTAACGAAAACTATTTACTGTAACCCGTAAATGTACAGGTGATACTGAGAAACTTTTACTATGGGATCAACCCCGAAATCACGAAAATATCTTCTGACAGTTTCATAGGTAGTTTTATTTTTAACCGTCGCCTCATATCTCAAGAAGGACGGTTATCAAGTCGTCTGTATGTTTTTATTTTTTTATTTTTTATTTTTTATGTTTGTTCCTCGATATCTCCGTCGTTACTGGACCGATTTTGAAATTATTTTTTTTGATTGAATGTATATGCATACAGATTGGTCCCATTTTTCTCAGAACCCAGTTCTGATGATGGGATCCTGGAGAAATCGAGGGAACTCCTCAAATCTGAAAGGCATACATATGGTTATTTTTGTGTTTTTAAAGGAACAGCATGCATTTAGGTACGGAACAGTGACATTTGGTGCAGTGGAACTGCTGATGATGGCCAGAACGGAACTCTTCAAATCTGAACGGCACGCTTATAGTGACTTTGGTATTTTTATACGAACAGCATGCACTTTCGTCCAGAACAGTGACATTTGGTGCAGTGGAATTTCTGATGATGGTCAGAACCGAACTCCTCAAATCTGAACGGCACGCTTATAGTGACTTTGGTATTTTTATAAGAACAGCATGCACTTTCATCCAGAACAGTGACATTTGGTGCAGTGGAACTGCTGATGATGGCCAGAACCAAACTCCTCAAATCTGAACGGCACGCTTATAGTGACTTTGCCATTTTTATAAGAACAGCATGCACTTTCGTCCAGAACAGTGACATTTGGTGCAGTGGAATTTCTGATGATGGTCAGAACCGAACTCCTCAAATCTGAACGGCACGCTTATAGTGACTGTGGTATTTTTATAAGAACAGCATGCACTTTCGTCCAGAACAGTGACATTTGGTGCAGTGGAACTGCTGATGATGGCCAGAACCAAACTCCTCAAACCTGAACGGCACACTCATAGTAACTTTGGTATTTTTGTAAGAAAAGCATGCATTTAAGTTCAGAACAGTGACATTTATTTAGTTATGTTTGTTAAGCATAAGTTTTGAAGTCAAAGTTTGTCAAGCTTCGATTTCTTATAATATAATAGGATTCATGAGGAATTGAGGAAACTCCTCAAACCTTAACGTTATACGTATATTCATTTGTGTTGCCATCTAATAATTAAAGCATTAAAAGCAGTTTAAAAAAATACTTACACATTTCTACATAATCCAACATTCGCAAGTAGCTTTCACCAGAACCCGAAAGGCGACGGTTTTTTTTTCTTAAAAATTATATAGTAAGTATTTCCTATGGGAGAGTAAATTTTTATTTCGCGTTTTGGGTGTTGGTCCCATAGTAAAAGTTGCTCTGTGTAACTTAAATATTAACAGGCTTCAGTAAATGGTTTTCGTTGGTTTACATACTGTATATAAATTTATTCAGGCAAAGCAGGGCAGGTTTTGTGGAGTAACGATCCCGCATACCTAATGTTACCAAGATATTTTATTTAGTGTTGCGTTTTCGAAGGACAAGGTGGATAATGATTTAACTTCCATCTAATCCTTCCCCTCTGTACCTGCACGCCCTGCCTCCTAGCACTCGTCGTAGCTATAAGAGAAAGGGTAAGTTATTACGGAACAATAATGACAATATCTGCTATTTTAGGAAATACCACCACCGGCTCACCACGCTACAAACACCAAACAACACAAACATAACATCGTCATTAGTCAGGTTTGACTAATGTGGTTTGTCGAACACACAATCATCGATAGTCCACGTGCCCTTGTTAAATCTAGCTATCAATTTACAAGTGCCAACTAACGTACACTGTCGTACTTACCATACCAACCTTGACACTGGCAAAATAGTCCCACCAATGGACTGAGGCCATTTAATTTTAAAAACTTAGTTGCTTCAAAGTAAGCTAATTACGTGGTATTAAAATAATTTGTCAGCGTAATTATAATTCTACTTCACATCTGCAAATTGTAATTACTATAACATATTGTTTATTGCCCATCATGGTGCTATCACTGACGTCAGGTCACATCAAATTAACCTTTGACTGGCCTATCGTCGCGATTAAATGGTTCGACAGATAGCCATGGCTATTCAAACAAATTACTTTATCATTATTGGGAACAAACTAGCCAAGTAGCCAGCTTATCGGTATTTTACAGGATACATTTCGGAGAGTGCCCTGAGGAACTGTACAACCTTGTTCCTCCGTCCCCATTTCACCTTAGGACCACCACACATGAGTACAATCCAGGTCTCTTTAAAGCAAAAGTAAATAGGTATCTCATAGGTAAGCGTGCTCCACCGTAGACCGCATCATCACTTACCATCAGGTGTGATCGTGGTCAAACGTCTACCTATTCATACAAGAAAAAAAGTAGCGTTTTGAATTTTTCTGATGATGGTGTGAATTGTGCCGCTTAAAATCGCATGAAAAAGGGAAAAATCTGTGCTACCGCACTTAATTTCGTCTCTGGAGGCTGTAGTCTAAACGGATTTTTTTTTTAAGTTTGGGAGTTGGAGTGTTTTTTTATCGCGAATGCTGGTGGCCTTGGTATCGTCGTGATGTACGGCTTTCAGTCTGGAGGTCGCACCTCAACCCCTGGACCCCCGGTTGCTGAGTTCCAACACTTCCTACCCGTCATTTGATATTGATGTACGCCAGATGCTTTTCTGTAAAGAAAAACAGCGCGATGAACCCGGACTTATTCCAATAAGGCCTAGCTCACCCTCTGCATGGGATGATCAGATGGTAATACCTAATATAGTCACCTTATCGAAAACACTAGACTACTAGGCACGCCAAGTTTTAGGATAAGTTGCCAAGCAGACCCCAGGCTTCCCTGCTCCCTGCCAAATGCCGGAATAACGTAGGTACTTAGTACTTACCTAATTGTAGTGTAGGTATTAGCTACTAGCCGAAAAAATAACTACTTGTTATACGTACTTCTTCGTATACAGCAGTAATCAATGTAGATATAGGTTTGCAAAACAACATGAATTGTTAATATCATTGGTAGTTAAAGACGTCATAGGTCATAGGACCCATGAGTTTTCCATAAACATGGTCTGATAACATGATAAGAACCCCATCATCGCAAAACACATACAATCCGACTGTAAAATAATCCAGTTTAATATGAACTTGGTGTGCGTGGCAACTGTGTGAAATTGTGGATCAGGCAAGACTGGACAGTTTTAACAAAATGATATGTGTTTATGTGGTAAGCATTATGCAATTAAAAGTAGGTAAGTAAATTAGTAATAAGCCCTGAAAGACCTGTCCGCACTTGGTGTACCCAACTGGCGTGAAGTGGCGCAGGATAGGGCAGAGTGGCGATCTCTTGTGTCGGAGGCCAAGATCCTTTTTGGGTCGCTGAGCCAGTGAAGTAAGTAAGTAAGTAAGTAAATTAGTTTATAAAGTAAGTACTGTAAGCAGATGGCTGGCTGATCTGTGCGTTTCCTCAGAAACTTCCTGCCTCGCACCGGTAACTATTGAATTTATTAATCTGTGCTAAAACGCAGATTTTCTTTTCATACTTAATCGAGAGGAGAAAGCAACACAAATTCGTGATAATTTGATAGAGTCTAAGATAATGTATACCTAAGTCAAGCATAGAAAAATCCAGGCATCTCATTTTTTTACGCACATATACAAGTAAAAACGTCTAGAAGCATCCCTTACAAACACCCTGTGTGCAGAGCCAGCTATTACGTATTCGCGATATCTCTGCGGGTCAAAGGGTAACACGGAGATAAGTGCCATGCCACCATAAAAACTATGGTGGACCATAGCGACCATCATTCGGGCGCCGCTGGTCCGACGGTCGTATTCACAAGACAGGTATTTACTCTATTCCATTATTTAAAAAAAACTTTTATTTTTTTATGGGATCGGTCATCTTGCCAGTGGTAGTGAGTTTTTCATATTTTTTTTTTTAATTACATAAGAATTTATTATATTTTGCTTGATTAGTGTAGTAAATCACTAATTAACATAATGAAAGTGTTATTATATCTGGATACATCTGGACAAAATGTGAAAATGAAGTCGATCATTCGTCCAGTTTCGCTTTGCTCGTTCGTCTGTATGTACGTTCTTAACTGACAAAGGTGATAAAAGTCTTACATATATAGAGTAATAACTCGGCTGTACTAGTTTTATACAGTTCGATTTCTGTGAATTTTATTGAAAGTGTTCAATAGCGAAAATATAAAATGTGACAAGTGCAAGACACGCCATTATTAAAAAAAAAAAAATTCTTGTGAAGTTCTTGTGAAAAATTAACCAGTGCGTTAAAAAAAGATATTTTGGGCCGTAGGTACCTACACAAAATAAACTTGTTTTAGTGAAAAAAAAAAAACGTCTAATAGTTTGCTAAAGTAAAAGGTCCGCTACTTCAGATTCTTTGGAAAACTATTTATATAGTTTTTTTGTATTATTTATTAAAATAATAAAAAATAAAAATTGTAATAGATAATTCTCTTTTACATGTTATGTATTTATGAACTGTATTAACGCGGCGCGCGTTGATGTCGTTTAACACTTAAGTAGGTAGATACTATGTCTTAATTTAAATGCTACCTAAAAAACCCCTTGTTTTTGCTCGAATGTAACTTTGTGTGTCTTTAATAAAGCATGTCAGTCGCGGACGTTTAAAAGTATAAAAAATAGGATATTTTTCCGAAATTTTTTTGGCCATCATTATTTTTTTGGACCGAGGAAGTTCCGCAATCATGAGACTCGTCACCGTCGTAGCAACTGAGTCAAACCAAAGAAGATCGAGTATTATAGAAAGTTACTGTCGAAGTTAAATGTGTAATCACAGTGCATAGACTGCCATCTCTTGACACAGGCTTAAAACTTTTGAACCTCAGTTTTGACAATTGGGACCATATTTTAGCTTGATATGTGTTAAAATGTCAAATATTAATATTAGCGCCATCTAGCCGAGCGTACCCCAAAGTGTAATGCCATCTAGGCCACCGTACCTTTTTCTGTATGGTACTGAAGGTACCTACGTTTTTTTCTTAGACTTTATCTGTCTATACGGAGTTATATAATTGTCTTTGGTCCATCGAATTCTAAGGCACATTTGTACAGTGGTCAAACGAAATAAAATAAAATAATACCTTTTCAAGTTACATTATGAAATCGTACTATTTCCCGTAGACTTAAACATTTATAATTTAATTTCCAGCAAAATGGTAAAGCTTACCCCCGAGCAAGTCCAGTTCTGGAAGGACAATGGCTACATCAAGCTGTCGGGTATCTTCACCAAAGAGGAGCTGGAAGTCTTGTCCAAGGAGTACGACCGTCTGTTTTACCTAAAGAACAACCCTGGCATGGAGGCGGCTTGGCTCGGATCTGCTATGGAGAAGGCGACTAGCGGCGAGAACTATTCTGTAAGCAAAACTAATACTGTAATTTTTTAACAAAGAAACATATACTCTGTCAAACAAGTCTATCAGTAAATAAGAACAAAGAAAACTATAGGTATCCTTTTCTCTAACACCCTAAAGAAAAGGATGGATATAGTTTTCTTTGTTCTTATTTACTGACAGACTTGTTTGACAGACTATTTTTTTTTTGTTAGCCTACTGTAGTGTCCCACTGCTAGGCAAAGGCCTCCCCTCGCTTCTTCCACTCAACCCTGTCATGTGCGTAATTTTGCCAGCTTGGATAAAATGCGTTCAAGTCGTCCCGCCATCTCTTTTTCGGTCTGACAGACTATAGTTAAGAATTTTCCTACACAGTTGCTCATATAAGACAGCTAAAGTCGTAAAATGTAGGCGATAGAAAAATATCAAAGAAGGGCTATTGCTTGTGCTCTAGAATAGGAGAAAGAAAAATTAAAAATTAAAATTTGACCCACGACAAGGAAGAGACCCGAAGGTTTCGCTCTGGAGCCAGTGCAGCCAAAATAATTGTTGATCAGGTTAATTCAGATCCTGTTAAGACGCTGACAACACCCAATGACCTTGACGCTAGCGTACACTTTAGATATGTATAATTTTGTTATTGTAATTTTAATTAAAGACAACTAAGTGAATAATTGAACGTCATAGAACCGTTTAATGACGAACTCGAGACCAATCTTTGCAATTTTTTTTCTATCGAGCCGATTTCGTTAAATGGTGTATCGAGTACGGCTATGTTCATTGAAATATAATGAATAATAACATATAATTTACATGTTTTACTAAAACTAATAAGTAGTTTGTCTTTAAAAACTGCGCAAGTAACATCAATTTTGCGCAGTTGGGTGTTGTCAGCCCCTTAAGCTCTGATACCTTTAATAAAAATATATCAGTGCAATGGAGTTTGAGAGTACCACTTTCAGACTGGGGCCCATTTCACGAAGCTATAACTTACAATTTACAAGTGGTTGTCAATGTCTAATATGACAAGTTGGAAAGAGACTTCCGCTTGTAACTTTCAGTTTTGAGAAATGGGCCCGATGTAGAACCATCAAAAATAGAATAAAGCTAATTTTAAGTTCTTTGTCTGGTCCAGGTACACTCTGTCCACAACCTGCAGTACCACAGCTCGATCTTCGCCAACGCGCTGCACAACGAGAACCTGCTGGACGCCCTGGAAGGCGTCATAGGTACCGAAGACATCTTGCTCCACCACACTAAGGCTCACTACAAACCTCCCAGAGTGGGCGCCCCTTACCTCATGCACCAGGTAAGCCCTTTCTTCTGTCTAACTTTCATCATCATCATCATATCAGCGCTTTATCGCCCACTGCTGAGTATAGAGGCCTCTGAGCTAGCCTCATCCCGTTGTGACTACTTGTGACCCGCAAATTTCTGGATGTCGTCCGCCGAACGAGCCACCGGATACCAAGCGCTTCTCACATCTGTAGGCGGCCACCGTCCCGTTAACATTTTAGTGCATCTGCCATCACTATGCTTAGCAACATATCCCGCCCAACTCCATTTTAGTTCGGTAATGACTAATGACGAAAGCCACGTCTTGCATCTTGGTGCGACGACGGATCTCGGCATTCCTCACACGATCTTGAATCTTGATACCAAGCTCTACCTTATTCCTGGATATCTAAGAATGATTTACTTATGTCAGGACTGTAGTCAAAAAGTGCCTTTTCTGATATATGTAGGTACGTAGTTGGTACCTATTCAAATACATTGGTGCCTTTTTAGACACACGTTAGATTTACTTTAAATGCATCATTTAATGAGACAGAATTAAACTTATTAAGACACCCTGTATCACCATAATCTGGTACTGTAAATATATTTCCATAGTATCTAAGAAAAACATCCGCGATAATGATATTGTAAACAGCCTGTAATAAAGGTCACGATAACAAGATCGATGTTATTTAATTGTCGACAAATTATTATACAAATAATTATTTGAGTTTATTATGTAATTAATGTAATCATAAACAAGCATACACATGTTACAAATAATATGTCAGATACAAATTAGCTTCTATAAGAAAAATAAGATCAGAGGTATATGACGTCCCTTTAAAAGCCAACTTTAAGATTAGGCATTCTACGGCTCATTACACATTAACAGGCTGTGTGTGAAATTGAGAAAAGTATAACTACTAGGGTACCAACTGTAAGTTTTAAAGACTACGAACTATAGAAATGTTCACAAATGAATGAACTAGCATTGCCTAGTGTTTCTGTCAGAAACGGAATTTTTAATTACTTATCCACTTTTCACGCAGTTTTTTTACCGAGCCACCGTTCCCTCTTTTGACCCTTACAGTAGCTAAACAGACGATTAATAGTATTGATAGGTAAGTACAGTGAGCTGCAAAATTGCATGGAGAAATTATAAATGAATTTAATATTTAACGATAAATTCGCCATGCACTTTTGCAGCTGATAGTACATGAGAATGCCCAAGCAACAGTTTTTCAATTTCTCTCTTCTGCACAGGACTACCACTACTTCCCGTTCAAGAAGCACTCCATGGTAGCCGCCTTCATCCACATTGACAAAGCCGACCCTGAGAACGGAGGTCTCTGCATCTACCCTGGCTCACACAAACTCGGACCTCTTGAGGACGTCGGCACACTTGAGAAGGGAGACCGCTACCATTATGTAGACCCTGTAAGTATTAACCTCCTTCATGGCGTAATTTCATTAGTCGGTAACTCGTTCGGTATACAGCATACGGGGAGTCCCCGCAGGCGAGATAACAACCGATGAAAGTGGTGCAATTTGATTGGTCGTTATGCAGCATACGGAGACTCCCCGCCAGGCGAGATAACAACCAATGAAAGTTACAATTACTATTTAGTTTCCCCCAATGCGGGCCCTGTGGCACGCGTTCCAGGAATCTCTCGTACTCGACTCGACTAATGAAATTGCGCCATCATAGTCTTCATATATATTTCTATGACTGAAAGTGACAGTCTCTCCATCTTCAAACTATTAACACGTATAAGATAATAGCACTCTTAAGAAGGGGACCGCTAATATTTCGTAAAGCCTGTAATTTTTGGATTATCAACTGTTTTGTCCTGAGTGTCCTGATTCTAAAGTTTGGCTTTGCCACTTTAAGAAGTACTTAGCTTGAAGAGTCCAGTCACCTGCAATAATATGGTTGTACGACTTGTACGCTTGTAAAAGCAAACTACTTACTGTAATGTGTAAACATCGAAACCCAGCTATGATTTTTAATCAGAAAGCCTGTAAAGCCCACTTTGAGAACAAACAGCTCCCTAGTGTTGCCAGGCCAAAAAACTCCAAACTCGGCCATCCTGACCAAACCTTCGTCCCCAATAACTTATTCCTTCTTCACAGCAAAAAATATGCCGTATAACATCCACTTATTTTAACACAATTTTTGTATATCCACAGAAAAAATACCCCATCGAGAAAGCCACCCCAGTACACGCTGAAGCCGGAGACGTAGTCATCTTCTCCTACCTAACCCTCCACGGCAGCTACCGCAACCTGTCCGACCGCCCCCGCCGCATGTACCTTATCCAGCTTATGTCTGCCCATGATGAGCCCTTGGACCCCAACGTGCACAAGAGCTTGGGGCAAGGCTGGGTGCTCAGAGGCAAGAACGACTATAAGAAGGCTGATATGGCCGAGCGGTTCCTGCACTGATTGTTGACGTTATTGTTAATCAACTTATTGTTATTGTTAAGAGTAAGATTAAACGAGGTTAAATCAATTGTTTATTTATTTTTGACGTTTTATTTCCACGGTAGTATTTGCCACACACGTTAAGTAGGTAGGTACATGTATGCATCAGGCATACATCCTATGTTGTATGTTGCAGAGGAAAGTTAAAATAAATGAGGGCAGGCTGTGTCAAGGAAGGATACAGCCGCTTTCGTTAACACTCCAGGATTAAAGAATGAAACTTAAAAAGAGTTAAAATTAATATTGACTTCAGTTAACGCGATAGGATCACTTACCTATATCGCGTATAATCCGTTCCCATAATTCGTTGTCGGGATGTGTTGTAAATTAATTATACGCGATGTCAAGAGGTAAGATTGTCAAGCAGTCTCCGTATGTTTTATTCAGTATATACCTACATTACTAGAAAAGGGTTTACACTCCATACGATGAATCTTAACGATATGAAGAAAACGAACTTAATCCTAGTAACCTTTAACCTCAGAGTTGAAAATCCAGAATTTCAAATGGCAGTCATTTCCATAAGAAATAGTGCCTACTCAAATTTTTAGCCTTTTGGAATTATTAGTTGCCAATCCAACCTCAGGCTCCCCTGCAGCCAAGATGAAAAGAAACATGTCAGTTGTATAAAAAGGAAAATATGTAGGCTATGGGCCTAGCATACCATTTTAATAGTTTGTTACTTGCCAAGTACCTACATTTTGAGCTCAATAATCGTGAGTATCAATATTTGGAAGTGTTTTATATTAAGGATTTATCTATAGCCCCTCTATACAATAATCAAAGTTACATATTATAATTATAACGCCTACAGAAAGTTAAACCAAAAGTTATTACATTGCTATATGAGCTATTTAAAAATACAAGGAGCTAATACTAAAGCCAAGCCTCTTGTTATTCCGGTTTTATAAGGATTACTTTGTGACTTTGCTCTTGCCGAGCCGAGCCCACCTAACATAAATGACACACCCACTGAAGCAGCATTCAACTATTAAAAATACCAAATATGGTCCTGACGTGCACCGTGTGTGCGATGCAAGAAATTTGGAAAAAATAAATTCAATCTCTTTAGATTTGCTTCTGTCTCTAAAAGTTTTTGAGGTCGGGCCAATCATGTTTATTGAAACCGAATGAGTTTAGTCATGGCCAATGGCCACAGACTAGCTGCGAGTCAATTTCTGGCTGGTAGACTTCCTAGACGATACCCAGTCAAGTCATCAATAAACCTTTTTTCAGAGACTCACTGGATCGGCTGGATATCTTAGCTCAAACCCGCGCGTTACGAGTGGAAGAAGAGAAAAGACATTTGCTCCGCAATTACCTATTTTGAAAGTTTACTGTTTTGTTGTTTAGTAGCCTGTGTGGTGACGGGTTAAGAATTTCACCATCCCCTTTCTTCCCGTGGGTGTCGTAGAAGGCGACTATGGGATGTGGGTCATGTGGGTTAAATTGTGGCGTAGGCGAGAGGCTGGCAACCTGTCACTGCAATGTCACAGTTTCGTTTTCTTTCAACCCCTTATTTGCCAAGAGTGGCACTGAAGCTTTAGTAGTTTCATGTGTTCTGCCTACCCCTTTATGGGATACAGGCGTGATTGTATGTATGTTGTATGTATTTACTGTTTTGTTAGCTAGTTACCTATCGTCACTACTTTAAAAAAAACTTGTATCTTCGTCTGTCAATGAAAAGAAAATTGTAGTAAGTATGTATGGAATGCATATAGACTTACTGCGTTTTAACTTTGAGGAACAGCGTGAGATACGAGATTTTTTTAAAGTAGTGACGCTATGTCCTACAGATCATCATTCGTAGGGTAGAATTCAAGAAATCAAATACAGACAGTAAATAAGTTAACATCACCGCGCCATGTCACGAGTCGTGATTAAATAAGTCAAATACAATTTTGTGTTTAAACAATTGAATAGTTATCTTATCTAACTGCCAAACTCCAGAATAACAATAACATGTTTTGATTTCAGAAGCAGAGCGAAATTACATCAGACGTCGGTCGTCGTTTATATTCGTACGATTCATGAAAAGCTGGGAAAATTAATAGTTATTTGTTATACAAGGGGGCAAAGTTGTATTTTAACGCCGAGTGTGGAATTGAAAAACGAGCAAGTGAAAGGTTTCTATAGTTGAACCACGAGCGAAGCGAGTGGTTCGAGAATAGAATCCTGAACTTGCGAGTTTTTTAACACACGAGAAGTAAAATACATTTTGCACCCGAGTGTAACACAAAACTTTTCCCCTCACTATTGCAAGGAAACTACAACGCAAAAAATGCGTTTATCACTGCTTCCAGTAGTTCCACAGGTGGTTAATCATCTTTATTACTAGATTCACCTACTTTCATCAATTTTAAAGCAGTTAATTTGACTTTATTCATGGTCAAATTACTTTACCCACTAGTGGATAAAATGCGTTTTTACCCGCTGGTATTAAAGGACAAAACACGTGTTTCCGAGCTGGTGAGGGGAAAAATAGTTTACCTACCAACACCTGCAATGACAACGAGTATAAGTCAATAGAAAATAATATCGTTCTAACTATGCCTAGATAAGTTACGTTTAAGCCAACTTATATATGTGTAAGTAATATAAAATAGATCAATTAAATACGAAATATGTAATACTTAGGAAGTAACTTATATTTTAATATTATTTGATTTATTTACTTGAATTACTATTACTACTTAGGAAAATAACTTAGATGGTGCTAAATACGATTTCACATGTATTTCGCCGGACATATAGGAGGGCATGATGTAAACTTATAACTACAAAAATAACTGTTTACACAGATATCAACCGGTACAACAACCTTCGCCCGCGCCAGTACCGCGGCGTCAGCTGAGCGCGATCGACGCCATATTTGTTATTTAAAACTTTTTAATTTTTACTTATTAAAAATGTCGCACCAAGGACCTGCGTTCGATGTGAACGCGATGACGTTGACGCGATGGGTGCTTGCACAGCAGAGGACGGCACCTTCGGCCACGGGGGATCTCACACAGCTGCTCAACTCCATTCAGACGGCGGTCAAGGCCATTCAGTCGGCTGTCAGGAAAGCCGGTATTGCTAAATTGTTAGTATGATTTTTCACTTATTAATACAAATATTAAATATTAGAGGAAATTATTAGTACCAATATTTACCTACCTATGAGAGGAAAATCTACTTGTTTTGATGACAAACCGTGACTAGACATTTTTTTGTGGAAAGGGAATGGTCGAAGGTGAACGATATTAATACCTATTTTAGTGAAGGACTATTATTTATTAATAAATAATGTTGTTGACAGACACACACCTCCAGCATCCGCTTTGTTATCATTTTCGATAGTTAATTAGGTACTCTATATAATGAAGTACGAGTGTAATGAACTGATAAACTTGAGAGTTATCTGTGTTTAAGAAAACTTTTCAGGAGTAAGGGTTATTTATGTTATGAATTCATAATAATATCACAGAATATATAATAGTTGACTAAACTAAGTGAGTGGGTATACTTATAACATTTATAACTAAGTAATTATTTTTATATATTCTGTGTACCTACCAACCTACCAGCATTTATATGCTTTGCAAGAAAGTTGCGTCTGGTGTGCGAGAGTTCAAACATCTGATCAAGATTGTTGTTGTAGGCGTCCATAGGTTGCGGTGACTGCTTTCCATCATGCGGGCCGTATACCTGTTTGCCACCGACGTGACAAGACGGTTGTTCTTTAGTGTCCAGTCCGTGCCAGGTGCACAGAGGAGTCCCACAGGGATCTATTTTGGGCCCTCTGCTGTTCATCCTGTACAGTAGCGACATCGTCAGTTGTATAAAATATTGCAGATACCAGCTCTACGCCGATGATTTGCAGATTTTTCTATCTTTTCACCCAAATGAAATTTCTACAGCAGTCGATAAGGTCAACGATGATTTAAAAAGATTATCAGAATGGTCCACCACCAATTGTCTAGTCTTGAATCCATTGAAATCGAAATTTATGGTTCTCGGGTCTGTAAATCAGACAAGGACGATCATTAGTAAGCATCCAAAAATCATTATAAATGACGTGGCCGTTGATCGTGTCGATGAGGCCCGTGATCTGGGAGTACTCTTTGACACCAATCTACGTTTTGAAAGCCATGTAATGGAAACTGTCCGGAATTGTCTGTATCATCTAAAAGTTTTATACAATTTCCGTGACCTACTTAGTGTACAACTTCGAATGAAACTCTGTGAGTCCCTAGTTTTATCCAAACTTAATTATGGCCTTACTGCTTATGGCACATGTCTTTTTGCTCGTTCACAGCGTCTCATTCAAAGAGTTCAAAACGCGTGCGCTAGGTATTGCTTTAAAATTCCTCCCCGGACACATGTTACACCTTACCTAAACAACTCGGATCTTCTAAAAATGATGGCTCGTCAAGATCTTATGTTCGCATGCTTACTCTTTGATACGATTCAGACGAAACTGCCGTCTCACTTGTTCAATAAACTTGTATGGCTTTCTAACAACCATCACCAACCTAGAACGTCACGAGCGGCCATGTTACAAATCCCTAAACACAAGCTTGCTGCATTTAGAGGGAGTTTCCGCTATCGTGCATCAAAATGTTGGAACAACATTCCTCCACCAATCCGTAAACTAAAAAATAAATCCAATTTTAAAATGAAATATCGAATATACCTCTTAAACCTTCAAAAACTTCAAGGCTGAATCTCCCTCCAAATTTAAATAACATACTACTTTAAATTTGTATTAAGAATGTATATCAAAATATACACAAATGCTACAGAGAAGGATATTGCTACATCTCGGCACATAACTACACATAACTTCACATACACACACATACACACATAGTGAACATATATTGAAGTTCAGGAATTAAGGCTTAAGTGTTGAAGTCTTCTTTTTCTTTGTAAGGTCCTGGCAGAATATCAGCGATGTGGCTTGCCGCATCATAATGCTGAGCCAGCGCCTGTTCTCTGCCACGACACATGGTTTTGAAAATTTGTATTCTTTTAAAAATGTAACTAAGTAATTAGCTTTTAATTTCTATTTTAAGATACATGCCTTTTATCTTTTGTTTATCTACCATGTATGTTGTAGGAATGAATAAAGTTCTTATCTATCTATCTATCTATCTACGTGGTATAAAAAAAATACTTTAGTTTTCGCATTTTATTTAAGAGAGTGCACAAATTCTCCAGGTAGGTACTCGTACGTTACTGCAGTATCTGTATAAGCAATTAATTATGCATTGAAATTAATTCATTAAAGTACAGTCAGCCAAAATAGTACATTACGATACAAGTGCGTAAAAAAGGAAGTTCGAAACGAGTGGCGATAAATTAAAACACGACCGAAGGGAGTGTTTTAAATCGACACGAGTTACGAATTTCCTTTTCGCACGTGTATCGTAACGACGTTTTTCAGTACAGATGAGCTTCCGAAGTTTCGACCTGGTATGTAATGAACCACTTCTCGCACTAGTGCGTAAAAAAAGCACCATCTGTACTGAAAAATAGTTTATCACTTTTCGACCTTATGTGTTTGAAATAGAGTCGAAAAGTGGTAAACCACTTTCTTGAGTTTCTTGGCTGACTGTACAGCGGGGCAAATATCGACTGGGGGACAATTATAAATGATCTATTTTTATATTGATTTAGACTAACACGATTTGCACTCATAATTTTAGAACAAAACGGGACTTAATCGCGTAAACACTTACATTTATATTAGGCCCGACGTTTCGAACATCACATTATGTTCGTGGTCACGGGTAGACTGGCGAGGAATTGCATCAACATCTTCTAGCCGCGCGAGTTTCTCGAACTACCCGCACTTGTTCTTGATTATTCACTTTTGCGCTAGGGTTGTCACTTTGCCTACACACAACACTCACGACATCAGCCGGTGTGTCCCTCGGTGTTTTTTCACGCTTACATTTGCTAATCACTGGATTCCACGAAGAAGAAATTCCCTGTCCCTCATTTTGGTTAAAATTTCGATGCTTCCTAATTTCAATCGCTTCACGTACTTTTCTGCTGTAGAACAGACGTTCCGTTGATAGAATTTTGGGACTATGGAGCTCGATCCAGTGGTTTGGTCCCGACTGTAGCAGATGTTCAGCTAGCTATGTGATGTTCGAAACGTCGGGCCAAATATAAATGTAAGTGTTTACGCGATTAAGTCCCGTTTTGTTCTAAAATTATGATCTATTTTTTCCATTATTACACTATTAAGTTGAGTTCCACATGTATCCACTGAACACGCGTGCCATATTTAACCAGTGGACACTCAATTTAATAATACAATCATTGTAAAACATGAAAAAAAATCGATCACTTTCATTTGTGCTGTGCCCCAGTCGAAATTACCCCGCTGTACCTTATTTCATATGTTACCAACGTAGACGTAACGTAGGAATTAATTGTTCTTAATTATCTATCTACGCTTCTCATCTATTATCTCATTATTACAATTTATTACTCCGATAATTGACTGAATAGGCAGTTGCACGATGAACACCGTCTATCTCTCTTTGGTCTCGCTTTTAGCTGTTTGTACATACGCACACTCCTCTTACGATAGAACAGGGAGAAGCTCTTAGTTTCTGTTTAGTGTCTGCGAAGCGACGTAGGTACTCGATACTTTTTTCTATTACGAATCAACTGTGGCGATTAACCCTAGTCACGACACCTGATGAAAAGACGTGGCCGTTGATCGTGTCGATGAGGCCCGTGATCTGGGAGTACTCTTTGACACCAATCTACGTTTTGAAAGCCATGTAATGGAAACTGTCCGGAATTGTCTGTATCATCTAAAAGTTTTATACAATTTCCGTGACCTACTTAGTGTACAACTTCGAATGAAACTCTGTGAGTCCCTAGTTTTATCCAAACTTAATTATGGCCTTACTGCTTATGGCACATGTCTTTTTGCTCGTTCACAGCGTCTCATTCAAAGAGTTCAAAACGCGTGCGCTAGGTATTGCTTTAAAATTCCTCCCCGGACACATGTTACACCTTACCTAAACAACTCGGATCTTCTAAAAATGATGGCTCGTCAAGATCTTATGTTCGCATGCTTACTCTTTGATACGATTCAGACGAAACTGCCGTCTCACTTGTTCAATAAACTTGTATGGCTTTCTAACAACCATCACCAACCTAGAACGTCACGAGCGGCCATGTTACAAATCCCTAAACACAAGCTTGCTGCATTTAGAGGGAGTTTCCGCTATCGTGCATCAAAATGTTGGAACAACATTCCTCCACCAATCCGTAAACTAAAAAATAAATCCAATTTTAAAATGAAATATCGAATATACCTCTTAAACCTTCAAAAACTTCAAGGCTGAATCTCCCTCCAAATTTAAATAACATACTACTTTAAATTTGTATTAAGAATGTATATCAAAATATACACAAATGCTACAGAGAAGGATATTGCTACATCTCGGCACATAACTACACATAACTTCACATACACACATAGTGAACATATATTGAAGTTCAGGAATTAAGGCTTAAGTGTTGAAGTCTTCTTTTTCTTTGTAAGGTCCTGGCAGAATATCAGCGATGTGGCTTGCCGCATCATAATGCTGA
The DNA here is from genome assembly GCF_023078275.1 of Leguminivora glycinivorella. Taxonomy (NCBI): domain Eukaryota; kingdom Metazoa; phylum Arthropoda; class Insecta; order Lepidoptera; family Tortricidae; genus Leguminivora; species Leguminivora glycinivorella. Next base: position 1,506,151 of record NC_062985.1, on the reverse strand, counting down.
GCCAGCGCCTGTTCTCTGCCACGACACATGGTTTTGAAAATTTGTATTCTTTTAAAAATGTAACTAAGTAATTAGCTTTTAATTTCTATTTTAAGATACATGCCTTTTATCTTTTGTTTATCTACCATGTATGTTGTAGGAATGAATAAAGTTCTTATCTATCTATCTATCTATCTACGTGGTATAAAAAAAATACTTTAGTTTTCGCATTTTATTTAAGAGAGTGCACAAATTCTCCAGGTAGGTACTCGTACGTTACTGCAGTATCTGTATAAGCAATTAATTATGCATTGAAATTAATTCATTAAAGTACAGTCAGCCAAAATAGTACATTACGATACAAGTGCGTAAAAAAGGAAGTTCGAAACGAGTGGCGATAAATTAAAACACGACCGAAGGGAGTGTTTTAAATCGACACGAGTTACGAATTTCCTTTTCGCACGTGTATCGTAACGACGTTTTTCAGTACAGATGAGCTTCCGAAGTTTCGACCTGGTATGTAATGAACCACTTCTCGCACTAGTGCGTAAAAAAAGCACCATCTGTACTGAAAAATAGTTTATCACTTTTCGACCTTATGTGTTTGAAATAGAGTCGAAAAGTGGTAAACCACTTTCTTGAGTTTCTTGGCTGACTGTACAGCGGGGCAAATATCGACTGGGGGACAATTATAAATGATCTATTTTTATATTGATTTAGACTAACACGATTTGCACTCATAATTTTAGAACAAAACGGGACTTAATCGCGTAAACACTTACATTTATATTAGGCCCGACGTTTCGAACATCACATTATGTTCGTGGTCACGGGTAGACTGGCGAGGAATTGCATCAACATCTTCTAGCCGCGCGAGTTTCTCGAACTACCCGCACTTGTTCTTGATTATTCACTTTTGCGCTAGGGTTGTCACTTTGCCTACACACAACACTCACGACATCAGCCGGTGTGTCCCTCGGTGTTTTTTCACGCTTACATTTGCTAATCACTGGATTCCACGAAGAAGAAATTCCCTGTCCCTCATTTTGGTTAAAATTTCGATGCTTCCTAATTTCAATCGCTTCACGTACTTTTCTGCTGTAGAACAGACGTTCCGTTGATAGAATTTTGGGACTATGGAGCTCGATCCAGTGGTTTGGTCCCGACTGTAGCAGATGTTCAGCTAGCTATGTGATGTTCGAAACGTCGGGCCAAATATAAATGTAAGTGTTTACGCGATTAAGTCCCGTTTTGTTCTAAAATTATGATCTATTTTTTCCATTATTACACTATTAAGTTGAGTTCCACATGTATCCACTGAACACGCGGGCCATATTTAACCAGTGGACACTCAATTTAATAATACAATCATTGTAAAACATGGAAAAAAATCGATCACTTTCATTTGTGCTGTGCCCCAGTCGAAATTACCCCGCTGTACCTTATTTCATATGTTACCAACGTAGACGTAACGTAGGAATTAATTGTTCTTAATTATCTATCTACGCTTCTCATCTATTATCTCATTATTACAATTTATTACTCCGATAATTGACTGAATAGGCAGTTGCACGATGAACACCGTCTATCTCTCTTTGGTCTCGCTTTTAGCTGTTTGTACATACGCACACTCCTCTTACGATAGAACAGGGAGAAGCTCTTAGTTTCTGTTTAGTGTCTGCGAAGCGACGTAGGTACTCGATACTTTTTTCTATTACGAATTAACTGTGGCGATTAACCCTAGTCACGACACCTGATGAAAAGTCAAGACAGAGCGTAAGATGGAACTCACCGGATAATTAAAGAGACTGAACCCACTGAACCCACCAGTGCACTGGTGATACATTTGTGATTGTTCCCAGGCATGGCATCTCTGGAGACACGAACGTGCAAGGCGAGCAGGTCAAGAAGCTGGACGTGCTGTCCAATGACCTGTTCATCAACATGCTCAAGTCTTCCTTCACCACCTGTCTTCTGGTGTCCGAGGAGAACGACACCGTTATCCAGGTACGTCGCTCTGAACATCATCAAACTTTAATTTTCTTCTTTTTTTTTAATTATAAATGGGCCTAGGTACTCTTGACCACAGACTAGCCAAAGGCAAAGACGTGGCCTACGATGGAGTGAGCTCGCCCAGAAGATGCCTGCTCACTCTTGATTTGAAGGTTGCCGGGTTATATGAGCTCGGAAATATAGCCATCGGCAAGGAATTCCACTCCTTGGCAGTGCGCATAAGAAAAGGAGAAGCAAAGCGCTTCGTGCGGATTTGTGGAATATCCACCAAGTAAGGATGGAGACCGTTGGATGTCTTCTTTGCTTTATGCCGATACTAGCATTTGCTCGCGGCTTCGCTTGCGTTAAATTCGAAAATTGTGGAATGCTCCATACAATCTTTCACCCCCTATTTTAGAGAAGTGGGGGGTCAGAAAGAGCCAAAAAGTAGCCTATGTCACTCCCCATCTCTTAAACTATCTCCACTTAAAAAATCACGTTAACTCTTCGCTCCGTTTTGCCGTGAAAGACTGACAAACACACATACTTTCCCATTTATAATATTAGTATGGATTTTGCCACGGCTTATGAGAACATAAGGTCCGAATGTGTGAATGCATTTACGAAAAGAGACGTAAATATCGATCCATATTTCGTGCACAAGTTACGCGACCAGCCGACCACCGATTGAAAGCGCTTCTTGCATTAATGATTTCAGCATTTCCAACACAACCTTCTGCGGATCCTTACAAGATCTTGTTTAATCCAGAAATCTCTGGTTTATGTGTACAGGTGGAAACAGAGCGTCACGGGAAATACATCGTGTGCTTCGATCCTCTGGACGGGTCGTCCAACATCGACTGTTTGGTGTCCGTCGGTTCTATCTTTGCCATTTACAAGTAAGTCACCAACTCATTTTTTTTTTATACCACGTCGGTGGCAAACAGGTATACGGTCCACCTGATGGAAAGCGGTCACCGTAACCTACGGACGCCTGCAACTCAAGGGGTGTCACATGCGCGTTGCCGACCCATTAAAAACTTGTACACTCCTTTTTTGAAGAACCCCATACTGTAGTTCATCGGGAATACCTCTATACAGGCTTATTTCCATACCACCAGGGTCACCAAATGAAAGATGGCGGTCTGGATCCAAAACGCCGACCTATCCAAAGCAGCCCGCGTTTTGTTGTGCTGCCGTTCAGAACGGACCGCGATGGTCATAAACACCCGGATTTAAGTGGTGATCCCTGTCTTAGGGCTTCCTATGGTCATCATCATCCTCCTTGCGTTATCCCGACATCTGCCACGGCTCATGGGAGCTGGGGGTCCGCTTTGACAACTAATCCCAAGATTTGGCGTAGGCACTAGTTTTACGAAAGCGACTGCCATCTGACCTTCTAACCCGAAGGGTAACTAGGCCTTCACCGAAAAGCAACTGGCAAATATCAAATGACATTTCGCACATGAAAAACTCACTGGTACGAGCCGGGGTTCGAAGTTCGAACCCGCGACCTCCGGATCGAAAGTCGCACGCTCTTACCGCCACCAGGGTGTCCTATGGTATCTACTATTATTCCGTCCATCTCTTTGGTTTCGTTTTATGTCACGTAACATTTTTTTTAAAGCGTCTGCCGTCTGACCTGCCAATTCTAAGAGAAAACTCTGACTGAGGATTCTAGAGGCTTCTGGTTCACGAAGCCCCACCATCAGCATGTATGAGATCTCATAATGTTGATTCTTCGTTATTTCAGGAAACAATCAGACGGCGAGCCATCAGTGTCCGACGCCCTTCGCCCCGGCAGAGAGCTCGTGGCGGCAGGCTATGCTTTATACGGCTCTGCTACCATGATGGTGCTATCTCTTGGTACTGGCAGAGGAGCACATGGCTTCATGTACGATCCTAGCATTGGGGAGTTCATCCTGACTGATCCTAATATGAAGATTCCGGAGAAGGGGAATATATATTCTTTAAATGAAGGTAAGTCCCTTCAGTCTTTAGTGCCTTAGCCTTCTTACGGGTCGGTTGCCTTGATGGTCCTATCTCTTGGTGCTGACAAAGTAGGACAAAGTTTCATGTACGATCCCAAAATTGGTGAATGAATTCATTCTGACTGATTCTGGCATGGAGTTCCCAGAGAAGGGCCGTCAATGAACGACCGTCCATGCTAAAGCATGCATGATGCATGATGGTTTCTGCAATAAACGTTTTTCTATTCTATTCTATTCTAAAGTCACCAGCAAAATTTTCAGCTGCTGTTTAAGAGCACCAAGTTGGCGCAAAATTACGAAAGTCAGTGAGTTTTCACGAGCACTGGATCACTTGTTATCTCTCGTACCCAACATTTCTTGGTGTCACATCCTTATCCAGTTGATTTGAGCTGATTTGTCACTTTCCACCATGACATTATTATCTACTGTCTTGAAAAATCTCGTCCAAGGACTTACTTAAAAAATATCCACACTTTTCAGGTTACGCCGCGGAATGGGAGCCAGGCCTAAAGAAGTACGTAGAAGAGAAGAAGAACCCGAGCAGCGGGAAGGCATACGGCGCGCGCTACGTCGGCTCCATGGTGGCTGACGTGCACCGCACCATCAAGTATGGCGGCATCTTCATGTATCCTGCCACCAAGTCCGCTCCCAATGGAAAGGTACTCATGTTTCCGTCTTTGTCACTCCCACATAGTAAGACATGCTGACGAATGGGAGCAAGGTTTAAAGAAGACGGTTCCATGGTGGCTGACGTGCACCGCATCATCAAGTATGGAGGCATCTTCATGTATCCTGCCACCAAGTCCGCTCCCAATGGAAAGGTACTCATGTTTCCGTCTCTGTTACTCAAACATAGTAAGATTAGTAAGACATGCTGACGAATGGGAGCAAGGTTTAAAGAAGACGGTTCCATGGTGGCTGACGTGCACCGCATCATCAAGTATGGAGGCATCTTCATGTATCCTGCCACCAAGTCCGCTCCCAATGGAAAGGTACTCATGTTTCCGTCTCTGTTACTCAAACATAGTAAGACATGCTGACGAATGGGAGCAAGGTTTAAAGAAGACGGTTCCATGGTGGCTGATGTCCATCACATCATCAAGTATGGAGGCATCTTCATGTATCCTGCCACCAAGTCCGCTCCCAATGGAAAGGTACTCATGTTTCCGTCTCTGTTACTCAAACATAGTAAGACATGCTGACGAATGGGAGCAAGGTTTAAAGAAGACGGTTCCATGGTGGCTGACGTCCATCACATCATCAAGTATGGAGGCATCTTCATGTATCCTGCCACCAAGTCCGCTCCCAATGGAAAGGTACTCATGTTTCCGTCTCTGTTACTCAAACATAGTAAGACATGCTGACGAATGGGAGCAAGGTTTAAAGAAGACGGTCCCTTGGTGGCTGATGTCCATAGCAGATAATTTCTTTTTGCCACTTTTATGAAATGTGATATTTTTGAAAAAAATAATATGCTATTTCTACTCAAAATTACTAGCTTTTTCAATCCTAGTAATAAAACAAATTATCCCATACGATTTTTCTTATTTTGTTACCATTTTCCATACATGTTGTATGGGGTAACAAAAGAGGAAAGTAACAAAAATGTATGGAAATTCTGGGACACTTTCTGTCTCCTGATTGATTCAATTGAAATTAGATTGAAAGTACTCGTGATTCTGAGTACAATTGACCTAAAATTCCCTAAAACAATAAAAATTAAAAAATGGCAAAAAAAAGAAATGCTTAGCAGCATCAACTATGCAGGCATTTTCATGTATCCTGCCACCAAGTCCGCTCCCAATGGAAGGGTAACTTCTTCATTGTTGTGGTCATCGTCTTTCCGTCTTTGTCACTGACGAAGCAGGGTTATGCCGCAAAATTGCAGTTAGTTGTAAAGAAGCCCCAGCAGAGATATCCGGTGCTCCTATTCACCAAACAGAAACAGAATAAAAAAAAAAGTACTCCTGAGCCGATATCAGGTTTTATGGCCCGGCCACGACATTGGTCTTAGCGCGACAGCGGTGAGCGGCAGCCATATGTGCGAATGAAAAGTCCTATCGCTGTGTCTCGCTCCAATGTATAGCCGCCACTCACCGCTGTCGCGCTTAGACCAATGTCGTGGCCGGGCCGTTAGCCATGGAATTATCCTGGTCACCTTTAAACCGCTCCTAAGTATCAGTCGCTTCATAGGAATCAGTCACGGTGACAGACACAATAACAAAATGGAAACATTAGATCATCTATTGACATGATAGTTTTATCTATCATTGTGACTATCGATCTTGTTAGATGATAAGACGCAGACTAATATAAACAAAGTACTTCCGTGATCAGATAAGGCGCACGTTATTTGATTTTAAACTAGGTATAACTACATTACCACAAGTTAATTTGAACAATTGTTGATTCTTCGTGTTTTTACAGAAACGTTCGTATTTGTCATGCTAGTTTAGTCAGACAGTACGTCTTGTCATGAGACTGACTGAAATAGCATGACACGTTCGTAGGTTTCCGCAAACGAAGGAAAATCTTTTCGCACCACATCTGTACTAACAAATTAACTATGCAATATGCATCCATGATCTGATTTGTAATATCACTTTTTGCAGCCTTCGAAGACTAAAATATATAATTGCTGGTAATAAAAAAAAAAATGTTTTTTTTTTTTTTTTTAATTATAAATGGGCTTACTCTTGACCACAGACTAGCCAAAGGCAAAGAAGTGGCCTACGATGGAGTGAGCTCGCCCAGAAGATGCCTGTTCACTCTTGAATAAATAATAATATATTGTAAATATATAATTGTTCACCCTAACCTTGTTTCACTGCTAATACATACTCGCATTTATCTATACTAATCTATACTAATATTATAAATGGGAAAGTGTGTGTGTCTGTTTGTTTGTCCCTCCTTCACGGCAAAACGGAGCGACGAATTGTCGTGATTTTTTAAGTGGACATAGTTGAAGAGATGGAGAGTGACATAGGCTACTTTTGTCTCTTTCTAATGCGAGCGAAGCCGCGGGCAAATGCTAGTCAGGATATATTTTTTTTAGAACTTAAAACGGCGTTTTGGTAATGTACCAACTTTTGTCTCAATTTAACTCACAACATCATCATTAAATCATAAATCAATTATTGCATGACCATGTACCTACTTAGTTGAAAAATAAATTAATAGTTTAAAAAACACTATAAAACACGCTTTTATAAATGCACGTAAAAGCCAAAAATAAATTATGGATCGTTCAAGTTGTCTCTATTTGTGAGCTGAAGTTTAAAAACTATGTGCTTTTAATTATAATATTTGATTGTAAAAGCGTGGGGCGCTGGAACAGAAAAGACTTTTTGTATAACCACAGCATATATAAGTATAACTTGCTGATAAATCAAATTATGCTATGTTACGGGAAGGAGGTTACACAGATTGACGCGCTAACTGGAGTTGCAGCATGACTAGGTTCTACATTAAACAGTCAAATCAATTAAAAGTCAGTGTTCAAAGTGGGTACCAGTTTGTCGAACTCAGACAAAATATGCGCTAGTAGCGAGGAGAGTCGACAGTCACCGACACTTAGAACGCCGCTTTTTTCCGGTAATCAAAGTACAAAAGGGGAAAGTGTCTACAGTGACAGGATGCAGAGTTCTTGTTCGTGGACGAGATATCTTTGGTTCTCTTTGATAACCCTTAGGCGGCATATGTAAACGTTATGTTCTTATGCAACTTCATTCGCCAGGAAGTTCGAATTAGTATTTGTTTACAAGAAAGTCTTTCCTGTTCCAGCGCCCCACGCTTTTACAATCAAATATTATAATTAAAAGCACATAGTTTTTAAACTTCAGCTCACAAATAGAGACAACTTGAACGATCCATAATTTATTTTTGGCTTTTACGTGCATTTATAAAAGCGTGTTTTATAGTGTTTTTTAAACTATTAATTTATTTTATACTTTTTAGTCATTAATAATGAAATAAATACCTTTTAACATTTATACATAAAATTATTTCAAGTAGGCGGATTTTACATGCCATTTGTGGCTTAACGTGTACTTATTGCTAATTGCTACTTAATAATAACTAGCGGCTACCTTCTTATTACGGTATTATCATAAAAATGTTTATACCTAGTAAGTTATCCGTAAAAGATAGACAATATAGACATGTGCCATCGCGGACTTTTTGAAGACATTACAGAGACATACTTTCGCCATACATTGTTTTGAAGCTCTCAGCTAGTGGGATTTTGTTTGACTCGATTAGAAAATATTGTCACATTTCAACTAATTCAAACAAAATTTAAGTATTTCTTTTTTGCCGAGCCCCCCTTTATTTGCACTTAAGGGTCACAGGAAAACCATTACCCAACTTATTTTAAATACAACGTTGATCTTTCTTTTATGCAGGGGGCTTTGCCCCCCGAGAGCCCCTTTGTTTGCTCTGAAAGGTCACAAGAAAACGCTAACCCAACTTATTTTAAATACTACGTTAATCTTTCTTTTATGCGGGGGCTTCGCCCCCCGAGCCCCCCTTTTCTTTACTCTTAAGGATCACAAGAAAACCCTAAACCAACTTATTTTAAATACAACGTTGATCTTTCTTTCATGCGGGGGCTTCGCCCCCCGAGCCCCCCTTTGTTTGCTCTTAAATGTCACAAGAAAACGCTAACCCAACTTATCTTAAATACTACGTTGATCTTTCTTTCATGCGGGGGGCTTCGCCCCCCGAGCCCCCATTTGTTTGCTCTTAAATGTCACAAGAAAACGCTAACCTAACTTATCTTAAATACTACGTTGATCTTCCTTTCATGCGGGGGCTTCGCCCCCCGAGCCCCCCTTTTCTTTACTCTTAAGGATCACAAGAAAACCCTAAACCAACTTATTTTAAATACAACGTTGATCTTTCTTTCATGCGGGGGGCTTCGCCCCCCGAGCCCCCCTTTGTTTGCTCTTAAATGTCACAAGAAAACGCTAACCCAACTTATCTTAAATACTACGTTGATCTTTCTTTCATGCGGGGGGCTTCGCCCCCCGAGCCCCCATTTGTTTGCTCTTAAATGTCACAAGAAAACGCTAACCCAACTTATCTTAAATACTACGTTGATCTTTCTTTCATGCGGGGGGCTTCGCCCCCCGAGCCCCCCTTTGTTTGCTCTTAAAGGTCACAAGAAAACGCTAACCCAACTTATTCTAAATACAACGTTGATCTTTCTTTCATGCGGGGGGCTTCGCCCCACGAGCCCCCCTTTGTTTGCTCTTAAAGGTCACAAGAAAACGCTAACCCAACTTATCTTAACTACTACGTTGATCTTTCTTTCATGCGGGGGGCTTCGCCCCCCGAGCCCCCCTTTGTTTGCTCTTAAAGGTCACAAGAAAACGCTAACCCAACTTATTATAAATACTACGTTGATCTTTCTTTCATGCGGGGGGCTTCGCCCCCCGAGCCCCCCTTTGTTTGCTCTTAAATGTCACAAGAAAACGCTAACCCAACTTATCTTAAATACTACGTTGATCTTTCTTTCATGCGGGGGCTTCGCCCCCCGAGCCCCCCTTTGTTTGCTCTTAAAGGTCACAAGAAAACGCTAACCCAACTTATTCTAAATACTACGTTGATCTTTCTTTCATACGGCGGGGGCTTCGCCCCCTAGCCCCCCTTTTCTTTACTCTTAAGGATCACAAGAAAACCTTAACCAAACTTATTTTAAATACAACGTTGATCTTTCTTTTATGCGGGGGCTTCGCCCCCGAGCCCCCCTTTGTTTGCTCTGAAAGGTCACAAGAATACGCTAACCCAACTTATTTTAAATACTACGTTGATCTTTCTTTCATGCTTCCCCCCTCGAGCCCCCCCCCCCCTTTTTCTGTTCTTATCTTCCGGCACCATCATCAGGCCTTGAAACCTAATCGTAGTCATAGTTCATTACAAGACTTTTCTAAGAAGCCCAAAAACAGCTATGATACGATGTTCCATCATGTAGTTCCAGTTCATATCTTCCGGCTCCATCATCAGACCTTGAATTCTAATCGTAGTCAAAGTTCATTACAAGACTTTTCTAAGAAGCCCAAAAACAGCTATGATACGATGTTCCATCATGTAGTTCCAGTTCATATCTTTCGGCTTCATCATCAGACCTTGAAACCTAATCGTAGTCAAAGTTCATTACAAGACTTTTCTAAGAAACCCAAAAACGGCTATGATACGAGGTTCCATCATGTAGTTCCAGTTCATATCTTCCGACTCCATCATCAGATCAGCTCAACAGTACCATATTATTGTATTGTCATCGGAACTACATATAGCTGCCAATTTTCATTACGCTACGACTCCTGGAAGATGGTTAAATTAGCCTCCGCAGATTCCATTACATACATAGTTACATACACGACGACCTAATAAAAGCGTGTTAAAAAAGCTATATTATAATATCTCCCACTGCTGAATACAGGCCCCGTAGCCGAATGGCATTTCTCCGACGCCAAACGAAAACGAAACGTAGTCCGGCTCTGTCGCGCCAATACGCAAGAGCGATAGGGATAGATATCTACTAGCGTTTCGTTTCGTGAGCGTTTCGTGAGCGTTTGTGCCATTCGGCTACGCACCCAGGCCTCTCTTCCAGTATACCACTTGTCCTGGCAGGCAAGCACTTACAAATAGTGCGATAGGGACGGCCAGATGTTTTATCATTTATCGTGCGACCATACTTGCCTGCCAGGGGGCCGATTTTTGAGTCTCACGCGTTCGAATTCAGAAAATTGTCACTGAAAATAATAAGCAACTCACCGTTTTCAACCGGTATTTTAGTGACAAAATCCCGTATGCGAGATTCAAAAATCGCCCCCCAGGTCTTGATTTAATCTCTTCCAAAAATGACCCGCAGTCTACTGAATACCACTTAAACTAGTATCTTTACTTACAGCTCCGTCTCCTTTACGAATGCAATCCGATGTCGTTCATCGTGACAGAAGCGGGCGGCATCGCCTCCAACGGCAAGATCCCCATCCTGGACATCAAACCCACGGCCATACACCAGCGCGCCCCGTGCTATCTCGGCTCCAAGAAGGACGTAGAAGAACTGCTCCAGCATTTGAAGTGAAACTTATTAGCTGAGAAACTTTTGCTTAATATAAATGTGTCAAAAGTTCTTAGATGGAGATTTTTCTCTTGGAAACTTACATTTTCGAGAATATTCCATGAAAGTCAATAAGAATTAAGACTGAAAATATACGTATCGATTTTACGCTTTCCGTTTTTTTTTCTTTACAAAAACAATGTGTATGTAATATCCTCCCAAGGCCCAATGTTTTTTTAAAAGGACATGGCCAAACTGTCAGATGATAATATCATCCTTGCGATATCCCGGCATTCGCCACGGTTCATGGGGTCCGCTTTTACAACTAATCCCAAGATTTGTCGTAGGTGGTAATGTTGGTATAATTTTGAATGAATGCAATCCAATGTCGTTCATCGTGACAGAAGCGAACGGCATTGCTTCCAACGGCAAGATACCCATCCTAGACATCAAACCCACGGCCATACACCAGCGCGCCCCGTGATATCTGGGTTCTAAGAAGGATGTCCAAGAACTGCTGCTACAACATTTAACGTGAAACATACGTACCACATGTTTTAAAAGCGAATGACATGAACAAAACTACTTAAAATTTTACCAGAATGGTCTAACATGGCAACTTTAATGTTTGTAATCATTTTTAGAAGTTTCCCATGGTACAGTCGAGTTAATAAATTGAATATTTTCAGCTTATTGCAACGAGTTACGGTAAAGAAATGTACACATATCTATGACTGTGCTCTTGAAAAATGTACTTTACAACTATTTCCACAATCGCATATAGTTTTATTGTTAAGAACTGATATACGTAAATATTTAAGAATGAAGACTGAAAATATACGTAGCGTTGGTTTATTTATTGCTTATTACTTATTACTATACCTAGACATTTTTCAGGCACGAACGTGAAGTTGTTAGTGCTTGACAAAATAAAAACATCGACAATTCTTTCATCGATAAATAGCCAAACATAAGATAACCCCTAATAATAATCCTAAAATCTTGAATAATCATGTAAGAAATTAATAACGTTAATAATGTTATGTTAGTAATGGTATCAGATATATACATAAATTCAAGCCTATATTCCCCAAACGGGGTAGGCAGAGCACATGAAACTACTCAACTCAAGATTCAGTGCCTCAGCAATAATTAATGACATATTATAATGTAAGTTATCGATGAACTAAACATCGGAATGAAGTCAGTGTCACTTCGTTCACAAAAATATCTAGGAATATTTATTACCCTCTCTCTTTTTCTTCCTGAATGTGGATTGTATGCATGTAATCCACTTAATGTCAATAAACCTTCAAGCTTTTATACCGTTTGTAAGGACAAAAAAAAAGACATTTAAATTTAAATCCTTTATTTATTTACAGGAAACATACTTCCTTGAATCTTAACCAAAAATTCACTTATTCTATTTAGAAAATTAATATAACAGTCTGTTTCAAACAATATATCATGGACTGTCAATTCATAATAAATAGGATTATTATATGCCGTTCTACACAAATTGATAAAATAATGGTAAATGGTTTTTTTTTTAATAATGATATAAACATACTTCAGGGCAGTTGAGTCTTTTCTAACATACAGAATAAAGGTCCATTGAGACCGTACTTTTTTTGAAAGAGGAAAATGGGTACGGGTCACGAGATTACAGAATTTACACTTCCGGTATAACTCGAATCCGAGACCTTTTGGAATATGGGTCCGATCGCTCTGACCGACTGAGCCCTGGAGGACTACCAGATGGTTGTGAATTTTTACATTCGTGAAAAGACCGCGTGCGTTGTGTAGTTGTGTTTAACTATTAATATTTTGCTCAGTGATAAGGTCCAATTTATTAATAAATGTAAACGAACCCCTTAGAGCGCTAACCTAAGCGGTGAGAGTGAACAAAAACTGTTCACAACCAAACATTCCCAATATATGTATACACGATTTCACTCCTTGTTTTGGAGGACTCTGGGAAACATCGGTCCAATCGGTGAAGCCAACTGACAATCCACAGAAGCATAAACAGATGAGCGCGAAATTTTCCATGAGTAAAAAGCGATACACTTTGTGTTTGTTTGTTACCCTTTTAGTCAGTTTTGTTCTTCCATTTTTTATTCTGTCATAAGCTTCAATTTATTAATAAATGTAATATACCAAACTTTAGGTGTAATAATATGAAAATCCTACTAACGTAATCTAAGCGGTGAGAGCGAGGAACTGGTGGAACACGTCGAGGATGTGCGGGTCGAGGTCCTGCGTGAACAGCAGGGTCTCCAGCGTGCTGCTGTACTTCTGGACTTGCTCGTGGTGCTGCACAAACATAGTACATTGATTACAGTGGCCGGGACAAAGAGTTGCCGGCAACCTAAAGCCTCAAATTTTATTATTTTTATGCGATAGGTGGCAAACGAGCAGGCATGTCGACTGATGGTAAGCGACCACCATAACCAGATAACCAGATTGGCCAGATACACCAGCGGGCGTAGCACACTAGTTCGATAAACTTTATCGCAACGGTGCGTCCCTGTCGCGCTTACAAACCGTTATATCGTTTATCACGCGACCATGCTTGCCTTCCAGAAGGGTTGGAATTTGACGTTACAGGCACGGCATATTTCTGCGCCGTTTGGCATTCAAAAGGTGTGCATCAGAATGACTGACCAAAGTGGCAGATCCATGTTGGAGTACCATCAGCATTTACTACCTATTTGCTACTATTTACTACCTATATTGACATATTTGCTACCTAAGTTAGAAAAAAGATTTTCCAAAAATAATGTGGGCAGTCATTCTGACGTCAGGATGACTGCCCAAACTGAGTATGTCGGGGTTGGACCCCCTAATTTGCAACAATGTATATACTATGATTTACTACCTATTTGCTACCTACACATATATTTTTTTCAGATTTTTTAGGTAAAAAATAACGATTTTATGAGCAAAGTATTATTTTTAGAGATTTCTTCCATAAAGTGGGCAGTCATTCTGACGTCAGGATGACTGCCCAAACTGAGTATGTCGAGGTTGGACCCCCTAATTTGCAACAATGTATGTACTATGATTTACTACCTATTTGCTACCTGCACATATATTTTTTTCGGATTTTTTAGGCAAAGAATAACGATTTTATAAGCAATTAGTTTTTTTGTAGAAATATGTTTCATAAAGTGGGCAGTCGTTCATACTTCAAGTTGGACCCCCTAATTTGCAACATTCTATGTCCTATGATTTACTACCTTTGCTACCTACATATAATATCTATATATTTTCATTTTATTTGTTTATAAATAAAATCTGAAAACATACATATAATATTATGTAGGTAGGCAAATGGGGCCTTCGGGCCTATATTTATTTCATTTTATTAAATTTTTCATATTTAAAAAATCTGAAAACATACATATATTATGTAAGTAGGCAAATGGGTAGTAAATCATAGGATATAGAATGTTGCAAATTAGGGGTCCAACTTGAAGTATGAATGACTGCCCACTTTATGAAACACATTTCTACAAAAAAACTATTTTGCTTATAAAACCGTTAATCTTGGCCTAAAAAATCCGAAAAAAATATATGTGCAGGTAGCAAATAGGTAGTAAATCATAGTACATTCATTGTTGCAAATTAGGGGGTCCAACCTCGACATACTCAGTTTGGGCAGTCATCCTGACGTCAGAATGACTGCCCACTTTATGGAAGAAATCTCTAAAAATAATACTTTGCTCATAAAATCGTTATTTTTTACCTAAAAAATTTGAAAAAAATATATGTGTAGGTAGCAAATAGGTAGTAAATCATAGTATATACATTGTTGCAAATTAGGGGGTCCAACCCCGACATACTCAGTTTGGGCAGTCATCCTGACGTCAGAATGACTGCCCACATTATTTTTGGAAAATCTTTTTTTTAACTTAGGTAGCAAATATGTCAATATAGGTAGTAAATAGTAGCAAATAGGTAGTAAATGCTGATGGTACTCCAACATCGATCTGCCACTTTGGTCAGTCATTCTGATGCACACATTCAAAAGATTAACTACTTCAAGAGTACAGAACTCATAAGTAAGTAGTAAGTTCATAAGTTGCAAGGAATTTCGTCAAAATCACCCGATGATGGTGAAATATGTGTTATGTATAATATTCTCTGAACAACTTCTGTATCATATTTCAAGCAAAATAAAAATATATTTCATTATTATTATTTCATTTCAAATTGGGTCAAAGTACTTACAGCGAGGAACACCTGTCGAAGACGGCCGACGGTGCTTCTATACCAGCCTGTATTGGGGTCTCGAGCGTCTGTATCGCACCGAACTAAATGCTCGGATAAGATCATGATGAATCGCTGGAACACGATCAGGAACAAACGTTTTTGGTCCATGTGCGCCGCTTCTAGACGCTCTTCCATGCGCTCGACCGCCTGCAAATTAATAAATTATAGTTTAAAAAAAAAAACAATAAAACTAACGACTTCATCGTTGTCAAAGTTCATTAAACTTCTGGCCGAAAGGTGTGGTTTTTCGGCGGTTCCAGGGCAACCTGCCAAATCCTACACCGGAGCAAACGACGCAACGGAGCCACACGGTGACGTCATCGCCCAAATGAATTGTTAAATTTTCTTTTTATTGTTCTCTTTTTTTTACCTTTTTCTCTCCGTTTTTAGGGTTCCGTAGTCAACTAGGAACCCTTATAGTTTCGCCATGTCTGCCTGTCCGTCCGTCCGCGGATAATCTCAGTAACCGTTAGCACTAGAAAGCTGAAATTTGGTACCAATGTATATCAATCACGCCAACAAAGTGCAAAAATAAAAAATGGAAAATAATGTTTTATTAGGGTACCCCCCCCCCCTACATGTAAAGTGGGGGCTGATATTTTTCTTCATTCCAACCCCAACGTGTGATATATTGTTGGATAGGTATTTAAAAATGAATAAGGGTTTACTATGATCGTTTTTTAATAATATTAATATTTTCGGAAATAATCGCTCCTAAAGGAAAAAAAAGTGCGTCCCCCCCCCCCCCCCCCTCTCTAACTTTTGAACCATATGTTTAAAAAATATGAAAAACATCACAAAAGTAAAACTTTAGAAAGACTTTCTAGGAAAATTGTTTTGAACTTGATAGGTTCAGTAGTTTTTGAGAAAAATACGGAAATCAACGGAACTCTACACTGAGCGTGGCCCGACACGCTCTTGGCCGGTTTTTTTGTTATCTAGGTTTCGTGACGATGATACATTGGTTATACTGTAAGGTCATGTAAATTTGTTTTAATAAATAAATAAATTACAAGACTTTTCTAAGAAATCCAAAAACAGCTATGTTCCATCATGAACTTCCAGGTCTACCGGCTCAATCAATAGATCAGTTCGAAAGTACCATATTATTGTATTTTCATCAGAACTACATACAGCTGAAAATTTTCATTACGCTATGATCCTTGCCTTAGAAGATGGTTAAATTAGTTACCTTACATAGTTACATACAGGTCGACATAATAAAAGCGTTTTAAAAATAGTGTTTGATACTAGCTCTTAAATGTTGACTGTTACAATTTTCTAGTAAAAAACTTGAGATATATTTCTAGAAATCTTTACTTTGATGTTTGCCAGAGAGCTATGAGCAGCATATGCCACCATGCTGCGCTCTAAGACTCAAATAATGGACGTAGCTTGGAAAGCTGCTAAGTTGAAATGGGACTGGGTTGGTCATGTCATGTCTGCCGAATGCCGGACGATTTATGGGACAAAATAACCAGGAAATGGGAGGCCCACGGGTCAAACCGGATATTCGGCAGACCACGTCAGTGATGGCGAGATAACCTGGATTTATTTTTGAATAGTTGGCCAGACATAGCACTAAACAGAGACGGATAGAAAAAGAGAGGGGGAGGCCTTTGCCCAGCAGTGGGACACAGTACGCTCTGAATGATAAAAATGAAATAATACCTCCTCAGTGGGCTTGTCCTGATCTTTCTTCTTTTTGCTGGTGCCCTCGTCTTCAGAGTCGGAGCTTGAGGAGTCAGCCCTCGCGAGTTCCGCGCGAGCTTCTTGCAGTTCCCGGCCTGGAAATAACATCTTTGGTATTAATATTGGCCCCAAAGTAGTATTATAGCATACCTAAGTGTAAGCCCTGAGTGCCCGCTCATATTGGGCGCGCAGCGGGGCGGAGCAAGGTGCCATCTTCTTGAAGAAGAGCCACGTAGCCACGGCGCTGCATTCAACGATTTGCGTCTTTAACATTTTGTCTACGAGGACGCAGACCATTTGAGAGAGATATCAAAAACCTTTTGAGGTTGTCCTACTAAAGTTTAAAGACGTCAAAGATACAGAGAAAGATACTCACTCAGTTTGGAGACGTGCTTGTTCATCTTGTCAATAGTGAGATGAAGGATCTCCCACAACTGCGCGCCGGTGAAGTAAGGAGCCATCTCTTTGGAGAAGAGCCACGTAGCCACGGCGCTGCATTCAACGATTTGCGTCTTTAGCATCTTGTCTACGAGGACGCAGACCATTTGGGGATGGCGTTGCCAGAGCTCCCAAACGTTGCGGAGGATGCAGATTTGGGCCTCTTCGGATTCAGCGAGGATCTGTGGAAATTGGATTTTTTTTTAGTAGTTTTTGGACCGACACGTCAATTTTGAGGAGATAGTGTGGTCTGATCTGAGCTTCCGAGCGTAGATCACTCTCGTGTAAATCTTTGAATCCTAATCACAAAAGAGATATTTTTGTAGACATTACTTCGAGTTTCATCCCCTCATGGGTCACCACTATGAGAAAAGTGGGTTGAGTTGTATGGAGCAACCTGAGCGGCTTTCCCTTTGGCTAGTATGTGGCCAAGAGTAAGCCCATTTATAATAACTAATAATTAAAAAAAAATCACTTTCAGGACTGTTATTGAAGATGTATCTTTTTGTTTCGTAGGCCACCAAGAAACTTACCTTAAAAACATAATGGAACTTGGAAATAGCAGCAAAACTGTGTGAAATGCTCTTGCTGCCCAAATTGAGCAGGGTCCGCACAAATACATCGATCTTTAACGGGTTGTGTGGAGCGGCCTGAGCTGCTGAGGGCTGGTCGCCCTCGCGGAGGGGGTTGGGGAGCTCCCGGAGGACGTTCAGGGCTTCTTCAGGGGTGCATTTGTTGCGGACGCAGACCACTAGCTGGTGGGCTGCTTCGGTGCCGGGGAGGGATGCTGAAACAAAGAAATAAATGTTTTTAAATCTTCTAATTAACTTCTTATCGTGTGAAGGGATCATAAGTTATAAACTAAATAATATTTTGCCAATATCTTGCCACCTCCAACCCTCGGAGGGTAGCTTTTATAAGGTCTTCTAATTAACTACTAGAACAAATAGAAGAATGTACAGTCACTGGCATAAAGAAGTGATGATTTCTGTACCTTGTCATATTAACGTCTTGTTTGAAATGTCAGACGAAATTGTCAAACGATTAAAAGCGACAAGGTACAGACATCATCACTTCTTTATGCCGGTGACTGTATGTATAAAAGGCGTCTAATAACATTTCTACTAAATCGTTAAAAGCGGACTGATAAACTTAGTTAGTCCAGCAGGGTTAGCACATGATTGCCGCGAGAGTATGTCGCCGCGAGATAGACTACCCGTCCTTATGTCATTGATACAGTTAGAAGAAGACGTGTGATCTATCTCGCGGCGACATACTCTCGCGGCAATCGTGTGCTACGCCTACAGACCCTTCATCTCAACTTGCATTTTCGCGCGCGAGTCCATACAACAATGACGTGCGATTTCAAGTAGGAGATAGAAATTTATATTCTATTCTATTCTTCAAAAATAAGTATGGACTTGCGGGCGAGAACGCAAGTTGTGCTAGACCGCCAGTAGTGGACTATAAAACGTCCCTTATTCTGTCCCTGTTTCATAATAGTTTACGATAAATTTTGCGAACGCTTTAACACTACATGAGACACGCAACACATGAAATTAATAAAGATCGGTGATCAATTTAAAATTAAAACACTTAGGGCCACTTGCGCCAACAAAAATGGAGGGTTAACCCACCATTTTATATGGAATTTGACAGATGACAGCCCACTAACCCTGAGTTAAGTGGTTGGTGCAAGTGGGCCTTAAAAGCCAGCACAAAACTCCTACCACCCAAAAAAGGCTTACAGTTTTGATCCCAGTGTAAAATCTTTCATTTTTCCATTTTCAATCTTCTTATTACCTAGATTCGGACATAAAGTTTATCCTTAACTTTACCCTTACTCTAATCTTTGAGTGCCATTTTATATAAGGTGCAATTTTCTGTCTTCTAACACCAACACCTTAAACTGAACATTAGAAGACTTAATCCAATTACAATAAAGTTCACAACTGCTCAGCCCAACGATGGCACATCTCGAGATTGCAAAAACTCCCGCGCATAAGTCCAATGAGACATAATAGTCATAGGGCTTACGGCGAAATTATGGTCAAAAGCTGCACTTTATGCAGAAAGCAAGCCACTTTGCACAGTGATACTAGGGACTAATACAAATGATTTCATCCGAGGAAACACGATTTTCATCCACTAGAATTCAAGATGGCGGACATTTTCCAAAATGGCGGCCGCATATTTTAAAAAAATTATAGAATCATAACGGCTGCCCCGATTTTGATGGTTGGGATGTCTGTCAGTTCGTATTGAAACGTTTATTAATATAAAAAATTAAAACCATAAAAAAATTAAGATGGCGGCCGAATAATAAGAAAAATATGAAATTTTCTAACTTTTTTTTTCATTCTCGTGAAATTTATCAATAAATTTTCTATGATATGGCCACATTTGTATGTATTTAAATTAAACCTGATAATATTATCTACATAATAAAATAAAAATTATGAAAATCCGTTGAGTAGTTTTTGAACTATACCCATTTCAAATGGAGCGCGCGGATTTGAAAGACGTTTTTGCACGTGATGTAAAAAAATTTGGAATCATAACGGCTGCACCAATTTTAATGGTTGGGGTGGCTATCAGTTTGTATTAAAACATTTATTCATATAAAAATTAAAATCATTTAAAAAATTAAAGATGGCGGCCGAATAATAAGAAAAATATGAAATTTTCAATTTTTTTTTATTCTCACGAAATTTATAAATACTTTTTCTACGATATGGTCACATTTTTATTTATTGAAATAAAATCTTATAATATAATCTGCAAAATAAAATAAAATAAAAAATATTAAAATCCGTTCAGTAGTTTTTGAACTATACGCATTGCAAATGAAGCGCGGGGGTTTGAAAGACGTCTTTGCACTTGATGTGATGCATCGGCATCGTATCGTTTCGTACCGCTATACACGCAAGACTGATTATTTATTTTGGTCGCAACTTACTATATTACTATTTAGAATCAATGTTTTTAGTATTTATATACTTTATTAGTTTTTTATTCCGAGTTTAGGTATATTTAGATAACCGCCGTAAACTTTGATGGTCATAAATCATAATTTTTATTTTAATACGTAAAAGAACTTAAATAGGTACACATAACATTTGTATCACTTCTCCTTTTCAAGGCTAGAGATAATCTCCGACAACTTCTGTAGGGAGCTACTGAAACATATATTAATACAAAACTTATTTTTTGCTTCTCGTCTAGATCATACTGAAAGATAAAAGAGTCACACATACATAATATCAAAATACAAGAAAATAATGAATAAATAATAATTTATAATATCATTTTTACAAAATATTTACTTTTTATTTTGGCAGCTGCCTTTCCAAATGTTACATTGCATTATTTGCATTGCGCAGGGTAGATCCACAACACGTACAGTGCATTGTTTCGCAGCCTTTTTCATAACCGCAATTGTTCAAGTATACCCATTCATACCATATCTCCCTGTTTTCAGATCACTGCAGTACCCAACTATCATTGTATGTCTTCCAACCCCAGGATGATGGCATAGGCACAGAAGTAATATCCAGAATATGGGGCGTTGTTATACGACACGGAGCGCAAGTGCTGCCGATGTTGGTTACTAATTTATTTTTGGTGGTAAACAGATTCTTGCTCACCAAGTTCTGGTGAACTTTTAAGTATGGCGATTATTCCTCCAAGAAGACTTTGTAGTTACTGCGATGTTTCTATCAAACCTGGTATAACTTCAGGGGGTGCAAACAATGTTTTAGAACAAGATTTTTTCCTTTTGTATTGAAAAAAGAAGTGGTGTCAGACGTAAAGGCGTGAAAACCACGAACAGCAGTCGGTCTTCAAGGTTCCAAAGTGTTGGCTATTAATATAACTTATACTCTGGCAGGTTATTCTCATTTTAAATATTAAGAAAATATACTAGATAAGACTTGGAAATTTCCCAATATAATTAGCTCCATAGATCCCATGCTTAAATGCCAAATTGGGACCGTTCTTAACATATATTTTAGTGAGCAAGCATGGACTCAGGCCTGTTTACCGGTATGGTTTGGTGGCTTAGGCATTCGTAAAGTGTCGTTTTGTCGACATCCCTGCTTCCATTAACATCACGTCCGATCTCGCAGGTAACATCCTGAAACCCTCCACGGCTACAAACTGCGAAATAAACTCAAACAACAAAGGGCATGATACACTCTAGTATCCGTTACCACCCTGAACTCACTCGAGGCCTCTTCATGAGGCAAAGACCTTTCGAGGCTCTAAGCTAGGTCCAAACCCGAATCTGGCCACTGACTTTACGTCTATCCTTCGCCCGTACTTCAGACTCCAGTAGTTTTTATTTAAATACCAAGACATCTGTATCGGAAGATCTGATGATACGCGTGAGTCCCTGTTCCGCCATATCTTTTGCGCGAGGTACAATGAGGCTATTAGCTTCTTCCGGTTACGTTCCTATGGTTTGCCCTGAGCAAATGTTCTCTGAGGAAGTAAATTGTTTAGAAAAAAAAATTACCACACTAATAACATCAACAGGCTACAGTTTCTGGAACAAGCCTTGTTATATATGATCAGCAGACTCCACATTTATCGGTAAACTTGGTGCGCAAGGAACTGTTTCCAACCAAAATTAATAACCAATGCCGGCGGGATCAACATCGTCAGCACTACAAAAACATACGCTCTTTGTCGTATAACAAGCAGACCATCTTGAAACGTAGACTAAATAGACGAGAAGCAGAAAATAAGTTATTTTATACATAGATATTTCTGTAACCCCCTACAGAAGTTGCCGAAAATTATCTCTGGAGTCCTCGTAAAGGACAATTGCTATTAATACAAATGTTATGTTATGTGCATTTAAGTTCTTTTACGTATTAAAATAAAAATTATGACCATCAAAGTTTACGGGGGTTATTTAAATATACCTAAACTCAGAATAAAAAACTAATAATGTATATAAATACTAAAAACATTGATTCCAAATAGTAATATGGTAAGTTGTGACCAAAATAAATAATCAGTCTTGCGTGGCAATGCGTATAGTTCAAAAACTACTGAATGGATTTTAATGTTTTTTTTTATTTTAGTTTGCAGATTATATTATCAGATTTTATTTCAATAAATAAAAATGTGACCATATCGTAGAAAAAGTATTTGTAAATTTCGTGAGAATAAAAAAAAATCATATTTTGCTTATTATTCGGCCGCCATCTTTAATTTTTAAATGATTTTAATTTTTATATGAATAAATGTTTTAATACAAACTGATAGCCACTCCAACCATTAAAATCGGTGCAGCCGTTATGATTCCATTTTTTTTTACATCACGTGCAGAAACGTCTTTGAAATCCGCGCGCTCTATTTGAAATGGGTATAGTTCAAAAACTACTCAACGGATTTTCATTATTTTTATTTTATTTTGTAGATAATATTATCAGGTTTAATTTAAATACATACAAATGTGGCCATATCATAGAAATTTTATTGGTAAATTTCACGAGAATGAAAAAAAAAGTTTGAAAATTTCATATTTTTCTTATTATTCGGTCGCCATCTTAATTTTTTTATGATTTTAATTTTTTATATTAATAAACGCTTCAATACGAACTGATAGACACTCCAACCATCAAAATCGGGGCAGCCGTTATGATTCTATAAATTTTTAAAAATATGCGGCCGCCATTTTGGAAAATGTCCGCCATCTTGAATTCTAGTGGATGAAAATCGTGTTTCCTCGGATGAAATCATTTGTATTGGTCCCTAGTATCACTGTGCAAAGTGGCTTGCTTTCTGCATAAAATGCAGTTTTTTTCCGTAATCCCTATGACTATAACGCAACGTAATTAATGTAGATGTGCGATAAGGACACAATACGTTGGGCAACCGGTGTGGGAACGAGACAAGTGCTAAGTATCTGATTTACTGTCAATTCGGGTAAGGAATAGTTTGTTTTATTAATTAGTCCATACAATTATGACGATCAAATTAGAAATAGGAGTATTATTTTAATATTTCATTTTACTATGTCCTCGTGTATAGTGACGCCACACATATCACAAACTCACGCTTATAAAAATGGATATGAAGAGCTCGTGGTGAAACTGCTTAAGTTTCAATGTAACTCTTAGTAATTCATTAAAAAGTTGAAAGAAAACAAATTGTGTTATCGCGGCTGTTGCAATTTGCTGCTGTTTGTGTTTTTTTAAGCTGTTGCAAATAAAAATTCAGCAATTTTTAATTAATAAACACAAATATTCGTATTTCCTAAGCGTGGTGCAAATATTGGTGCAAAGTAGACAAGTTTTACCGTGTCCAGATATTTTTGAGCTCCTCGACAGCTCCGATATCTCTGATGGCGTACGTAGTTTATTTCATCACCGAACTTGCCGCTCTAACGCCCAGCGGTCAGCAGATTGCTGATCATATCTATTCTAAAGATTTCAAATGCTGGTGTATTGAGTTCGAGTGATAGATCACTTGATAGCATGATAGGTTAGGTTAGTTTCGCTAACAATATAGGCAACTCTCCTTCGTCCATTTTCATCCTTTACCCTTGAATGGTTTATGCGTCGTTGGACTAAAAGTAAATATGGCGATGTATAAAAATTTAAAAATGTCTACTTGCATAAGTTCGTGCGTATATAATTTCGACGAAGTATAAAAATGTCCACCTGTATATTAGACCAAATATAAATATGTTGCGGCACTAGACTAAAAGTAAATATGACGATGTATAAAAATGTCCACTTACATAAGTTCGGGCGTATATAATTTTGACGAAGTATAAAAATGTGTATCTGTATATTAGACCAAATATAAATATGTTGCGACACTAAAAGTAAATATGGCGATGTATTTTAAAATTAGGTACTTTTTGTTATATTTATTATGAGAAACGAAAATGTATGCATGTAAAATTTATTAAGGAATAAATGGCTAAAATTATAACAATAATCGCTTTATCAAGAAGGTCGTCCGCAGGCAGTGAGCCAAGATTAGATAGTTTGTAGAACCTGTCAACTTGGTGAAATAGGGGCCTGGACCTATGTAAAGAAAGTAGTCTTTTTTTTTATATTCCGACTTGATAAGACTTAGACATTTGTATACTTTGAAAGTAGTCATTTTTATATTCCGACTTGATAAGACTTAGACATTTGTATACTTTGAAAGTAGTCATTTTTATATTCCGACTTGATAAGACTTAGACATTTGTATACTTTGAAAGTAGTCTTTTTTATATTCCGACTTGATAAGACTTAGACATTTGTATACTTTGAAAGTAATCATTTTTATATTCCGACTTGATAAGACTTAGACATTTGTATACTTTGAAAGTAGTCATTTTTATATTCCGACTTGATAAGACTTAGACATTTGTATACTTTGAAAGTAATCATTTTTATATTCCGACTTGATAAGACTTAGACATTTGTATACTTTGAAAGTAGTCATTTTTATATTCCGACTTGATAAGACTTAAACATTTTAAAGTATTGGCTTTCTAATACTCGGACCAATTTTTATTTTATATGTAGACATTTTTATAGATCGCCATATTTACTTTTAGTCCAACGATGCATAAACCCCCATTTCTCGAAGCTACAAGTTACAATTTACAAGTGGTTGTCAATGTCTAATATGACAAGTTGGAAAGAGACTTTTGTAACTTCTAACTTTCAGTTTTGAGAAATGGGCACCAGATATGCTTACCTAATACGTCATCGTCATTCGCAATGATTTAAAAAGTAATAGTTCTAAAAACGTTAAACGGTTGGTTACAAAGTAGCTATGAGGTGCAAATCATTCCGAATATGTAAAGCTCTTTTAGATTATTACAGTTATGGCAGTTTTCACAAGAGCATTTCCTTTGCCGACGAGCTATTGGACTTAACGAGTTTGTCACAAAAAAAATGGGCATACTACCTACTCTTCTCTTGCCGCTTGTTTTTCTGACCAAGTGCCTGTGCTAAAATATTGTACCTATAATTAATTTTAAGTTCAGCAACGGTGCATAACGAATTTTCAACGTTGGCCTCCCAGTAGCTATCAATATCACCACGGAGTCAATAAAGTAAAAATAACATTGTTAATGATGGTTTCATTAAGGAAAGCGGATAAATTGCCTATTCAAGCATATTTCTACGCATGTCATACGTGCATCCATACAATCTAATTTTCGCGAATATTTGTTATTTATTACTATACAAACTTCTCTTTATTTGTCGATAGTGAGCCTTTAAGTGTGTAATGTAAAGATGTGAATGCTTTGTGGAGTAACATCGCAAGAGGGAATGTGTATTATGTATATGCGTTCCGCGTGCGACAGGGCTATGATGAAGTGTTGATGATCAATGTTTTAGCAACTAGGGTTCTGTATGTAGATAGTTTTTTTTCTTTTCAATGAAAATTTATTTGGGAATTTTCGCGAGAAGAATCACCAAAAATATTTTTTCTAAGTTAGGTAATTTTTATGTTCTTTTTACTCAGAATCACGAACTATTTCGATCTAGGACAAAAAAACAAGAAACATAAAAAATGGTCCCAAAATTTTCTATTACTTTGCTTACTTTCCACTTTGTAACCGCAGTGTTTAACAAAATAGTAACGAAGTGGAAAAAATAAATTTGGGACGCTCTTTTTCACCTAGTAGGATAGAAAGGGCTTGTGAAGTCGTGATTTTGAGCAGGAAAAACTTTAAATTTAAGTACCTTTTTTATAAAAAAAGTTTTAGAATCTTTTTTCGCGAAAATGCCCTTTTGCCTCACTTCGTCACAACAAAATTCAACTCTTAACCCGTCGTTTGTTTCTGTCAAAAAAAAAATCGTGGAATAATTTTAACTTTGACATGATTTTTTAAAGTCCAACGCCATATGTTGGTATCCTTATTAAACACAGACGAAAGGTTAATCTGTGTACGAGTATTAGGGCCAATGGATCCCCCACATTTGGCGTCTTTTGGGCGTCTATATAGTCAGTGGTATGGATCGCGCTGTGCAGTAGCACCATGAACGTTGCGTCGTATATCCTGAAGCCATTTGTATTCTATAAACGACTTCGAGGGCTTGCAGCATCACATCATACGATGCATCACAATGCTTATAATGAAATACGTAATATTTTGGCTTTTTTATCACGTCAATGTTGGTTATACAAACATTGACGCTGAGGTCAAACGTTGCGTATATAAAAGGAGCATTCCATGGGCTGTCCCGTAAAAATTCACTTTGTGTATTGCGAAAATTCATAATGTTTAAATTCGACGTGTAAAACAGACAAACATTATTTATCCTGTACAATAATTCTGCACAGAGTGCGTAGCCAAATGCACAAACGCTCACGATAATATCTCTTTCGTAGCTATCTATCTCTATCACTCTTGCGTATGGATGGCACGACAGAGCCAGCGTCGCAGAAATGCCATTCGGCTACGGGGCCAGTGCATTAGATAAAATTCCTCTTACACCAGTCACTTTTATTTCCAGCGTTTGTAAGGGTCGACGGCAGGCTATTTCTTGATATGCTCCAAAATAGGATACCATAGTTGCATGAGTAGTAAGTTAGTAACCGACGCTCAAGAGACCACATTGGACCGAAAATTTAAAGCCTGACCACGAATTCCAAACTAATATCCTCCCACATATTAATTATAGGTACTAAAGAAAAACTCTTGCGGTACCCTATTCGCAAAAACGGCGAAAAGCGCCCGAGATGGAAAGTGCGCACGCGAGGTTTTCACTCGCCAGCCGCGGACAGCGCCACCTCGCGTGGACGCCGGTACTATTGCTATTCAGACTTCAGGCGGACATTTTTACACGGTCTTTTACAGGCCAAAATGGTACGAGAATCTGAATAAAATCATATATTAAGAGTTTTAGATGTGTCAGTATACAAAGCCAGTGTATTAAAACATTCAGAACATAAAAGTTTTTTACAAGCCTAATTTGGTGTCCCGCTGCTGGGCAATAACCTGTAACTGTAGAATCCTGCCGATCACCAAGAACACTCCAAGTAGGTACCTATATTAGAATGAAATCACGAACTTTTGAGAAATATTTTAAAGAATATTGGCTAATTGGGCCAAGCTCAAATTGGATTGGGCGATTTGGGTGGGGCACGTCTGTCGGATGCATCCGGAGAGATGTACCAAGGTAGCGACCGAATGGGCGCCACAAATTACCAGAGGCCGAGGTAGACCAAAGATGAGATGGCGGAAAGACCTGGACTCATTTTGTGGCGGCTATTAGCGACAGCATGCACAGAGCCGTGACAAGTGGCGGAAAACATAGGGAGGCCTTTGCCCAGCAGTGGGACAAATTATAGGCTATAAAAAAAGGATATTGGCATAAACACCGCTTATTATCAATAATTCATTTAATTTCATCATTTATCATTTTTTCATTGGTTTATAAGGGCCATTTTTTTTCAAAGTTGTCCACCCCACTTTTTTTGTAACATGGGTATTTTTTAGGAGATTAATACTCAGAATCGAGAGGTCTTTCGATCCTGATAGGAGAAAAAAAATGTCCCAAGATTTCCATACATTTTTTCGAACCTTCCATTCCGTTACCGCCATACAAAATGTATGAAAAAATGGTAACGGAATGGGAAAAAAACCTTGGGATACTTTTTTTCTCCTATTACAATTGAAAGAGCTCGCGATTCTGAGTGGAAACCATTGCACATACAGTATTTCGTCAAGTCTTTTTTCACTGACAGTTTCCCTAAATTCCACACATACACCGTGTCCAATAAGTCCGAATACTCACATTTTACCTCAGTTCTAAAGATATAGGGATCACAGGCCATCAAATTCTTATTTAAACTAAAGAGTATATTCCTCTTAATAAAATACAAGCACAAAGTACATGAAATTTCCGAAGTGTCTAAGAAAAACAAAGAGGTAAAGTGCCAACAAAATACTTGCTCGGCACGCAGGTGACGAGTTATTTTTTATAAGGAGAATCTGTATGTGATAAAACAGACGCCACGTGTCCAAAATAAACTATTATGGGTACCGAGGATAGATAACGTTCCGGGCAACTAGAAAAATGTGCCTAGGTTCCAGAGCTCACCATCGGCCCAGGTGTGGGATGCAGTATGTAAGCGAGGTAAACTACCTTCAGTACTTACAGATAAAAGCGTTAAAATCAACGTTTTTTTTCTTTAAAACCAAGGTTTTGGAGAAAAAATGCCTTAAAGTTAAAAAGGATGCTTGGGAATGAGTATCATGTGTCCCAACAAGACGCACCTCCAGCACATTCGGCAAATGGTATTCTAGCGTAGTTTCAGACTAATTTGGCAGTTTTTTATCCGAAACATGAGTGGCCACCCAGGCCTCCAGGTTTAGGCGTATTAGACTATTTTGTATGGTCATACATGCTTTGAAGACTAAATTTTTATAAAATCATAAACCTAGATCATTTCAAAAAGGTTATCGAGAGTATTTGGGATGAAATGTGAAGAAAACGGTGCGTGCCGCGTGTGATCCGTTTGCGAAGCGTTTGAGGCTGGTAAACAAGTTAATGCTGGAGTTATTCCAAAACATTTGTTGTGAATGTAGTAAATAAGAGTGCCATTCATAAAATATAATAATAATGTAGTAACTATTTGTTTATTTTGCTTTATTGGCTATTTGTGCTGTATTCAAACTTATTGGACACGGTGTATAACAATAAAGCTTATCGTCCGTCGTCCGTCCATTTCCTTGAACACAATAAAAAACCGGAAAAGAGCGTACATATTTATTTATAATTAATCAAAACAAATGCCGCCAAACAATTGCAACACGCAGAACGTTGATACGGGAAGCCACGCAATAGAGACAAAGTTGGAAGCCGTTTCCTTAGATATTGTCTCCGATGGGGACAGATAGTGCGCCATTATTTTAAATCGCGAGTCGTTTACGCTTACATGGTAATACAATAGACGCGGTCCGTTTAGTAAAGGACGCTGCATACGCTGCGAAATTGAGATCCTATCCGGGAAAACGCATGGATTTATCATGAGACAGATAAACTGCACAGTTTATAGAGATAAAGCCTGATTAGAAATATGTATGTGGATGGATGTGCATACAAACAAAAAATAGTACATTACGATACAAGTGCGTAAAAGAGGAAGTGCGAAACGAGTGGCGATAATTTAAAACACGACCAAAGGGGATTTTTTTTTCAGTACAGATGGTGTCTTTTTTACGCACTAGTGCGAGAACGAGAAGTGGTTCATTATATGTTAGGCACTGGTCCCACCGCGAGCTAGTAAGCTATGAGCTATAGAGATAAAGCCTGGTTAGAAATATGTATGTGGATCACAGAACACCCCACTAGAAGCCTAATGCAAGCGATATTGTTCGAGACGCAAATCACCAATCCTTGCGGGGTGAGGCGGGCGCGCACGGTGCTGCCATTGGTCGTTTCAAATAATGGCGCGCCTTTACGATTAGCAGTAGGGACGGGAATGGGACATGTCTATTATAGACAATGGTACCGGTACCAGTACTGTGGTGAATTTGTTTTGCAACAAATTATAATATTATAATTAAATTATAATAAGGCCTAGTTACCCTTCGGGTTGGAAGGTCAGATGGCAGTCGCTTTCATAAAACTAGTGCCTACGCCAAATCTTGGGATTAGTTTCCAAAGCGGACCCCAGGCTCCCATGAGCCGTGGCGAATGCCGATGCCGGGATAACGCAAGGAGGACGATGATTGTGATAGACCTCAATAAAAATCATTCTATTAACTAATAACTAAACTGTGCATTTTTACTTACGTTTACTAAGTTAAATTACCAACTATATTCTAAACTAATCAATCAACTAAATAACACTACAGACTCTACAGATTCTAGATAATTATTCACAATTACAAATCTGCTTTCTTTTATATTTCATAAAATGGTAGCACATGGTACGAACGGCAGTACGAAGTTCCCGCAACAGACATAAACTAACATGGCCCCATCCCTAGTCGTTTACGTGAAAGGGATAGCATATCGCATTGTTAACTAGGCAAAAAGGGATGGACGCGCCTCGGTGCCGTTCAGTACAACCATATTGACCAGTATAAATGAACTCCGCGGATAATAAACAATATTCAACAAAATAATTAATTTGACTTAACTGTGGAATGTTATTCCATCTTTTTTATATGTAGAAGTGTTAGAAGACTTGCCACACCACTTTATGCTGCAAGAGACCATTGTTTGCAACCAAATTTGATTATTTAAGATTTTTTCCCGAGCGGACACGAACACTGTTAGCGGGTCGTATACTTGGGCGCTACTGATCGGTGTCGCACGCGTTCAAACTTTTATAAACCTGATTTGTCGTATGCTTGGTGACCGCGAGTCGCCCTGTAAGGGCCGTCTTGTTGTATTGGTCTGTGATGTGGATGGATTAGGGCTTCCAATACCGGGATCCCGGTATCTCGGGATCCCGGGATCCCGCCTTTTTTTGGGCACATTTCAATACCGGTATTTAATTTAGTAATACCGGGATCCCGGTATTTTTAGTAACTAACAAATTATGCCAAATTAACGTAAATCACTCATTAAAAACGTTAAATTTCTGCATCAGGATGGTCACTAGGTCACTACACACGTAAATCTTGCTTCTTGCTCTCGTTTCTCGATTTGACACATTCTCTGTTTGGTGTTTTTCCATTATTTGTATGAAAATGATAGTTTTTACGATGATTACCTAGATAAAGAATTAAATATACGTGTCAAAAGCATTAATTGAGGAGGGTCTGCCGCGAACATTTGACACATTTGTCGCACTTGTGAATTCGCGCGTAAGTGTGACAGAGAAGCTAACACGTCAAGCGTAGTTGCAACAGGCCACAAATCCTCTGTAAACAAATCGCCTTGATGCATCTATGTCATAGATACGAGTGCATACTTATACTTTTCAAAAAATTAGTTAATGCATACGAACTAACGTATACCGTAGCTACTCTATTTTTACTGTGCGTGTGCGTAAGCGTGTGTTGAACTCTAGCTCAAAACTTTGCCGTACCTAACATTCCTTATAGTAACGAAATTGGGAAATCACTACTCAACTATCAAAATCAAGAAAATTACTTTTCTAATCCGTAAATTAAGTTTTCCTATTCCGCGGATAATCTTTTTGATTTTGATTATCATGGATTTCCGCAAAGTAATGTGTGATTCCATAGATTATTTCTTAATATGATTTTTGATAATCTATGTCGGACAATTCAGCTTTTTGGCTAATAGTTCAATGATTTGGCGGATTTATTTTATTCGTGCTTTAGCGCCTCTAGTGCCACCAAAAACAAAAATACCACTAAATTGTACCACATATATTGATTACAATGTGTTTCTAAAAAAAATCATCTCATGTTCTAATTTAAATAGTCAATGATGAAACTATAGTGTGTATAATCGAGAAATGCTTCTCAATGCTTGTTATTTAATAAAGTGATATTATAGTCAAATCTTCACCACAACTACACCATTAACACTGATTATAAAATATTAGATTATAAAACACAGCATAAATGAGACACAGCTTCCTAGTATCACAGCCATACTAAAGAAGAGGCGATTGAGGTGGCTCGGACATGTGTTTGTGTAATTGTATATCGAATGGAGCGGACTCGTTTGCCACGTCAAATCATGCTGGGAGATGTTGCAGATGCAAAAAGACCGGTCGGACGGCCAACGCTGCGCTTTAAAAATTGCGCAAAGCGTGACATGGTCACATTTGATATTCCATGCGACCCGTGGCAACGACTGACTGAAGACCGACCCACGTGGCGCCGTGTTATCCATGACGGTCAATCCAAGCACGACAATGCCTGGTTCTCCTCCTTGAATGATAAGCGCATGAGGCGTCACGAGCAGGCCTCTAACCCCCGTCCATCTGGGGGAGCATACACCTGCCGTGTGTGCGGATGAGGGATCCTATCCCGAATTGGGCTGTACAGCCACAAACGTAAGTGTCGCAAGGATGCTGTTTGAATCATCTGTTATAGATGCAAAGGCCTGTTATTATTAAAATGTAAAAGGTTCTATTCCGCACGAGCTTAAAGAGATCGATTTGGCAGAAAACATGGTTTGCTATGGCCGCGTCTTCTTGCGAAATGTCCGATCTGTCGGCGATATCTAACTTACAGAATCACCTGAGTAGAGATCTGGCGCTCTTTCCCGCTTGCTTTTATACTGCGTCCTTTGGGACTGAGGAGTTGAGGACTCATAACAAAAACAAAGAGCACAGGGCGTAGCCCTTTGAACTATGTATTTTACTTAAAACAATAGAAGTTGTACTAACTTGGCCACATAAGTTTGCGTTTTGGGTTGAAATCGAAACTTATGAAGTTGGAAATGTAATCGATTTGACACATCACTAAGTCGGATTGGCAAGATTCCGCTGTAGTAAAACACGCATGAACAGTAACAAACGAGATTTTGAATAAAATTTGTTATTTTAAGCAAATTACTTGTTTTTTATATTTTCCTGACTTCAATACCGGGATCCCGGGATCCCGGTATTGAAATCGCCAATACCGGAATGAATACCGGTATTGGAACAGGTCCGGTATTTGGAAGCCCTAGGATGGATGTGCATACAAACAAAAAATAGTAGGTACATTACGATACAAGTGCGTAAAAAAGGAAGTTCGAAACGAGTGGCGATAATTTAAAACACGACCAAAGGGGATTTTTTTTTTCAGTACAGATGGTGTCTTTTTTACGCACTAGTGCTAGAAGTGGTTGATTATATGTTAGGTCGAAATTTCGGAGGGCCATCTGTACTGAAAAACGTCGTTCGATACACGTGCGAAAAGGAAATTCGCAACTCGTGTCGATTTAAAACGCTCCCTTCAATCGTGTTTTAAATCGTGAACTTCCTCTTTTTCGCACTTGTATCGAAATGTACTATTTTCTTTGTACCGCCCTTGCAGTTCCTTCCCGCGCTTGCCATCCCATATATTTGAGTTCATCGCATGATATTATGTAAATGCAATGATACTAAATTTACTCATATTCAAAATAGGTACCTAAATATATTTCTAGAGGGGAAACGGGGAAAATTGTTGTGCAGGTGATGGAAGCTTGTATCTGAATCTTGTGCCACGGCCCGATAAATTATTCTATCCGATACAAAGAAATGCTCAGTAGGGACAGACGGAGCGTATACAGCGACCTTAAGAATATTCTAACCATCTACCATAAATAAGCTATCGACACATAGAATATCCAAGTCTTTAAGTCATCGACTGAAGGTAGATTTTTAGTTAGCTAATGTTTATAGCTGTCCTTTGTTGGCTTCCTCAGTTATCCCAACGCACAGGAAGAGATCTGATCTGATGTAAGCAAGCATCAAGTAGCTGATCATCATGTTTGCAATTTGCAACACATAAATGTATATTCTTACTAGCTTTTACCCGCGGCTTCGCTCGCGTTAAATTCGAAAATTGTGGAATGCTCCATACAAACTTCCACCCCTCATTTTAGGGAAGTGGAGGGTTAGAAAGGGACAAAAAGTAGTCTATGTGACTTTCCATCCCTTCAACTATCTCCAGAAACATATGAATTCGTTGCTCCATTTTGTTGTGAAAGACGGACAAACGAACAGACACACACACTATAATAATACGCAGAATTGAAAAGATGCCGCGCTAATGAAGAGTTATTATAGTCGGATCGCATGCGCACTGCCAACTAAATCACAAGTATCACGGAATGTCGAGTTAGCTTTAATTACAATTTGTAAGTAAATAAATATTTTTAACCCCAGACGCAAAAACGACGGGGTGTTATAAGTTTGACGTGTCTGTCTGTCTGTCTGTCTGTCTCTGTGTGTGTGTCTGTCTGTGGCATCGTAGCTCCCGAACGGATGAACCGATTTAGATTTAGTTTTTTTTTTTTGTTTGAAAGCTGAGTTAGTCGGGAGTGTTCTTAGCCATGTTTTATGAAAATCGGTCCACTATGTCGCGGTCGGGGGTTTTTTCAAAAAATTTTATTTTGTGGTTAGGTTAATATGTAGCAAATTTATCCTCCTATGGTATGGCCATATACGCCGCAGAGCGGTCGGAAACTGATGCATCAATCTCACTGTCCAAGGCCGCTGTCGGCTAGGAGTTTTTTACATAGGTTAAAACATTTAATAAAGATTAAAATACAATGACAAAACTAGCTCAAAAGTCATACAATCTCATCAAAACTGGGACAAAACCATACTGTCTAACATAATTCCCACGCCATTACGAGAACGCATAATAATACTCAGTTACTAATGTTAACACATAATGAGCTTTTCGTCTAGTGCAGTATATACGTGACTATGAAGAACAAATATAATACATATACTTATATCCATGAACTCACCGCCTGTATTCTCAAACAGGATAGACAGAGCACATGAAACCGCAGATTTCACAATAGATGAAGCAAAAGCATCTGCATGCCAAACGAACTCTGTCAAAACGCCTACGTTAGGTTGTCTATCTTTACATCCTTTACTCACTACAAAATACTTGCAGTTTTCGGGCGTCAAGTTCTGTCGGTGGAAGTCAAAGAAAACATAAAAAAATGCTTCGTTACGTGATGTTTAATAACTGAAATACCCATCTATAAAAAAGTTACTAGAAAAAGAAAATTCAACTGAAACTTGGCAAAAAACCGACCTGTAGGAATTTGTTACACATAGGTAGTTAATTTGTGAGTTAATCGGAGTTTATATAAAGCACATAAAAAGATATTTCGCCAAGTATTAATTATTTATACTTGCTCATAAAAAGTTAAACGTTAGCCAATTTTCCACTTGAAATAATCGGGTAAGAGCGAATCTGAGTGGAGTTTGGAGGGTTTCCCAATAATTTAGGGCTGCAGCGGGGCAGAGGAGCGTGTGTGTGTACACCCTTATGCAGCGTTAGGGTTGCAAAAAAACGGTTTTTTTCTGGCTTGAAAAAAAACCGTGAAAAAAAAAACAGTTTTTTTTCTGGAGTATGTTTTTTTTCTAAAGTACGAAATCTCAAAATTTGCAAAGTAGTTAATACTTTTATACGGTTTTTTAGACTTAATGTTACGAGTAACTATTCAACGAATTTAATCAAATAACTTTAATTTCTGGTCTTATAAAAGTAACATTTACGAAATCTGTAGTTGGTAGTTATCACTATTTACTGTTGGCAACACCACCGCCTCTCCACGCTACACGCAGCATCGGGGATTCCCCAATAAACGTTGGTATACTGAATGTTAATTGAATTAAAATGTACGTTATTGTTATTGAAACACGTTACAACTCACGAAAAACCGTTATTGTCGTATTATTTGTTCATCTGAAAAAAAACCATGGTGCTCGGTTTTTTTTCATAATTCTGAAAAAAAAAAAACATTTGGTTTTTTTTCTTCAATTTACAACCCTACGCAGCGTCGACTCAGGACACTTGTATGAGCTTCAATTGTTTGACATGCACGCCGCACGCCCCGCCCCTCCAAAAGCCGAATATGAGAGTGCACTCAGATCTTTCACCAAGGCCTATACATAACATACTAGACCTAAGAGTAGCTCTTTTCTATTGACATAGTTTTAATCTACACAGCCGACTCATAAAATAGCACACCAGAGTAAAAAAAAATTGTACCATTTGGCACGCTGTTCTAAATCCTATACAATTTGAAATTTGAATGTACGCTTTAGGCACACCTCGGACACTGGCGATCCAATGTATGAAAGAGGCGCGTTCCTATCTAGCACACAATTCAAGCTCGTGTAGGTGAACGCGTACCATGCTTGTATGAGTGAGATATGACAGATCGACTGTTCGCGTTTTTGACAGGCGGTAACTGTGAGGTAGCCGATACGAGGTGGGCGGCACTTTCAGCGGGGAGCGGGAGTGGCCATACTGTACGATAGTACTCTTTATTATACTATGCTTAAGGTGCAGAAAAGTCATATTTTCAGCAGCGAATCTTGTCAGCCATTTTTTGCCCGCCCAGAAATGTCAACTTGACGGACATACCTGCTTGGTTTTTCAATACTTTCCCTTGCAAATCGCATGCCAGTAATTAAAGTACGGTTACATAATGGGCGTAACACACGTAATGTAGTTTCCTGGATCGTTGACGTGAATGTTTTAGGAATTTCGTTGGGTAAAAAGTTTAATTGGCAGTTTCAATTTGTATTCGTGCGAAAAGCATTGATTTAAGCGGCTTTTTTTGTTTAAAGCTTTAATAAATGACGTTTTTTTAGGGTTCCGTAGTCAACTAGGAACCCTTATAGTTTCGCCATGTCTGTCTGTCCGTCCGTCCGTCCGTCCGTCCGTCCGTCCGCGGATAATCTCAGTAACCGTAAGCACTAGAAAGCTGAAATTTGGTACCAATACGTATATCAATCACGCCAACAAAGTGCAAAAATAAAAAATGGAAAAAAATGTTTTATTAGGGTACCCCCCCCCCTACATGTAAAGTGGGGGCTGATATTTTTTTCATTCCAACTCCAACGTGTGATATATTGTTGGATAGGAATTTAAAAATGAATAAGGGTTTACTAAGACCGTTTTTTGATAATATTAATATTTTCGGAAATAATCGCTCCTAAAGGAAAAAAGTGCGTCCCCCCCCCCTCTAACTTTTGAACCATATGTTTAAAAAATATGAAAAAAATCACAAAAGTAGAACTTTATAAAGACTTTCTAGGAAAATTGTTTTGAACTTGATAGGTTCAGTAGTTTTTGAGAAAGATACGAAAAACTACGGAACCCTACACTGAGCGTGGCCCGACACGCTCTTGGCCGGTTTTTTATGATATAGGAAAGAAAAGCCATCGAATTGTATTTAATCCTATTAAGGCATTGCCTACGCCCGGTAATGGACAGACAAAGTTACTTCAGGGGTGTTCATTACGTTGCGAGTTTTTGAGGTGAGAGTATGATACGCTATTTTCTTGAGGGTTTTAAAGTATTTTTTAAGTTTTTATTGCCAGAAAGATCACAGTAAATCTAAGTTTATCACATTCACTGCCAGCAAGTCGTGGGTGGGAGATTAATCGTAGGTGTTCTTCGCTACATATTTTCAAAAGAAATCGAGTAATATGTAGGAACACACGCGTACAGTTTTCATACACACCTTCATTTGTTTTGAATAATTACGCTACCTACGATACCTTCTTATAAGCACTTGTATACCTACTTATAATATATCTGTCATAAATTGCGCGTAGAAATTTTATATCTTCAGTAAAATTTACATCTTAAAGCCTATTTTTCGAAAGTACTGTTTCTCTAACACAGGAGCTTAAAGTATTTCCTAATATATTATAATAATACTGCGTGATTAATAATAAATTAATAATTATAATCAATCGGAACAAGTTGATAATCAACATTGATAATCTATTCCAACAATTCTGACAACTGTAATTCGGAATAAAACACTAAGTAGCATACATAATTACATATACTTATGCACATTTCTTACCCCCCTTTAAAAACACAAATTATTCAATACATCAAATACGATTTCTGTGACACCACTAAAATGTCCTAAGCACAAAGACATAAATAAGAATAGAAGTCTATTTGGTACTGTTGGTTAGGTTTCCGCATGCCACCCCCACTGGGGGTGAGCTGATCGGGCGGCGCTGCGCAGGAGTCAGTCCGCTCGGTGCCACGGCGCCGCTCGCGTCATCTATGAACTGTATCGATCTTTATCTATGTGCTGTGAATCAGTGATCAATAATGCGGTCCGGGGTTACATGCGTTTTGTTAGTTTTACTTGTGAGTAGTTTTTTTTATAGTGATATTTGTTAAGTAATATTTTTTAAGAGTGCAAGCAAAGGATGGTATACATTTTAAAAAGAAACGGCATTCAATATGACAAACTTAAATATATCAATATTTACAACATAAGTTACAAGATACGCAATCATTTTAAGTTTGAATTTTTATTTTTGAAGTTAAGATTTAGATTACATTCAATTTTATGAAAAATAAAACTGAAAGAAAAACAAAACGCGGAACACAAATGTATTGAAATAAAATTATCGTGGATTTCTAAAAATGACGCAAAAGGGTTTAAAAAAATATCTCTTTACTTCTGATTAAATTGATTGATTTCGAAATACTTTCCGTTTTTGTTACTTGCTAACCACCATACATTATTAAATCGGGTAAAAACTTATCTTAAATCTGAATTAATTACTAATTGAAAAACACTACGAAGTCAAACATAGTAAACGTCAATAAGAGTTTATTGAACTAAATACCAGTTTTTTAAAACAGTGTTGGTGTTAAACAAGCATAAGACCCGCCTGATGGTAAGCAGTCTACGTAGCCTATGGATGTCCTAAGGTCACATGACCATTTGTTATTTGAGCGTTGCCGACCCTAACGGTCCCCACATTATAAGTGAACCTAGTAACTACCGATAAACTTTTCCATCAACAAACAATAGCTAATAAACATAACACTAATAAATAAAGTTACGTTACTCTCTCATCTAATAAGTGACAGACGGTAGACAATGACCTTCTACTGGTAATGTGGAATGTGATTTTCCCAGAGAAGTAGAGCGTTGGATATATCGCGTCTCGTTGCAAATCATACAGTGTGTAATCCTTATACGGGCGATAAACTAAACCAAGTATATATTGTCCCGGATTTGTAAGTTCACATTTTTGACACATTTGTTTTAAAGTATGTTGCGATGTGGCTAAGACGTGTCGTTTGCCAAATTTAACGATTAATTTCGAATTGGTTGAATCGATTAGGCCATAGTGTACAAGAGGCGCTTAAACAAATATACGATTTCTATCAACTTACTGAAATGTCATTTGAATCGAAATGACAGACTCAGCACTAGTTTAAAAATAAAAATGAATGATAAATGACATAATAAATCCTGCGTGATAAATTAATATCGTATAAAATACTCACTAACGAAGATCCGCAAAAATGTAACATGTGTTAGATTATGTTTAAAGTAAGCGAAATATTGTTTTTAAGTACTTGATTTTTTTAAATATTATTACAAGATTTTATTTAAAATTTCATTAGGTTGCGCGAGTTTACGTTTTGTGGACGCTGTCATGTGTCAAAAAGAGGTTCTTACAGCTCTGGGACAATAATAATTTAGTAGTGTTATCATGAATTACGAGGTGTTTTTGAGTTTGAATTTTCGCCGCATATTTTTTTTTCTCAGAAGCAATGTAGGTACTATAAACATGGTTGTGTTGACAACCAATGATAACTTTCAACGAGCGTTTAACGCGAGTATGTTGCAGTTGCATTACATTGCAGGCCGACTTATTTTGTATGGATTCACTATTTATTTCAATTTTAAGTATAAGTTATCCAATTACATTTGTTACGTCCTTACGTCCTATACTCACCTCCGTTACGAATTTCGCCCGCATAGGCTACATGCCTTCTAGTCAAATCAGATTCTTTTTAAAAACTGTCAAAACGAATTTTAACTATGTGCTAAATATGGAATTGATATGAAATTGTGCCGAGGGACGTTATACGGTTAACTGATTTACATATTTCTCTCTCCGACTATGAAATAGAAATTGGGTTTAAAAATAACATCTGTCCATGTTATTCTTATAATTATCTGATGCTTTTTTCGTGCATGGAATAAATTATTTTATTTTAACTACAGGCAAGTTGCCTGTTAGATTTACACACTGTATAGCGCGAGTATTACGGTTGTGTTCCGTGATGTCTTAATTATGGAATACTCTTATGGGGATTGTGAGCAAGCTTCTATTATAGTGATATCGGTTAAAAATTACTAGAGTTTTGTTGGAAGAACATCCCATATTTGCGTAAACATGGATATTTGTTTACATTATTATTTCCATTTCGGCTGCCCGTGTTGTTTTAACTATGAGACAATACCTATTGTTGGTATTTTTACATGCTTGTACTGAAGTAATACCGTTGAAAATACTTCATTTACAGAGATATGAAATAAATGCGAAATTTACACAAACATAATGTCATATTTTATGGATATCATTATTTGTTTCTAACAAAATTATCTTGAGCGGTAAGTATTTAAAGCTATAAATGCTTGTATCAAAGTTTAGTCAATCTGTTGATCTTTTCTGAACTATTATACAATTCTCATTCCTTTTTTAACCCCCGACGCAAAAAAGACGATAAGTTTGACGTGTCTGTCTGTGGCATCGTAGCTCCCGAACGATTGAACCGATTTTGATTTAGTTTTTTTTGTTTGAAAGCTGAATTAGTTGGGAGTGTTCTTAGCCACGTCTCATGAAAATCGGGTTTTTTCAAAATTTTAATTTTGTGGTTAGGTTAGGTTATTAACTTATTACCGATTGTATGTATCCATACTAATATTATAAATGGGAAAGTGTGTGTCTCTGTGTGTTTGTCCGTCTTTCACGGCAAAACGGAGACACGAATTGACGTGATTTTTTAAGTGGAGATAGTTGAAGGGATGGAGAGTGACATAGGCTACTTTGTGTCTCTTTCTAACGCAAGCAAAGCCGCGGGCAAAAGCTAGTTTATGATAATTATGTCGCCGGATGTCAGTTTTCAACAGTTCATCTTGTTACGAGTAAAATAAACATACACATAACGGATACAGCGATGTTGTTTATTACGATTATTATGTTTTTATAACACTAAGAGATATTTTAGGTATCGCAGTATTATTGCGTTCCTTAAAAATCCATAAGGTAAAATGCGGCGGGGCAAATCTCGACTGGGGGACAATTATAACTAATGTTATGTATCCACAGAACACTCCCACCAAAAATTACCCGTAGACACTTGGAACGGAAAAAATGGACCAGTTACATTTGCCCCCCAGTCGGGATTTGCCCCGCTGTACCTTACTAATATTATAAACGGCAAGTGTGTGTCTGTTCGTTAGTCCGTCTTTCACTGCAACTACTGCAAGACAGAGCGACGAATTGACTTGATTTTAAGTGGAGATAGTTGAAAGGATGGAGAGTGACAAAGGCTACTTTTTGTCTCTTTCTAACCGCCCACTCCCCTAAAATGGGGGGTGGAAGTTTGTATGGAGCACTCCGCTATTTTCGTATTTAACGCGAGCGAAGCCGCGGGTAAAAGCTACGAAAAAATAACCACAAAATTAAAATTTTGCATAAACCCCCGACCGCGACATAGTGGACCGATTTTCATATTTTCATGAAACATGGCTAAGGCAGACTGAGCTATATAATTAAGCCACAATACGTCCATTAATAAAACGCTATTTATGTAAAAAAAAAAAAAAAAATCAACTGGTTGGTTAACCAAAGACTGATAAACCTATGTAACAGATTTGT
Source organism: Leguminivora glycinivorella (assembly GCF_023078275.1). NCBI lineage: Eukaryota > Metazoa > Arthropoda > Insecta > Lepidoptera > Tortricidae > Leguminivora > Leguminivora glycinivorella. The sequence goes on along the minus strand of NC_062985.1, from coordinate 1,464,415 downwards.
TAGCATAAGTACTTAGAATTAAGAGAATGACATGTAAAATATATTTTATCAATAAATGATCGTATCGTATCGTATCGCAGCGTTCCCACTTAAGCGTCGCGCGCCCCAGGCGGCGTGGCGGTGGCGTGGCGCGCGCCGCGTCGCCTGGGGGCGCGTCTTACGTCCTTCCTATACAAAATGTACTGAGGAGACGTTTTTTGAATTACATTCAGGCGGCGTGGCGGAGACGTCCGTTGCGCGCCCCGAGACATGCGTCTTATGAGTGTGGATGGTCCCTAAGAACACTCCCGACTAACTCAGCTTTAAAACAAAAAAAAACTAAATCTAAATCTTTTCATCCGTTCGGGAGCTACGATGCCAATGCCACAAACAGACACACACAGACACAGACAGACAGACACGTCAAACTTATAACACCCCGTCGTTTTTGCGTCGGGGGTTAAAAACGAGCGAGTTTGAACGATATCAGTCGCGACTGTCGACTCTAAAATCGGAAATTTACTGACCGAGTGAGCGAAGGTCTTCGTTGGCAACGCACATGTGACACTCCTTGAGTTGCAGGCGTTCATAGGTTAGGCGGACCGTATGTTTGTTTGCCACCGACGTAGTATAAAAAAAAAAGTCAAAATGACAAGCAGTAATAAGAGATTTCTTACAATCTGATTTATAAAGTCACTATGACATAAGTTCTACAGTGGCCTAGGGTTTCAATTGGTTGACTATGCACGTACAATTACGCCTGTATCCCAAAAAAGGGTTAGGCAGAGCACACCAGCCTCTCGCCTACGCCGCAATTTAACCCGTATCCCATAGTCTAACCCCCTGATTCATAAACGTTCACTAAAGTTATCAAGCCGATAAAGTTCGTTTGTCCCGTTCCGACGTATTGAAATAGAAATAATAAATATTTATTTGGCATACAGATACATAACAAAAAACAAGTACATAATACTTAATAACTAGTACACCAAATAGGATGCCACTCAGCGAATACCGTGTCTTATAGAGGCGGGACTGGTTTTCAGGGCACCCAGAAAATTAATAACTAGGTCTTATAACTAAACAGAACGTATGATCACTTATACAGAAACTATGTTAGAGAAAATGTGTGTGTGTGTGTTAACCTACTGACAGAACATATTATTTATAAATGTAGTTAAATGTAAATAAATGCATTGGTGTGATAGAAAGGGACAAACGAACTCTATCGGCTTTAACTTTAGTCATAAATTAAATATAACAAGATCATACCATCCCATACATTAAAATGCGACCGCCTACGAACGCGCTTACACTCCACCACACATAGATGGCGCCACAGAAAATGCCTTGTTGCCACCGATTATTTGTAGTTTGGCATTAAGTGTCAATTCCAAGCCGTAAATCTATGTCAAAAGTGACACTTAACGCCATCTATAAGTATAATCGAAAACTACAAGACATTGTTTTTGTGGCGCCATCTATGTGTGGTGGAGTGTAAGCGCGGTCTTAGGCGGTCGCATTTTAATGTATGGGATGGTATGATCTTGTTATATTTAATTTATGCTTTAGTGAACGTTTATGAATATGGGGGGTAATCATTAATTCAGTACAATTTTGCAAGTTATACTTTAAAGTGAAGTAAATAAGGTTAGAAAACTTAGAAACAATACCTTCCATTAATCATCCAGCTACCAAGAAACAATCTATGGATCTACACAAATGCATTTTACCTTGCTACGATTATCATACGTAAAATTGAATGGAACCGGTATAACTTATAACGATAAGTCGTCGCGCTACATGAACAAGTGGGTCTAGATCATAAACTCCCCGTGGTAATCTATGCCGTAATATCTCTAGGGGGAAAAAGAAATCCGGTCGTTTAATCGATAGATTTTGTGCCCGACTGTCTGAGAGAAATTTGCATTGTGAATTTAACAAGTTCGACTTGCGGTTTATCCGTTTGAATCAGCCAAACGTATGTTTAAAACAATATGTGTCAGGTTGTTTTTATAAAATCGACTTGTTGATTCAAATATATTGCCGACTCAAATGACAAGTAGCTTGTTGTTTGAACCAAAGAGCACGTAGGCGCTATTTTACCAAAAAAACTTGTTGAACGAACATGAAAACTGTTTGTTTTTTTCCCAGATACTCTGTAGTAATCGGTGTGCCAGGATTAAAAAGATTGAACACCTTATAATTATTATTCAAACGACTCCTGGCAAAAATCCTTTAACCCTCTGCCCTCAAAGTAATACTCGTATTTTTCAAAATTTGTTGGCCAAAAATATGACTGGTAGAGAATATTAGAATACCTTGCAGCACTTAGTACCTAATATACCTTCCCAACCTTGTTTGTTTCGGTCAAAACCTTACACCTCAGCTGCAATGTATAGACACTAGCAGCGGCTCGTCCATACAAGCCGATTCCCACCGGCTTGCCTAAAATTGATTATTCTTTGTGCTCATTGTTGCCTAGCAGAAATTTTCACCAGCCGCCACTGATAGACACAGTATAATAAAGAGTACTATCGTACAGTATAGTTACTCCCGCTCCCCGCTGAAAGTGCCGCCCACCCCCTCTCGGTTACCTCACAGTTACCGTCTGTCAAAAACGCGAACAGTCGACCTGTCATATCTCACTCATACGAGCATGGTACGCGTCCACCTACACGAGCTTAGAATGTGTCCTAGATAGGAACGCGTCTCATTCATACATTGGATCGCCAGTGTCCGAGATGTGGTATAAAAAAAACATTTATTGCAGATAAAAAAATCCATATTATAGAACAGAAGAATTTTTCGACGATAACCAATAAGTTTTTCAGAATTTGGGACCCCCCAATTACCGAAAGTTGTTAACAATAATTAACTCACTGTCAGTTTTGTGACGATAATTAAGCATGAAATTACTTAATCCACCATTATGCATATAAATCATAATGTCATGAACATCATATAAATTAGGCTAACCTTCGCTCTTGACACTCAAGCGGGTGAGAATATTTCGCAAGTCGACCGCAGTTTGCCGCCGAATTGTCTATCGGTCGCGATTAGACCATTGTTAGGGGGTTTGCGCAAAATCATATTAAGAATTCAGTGTTAATTAGATAAGGTTTATAGTTGTAAAAAATAATAAAGATAGTCCCCCTTATTCATAAACGTTCTCTAAAGTTATCAAGCCGATAATAGTTATTTGTTATACAAGGGGGCAAAGTTGTATTTTAACGCCGAGTGTGGAATTGAAAAACGAGCAAGTGAATGGATATGGATTCTATAGTTGAACCACGAGCGAAGCTAGTGGTTCGAGAATAGAATCCTGAACTTGCGAGTTTTTTAACACACGAGAAGTAAAATACATTTGCACCCGAGTATAACACAAAACTTTTCCCCTCACTATAGCGAGGAAACTACAACGCAAAAACTGCGTTTATCACTGCTTCCAGTAGTTTCACAGGTGGTAAACCATCTTTATTACTAGATTCAACTACTTTTATCAATTTTAAAGCAGTTAATTTGACTTTATTCAAGGTCAAATTACTTTACTCACTAGTGAATAAAATGCGTTTTTACTCACTGGTATTAAAGGACAAAACACGTGTTTCCGAGCTAGTGAGGGGAAAAGTTCGTTTGTCCCTTTCCGACGCATTGGTGTGATAGAAAGTGACAAACGAACTTTATCGGCTTGATAGGTAACTTTAGAAAAACGTTTATGAATATGGGGGTGTCGTCAAGTAATTTAAGGGACCTCAATATCATGTAAATCAACTTCTAGATGATACTGATCTGTCCAAAGTTTTTTTTTAATCGCGGTAATTTCTATTTAAAAAAATATTATTTTTCTGATGGCAAGGACCAGTGCAGGATTTCAGGCAAAATCCTATTGTAGGGTATTAGAACATACATACATACATACAATCACGCCTGTATCCCATAAAGGGGTAGGCAGAACACATGAAACTACTAAAGCTTCAGTGCCTTTCTTCCCGTGGGTGTCGTTGAAGGCGACTATGGGATATGGGTTAAATTGTGGCGTAGGCGAGAGGCTGGCAACCTGTCACTGCAATGTCACAGTTTCGTTTTCTTTCAACCCCTTATTTGCCAAGAGTGGCACTGAAGGGTATTAGAAATTGGCATATAAACGGCTAATTGAAAATTTGACATTCATTTTAAGCGGATATTCAGGTCCTTTGAAGGTGATGTGGATAAATAAATAAATAAATAAATATTATAGGACATTCTTACACAGATTGACTGAGGCCCACGGTAAGCTCAAGAAGGCTTGTGTAGTGGGTACTTGGACAACGATATATATAATATATAAATACTTATATACATAGAAAACATCCATGACTCAGGAACAAATATCTGAGCTCATCACACAAATAAATGCCCTTACCGGGATTCGAACCCGGGACCGCGGCCCATTCACAGTTCGAATGTCAAGAAATTTATTTTATTCTAATGCTCCATGCATCTCTCAAAAAACCATAAGGTTTTTTAGATCCTTCAGTCAAAATTGACGTACACATCTAAACAATAATCCAGTAATAAAGAATTTCAGGCAAAATCGTACTGTAATCGGTATTGGAAACTGAGGGGACGGCTGGCGATGGCGGCACGCGAGCGAGGCACGCCACACTTTCCTTTACTTTCGAACGCATGCTCAAATATTTTTTACAATTCTAATAATAGCTTGTTTACTCCAATTGTGAAATTGAAGCGATAATGGAGGAAAATATGTGGAGTGAATTATAACAAAAGGATTTGGAGAAAATGTGATGTAATCTCTCAGTATTCGGTCGTTTTTGCGTGGAAAAGTTCCTGGGTTGTGTTGTGGTACTTGTGGTCATCGCGCGGGCGAACTTGTCATGTGTATTATTTACTAGGCTTTGGTGGGGGTTTTCTCTATATTAGGCTTGTGCCGTTTCGTTCGTTGATCGGAGCGCTCCGATCTCGTTCAATCGCTCCCACGAACTAGTTCGCTCTTTTAGGTCTTTTGCTCATTTAGTTCAGCCAGACCAGCGACCACTGCGGTCAGAAAGATCAGAACGAATGGGACCGAATAGTGTCAAAATGATACGAATAGTCTACAGATAGAAACTTTCCGGGCCGAAAGGTTGTAAGTAACCGAAGTTTAATATGAAAACTGGACTTTTTTTTGTTGCTCTGCTAAGTAGCTCTCGCTCTCGGTCGGCGCAGTCACACATTCGTTCTCGATCCAAACCGCTCGCGCTCGCCGATCCTATACTGAACTAAATGAGCAAAGACCGATTCACAGACCACGGAAAGATTCAGTTCATTTCGGTCATTGATGGGATTTTATTCCTAACAGTTCATAGTTCGTGAACGACACAAGCCTACTCTATATGGTGTTCCTTTGAAATAGAACAGAATTACTGAAGGGAAATGATTACTGTAACACATAGACATTACATAGACGTTTATTTTGTTTAATTATTACAAAAGTAAGGGCTAAGCTACGCTCTTTCAATCGAAGATTTAACCCGATTCGACTCTAGTGCAAAACCTTGCGATTAAATATTCTTCCCTCTTTTAGATAATAAATACATTTAACTCGATATTTTAGTTTTTGATGTCTAATATTCGCCCAAACGAGCATGTACTTAATTCTATAATTGTTATTACTTAGCAGTTACAAATGTTACAATGCTATTATTGAAGCGACATACTTGACGTAGCACTTAGCGTGCGAACTACTGCTAACCAAGTGTTGCAAATATTTCCCTATCGCCAGCGATACCTATAAATCATGTCATGCATGTTTCTACACAATCTAATTATACAATGCCATGGTTCCAGATACGAAAAGGAGCAGGGGATGAAGATTTCCGGCCGACACCGATACCACTGAACGAGTGGCGCGAGGTGCGGGGATGGCGGGGCGGGCGCGCCGACCGCGTGCCCACGCTGCAGGAGGTGCTCCACCAGCCCGCCCACTACTGGGAAGACGCGCTCCGCCACAGCGTCTACCTCACTCTCGTCAGGGACAAGATAGACCAACTCATAGCCAAGGGGAGCCCTGAACACAACGATCTTGACGACAAAGACCTCTGGGACAAAATCAAGCGAGCACCCTTCGAAAGAAATGATAACGAAGACCCTCCCATGGTTGGCGATGTTGTCATGATGGCCAAGGGTAAACTGATGGAGGAGAGCGGCGGATTCAGGTTCAAAGAAGACGACAAGTTCAAAGACAAGTGCAGGGAAAACTGCATGGACGGCGTTAAAGCGCTCTGGTCAGTTAAGAGGATACGACAGAGAGATTCAGATGTCACGGGGCGATATCATTACGAGCTCACGTTCTCAGTGATCACTCAGAAGAAACATAAGAAGCATGAGAAACCGGCGAGGACGTTCACTGTCAGAGAGACCGCTCCGGAGAGAATTGTGGACGCGCCGTTGGAGAACCGGTATTATGAGCCTACAACGGCACCGGTACCGGTACCTGTACCTGTGCAGCCGGTACCGATACCGACTCAGCCGACGCGCGCCGAGCGAGCCCTTTGGGTCCACAAGAACATAGCTGCAAGGAACCAAGCGAGACAGCATCATAACGGCCTCGACAGACTATGGTCCTCACTTTTCTCCGATGATGAAGATGATATACCCCCACCACGGTACAAGCCCAAACAGTACCAACACAACCAGTACAATCCACCTCCTCCTATATACCAACAGTATTCCAAGGCAGGGTACGTTGGCTCGCCCAATGACAATCAGAAGGCAGGATATGTAGGCTCTCCGAGTGAGCATCATCAGAAGAAACTACATACGTCCCACAAGCCCCACCACGTGTACAAATACAGTAATCATTACAGCCGGCCTATCCCCCCGCCGCCCCAGCCGCATCACCAACAGCACTACCTGGACATAGAGCAAATAGGGGTCGTCAGCGCACCCTACCACCAGGATCACAGACATGGACCGCCTTACAAACCCGGGAAGACGCCACGGCCACAAGTGATCCCGACTCCACCCAATCCGGTTTTGCCACAAAAGAATTTCACCATCGAAACTACAACTCCATTGAAACCGAGCAGTGAAGAAAATACTCAGACTACTCAGAGACCTGACGTGCATCCACCGAAAACTTATAACAAACAGAAGCCGACGACGGTGAAAATTAGCTACGTCACGGATCATGTCAGGCCGCCAGTCTACAACGCACCTCCTGGAGTTTTTGTGACAATGGACAAGAAACCTTTCAAGCCGATGCCACCTCTGAGACTCGTTCACTCGTCGAAGCTCCACAAGCCTCCTCGTCCGACCGACTTCAGACCCAGCCCTCAAGTTTTAGACGTTTCCTCATTCTCAGAACCGGATCCATTACTTGACACTGCATTTAGGCCGATCACAGTGAGTTACGGGAACAGCAACACGACAGAGAAAGCTGTAGCCGCCAGCGACAATCATTTCCGAAATTCGACCGTTAAGAAGCCACCGAAGAAGAACGAAATCGTAAATGCACAACGAGTTACAACGACAGCACCCGAGATTATAACCGCGCACAGTGTGGAAGAGGACAGCGACGCGGAGTGGACCAACGTGCTGGGCGCGTTCGCCAAGACCACGCCGATGGCCGCCGAGACTACTACTGAGAAAGCAAAACCTAAAACTTCCGAAACAACTACTCCAAGTCCTGTGACAACGACAACGGTGTCAACAACAACCACGACAACACCAGCACCAACCACGACCACCAAGCGGCTACCCAAGAGAACAAAAACTACCACTACTACCACCACTGAGGAGCCCACGACAACGCCAAAGCCCAAGAAACGCACGCGTCCACCACCGAAATTCACTAAACCAGAAAAAGTTAAGAAACACAAGCGCATTACAACAACTACCACTACAACTGAACGTCCAATCCAACGCAAAGAGCAAGATCTGACTCCTCAAGCAAGTTCAGCGTCTGCAACTGCGCAAACTACTACGACAACGTCAACAACGACGACAACGACAACTACAACTACTACTCCAGAGCCAACGACTACACCAGTTCATACAACGACAACTAGCACGCCACCTCCGACAACTACTGAAGCAACGACACCAGCCCCGGATACTGAACCACCGAAAACAAAAAGCCGCTACAGGCAATCAACGTTAAAATACAGGAGTGTCCTAACAGGCCATGATAAGAAAGAGGAAAAAGCACGGACTGTCATACCACCTACGGGTGTAATCAAGCCAAGAAGGAAGGGAACTAAATACACTAATTACATTACGTCTACACCTAAATTCTCAGATATGCAATTTGACGATGAAGGTAAAGAAGATCATGTCGTCAGTCCGTATAAATCTAAATCAGTAACTACTACGGATTCTACGGCTAGCCAAGGTGCTTCGCATTCAACTACCCCAGCCTATGAAGAAGTAGCAGATCATGTTTACATCACTAGTGAATTACCAGAATATTCCTTTGGTCCTGACGATGATTTTGATGATTCCGATCCTTATGAAAGATATGAAAGAGATGAAAATCAGGAGCCAAGAGAAACATCAGAGTTCCTCCCCTCTACATCAGCATTGGTAACTCCGAATGAAACTACAAACGAAATAGAAGAAAGTGAAGACGAGCCGGCAGACGCCACTGCACAAGTAGTAGTAACGACACCTTTATCCGCGGCGAAAAACAAAACCAAGTGTAAGAAGAAGAAACTACAGACTCATAACAACACTACAGAAGAAGTTAAGTCTGAAGAATGGAGGGCAGAGGAATCGAGTATACACGAGACAATATCCGCAGAAAAGCCAGAGCCAAGGTCAGAAGAACCAACAATAGAAAATAAGACGCCTGAAACGACAATAGAGGATAAGAAACCGGAAGAAGAGGGGTTAAAAGTTCAAGCACTAGAACAAACAACTTCATCAACTAGTACAACCACAACGGCTAATCCATCTTCAACGCCTGATATTTTCGAAGAAATCTTCGGAGGATTTACGTTCGACGATTCTGTGACAGATTCAAAGAATAACGAGTCGTCAAAAATAGACGAACAAGAAAGCACCCATCAAGAACAATTTATAAAAGCGGAGGACGATTTCGCTGATTTCTTTGAAGCCTTCGATGAGAAACACAGGCAACATAGAGACGGGAAGTATGAAGATGAGTACGAATATGATGATAAAGAACGTTTAGATGACGAAGAGCTTCAGTTTCCAGGAGACGAGGATCGGAGAGGTTCGAGAGACGCGAAAGACGGGGACGAATCGTATGAAGATTATCAGGAACGTCCCTTCAGTTTATTAGAACTCATGGCCATGGAGTAGACTGAATTTTTGCAGTACCTTCTAAAGGAGCATTTAGATTTATTGTCTACACTATGTCCCGACTTTCGCGACTTTCTTAAGCGTCATAGGGGTAAAAGTATACATACGAGACAAATCATCATCCTCCTTGTGTTATCCCGGCATTTGCCACGGCTCATGGGAGCCTGGGGTCCGCTCTGACTTTCTTAAGCGTCATAGGAGTAAAAGTATACGTGACAAATAATTTTTGGAAATGCTTAAGGAAAACAGTGCTCCAGTGCTTGCGTTTTCGGGATTTAAATGCTCCTAAAATACTCATATCATAGCTTTAATTCTTTCCTGCTCTGATCTCAAAATCTACAGACTTTGTATCTCTCACTTACTGAAGATTAGCTAGTTTGAGCCAGTATGCCTTTGACCAAATTTTTTAGTCATCATTTTACCTTTCTTCGAGAAGATTGTATCTGTTTGTATGTTTAAAAACCACAGGAGTAGAACTCGTAGATGTCAAATTAAAGATTTCGGTGAGTGGTGGATTTTAGAGTCAAGAACACTGTTGTAAGCGTACGTAGGATAAACGAGTTGTATAACTTCAAACTTGGATAAACCCATAGATATAAAGGAAGGAGATTGGATATGCCGGGAAATTTGTATTGTATACGAGTGTCGCAAGTTCTTGAAATCACACACACTTGTAGATGGACGCTCCTATTGGACTATTGCGCAATACACGAGCATTTCCATGTCTGTCAAAGAGGATCGAGTATTATAGAGAGTTATTGTCAAAGTAAAATGTGTAATCACAGTGCATAGACTGCCATCTCTCAACACAGGCTTAAAACTTTTGAACGTCAGATTTGACAATTTGGCCCATATTCTTAGACACTGGTCCCACCGCGAGCTAGTAAGCTATGAGCTATCGGCTATAAAAACGAACAAAAGATAAGCACTCCCGTGCAAATAAAAGAGACACGGCGATGTTTATAGTTACTCGCCCAGCGGTGAGTTATCAAAATAGCCGTGTCTCTTTTATTTGCACGAGAGCGCTTATCTTTTGATCGTTTTTATAGCCGATAGCTCATAGCTTACTAGCTCGCGGTGGGACCAGTGCCTTAGCTTGATATGTGTTAAAATGTCAAATATGAATATTAGCGCCATCTAGCCGAGCGTCAACCAAAGGTGTAACGCCATCTAGGCCACGGTACCGTTTTCTGGCTTTGAGGTACGTTTTTTTCTTAGACTATCCGTCTCGGAGTTACATTTATGTCTTTGATGTCTGTGTACATGCGAACGATCAGCATGTCTCATTGAGCTAGCAACTGTGACACGTCTGCCGGCTTATCCGCTTTCTAGTATTATATGCTCTGAGGACACCATAGAGGAATAAATAAGCTAAAGAAAGAGTTGTAACTCCATACATCAGTAAATACAAGCTATTTGTAGTGACACCTAGCGTCAACCACGCGTCAATCACACGTCAAATAGCGTACATTATCAGTACTGCTGCTTGTCAATAGACGACGCGACGAACAAAAACTCCTTACTTATTCCTCTATGGAGGATACCAACGGCCAGATTTTCAGTGAAAGTGTAGATATTTCCTAAGGGGGTGGGGTGGGTTTATCAAAGTTTGAAGTTGTGAGCCAAATAGGAATAGTATTACAAAATATTCAAAAGCATTTATTTGTAAACTCATAGTATATCGAATCGCACTCTTGCCCACAGCTCGTGTTACCGATGTGTAAATATTTCAACATTCTAGATAAGTTTAGAATAAGATGAAATAAATTATTTTTATATGAAAAGTAAACGGTTGAAATTTTATGGTGTTTTACTTACTTACCTTAAAAATGTATCTAAGATATAATTTATTTGAGTACTCTAGAAACCTTTAGCTTTATCCAACAGGATCGGAGATTATGAAGCAATCCATACTAATATTATAAATGGGAAAGTGTGTGTGTCCGTTTGTTTGTCCGTCTTTCACGGCAAAACAGAGCGACTATTTGACGTGATTTTTTATGTGGAGATAGGTGAAGGGATGAAGAGTGACATAGGCTACTTTTTGTCCCTTTCTACCATTATCCAGTTTCATGGTATTGAAGACATCATCCTTGTCTCAATCAAATAAAGGTGTAGTGCCATTCGCCCTTCTAGGCGACCAACGACCATAAATTTCTCTTGATGATTCCGAGGTAAGTTTTTTCTTAGTTTTTATTTTATTATATCAGGGCTTACTCTTGGCCACAGACTAACCGAAGGCAAAGACATGGCCTACGATGGAGTGAGCTCGCCCAGAAGATGCCTGTTCACCCTTGATTGGAAGGTTACCAAGTTATATGAGCTCGGAAATATAGCCGCCGGCAAGGTATTCCACTTCTTGGCAGTGCGCATAAGAAACGAAGAAGCAAAGCGCTTCGCGGAACATCTACCAATTATATTTGTCTTTGTTGCCTAGGCAACCTGGATAACTTATTTGGTCTGTGATTGTATGTGGACTTACCAGCTCCCTCCATGGAGTATTTGTAGATGGGTTCTGGCTTGAGCGGGACGAAGGACGCGAACGCTTCGGGCATCATGTCTTTCAGCCGCTGCTGGTATGACAACCTGACAAACAATGAGAATTTACAGTTAGTAATATTTATAAATTAACAGAAACTCGTTGACATGGCCTCCTAAGTGCGTTTTCACATTATCCGATTCAATATCGGATGTAGGACCGATATCCCATACATTACAGGCGCCATCTTGGATTTTTTCATTGAAATCCTTCCGACATTCGATATCGGATCGGATAATGTGGAAACGGGCTAAGGCCCAAGATCCTATCTGTGGTATTTTTAAATACAGTATTTATTCAGTTCGATTAATTTCGAATCGTATGGAACACAGTTGCATTTGTTTGGTTGCGTCCGATTCTTTCAGTGCAAAGATAAGTCTACTATAAGTCCAAATCTCAGTGGCAATTTTTTTTTTCAATTTATTTAATTGGCTGGGCCTTAGGTGGATAAGGGACTTTAGTTAATTCTGAGAATGCTAGTAATATAAATCAGTAACTTACCTCAGACATTTTGTTTCTTTTTTAGAGTCACCTTACCTCAGACACTTGACGCGAACTTCTTTGAAGTTGCTCAGATGGTATACAATAGTCCGATTCATGTACGTATTGTAGAGGCACCTTACCTGAGACACTTTTCGAGCACTTCCTTAACGAAGCGCGGCTTGGGGTGGTCGGGCTCGAGCTGTGTGCACGCCTCCCAGTCGTCCCACGACCAGCGGTATTGGAAGTTGCTCAGGTGGTACACAACAGTTTCATGTCTGTTTAGTAGAGGTACCTTACCTGCAGTCACTTGTACCTTACCTCAGACACTTTTTCTTCATAGAGACACATTAATTACCTCAGATACATTATGTTCATTTCATAGAGTAGTGGTACTTAACCTCAGAATATTCTTTTCTTAGAGCAGAGGTACCTTACCTCAGACACTTCTCGAGCACTTCCTTGACGAAGCGCGGCTTCGGGTGATCGGGCTCGAGCTGTGTGCACGCCTCCCAGTCGTCCCACGACCAGCGGTATTGGAAGTTGCTCAGGTGGTATGCAAACCAGTATGCGAATCTACAAAAATGTATAATTTGTTTGAAAACAGTTAAAGATCTACAAATAACAATAGGCTACTAGACCTTGACCTTTTTTTAAAAACTGTCTTATAAAATTAAGTACTGTCGAATTAACCAAAATAAAATATTACCATATTTTATTATGACTTAAAAACGGCAAAAAATATTTTTAAAGTATACTTTTACGTAATCAGGCGTGGTGAACACTAACGACAACCCGAGCAGGCTTAAAAGATGGGAGATACTGCGTCTGGACCAGAGGCACTAGAAGATAAAATTCTAGGAACATCATGAGAGAGTGTTTAATGGAATACCTCTCCAACTTATAATATATACACAAAAAATCTAAATATGGCTAAGCATAGCCGATGGCAGATAAAAGAGAAAAAAAAAAAAAAATGTCATGTTAAGTTAATCTATAGATTATCTGTGCATCAGGTCATTCTACTCGTAAACAAAATTTTCTGACTGTTTAAATATGAAGGCATAAAGTTCAACATGTCAGTGTCAGTCAAAACAATGACATGCAGTAAGGTTCGAATTCGATGACGTCAATACATCGCTGACAGCGTTTTAGGTGGCCAAAAGAAATATTTTTTTTTTTTTTTTAAGTGGAGATAGTGGAAGGGATGGAGAGTGCATGGGCTTCTTTTTGTTTTTCTAACCCTCCACTTCCCTAAAATGAGGGGCGGAAGCGCGAGCGAAGCCGCGGCCAAATGATAGTATCCAAATAAGAATACAAACCTGTCAAAGCAAGCCACATTCATAGTGTCAATCCTCAAGAACAGTATCTCAGTCGCCTGCGCCAGCACCTGCGGCATCGTTGACGGCTGCAGCTTACACAGCTCAATCAAAATCGACCCGTAGCATATCTCCAAATACCTCGGCCGAGGCAGGTTGAACAGTTCAGCGAATATAACTTCAACAATACAATACTCTAAGGGTATTTTACCCTTATATGGGAAACAGAGTAGTTGAGCGGCGCATTCTTTGCGTTCTAAATGGTACGCTTCAATGATGTTGTGGAGGTGTTCTTCGATGAGGAAGCGTTCGATGGAGTGAGCTCCGGGAGCACGGGCCGTCGGGGCAGTCGGTGTAGTCGAACATGCGGAAGACTACGCGCGGCATTGGGTAGGAGTCGCCATCGTTGTGGGGTGGCGGCTGGAATGTAGAAAATTGGATAAGGTATAAGGGGATGCTTCTGCAGAACCTAAACTTTCAAATTTGTAAATATTAAGCACACAACCATCAAACAACAAATGTAGAATACTCAAGGAATTTAGTAAGATCTGTTTGCCCAAGTGTTTAGACTTACTTACAATCATTCAATCATCTTTATTACTTTATTTACCTGAATGGTTGGCAGTGTGTGCTGCAAGGCTTCACACAAAATAGAATCAAAGGCAAGGTATGGGCGAGGAATGTGCTTCTCCGACCAGTTGTCCTGCCTCAACTTCTTAATTTGTGCCCAGAGGCAGTCCAGATACTCTTCTTGTAAATGCGGTGAATCTGCTGACCATACTTTAAGGGCTGGCCAATGTTTCTTACTTCTCTTGTTCAAGAATACTTCAATGGTAACAAGTAGATGGTCCAACTGAGACTCTTTCTTTTCATAAAGCTCCCGACCCACCCAAGGCAAAGCGGAAAGAACAGCGAACACAAACCAGTCTCTACGAACTTGCGGTACGCCATCCTCATTAGCACAGTCTACTAATGTCTCCAATAAAGTAAGTAGTGATGATGCAGCCAACACGTGACAGTTGACCAAGTCAGATATGAACCTTAGACAGTATCTAGCCGCGTTCCATTTACCAGCTTTCAAGTTTTCTTTAAACGTCTTAACTATGTAGTCTACAAATTCACCGCCAAAGTTATAGTTCTTCGCATTAAGGAGACCAACGAGCGTAGCGTAGATAGTGCACTTCTCTGGCATACGAATAGCGCATTCCGTCAGGATACGAAGGATTTTCACGCGGAACGTATTCAAATCAGCTTCAAGTACGCTTGCCAAACCTTCGAGATTACTCTCTAAACTAGAGCTGCTTTTCTCTCCAACCCTCAAAATAAGGGACTCTAATCTATCCTCTATCTCCTGGTTTTCTGATACACGACGTCTTTTACGGTGAAGACGATCTGAAACGCATAAGAATTGCATTAATAACTTATTGTAGGAGAGTAAACAATTATAACCTGAAAACCTTATTCGACATAACAAAACATACCGTAACCGTCCGCATCTTCATCTCCGTGGCCCCTTCTACGATTCATACTTGTTATTGATTAATATATTTAACTCAAAGAACAATATTTTCGCAGAAAATGCCGACGAAATATCCAAAGCAAAATGCAACGCAACGTCAATCAGACGAGCGTCAAACAAATGTCATTTTTTATTTCCGATGGTAACATTACACACTAACACACTGCACATGTTCAGAATGTGTTCAGAATATACATTTCTGGAGATATACTATAAATTTGATTAATTAATAACCAATTATTATTAATTAAATAAAAATAACGATTGAAATATAAAATGATTATGAACTTTGAAAATATTAAAGAAATTTTGTATAAATAGTTGCTTTGTGCTCGAGTCAAACATTTTGTTATTAATCTCATTCCATACTTCTAAACGTGGCCTCAATACGTCACCGATGTCATTTATTGTCAAAATAATGTGCAGTGTTCGATACTGGTAAAATGTGGAACTATTAAAGTTTTTGTATTGAAAAGTTAATGTTTACAAGAAGATATCGCTTTATATTTAAACGAGCTTATCAAGTAAGTTTTATTTATGCACAGATTCGAAAGTCTACATTACTATTTCATAGTAACTACTTTACTAGAATACCTATTTTATAACCTTTTAATATGTTCTTAGATAATTATGAAAATGGAAAGCTCTTCAGCTACTAAATCAATTAAGGAGGGGCAAGCTGAAATAAAGTTGAG
The DNA here is from genome assembly GCF_023078275.1 of Leguminivora glycinivorella. Classification (NCBI taxonomy): domain Eukaryota; kingdom Metazoa; phylum Arthropoda; class Insecta; order Lepidoptera; family Tortricidae; genus Leguminivora; species Leguminivora glycinivorella. Next base: position 1,448,578 of record NC_062985.1, on the reverse strand, counting down.
TACAGAGAAGGTCTTCTACAATCCAGTTCAGGAATTTAACAGAGACTTGAGTGTAGCAGTTCTGACTGTATTTACTGAAGACTATAAGCAAGAGAAACGTGAGAAGGCTCAGAAAAAAAGACAGGACAAGAAAAGGAAGAAACTGAAACGGAGGTTTGAATTTTAAATAGTTTTTGGAATATTTTTTATTCATAACATGAAGTTAAAATATAAATTTATAAATAGGGGCATGGCAGTGCCTTTGATAAAACATGCCAAGTTTGTTAAAATGTTGATTGCTTATTAAACAATAAAACTTTTTGTCCTTATATCATCTATTGAATTGAATGCTTATTGATATTAATTTATAAAAAACTTATTTCAGATTGAGGTGACAATTCTTGAAGCTCTATCAGCTACTGGGCTGAGAAGTATCCGCTATGCCAAGGAAGTGCCAAATGTGACTAAAATTGTGGCCAATGACTTGTCTGAGCAGGCTGTAGAGACAATCAAGGCTAATATTGTGCATAATGGAGTAGACAATATTATTGAAACTAGCCATGATGATGCTTGGTGAGTGGCTATTGACCTTTTTTTTAATTTATGATTTTTTTTGTGTAACTGGCTAACAACAAACAAAAGAAAATATTAATTATGAAATTTTTGGATGTTCTTTTAGTTGTAATAGACCATGTAGTTATTGGTTGTAAAAAATGTGCAAAATTATCTGTATGATTGTTTAAGAATTAATACTGACATTACAATACAAATATTCTTTATTGTTCACCAATATAACAAGATTACATCACGTAACTTTAATTAACTATTACATTAATGAGCAATACAGGATTTTAATTCAGGTTTAAAATATTTTATCAAATATTATTAAAGAAACAATTTTTCAGCATGCTAATGTACAAACACAAGCACCCCCAGAAGAGATTCTCAGCAATAGACCTAGACCCATATGGCTGCCCATCCATCTTCCTCGACTCGGCAGTGCAAAGTGTGCAAGATGGTGGCTTACTGTTGGTTACTGCCACTGACATGGCTGTGCTCGCTGGCAACTCGCCGGAGACTTGCTACTGCAAGTATGGTGCGGTCAGTTTGAAGACTAAATGCTGTCATGAAATGGTAAGTGTTTCTGTGATATGTAATAATTATTTTATCAAAAAAAATACTTAAATAAGAAAATCACCAAAAATTTTAATTTTTCGTATTCTAAAAATTCAGATTTCAACCCAAAAAAATGTTTTAAGTTTGTAATAAATATTTCATATTTACTTTTTCAGGCGTTAAGAATTCTTTTACAATGCATAGAACAGCACGCCAATCGCTACAGTAGGTACATTGTACCGCTCATCAGCATATCGGCCGATTTCTACATTCGCGTGTTTGTCAAAGTATACTCTGGTGCTATTCATTGCAAAAAAACTACGAGGTAAGAATGGTAGTGTAAGAGCCAAGTTTGTTGACATCTGCTTCAATTGTATTAACCCGTTTTTTTTAACTTGTTTTAGTAAACTATCTATGGTGTACCAATGTGTAGGCTGCGATAACATCACCCTTCAGCCACTGGGTGGTTTCAAACCCAACCCTACAGAGAAGAACCCGGCACAAACAAAGGCGTTTCTGCCACCCGCCCCACCTGTGGGCGAGTTCTGTGTGCACTGCAACCAGAGGCATCATGTAAGTGTAGCTTATTACCTCAAATCGCTGGATTTTCAGCGTACAGTAAAACTTTGCACATGTTTTATAATGTATTGAAATACACCGTTTAAGACAGGTGGGGTACTGTTAAAAAGAGCATAATATATTGTACTTTTTTGTTTTGAACTTCTGTTGTTGCGTCATTGATCTCTTAAATCTATTCATTGTAAATATCGTAAGTCTGACTTTGTACAAAAAAAACTAATAAAACAATGGACTTTATATCAACATTTCCCTACTATTTCCGTCAGCTTGGCGGTCCAATCTGGTCAGCCCCTATCCACGACGAATCCTTCGTGAGCCGTGTCCTAACCAGAGTACAAGAGCAACCTCAACTCTTTGGCACGGCGAAGCGAATAGAAGGACTTTTATCTATGGTTAGAGAGGAGCTCCATGATACGCCTCTCTATTACACTATGGATAAGCTGGTCGGACGTGTGCATTTGGAGACTATGCCTATGCTGGTTATGAGGTTAGTTATTTATTTAGAAAAAATATTGCCTATGTTCCAGTGTGACCTGTGACTCCTGTACAACAGTACACAAACTCCTGTTTGTACACTGAGCGTAAGCGCGAGCGAGTTGGATTGGATGCTTTTGAATTTATTTTTTATGAGTTATATTTATTTTAAAAAGTAATAGCTGCATTCCCTCAAAATGATATTACATGTCTTTAGTGACATGTTTGATTCTCAAATACAGTGTTGTGAACCTACTGCAAATGCATTAATACTTTTAATCAAGTATGTAATTCTAAGGGCCAGTTGCATCATTTAGCATTTTGGTTATATAATGAAACGTTTTTATTTTTAGGTTTGTATGAAAGATTAAAGATTTAATTATGCGACCGAGTATGTTAAAGGGGTATAATAAACAGCCCTTTTTTTGTTCAAAATAATAATCAAGGTTTTTTTCAAGAAAGGTAACTAACTTCCAAGGAACAAATTACGTTTAGTCAAATGACATATGACCTGAAGGGACTACTAATATGACGAAATAACTAACTTCCAAAGAACAAATTTAATTATCTTTACTCAAATGTCATATGACCTGAAGTGACTAATATGATAAAATAATTATAAACATATATTTGTTTTACAGTTTGGGCAATTCGCTGTTTAAGCAATCCTGATTTGTTTTTTTGGAATAAATTTAAATATGTAATTCAATTGGCAAATATGGGACATAATAAAACTGCGTTGGTTATAAAGCAATGACACCAATATATTTACTTGTTGGAAACACATCAAATATTCGACAAGGGAGTAAAATCATAAACAGGGTTACTATTAAGTTACGTATAATGAAATAGTAAAACATATCTACTAATTTTTAATTACAATTTCATTAGTCAATTTCATCAATTTATTCAGGTAGTTTTCATTGATTAATTTCATAGTTAAATTCAAATAATTATTATGAAATAATCAGACATAAACAGTGTTGTTGTCGAGTTATTACGAAACACTAAAACATATTAACTTTTTAAATACATTTTTATTAATCCATTTCATAAATTAATTCAGATAATTTTCATTGAATAATTTCGTAAATTAGTTCAGGTATTTATATTTATTAAATAATCAGATTAAGGCACTTAAAATAATTACATAAATTAATTCAGGCAATTATTATTATAATCAGATCAAGGTACTTATCTCTGTTCGTGGCGCTAGTAGAACTAAAAGTGACTGCTCGCCGACGAGCAGTCCCTTTTATAACCAGTCCAGGTAAACTTGCCAGACCGACCCGGTTTCTTTGTCTACCGACATTATTGCCATAAATTTAAATGTTTGAGAGAAACGTACCTTAAAATGTTACAATTATTAAACATTATAATGGCAAATCCAACACGGCCATACTGACAAGTACTTCGATCTCGAAGTACAAAAGTATTTACATAGTTATACATCTTAATCTTACTCTTATATTAAGTAGCCACAAGCCTTGTCATGTAAGCCCCATCACCTGCTGCCCGTGAAGCCAGGCAAACATCAGACTTGTGACCGACCAGCATTTTTTTGTAGCTGTGGGCCCTGGCATGAAAGCTCCGTCACCTGTTGCGACATGACGTCGAGCAATCATCAGACACACAACCGACCAACAGTATTTTTGTAGCTATGGGCCCTGGCATGAAAGCTCCGTCACCTGTTGCGACATGACGTCGAGCAATCATCAGACACACAACCGACCAACAGTATTTTTGTAGCTGTGGGCCTTGGCATGAAAGCTCCGTCACCTGTTGCGACATGACGTCGAGCAATCATCAGACACACAACCGACCAACAGTATTTTTTATAGCTATGGGCCCTGGCATGAAAGCTCCGTCACCTGTTGCGACATGACGTCGAGCAATCATCAGACACACAACCGACCAACAGTATTTTTGTAGCTGTGGGCCCTGGCATGAAAGCTCCGTCACCTGTTGCGACATGACGTCGAGCAATCATCAGACACACAACCGACCAACAGTATTTTTGTAGCTGTGGGCCCTGGCATGAAAGCTCCGTCACCTGTTGCGACATGACGTCGAGCAATCATCAGACACACAACCGACCAACAGTATTTTTGTAGCTATGTGCCCTGGCATGAAAGCTCCGTCACCTGCTGCACCATGACGTCAAGCAATCATCAGACACATAACCGACCAGCAGTATATATACAATTGACAACATTTCATATTTTTGAGTACTACTTTTTATTGTTTGGTTTGAAAGAACTCAATACTAAAAGATACACGTATTTTTTTTTATTTTTCCAAAAACTGCTATTTTAATGAGAAAGTCCCTTATTACTACTTCGAGTAGAAAGAGCTTAAGAAGACACAGCTTTATGACTTCACATGTGTTGATTCATACACTTAAGAAAACGACAAAATAATTTCCAAAAAAAAAAAAAAGTTTTAACATTCAGCTTAAACAGTCCGGTATGTATGACTGTCAAGTGTCACTGTCAAACTCAAGTGACTTCCTAACTGGAAGTTTCTTTTGTTATAGTGACAGCTCTAAATCAGCTATTGAGGTCACTTCCCCATTAAACTATTTTTTAAGATTTTTTTGTTATCATAAAAATACGGGAAAAAAAAAAATTATATTAATATTATATCTCGAAATGGTTTTCGACTTAGGGACACTGAAAATTTTGAAACGTTGTCAATTATACATAGTATATAATATATATTACACATTTTATTACATATGTATATATCCAACACGGCTAATCCGGACTTAAAGCAATCGGCAAAAAAGCTACCTTTTTTTTCAGTTATTTATTGTAACCTTAAATTAATGTAACAGTATAGCAAGTACACAATAAATATAGCCAGTTTTTTTTTGCGGAATGCTTTAAGATAATCAGCACTTAATATGGCCATTTACCATTTTGTATACTATTTTACATTTTCTTTACAGATATAGCAACATCGATAGGTATATCTTTCATCAAGTTTTATCACAAAATGTTTTTATCTTTGTACTGTACTGTAAAAAGATACAATATCCTAGGACTTCAATTAATCGAGCTATATATTTATTTCTGATTACTTCACGATCAATCAACAAGTGTGAATATTATTATATCTTCCAAACAGCTCGGCCAGTCTGACCTAACGACATAATATTTTATGAAGGGCATGTCATGTAAGATGCAAATGCCGTACAAACTGAAAACTCATCTTCCCTTATTCGTAGCTTATTACATGGTAAATATCGCTTTATCAGCAACAGTTTTCAGTAAATAGTATACCTAATATATTTATTAAACATTACAGTATCACATATTAACTATGTAATGAGCTATCTTGAGAAGTAAAGCATAAACGTGACGAATAATCAGGAAAAGAAGCATATAGAATCGCCCACTTATTTATACAGTTATATTTTGAAAATGGTCCCTTTTCCCAAAGAATCTTATTTATTTGAATCTATTCACACTATTTTCCGTAGGTACTCTACTCAGCATGAAAGATGAATAAGTACCTACCTAGTGACCCTTTTTTTTTTGCAGAATCTTGTTCTGTGAGATTTGTATTATTGTTCATAATTTAATTTATTAATCTTATTTTTTTTCTGCTTTCCTTTTTTTAATAATGACTTTCTTGTTGGGAGACCAAATTAATTTTATTACATAAGTAATAAAATTAATTTGGTTCGTATAAACGAACCCGCTGATATGAAAACACTTTTTTTTGTTAAATTTGACAGTCGCCAGGATCCCTATCAGGAACCACCCGGCAAATCACTTATTAAATTAGAAAAAGGGTTTTTTTTTTAACCGTTTTCATACATTATAAATTTTTTAATCATGTGAGAGACCCGTAGAAACAATAAAGTCAGTCTCAAGTAAATGACGACACATGTAACAATAAATAATGAAAAGGAATTACAAAGGCAGCCTTTATTACTACGCTTACTGAGCCACTAAATTCATTCCCTGAATAACTCGATAACAGTAAGAGAAAAGACAATATTTTCTTACAGAAATTAATTGTAATTTACCTAAAGAACCGTCCCCTAATATTTACGGAAATCAATAAAAATTCTTTGTAGATAATAATCTACCTAAACTCGAAAACCAGGCAAGCACAGAGTAAACTCTCTTTATAAAGCAAGTTGCGTAAGCCTTTATTTGCACTATTATTGTATCTATATATGTTTATTTTATAATAGAATCAACTTGTATTTAATCATTAAAATCTCATACTGGCTTTATAATGGCGTCCACCAGACTATCTCTGTTTTGCCCAATGGTTGACTGATAGAAAATGACTTAAGGCGTTAAGTTCGCCATTTGTACTTGTTATTGTTAATTTGTGCAATAAATTTCAAATAAATAAATAAAACTTTATTCGTTTTTGAGCCTAAGATATGCGATAACAGACACAAACGTGAAAGTAGAATTAAAATCTCAGACACTTTCTTAATCGTTACTTCTCAACGAAAACAGAAGACAAAATTGTAAACATACTCGCAATGATGATAAATAGATTTATCATTTATCAGATCAGTAATTTGTCCGAAGTAACAGCAACTTGGAAAAAGTTTCAATGTTAATTGAATTCAAATCAATAGGGATGTGTGTGTGTAACATTACTGTTGGGTACTAAAAGTAAATTTTATTGGTCCGCAATTGGTGAAATAATTTTGAAATACGTTAGTGCGGGATACAAACGTTTAAGCGTTTCTTAGAATAAGCACATCATTTATAGTAGCAAGTTTTGAATCTATTTTTTTTTATTAATTAGGTAGGTAAGGAAAGTCTACCATATTTATTAAATAATTTGGTTTAAATTTCAAATACCTCAAACTGTACCTACATGGTGGGCAGGAACAGGTTAAAATAAGCACAGCATTTTTAGCAGCAAGTTTTGTGTCTATTATGAACAATTTTTTTTACGATGTAGGTAATATATGTAACTAAACTACTGTATTTAAATTAACCAATAACTTTCACTTTGAAGCCATGCCACTATCTGAAGAAAACACTAATATACTACCTTTAAATTTGACATTTTTGTAGGTAGGCAGGTTTAATTACTTACTAATTTGTTTGTTTTTGGTATAGTATAGTTAAATAAACAACGAAACCACCTAAAGTAAATCACATATCGATTGCCAATTTTTTTGTATCTCATTATAATGGCAATCCACTTAGGTCTCATTCTGGTCAAAGTGGAGAAAAATCATTATAAAATGTAAGCGAAAACAAATATTGGACAATTGAAAAGCGAGTATTAAAAAAAAATAAAAACGATTTTTGAAACGTACATATTTGCTTGAAAATATCGATCTTGAGTCACTTATTAGTATCAAATTTTTATTTATTAAGTGAAAACTGCCACTTTACAATACATAAACAAAAAAAAATATATTAGTGATTTTCAAATTAGTGTTTCTCAAGAGAAATAGCTAAAAATATTTTTTGGAAAATAAAATAAACGTTGGTCAATACAGAGATTTAGACCCTATATCAATACGAAAATCGAAATATTGTTTTGCAGTTATAGGATCACTCCGGATCAGTAGTGTCATAATACAATCTTTACAACAAGAACTTGTTTACCGAATTATGTCATTAACAAAATATAATTTATTCCCAAAGGAAGAAACTAAACCAGTATTGTTCTAAACCTGTATTGTTCAGTTCTGACTTTTATACCCTTTCTTCAGGATTTAACTGTTTTTCTTTTAAACAACATGATCTAATAAGAGGTAATTTATTTATTCAAGATGTCATAATCATAACACTAGCTCTTTCAATAACTAGCTCGATTAACTGCAGTTCCGTAATAAGTAAACAAAATCAGTTTAAAACACAGTGGGTACAACAATATTTCTTCAAAGCAAGATTTTTTACATGATAATGCAGAGCCCTCAGGGCCTTACCGACTTTAATGATCATAACAACGCCAGTCCATTCAGGTTTTCAGAAGGTCCCGAAATCGGTGCACCATGCGTCGGCCGTACAGCCCCATCATCGCTGTTAGTAGGACCAAATGTAGGAAGCACAATGTTGTGGTATCGGCAGCCCGAAGAAATTTCACTCCGAATGGTGGTATGAAAGTTGGTCAGCAGATTTCAATCCGTTATCTCTGAAATAATTCACAGTGTTAAAAGATGGCTAGGTAAAACGTATCTCCACTTCTGAATTTAGCATTTTGGTTATATAATGAAACGTTTTTATTTTTAGGTTTGTATGAAAGATTAAAGATTTAATTATGCGACCGAGTATGTTAAAGGGGTATAATAAACAGCCTTTTTTTGTTCAAAATAATAATCAAGGTTTTTTTCAAGAAAGGTAACTAACTTCCAAGGAACAAATTACGTTTAGTCAAATGACATATGACCTGAAGGGACTACTAATATGACGAAATAACTAACTTCCAAAGAACAAATTTAATTATCTTTACTCAAATGTCATATGACCTGAAGTGACTAATATGATAAAATAATTATAAACATATATTTGTTTTACAGTTTGGGCAATTCGCTGTTTAAGCAATCCTGATTTGTTTTTTTTGGAATAAATTTAAATATGTAATTCAATTGGCAAATATGGGACATAATAAAACTGCGTTGGTTATAAAGCAATGACACCAATATATTTACTTGTTGGAAACACATCAAATATTCGACAAGGGAGTAAAATCATAAACAGGGTTACTATTAAGTTACGTATAATGAAATAGTAAAACATATCTACTAATTTTTAATTACAATTTCATTAGTCAATTTCATCAATTTATTCAGGTAGTTTTCATTGATTAATTTCATAGTTAAATTCAAATAATTATTATGAAATAATCAGACATAAACAGTGTTGTTGTCGAGTTATTACGAAACACTAAAACATATTAACTTTTTAAATACATTTTTATTAATCCATTTCATAAATTAATTCAGATAATTTTCATTGAATAATTTCGTAAATTAGTTCAGGTATTTATATTTATTAAATAATCAGATTAAGGCACTTAAAATAATTACATAAATTAATTCAGGCAATTATTATTATAATCAGATCAAGGTACTTATCTCTGTTCGTGGCGCTAGTAGAACTAAAAGTGACTGCTCGCCGACGAGCAGTCCCTTTTATAACCAGTCCAGGTAAACTTGCCAGACCGACCCGGTTTCTTTGTCTACCGACATTATTGCCATAAATTTAAATGTTTGAGAGAAACGTACCTTAAAATGTTACAATTATTAAACATTATAATGGCAAATCCAACACATCAATCATATTTCAGTGTGGCCTGTGACTTCTGTACAACAGTACACAAACTCCTGTTTGTACACTGAGCGTAAGCGCGAGCGAGTTGGATTGGATGCTTTTGAATTTATTTTTTATGAGTTATATTTATTTTAAAAAGTAATAGCTGCATTCCCTCAAAATGATATTACATGTCTTTAGTGACATGTTTGATTCTCAAATACAGTGTTGTGAACCTACTGCAAATTCATTAATACTTTTAATCAAGTATGTAATTCTAAATATCCCAATTATGAAGAGTTTTGAGTCGCGATGATAAGATTTATAATTGGTTCTTCTTCCAGGTCGGCAATCCTAAATGGTGGTTACAAAGTATCCTACTCGCACGCGTCCAAAATGTCGATCAAGACAAACGCGCCGGCGCAGTACGTGTGGGACATCATACGGACGTGGGAGAAGTCGCACCCGATCAAACCGGCTAAGTATGTTATTACTTGTATATCATCATCATCCTCCTTGCATTACTTGTATACCTACTATAAAACCTGATCACTATTTCATTGCAATAACGTATATCGTCACTACTTTAAAAAAAACTTTTATCTTCGTCTGTCAATGAAAAGAAAATTGTAGTAAGTATGTCTGATAGTCTAATTTCTAGTATTAAGTTTAATGTTTTTGTACGCCAACTGGTAAAATATAGTGAAACTGTACCATATATAATAACTGACCACCACTGTAACCTATATTTACAAATAAAGCACTTACTTACTTACTTACTATGTATGGAATGCATATAGACTTACTGCGTTTTAACTTTGAGGAGCAGCGTGAGATACGAGATTTTTTCAAAGTAGTGACGATATGCACATTTCTTTTGATCTAAACTTCACAGATTGACAAGACTGGCATAACAGTATAAAATAAATAAATAAAATATATTATAGGACATTCTTACACAGATTGACTGAGGCCTACGGTAAGCTCAAGAAGGCTTGTGTTGTGGGTACTCATACAACGATATATATAATATATAAATACTTATATACATAGAAAACATCCATGACTCAGGAACAAATATCTGTCATCACACTCATCACACAAATAAATGCCCTTACCGGGATTCGAACCCGGGGCCGCGGCGTAGCAGGCAGGGTCACTACCGACTGCGCCAGACCGGTCGTCAACACATATACATTTAATAAATACTAAAATACTATTAATTCAGTCAAAGTTAGTCAGCAACCTTCCGTCAATGTTGTGACTAAGTTGTGTCTTAGTTTGTTATACCAATTATTTTCAATTTACAATATTTGTACGGATTCCATTGCAATTTACCTAGTACATTACGATACAAGTACGGAAAAGAGGGAGTTCGAAAGAAGTGGTAATACATTAGAAAGGGAGTGTTTTGAATTTACGCAAGTTACGAATTTCTTCTTCGCACGTGTATTGTACGACGTTTTTCAGCACATATGGCTCTTTGAAGTTTCGATTCGACACAGGCACATAAACTGTCACGTATTTAAAAATTTCATTGCTGACTAAAATTTATCTATCAATTACATCAATCAATACAATTACAGGCTTGAAGCGGACCCGGTCACCAAAAACCTACTCAGCCAGCCCATCACAAGCTCAATAGACCTCAGCCAGAGGGTCGACGCCAACCCCATCAGCCGGCGCGACGGACAGCTTCGCTTTCAGTTTAACCCTGCCCCTTACTGGGGCCCGGGATCTAGGGCTGCTGTTAAGTGAGTAAAAACTATAGTTTTTCTTCCTATTTAAAAAACATTAAAAAATCTGTATAAGATTTCGCATGCTCTCTAGCTGGTTGAGTGTACTGTACTTTCCATTTGTTTGATACCATCTATTTGACTGTATTCTTGCAAATAAACGGTTTGATTTGATATTTTGATAGTCGCGCTAAAACATCACGTTTGAAAGTGTAAAAGTAACATTATGATTAATACTAACAAGTTCTAACGGTCTGGTTTTTTTCCCTTTGTTTGGTTTATATGATATTTGGGGAATTCCACGAGAATGTCGCTTACGACATGCTTTGGCCTTTTATGGCAGTTATTTCGAAAAAATACTGCCAATTTGTTAACCAAGTCATGAAAGGTTGTGACACAACTTCGCTTTATAAGCGTCTTCAGAAGTATTAGTAGAATCGCATGTCGTTAGCGACATTCTCCTGAAATGCCCCTTTTACGGTTTATTTTTGCTGAACCAAGGTCATCAAGATCTTATTATACTATTGACCCTTTTTGTGTTAAAAATAAAAGTAAATGTAACTGTTTTTAACTCTACTAGAAAAAAGTTAAACAAAGATTTAGTTATAAATATATTACTTTTTACAGTGTGGGAGAGGAGAAAATGTCCAAGGCTCTACGAAATCAAAACAAACACGCAAAGAATAAAACTGCTAAGCGGCAGCATTCGCCGGGTGAAGACGAAACGCGAAAGAAACCAAATATCGAAGAAGTCGAAGCGTAAATTTAAATTTGTATTTGATGTAATCATTTACATGTAATATAAATAATAAAAATAAAAGCCTTTTTATTCCATAAACACTACAAAATTTTCCTTATTAACTAAATTTAAATATAAGTATATTAGTGGTTAGGATCCCTTCCAGGTACCTATAGGCCTCCTCCAACCTCTTCCACCGTTCTCGGTCTTGTGCCTCTGTGAGCCAGTTGCTCGACACTGCCTCAATGTCGTCTGCCCAGCGAGCTCGGGGTCGCCCTGATCCTCGTTTGCCAAACGGGCCTTTCCAGATGGTAAGTCGTTTTGCCCATTTGTCATCTGGCATCCTCGCGACGTGACCTGCCCATTGCCATTTGAGTTTTAATGAATGCTCGAGGGCATCGATTATTTTTGTTTTTTTTACATGTAAATATATAAAAACATTTTTTTACGAATTTTATTCTGTATAGTATAATATAAATAAAGTCTCAGGAGCAGCGCAGCTTTCTGAGCATGCTTAGTGACTTCCTAAAAATCCACCTTTGCACTAATTCCTTTGGCATAAGTTGTATTATGTATTTAGTACATACTTTAAGAAGTAATACATACATAAATAAAATCGCGCCCGCATCCAAGATGGGCAGGCAGAGCTTAAAGGGCACTTAGAAATTAAGGAGTTAAAAATAAACTGTTAGAAAAAATATCCGCAATGAAAAGTTTAAATTTTGACCCTTAATCTAAAAGGCAGGAGTTAGGTAATGTACATAGCTGGGCATTAACCCGTTAATTAACGAAATTAACATTTCGATTAACGGATTAACTTTTAAGTTAACTTTAAAAAATGTTAACGGACTCGTTAACTTCCGTTAAATTTCTCAGAGTCCGTTAATCGTTAATCCAACACGCCACGCTCCAGTTGCGCCGCGAAAAATACGTCACATGAACGCTGTTATAAAAGCCCGAAGTACGGCAAATTCTAAGATTTACAGGTAAATCCTAGGTATTAGCGATTCCGATCGCTAAAAGCCCGAAATATTATTTCAATAAATATTGTTCACGACCTGTTCACGACGCTTCGCTTTCACCAACGTCGATTCGGTGAGTCCTAAGTTTTATCATGGCGACTGTACTACTGTCAGAGCAGCAAATTAGAGCCCAATTTACGACCACATTCACTGCCCTAGCAGAACTTCCTCACCGCCCCGATACCACCAACATCGCGCTTCCGCCTGCTGTGATCTTTCAGCTCTCCTGACACAACTCTCGGCAGTATCTCAGGTCACAGCACAGCCTTCCATATGCAGCCAAGAATTCTCTCTAGACTCGCAGGAGCTGTGTGTGATGATCGGGTAGCTTTGGCAACCCCAACAAGAAGTGACCATGACAGGGAATACCCTACAGTAAAATTCTTTTTTTTACGCGTTAACGGATTATCGATTAACTTTAACTTACGTTAAATTTGTTGAAATGTATCGCTTTAACGATTAACGAAGTTAACTTTTTTAGTAACGGATTAACGATTATCGAAGTTAACTATTTGATTAACGGTGCCCAGCTATGGTAATGTACGCTAGGTGTCTTTCAAAAACACAATTATAGAAAATTGAACCTAATTTCATGATAGAGCCCAAATGATGGTGGGAAATGCATTTTTCTTACTAACCCCTCGCGTGGATGTGTCAAAAAATCATGGGTTCCAACTTCGGCTGTGCCATGTAGAGCAAAAAAAATCGTTCTGGAAAAAAATGCAAAAACTTGACCTAACGTGCATCAGCATACGATGGGTTAAAGGGCTGACAACACCCAATCGCGCAAAATTGATGTTACTTGCGCAGTTTTTTAAGACAAACTGTTAGTTTTAGTAAGGCAAGTAAATTATATGTTATTATTCATTATATTTCAACCATAGCTGGGCACCGTTAATCAAATAGTTAACTTCGATAATCGCTAATCCGTTACTATAAAAGTTAACTTCGTTAATCGTTAAAGCGATACATTTGAACAAATTTAACGGAAGTTAAAGTTAATCGATAATCCGTTAATCGTGATAAAAAATAATTTTACTGTAGCTAATTGCATCAGTTATCAACTATTTAGTATTTGCGTAAGTTTGTATGTTACTGTAAAAGCCCGAAGTTCGCCAAAATCTGCTAAAAAATCCCAACTGCCAATTGGTAAAAGCGAAATGTTAATAAATATTGTTCTCTTTGGACTTATTACCGACGTTGGTTCGATAAATCCTAGATTTAACTTTGGTGACCTGTAGATGATGGGTCACTTATGCGGTCGTAGTCATGGTGCGTAGGTTCCTCGGACCTCCAGGACCACCAAGTTGAATTCCTAAAATGTTGGATTTGCAAAAAGTTGAATTTGCAGGATGTTGAGTTCTTTTTATGTCCAAATTGCATAAATCATTATTTTTAAAATCGGGACTTAATCGCGTATAACTACGCTATACGCGATTAAGTCCCGATTTTAAAAATAATGATGAGCAAATTGCATAAAGTTGAATTTGCAGCTTGTTGAATCCTAAAATGTTGAATTTGCAGAAAGTTGACTTTGCGGTATGGTGAACCCTAAAATGTTGAATTTCCATAAGATTAAATTTGCAGTAGGTACCTACAGGGTGTAGCAAAGTGATACTGTAACAGCTGATAGGGTTACTAATGACCCTAAGTGTGATACAAGTGAAAAAATTTCGTAGTTCGAAAAAAATGTGTTTCGATTTTTTCCGCTTAAATAGCAATCAGGGTATTGGTCTTGTCGGCTGTTGAAGTAAGGTGCATTGGGGTAATTTCGAACGTCGTCTAATTTTGAAAGTCACATAAAAATCACCATTATTTCCATCATATCAAGATTCCCCTTTCGAAATTACCCGAGCATTTCTGTATGTCGAAATTATCTCAAAGCACCCTATTGACTTTTGTTACATACTATATAGTTTCAGGGCATATTTAAGTTCCAAGACTCCACTGATGAGCCTTTTCGAAGCATAATGCCTTAAAATTTTGTTCCCCGTTACAGCAATGGGTTAAATACAGTCTGAAGTCTGAAATTCATGACCATCAAAGGTACATTTTTTTCTCCTATTAGGACCAAAAAGCTCGCGATTCTGAGTAGAAATCATATTAAAAAATACCCATGTTAAAAAAATTCCAGGAATATAAACTTGAGTTCCTAAAATGTTGAAATCCCAAAATGTTGAAAGTATACATTTTGAGAATTCAACTTTTTGATATTTCAACGTTATGAGAATTCAACATTTTGCGAAACCGAAAAAAATCAACATTCTGGGAAAGTCAACGTTTCGGGATTTCAACATTTTAGGAATTCAACCTGGTGGTCCGGGAGGTCCTCGGATTGAGACACCTCTAATCGAAGTTTTGATCTACGGTAACTTGCTAGATAGCGCGGCCTGCCGAACTCTGGCTTGATGCGTTGGTTGCGCGATTTGTGATGGGTGCAGTAGGACTAATAAACTTTAGCAGGTCTCGAACAGGTGATCCAAAGGCACAAATTGGTCTGTAGACTGTGAATTTACGGGAAATTTCTAGGTTTCGCCGTACTCCGGGCTTTTACGGTAGCGGCCGTAGCGGGTCAGAGCAAATTTTACTCGGCGCGTGCGGAACTGGATTAACGATTAACGGACTCGAAGAAATTTAACGGAAGTTAACGAATCCGTTAACATTTAATAAAGTTAACTTAAAAGTTAATCCGTTAACCAAAAAGTTAACTTCGTTAATTAACGATTAACGGATTAACTAGTTAATGCCCAGCTATGATTTCAACGAACATAGCCGTACTAGATACACGATTTAATGAAATCGGCTCGATAGAAAAAAATGGCAAAGATTGGTCTCGAATTCGTCATTAAACGGTTCTAGGGCGTTCAATTATGCAGTTAGTTGTCTTTAATTAAAATTACAATAACAAAAATATACATATCTAAAATACTAACTTTTCCGCACTTTTCGAACCTAGCCGCCCTCTTATAGTGACATCGCGCTCTCACTTACTCCCATACGAATAGACAGTGTACGCTAGCGTCAAGGCCATTGGGTGTTGTCAGCGTCTTAAGGGTCTATCTCAAAGCACAAATGGTGCTCCTTCCTACGGAATCGTGAACTGCTGAGAACACTAAAAATGAGGTACTGCTAATATTTACTACCTACTCTTTGTACTACGAGCGATGCATAATTAACTTTAGTTATGTAATGATCCGATCTTGGCTGTGACACTACAAAACTTATTTGTATAGAGTTATTTATTTGCCTCAAATTTGTAAAAGAAAAAATAACATACTGTCATTATCAATTATTTTTAGTTTCTGAACGCACCAAAAATGACTTAAATGCAAACCGTCTAAACTAGGAAGGCAGGCATTTTGACATTTTCTTCAAACTGTATCATGATCTCTTTCTCTCTTAGGTGATTACTGTGCTACACTAGCGCCACGATGACAAAATTAGGTTTCGTATAACACTACCATATTGGGATCGCGTGACGCAAGCTCGATTTGTTGTTACCACGAGGACGTTGTTTTCATCCAAACCGAATAAAACAGAGATATAAGTTATTACACAGCACAGTTATCGCGCAATTGCTCATCCTTTGTGCACGTGCCACCTAATTATCTGCGTGCAGTTGACTTGTGAACCTACGAGAGTGTTATTGTATTTGCAACAAATTATTGCTTGTTATTATTATATTTAAAGGAAGTGAGGCTTTTCTTTTATGATAAACATGCATTTACGGACTTTTGTGCTAATTGCTGTGCTCTCTTTAGCTTTTGGACAGGACAGGAAGGTACGGAAGTGTTTTATCTATTGTTTGTAAACACCCACTTTTGATTGTCATATAATTGACCAGTTTTTTCTTTATCATAAAATTTACTTTGTCCAATTCAAGTTCAAAGGCCCTTTGTATCAATGACAATAATACTTAGGTCATATATGTAACTAAATATTTCACTAGTTAGTACTGTACTTAACATATGTTGTAAAGTGAAAATGACCTACTTCTATGAAAAATGGCATTGTACTGGCGAAGTGTCTAGTTACAATAGTGAGTCAGTAGTGAATTAGAACATAACAGATGATAAATTTTGATTTATCTTTGAAAACTGAGTAGTTATCATACAATATTTTAATGTTCAAAATATTCTAGCTTATTTTAGTTTTCACCACCCCCTTTCTTCCGTGGGTGTCGTAGAAGTCGACAGTGGGATACAGGTTAAATTGTGGCGTAGGCGAGAGGCTGGCAACCTGTCACTGCAATGTCACAATTTTCGTTTTCTTACAACCCCTTTTTGCCAAGAGTGGCACTGAAACTTGAGTAGTTCATGTGCTCTGCCTACCCCTTTATGGGATACAGGTGTGATTGTATGTATGTATGTTTAGTAGGACTATATTGTTTGTTAGAATGTATTCCTTAACAGAATATTTTTGACAAGAATAAAATAATTACTGAAACTTCAAAGATTCTGATCTCATAATAAAATAACATACATGTTATGTGCCTTAATGTTAGTCATAAGTACTAAGTTCAACTGTATAGGAAATAACAATCCATGCATAAATTACAATGAATCACAAATCCACAGATAACTTCAACAATCAACCCAGACTGTGATGCATGCTCGTCAAATACTACCCTCGTCTACATAAAGGCTGAAGGCTCCCACGACACATTACATCAGCTCTGGGACTTCACGCAGGGAACTCCAACGGTCATCTACACAGTAGCTGGTGTGAACTCGTCACTGCAAGTTGAATGGCAACATGACAAGCCTGTCAAGTTCAACATGTCCGAAGACCCAATTTATAGCTTTGCTATGGCTATTTCTGATGTAAGTTTTACCAGTTTTACTATAAGCTTTGTCTTAAACCATCAGTGATAAAAAGTCACCAAAAAACTTACCCTTACCTTATTCATAAATGTTTACTAAATGATCAAGCCGATAAAGTTTGTTTGTCCTTTTCTATCACGCAAATACGTCGGAAAGGGACAAACGAACTTTATCAGTTTGATAACTTTAGAGTATGTTTATGAATAAGGGGGTGAAAGTTTATTGATGACTTACCTGCAGAATATTTACATTTTAGATGAATTTGTTTGCAAAGGTTTTCTTGACAGAAAACTGCAAGAAAATAAAACACGCTGCAATATCAAAAAGGTATTCTAAAACTGAAGCTTTTTTCTACTCAGAATCACCCAAAATTAATTTAATGACAGAAAACTACAGAGATGACTGAGCCCCCTTTTAACAAGCTTCTGTAGGGTTAGTTATTTCTGTAGCTTAAACTACAGTTTTTGATTTTTGTAAGCCGCGTATCGACTGCGCGCGGCAAACCATCGAACATTGGCTCGCGCGGCGGCCGCGCAATATGGGGACGGGTCCGCCGCGCGCGGCAGCTTGAACATTGGCGCGCTCGAACGTGCCGCGCGGCGAACCAGTTCGTGTCGGTTTTTGGTGGCGCGGCAAAGGAGCGTCAGTGTGTTGTGCGTGCGCAGTTGGGACGGACCTAAATGAATGTTTGTTCACGGATCGCCTGCCGCGCGCCGCTGCCGCGCTATATGAAAATGTTGAGCTTTAAATTGGCTCGCGCACCAAAACGCAGGTTTGGCGCGGTCGAACATGGCTCGCGCGGCTGCCGCGCGCAGTCGATACGCGGCTGTACAGTCTCTTTTGAAGTTTAAAACTGTCATAAAGCCGCGTATCGACTGCGCGCGGCAAACCATCGAACATTGGCTCGCGCGGCGGCCGCGTAATATGGGGACGGGTCCGCCGCGCGCGGCAGCTGGAACATTGGCGCGCTCGAACGTGCCGCGCGGCGAACCAGTTCGTGTCGGTTTTTGGTGGCGCGGCAAAGGAGCGTCAGTGTGTTGTGCGTGCGCAATTGGGACGGACCTAAATGAATGTTTGTTCACGGATCGCCTGTTCGCCTGCCGCGCTATATGAAAATGTTGAGCTTTAAATTGGCTCGCGCACCAAAACGCAGGTTTGGCGCGGTCGAACATGGCTCGCGCGGCTGCCGCGCGCAGTCGATACGCGGCTTAAAGAATGCACATCGGTTTTTCGTCTTCGTAGAGTGTTGTCTCTTTCTTGCTTATGTGATGTTAATTGTCTCTTTACTCTCTTTCCAAAGACCAATGTGTATTCTTTGGTCGTTTACTGTAACTACAAAAAGCTTTTTTCAGCAATTCCCGTTAAGTTTGTACATTTGGATCATGTCTCCGATTTGCATAAAAATTGGTAGGCTGATAGAGTCCATGATGCTGAGCAAGATCCACTAGGTTTCCCATAATGTCCTAGGTTGATTGTATGAAACCTTCCTTTTTTGTTACTGAAAATGTATAGAAATCTGGTAACAAAAAAGGAAGGTTTCGTACAAACTGCATAGGACATTTTGGGAAACCTAGTGGATCTTGCTCAGCATTATGGACTCTATCAGCCTACTAATTATTATCCAAATCGGAGACGTGATCCAAATGTACAAACA
Organism: Leguminivora glycinivorella; assembly: GCF_023078275.1. Taxonomy (NCBI): domain Eukaryota; kingdom Metazoa; phylum Arthropoda; class Insecta; order Lepidoptera; family Tortricidae; genus Leguminivora; species Leguminivora glycinivorella. The sequence continues at coordinate 1,429,209 of NC_062985.1, read as the reverse complement.
AACTTAACAGGAATTGCTGTACTGAGCATGACCCTACACAGTCTACACACTCAGGGCTGGTTTTTCAACATTTGAAATTTTGGCCACACAAACACAAGGCTTGTACCTTTCGAGAAACGGGCCCCAGGCATCGATCTAAACTACCTAGATGCACCATCACGGCTTAGAATGTGTCCGCAGCAAATTGTGCTTGAAAATGTTCTAAGCACAATTGGGCGGTCAGTAGCGCTTCATCCGCCGTGTCGGCAACATGCCTAAGTGCTCCGTAAAAAAGTGCAAAAATAACACCTTATATACGTTGAAAAAGGATGACGTATCGTATTTCCGGTAAGTAATTGTTAATAATTTTATAATGTTATGCATTTGTGGTCAAAATGGCTTCCTAACTTACAAAAAACATTTATTTTCTAGAATAATTAAAGTAAATTCCTTGATTTGGTCTTACGCAGTTTGTCTCTTTCTCTCGCGCTATACTAGTAATGAGCGGACGGCGACAAAAGATGGATGAAGTGGAACATAGTTAAAAATGGAATGATGGAGTCGCTAATTTATATTTTTTGTAAAAGAAGCCTATTTCATATTAATAATGTATGTATTTATTTATTATTATGGACCAATAAGTCTGAAATAAATGATTTCAATTCAATAATATTAATACATATCTTATAAATTACTTTAATTATAAAAAGAAACAACCCGGGAATAGCAAATTCGTTTTTAAGTAATAAAAAAGCTTTTTATTCCAGATTCCCAAAACAAGACGTTGAAAGGGAAAAATGGCGCAAGATTATAGCTGAGGAGCGGAGAGAAGATTTACCCAAACAAAGCTTTGAAAGAAATTATACGTAGAATAATAAATTAATGTCATCGTTCAATTCTTCTGCAGGATTGCAGGTTTGCATAGTTTAAGTACCATAATTTTGCATAAAACCAGGGTGACCCAGGGGACCGTAACCATGGCAATAACAAACAAGAAAAAGTTGATTCACCCATATATATATATATATATATACCTCAGTTGACTCTATTTAATAATGCAAACATTGCAAAACGTGGAGATATTAATCAGTTCAGTTGCAATTGTCCCCCAGTCCAAATTGTCCCGCCGTACCTTATATATTTTTTTGTTTGAGATAATATCAATAAAAATATCGTACAGTAAAAACTCATTTTTTTTTCGCTTAAAATACGCAACATCTCGAAAAATGTTATACCAAACGTTTTGTTCCTTAAGAAATTTTCTATCTAATAGGATTTTTTAAAACAGTTTTTCGCAAAAATACCGCAAATTTCCTCATTCTCGCCTTTCATCTCATAGCGCGACTCCCATGATGCCTCTGTCCATCCTCGTTCCCAATGTAAAAATGGCGTTTAGATTGTTGCAGCGCAAACGAAATTAAACTTAAGTTGGTTGCAATAAGACGTAGATTTTTTTAAAAATATGCACACCTGCGATCTGCGGTAATAAAATTTTATGGCTTTCGCGATGATCACATTCATTAATGTCATAACCGCCAATTGCTTGCATTTGAAATTGAACTTTAAGTACTAAGAAATAACGTTGTTTTTGTAAAAAAATGAAAGTAGTTTTTACTACATTGCGAAGTTTTCGTTTGTCAACTGGACGCACACATTTGCAACTAAGCGATCGGACACTTTTGAGTGCCGAATTTGTAGGTGATAGTGTATCTAGAGAAGTTTAAATCGATGGATGACGCCGATGACTCATGAGCCAACTACACAGACATGGGTTCATGTTTGACTGAATTGACACAAATAAATATCGAGCGCTCGACTTTCGACTAGAACTTTCGATCGTTTTAGAGGAATATCAACTTTTTGCCAAATACATATTATGTCCATAGGAACAATCCTCCATACTAATATTATAAATGCGAAAGTAACTCTGTCTGTCTGTCTGTCTGTCTGTCTGTCTGTCTGTCTGTTACGCTTTCCCGCTTAAACCACGCAACCGATTTTGATGAAATTTGGAACAGACAATCTTTAGACCCTGAGACAGAACATAGGCTACTTTTTATTTCGAAAAAAAGGGATGAAGGGGTTGAAAAAGATTTTAAATGATAAAACCATGAAACTTTATATTTTAGCACTTGATAAGAAATCATTAAACATATATTTAAAGTCACATACAGGTCGAACGCGATTAATTAACATTATTTTTACCTTTAAAATAAACATGGTGGGAAATAAACATTAACTAAAAGCGGGTAGATTATATTTATTTGTCTACCCCGAACATTTATATAAATTAATATCGGGTAGTTTTGTGTTGTTTACATCTCCGGTGACATTTTGCTGGGACGTCAGTCTTCCGCGACCACGGCCAGTGCAACCTGGCCGAAACGTTGGGAAAAAAGGTAAAAATAATGTTAATTAATCGCGTTCGACCTGTATGTGACTTTAAATATGTGTACAAAGCGCGAGAACTTAAAGTGTTATATCATTAAACATCTTGATAAGGGATAGGGATAGGGATAGGGATAGGGATAGGGATAGCGATAGCGATAGGGATAGCGATAGGGAAAGCGATAGGGATAGCGATAGGGATAGCGATAGGGATAGCGATAGCGATAGCGATAGCGATAGCGACAGCCATAGCGATAGCAATACGGATACGGATACGGATACGGATAATATGGGTATCGTTAGCGGGATACGGATAATCGGTCGGCGGTCTCTTACAATCAATGTGCTCTAAGACGATCGTTGTTTGCTTGCTTGAAGATTACGTTTGCGATAAGTATAAGCAAAATGTAAAAAATTGTAAGGGATAATAGAAAAAAGTACTTTTTACCCACCGATCATAGTGTCGAAATACGGGCTATGTGGGATGTTTATAAAGGTTTCCCCAGCGTATATAGAATTACCTACGCTGTGGTCGATGTGTAATATTTCTACAATCATTGCAAGCAAAAGTATTATGTGCAATCGAAATAATCGCAGATAAATATACCTACAGAGAAACCTACGGTCCCTACGGATCCAAATGAAAATCTTAATGAATACTTTTATTACGCGGGCGAAGCCGCGGGTAAAAGCTAGTATAATATATTTATTTCAATTTGCTGACACCTACTGAGATAATAAGGTTTAAGGTTGTCTGGAAGAAATCGCTCTTTAGCGATAAGACCGCCTGTTGTTTACCTTTGTTCCAGTTGCTTCCTTGTTTTGTATTGTTGTATTTTATCAAGGTGTGCAATAAAGAGTAAGTATTTGTATTGTAATATCAGATCAGACAAATCAGACCTAAGGAACATAGTTCCTCATCATTGGCCACAGCATCTGTTGTAGATGTTGTGTGCGTGTGGATTGAGTGAGCACCTTCCGAAAAAAAAAATATGCTGATCATTTAGTAAAAGTTCTGAAACAATTGTAAAACGAATCTCTGAATTTGTAAAAAGATAAATCAAAAGATACTTTCATTAACATGTGCTCGCTCAGTTCTCACAAACTACCAACGAAAACAGTGAATGTATTCATTTACCATATAATATTTATATACTAACATTTAGTAAAAAATATGCCAACTTACCTCTATAAATTTTAGATCACCTAGTGACGTATTTAATTTTTTACAAATAGTTTCTTATGCTCACTCAATCCTCACACTTTTGAAAAGCCGAATTTTGATGAAAAACATAAGATTTAGACCGCTGTTATATGTGTATAGTTTAGTAAAAGTGAAATGGGAATTATATATACAATTGTTTTAGAACTTTTACTGAATGATCAGCATATTTTTTTTTTCGGAAGGTGCTCACTCAATCCACACGCACACGTAGATGTTTGTTGCAGCGCTTGTGAGGTTTCGGGGTTTTGCATCTCTGTTGACGACTATACAGTCCTATAGCAGCGCGGCACTTCTTACCACAACGATCACAGTTCAGACTTCAGGAACACATATTTGAACGTGTAAACTCCAGGTCCTGTAAACTAAAACTGAAGAATAGTTCTTGCATGATTTTTAGGGTTCCGTAGTCAACTAGGAACCCTTATAGTTTCGCCATGTCTGTCTGTCCGTCCGTCCGTCCGCGGATAATCTCAGTAACCGTAAGCACAAGAAAGCTGAAATTTGGTACCAATATGTATATCAATCACGCCAACAAAGTGCAAAAATAAAAAATGGAAAAAAAAATGTTTTATTAGGGTACACCCCCCCTTACATGTAAAGTGGGGGCTGATATTTTTTTTCATTCTAACCCCAACGTGTGATATATTGTTGGATAGGTATTTGAAAATGAATAAGGGTTTACTAAAATCGTTTTTTGATACTATTAATATTTTAGAAAATAATCGCTCCTAAAGGGAAAAAAAGTGTCCCCCTCCCTCTAACTTTTGAACCATATGTTTAAATAATTTTTAAGAAAAAAAAACCGTCGCCTTTCGGGTTCTGGTGAAAGTTACTTGCGAATGTTGGATTATGTAGAAATGTGTAGGTATTTTTTAAAACTGCTTTTAATGCTTTAATTATTAGATGGCAACATAAATGAATATACGTATAACGTTAAGGTTTGAGGAGTTTCCTCAATTCCTCATGAATCCGATATTATATTATAAGAAATCGAAGCTTGACAAACTTTGACTTGAAAACTCAATATGCTTAACAAACATAACTAAATAAATAAATGTCACTGTTCTGAACTTAAATGCATGCTTTTCTTGCAAAAATACTAAAGTCACTTATGAGTGTGCCGTTCAGATTTGAGGAGTACGGTTCTGACTATCATCAGCAGTTCCACTGCACCAAATGTCACTGTTATGGACCAGAGGCGGCTCGTGGCTGTAATTTGTGGGTGTTCACCCAAATAATCATCGTAAGGCCCAAGGTCCTACGTGTATGTACCTAGCCTACATAACATAATCAACACTATTAACTGTGTATTTGTAATTCCTATTACAACGGCATAAAGTCTAGTGTTCCTGTTTGTACTTATTCAATGTGATTAAATTTAAATCATATTAAATTAGCTCAGAGATGCATTTTTTCTTTCCTTCAATTTTCCAACAAATGCCTGAACTATAAGTTTAAATTTCAGTGAAAAATATTCTTTATTTAGTTTATATAGCTACCCAGCTTCAGGGTTAATAACAGTAAAACATAAAAATGAATAGACGAAAACTGCAGTTCATTCAGTAAATGAATGCGGGATTGTGAATGTTTTTTTTTATTTTTATCGAAAGATGCGATAAGTCACTGACGGTCACTATCGCTCCATGCAGACTCACCACCTCCGCCGTCCGCGCCCGCTCCAAATAAAAGACATGGAAATGTGGATGTGAAAAAGTGACAAACTGTTTTTTGTCACTTTTTTCACATCCACATAACCACGGTGTTTTTTCATATTGTTCCGTTTTAAAAACACGTGTAAAATTTTGGTTTTTGAAAAACATATTTGCGTAAGTTTAAGGTCGGGCCGCGGTGGTCCTTTAGCTTTTAATTCTAATCGCGTTGCAAAAGTTTTTCACACTCTTTTATAAATGTCACATTGTATCCATCCATTCTCACACACTTGCAATAGAAACAATTTAAACGGTTTCAAAATAAGGCAAAATTGTATTCCCGCGCGTGCCTTAAAATAAAACTTATCTATTGTTTACTAACAATTAACAAAATAGCGCGCGAAATACGCGGGTCGCGGATGACCGCGACGCATTTCGCGCCTGCGCGATGCAACCGAGACGGTAATCAAGGACAAACCCACAGACCTATATCGAGATAGAAGGAAAAAGCTTGGCGGTTGACAGGGAGACCGATCGTGTAACATTTCGCATTTATTGGTGTTCTTATTATGATTGGATTATCCTAGTTAATTATTAATGTAGTTTAGAATATTTATAATATAAGTTAGTTTAAGATTTTTGCATGAATGTATTTGTAATTTAATTTGTGTTGCATACTTTTTAATCTGTTGAATAAATAGATAAATACTTGATACCACAAATGTGAATTGACTCGAGTTTGAATTCATGGCTTATTTTTACATCGCTCGTACTCTAAGAACAAATCAATTTATTTTCATTACAATCATTACATACACATTATTCTAGCATTTATTTCATGTTTATAGGTCGTTTGTTTTGAACGCACGCCAAATCGAGCTCGTCAAATTAAAACCGCAATGGAAAACTAATTTTGACATCCAATCGTCGAGCAGACTGCCGTTCACGGTACTAAATATGATACTTTTTCTTTCTATCTTGATATAGCTCTGTGGTCAAACGTCCCTAGGAGCGGCGCTCCAGATTTACCTAATATTTCATACATAATCTTCTGTCTCACGCGCGGAGCTATGACTAAACTTCTCTTTCGCTCTTACTGAATTTCGTATTAGAGAATGTACTGAATATTTCTCCATAGGAGCGCAATTCAAAGCGCTCCGTTGAGCGCGGTGCGTATGAAATTGTATAGGAAGGGAATTGGCGGATTAATATAGACTGTATAATGAACTTTTAAGAAATATAAGTAATTGTTTGATTGGACTTTTTTGCGATAGTTTTTATATAGTATAATACATTAATTTGAGGTACCATAATTGATGTATTACTATAGTTTAATTGTGATTATTTTTGGGAGTGCACCGCACAAGCGCACTTTAGGGCAAGCCGCTACTGTTCTGGACGCAAGTGCATGCTGTTCTTATAAAAATACCAAAGTCACTATAAGCGTGCCGTTCAGATTTGAGGAGTTCGGTTCTGACCATCAGCAGTTCCACTGTACCAAATGTCACTGTTCTGGATGAAAGTGCATGCTGTTCTTATAAAAATACCAAAGTCACTATAAGCGTGCCGTTCAGATTTGAAGAGTTCTATTCTGGCCATCATCAGCAGTTCCACTGCACCAAATGTCACTGTTCCGTACCTAAATGCATGCTGTTCCTTTAAAAACACAAAAATCACTATATGTATGCCTTTCAGATTCGAGGAGTTCCCTCGATTTCTCCAGGATCCCATCATCAGAACTGGGTTCTGAGAAAAATGGGACCAATCTGTATGCATATACATTCAATTAAAAAAAAAATTTCAAAATCGGTCCAGTAACGACGGAGATATCGAGGAACAAACATTAAAAAAAAAAAAAAAAAAAACATACAGACGACTTGATAACCGTCCTTCTTGAGATATGAGGCGACGGTTAAAAATATGAAAAAAATCACAAAAGTAGAACTTTATAAAGACTTTCTAGGAAAATTATTTTCAACTTGAACCCTATACTGAGCGTGGCCCGACACGCTCTTGGCCGGTTTTTATACATAGATACAAATTTTCTGTGTTAACAACGTTGATAATATGGAGTAGTGGCATTCCCACACTAATTTCCTTAAATTCTGTTAGTCATTATTATTGATGCCTCTACGTATTTAAGTGCCCCTGCCCCTATTTTACGGCTTTTATTATGTGAACAAAGAGATCAATGTATTCTAAATTGATATTGATTATCTATTCACAATGCTGTCCGTGATTCGAGGAATCAGAGCATAACATAAGTTTTGTACTATGTCATCAGAATAGGTTCAAATTAGGTTGTGAAATATTAATATGTTGAGAATACCTGGCTATTTGATTATTTGGTTTGTTACATACAACATATATGTTGTATATCGTCACTACTTTGAGAAAATCTCGTATCTCACGCTGCTCCTCAAAGTTAAAACGCACAGTAAGTCTATATGTATTCCATACATACTTACTACAATTTTCTTTTCATTGACAAACGAAGATACAAGTTTTTTTTTTAAGTAGTGACGATATATATATGTGTTTGCATTATCTACACTACAATTTCCAAGCTCTTTACAAAAAAACAAATTCATTTTCCTTTCATTCGTGTTGTAAAAGTATCATTACCAAAGTAACATGGTATCTACCATTGTGTTGCCCAAAACTTACGGATACGTTTCTCACGTCGGAAAGTTTATAGTCGTAAATCATGGATCCGATCCATGATAAAACTATAACGGCCCAGCCACGACATTGGTCTAAGCGCGACAGCGGTGAGTGGCAGCCGTGCGAATGAAAAGTCCTATCGCTGTGTCTCGCTCCAATGTATGGCCGCCGCTCACCGCTGTCGCGCTTAGACCATTATCGTGGCTGAGCCGTAATACTAATACTATGTATATTATATTGACTTATATCACTTAAAACTACACTACAAAAAATGTCGCACTCGCACTACGTCAGAAACCGATAGTTATCTATAACCGCCCGCTTGTATGGCGACAACCCGCCCAGCGGGTTCTCCGGCATCTGAGCAAAGTTCACGAGTGCCCACCAGGGGCCCATTTCTCGAACGATATTATACTAATATTATTAGTCCACGAACTGTCAAATCGTATGGGCTGCCATGACCACACTCTAATATTATTAGACTAATAACTTTCGAGAGGCTTGGGCTTGGGCCCCTGACGGGTTCTTGGTTGCGATGTATTAGAATAAAATAGAAAGCCTCTTTATTTTCTTATTTTTTTTATTATACTAAAAGTTGTGATGTATTACTAAAAGTTATTATTTTACTTATAGATATACGAATACAACGACCTAGAAGACCAAGGGCATCCGAACAGCAGTACCAAGTTCCGTCATTTCCCTCTAAAAGACCTGAGCTGGTCGCGTCAAGACAGTATCTGCACTGAACAAGAGGCGATGGTAGTGATGCAAGCGCACAAGTACAGTCGGCACAGGAACGGAACCGTCACTATTAAGGTACAGTCAGTTAGACAGGGGCTATACAGACAACAGTACTAGACTAAGAGACCTGAGTTGGGTGTCAAGACAGTATCTGCACTGAACAAGAGGCGATGGTAGTGATGCAAGCGCACAAGTACAGTCGGCACAGGAACGGAACCGTCACTATTAAGGTACAGTCAGTTAGACAGGGGCTATACAGACAACAGTACTAGACTAAGGGACCTGAGTTGGGTGTCAAGACAGTGTCAGCACTGAACAAGAGCCGATGGTAGTGATGCAAGCGCACAAGTACAGTCGGCACAGGATCGGGACCGTCACTATTAAGGTACAGTCAGTTAGACAGGGGCTATACAGACAACAGTACTAGACTAAGGGACCTGAGTTGGGTGTCAAGACAGTGTCTGAACTGAACAAGAGGCGATGGTAGTGATGCAAGCGCACAAGTACAGTCGACACAGGAACGGGACCGTCACTATTAAGGTACAGTCAGTTAGACAGGGGCTATACAGACAACAGTACTAGACTAAGGGACTTGAGTTGGGTGTCAAGACAGTGTCTTCACTGAACAAGAGGCGATGGTATGGTGATGTTTTTTCAGAATTATGAAAAAAAACCAAGCACCATGGTTTTTTTTTCTAAATATGTTTTTAGATTAACGAATAATACGACAATAACGGTTTTTCGTGATTTGTAACGTTTTAATAACAATAACGTACATTTTAAATCGATAAACATTCAGTATACACATTTTTATTGGGGTATCCCCGATGGGGCGTGGAGCGTGGAGAGGCGGTGGTGTTGCCAACAGTAAATAGCGATAACTACTAACTACAGATTGTGTAAATGTTAGTTTTATAAAACCAGAAATTAAAGTTATTAAATTAAATTTGTTTAATAGTTAATATGAAGTCTAAATAACCGCATAAAAGTATTAACTGTTCTGCAAATTTTGAGATTTTGACCTTTAGAAAAAAACAGGCTCCAGAAAAAAAAACCGGTTTTTTCACCGTTTTTTTTTTCATTTTTTTTTTCAAACCGTTTTTTCGCAACCCTAGGTATATTCATTAATTATTTGAATATGTCTCACGAAAGTTAAACGTGTATAATAACAGTGTGCATAAGCATCTACGAGTATTTATCAGCCACTTGAACCAAATAATCCTTGACATGGATAATAGAACTATTAATAGTTACTTATGTAATAATTGTAATTGCGTGATAAACGAATGCAATGCTGAAACGAGCTGCTTGTTATATAATCACTAGAAAAACAAGATTATTTGAGGTAATAACATATCGTCACTACTTTTAAAAAAACTTGTATCTTCGTCTGTCAATGAAAAGAAAATTGTAATATGTATTGTGACATTGCACATTTTTAGTACAACGACGTTTTTAGGTTTGTCTCAAACATAAGTTTTTGCGGATAGCAAGGACTTTAATTGATCTAGCAACTGAATCGATATGGATGACAGTTCTGTAATCCAATCAGAATCAACTGTCAACAAGGGTTGTTGCCAGTATACAAATATCCATGATTTTCATGATGTTAATTAATTTAGAATTTAAAATAAATATTTGATTGATAAATTAGGAAGTTGCTAGAACATGGTTAGAAAATTAGGTGGAATTTTACACACTAGATATTTCAGTCATTTGAAATTTATTACAGCAAATTATTGCTGAAGCTGTCGTTCGATTTGGTATCCCCAGGGCTCCCAAGGTTGTTTTGAGTGCTGAGATCATTTCCTCTTCACTTGCTAGCTGACTCCGGTACAGGTCGTAGGCCTCCAGTGGCTATTTTTAATGTATCATGGATTATCTCTGATATGGAACAGAAATCCAAATTGTGGAGCAGCAGGAGTCCTTTTCTGCAGGGCCTCAAGGCTCCTCAGAATTGTATTTTTCACCATGAACTGTGAGTAGAGTTCAGTTGAATAATATTGTGTTAACTTCTTTGTGTGATCTTGGCTTTGTCAAGTTTTGACCATGTGTCTCTGTTTCCAGTCTCCTGATGGTTTATGTGGCGGGAAGGGTTTGTCAGAGCTGCGAATGATGAGGCTTCTCAAGTTCCAGCTGGTAAGCAATCCAGAATATTAAATATTCATATGATAAGGTTAGGCCACATTTCCATTGTCTAATGAAGGTTTTTTTCTATTTCAGCTGACTGGGATTTATCAGATTTAATTTATTTTACATTTTAGATTTTAAATTTATTTGTGGTTAAATTTGATTGTTTCACCCAAAGGGGGTTTCGGTGAAGAGGATGCTTGCCGTAGGCTGAAGCTTTGGTTGCGGTGGTGCTCTTTTGAATTACTGCGCCTGGGGCAACCGCTTTGGCTCACTGAAGGATGGCTTGCATGTGCAGCGGTAACTTCTGGCTTGAAGGTTGGTGGCATTTCTCTTTCCTGGAAGCAAGTGTTAAATTTAGTTAAATTTAGTTTCTATCATCTATGTTGGCACTGATACTTAGGGACTAACCAGTCTTAGGCAATGCTTGTAAATCACTCAGAACCATATTTGCACGGCCCAGCTCTATCGTCTGGCAATGTTCATTTAGTTAAGGTGCTAAGCTTAAGCTTTTATTGCTGATTTACAAGCTGTACTTTGCATTGTGTCCTTTCATCAAATAAAATTGTGTGTCACAACTAACCGTTTTATTCCAATTCCATTTAGAACCTAAATCCTTGAGGAGAATCACCAGTAGCACCTTGTTTCGTTTCTTTATTAAGTTTTTTTGGCAGAATGAGTCTGCAAGGTTAATTATGTTTAGATTATTTTGATGATCGAGGCTTTCCCACCAGTTTTCCCGAGCCGGGTGTGGGAAGGCCCCGTTTCAATGGCGCCCAACTCATTTTTCGTTTTGTTCTGTATTTAAGGGTGGTATTTTCCTCAAGAATTCATTTTTTCAGTGCCATATATAGTGATAATGAAAGTTTTGTAGTACTTACGTTTCAGTGATCCATTTTGAGCTGTGTTTTGCCTTATGCACACACTGTTGTAAATTGAGGTGAGCTTTAGCTGCTTCACAATATTTTTTGCCCGTTTTGCTGCACTTTATTAAGATATTATTGTGAAATTTGAGAGATAAGTGCTTAGATTTTCAGTTGGTACAAATTGTGCTGACATTTTTACAGGAAGTAGCCAATTTTTAAAGTGTCAAACTTTATGTAACGTTTTGTAACTTTTTATGCCTGAAAGATAGTATTTTAGGGCTTAGGCCAAAGTCATTTTGAATATCTTTCGTGAATTTAAGCATTTTGTGAATATTTTTTTGAGTAATTTGGCTACGTGTGTTCAAATATTTTGGGCGAAGTTTTGTAAGTACTGTAATTGACTTTTTTATGATTTTGTTAAGGGGAAGTTCATGGGGGTTGTTTTGTTTGTGTAGGAGTTGCCATGTTAATTTCAAAGTTTTGTGATGGATAATAAGTGTAAAGTTTTAACTCAAAAGTTAGTAGTTCGTGACAAACCATTTGGTTATAAAATTTCAAAATATATGTGTGCTATTTTGTTTAAAAAGCAAATTAAATTGGTTTTGTAAATTTTGGAACATACATTTGGCAGTATTTGAGAATCTTGAAGTTTGTTTAGATTGCAACTTGAAATAATTTACAAATTTTAAATTTAGGTCATACCGTTGATGTTCATTTAGTTGAACTTAGTTATTCTCCTTGAGATATGTTCACAACAATTAGCTTGTTTGTTTGCTTGTTCATTTAAGGTTATATAGTGAGACTTACACAGAGCTGAAAAGGTAGAAATTTAGTAAATACAAAGTAAGTCAATTCAACATTGTTTATTATAAATTATAACACAACAGTATCACTTCAAGTTGTAAGTCGGTGCCATCATATTTGAGTTCCTTTTGAGTTAAACTTATTATACAGTGGCAATTTCACTTTTGTGCCCGTTGAACTTATACAGGTGACTTCAATCCGGGACGACACCGGTAATGGTTGGAAGTTGCAGGAACGGTCTGAGTTTTTGAGTGTCCGGCAGCTGCAATGTTGTTGGTTTCCGGCAAATGATTGCCGGCCATTGAAACGGGGTCTTCCCTCACCCGGCTCGGGAAAACTGGTGGGAAAGCCTCGATCATCAAAATAATCAAAACTTAATACATGCAGACTCATTCTGCCAAAAAAACTTAATAAAGAAACGAAACAAGGTGCTACTGGTGATTCTCCTCAAGGATTCAGGTTCTAAATGGAAATGGAATAAAACGGTTAGTTGTGACACACAGTTTTATTTTGATGAAAGGACACAATGCAAAGTACAGCTTGTAAATCAGCAATAAAAGCTTAAGCTTAGCACCTTAACTAAATGAACATTGCCAGACGATAGAGCTGGGCCGTGCAAATATGGTTCCGAGTGATTTACAAGCATTGCCTAAAACTGGTTAGTCCCTAAGTATCAGTGCCAACATAGATGATAGAAACTAAATTTAACTAAATTTAACACTTGCTTCCAGGAAAGAGAAATGCCACCAACCTTTTGAAACGGGGCCTTCCCACACCCGGCTCGGGAAAACTGGTGGGAAAGCCTCGATCATCAAAATAATCTAAACATAATTAACCTTGCAGACTCATTCTGCCAAAAAAACTTAATAAAGAAACGAAACAAGGTGCTACTGGTGATTCTCCTCAAGGATTTAGGTTCTAAATGGAATTGGAATAAAACGGTTAGTTGTGACACACAATTTTATTTGATGAAAGGACACAATGCAAAGTACAGCTTGTAAATCAGCAATAAAAGCTTAAGCTTAGCACCTTAACTAAATGAACATTGCCAGACGATAGAGCTGGGCCGTGCAAATATGGTTCTGAGTGATTTACAAGCATTGCCTAAGACTGGTTAGTCCCTAAGTATCAGTGCCAACATAGATGATAGAAACTAAATTTAACTAAATTTAACACTTGCTTCCAGGAAAGAGAAATGCCACCAACCTTCAAGCCAGAAGTTACCGCTGCACATGCAAGCCATCCTTCAGTGAGCCAAAGCGGTTGCCCCAGGCGCAGTAATTCAAAAGAGCACCACCGCAACCAAAGCTTCAGCCTACGGCAAGCATCCTCTTCACCGAAACCCCTTTGGGTGAAACAATCAAATTTAACCACAAATAAATTTAAAATCTAAAATGTAAAATAAATTAAATCTGATAAATCCCAGTCAGCTGAAATAGAAAAAAACCTTCATTAGACAATGGAAATGTGGCCTAACCTTATCATATGAATATTTAATATTCTGGATTGCTTACCAGCTGGAACTTGAGAAGCCTCATCATTCGCAGCTCTGACAAACCCTTCCCGCCACATAAACCATCAGGAGACTGGAAACAGAGACACATGGTCAAAACTTGACAAAGCCAAGATCACACAAAGAAGTTAACACAATATTATTCAACTGAACTCTACTCACAGTTCATGGTGAAAAATACAATTCTGAGGAGTCTTGAGGCCCTGCAGAAAAGGACTCCTGCTGCTCCACAATTTGGATTTCTGTTCCATATCAGAGATAATCCATGATACATTAAAAATAGCCACTGGAGGCCTACGACCTGTACCGGAGTCAGCTAGCAAGTGAAGAGGAAATGATCTCAGCACTCAAAACAACCTTGGGAGCCCTGGGGATACCAAATCGAACGACAGCTTCAGCAATAATTTGCTGTAATAAATTTCAAATGACTGAAATATCTAGTGTGTAAAATTCCACCTAATTTTCTAACCATGTTCTAGCAACTTCCTAATTTATCAATCAAATATTTATTTTAAATTCTAAATTAATTAACATCATGAAAATCATGGATATTTGTATACTGGCAACAACCCTTGTTGACAGTTGATTCTGATTGGATTACAGAACTGTCATCCATATCGATTCAGTTGCTAGATCAATTAAAGTCCTTGCCATCCGCAAAAACTTATGTTTGAGACAAACCTAAAAACGTCGTTGTACTAAAAATGTGCAATGTCACAATATGTATGGAATGCATATAGACTTACTGCGTTTTAACTTTGAGGAACAGCTTGAGATACGAGATTTTTTAAAAGTAGTGACGATATTATAATGCTAACTGTTTCGAACCTTACTTTAACGAGTTAAGGTTCAGAATAATATGCATTATTTGGTTGTTTGAGCAAATTTTCCTATAAACATATGTCGCGTGTCGCTGTCTCTCATAGTTTCTGACTTCTCTACACCCTGTTTTTATTGAATTCCGTTAACTTTAAGGGATGGTTCTTTAGACCAAATACAATTAATTTCTCTAAGAAACTAGCGTCTTAACTCTTACGGTTATCGAGTTATTAAAAAATAAAGCTAATTACTGAGCACGTGTGTGACAGCCTTTACCACTTCCCAATGTTATTTGTTTTAACATGTGCCGTCAATCACTTGACACTAACTAGAATATTATTCTTAAGGGTCTCTCACACTAATTAATTCATTTATTATGTATGAAAACGATGAAATAATTTTTGCGAATTTAAATAAAAGTTATATACAGGGTGGTTCCTGATAAGTGATAACCAACCCAACGACATGTCGAATTTAACGGAAAAAAAAAAAAAACACGGTGTATTCTGACCGTTTTGGATTGATCACCCTGTATTATATTCTTTCAACCCAAAGTGAAGTATTGGCGTCCGACACAGAAAATGCCTTGTCAGAGGCCAAAAGCTTATAATTTCTCTATTTATTTTACCGTATTTGTTTGTCCACAGCTCGACCTCCTTCCCTTCCGTGACTACGCGACCCAACTCCCCCACTTAATCCACACAGCCAACTCCACCCTAATAGACATCCATCTAGCCAACCTAACTCAATCGCGCGACTTCAACGCGTCGCGATTCGCGCTGCGACTGATCCTAGTCGCGTCGGACGACAGCGGCGCGATGGCGCGACGCGTCGAGAAGAGTTTGGATGATGAGCACACGCCCGGAGTGTTTGAGGTGAGATGATAATACATACACACACGCACATGTACAGTCAAGTGTAAAAATATGGGTGCGTACAACTTATCAAAAATATGTCCCATAGCACTTTATGTCGGCGGAATAAGGTCTCGGTACACATTTTTGAGCGGATAAAATCGATACGTATTTTTGCACTTGACTGTACACAGACACACACTCACACATGCATGAATTGAATACCTCGCACGCTCTACACAAACGCGCTTGACAATCTCATGTACTTTGTATTAAAATCATCATCTTCCTTTCATTATCTTGGTATTCGCCACGGCTCATGGGATATTTGAAATAGGCACTAGTTTTACTAAAGCGACTGTCTGACTTTTCAACCCGAAGGATAACTAGGCCTTATTAGAATTAGTCCGCGGTTTCCTTACGATGTTTTTTTTTCAAAGGCGATTGGCAAATATCAAATGACATTTTGGACGAACCCGCGACCTTCGGATTGAAAGCCGCTTTTACCGCATCTACCGCAAAGCTACCAGAGCTATAATTAGAGGAAATTGGTCCTACATCCGATATCGGATCGGATAACGTGAAACGCTCGCTTTGTAAGCTACAAGAATAGCTTAATTCGTTACTAAAACATAAACAGAAAATATTTTACTTTCTAGATTTATAATAAAAATATTCCTACGTTGTGTTTTTGTTTTTCACACATACTGCATAATGGGTACTGACCTATATATATCCATACATAATAGCCTCGTGATCTGTAGAATCTCACTGGTGACAGTAATACATTCACACGCGCACGCACACACACACACACACACACACACACACACATACACACACACACACACACACACACACACACACACACACACACACACACACACACACACACTTATAAACACCTACATCTACTGCCTGTACATTAGTCTCATACTTTTAACAGGTAATTTTTTGTATCCTATAACTAATAGTGCATAGACACCTATTATTTTTGTATATTGCGTCTCGTCTAAGTTTATTTGTAATGTACCTAATCCCGGAGAGGTGGTGCTTCCTGCCGTCATACAGTTTTTACTAGTACGGAGGAATTGTTTCCTACCCTATTTTTATGTACAACATACCCACTGTAAAGTTATAATTATTTACTAAGGAAATAAATTGAAATTGAAATAACTTATTTGTATACGAGATGGCAAGTTAATTTCAACAATATTAACGATAACTTTTGTTCACAGATCATCGAAATCAAAACGCCCCGGTGTGTCAACACAGGAGCAGGCGGTTACATGCAGTTCCGACCCGTCGCGTACACGCAGAAAGAACGCAGCGTCACATCTTCTACTGTCGTGCACGTATCAGACTTTAACAGGTAACCTTTTAGAGACGTCACATACACTCGGTCGACAAAACGCCCCGATGTGTCAATACTGGTGTTATGCTGCAGACAGTTCCGGCCCGTCGCGTACACGCAGAAGAAACGCTGTGTCACATCTTCTACTGTTGTGCACGTATCAGACTTTAACAGGTAGATATTATTTTAGAGACGTCAGCGTCACATACACTTTGTCGACAAAACGCTCCGATGTGTCACTGGTGCGGGCGGCTGAATGCAGTTCTGACTAGGGATTGCAATCCGGTCCGGCGGATCCGGTAATCCGGCCGGATCCGGTGCTTTTTTGATACTACCGGATCCGGTGAAATTCGCCGGATCCGGTAGTGTAATTTAATATTATTTATTATTTATTTATTACACTAGAACGGTAACATTTGAACGTAGCTCAACAGGGGATTGCAATCGGGTCTTATTTCCAATCAAAAAATAATTTAATACGTACGTTTTTTGCATTACTAGGCCGTTTGGAAGTAAAATAATGTGTTCAAGTGACGCGTCAAACTTTCCGTCTTTGAATCTGTAGTGAAATCGGTGCAATTGTTTGCTTGAATAGTGGAGAGTGACAAAGGGCCATACGACAAAACTTTTCGTTAACATGTCACTGAGGTCGATCCTTCGCGTTTTCTGGTCAAACACTATCCGAAATCAAGACCTATTGAGTATATGCCAGCAAACAACCATTAGTGAGGAAAACGCGACACAAAAAGTACATTGGTAGCACACAATTCCAAGAGTTCCCTCTAACGAAATAACGCAACCATTTCTTTCGGCTGAAAATCGCCTGCCGCTGGAAGGAGCCTTGGCTTCGGGCGTCCTGTAAACTCATGGAAGCGGTCCGTTGAGGATGAACTACGAGCGACCGGGTCGAGCTGGAGCGAGGCCACGAGGGTAGCTGAAGATAGGAAGGCATGGCGCGAGCTTGAGAAGGCCCTTTGCATCTCTGTGGAGACGTAGGACTATAAGAACAACAACGTTTTCAGCATGATATAAGAAGTATGAGGGCACATTGCTACAAGAATCATAAAAAAAACCATTCAAAGCTTAATATGAACATTTTTAAAAGGTATCCAGTAAAATTGTGGTTTCAGCAATAGCAAATAATACTAAGGTCAATTACTCTTGATGACTTTAATTTAGCTACTGTAGTTTTTTTTAGTTCTTCTTTGCGTGTGAGAAAAGTTAACTGTAAAATAACACAAAACATAATTATCTTTTTTTAAATATTGTAGTTATCTATATTTAAAGTCACACACAGGTCGAACGCGATTAATTAACATTATTTTTACCTTTTTTCCCAACGTTTCGGCCAGGTTGCACTGGCCGTGGTCGCGGAAGACTGACGTCCCAGCAAAGTGTCACCGGAGATGTAAACAACACAAAACTACCCGATATTAATTTATATAAATGTTCGGGGTAGACAAATAAATATAATCTACCCGCTTTTAGTTATTGTTTATTTCCCACCGCACGACACACAGCACTCACAACATCCGCGCACTGGTCCGAAGATAGATCTTTTGGTTTGAACATTTGAATCACTGGTCCCCATGTTGGCGATAATCTATACCCGTCTTCCCTGTTAAAGTTTTTAGGATATTTTTTAATTTCGATCGCCTCCCTCACAATCCGGGGATAATAGTGTCGCTCGGTGGAAAGAACTTTGGGTTTGTGTAGCTCAATCCAGTGATTCGTTTCCGCAGTAAGCAGGTGCTCGGCGATTGCAGATTTGTGTATATGGCGATTTTTAACTGCCGCTATGTGTTCCTTCACCCTCTCTTGAAATATGTGTACAAAGCGCGAGAACTTAAAGTGTTATATTGTAGTTATCTCATAATGCATGTAGGTAATGTTATAATGTCCGTTCTAAATTGTATCTTAAAACCTCTATAGGTATTACTGTAAAACAGTACAGTAAAAATAATTTTGTTATCCTATGAAAGTTTAAAAAAAACGAAAGAATTTTATTTGCGACTGATTATTTTAGTAAAATTTACTTGTTACCTGGTAAAAATGTTGATTTCTAAGCTTTCAACTTTTGGTTTATTAATCGTGAAGCAAAATACCATCATATTTCTCATATTATGCTGAAAACATACAAAAAAAGTTACTATTTGGGTACTTTTATACCTCAAGGCCAATCCGGCCGGATCCGGCCGGATCCGCCGGATTGGGATCAAAATCCGGCCGGATTGGATATCAGACCGGATTGCAATCCCTAGTTCTGACCTGTCGCGTACACGCAGAAAGAAGGCAGCGTCACATCTTTTAGTAGTCCACGTGTCGGATTTCATCAGGTATCTATAGTTCGCAGTTTAACTAAACAGGGACCGACGATATATATCAATGGATATAAATATCCGACATATATCATTTTTTTATAAATATTGCAATACAAAAATTGGTTTAAAAAATGTTACATTGTTAAAAATATAGCTTTTTGTGTTTTTTACTATTTTTCTACTAATTGTTATGATTTTTCCTTATCTAAAGTAGTATTCATAAATATTGCAACAAAATAATAATATGCCTTCCATACAAAATGGATATATATCAACGTTGATATATATCCGATATATATCATAAATATCCGATATTTTGATATTTATTATAAATATCGGATATTTTCGAACCCTGCACACAGACAGAGTCGTCACATATTAGAACGGTCGACAAAACTGCTAGTTGTGCCCGCACAGTGGCCTATTTTACAATAATGACAATTGTCGCCTGACAGTGACACTTCGCCGTTAATTATCTTTTCCACTCACTAGCTCGGAAACACGTGTTTTGTCCTTTAATACCAGCGGGTAAAAACGCATTTTATCTACTAGTGGGTAAAGTAATTTGACCTTGAATAAAGTCAAATTAACTGCTTTAAAATTGATAAAAGTAGGTGAATCTAGTAATAAAGATGATTTACCACCTGTGGAACTACTGGAAGCAGCGATGAACGCATTTTTTGCGTTGTAGTTTCCTCGCTGTAGTGAGGGGAAAAGTTTTGTGTTACACTCGGGTGCAAATGTATTTTACTTCTCGTGTGTTAAAAAACTCGCAAGTTGAGGATTCTTTTCTCGAACCACTCGCTTCGCTCGTGGTTCAACTATAGAATCCTTTCACTTGCTCGTTTTTCAATTCCACACTCGGCGTTAAAATACAACTTTGCCCCCTTGTATAACAAATAACTATTTCAACCACAGACCTATAATTTCGCTTACGCTTAAAGACTGCTGAAGTGTGCAAAAGAGAAGCTGTCACGATCATCCTGTAAGTGGAAAAAGGCAGACTACAAATGAAAAAACGTGACCATTTTTGATGACAAGCAGCAGCCGCTAGCGGCCTACTCAATTTAAGTTAACGGATTAATCGGACCTTTCAATGAAAATAGTTGTATTTAGAGGATACAGTGGATGATTTACGTTTCGATTAAACAATTAGAAGAGCAAATTATTCACGTTATCATACATAATTTCTGAATTTAATACTCCCAATGACACTACAGCGGTGACGTCATATAAGCTTTAACCAGCAGACGATTAAGACGATTCGAAAGATCATATCGTTTGTCAAATTCTAATGAGTACTTTAAAAGTTACGAGGGAACCCTCCTTTTACGTTGCCATAGTCGGTTAAAAATTATTACTTTTTACTTTTTTTCAGTACACGCATAGTCCCGCCGTCTACCTTGATCCGGTTCTACCCCAACATCGACGAAATGCTCATAGAGGATATGATCGTGTCGTTTGGCGAGCCCCAAGACGGGTTCTACAGACAACACAACTATACTGCTTGGTAAGAATTTCACCTTTACCACATTCTCTTAGCAAAAACCAAGTCCCCTTGGCCCTCCCTGACTTTAATAAACCCTAACAAAACATTTTTTTCCCCTTTTTATTTTACCAGTTTGTCGGCGCCGGCGTGATAGATAGACATATTGGTACCATTCAGCTTTCTAGTGCTAACGGTCACTGAGATTATCCTCGGACGGACGGACATACATGGCGAAACTATAAGGGTTCCTAGTTGACTACGGAACGCTAAAAACGTGTTCAGATTTCAGATACTTTTGTTCGTGAAACTGAAGGCAGCTGTACCAGGGCTAAACGTTATACGCGCATTTGGATCATTTGGATCAAAATTTACATTTTACCCATTAGTAGTTTTTGTAATTCTGTAAGCTACCGACTTTAAACAAGTTTCCAATAAATATAATTTTATTTATTTATTGCATAAATGAATAAAACAAATAAAAACATAATAAAACTACTTAAAACTAAATACCTAACCTACTTATAAATAAAAAAATTGGCCTAAATCGCCGTCAATGGGCAAGGCTGGCAGCATTTCCACGCTGTATAGCGATACTTATACGTTGCGCGAAATACTGGCCAGCCCTCTGGTCGCCTGAGATCTCTATCAGGCGAGACGACAAATCCTTATACAAATGACGGGCACTGGGCCCCCATGGCCCCAAGGTCTCAACGCCAAACGCCGCAAATATGTAGCTAGTTCCTAGGATGGCATATTTGCGGCGTTTGATGCTTTCGGCTGAGGATGCCGCAGCGCCAGCAGCAACGCTGGTGACCGGAACATGGGACGGCGCCAGTGTATCAACGCAAGTAGCGTCCCAAACTAGCGGCCATAGTCTCAAGTTTCCAATTGTTGAAGTAGCTAGAAAAAAATCTCAAGAACTAAAAAGCGATACAATTTTCCAAAATCTCTTCTACAAATGTCAAGTTTCCGACAGGTCACAATCACAGACCCATAGCTGGGCACCGTTAATCAAATAGTTAACTTCGTTAATCGCTAATCCGTTACTAAAAAAGTTAACTTCGTTAATCGTTAAAGCGATACATTTCGACAAATTTAACGTAAGTTAAAGTTAATCCGTTAACACGTGAAAAAAAATTAACTTTTCTTTAAATATTTAGTTGCATCAGTATCCACTATAACGTATTATATTTCTGTAAAAGGCCGAAGTACAGCTAGCCCATTGAACTCTAGGCTGCACGTGGAAGGCAGTGATCGCCTGAGCTACTGCCAAGAGCTGTGTCAGGAGAGATGCTGGCGGTGACGAGACTGTTGTGGCACTTTGGGCGGTAGAGGCTAGGGAAGCGAATGTGGTCGTAAATAGGGCTCGAATTTTCTGCCCTATCACTACAACAGTCGCCATGGTAAAGCTTAGGATTCACCGAATCAAAGTTAGTAAAAGCAAATCCACGTGAAGAATACTTTTTTAGGTAATATTTCGGACTTTTAGCAATCGACATCGGTAAAACCTAGGATTTACCGGCAAATCATAGGATTTGCCGTACTTCGGGCTTTTATAGTAGCGTTCAGAACGTGTTTTTGGCAGCGCAGATGGCGCCTGTGCCCTACTAGATTAACGATTAACGGACTCGGAGAAATTTAACGGAAGTTAACAAGTCCGTTAACATTTTTTCAAGTTAACTTAAAAGTTAATCCGTTAATCGAAATGTTAACTTCGTTAATTAACGATTAATGGATTAACGAGTTAATGCCCAGCTATGCACAGACCTATCATTTCTCTTACGCTTAAAGACTGCTCATATGTGCAAAAGAGAAGCTTTCACGTATATGATCATCCTATGAGTGCAAAAGAGGCAGACTACAAATGAAAAAATGTGACCATTTTTAATGACAGGCAGCGTCAGGCCTACTCAATTTAAGTTAACGGATTAAACGTACTTTTCAGTACAAAAAGTTGTATTTAGAGGATACATACAGTGAGTGATTTCCGTTTGGATTAAACAGTTAGAAAAGTAAATTATTCAGGTTATCGTACATAATTTCTGAATTTAATATTCCCAATGACACTTGGCATTGCTTCAGTTTTGGTCTCACTTTTGATTCGACAGTTATTCTTTGTCATCCTACTTCTATGGTCACAATGCTAAATGTGCCGAACACTCTCGTTTAAAAAAAAGTGGCAAGTCAAAAGCCATGAGAAATAAAATGCTAAATGTGTTTTTCTGTACGACATTTATAACATTGTTCTCAGGTCCACAACATTCGGCTACGGCTCCCCGCCCATCGAAACCTTCTCTCTCTTCGTCATCCTGGTCATCACGATCGGTCTATCCGTACCCATACTACTAGCCCTCTCCGGCGTCATATACGTGGTGTCCAAACGGTGCAGGGCCGGGATCGAACCCGCGCGGCTGCGCGAGGAGTGACTAGCTGGCTTCCGACTGCTCAGTCAGGACGATGTCGAGGACTTAACTTACTCTTAGTAGTGAAGTGTGGATCTGCGTATGGAACTGTACTATGGGGTTCAAAGGAGTGTATAGAATTTAACCATTTACCGTCTTATTCATAAAAAGTTAGTAACTGATTAGTTAAAAAGTGTTTTGTCCCTTTCTCACGAATGCATTTGTCAACATGAAAGATAATGATAAACAATTATTAGCTAATTCTGGTTTATAAAGCGTTTATGAATAACGCCATTAGTCCGGAGCGGTAATAATACTGACCATGATACTTTAAAAAACGCATCTCTTTAGTAATAATTAAAGTTCGAATTTGAATGACTAGACAGAAATGTTAAATGATTAAAGTGTTAAAAGATATTTATTCGTGACAAACAAAAAACAGCAAGACATGAAGTAAAAAAATGTGTTAAAATGGACCCAGTTCTGTATAATGCTATTTATAAAGCCAGCGCTTGTCTTCCGTAGTCTATTTGTTTCGGATGGGTCTTTTAATGAGTCGAGTCGGCAAGACGCATGTGACATCCTTGCGTCCATAGGCAGCTGTTATCGTTTACATTTCAGTTGACCGTATGCTTATTTGCTGTTAATATAGTTTAAAAAAAAAGTAGTATTTAATATTTTCAGGCCTTTAAGCATATATTTTATGGCGGGGTCGCCATGTAAAATGAGTATAAGTGTTTTAATTTATTTATTTCTTTTACATATTTTGTTTATTGATTTGCTAGTATGCTCGCCTGATGTAACGGTTACGCAGCCTATGGACGCTTGTTAAAGTCTTAAGTAAATATTTAGATACAAATATATTATCAAGGCGTTAGATTGCATTTTATAAAAAATTACTACGGTGATTTTAATATTGAATTAAACCATGATATGTGTAAGGTAAAGTTATATTAAATATTGACGATACTTATGGCTGATCTCTGTAGTGCTTATTGATAATAATTGTAAATCAGTTTCTTAGTACCCGACTTTGCGATTAAAAAGTGGATGATATGTTTATTTTTCTATAGTAATGTAAAAATATATGAATTATTGGAATAAATAAATATAACAGCTAGTTTTGAAAATAAAAGTAGGAACCTATCAGTGGCGGGGCGTGTAAATCGTTGATAAAGCCGGAGGGGTTTTTGGAATCTGTTGTATGGACTTCTACAGATACTAGAGAATTTTAGGGAACCCGTTGAGAATCGAGTTGTATCGACGCTCCTCCAATGGATCCTAATTCCTATGTAACTACGTATAAACTGTCGAAATTTTAATGATCTAAAGAACTATTACTACTTTTCAGGGTTTTTATATTAGCAATTTGATTTTATGATTAGAATAAAATGTGGATGTATATTTATTGTAAACAGTATGTAGTCTCATGAAGTGTTCCTGATTTATTTTTGTAAAATATATCGATATATAAACGTGTGTATTGAAACATACACAGTATATATGTGCTAAAACAGTAATAATAAGGTAGAAGTAGCCCGTCTAACCCATATATGACCATAAAGGAGCGTTCAAGTAACGCAATTTTTGAAGATTTGCCTTAGGGTTGCCAATTTGGGTTATTTGGGAGTTTTAATTTCCTAATTTAAAAAAAAAAAACAATTTTACGTAACGTGTTGTAAGAAAGACCCCCTCCCGCCCCTGTAACGCATCGTAACGTTTTACAAGACCCCCCTTCCCCCCAAATTGCGTTACGTAATACTTGAACGCTCCCTAACTTGTTTTTTAACTCCCCTCCTTGAGGTGCCAGGCTGGTGGCCCAGCGGTAAGAGCGTGCGACTTTCAATCCGAAGGTCGTGGGGAACACATACGTTCCCAAAAACTCATTGGTTCGAACCCCGGATCGTACCAATCATAAATTTTTCTTTTCTGCACATAGTGTTCGTTTGTCTATCATGTTTTAATTAGTTTTTCCTCTCAATTCGCTCAAAGGAAGACTGGAAGAGATCCCTTATAGGGATAAGTTCGCCTTTGTACACCATAACTATACTGTATTTCTATGTCCTAACTTGTCTTATGTACAATAAAGTGTTTACATACATAATATACATGAGTTTTTGGGAACGTATGTGTGAAATGTCATTTGATATTATTGCGTATCAGAATAATGTGTTATCCGACATGAAATTTGTGCTTGACTGTCATATTTTAGTTACTGTTTTAGCACAGAAAATATTCTGTGAACAACTTGTAATGTTCCATTCTGTGTAGTCTTGAACTTATGTAGTTTTTAGTGTTAGTACAGGACGACATAAGTCAACATTTTGTAAAAACCTTGAGTCTTAGGCACTGGTCCCACCGCGAGCTAGTAAGCTATGAACTACCGGCTATAAAAAAGGAACAATAGATAGACTCCCGTAAATAAAAGAGGCACGGCGATGTTTATAGTTACTCGCCCAGCGGTGAGCTATGAAAATCGCCGTCTCTGTTATTTGCACGGGAGTGCTTATCTTTTGTTCGTTTTTATAGCCGATAGCTCATAGCTTACTAGCTCGCGGTGGGACCAGTGCCTTACAAGCTTCAACTATAATTATTAAAAATTAAAGTATGAGTGGTTTATAAAATTTATAAGTGCCTGCATCGTGTAAAAATGTGTATAAAAACTAGATTAAGTCACAAAATGTATATTTGATAATAATTTTTGTTCCTAGTTCTTCATTGAAATATTCCATGCTTTATCTTTAATTTCACTTGCAAATATGACCTTAAAACTGTTAAAACTCTTAGACAAAGTTTTATATTTTTGTATAACAAGTAACATAAGATGTATAATAATAGAATATAGTAATGACCATTGAAATTGACTATTAAGTAGGTGTAGCTGATACTTCCATATTATATTATACATTTTAAATCTAGCGTCAAATTATTAGTGGTATAACTGTCGGATCTAAGTAGAACTACTTTTGTTACTCAGCTCTAGGTTCTTTTTATAACCTTCTATGGCTCAGACATATAAATTATATTTGCTGAATTTTTTACCTATGGCACTGGTTCCACCGCGAGCTAGTAAGCTATGAGCTATAAAAACGAAGAAAAAATAATAACTCCTGTGTAAATAAAAGAGACACGCCGATGTTTATAATTACTCGCCCAGCTATCAATATCGCCATGTCTGTCATGTCACGGGAGTGCCTATATTTTGTTCGTTTTATAGCCGATAGCTCATAGCTTACTAGCTCGCGGTGGGACCAGAGCCTATAGTGGTAATACTAGTTTATTTGTGTCAGTTTCCAGCAAAACTGTCTATTGCCGTAAGGTCTTTTAGACCTGTTATTAGTATAAAGATACAAGCAAATCTCGTCCTTATGGTAACCTACAAAGTGGGACGTATCACTAAACTTATACACATTTTGTTGATTCAAAATTAAACAAAACAAAACGAATGCAACTGTGTGCAAATTTAATGATTTTTATTTAATCGAACTTAATATGTACTATTTGTAAGTACGATAGGAACGGCCATATGCTTTATCATTTATCGCGCGACCATTCTTGCCTGCCAGGTAGGGCCTTAGGAGTATAATAGTTATTTGTTATACAAGGGGGCAAAGTTGTATTTTAACGCCGAGTGTGGAATTGAAAAACGAGCAAGTGAAAGGGTTCTATAGTTGAACCACGAGCGAAGCGAGTTCGAGAATAGAATCCTGAACTTGCGAGTTTTTTAACACACGAGAAGTAAAATACATTTGCACCCGAGTGTAACACAAAACTTTTCCCCTCATTATAGCGAGGAAACTACAACGCAAAAAATGCGTTTATCACTGCTTCCAGTAGTTCCACAGGGGTAAATCATCTTTATTACTAGATTCACCTACTTTTATCAATATTAAAGCAGTTAATTTGACATTATTCAAGGTCAAATTACTTTACCCACTAGTGGATAAAATGCGTTTTTACCCGCTAGTATTAAAGGACAAAACACGTGTTTCCGAGCTAGTGAGGGGAAAAATAAATTCTAGTTATATAAATATTTATTTAGTGCATATTTGCCTAATCGAAATATAAAAATAGTAGTGAAGATGGTAAATAGCATAGAGGAATAAGTAAAGGAAGAGTTGTAACTCTATACATCAGTAAATGCAAGTTATTCGTAGTGACATCTAGCGTCAATCACGTCAAATAGCGTAAATTATCAGTACCACTACTCGACACTAGG
This sequence comes from Leguminivora glycinivorella, assembly GCF_023078275.1. NCBI lineage: Eukaryota > Metazoa > Arthropoda > Insecta > Lepidoptera > Tortricidae > Leguminivora > Leguminivora glycinivorella. The sequence goes on along the minus strand of NC_062985.1, from coordinate 1,401,792 downwards.
TGCAAACAATATCGCGTCTGCCAAAAATGTAATATTAATAGTTATTTGTTATACAACGGGGCAAAGTTGTATTTTAACACACGAGAAGTAAAATACATTTGCACCCGAGTGTAACACAAAACTTTTCCCCTCACTATAGCGAGGAAACTACAACGCAAAAAATGCGTTTATCACTGCTTCCAGTAGTTCCCCAGGTGGTAAATCATCTTAATTACTAGATTCACCTACTTTTATCAACTTTAAAGCAGTTAATTTGATTTTATTCAAGGTCAAATTACTTTACCCACTAGTGGATAAAATGCGTTTTTACCCGCTGGTATTAAAGGACAAAACACGTGTTTCCGAGCTAGTGAGGGGAAAAACAGTTTACAACTTATATTACAAGCAGAAGGAATTGAAAACAGAGTACTGATTAATACTATTGTAATATTAGCTAACAATTGTTGAGCATTAGACTTTTTGTTCGTCGCGACATCTATTGCTAAGTGGCAGTACTGATAATTTACGCTAGTTGACGCGTGATTGTCGCTAGATGTCACTACAAATTGCATTTACTGATGTATGGCGTTACAACTCTTTCCTTACTATGGCAAAGAGTAACGAATGCTTGAAAGTGAGGCTATGGTAGGATTTTCAAATAAACATATAAAAACATACTATATCAATTAATTGTTTCATTCTCTCTGGCTGATGTGATGCCTCTGAGTCTATGGGTTTGGGTACAGTCCAATTTGTTTCGGTATTGTTCAGGATTCGAACCCAGGACCATACGCTTTACAGGCAGGGCCACCTGCCAGCTCGGTCGTCTAAATATGTCGGAAAATCCTGCCAGTCCTAATGGAATGTGATGTTTTAGTATTTTTAGTTTAATTAGGATAATGTTTTTCGCCAATTGAGCTCGACAAAATGTTAAACACTTGGCATGTTGGATTTGAACATTAGTTCAAATCAAGGATGATTTAATAGAATTTACAATCTTCATACTAAGAATCGTACCTCATTTTTTTAGCGCCACCTATTAAATACTATCATAACTACACTGATGATCCCTACAAATCTTTTTTTTTTCTTTTTTCAAAATGTGTATTGACGTGATATCATGATAGTCAAATAAAGAAGCATGTCATTTGTTCTTATAAAAAATAAGAACACGCAAAAATATTTGGGGAAAATATGATTCTGCCCACTTCCAGGCTGCGAAACAGCGCCATCTAGTTTTAAGCATAAAAGGCCCATACATTTCAGGGGTACGCTTTTTTGTATGGGCTTTGTCTATCCCGGTATTATATCCTCCTTGGTTCAAATTAATTATTTAAAATAAAATTAACCATTATTGATATTTGAAGCATTTTCGAATGAATAGAAACTAATACTTCATTTGTTGACAACTTTTTTTTATTTCTGACGAATTTATGTTTAATAAGTAATTGTATTTTGATGTGATATTAATCTGACTTGTAGTCGACTTGTATATTAGATGAATTGAATATATTATAGTTTTAAATATAATTTTGTTTTGCTCTTTCATTTATCCTTATTCATTCTTCTAGAACTCGCTCACTCTAAGATGTTATGTCTCGACTCTCGGGCGACACTGAATAACTAGCCCATGCAAAACCTACCAACTAAGCTACTGAGACTCCACCTCAGTACATCGACTCATTCTGTCGTTAACAGTTTTTGCTTGTATAAAATAACGTTAAGCAGTTACCTATTAAGTCCAATGTAAGTAATAAATGTGCATAGGGTTGTGCGAATTTCAGAAATCGCCTGTTATCCTCATTTACTAGCTTTCTTCGACAATCATGACAAGACCAGTTCATTCCAGTTGCAAATACGCATTACAAAGCACAACGCAATACCCTCAACCTTTTGATAGCCCTTGCAAGTGCAAAGCACAACAGCTCATATGAGCCACAACGCATCGAGTATCGTAGGCCATTTTGGAGTTCAAACTCGTTTTTGCCAGACGGTTTCTATATAAATAAGGACTATCGATAATTTTAATTTGACATATTTTATCTTATCATGGAATAATGAACTTTACTACGTATGAGTCAAGGTGTACTATAATTTATAATTTCCAATCCTTGATTCTTGCGTAGTAAAGTGAACTTTATGCTAGAACACTAAGGTTGCTTGAAACAAAAGTTAGGTGGAATAATTATACTTACTTAGTCATAATAATGAGTACCTACCTAACTGGAGCGTGCGAGATATCACAGGAATTTTCAAGATAGGTATGGATCGAATTACAAATACCTACCTATTGACTTAACCTTTTTATAGGTATTTTGTAAGTAGTAAGTACATGTGTAGATAACGAAGAGAATGACAAATGTTACTAGTTTTACAAGGCCTAGGCTAAGTTTGTTAACCGCTTCGTGCTCATATTGATACCCGAGCGAGCGGAATTTTCTAAGTTGAACCACGAGCGTAGCGTGGATGACAAAAATGTCGAGTGCTCTTTTTTAACGAGTGAAAAATTAGTCCCATGATTATGGGGTGTGAAGAGCTTTTGGGGTTTCTGCGTTCTTTTCCGAGATTGGGTTTTGGTAGCCTAATATTTTAATCGACTTAATAGGACCATTATAAGGTAGTTCTTGCATAGACTTATAAGAAAAACACGAAATTTCATATAGTCATTTACAACTTTAATAATTAAGTCTTCAGTTTCACTGAAGCTAGCCCAAGACGGGGCTACAAATAATTCCTTGGGCTCTTGTGTGGAGTCTGCTCTTTTGCACGGGTGAAAAGTTAGTGCTATGGGTGTTCTGGGGCCCATTTCTCGAAACTGAAAGTCTCTTTCCAACTTGTCATATTAGACATTGACTACCGCTTATAAATTGTAACTTGTAGCTTCGAGAAATGTGCTCCTGGATGTGAAGAGCTGGCGTTTGGGGTTTATGCGCTCTTTTCCGACTTTGGTAGGCTAATATAATAATCGGCTTATAGGACGTTTACTTTGTTACGTAGTTTTTGTTTTAACACAAAATTTCATATAGTCATTTATAAGTTTATAACTTGGGCGCTTGGGGTTTCTGCGCTCTTTTCCGGCATTAGTGGAGGTTTTGGTAGGTTAATATTACCTATGATCGACTTATAAGGACGTGTCTTGCGTAGTTTTTGATTAAAAAAACACAAAAATTTAATATGGTCATTTACAACTTTAATAACTAATTAGTCTTCAGTTACATTACATATAAAATCTCAGTTAAGACAATTCAATATCGCTTGCATATCAAACTTGAAGTTAGCCCAAGACGGGGCTACAAATAATTCCTCGGGCTCTTGAGTGGGAGTCTGCTCTTTTTGCACGGGTGAGAAGTTGGTGCTATGGGTGTTCTGGGGTGTGAAGAGCTGCCGCTTGGGGTTTCTTCGCTCTTTCCTGGCGCTGCCGTTGCCGTTCTTGGAGGTGCTCGCGTAGGCGTGTTTGGGGTTGCTACTGTATTTTGGGGTGGGGTTGGAAGGGTTTTGCTGTTGGTAGTCTGTTATCTCGTTCTGTAGGCCCTGAAATGATAATACAAGTCGTCATTTGACTAGAATTTGTGTAGTTGTAAAGTAAAAATGCCACTAACTAACCTAACCACAAAATTAAAATTTTGGAAAAACCCCCGACCGCATCATAGTGGGACGATTTTCATGAAACATGGCTAAGAACACTCCCGACTAACTCAGCTTTCAGACAAAAAAAAACTAAATCAAAATCGGTTCATCCGTTCGAGAGCTACGATGCCATACACACACACAGACAGACAGACAAACAGACAGACAGATAGACATACACACAGACAGACACGTCAAACTTATAACACCCCGTCGTTTCTGCGTCGGGGGTTAAAAAGTGTGTAGTCATAGTCACATTGCATAGACTGCCGTCTCAGGATACTAAAACTTGAACCTCAGTTTTGACAATTTGCCGCATATTCTTAACTTGATATGTGTTAAAACTATCAAATATAAATATTAGCCCCATATAGCCCAGAATCAACCAAAGATTTAGCGCCATCTAGACGACCTACATATTTTCTCTCGATTATTCCCAAGTACGTCTTTTTATTTTATCTGTCTTAAAGCTTGACCAGAAATATATGACTACGCGCCAGAACTGTTTTCTTCTTACTATACTGAACTGTCACCTCACACATTAGAATAACAGCGCCCTCTTGACAATAGACAACGATGGACAGGCTTTAGAAAAAAAAACCATGTACCTGTGATATCTTCCCCTTGCTCTTGTTAAGATCCAGGTCTCCCAGAGACTTGTGCCGCGTGCGCCGCCCCTTGGGGTTCCGCTCGGAGACCCATCGCCGCATGCGCTTCACGAACGGCAGCACCATGAAGAACGCGTTCGGACTTACGCCCATTTTCACCTGAAACATACAAGAACATTTTCACCTGAAACATAAAAGAGGTAGCAAGAATATAAGAAACCTCTCACAAGGCTTGAAAAAACAAATAAATGCCCTTACCGGTATTTGAACCCAGGACCGCGGCTTAGCAGGCAAGGTAACTACCTGCTAGGCCAGTCCGGCCGTCGATATAAGTCTATTAAATAAATGAAAAGAACCCGAAGTTGGAGCAACCATAAGGTTTTGTCACAAAATTATAGTAACTATGTTGTAGATTCAAGTCTCGTCAGGTTTTAAACGCGGTTGTCTAACTTTACCTGAGGTATCCAAACCGTCATGTTGTACAGTTAGACGCAAGACAGAACCAAGAATTCTTTAATCTCATATTTAGTGCGATTGGGTACGATTTTTTTCGATATATAAATTTACTGTGAGCAACAAGGTTTTTCTTGAAAGGCCAATGGAAAAGAGAAAGCAAATCTTTATTCTTACTAAAATTAGATTTAAATTAGGTGCCTTAGGCATCATATCCTTTTTATTCACCGGCAGGTCAGCCAGAGGGAACCACTCGCAAGCTTTGATCTCATTCCTAGTGCGGGGCTGAAACTTGGTGTCCCGAGGAATGTAACCAATAATGTACAGTCAAACTATTATTGAGTATGTATGACTGTACCTTAGGCGTCATATCCTTCTTATTCGCCGGCAGGTCCGCAAGAGGGAACCACTCGCAAGCTTTGATCTCATTCCTAGTGCGGGGCTGAAACTTGGTGTCCCGCGGAATGTAACCGATGATGTAGAGGCGGACTATCTGGTCGTGGATTATGGCTTCGATGTAGTCATTCTTGTTTATGTGCTTGCTTATATCGAAACCGGTTTCTTCAAGGACCTGTGGGTACAACAGATTATATATACTACAGGTATGGGGTTCTTCAAAAAAGGAGTGTACAAGTTTCTAATGGGTCGGCAACGCGCATGTGACACCCCTTGAGTTACAAGCGTCCATAGGTTACGGTGACCGCTTTCCATCAGGCGGACCGTATGCCTGTTTGCCACCGACGTGGTATTAAAAAAACATACTATAAGGAATCATAGATTATTATCATACACAACATACATACACAAGATAATACTAACTTGTTTCTGCGGTTTGATTTGTAAAAAGACCCATTTTATTGAACTAATATTTTTTACACCTCAGACAGCAGATAAAATTCATGGAAAAATTATAAGAATCAGTTTAATTCAAATTATATTGGCCTGGTTCCTCATGCCGTCCGAGTGCCATAACTCAAAAAGCTGTGAATTTTATGGTCCATAGTAAATCAAATTATATTACACTGACAATGTACTGACCTCTCTAGCAGCGCACTTCCACGGCTCTTCACCCTCATTGACCTTGCCCTTCGGGAAGCCCCAGGACGCCTTGGTCCAGTAGGACTGCACCAGCAGCACATGGCTTAGCTCCTGGTCCAGCAGTATGGCGCCGTATGTGGGCACTGTCTGTTTGTACTCACGCCAGTTTTCTAGCACTGAGTCGAGGCTGGTGAGGTGTTCTCGCAGCGTGGGGACATGCTGGAAGAAGTTCAGATTTGGTCAAGACAACATACATAATACCCACGCCTGTATTACCATAAGGGGTACGTAGAGCCTAGAAACTCTTCAATTTTCAGTGCCACTCTCAGGAAGAAAACGCAATAGGCAAGACGACGAAAAAACTGATTAGTCCGTCAATTAGAGTACCTATCAAATAATATTAAACACGCATTTTTCTTTTTTCTTGTAAACGAAAAATGACGACGGTACAGTGCGTTGAAGTTTCGCGTGACGTCATGCCTAGGTACAATTTTTACTTAGCAGTGACATCACAAGCCCCCACTCTTTGTATTTTTTCATTAATTAATTTTTGGACGATCTACGGACTAAACAGAATGCCATTTTTTTATGTAGTCATCATCCCTATTGTGACATGGGTAATAAAGACAAGTTTCGTCAAAAATGGTACCTATGATACAAGGAAAAAATCTAACATAAACACAATCAGGTTTTGTTGCTTTAACACGGAGCTCTGATGTCGATCATCAGCTATATTACAACACAGAAGAAAGTAAGTTTGACAAAATTTAAATTGATTTGCTTAAGCAACAATTGCTGCAGAGTATTTCTATATTTAACATCACAAACATAGTTAACAGACTTTGAATTGAATATAACTCTTATTTTTCAAGTAGGAATATTACAATGCGCGCATATGAGCGTCAAATAAAGCGACGCGGCTCTAACCCTACGCCTCAGCCCTGAGAAAATTTCAGTCACCCCTCAGTATCCACTATGGGACCAGAAAGAAACTCCGGCAGCCACTTCTTTTCAAAACATTACATCTTATAATTAAAATGCATTAAATAGCAAGATACAATTTACTAATTAAATAACTAATACATTCATTTCATCAGTTATTACCATTACTATAGTTATTACCATTTTTATAGATGTTTTGTATATTACCTGGAATATATGCTGTGCAAAGTCCCTTATACCACACGGGTGCAGATTGTGAGCCTCATCCGTACAGTAATAGTCGAGGTAGAACCAGTGCGCTAGTTCCATCTGGAAGCAGATGCGCACCAGGTCCCCGCGCTCCGACTCCGGCAGGTTGATGATGAAGCGACTGCAGGTAACATAATGATTTTCAACTTTGTAAGACCCAATGTAATGAAACCTTTGAACCTTGTTGTATTGATGAAATCCTGTCCTATATCCTTCGATAGGGGTTGTCAAATAATAAGTATTAAAAGAAGTTTTTGGAGAAAGCAGTCAAATAAAATCTATACTTTATTTGAATTATGCAAAGTTCTAATTAGACAGAACACGAGTATACACTGTAAAGTATACAATGTTGCAATAAAACATTGATATTTCTAGTAAGACAAAGGAAAATTATAGAAAGTTACGTTCATTGGTTATTGTGAGAAAACTACCCTTTATTACAAGAAAAATATGTTACTATGGTTGGTTGTAAGTATAAGTATAAAGGTTCATAAAGATTATATGCATTGTAAGCATACGAAATATACATGCTTTATTTTCGATCATTTCAATACGAACCTGCATAAGTCATCGAGAATATCAATGGGTATTGAATGTTTAACGCGTAACGAGCTACCCGCTGTAGCCATGGTTGCACTTTTCTGTTTTTATAAATAATAATTTTATAAAATAGAAGTATTTAAACACAAAAACACATTTGTTTTGGTTTTGTATCGAAATGCCGAAATGTACAAAAATTACGAATCTCGGTTTTATTTTGACAGTTTAAAATGCGTGTTACCATGTGTAATTATTACGACTTTTATTAACAGATGTACCTACCTATCACGACACGGATATTATAAAATTTATAAAGAAACCGGTAATATCGTAAATTGAGTCTACACACACCCCTAGCACCCATAGACAAGCTGTCAAATTGGAATGTCAGTACTGTCACTGTCATCAAATATTCGTATCGACGTGTGATTTTCGTGCAATGTTATTGTACATATTATATTAAAATTGAGCCTCAACATGGATATTACTCCACTTTTCAAAGCTTGTATAAAAACTTTAAAAGCTCGTAACAAAGCTTTCGGTATCCAAAGCCCAGTGAGTGAAGATAAACAGCGTATACTGCGGCCTAAATCTAAACATGGTTTCATGCACACTGCGAAAGATATTTGCTCACAAATAACTAGATTACGAGACTTTTTATTTGAACACAGGGAGCGGTATTTAAGTTTTTTCAATAATGTGACTGGGGATGAGATGACGGAGGCAGAGAGAGATCAAATAGACACGGGAGCTCAGAGAATTATAAACACCTGTTCTCATTTGTTAAAAGAGTTTAGGAATGACAATAGGAAGTTAGCGGTGTCGGGACAGACGAGGGAGTACATGGACGCGGTCATCGACCTCATAGATTCCTACTTGAAGGCTGTATGTAAGATCCATAGTGAGCTTAAAGCTCTGAGGGTGAAACGGGCAATTGACATAAGAAAGTTATCCAGGCTAGAGCAGCCTCAAGTGAAGCCAAGTAATCCTAACTTATTTAAAACAGAAAAGCTCATTAAAGAGGATGCAGAGATAGAGGCTGAAGAGACAGATAATTTGAAAAGGCCAGTGGATTTGACAGACAATGAGGTATGTATTGAAAATCAAATAAATCTAATATTAGTAATGAGGCATCATCTTTGCCATGGTGTGATTATACTATCCATACTATATAATATTATAAATGGGAAATTGTGTGTCTGTTTGTTTGTACATCTTTCACTGCAAAATGGAGCAATGAAATGATGTGATTTTTTAAGTAGAGATAGTTGAAGGGATGGAGAGCTTTTTGACTCTCTCAAACCCCCCTGCCTTAAAATGGGGGGTGGAAGCTTGTATGGAGCATTACTTACAATCTTTAAATTCTATGTGAGCGAAGCCACGGCCAAAGCTAGTAGTGATATAATTCCTTATTATTACTGATTAGTGTAAATAACTAAAGAATTTCATACTGAAGAAAGTGAGTTATTTTACACAAATTGGTCATAACCACTTGACAGTCCAGCCCGCGCGACCATATTCCGGTCAACCGTCCGGGTTTTTAAGCGACGCGCGCAGCGCGCTGCGCATTCACAACTTTTTACAAAAACGTCTGTATCTTTTAAACTACACAAGGTATAGTTCAAAAAAAAAATACTTCGGTATAAATGAACGTACAGTACTTGAAATAAAATTGTAGTGATAGTAAAAAATGTATGATTATATACTATAAATCAAGGTTAAACTTATGTAATCGAAAAAAAAATGAAGAAATTTTTTATTTGACTATTACTTAAATTACAGGAAATTTTGAGCGATGACCCCCTTTTTTTATTACGTATTAGAGAAATATACTATTTTACCTTTATAATGATACCACAACCAACACATACAGTTCTCATGAAGATATCCAAAAAAAAATAAACAAATTCAAAATCAAACACAAACACGCGGAGTTTGACAAGGCACTGCCGAATTTATTTTTTCATGCACTAAGTAACGAGCGTACACTGCCATCTATACTTTTTGTAGCAAACTATGTAGTTAGGCTACGTTATTGTATCAAGAGAATAAGTAAATAATGCCGCAATATTTCGCTAGATGTCACTTTAATCAACTGTGTCTCCATCCCCTCTTTTGGATAGTAAGGTATCGTCAAGGGCGGCTCACTCCGCGATTCTATCGCCGCGCTACAAGTACATGCCGGCGGCCGCGAGTTCGCGGCCTAATCAGGGGTGGCGCGCGTTCTCACGGAACGCACGTTCGCACTTTCTAATGTTACTTTACGTCGCGAGTTTTTTTTAAGGTTCATATACGATGTCCGCGTGTGGAATGGCTAATAATGCTTAGTTAAATAGATATCATGAATAAAATAAATACCATGGGACATGTTTACACAGATCTACTATTGATTAAGGCCCCGAAAAGATTCAATAAGGCTTGTGATATTGGAACTTAAACAAAAATTTATAAATACTATATATTTATACCTAGAAAGTACCCACGACTTGAATATAATAGTATAACATTTTATCTGAGTATTAAATCGTTTTAATCCGTAGGGAACCCTATCGCCGGGCGTCGCGCACGTGCGGCTCGTTTCTTTGTTAGAATTTTGTAGGCATTTAAAAAGGCGGCATGTCGTGAACATCAAAGCAGTGGGCCTTCTGTACTTGTACTATTATATATTCTGTGGTATCGTAGGACTGTCTACCGGAATTTTTTTTTGGATACTATGCTATCGTAGGACTGTCAAGTGGCTATTCAATACTCACTAAATTACAAAAATTTACTTTAAATCAGTACTTATATGGTTCTCTATGGTTATGAACTTGTGGTGGTAGTTGAGATTTGCCTGTTACCTGATAATTTACCTATACTACTGGCCTTAGCGTCTATTTCAGACGATTTATGGTGCAATGTCTGAGAGACATCGCTTTTGATGACCAAAGAGACCTATGTGAGAGCAACATATTTTGCCACATAGCTGACAAGGGAAGCTTGGAACCGATTGCGACGTTTCGCTATGGTGTCTTCTTTCCCTCTTGTCAGCAAGAGATGCAAACCAGGTCTCATCGACGAACTTGCAACCACTTTCGCCATTCTGTTCCCTTCTCCCACCTACCTACCTATACATAGATACCAATCAACAACTTTTACCCAGGTGGCCGTAATGCAGGATGAAGGGCAGCTGGACCCCGAAGAGCTGCAGCTGCTGGAAGAGGAGAACGTCCAGCTCCTCAACGAGCTAAACAGCATGACGGAGGAAGTGCGGCAGATCGAGAGCAAGGTGCTACACATCGCCGAGCTGCAGGAAATCTTCACCGAGAAGGTAATTTATGAGATTTTAATTACTGTGATAGTGTCTGTTTTTAACCCCCGACGCAAAAACGACGGGGTGTTATAAGTTTGACGTGTCTGTCTGTCTGTGTGTGTCTGTCTGTGGCATCGTAGCTCCCGAACGGATGAACCGATTTAGATTTAGTTTTTATTTGTCTGAAAGCTGAGTTAGTCGGGAGTGTTCTTAGCCATGTATCATGAAAATAGGTTTACTATGTTGCGGTCAGGGGTTTTTTCAAAATTTTAATTTTGTGGTTATTGCGTCGGGGGTTAAAAACGACCAGGTGTTATAAGTTTGACGTATCTGTCTGTCTGTGCATCGTAGCTCCCGAACGGATCAACCGATTTTGATTTACATTTCTTTGTTTAAAAGCTATCTCATTTAGTCAGGAGTGTTCTTAGCCATGCTTGATGGAAATCCGTCCACTATGTTGGGGTTTTTATCAAAATTAAAATTTTGTGTATAGATTATAAGCCATTTAGTTGCAAAAGGTTACTACCACGATAGGTGCCCTGAAAACCAGCGCCATTACTTTGAACTGGCTTTACACATTTTTTTAAATCTATTATCTTAGTCATCGGCATATGCTGAGTGGCATAGGATAGGCTTAATTTCTAATTTTACACCAAATTAATAATTTCTTTATTTTTTTCTAAATAAGGGTTTGTTCATGTTCCAGGTATTACAACAAGAACAAGACATAGACCGCATCTCCAACACCGTGGTCGGAGCCACAGAGAACGTGAAAGACGCGAACGCGCAAATAAGGGCCGCTATTCAACGCAACGCGGGCCTGCGGGTGTACATACTCTTCTTCTTGCTAGTGCTGTCCTTTACTCTGCTATTTCTGGATTGGTATAATGAGTAAATATGGTGTAGCTGTTTTTACTTCTGTGTTTTTAATGAAAATACCCTTATACGAGTATATTATACGGATAAACATCGACCCTAGGAAATAATGCGAAAACTTAATTTATCGAATGTAGGTGATGCACCAATACATATATGTAAATGGTATGTTTTGGTATGATCAAGAAAATTGGATTGGCTGTGGGACATATAAGCATTTTGGAATAGAAGAGAAAGTCGCTTTTAATGGAATAATATTTTAATATATCAGTACTATTAATTACCTCGTCACTACTTTGAAAAATCTCGTCTCACACTGCTACTCGAAGTTAAAACGCAGTAAGTCTATATGCATTCCATACATACTACATTTTTCTGTTCATTGACAGAAGATACAAGTTTTTTTCAAAGTAGTGACGACCTGTTGCTATTGCGCACAGATGTATTTATCAACAAATAGATTTTTTCTTAGACATTTAATAAATAATAGCACAGAATATATAATAGTACAAGTACAGAAGGCCCACTGCTGTTCACGAAATGCCGCCTTTTTAAATGCCTACAAAATTCTTACAAAGAAACCAGCCGCACGTGCGCGGCGTCCGGTGATGGGGTTGCCTATGGATTAAAACGAATGCTCAGATAACATATAATACTATTATATTAAAGTCTTGGGTACCTTCTAGGTATATATATATTTTTATTTAAGTTCCAACATCACAAGCCTTATTGAACTTTTCCGTGGGACTTTATCAATAGAGATCTGTGTAAGAATGTCTTATGGTATTTATTTCATTCATGATGTCTATTTAAATAAGCATTATTAGCCATTCCACACGCGGACATCGCATATGAACCTTTAAAAAAAAACTCGCGTAAAGTAACAATAGAAAGTGCGAACCTGCGTTCCGTGAGAACGCGAGCCACCCCTGATTAGGCCGCGAACTCGCGGCCGCCAGCATGTACTTGTAGCGCGGCGATAGAATCGCGGAGTGAGCCGCCCCTGGTAATACTAAAATGGTGTTAAAACAGTGATAGGTTCTTACATCTAATAACTTTTACATTTCATTTAAAATAACCTAGTCTTAAAACTAATGTCATTTGCATCTTATTTCTCCTGTTTCTTAGCAGCTTCCCTTCCATCTTCTAGCAACTGCAATAATATTGGATACACCTCATCATAAGTCGCGATCTGGTTCTGCCGCACATGGTTCTGGTAGCGCTGCAGCGCACCAGCTACGAAGTCTAACCTCTCCTTCTCTTTACGGTGAGAATCCAGCCATTGCATCAACTTCTGGATGTTCCAGCCGGCACATGAATGTGGAGCTAGTAGCTGGGGACCAGCAAAAGAAAAGAGATACATCATAACTAAGGAATACGGAAGTGATGCTCCTTCTGTTTGACTTTTCGCTATATCTTGAGGAGTCTTCTCCAGTAGCAAGCTTAGCGCTTTCAGCTGTCTGTAGTTGTCTAACTCTGACATATCTACTAAAGGTGATAATGCGATTTCTAAATGCTTGCAATCTATTTGTAGCTTTAGTCTTCCAAATTTACTTAAAGATTTCACGTTACAGACATGCTGTATAAATCGTTCAACGGTCATCTTTGCGATGGTAACGCAGCAGGAGTTTAGGGCTGCTTTCTCATGGAACATTGAGAGGTATATATCTTTGCATCTAGATACAAATTGTTGCAGCTCTTTCATGTACGGTGAGCAGGACAGAGATTTGCCGGCAGGATCATCAGAGCGTGTCAGGTCTGGCTCATCATGCATTGTCATTAAGATTATGAAAAGAGAGTTCTTAATTGATTCTGTAAATAATTGTAGAACTGGCATGCTTGTGATGTCTTTAAGACTGTTTTGGACAATCTGAGCACTCTCCTGAGGCAACATTGAGTTCATGTTGATTAAAACCCGTTTTATTTGAGATGAGAAGTAATATAAAGCATTGCAGAGTTCTGCATTTTTCTGCTGGGCACTTGTTGGTGGCTCAACAATCTGTGCTACATCACTGTCTAGATTTATTCTCTGTTCTGCCTCAACATTCATTTGTTTAATGCATTTTGCCACACTGTTGGCTAAGCTTATGCTTAGTTGTTTGTCGCCGAGTGAAATGCTTAGAGCTTCAGCAATGGTTCTGACTGCACCGTCAAGCTGATCCATGTTCGGCACAGGGTTCAAATGCCACATGCTTCTTACAGGCTCCAATAGCTTCCCAAGAGACTTGGACAAGAATGAGTTCTCCCATTTTACCAATGAAGACCTGTTTATCTCCAAGTCTTTGCATTTGAGTTTAGCCAGTAAATCATTAAAGCACTTCAGTAGTCTTGGGAAGTCAATCTCTACAGACTGGTTCACATTGAGTGGACTCTTGTCCAGTTCACTGCTGAACACAGTACACAAATCAGACCAAAATGTCTTGGCAATGTTCCGGAAGTTTCCAATGGCATGTAGTTCATTGACAACATTCTGAAGCATGATTACTTTTGTGCAGCTATTATAGATGTCTACTTTGAATAACTTTTCAATATTGTCCCAAAGTTTAATCTTGAAGTCTTGTGCATTCATTATATTTGCTTTTCCTGGTGCAACTCTGCCTGAACTTGACTTTTTTACTTCAATAGAAACCATTTGTACATTCAAACCAGCTCTGATCTCCTTCTTAAGGTCACTTAGGATGCTGTCGACAGTATTTCGGATCTGATCATTAGTGCACTGTAAATTATGGAAGACTTTAAAGCATTGCAACAATTTTTCCTTCTCTCCATTTAGCAAACTTGACTGTAAAAGTGCAGTAGAGTTGTTTAGCAACTCCTTTTTTCTGTGCTCGACTTCTTTCAGTACTTCCTCTAGGATCACAATACCTTCAAAATCATAGTCACCGATTAGTTCGTTCAGCTCAAACAGGACGATAGCTTCTTTGGGTGGGTTATCTTTAATATTAGCCAGTTTATTCCACAAAAACAGTATCTTCGCTGTGTGTCTCAGTAAATTACATGTTGTTTGGACTCGCTCAAGCATAAGCGTTTGCTCTTCAAGCGCTCTGTGCGGTGTGTTGACTCTATCTTTAAGTTTTTCGGCGCCACGTAACAATCCTTGGACTTGTGATTGTACGGATGCCAGAGTTGTCTCTAAATCGGATATATGGCTCGCCTGTGTTAGTAGATCATTGTGTTTTGCTAGGACTTGTTTTTCCAAGCTCTTTCCGAGTTTTTCTATGCCTTGACTTAGTCTTGCGACTTGATCGGAGACTGATATGTTTTCGCCAACTAAGGGCTTAACGGTATCGACAAGGAACTTACTGTAGAACTCATCGTTCTCTATTTCCACACACACGTCTTTTGCATCCATTGTTTATTAAATAAATGTAGAAATTGCAGGTATCGCACAATACTCTGATCCATGAAATTTTGTTTTGACAGTTTTCTGACAACATGACAACATCAAGAAGCATTCAGAAATATTCAGAATAGTAACCGAGTATTTGAACGTTCTGTAGGTATTTTATTTTAAAGCTCATCAAACTCTTAAAATAACATTATAAAATGATGACTGTTATTGATTTTGATGTTTTTGACGTGATAACGTCTAATAACTCGTTACTACGGGCAGCATGCACGAAAAAGATGACGTCATTGTCCCGTTTCGCAATATAGCTTTAGCGCCATCTATTGGCGCGCGTTGGAACTAAGCGGCTGATCGATGCGCTCGGTATGGTTATAGCGTGTGGCCTCATGGCCTGAGTAAAGCACCACAGCTGGGACAGATGGCGCGCCCGTGTGTTGTTCTCGTTAAGCTGAGTTTAGTTAGACCAGCAAGTTATTGCTGCAAGTTTTGAGACGCAACTATGGTAAGGTAAGAGTGAGTGGCAAATATCTGCATCTCTTTCTAGCATATACTTCTGTCTCAAAACTTGCAGCAATAACTTGCATGTCTAAACTCAGCTTTACAAAATTAATTATTTTAATTTATACGACTTTTTACAGAACATATCCCGTCTGAACTCATCAGAGATTAGAATTATTAAACTAGATTGTGTAGTTAGGTCAAAAAATGTGTCCACATGAGAGGTCATTGTTTGGGCTGGTGTCCCTCTCGCACTTACTGACAATGTCAACATTATTCTGTGAACATCGTTTTTAATTATACAAATCTTTGATTTATTGGCATCAAAATAATTACATTGTAAATATTTTCCAATTCTTTGAAATATATCGAAACCCTAGTTTGAATATAACACTAAAATAATATAAGAAGTTATAAAGTCAAGTAATATATATATATAAAAATACTACTATTATGGCTCATTAACACTGGCCACACGTGCGAGAGGGACACCAGCCCAAACAATGCCCTCTCATGTGGACCGTTTTCGATAGTTCAGAATAGCGAAAACGGTCACCTTTTTGTCTCAGTAATAAGGTTCAATTTAGTATGGCAAAAAATGTGATTCCGCTGTTCCCTGTCTTTGGAACTCACTGACAATGACATTTGGGCCGCTAAACATGGTACAATAGGGACTGAGCTCACACTTTTTTGCCATACTAAATTGAACTTTATCACCGGTGCAGAAAGGCGTTCTTGTCAGACTAGTAAAAGTTTTTGGCTTAACAACTCAATCTAGCTTAATATATATAAATCTATGGCATAGAACAACATGTCGGGTCCCTATATATAGGTCTAAGGTTTTATTTGAAAATTGAAATGGTCATACGTGGGTCATACAATGCCAAAAATTGTAAGTATTTGCAATATTACTTTCTATTACAGTAAAACATATATTTTTTAAGGATTATAATATATATACGTATGTTTTTTCATAGCCAAATCTGGTCTGCTTTGGCAAACATTGCCATCATTGCGGTAAATGGATGGAGCGAAGAGTACACCGGTCAAATCTTACATGAAAATCGGCTAAAAAAACAAAGTGTGATGTAATGCTGGATTTTTGGTATGTTATTTGGAGTCCTTGGGGGAATGTAAGACTATATTTTGCAAGCAAAAAAAAAGTGTGCTAACTTCGTAATTTAAAAAAAAAAGTAAAAAAATCGGACTTTTTTTGGTTTTTATTTTTTTATTAAAAAACTATGCGTTTTTGGTCAAAAATTGCTTTATAATGTTGAAAGCGCATTAAATTTCAAACAGTTTGACATCTTTTTTATCAATGTCCGTCAAATAGTTTTCGAGATATGAAGCGTCAAAAAAGGTTATTTTTGACGCATTTATAAAATGTAGCGTTTTGCCAATATTTTTAGACAAATATCTGCAAAATACTTCATGATATGATATATAATATATATGATATGATCATAGCTGGGCACCGTTAATCAAATAGTTAACTTCGATAATCGTTAATCCGTTACTTAAAAAGTTAACTTCGTTAATCGTTAAAGCGATACATTTCGGTAGATTTAACGCAAGTTAAAGTTAATCGATAATCCGTTAACACGTCATAAAAATAGGACTCCACTGTAGGTATTATGTATTTCTATTTACTAAGTATCCACCAAAAACTATTAAAACCTGTGACGCCAATCGGTAAAAAACCGAAATGTAATAATTACGGTCTCTTCGGGCTTTTACCGCCGTTGGTTGGCTAAATCCTAGATTTTACTTCGGATTGGTAATTATTGGGTCATTCATGCGGTCGGTTCTTCAGATTGAGATTTGAGATGGCTCGATGAACGCTGTGGGCTCGATGAATGAAATCTAAGGCTCGCGCCGGACTCGATGCGTCGGTTGCGCGATTTGTCTGTCATGCCTGATGATTGCACTCTATTCCCAGGTTAGTGATCGATCTAGCACGCCTAATAAGATTTAGAAGATCTCGAATAAGTGATCCAAAGTCGCCAATTGGTCTTTATTATTTATTATTTATTTATTTATTATACTCAGAATTACAAAACATAACTTAAATACAATGCTCCACAAAACTACAATTAGTTTGACAGTGGAGTCGTTTCAGTCTCTTTTATACAGTTTTCTTATTAAATATAGTTAAATATACAAATTAATATATATAACTCCGACGGATCTGCTTTTACCGATAAAACCTAGGTTTTGTCGTACTACGGGCTTTTACAGTAGCAGTAAGAACGTGGTTTTCGCGGCGCAGCGAGCTGCTTGGGGTGCTGGATTAACGATTAACGGACTCTATGAAATTTAACGGAAGTTAACGAATCCGTTAACATTTTTTAAAGTTAACTTAAAAGTTAATCCGTTAATCGAAATGTTAACTTCGTTAATTAACGATTAACGGATTAACGAGTTAATGCCCAGCTATGGATATGATATATAATATAAAACAGAATTAGTTAGATTTTACTTTTTCCTTTTTGAGGGTCCTGGTTCTGCATCTTGATGGCACAACTCCTGTAGTGATAGAAAGTCCACTTGAGTTGTATTTGACCACCAATTGCTGTGGAATAAACTACGGGAACGGAAAGCGCCCACGCCAATTATTAAGATACTGGAGAAGTGGTATTCCCAGCAGAAGAACGTAGTAAGATGGAAGTCAACTCTGTCCACAGCCAGCGGGCGAAACTGTGGCGTGAGACAAGGAGGCAGTATGTCTCCGGCTCTCTTCAGCGTGTACATGGATGGGCTGTCGCAGGCTTTGACCAGTTAAGTACCGAGGTTGTCTGCTCCATCAATGGGCAAATGATAAATCACATCGCTTATGCAGACGATATGGTCCTACTAGCACCATCTGTGGGAGCTATGCGTAAGTTACATAACATGAGATACAATCCGGACAAGTCTGAATTTATGCTCATGGAGGCAGCACATATGCCCACACATGTACCACCTCTTTTGCTTGATGGAGTTCAATTGCGGAGAGTACACGAAGTCAAATATCTTGGCCACATCTTGTTGTCCAGTTTAAAAGACCAGGAGGACATAGAAAGGCAGACGCGAGCCACCGCAGTAAGGGCAAACATGTTGGCTAGAAGATTCACCAAATGTAGTGACAGCGTAAAAAGACAGCTGTTCCTCAGTTTTTGTACAAGCGTGTATACTGTCGAGTTATGGCCCGACTACACCTGCGCGGCGGTGAGAGACCTGCGCGTGCAATACAACACATACTATGTACTGATATTTCGTTAAACGGAGAATACTATGATTCGGGCACGTCCACGACAACGCTCGTGAGATTGCATCGATGTTATTGACCCTCAGTGATATGCTTTAAAAACCAGTCCGTACAAGAACAATTTCGGAACAATCTGATTCAATTAATGAGGGTTTTCTACTCGTAAATATTTTTTTCCGCCAAGCGGCGATCCTGAGGTCTTTCTGACCGTAAACTTAACTTACTAAATAAATGTTGATTTGTTATACGCAAATATGTGTCTAAGGCCCACTTGCCTCAGGTTAACCCTCCATTTTCGTCGGTGCAAGTGGCCCTAAGTAATACTTGAACAGCCCCCAAATAATAATAATTCGTTCTCCGCTACGCCTCCTGTAAATATATGTAAACTATCCCATTTGGCCATTACCATCCACCGATTATTTCTGATCCAGTTATACTAGACTTATGATATAATCCTATTTTTTGAAATAACTGGCACTCTTTTGGTCTTAAATGAAAGCTAGTGAAATTTTCTACATTTTTATTTTACAATTTATGTAATAGCCTGAGTTGTTTTGCTGATATCTGTCTCAAAATATTAGCAAAACGAATATTTTCATAGAAAGGGGAAAAATGCTCTTTTTTTGACGCTTCATATCTCAAAAAATATTTGACGGACATTGATAAAAAAGATGTCAAACTGTTTGGAATTTAATGCGCTTTCAATATTACAAAGCAACTTTCGACCATAAATGCATAGTTTTTTAATAAAACGGCAAAAACCAAAAAAAGTCTGATTTTTTTACTTTTTTTTTAAATTGCGCAGTTAGCACACCATTTTTTTGCTTGCAAAATATAGTCCTACATTCCCCCAAGGACCCCAAATAACATACCAAAAATGCAGCTTTACATCACACTTTGTTTTTTTATTTCTCTTTTTGACCAGTGAAGAGCTTTGAGAAAAGATTGTAAGTATTCACTTCTGATAATTGTGTTAAAGGTTTTTTATCTATCTATTCACACCAGTATTCCCAAAAGTTATTGGCAAATCACTAGAAAGAGTGCAGAGGAAGTTCTGTAGGCACATTTACAAACGACTGTACGGATATTACCCATATATGTATCCATCTCTATTCGTAACAGGAATGGTTGGTCTTCAAACTCTAGAAACCAGACGGAAACTGCTGCATATTATGCATTACCGCCAACTGTTTCACCATAGAGTAGAAGACGCATCCGTGCTTGAGAGAATGGGGCTGCAAGTGCTAAGAGCGAATGTGGTGGTTGGCATGCCGGGCGCGGAGCCGGCGCGGCGGCGGCGGCGCCTGTTCGCGGCGGCCGGCGCACCGCTCGAGCCCGAGCTGCTCTTAACCGCATCATGTTGGAGACAGACGATATTGACATATTTGCTGATAGTGTTGGTGTGTTTTACAGAAAACTCTTAAGGTTCATAGACTCTACACTCCTTAGGTGATTAATGTAATAACCATAGTTTAACTTTTAAGTATGTTTGCTTTTATTTATGTCAATTTAACATGTACATAATTATATTACCACATAAGTGCTTTGGTGAAATACTGTTAACTTTTGTGTATTTTTAATAAATAAATAAATAAATAAAAAAACGTGAAAAAAGTCCCAGAATCGGGCCCCTTTTGCTATACTCTGACCGCCCCTGTCTATACTACTGTAATGTTTGACGTTATCACGTTAAACTACCGTCCGTAAACCGACTTTACAGACAACCAATTTTTAATTAGTTTTGTGTGATATCTTAGAGTAAGGCTTCCCACAGACAGTCTTAAAAATTCATAATCTTAAAAAAAATTTGTATGCAAATTGACACTGACAGATCTGTCAGTGTCAGTTTGAACTGTCAGATTGCATACAATTTTTTTTTAAGATTATGAATTTTTAAGACTGTCTGTGGGAAGCCAAAGTCTTAGGCTCCCCACAGACAGTCTTAAAAATTCATAATCTTAAAAAAAAATCTTAAAAAAACGTGTATCTAAAAATTACAATGAGTATTTCTATGACATCGGTCCATTTATGCATTCACTTCCAGCTTTAAAAGGACTTATTAGATCTAAACTTTTGTTGTTAAAGTAAATTTATCATATGTTTTTCTCCTCGCAAAGACGCATTTGCATGTTTTTGATGTATACCCTACTTTTTAAAACATTTATGAACCTCCAGGTCTTTTATACCTTATACATGTTTGCTACCTATGTTATTTGATATATGACTGTATGTGTTCTGAACAATAAATAATAATAATAATATAGGTAAGTTACCTACATAAAATACCTCTGCTTGATAACCGAAGTACGACCAAGGAGTTCTGTTCTATTTTCAACCGACATACAAAGAAGGAGAAGGTTTATCGATTTTTCATTTACTGGATACATAATTATAAATAAAAACTATAATACTAATCATAAACTAAACCTTAATCTGAAAATAAATACCTAACTAAACTAAAAATATTAAAAACTAGGTGTACTCCTTAGGCATGGTGCCGTAGACGCTGGCAGCATTTCCTCGCTGTATCGCTAGGCTTATTCTTTAGGTGAGGAAGCTGCCAGCCCTACGGTCACCGCTGACCTCTGTCTGTTTTTTCGACATATCCTTAAATAAATTTAAGGCGTTCGGACACTGACAGATCTGAACTGTCAGATTGCATACAAGTTTTTTTTAAGATTATGAATTTTTAAGACTGTCTGTGGGGAGCCTTACAATAATGTCCTTAAAAAGTCTATGTTAAATAAAATGTTATAGGTACCGAACGCACTTCTGATATAGATGCGTTTTGTAATTGCATTGTGGCTCGGACTATCGACATCAAAATCGAATCGTGTGTGAAGTGTGAAGATGTACGCATAAGTGAGAGCGAGAAAGATATATGCTACCGGACTTACGACGAGCGTACCGTCTGTTAGACAATAATTTAGAACTATTGTAAATTGTTTCTCGCGTTTTTAGTTCTGTGCGTAAATTTGTATTTTTTTATGGAAACCTACATCATTTTCTCTTAGATTGATATTACCATTAGTTTAGAATGTCATTGCTAAATTTCCGTACGTATTTTATAAGGCATTGATTTCAGTTTATATTGTAATTCGTGTTCAACCGAAACAATAGATATATCTCTCAGGGCCAGTTGCACCAACCACAGTTAACAGACTAATCAAAATCACGCGGCAGCAGAGATCTATGAAACTCTCCATGGAATAAAATTAAATTTAACGAATGTTTTAGCGGTGGCAGGCGGTTTGATGCAATAGAACCCTAATGAAGCTACCAAAACTTGTTCAGCTAGAGTACTTAATCTTTGTAACACAGCCCAGTTTACAGACAAGGAAGGTTCAATGGAAGGTTTCGTTTTGGTCGGTATGTAGGTATAAGAAACAAACTGTAAAATCTGGTTTCTTACTGGTTGAAAGAAATAACTAAAAACACATAGTTGAATTGATTTTATTTATTTCAAATTAGCACACAGTGTTGTGCTACATTGTTACAGAGTTAATTATAAATACTATTTTCAACATAATTGTGCACTAGCATCGAAATTCATTTGATATAATGTCGTAATGCTTTGATTAATCTATTTACAAGACTTAACACTGTACATAGAAGCTAAGAGGCCAGTTGAAATCAATTCAGATTTATCTAAACATTGGATGTACAGCCCTAGCGATTTGTGAAACACTTGGATTTCTTTTTGATATACATTTCCTACCCATATTGCTATAATCCCTCTGAATAGGTGAACTCCAAAAATATCACAGGCATTTGAGGGCTTTAAAATATACCTTACTTTTTCCATTCAATTGTACCTAGGGTTGCCAACACAATGTTGATAACACGAGACATTTGAACTAATATACGAATGAACTATAGCAACAGCGCCATCTAGTGATTCTGACTTTATAACACGAATTATTACGCGTCTCGTCACGTCTATTAGTTCAATAGTCTGACACTGAATATTAAAATTGATATATAAAAGGGAAAATTATTAATGGCAGCATAATATTCGTAAATAAATCCATACTTTACACTAAAAAGTAAAAACTAATGGTAACGCCGATGAGAAATAAAAAACTTCGTCATCTAATCAAAGTAGAATGTTATGTATTTCCATCGGCATTGGCGTAGAAAAAACAGCGTTTTCCAAAAACTATAAAAATAGCTTTTTGAAACTACTGTTGTTGAACTTAAAACTAAAGAACACTATTTTTGTATGCGAAAGTTCGTTTAAAATTCATTGTATCTAAGTTATTATAAAATTGCGTGTATGAAATGACGGAAATATAGTTGGGCCAGCCAACTAAGACATTTTTTTTGGAAATACGTTTTTTTTCTTCATATTCTTGCAGTTGGCGGGCCAAGCTATACCTCCTGCAAGCATAGATTATTAATTTGACTATAGTTAAACTATTACAATAATTCATAGGTAAAATCCTCACAACTCAGTATTTTTGCATAGGACTCAGTTAGTTTTTTAGATTTCAAAATTCTATCGTTTCATAAACATTTACAATATAAAAGGTAATCTATTATAGAAGACTTATCGGACATGTCAATATCAACTATTCTAAGGTACAAATTAATTGCAGAAAATAGAAAGCGTTTCTTACGGAAAACTTGTCTATCGAAAATTAAGTTAACGAATGGAATTCAAGGATAAAACATCGTTTCTACAGATAGAAAGTAGCTACCATAGAAAACATTCAACAATGATATAGACGGTTAAAGGTTGCCGCCATTTTGTGAAAGCAGCCATTTTGAATTTGGCCATTATATACATTCAAGTCATAACCGCTGTAGACCGAAAACATATGGTCATTTTCTTGACATGTTAGTTATTTCGGTTCACCAATGTTAAATGTGTTATTTCACACAAAAAGATACCTTTTGTTTAGAGAGTCCCTTTATTAATCAAGCTCAGTTTCTTTTTATACAAAATTACACAAAAAAACAATTGATGGGTGTTCCTTCTCACCATTCATTTATAATTATAACAATTGCAAAATTTAAGTATAATTATATTTATCTACATAATTGTATATGTAAATTCAGTAGAGATACGTAGAGCTAGGTAATGCTAAGAAATTACCAAATACCCTTTAAAAATAAAGGGATTATATTTAAAAGATCCTAAATGAGGCATATTAAGGATCACAAAATTTTACTATTTTGCATTATAATTAGATGTATTTTCCTTTTAAAGGAAAAAAATGTTAAACAGTTATTGTAAGTAATTGTAATTTAAAGTTACAAAAAAAGTTATGAATATAATATCATATTAAAGGTTGAATACGCCAAAAGTAAGGCACACTTAAAATGTTTATTATAAAAGATGTATAATAAATAAAAGATGTTTGATTTAACTAAGAGCAAATTAATCTTATTTTTTTAAATTATTATTATGAATGGGCTTACTCTTGGCCACAGACTACCCAAAGGCCAAGATCAATGTATTTTAAATGTAAATCATTTTTAGTCCAGGTTTCTCGTTCTCGACGAGCCTCTGTGCTATTTTTGGTAGTATAAAACCTTTGGCCAGGGTTTTGTTAGAAATCGGATTTTAAGTAAGTTTCGCCATCCATCAGAACGCGGTGAAATTTTGTTAGTAAATTTTCGTATAGCTTCTCGATCGAGTTTTTGCTACTGAAATTACTGAATTCTGTCTTGCATTCCGATCAGGTGCCGTTTTTTGCTTAAAAAATTCTTAGTCCTGCTCTACGTTTCACCTTTTGAACATACGATTGGGACATCTTCACTTTTAGCCACGTCACGAGTTGATATCATACAATTTGAAGAAAATATCCTTAAGATGCGTTCCTCCTTGTTTTAAAGGTTTTTTTTATCCTTTATACATAGCAACCCACCAGTTCCTGGCTTTCGTTTTAAAGTTAGGCGTTCCCGAAACCTTTTAAATACGGAACAAACAGTGGATTGTGGATTTTTTAATTCTTTACCCACATCCCTGTAGCTGAGCGTTGGATTTTGCGAGTTTTCTTGCAAAACAAGTTCGCGTTGTTTCAGTTGCCTATTCGATATCACTACATATATAAATAGTTTACAAAAGTAACTGATATATTTAAAAACTATACTTTTTTTACTATTTAAATGGCATGAATAAAAATCCTATATTAATTTTAACGAAGCAGCAAATGAATTTATATGCCTCACTTTTGGCACACCTTGGACACTGGCGATCAAATATATGAAAGAAACGCGTTCCTAGCACACAGTCTAAGCTCATGTAGGTGAACGCGTACATATGCTTGTATGAGTGAAATATGATAGGTCGACTATTCGCGGTTTTGACAGGCGGTAACTGTGAGGTAACCGAGCGGGGGTGGGCGGCACTTTCAGCGGGGAGCGGGAGTGGCCATACTGTACGATAGTACTCTTTATTATTCTGTGCTTTTGGCGTGTTCAACCTTTATCCCAGATAATAACACAATATTTATTCATCCCATTGGTCAAATTAAACCTCAAAATTAACTGTACTAATGAGATAAACTGTATAGATTAGAAAAAATTTATAAAATTCGTAACAACGATACACTGACCACACGCAGTGTGGGTAAGCAAGTATGAAAGCGCCAACGCTGTGCAAAAATATGTACACAAATGGAATTATAACCCCTTTGCCGCTATAGATGTCAACTGACGCGCGGCTAAAGACAATGTCAACCTTGACTTCACCAGAGACGTATATAACTCCGTCGATACAGTTTAAGAAGAAAACGTAAGTACCTCGCAGCCATCAAGAAAATTGCACGCTCGACTAGATGGCGTTGCACCTTTGGGTGATTCTCGGCTAGATGGCGCTAATATTAATATTTGTCAATTTTAACACATGGCCAAATTGTCAAAACTGAGGTTCAAAAGTTTTAATCCTGTGTCGAGAGATGGCAGTGTATGCACGGTGTCTACACATTTTACTTGGACAGTAATTCTCTATACACTCGATCCTCTTTGATTTCACGTAGTGTTCAAAGGGTTAACTTTTATAGAATTCAACATTATCCTTATGATAATGTGTGGCCAATAAGCAAGTCAACTTGCAAAAAATGATCAATTGGCTTAGCCTTATATTAGATAGACACTATCTAAGATATATCAAGATTTAGAGTAAAATAGTCTTGAGTGTTGCAAGCTTAACTCTAGGGGGGCGTGTTGAGACACTATGGAAAATAGACAGCTTTTGCCAAAATGGCATTATGAAATTACTCAAAAGTCTCAAAACGCCCTAACACACCTCGCCTTCGGCTCGGTTGACAAATTATGGCAAAAGGCTTCGGCACCGTTGCTGGCGAGTTATTAATACAGATGTTTTAGAAAAAAATGTTATTACCTTTGTTTTCAAAATGGAAAGCTTGTATTCCTTTAAAAATATACAAATAGTGTCATATGCTAGCCCTGCAGCAGTTCGTTATAATTATGGAAAAAAGTGGTAAAAAATGAGGAATGCGTGTATCAACAATCACACCAAATTATCAGTTTTAGTTCATATATAGATAGGGCATCAAGGGTAAATTTGACTGTCAAAATTTGTCAGAATAATGGTTAGAACACACCAAGGTGTACAACTATGCCGAAGCCCGCGTCCCATAGCGATAGTCGTATGGGACTGTTTACTATCAAAGTACTTAACGTACAGTCCATAGGCAAGGCCCAACGAATTTTCTTATAAGAAAAAACTATTAGATGTACTGATAAATATATTAAAACGAGCCACTTATGTATTTTAACCCGTCGTCTGTGTCTGTCAAAAAATTGTCATAAAATATTTAACTTTGATATACATTTTTAAAGTCCAACGCCTTATGTTAGAATCCTTATCAAACACAGACGAAGGGTTAAGCAACAAGTGACAATAATTGCAACAATGAGGGTAGGCTTGAAGCCTTTCACCACACATGTTAGTCGCGGAGAGCTACAGTCTGCAGTCTTCTTCGGTCAGGCAACGCGTATGGACGCGCATCGTCGGAGCGAATATTTTGCAATCTTACTTAACCCTTAATAGGGCAGGGGGCATATATTTACCACTATAGACTTAATTGACAATTTGACAGAATTCAAATTTAACAATTTCCGAAATTCTTCTGCCCTATTAATGGTTAAAACATGTGGCTCGTTTTAATATACTATGCCTGTGTCTCACGGACATTTAGCTACTAAAATGTCTTGTGCCCTCAACGATCTCCTAACCGTTTATAGGTACCTCTGCCACACTATGCTCCTCGCGCTGCCGCGATGTTGCCTTCCCCGGCCACACACTGCCCTACTCGCGCGATTATCGCACTAGGTTGTTGCCGTCCCTTTGACTCGCGCCAAAAAACCGACAAAATAGGAAGCGGTGGACATGACGAGTAGCGCGGCCACACTATGCCTCTGCCTGCTTCCCTCGCTACTTCCCACGCCGCTCGTCGAGTGTGTGGCAGAGGTAAGAAGACAGACAAAAGTTTTACAAAGGGGTCAAGCCAATGGACAGTTAATAGTTACCAATTTATATGAGCGCACACTTGATAGTGCGTCGTCCGCCGATCTTGCCCCGGCTCTTCTTGCCCCGCGCCTCCTTGTCCTTGCGGATCTCCCGGACGAGGGTGTAGAAGGCGTCGTCTACGCCCATGCGCGTTTTCGCCGACGTCTCTACGAAGGGGACGCCGTAACTCCGCGCCACCTGGAATGTTTGAGGGGGTAAGTTAGTACAAATAAAGACAATGCTTAGAAATGAAGGAGAAATGCGAACCAGCTAACTCGCAACTTCGATGGGATACTAGGTATATACTATATAGCCACGCTATCGCTCGAGATACCCGTATTTAACAAATGTGAGCGTGTTCGGGAAACGTCCCACTTTGTCGATTGCTATAAAGCCGCTTTGTCAGTTTATTCATATAAAGATACAAGTAAATCTCGCCTTAATGGTAACTGACAAAGTGGGACGTTTTACTAAACACACTCACAAATATTTCCCCCAAATCCAATATTATTTTTAAAGGTTGATTGAATGCTGTTTATATAGAACTCTGGTATTAGTGTATGTAGTAACGACCGGTCTGGCTCAGTCGCTAGTGACCCTGCCTGCTGAGCCGCGGTCCTGGGTTCGAATCCCGGTAAGGGCATTTATTTGTGTGATGAGCACAGATATTTGTTCCTGAGTCATGGATGTTTTCTATATGTATATAAGTATGTATATCGTAGCTTAGCATCATCCATAGTACAAGCTTTGCTTAGTTTGGGGCTAAGTTGATCTGTGTAAGGCACAGAACACCCCAC
This sequence comes from Leguminivora glycinivorella, assembly GCF_023078275.1. Lineage (NCBI taxonomy): Eukaryota > Metazoa > Arthropoda > Insecta > Lepidoptera > Tortricidae > Leguminivora > Leguminivora glycinivorella. The sequence goes on along the minus strand of NC_062985.1, from coordinate 1,373,815 downwards.
TAGAAGCCTAATGCAAGCGATATTGTTCGAGACGCAAATCACCAATCCTTGCGGGGTGAGGCGGGCGCGCACGGTGCTGCCATTGGTCGTTTCAAATAATGGCGCTTTACGATTAGCAGTAGGGATGGGAATGGGACATGTCTATTATAGACAATGGTACCGGTACCAGAACTGTGGTGAATTTGTTTTGCAACAAATTATAATATTATAATTAAGTTATAATAAGGCCTAGTTACCCTTCGGGTTGGAAGGTCAGATGATGGCAGTCGCTTTCATAAAACTAGTGCCTACGCCAAATCTTGGGATTAGTTTCCAAAGCGGACCCCAGCGGATAGCACCTCAATAAAAATCATTCTAGTAACTAATAACCAGTGGCGGCGGGTGAAAATTTCTGGTAGGCAACACTGAGCAAAACCTAACTACCTAACTTAACATTAGGTACGTTACTAGTAATCAATTTTAGGCAAGCCGGTGGGAATCGGCTTATATGGACCAGCCGCTGCTGCTAATAACTAAACTGTGCATTTTTACTTACGTTTACTAAGTTAAATTACCAACTAAATATTCTAAACTAATCAATCAACTAAATAACACTACAGACTCTACAGATTCTAGATAATTATTCACAATTACAAATCTGCTTTCTTTTATATTTCATAAAATGGTAGCACATGGTACGAACGGCAGTACGAAGTTCCCGCAACAGACATAAACTAACATGGCCCCATCCCTAGTCGTTTACGTGAAAGGGATAGCATATCGCATTGTTAACTAGGCAAAAAGGGATGGACGCGCCTCGGCGCCGCTCAGTACAACCATATTGACCAGTATAAATGAACTCCGCGGATAATAAACAATATTCAACAAAATAATTAATTTGACTTAACTGTGGAATGTTATTCCATCTTTTTTATATGTAGAAGTGTTAGAAGACTTGCCACACCACTTTATGCTGCAAGAGACCATTGTTTGCAACCAAATTTGATTATTTAAAATTTTTTCTCGAGCGGACACGAACACTGTTAGCGGGTCGTATACTTGGGCGCTACTGATCGGTGTCGCACGCGTTCAAACTTTTATAAACCTGATTTGTATACTTGGTGACCGCGAGTCGCCCTGTAAGGGCCGTCTTGTTGTATTGGTCTGTGGTGTAAGGTGTCCCCACTCCCCAATATAAAAAAAAATTTAATTCGTCGCTAAGATGCAGTCAGGTCAGGAAGTAGGAGTTTTGGACTACCAGCTCCATAGACTTTCTGTGTGAGGTAACCGAGAGGGGGTGGCCGTCACTTTCAGCGAGGAGCGGGAGTGGCCATACTGTACGATAGTACTCTTTATTATACTGTGGTGGAACTGTGTTGATTTTTGTCCTGTAATATTTACCACTTACATATAAAATACATTAAATGAACAACCTTGACACAATATTGAAGTAACCGGCCCATTTATCACCAAAGTTGGCCAAACTCCCTTTGAACAACACTTCCTTGTTTGCCTCCCACGCGATGTGTCATTGGACTCATTGGTTTATTTATAAAAATCATTGCTAATGGTATTTCGTAAAGTGAAAAGATAAAATTTTAGTAATGTTTTGACATTTTTGACTATAATTTGCAGATTTGCATTCTTAATGCATACATGCGTAAACTCGCTCCTGTATTCCCATAAGGGGTAGGCAGAGCACATGAAACTGCTGTACTTTTTAACCGACTTCAAAAAAGGAGGAGGAGGTTCTCAATTCGACTGAATTTTTTTTTTTTTTTTTCTCTGTTATGGCTTTTACTCCTCGCTAAGCTGCACTTTCTAGCAAAGAGATTAAAAGAAAACGAATTTGTGAATAGCGTGTTGCCAGCTTCTTGCCTACGCGACAATTAAATCTTATCCCACGTGTAATTTAGTGGTAGTAGTAATAATAAAATAAAACAAATATTTGTAACGGGTCAACGAAAATTAAAGACTTAAAGAGTTAAAAAAATAAGCGCGTTACAAAACACGGAGAAACTAAAAAGCAAAAAATAATAAACCTTTGAATTCAGATTTCTTATCGTATTGCAATAATCTAAACATCCAAATTATAAACAAATCAATTATTTTTGTGGTCGGTACCAGACCTGTTCGTCGCCTTGCTATTGCCTGTTTGCCCCACCCAACCATACACAGGCTGGTACCGACTCCAAAAATAATTGATTTGTTTATAATTTGGATGTTTAGATTATTGCAATACGATAAGAAATCTGAATTCAAAGGTTTATTATTTTTTGCTTTTTAGTTTCTCCGTGTTTTGTAACGCGCTTATTTTTGAAGGCGGTTTTATTTTTTGTTAAAAAGTTAATTTATTTGTTGATTTTTAGTGATTCCTAGTGATATTATATGTATCAGTCCGAATATATGTACAGTAGTGAAAGAATTATCCTTTAACTCCTAACCATTGAGGAGTTGACCTTCCATCATCAGCTCAGCCACATAAAATTACTACCGTCAGGCGTAAATACTGGTGTACCTTTGAAAAATACACTAAAAACATTACATGTGCCTATAACATTTGAAGAGTTCCCTCGATTTCTCCAAGATCCCATCATCAGACCCTGACTTGGTGCCAATGGGACCATCTCGGGGTTATACCCGTTCGATCAAAAAAAAAATTTTGAAAATCGGTCCACGATTCTCGGAGATATCGAGTAACATACATACAAAAAAAAAAAAAAAAAAATAAAAAAAAAATAAAAAACATTCAGTCGAATTGAGAACCTCCTCCTTTTTTGAAGTCGGTTAAAAATTAAAGAATATTTTGCATACAAGTTTATATTAATGTATATTAGTATGGTGGAGCTTTTAAATAAATAAAATAAATAAATATTATAGGACATTCTTACACAGATTGACTGAGTCCCACGGTAAGCTCAAGATGGCTTGTGTTGCAGGTACTCAGGCAACGATATATATAATACTAGCTTTTGCCCTAGGCTTCGCTCGCGTTAGAAAGAGACAAAAAGTAGCCTATGTCACTCTCCATCCCTTCAACTATCTCCACCTAAAAAATCACGTCAATTCCTCGCTCCGTTGTGCCGTGAAAGACTGACAAACAAACACACACACTTTCCTATTTATTATAATATAATTAGTATGGATTTAATATGAGTAATAATAACACAACGCAATACAATAGTTTTAAGCTAAATATTGAGTCACACTGTCACAGGTTCTTGATGATTAATAATGTAATATGTTGTGTTACTGGTTAATATAGCGCTTGTAGCATAGCGGTAAGTGCGTGCGACTTTCGTTCCGGAGGTCGCGGGTTCGAATCCCGGCTCGCAACAATGAGTTTTTCGGAACTTATGTGCGAAATGTCATTTGATATTTGCCAGTCGCTTTTCGGTAAAGGAAAACATCGTGAGGAAACCGGACTAATTCCAATAAGGTCTAGTTACCCTTCTGGTTGGAAGGTCAGATGGCAGTCGCTTTTGTAAAACTAGTGCCTACGCCAAATCTTGGGATTAGTTGTCAAAGCAGACCCCAGGCTCCCATGAGTCGTGGCAACTGCCGGGATAACGGGATAACTCAGACAACGATATATATAATATATAAATACTTATATACATAGAAAACATCCATGACTCAGGAACAAATAACTGTGCTCATCACACAAATAAATGCCCTTACCGGGATTCGAACCCGGGATCGCAGCGTAGCAGGCAGGGTCACTACCGACTGCGCCAGACCGGTCGTCTAAATTGTAATACTACTGTAATACTACTGTTCTTATGTAACATTTAAGAATAAAGTAATCATCTTTGTGTTTGTCATCCGTCATCCTCATTAATATTGTTTGTAATTTGTCAGACTATAAGAGAGCAGATGGGAGTGACTCATTCAAGTCATTTGTAGCTTTCAATTTAAGATTTGACAAGAAACAATCATCATCATCTTCCTTACATTACTATTAAGCCAGAACCCAAAGCAGCCAGAATTTATTGTTTATTATTATTTATTTAATTTTTAAAATAGTTACTGAACTGATTAGTTAAAGGGTGCTTAGTCCCTTTCTCACATATACATAAGTCAACATGACAGATAGGGACAGCGATTTTTTGGCTAATTCAAGATTTTAAAGCGTTAATGAAAAACGCCATTAGTAATTGATAAGATATTATTATCTATTAACACTAGAATAAGTATTTTAATATAATTTAAGGTACTAACTTTGAAAATGAGTGCTTCATTTCGCCGTTAAACGTTGGTTTGGCGAAAAAACTTGAAACTGTATAACTGTAATCTTTGTTTTCAATAAATTAAAAAAAAAAAAAAGGCAGGCAGTTGAAAAAACAACAGATATGGCCTGTATCCTGATATCTTTTCCTAGGTTTATCTCATATTATTATATTATGTTTGTCTAATTTATTCTTAAAACTGTTGATGTTGGGTGCTGAGACTACTTCCTCTGGTAGCTTGTTCCAAGGTGTGACTACTCTGTTAGCAAAGAAGTGTCTATGTGGGTTGTTGTTAGAATTCCCTAATTTCTTCAAGAATGAAAGCTTGGGAATATGTAGACTCTGTATCAACATTTTAATGTCTGCATATTTATTTATTTTATTATAAACGACACACCAACAGTACATAAACAATTCAAAGAATATAATGTGACAATAGAGGACACCCATAATATTTATGCACCAATAACAGGCGTGCAGCAACATTCAAACAGTTCGAGGCTTTTACACTACTACCTAGAGTACCTAGCTAAAATATATTACAAAATATAATTAAGTATACCTAATGATTACAATTTAGCAAGTGAGTTACATGCAGTTAAAAAAGAAAAAAAAAACTACTAATTTACTTCAAGAATTATAGCCGTTTCTCGAGTATTCGGCATTTTTGCTAGTCTAGCCCCACGGCCATTCAAGCCACATTTTCCTTAAATTTTCTAAGTACAGTACAGTAGACTACAAAGAGATGTATCCATTTATCCCTTATTACAATGCAATAAGGTGGGAAAAATGGATACATCTCTTTGTAGTTGACCGTACCTAAGGACTGATTCGTAACGAATTTGCCAAATTCAGAGTGCTTTTTCTTGGATAATTTCTAGCTTACTTTATTTATATATACGTTCCACCATTCAAATTCTACAAAAAATCTGCAACAAAAACTGCTGAAAGAAGCTGTTCGCAGATGTTATTTAATAATACGATCTTTCAACTTTATTCTGACAATAGCTGGATATTATTCACCACAGTTATGAAGCCAGCAGCTTGCTAAAGCCAATGCTCTTGAAATCGGGTGAAAAACTTGATTTAACGAAGTCCCACAGTATTCACCTATTAACCGGTATAGGATGGAGTGTCTAAGAAATTCATTCATTTAAATGACACCAACGATAAGCAACCAAAATATTCAAAAAAAGATAGTCCTTGATAGGACTAAAACTAAGAATGTGTCAAAAATCACTGTCCGATGTATGATGGAGGGCATACAACAAAACTTACAACATGAGTAAGTAAAGAAAAATGATGATGAAGAATGATGAATTTACTAATAAATAATAATTTTCAAAATCGCCGTCAATAGAAATTGTCAACAATCAATAAAATATCAATATTCTAACACAATTTTATTATTTTAAAGGTTGAGGATCATAATGTGAGATGAATTGATTAAATAATGCATGGATTTAGCCAGTATCTGATGAGTTACAATGGAAATTAAAGACATTTTGACTACAAGGTTTGTTTACATTGTTCACAAATTTTATTGACGACTTTAGTTTAGATACATTTTAACACATTATTGAAAAACAAACTTTAATTTGGCTGGCTTCGGTACGTTAAAACAGTTTTGAATTTGGAAAATTCGTTACTAATTAGTCCTTATGTGAAATAATGAATTGATTTTCAGCATAACCAGACCATTTCCACAAATTATATTGTGATATTCAATATATTATTATATTGTGATATGCAAATGTAATATATATTAAACATTCTTTAAAAAATCAAATTAGAAGGGGTTCAGATTAAAAAGGTCCTGCTGAGGTTTACTCCTACTTTTTGGCTACTGTATAATATTCTCGACCGGTCTGGCTCAGTCGGTAGTGGCCCTGCCTGCTAAGCCACAGTCCTGGGTTCGAATCCCGGTAAGGGTATTTATTTGTGTGATGAGCACGGATATTTGTTCCTGAGTCATGGATATTTTTCTATGTATATAAGGTCCTAATTTATAGTTGCAGATATTTTAACACATGATACTTTACATTAAAATAATTAACTTTAAATATAAATTAAGAAATCTTTTCATGTAACTTTTTTGATTTCATTTTCCTAACAAAAAAATTAATTATAATTTCGTTTAAAAAAAATCATCATGTGCATTATCACGTGTGTGTGTGAATTGAGTGAGCACCTTCCGAAAATAAAAAAAAATATGCTGATCATTTAGTAAAAGTTCTAAAACAATTGTAAAACGAATCTCTGAATTTGTAAAAAGATAAATCAAAAGATACAGCCATTAACATGTGCTCACTCAGTTCTCACAAACTACCAACGAAAACAGTGAATATATTCATTTAACATATAATATTTATATACTAACATTTAGTAAAAAATAGGCCAACCTACCTCTATAAATATTAGATCACCTAGTGACGTATTAAATTTTTTACAAATAGTTTCTTATGCTCACTCAATCCACACACTTTTCAAAAGCCGAATTTTGATGAAAAACATAAGATTTAGACCGCTATTATATGTGTATAGTTTAGTAAAAGTGAAATGAGAATTTGTAAAATACAAAACGAACCACTAACGTGTCAGGTTTTTTTATAATAAATTTTTGTAAGTGCTCACTCAGTCCACACGTTTTGAGAAAGTTAAAAATGTAAATATCTTACGATTTGTAGCACCTAAGACACTCGAAAGTACTTCAACATTTAGTAAAAATTTTTACTAAATATCCACCATCTAATATTTTATATTCGTTGTCTGGTTTTAAAGATATTCAGACATAACTTTTCTCATACAAATGTATCAAGTAGGGTGACCACACTATGTCGGCTCCTGATTTTCCCCACCTTCCCATTGTCATATTGAGATTGGGGAGTTTCGTTCGTTCAATTTTGATAATATTAAACTAATACCATATTAATTATCCATCTGCAAACTGTTTTTAGGTTATGTTCTTGGCCTAGTGATGATGTGTATTGTGTAATTTTTATCGACGTCAGGATAATAACCATATCGACATGCATGCATTAAAAAGGACATGAATGATAATTGGTAAGAAACAAAGAATATAATACTTCACTAGTAAGAAACCAGAACCTGGTAATTTAATCGCTCTAACAGATGAGCGTACCGGATTTGTAAGTGGGAGCGAGAAATAGTTTATCTTTTCTCGCTCCCACTTACAAATCCGGTAAACTATTATCAAAATTGAACGAAACTCCCCAATCTCAATATGACAATGGGAAGGTGCGGAAAATCAGGAGCCGACATAGTGTGGTCACCCTACTTGATACATTTGTATGAGAAAAGTTATGTCTGAATATCTTTAAAACCAGACAACGAATATAAAATATTAGATGGTGGATATTTAGTAAAAATTTTTACTAAATGTTGAAGTACTTTCGAGTGTCTTAGGTGCTACAAATCGTAAGATATTTACATTTTTAACTTTCTCAAAACGTGTGGACTGAGTGAGCACTTACAAAAATTTATTATAAAAAAACCTGACACGTTAGTGGTTCGTTTTGTATTTTACAAATTCCCATTTCACTTTTACTAAACTATACACATATAATAGCGGTCTAAATCTTATGTTTTTCATCAAAATTCGGCTTTTCAAAAGTGTGTGGATTGAGTGAGCATAAGAAACTATTTGTAAAAAATTTAATACGTCACTAGGTGATCTAATATTTATAGAGGTAGGTTGGCCTATTTTTTACTAAATGTTAGTATATAAATATTATATGTTAAATGAATATATTCACTGTTTTCGTTGGTAGTTTGTGAGAACTGAGTGAGCACATGTTAATGGCTGTATCTTTTGATTTATCTTTTTACAAATTCAGAGATTCGTTTTACAATTGTTTTAGAACTTTTACTAAATGATCAGCATATTTTTTTTTATTTTCGGAAGGTGCTCACTCAATCCACACACACACCATTATCACATGTCACAATAACACTGTCTGTCATGTCAACAATTGTTTGTTGTAAATGTCGTAAAGGTTCGGCGCGAAAACTGCACATGTCATTGAAGTGGCCAGTTACAGTTAAGTGGTACGTAAAAGAGGTACTAAAATCTGTTCAATGAGTTTTCATTTAATAATCACATAAACAGGGTGTTTTTACGTAGCAAATTTGTTTTTCCGTTTTCTCCAAAAAAACATCGTAAAAGCTATAATGTTTCACGGTTTAATATACTCCAGAGACCGAGTACTATCAGCTGTAAAAATATCTGCATCTAATAAATTAGGACCTTATATAAGTATGTATTTATCTATTTAAGTATATATATCGTCGCTTAGCACCCATAGTACAAGCTTTGCTTAGTTTGGGGCTAAGTTGGTTTGTGTCAGGTGTCCCCAATATTTATTATTATTTATTCTCAAACCCAAAACCGTGAAAACCTCTATGTATGCTGATTGCTGATGAACTAAAACAGTAATAAAAACATATGTTTAAGCTCACAGGTTTCTAATGTTACTTGAACAGCTTGTTTATGTTTTTAAGCATGAATCATCCTAGCAACTGTGTCCACATCATTGTCACAATCTTAGTTTTATGGCAAGTTTGGTTTGATTTTTAACCCCCGGTGCAAAAATGACGGGGTGTTATAAGTTTGACGTGTCTGTCTGTCTGTCTGTGTGTGTGTATGTCTGTAGTATCCTAGCTCCCAAACGGATGAACCGATTTAGATTTAGTTTTTTTTGTTTGAAAGCTGAGTCAGACGGGAGTATTCTTAGACATGTTTTATGAAAATCGGTGATTATAAATATTTTAATGACATTTCAATATTTAGTTAGAGGTAGCTCAAATCAATATTAATAAAGAAGTTAATAAATGAAACTAGGTTGCACATAACTCTACTCATTTCTAAGAATAAGCTGAAATTTTAATTTATAGTGTCTTTGTTTGAGGAGGTCACATTAGTTATATTATGTATATACCGAATCAATAATAATAACAGAGTTAATATATGAATCACTAGCATTTGTATATATTACATTATTATTTTCTCGAATTGATTTGATAACTAACAACTGTTACAAGTTACAAGTTTAAGTCCCTCAACAAGTCTTTGTTTACATTGTACAAAAATAAAAATGTTTTCTACTTTACAAAAAACAAAACACTCACCTCTCTGGCTTGCGTCATGTCCACCGCCCAGGCCTGCAGGTCGCACTTGTTTCCCACCAGAACCATCGGCACTTCTTCCGCGTCCTTGACTCGCTTTATTTGCTCGCGGTACGAGCCTATATCCTCAAAACTTTTCGCACTATTCACTGCAAAAACTAGCAGGAAACCTTCTCCTGTACGCATGTACTGATCCCGCATCGCAGAGTACTCCTCCTGCCCTGCCGTATCCAAGATATCCAACAAACACGTCTCACCATCTATCACCACCTGTTTTCTATACGAATCCTCTATCGTAGGATCGTACTCGTCCACGAAATGATTCTGTATAAGCTGTATAGTCAATGCGGATTTGCCGACGCCACCAGCGCCGACAACCACCAATTTGTACTCGGTCATCTTGAAACGGTGTAGGAAGTGTATTTTTCACTTTTTCACTACTGTCACTTGAAGGAGAATACGACGCGAAACGTCGGTCGGCTGCCACACCTCTGGTATTACTCACATCGGCATGGCTGCACGACCTATGATCACTTAATGCACGCCCAGTACCACAAGCGTGAAGACGACTAATTAATGTATTATTATTAGAGACGAATGCAATAAAATGACAAGACAATGAGGCGGTTCACTCACCCCTGAGAACTTTTTCGTCTCTCAAACATATTTCATGTTGACCTCGATATCGGCCAATCGGAGCTTTGCTTCAGGCGTTTCCTGCTAAGATATTGGTCAAATTTAGTACAAGGCCGTGATAACATTGAAAAACGCCTAAAGGAAGATAGGAGCGTTCCGAAAGTACATTACATACCCATATCTTTCTTGTGATTTGTGAACTTCTAAATTTCTTTTCCATATATGTTCAATGTAGCTTTCTTAAATTTACGTTAAAACGATTAAAAATTATCATCGAGTAACGGAAATTAATGTTAATTCCACATTGTAATTATATTTCGTTTCTATGGAGCGATCTGAAGAATCTGAACGTCAATGACATGAATCATGGATGAATCATAAATTATTGGCCGTAAAATCATAGATGGCGCTGTTTAAGTAAATATTTCGCTCCGGAAGTTCCGGAAAAGATTTTCAGTTTGTTTTTATATGCGTGATGTAAAGTCTACTTGTTTTACTGGCTATTTATATAAAACCTTCTACAATTCATCAAAACCTTCTTAGTACTTATACATTTAAATAAAAAAATCGTTTGACATAAGTACTTACTGTAATTTCTGGTTTGTGGGAATTTGCATTCAAACAGCCAAGCCAAAAGATTTGTTTATTATTTTAATTAAAGAGTTTCTAGCCTATATTCTAGTGATTTGCTATTATGTCAGCAGCAGAAGAACAGGATGACGCCCCTGATGTGTTGGAAGAGACGGGGGCCCTGGAGGCCGACGTTGGGGCTAAGTTGTTAGTAAATTTTATCATGGAATCTTTATGCCAAATACTTAGATAATTAATATTATATTCTACATATACAGATACAGCAATGAAAAAAATCCTTTTTGAACTAGGACGTCTTACCGCAAAAAAATAAATTAAAAAAAATTCAATGCACCGGTTTAGTTTTCCATTTTCCATTGCACCAGCAAGAAAGAGCGATAACGGTGTTTTAATGGTGGTTTTGTGAAAAATGTCGTGCCATATACCCTTCGTAACGCTCAAAATACTACATTTCAACCACTCCTCTTGGAGCAAATCATTTAATTTGGGTTGCTTGGAAGTTGGGTATCAATATTAGCCCTGGTGGTTAACCTAGCACAACTTTGGCCCATTAGAAAACAAAAGTAAGATACCAAAGAACCAAAGGGCCAAGAGGAACCAAAGGGGCAAGAGGAACGTATAAGAATCCCCACACTTTTTCTTGCATCGAGTAAACAACAAAGGTTTTTCGCTAATCACGACACATTGTTTCGCTTCTACGACATATTTTCCATCCGAGAATTCCATAATATCGTAGCTCAGCGTTCAACTTTTTTGCCTTCAGTGACTACCAACTCAGTAACATCGACCCACGGCTCAAGATCGACATGGACCCGCTGGCTCACAGAGACTTCCGGCCCGAAATGATGTTCATACGGGATGAACTGCGTCAAGCCAAGTTTCAAGCCTTAGCTGTAAGTATAAGATATTAAGCCCTTGACACATTGAGTTGGGTCGGGACAAGTTTCAAGCCCTCGCTGTAAGTGTACTTTTTAGGACCAAGTAACCATCAACTAGGCTCATGCCGTGCCAATTTCATGCCATCCAGTTCATCCCATAGGTGAGAGCATCAAAAAGAGATTCTCTTTGCTCTTACTTATAGGGATGATCTTGGCACGGTTTGGTAGTTAGTGAGTCCCTTAATACTTGCACTGACGTTGCTCACTGCCAACTAACCATGGTATAACTCGATCCATTCCCCATACCATATTAAGCTAAGCACCTGTAAAAGCAAATACGGTTAAGCAAATCCCAGCCACGACATTGGTCTAAGCGCGACAGCGGTGAGCGACAGCCACAAGTGCGAATGAAAAGTCCCATTGCTGATGTGTCTCGTGTCTCGCTCCAATGCATGGCCGCCGCTCACCGCTGTCGAGCTTAGACCAATGTCGTGGCTGAGCCGGAAGAATGGCGCTAAATTTTAAAAATGTAGGGGCAAAGGTTGTCGAAGAAAATTTGAATTTGGCGCCTTTTTAGTGACAAACTTTACTTGGCCGTCTATATCTGCCCGTTATTTTTCAGACAATAAATAAGTGGATGTTCTCTCATCCAGGTCCGCCGCATGGCTCTCAAGAAGTTGCTGCTGCAAGATTTCATCCGCGAGGACTGTGAGCTCCGGAACCTTGGCCTTGCGTACGCGCCGGCCGATGCTTGAATGGGCTCTACAAACGACATCTGCCTCTATATCGGCTGTACACACACAAATTTTATAATATTGTGTGTACCTACAGAACAATTTTTTTTTATCGTAGCAACACTTAACTGTTCTCATTGACATTATGTTTAAACAGACGGTGGCGGGCGACCCTATTATTTTCTACTTTTTTTCCAGGCTGTAGTGTAGTGTTAGTAGAATAATAATCTTTTTAGAACTTCGTGTCCAAGATTGTTATTGAATTAGTCACAACGAATTTTAAATCTGATTTATTTCGATAATTTCGATGTCTTAACAGGCACCGTACTCATTATTTATCACATGTTAATAAATATACTTATGTTTGAAGTTTGTATCTAATTTATGTACGTAAGAGCACTAGCTTCTAATCCATTAAAGTCAATTAAGTTTCTGATAAAATGGCAATTTGATTGTCCCGTCTAGACAGGCCTTGTTTTTATAGACCTCGTCGCGTCTTGCCATAAAATTACAAAAAAAAAACCTCGTCGCCTCTCATCTGTGGTCACACTGAATTGTCCGTTTTTCCGGCCACCTTCATTTTTTTGCTTTTTTTTTCAAATGTTTACGTAGAAAACAGTCTACCACCTTTAATTTGGAAAACTATTTGGATATAATAATTAATATTGTGATTATTTGTTACATAATTGTTTTACTTTTATTTCAAACGATAACTATGGCTGCGAATATGATGATGGAACTGTTGAGAAATATACAACGAGATTTAGCAGATCAGAAAGACTACGTTACATTACATTGCAAGAACTTGCAGGTTGTACATACAACCATAAACGAAAAATTCAATCTCATGGAGCAGAAGCTCAACCAGCTCGAAATGGATAACCAGAAACAACAAGCAATTTTGAAAAAACTTGAAGTGCAAGTAAAAAAGAATAATACGCTACTATTCGGTAACGACATTGGAATCGAATTCGAGGATGAAACTGCGACTTGCAAAGAAAATGACGCAAATGATGAGACTGACAAAATTGAAAAGAATGAGGCAAGTCAATTTCAAACTTTAAATAAAGAATGCCTCTTGGAACAGCCAAACCGGCAGGTCGATGTGATTCAGCATGAAGATGTTCCAATATCTCAGAATTATTTAAGCGCAGAAAAAGTTTGGCAACTTAGGGGTAAACTAAAAAAAATGATGCCTGCTGAGGTGAGTAGATACAAATGGCTATAGACGGTCAACCAAATCTTGGCACTAAGAAAGGCAGAAAATTCAAGTTTTTTATAAGAATTAAACCTTTGCCTCTACATTTTTTAATCAGTTTTTAAAAGTTATGGCCTTATGGCTCGTTGATTATTCCACCAGCGTCAATATTTACGCGTCCCTTCCGCGTTTCACGAAGACGATATTGGTCGCGGAGTCCTACATTTTTCAAATTTGACGCCTTTTTTAGAGTTCCGTAGACAACTATGTTTGTCTGTCCGTCCGTCCGCGGATAATCTCAGTAACCGTCAGCACTAGAAACTAGAAAGCTGAAATTTGGTACCAATATGTATATCAATCACGCCGAAAAAATGGTAAAATAAAAAATTATAAAATAATGGCAAAATGTTTTTTTTGGGGTAATCCCCCTAATGCATAAAGTCGGCTGCAATTTAAAAAAAATGTGCCCCCCCCCCTGTTAGTTTAAAAAATATAAAAAAAAATCACGAAAGTAATAGAACTTTATAAAGACTTTCTAGGAAAATTATTTTGAACTTGATAAGGTTGAACAGTTTTTGAAAAAAAATACGGGAAACTACGGAACCCTACACTGAGCATGGCCCGACACGCTCTTGGCCGGTTTTTTAGTGCCAAGATTTGGTTGACCGTCTATGGAGTCAAGTAGGTATTTTTTTTATTAATAAATATTACACTCAAAATATTTCATTATAAGTTATAACATAAACTATAATGATATGTTAAATTGATGCTTATCCATTTAAATTGTAATAAGAATCTAATATTATCTATTCGTAAACATTCAGTTGCAAATTCTTGAATATAATTTTTAATATGTTTAAAATTGGATAGGTAAGGTTTTTTTTAAGATTAGTAATATAAATATATTTTTCTGATAGAATATGTTATAACGATGGGAAAGTTATAACGATATCTTACATACAGCGGGGCAAATCTCGACTGGGGGCAATTGTAACTAATCCATTTTTGCACTATGATGTTGAGTTCTACATGTATCCATGTATCCTTTTTATGTGAAAATACATTAAAAATAGCAAAAAAAAATTTTTTTTGCCAATTTTTTCTCATTTTTATTTAATTTTCTTTCTTTATTTTTCGTGGTTAAAATCTCTCGCAATGCTCACGAGCACCGTGTATATAACACTCTATTTAATAAATAAATATTGGGGACATCTTACACAGATCAACTTAGTCCCAATCTAAGCTTGTGTATGGGTGCTAAGCGACGAAAAAACTTTACTTGCCCAATGTAACGTATAAATATCGTATTTATCTATATCATAACTTGTCAAACTATTCTTATAAACTATTTAATTTACTTAAAAATATATTTTTAGATGTCAACTTATGAAGACCAGATCAATGAACTTAAAAGCCAGTTGAAAGAAATGAAAGAAAAACATCAGTCAGAGATAAATGAAATGAGAAATTTAATTCAGAAAATGGAAGCTGAGAATGAAACACACATTAAAAAAACTTCAGTATCAGTTGCTCAACAAAAACGAGAGACTATTCAGATACCAAGTTATTTAAGGCCTGCTGAGCTCACAGTGATCAATACTGAATTAAAGAAAATTGGTGAAAAGTATCAGGAAACCAATTTTCCCAACATAGAAATTGTACAAGATAAAAGCTTTGACAGTCATCCAGTAATCGAACAACTAATGAACAATTATAAAGGGGTTGTAGCAATCGATCGGTTGACAGATAAAGCGATATACATAGACACATCAATACGTTGGGAAAAGTGGGAACCCCCTGTCGTACATCAGCTTAGAAACAGACCACATATGACCTTGTGCGATTTTATTGAGGTCAATTGGGAAGCTATACAAAATGCTAGTGGAATACTTAAAGCCTTTTCCTCATACCGGTTTTATGCTGATATTTCGGATAAATAAGAAATAATTTTTATTTTTAATATTGCTCAATTATGACCCCAATCATTTTTTAAATATTCAAAATATAGTATTTTTTTAATGTTTAAAATATTTGGTTTCTATTGCTTTTGTGTTATCATCATATTGTAAAAAAATAAGTAAAGAATAAAAATAAATAATAAAAATAACAACTAACTAAGACGTTTTCATTAACAGCTACCCCTGTGGTACAGTCACGGACTTTAATTGTTTATACGTTTCTAGCGACACGTCATAGCTTAACTATACTCTGTCAACCAAGTCTGTCAGTAAATAAGAACAAAGGAAACTATATGCATCCTTTTCTTTAGGGTGCTAGAGAAAAGGTTACCTATAGTTTTCTTAGTTCTTATTTACTGACAAACTTGTTTGACAGAATATATGACTTAGCAACATTATTCTGGCCTCTAAATGGCTCAACAATTAAATTCCATGAGTGTACCTAGTACCTACACTAGTAGGTATCATATTATAAATAATAAATAAATATTGGAGGGGACACCTTACCCAAGCAAAGCTTGTACTATGGGTGCTAGGCGACGATATACTTACTTATATAGATAAATACATACATATATACATAGAAAACATCCATGACTGAGGAACAAATATCTGTGTTCATCAGACAAATAAATACCGACCGACTTAGGACCGTGGCTTAGCAGGCCCCGTAGCCGAATGGCATTTCTCCGACGCCAAACGAAAGCGATACGCCGCTGGCTCTGTCGCGCCAATACGCAAGCGCGATAGAGATAGATATCTACTAGCGCTTCGTTTCGTGAGCGTTTCGTGAGCGATTGTGCCATTCGGCTAGCCACCCAGGCAAGGTCACTACGATCAAAATTGCTTACAGATACCTATGATGTGTCGAAAAATGCAAGCAGAAATAGAGTAAAACAGCATACAACTCACAAAATCTTTAGCATGAAAGCTGACAACAAGTTTAAATTAGTTTTAAGCAAAATAAAATAATTGATAAGTACAAGTTTCTATTGTTAACTGTACTTTTTGCTATCTACTCATCAACATCATGCATGTCATTTGCAAGATTGGACCCATAAACATCACAAGCCATAAGCTTTTATATATAACATGGGAAGTAAATAATTAAAGCTTATAAAATATGCAAATAGCTTTTAAAAATTAGCAAAAATTACACATACATTTTTTATTTTAAATTCAGAAATGCGGTATCTGCGATCCCAGGCCGGTCCATTTCGATTTCGCTCGCGTTTATAGCTTGGCAAAAACAATGCAAATTATAATTTTGAAGAAAAAAAAAACCGCCTGACTGTGGGGTTCACGTAAGTGCATGCTGTTCTTATAAAAATACCAAAGTCACTATAAGTGTGCCGTTCAGATTTGAGGAGTTCCGTTCTGACCATCATCAGCAATTGCACTGCACCAAATATCACTGTTCTGGACGTAAGTGCATGCTGTTCTTATAAAAATACCAAAGTCACTATAAGTGTGCCGTTCAGATTTGAGGAGTTCCATTCTGACCATCATCAGGAGTTCCACTGCACCAAATGTCACTGTTCCGTACGTAAATGCATGCTGTTCCATTAAAAACACAAAAATCACCATATGTATGCCTTTCAGATTTGAGAAGTTCCCTCGATTTCTCCAGGATTCCATCATCAGAACTAGGTTCTGAGAAAAATGGGACCAATCTGTATGCATATACATTCAATCAAAAAAAAAAAAAAATTCAAAATCGGTCTAGTAACGACGGAGATATCGAGGAACAAACATAAAAAAAAAAAAAACATACAGACGACTTGATAACCCCTTCCTTTGAGATTTGGAAGGCGGTTAAAAAAGTGGGAATATCGTAGTGTCCCGTTTTTTCACAAGTAAGTGATTTGAAAGGGACGCCTGTACAATGTTGCCACTTTTTTGTTCCTACTCTTTTTTGCCAGACTTAGTGCGTTTTCACATTATCCGATCCGATATCGGATGTCGGACCGATATCCCATACATTACAGGCGCCATCTTGGATTTTTTCTATTGAAATCCTTCCGACATCCGATATCGGATCGGATAATGTGAAAACGGTCTGAGCGTAACGGCCCAGCCACGACATTGGTCTAAGCGCGACAGCGGTGAGCGGCAGCCATACGTGCGAACGAAAAGTCCCATCGCTGTGTCTCGCTCCAATGTATGGCCGCCGCTCACCGCTGTCGCGAGCATGTCGCAGCGCATCCGAAAAAACAAAGATAATTCAGTTCAAACCCATCCAAAAAAAGCCACTAAAATTACAATTAAAAGTAAACAATAATGAAATAGAAGAGGTTAATGAATTCAATCTACTAGGAATCACGATAGACTCCAGTCTAAACTGGAAAACACACATTCAAAATACCAAAACAAAAATAGCTAGATATACATACGCACTAAGCATACTTAAATCTAACACTAGTCTTGAAGCCGCGTTGTCTGTATATTTTTCGTATATTTATTCGAGCCTCCGTTACGGTGTCGTTCTGTGGGGAACCAGTGTAGACTCGCAACAACTTTTCATCATGCAAAAGAAATGTATCCGCATATCAGCCAACATTCACATCCCTAATAGCGCTCGCCCTCATTTTATTAATTTTAAGCTTTAATTTTAAGCGTTAGAACGCTACCCTCAATATTTATATTGGAAGCGGCAATCTTTGTTCGAAAATACCCACATCTATTTCCCATAAAACCAGAAACAGCAAAAACTAGAAGCCAATATAGAAACAAATTATTTTTACCAAAATCAAATTTAGCCATATTTAAAAATGGACCACAATGTAACATTATTTCCATATATAATTGACACATTTGTCACATGACATCCGATATCGGATCGGATAATGTGAAAACGCACTCAGGCTGCGAAGCCTACTCCGCGCCACAGAGCTTTGTACACGTCATCCCGTGACCAAGCCACCATTCTGGAAGGTTGCTGTACACAGTGTTTTCCATGATGGCTGCCGGATCGTTCAGGAGTTTGCACATGCTGCACACAGATTCTGTCGCAATTGTTGCTTTGAATCTGTAGTGGTTTCGCCATCTGGAAGGTAAAATTTGTATTTGAGTTTTAGAATTGTATGAAAATCAATGTCTTTTATTAAAAGTACCATAAGAAATCAAATTAAATTTTTATGTATGGACTTTTCGGTCCGTGACCTTGATCCAGTTCGAGGTCTATTCGACAGGAGTGGAACTACATATTAGTGGAAGGTGGTCCGCCGAATATTCAGAACGCAGCTGTCAATTTCTTATTAGTCGTTCCATCGATGCTAAGGATGGTTATGTCCTTCTATGGAAGTACATATAAGTGGAAGGTGGTCCACCGAATGTTCAGAACGCAGCTGTCAATTTCTTATTAGTCGTTCCCTCGATGCTAAGGAGTAAGGATGGTTATGTCCTTCTATGGAAGTACATATAAGTGGAAGGTGGTCCACCGAATGTTCAGCACGCAGCTGTCAATTTCTTATTAGTCGTTCCCTCGATGCTAAGGAGTAAGGATGGTTATGTCCTTCTATGGAAGTACATATAAGTGGAAGGTGGTCCACCGAATGTTCAGCACGCAGCTGTCAATTTCTCATTAGTCGTTCCCTCGATGCTAAGGAGTAAGGATGGTTATGTCCTTCTATGGAAGTACATATAAGTGGAAGGTGGTCCACCGAATGTTCAGAACGCAGCTGTCAATTTCTTATTAGTCGTTCCCTCGATGCTAAGGAGTAAGGATGGTTATGTCCTATGGAAGTACATATAAGTGGAAGGTGGTCCGCCGAATGTTCAGAACGCAGCTGTCAATTTCTTATTAGTCGTTCCATCGATGCTAAGGATGGTTATGTCCTTCTATGGAAGTACATATAAGTGGAAGGTGGTCCACCGAATGTTCAGCACGCAGCTGTCAATTTCTTCTTCTTTAGTCGTTACCTCGATGCTAAGGATCGTGACATTGTGTCCATCTGTTGAAGTACATCTCCATAGGCTTCTGTTGCTCGCTAAGTGCATGGCCTCGTACAGTTGTAACTGCATAGATGCAGTACTTTGAAGTTGAACACATCATCTGTGTAATAGAGGGAGCAATCTGAGGGTTTTTAAACAGAATCGTTAAAATACAGGGTTTAGGATTACCTAAAGAAGTCGTGGTACATGCTGCCGTTGCCATTCTTGTGGTTGTCAATGATGTCGGCCATTCTCGCCGCAAGACGTGGGGCGCCCAGCTCGCGTGCGTTCAAGTAGCTGCCTGGAGGCAAGTACCTGCAATATTATTAATATTATGATTATATCGTTGGAAGCGCTGATGGACTAGCGGTAAGAGCGTGCACTTTCAATCCGGAGATCGCGAGTTTTTGGGAATTTATGTGGGCAATGTCATTTGATATTTGCCAGTCGCTTTTCGGTGAAGGAAAACATCGCGAGGAAACCGGACTAACGCAGTGTCTTGCGTGGGCGACGGTCGCGCGACCGTCGCCGTCGCGTCTCATGCTTCCATATCAATAAGGTGTGATTTCGTATGCGTCGCATCGCCGTCGCGCGACCATCGCGCGACCGTCGCCCACGCAAGACACGGCGTAATCCAAATTAGGGCTAGTTACCCTTCGGGTTGGAAGGTCAGATCAGATGGC
The DNA here is from genome assembly GCF_023078275.1 of Leguminivora glycinivorella. Taxonomy (NCBI): domain Eukaryota; kingdom Metazoa; phylum Arthropoda; class Insecta; order Lepidoptera; family Tortricidae; genus Leguminivora; species Leguminivora glycinivorella. The sequence goes on along the minus strand of NC_062985.1, from coordinate 1,353,851 downwards.
AGTTTCTTTCGTAGAACTGGTGCCTAAGCCAAACCTTGGGATTAGTTGTCAAAGTGGACCCCTGGCTCCCATGAGCCGTGGCGAATGTCGTGCCGGGATAATGCAAGGAGGATGATATTATTATATCGTTGAAAGCTGAGGGATTATCTTTGAAAATTCCAATTTCCACCAGTTGCCCTCGGCTGGAATCGAACCATCAGCGTCCAATACTTTCGCAGCAGGTGCCACATAATCAGCACATATTCTTATTTTTAGTTAATCAGTTGTTTTGGATAATTGTCATTGTCATTTTTCCTTCTCCTTGCACCATTTTTACATGTCTCTGTTTGGCCCGATGGTTGACTGGTAGAGAATGCCATTAGGCATTAAGTCCGCCATTTGTACATTTTTGTTTTATTTGTGCAATAAAGTTTAAATAAATAAATAAATTCTTCTAGAAATTAATCAACATTCAGTGCAAATATTATTAGAACAACTAGAAAATTGCTATTTACCAGGAATAATTGGCACCCCCGAATACAACAGGCACCGTGTAATGGTTTAGGGCCGTCAGCACTTTTTCCGTCACGTATTCTGGATATATCGAATTCTCAAATGCGAAGTAAAAATAGTATTTAATTTCCAACATTTTTCCACACTTTTCCGGGTTTCCCCGATCACATGTGTATGTACCACATGACCCGTATACGTCTAAAGATAGATCATTCAGATCTAATTCTCTTCCTAAATCACTAACAAAATTTTCTCTCAGACTCCTTGATTTACAATTAGAAATGAACCATGCAGCGGCTACACTTTTTGAGGATAAACGAGTCTTGGTGTGGTTGTCTATGGGACCAGATTCTTGCCAATCCATATCTTTGTTTGGTCCGACGATGTGTCCCATTAAATCGTGAACTGTGAAGTAGCCCCAACGCAAATCAGAATCTAGCTTATAAGTCCACGTCCAATTGAAAAAGTTATTGAAATGAGTGTCGCACATAGGGTAGTTCTGGGGTGACTCGACGTTCGCATAAACGTATTTTTGACTAGGTGATCTATGCCATGGCCACCGGTATGATGTAGGTTTCATAACAGGAATATCTTTTCCGTTGAAAACGATCGCATGGAACTGATCCAAGTGTTTAAGATCGTTGGCATCGTGAGAAACGTAGCAGTTCTTGTATTGACAGTCGTTGGACTTGAACGCATCGAATCCGTGCCGTAAGTAGTGTAAAGGGAAAGAGGTTGCGGGAGTCCATAGTAGGATATATTTGGTGTTTTCTCTGGTCTGTGCAGCGTACGGTGAGTAAAGGTAGGCGCAGAGAAGTAAAGCTGTTACGACTGTGGTCGCATACATTAAAGAGACTATTTTAAAGTTTGTTAAAATGTCCGGGTATGGTACAAATTTCGACATTGGATACATTGGACAAACGATGGATATTAGATATCTTTGATTGGATGCAATTCCATTGTCCGCGTCAGCAGAAGTTCATCATCATAATTTCAGCCATTAATCGCCCACTGCTGAGCATAGGCCTCCCTTTGTGCCTTCTGCCTCAAAACTGGTTAGATATGATTGTATGACTCGGATTACAATTTTAATCTTGTCACTCGATTGGTTATCTGCCAACGACTGTGACTGCAGAAAGATAGAGAAATGCGATTATTGCATTTAAGTACGTGTAATATGTCCTTTGATGCTTTGGTGCGAAGAATAATAAATGTCTTTGTCTTCAGTTCAGTGTGTGGAACAAGCTGATTTGATAAGAGGTCATTGAAGGACGCTGTAGTGAGCTGGTTTCAAAATTTGCAGTTAAAGTATAGTCGTTTGCAGCTGAAACGAAAAAGATTATAAATTAGGTAAATAAATAAATAGAAAGACCCGAAAATGACAAGTTTTTTTTTTGGACTTGAGGGCGTTGTTGCCCATAGCCAATGTCGAGTAAAAAGGGTAGGAAATTATATACGCGGAAAGGAAAGGAATAAGTACACGGATTTTTTTTGTCTGTGACTTAATTACATGGCAGACAGCCCGTCGTCACTCCATAGTATGATAATATCATCAAGCAATGATTCCCAACATTACGACACAAAAAAAATGCTATCAAATCAAAATGACATCTATTATTAATAGTACTAAAGTCCATTATATTTTGGTAGCAAAAATACATAGATAATAGAGTTTCATATTTCTTTAGTCTATGGCCTGACCTACGTGTTTTTTTTTTTCAAAACGTCAAGTCGTCAACGTCAAATCTGTCGTAACTTGTTTGAATTTTGTAAGTAAATAATAGGACTTCCGGTTGGGACGCCATCTTAGCGGTTTCGTGTCGTGGTAATAATTTATTTTTCTTTTACTCATTAATGTTGTTTAAAGTGTAATATTGATAGCTTATTATGCAGTAAACTAATGGTGTAGTGAGAAGCTGATGAAGAATTGTTCTCGAAACGCGTTTAGCCTCTTTTTTGTCGTAAACGGCCGGTAGTAACTAGTATTTTATTATATTTTCGTTTCGAGTTGCTAACAATTACTCATTTAATCAATTTAAAGCAGTACTTATCATGTACAGTCTACGATTTAAGCGAAAACATTCTGTAAATAAGTTTTTATACCCAGATATTATACCCACAAAAGTCAGTAATTTAGGCAGATTTTTTCGTAGTTAGTAATTAGTTTATGTTTAAACATTTGTTGTGTACTTTGTATGAGTAAATTCGGTTTTTACAGTGTAATAAAAACAAATTTAAAAAGTCATTGGTTTTATTTAGTATCCAAAACAAATCACATTTTTGCTCTTAACATAACTTACTTAACCTTTTGACCGCCAAAGACGGTTATGACTTACATCGGAAAATCGTGCTGTGGACGCCAACGACGGCCAAGACGCCAAGGACGTCAGCTTTGTTAATGTAATAGACACCTACGGGGATTCCGCAAAGTTCAATTGCGCTCAACAAAAAATGCGATAGCGTGACATCAGGGCAACGGCATATTTCTTCGTCGTCTGGTGTTCAAAAGGTTAAAAAGCGGCCGCCCTAATATGGACGGCCCAGTAACGTCTCTATGAAGTCAGTATATGACGTCACTCCAACGTCTTGGCTGCCTTAATATGTACGTCCCAGTAACGTCCCTATTAATTCAGTATATGACGTCACTCCAACGTCAGTGGCTGCCCTAATATGTACGGCCTAGTGACGTCCCCATGAACTCAGTATATGACGTCTCTCTTAGGTCTGTAAACTGACGTCTTGAGGCTGTGACAAATTGACGTCATCTGCTGGGACCCCCCGACGTCAAGAAATGACGTCTCTTACGTTGAGCAGTACCGTAAACGGACGTCATAAAGACGTATAAATGCTACCTGGGGTAGTTGATACCAAAGGTTGATACGTAGCTCAGCAGTACTCAAACAGTTTGTACATATAGCTATGTACAAACTTTTTGAGAACTTCAGCAAATTTTAATTGATCCTATTTTGTTGCCAACATTTAGTAATATAAGTCGACTTTCGTAAAATATATACAGGATAATTATTATAACTAAGAAAATATAGATACTTACTAGAGAAACTTAATGACGCTATAAAACTTACTAAAATCTCAACTCTTAAAAAAAATCTTGCTAGCAAAATAGGAATTAAAAAACAAATTTAACTTTTTCCTTAATTTTTGTATAAAATTTTCGAGAACTGCTGAGCTATCGGTGTCTCTACAGAGGACCGGTACAATTTTGTTAAATTATCCATAAGAGACTGGTGAATTCCAGATCTTGGGAAATTCCAGCAAAGTTATTTAAAACATTGTATTTTTGCAGTCGACTGTACGAGTCAGGCGTTAATACGAGTATCATTATCTCTAGTAATTAATTACATGATTATCTTTAAATCAGTTTGGTTTTATGTTACTTACAGTTTAGACATAAGTGTGCACAGCTGATTTTTGAATAATATCTGTACCTAGTGCACTTTTAGAAAGTGACGTGATATAAAAAAAAAACTAAAATACGAGGTGAAGTGAAAATAATTATCCAGAAATATTAAGCAGTTAGTATGCAGTAGTGAAAACAATTAAGGAATCAATATTTTGATTTTGATGTTATCGAGACTATCTTTAACGGCCTTTATTTATTCTAAACAGAATTGCAGAATTGATCATAACGCCATCTAGCCGTTGTAGACAATCACTGCAACAGGAGCATCGTAAGCATAAAATAGTTGCTTATTTAGTTCGACTACTCGATACTAGAGAAAGTGGAGAGTGCTACCATTGCCATCCAAATATGATTGAGAATATCCTGGATGAATATGAATATTTTACATCCGAGGATACTTCTACAGAATCGTTACAAGAAATTAAAAGTGAATTATTTGAGCTGAAAGATTTGTTTAAAAGTTTAGATTTTACTGTAAGTAAGAACCTGAACACAAGCTTCAATACCCTTTGGATTTTAAATATATGTTTATGTGTATTGAATGTAGCATACGCTTGTTCATATAAATTAGATGACCAAGGCAAAGTTCTAAAAGAAAAGTTGAACCAAATGGAAGATAAAGTAGATCAATTGGAACGACAACTTAGAATAAGTAATAAATACTTGTTCAAAAACGGCGTGTTAGACAAGTTGTTGAAGGAAAATAATGACGTGCCATTCTTAACAAATGTTGATGAGCGCTATAGTAAATCGCACCTCGAGGAAAAGAAGAATCTCTTTGTCAATCAACTTCAATATTATCTTGAAAGTTTTGAAGAAGAATTTGCAAGTTCACGTATTCTGGAGACTGTACAAATATCTCCAACTTACTTCAGCACAGACCAAATTAGCAAGCTCAATAATGAACTAAAGGAAATTGCCGAGACATACCAAGGAACCAACATAATGCCCATAATAGAAGTTGTACATAATACGAACCTTTCGGACGACCACCCGGTTATGAAAAAACTGTGTAAAGGAGTCGTTTACGAAAAACTTCCTAAAGCTGGTTCTATTAATACTCATTATGCAATAAGGATTGGTACAGATGGTTTCAAAAGAGCTCAAATCCGTGATTTGTTAGCAGAGAACCCGGAGTTGACACTGTACGATGTTGTTAGAGAAGGTTTGAAGTCTACAAACGAATGGAGGGAGTTGTCCAGAATGTACAACTTATTAGATCCCGTTGATGTCAGATATACTAGACGATATCCAGATTGAGTTCAATTTCCAATGCTATTAAATGTTTGCTGAAAAAGTAAATAATACCTCAGGAACAAATTACAAATAGGATAGGAGCGTAAAACTAAAAATACAAAATGAAGACAATACAAATAAGTACTCTTTATTGCACACCGCGATACCCGCGATTAAATACAATACAATATACTATAGTACTTACTTAATACAAAATAAAGAAGCAACACAAACAAAGGTAAACAAGAGCTGGTCAGACAACCTTAAGGTAGCGGAAATCACCTTGCCAAGAAAGGGGATGGATACTTACCTTAATTTTTTGCGACGGAGTATCTACATTCGCTCAATCCAAATACGTGAAATACATACGAAGGGATGTAGATTGTCGATGTAGAGCTAAAAAATATAGACGGGAAGTATGGAAACGAGACATATTTTGCGATGAAAAATTTTAATATTCTGCGAGATTTTAAAATTTATCTTAAATCTCGCATAATATATTAATCTGAATATTATACGTATTTCTCTCAACAGGGTTCCTCACTTCCTTGCCTGCAGAATAATTGTAACGATGTAAGAAAATAAATGAAAATTACGAGTAGAAATGTTTTGTGTTTTTATTTCTTATTTATAGCAATATTAACCTCTTTTGTGGCCTGCGCCCAATAAAACGTGTAAAAATTCAATATAAAACTGCAAAACTATGCGTTAACCCTTAAGTATCAGGGGCAGGACAGTTAGTTCTGTAGGCCATTTTGACGTTAATGATGACGTTAATGGTTATAGATTTACAGATGGCGCTTCAAAATGAAATCAAAAAAGTTCCACAAAAGGGCTCTCTTTCTCATATTTCATATTATACTTATCTATGCCTTATTTTTTTTTTAAACCCATTCTCGTGTAAACTGGTTAAATCAAAAATGCGCCTTTTATCAAATGACATGTGTGTTGATATAAAAACTAATAGAAATTTACTCTATGAACAATGTCAACGCCGTCAACTGCAACTGCCGTCGACGGTGTCAAAACAATTATTCTTTCCCTTTTGCAGATTTACTTAAGTATTTTTAGTAGAACCCGCAGTCATAAAATTCTGTGTCGAATATAAAGGTCTCGCCGGAGCAAAATACTTTCAAGTTTATGGGGTATAAAATACTTAAAAACGACATTAACAAACAGACGGCGGCGCTTTATGTAATTGCCAAATGCTGTTGCTGAATTACTAGCACTTTATCTTAACTTTATGCACTTTATCTTAATTTTCTGTATCCGACATCAAGAATAAATTATCTGGAGTCCAGTTTATACAGCCATAGTTTCAAGGAGTAAACCTGTATGTATATTGTTTTTCTTCTGTCTGTTACCTTCCGGTAATCTTTCTCACTTGATGGTCGTCGGAAGATCAGCGCTGGAAGTCACCAGTCACCAGCAACATGAGGCTTCTTGCCTGTGTTCACGAATAAATTATACTCTATTCTACCTACTCTTTATTTAGCTTTCTTCTTAAGTTAGGCTATTTGTAATATGATTATAAAAGTAAAATACAAAACCACTTACAAAACAATACAAAATATACATATAAACACATTATAAAAACCTAACCTAGGGTGCCGCCAGCAGCGGGGCAGGGCCCAAGCTGCCCGTGGTTAGGGCTGCAGAGAGAGGAACCGTTGGACTATCCGCGCCGTGTCCAAGATCACCGCCTTTTGCATTTGACCCTTGATCCAGCCACCTAGCGAAAGTCTTTTAAGATGTCGGTCGAGACTCTTCGCTATGAGACCGTTCGCTGAAACGACTATCGGAACAATGATCATCGAATCAACATCCCACATGGCGGTTATCTCTTGAGCTAAGTCTCCTATAGTCCTATTATATATTATTATATAAACTGAGTTTGTAGTGAAAACTCGCTAACGCTTCGTGGCTAACGATTCGCAACTCTCTCAATCGCTCTTCCGTATTTTCCTTAAATTTTCAAGGTTGGTTTTTATATATTTGTTAGGAAATACTATTAGGAATTGATAATCATCATTTCCTAACCACTTGCGCCGGCCGTAGCTTGAAAAATTAGGGTAAGTGCATGCGCGGATGCAGCCATGACCCCCCCCCCTGATCGGCTACTTGTATTTATAAATATTATGGCTATTATAAGATGTGATGTGTCACTTATAGACGGTCAAGCAAATGTTGTCACTAGTAAAAGACAGTTGAAAAATTCGTCGTGCGAAGATTCGTCGTCCCGTAGAAAATTTGAATTTCACGCCCATTTTTAGATTATCTGTTTTGAACTAATGCTGAAACTTCGAAGTTTTTCCCAGTGTTGTACTTTTTACGTTATTACATATTTGCTGTTTAATTCCTATTACTTATATCCCGACTAATATTTTAAATGACAAAGTAACTCTGTCTGTTACCTGCCCAGTAATGTTGGGGATGTCGATTAACAAACATAAAAAAAGCTTAATTCGTCGGTACTGTATACAGACGAATTAATAACTCCCTCCCTTAAGATTTGGAAGGCGGTTAAAAAAGGCCGTTTTGCCAATTCAAATTAACCTTTGAGAAGTTATACAACTTATATTATTTTTCTTTTGCTGCTGAATTAAAGAAAAAATGTTTTCATAACGGCCCAATAAATGCTAAGTATAATCTACCTTGAGCTAAGGTATTAACCACGATTTTAGATCACAACATTAAAATTCAACTAACACCGTCAAACCCAGTGACTCACGAGAAAATGCAAACATTCAACAACAGAGGCACATGATGCTCCTCGAGTGTCGGATGCGAGCGCATACCGTGCGCAGACGCAGCCGCGGCCAAGCGAACCTTGACAGGATTAACCACACTCTTTAATATTATCAACTTTAAATACCTACTATATTCAATGCTCTCGTGAAATTTGTTTCCGAGCACACTTATCTGATATCCCCAGAGTCATGACGTTCAAATCAGTAACAATTCTGTATTCAACCTTTTTCACAACTGTGCTACTTCTGTGCATCTATCGTTATCCAAGAACATCACAAAAACAGGGAGAGTTACATAAACGAGTAGGAGTAAGATATATTCTGCTGTGGACAGATCCGACATTCGCTCCTTTGAAATTTCTACGCCCCGCATTCGTCTCGTTTACGTCGAACCGCTGTGAATACACGAACTGCTACGTTTCGTCTAATGCCAGCGAACTGGGAGGCGAGCTCAACTTCGATGTGGTCCTTTTCAATGGTCGGCATCTCCCTAAAGCACGGAATTTGCCACGACACAGATCGCCTAAGCAGAAATACGTTTATGTTAATATGGAATCGTCTCCGAACTATCCCGTTTACGACATGTTCTTCGACGGTTACTTCAATTGGACTTGGACTTACAAGCTGAAATCTGATTTGCATTGGGGCTACTTCTCAGTTTACGACACGGCGGGGCAGATCGTCGGGCCTAAAATAGAGATGCATTGGCAAGAGATGAGCCCTATAAGCAACCAGACGAAGGCTCGACTGTTATCAAAGAGTGTGGCAGCGGCTTGGTTCGTGTCACATTGTAGCACATTGAGTAATAGGGAGGGTTTTGCTAAAAGATTAGAGAACGAGTTACACCGGCACGGCCTTAAGTTAGACATCGTCGGGAGGTGCGGCCGTATGCGTGAAAACGTGTGTACGCGGCGAATTACAAAATGTTATAAGATACTGGAAAATAATTACTACTTCTACTTGTCGTTCGAGAACTCTTATTCTGAGGACTATGTGACAGAGAAGGTGCTGACGCCTCTGCAACACTACACGGTGCCGATCGTGTTCGGAGGAGCCAATTATTCCAGGTAACAAGGGAAAGTCTATCCATTTTTAGGTTTCCGTACCTCAAAAAGGAAAAACGGAACCCTTATAGGATCTCTCGTGCGTCTGTCTGTCCGTCTGTCACAGCCAATTTCTCCGAAACTTATCGCCGAAACTACTAAGCGTAAAATTTTCAAGAAAATACACGAGATAGTTTTCAATCTATAGATCACAGGAAAACCTATTAGAAATCTACAGTAAAGCGTAAGTCGGACTTAAAAGAAAAAAACCGGCCAAGAGCGCGTGTCGGGCCACGCTCAGTGTAGGGTTCCGTAGTTTTCCGTATTTTTCTCAAAAACTACTGAACCTATCAAGTTCAAAACAATTTTCCTAGAAAGTCTGTATAAAGTTCTACCTTTGTGATTTTTTTCATATTTTTTAAACATATGGTTCAAAAGTTAGAGGGGGGGGGGGGGGGGGGGGACGCACTTTTTTTCCTTTAGGAGCGATTATTTCCGAAAATATTAATATTATCAAAAAACGATCTTAGTAAACCCTTATTCATTTTTAAATACCTATCCAACAATATATCATACGTTGGGATTGGAATGAAAAAATATATCAGCTCCCACTTTACATGTAGGGGGGGGTACCCTAATAAAACATTTTTTTCCATTTTTTATTTTTGCACTTTGTTGGCGTGATTGAATATACATATTGGTACTAAATTTCAGCTTTATAGTGCTGACGGTTACTGAGATTATCCGCGAACGGACGGACGGATGGACGGACGGACGGACGGACGGACGGACGGACGGACGGACAGACAGACAGACATGGCGAAACTATAAGGGTTCCTAGTTGACTACGGAACCCTAAAAACTCAAATTACAAATTTCACTCACCGCCGCTGCAAGGAGTTACCAAATCTCTTGAAATTGTGTGAGCGCGTTTCAATATTACATATAAACTGATTTCTGTTTCATTTTGTTCAAAATATTGATTATTTGTAAAAATGTCTTAGTATTAGTAAGTTCCTACTAAAACCGGCCAAGAGCGTGTCGGGCCACGCTCAGTGTAGGGTTCCGTAGTTTTCCGTATTTTTCTCAAAAACTACTGAACCTATCAAGTTCAAAACAATTTTCCTAGAAAGTCTTTATAAAGTTCTACTTTTGTGATTTTTTTCATATTTTTTAAACATATGGTTCAAAAGTTAGAGGGGGGGGGACGCACTTTTTTTTCCTTTAGGAGCGATTATTTTCGAAAATATAAATATTATCAAAAAACGATCTTAGCAAACCCTTATTCATTTTTAAATACCTATTCAACAATATATCACACGTTAGGGTTGGAATGAAAAAAAAAATTCAGCCCCCACTTTACATGTAGGGGGGGTACCCTAATAAAACATTTTTTTCCATTTTTTATTTTTGCACTTTGTCGGCGTGACTGATATACATATTGGTACCAAATTTCAGCTTTCTAGTGCTAACGGTTACTGAGATTATCCGCGGACGGACGGACGGACGGACGGACGGACGGACGGACGGACAGACAGACATGGCGAAACTATAAGGGTTCCTAGTTGACTACGGAACCCTAAAAAAGGGGCGCTTAAGCCCTTCTTGTAGTGTACGGAACTTTACCAACGGGAGCACAACTCGCACTTGGCCGGTTTTTAGGGTTCCTTAGTCAACTATATATACCCTTATAGTTTCGCAATGTCTGTCTGTCTGTCTGTCCGTCCGTCCGTCCGTCCGTCACTGAGCGTGGCCCGACACGCTCTTGGCTGGTTTTTTTCATTTTCTAGTTTGCACCAAATTAGCGAAGGAAATGTCGCCAAGCCAAATTTATGGTTCAATAATATAGATCAAGAGCCCAGGCCCGCCAGACCTTCCTCAAATTCTCAAGGATGAAACTTTGGGACAATGTAGAGTTCACATCGGCGTTTAATGTGTGCATATTTTCTAGTTCGGCCCATCGGCCAATTTTTTGCTATCAAGTGATGAAGGTGAAAAAAAAAAGTGCTTACTTTCCTTAAATTCTCAAGGCTGATTTTTATATATGTGTTAGAGCACGTTGTTAGAAATTGGTTATCATCAATGCCAGACCGTTTCCGCCGGCCATAACTTTTACCAGACGCGACAAAGTTGGCAAAAAACGACTCTAACTTACCTCATTTTCTCAAGCCTGATTTTGATATATGATACGCAGGGACCTATAACTAGACCGTTTGTAAGCAGCCAGACCAATCGGATGGACCCAACCATCCGCCAGACCGACTTAAAGTTTCGATATGAGCATTAGTAGAATTGAAATATTCCGGGTCTATAAAAGCTAAAAACTTGAATTTTCTACATTAAGCTACGTGTATATTGTATACTTGACGTAATAAGCGACTTTCAAAAATTTTACTTCTAAGGAAATAAAAAAATAAGTTTATATGTAGTGCAAGATTAATTTTAAGCTATGAATTTTATTTACACTGCGTAAGTACATGTGTATTTTATTATAAATATAACTTTTACCAGACGCGACAAAGTTGGCAAAAAACGACTCTAACTTACCTCATTTTCTCAAGCCTGATTTTGATATATGATACGCAGGGACCTGTAACTAGACCGTTTGTAAGCAGCCAGACCAATCGGATGGACCCAACCATCCGCCAGACCGACTTAAAGTTTCGATATGAGCATTAGTAGAATTGAAATATTCCGGGTCTATAAAAGCTAACAACTTGAATTTTCTACATTATGCTACGTGTATATTGTATACTTGACGTAATAAGTGACTTTCAAAAATTTTACTTCTAAGGAAATAAAATAATGAAAGTTTATATGTGGTGCAAGATTAATTTTAAGCTATGAATTTTATTTACACTGCGTAAGTACATGTGTATTTTATTATATATATAACTTTTACCAGACACGACAAAGTTGGCAAAAAACGAAACTTATTACGTCAAGTATACAATATACACGTAGCTTAATGTAGAAAATTCAAGTTTTTAGCTTTTATAGACCCGGAATATTTCAATTCTACTAATGCTCATATCGAAACTTTAAGTCGGTCTGGCGGATGGTTGGGTCCATCCGATTGGTCTGGCTGCTTACAAACGGTCTAGTTACAGGTCCCTGCGTATCATATATCAAAATCAGGCTTGAGAAAATGAGGTAAGTTAGAGTCGTTTTTTGCCAACTTTGTCGCGTCTGGTAAAAGTTATATTTATAATAAAATACACATGTACTTACGCAGTGTAAATAAAATTCATAGCTTAAAATTAATCTTGCAACACATATAAACTTTCATTTTTTTTATTTCCTTAGAAGTAAAATTTTTGAAAGTCGCTTATTACGTCAAGTATACAATATACATGTAGCTTAATGTAGAAAATTCAAGTTTTTAGCTTTTATAGACCCGGAATATTTCAATTCTACTAATGCTCATATCGAAACTTTAAGTCGGTCTGGCGGATGGTTGGGTCCATCCGATTGGTCTGGCTGCTTACAAACGGTCTAGTTACAGGTCCCTGCGTATCATTTATCAAAATCAGGCTTGAGAAAATGAGGTAAGTTGGAGTCGTTTTTTGCCAACTTTGTCGCGTCTGGTAAAAGTTATGGCCGGCGGAAACGGTCTGGCATTGATGATAACCAATTTCTAACAACGTGCTCTAACACATATATAAAAATCAGCCTTGAGAATTTAAGGAAAGTAAGCACTTTTTTTTTTTCACCTTCATCACTTGATAGCAAAAAATTGGCCGATGGGCCGAACTAGAAAATATGCACACATTAACCGCCGATATGAACTCTACATTGTCCCAAAGTTTCATCCTTGAGAATTTGAGGAAGGTCTGGCGGGCCTGGGCTCTGGGTCTAATAGGGTGTCAGAAGTCATGGGTAAACACTAAACACGTGAAAATCGTCTTGTTATGAAATCCTATATTTTGTTTTGGAGAGATACGTCCGTGCTTGTTTCTACGAAAATGTTATTTATGTTATAAAATGTATAAACCAGTTTAGATATTTATGTCACAGTGTTTTTGAGGCTGGGCGCACACGGAGGCGACAGTTGCACGGCGACATCTTTTGTCTCTGTCGTTACTATATGCGTCCAAGACAGAGACAAAAAATGTCGCCGTGCAACTGTCGCCTCCGTGTGCGCCCAGGATAAGTGTGATCTCCCAGAAAAACAAGACTAAAATACAATACACCACTGTCAGCGATGTAAAGACAAAATATATCCTACATTAAGTAAGTATGTATAATTGTATATGTTTTGGTGGTAATTTTAGAAATTAGCACAATGTTTTTTTTCAATATTGGTTTGTTATCTGAGTTCGATTGTTTATTATTTATTATCAGAAAAAGGTACATTTAAGACAGTAACACGTGTCCCACATTACGGTTTACACAGTTTGACTGTGGGATCAGAGTCTCTTCGCTAATAACTAAGAATAAAATAACACTTCTTACAAACTAGAAAGAGCTTCTTAGAAAGGCTAGAGCGACTAGCCGGGCGGGTGGTCTAGTGGTAACGAGTTAACGACGTTTGCCGCGTAAGCTGAGGACCCGGGTTCGATTCCCGGCTCGGCCACCAGTGGGCCTTGTCGCTTTTTCTTTCGTGTATGATATCTATTTCAACGTATCAATTAGAAACATAAATAGTCTTCTTTTGAATACATTACTTGCAACCGTTATTTTTCTTCTCTAAGGCACTAGTCCCAGTGCTTCACACACGGCCAAACGGTTTAATTGATTATGTTCTAATATGCCCATGGGCACGATATCACAGAATATATAAAAGTAGAGGTACAAGTACAGAAGGCTCACTCTCAACAACCTGTCAACGGACTGCATGCGACATTGAGTTCTATTGCGCAGCGTGAAGGTTGTCAAACTTTATGGGCCGCGAACTCGCGGACGTCGAAATTTACGGAAGGATCGCGGAGTGAGCCGCCCCTGACGATATTCAAAATCAAATATTCCCACACAGAAAGTGTAATTATAATTTATCATTTTACAATAACGTTGCAGGTTCTTGCCCCCAGGGAGTTATTTGGACGCTCTCGAGTTGGGCGTCAAGCGTCTCGCGGCTCGCATGGCAGTCATCATTGACGACCACAGGACAGGCAACGGCAGCCTGTACTATGACTTCTTCAGGTAATCCTTCTGTTCTGATTGATGATGATGAATTAGATCCTGTTGTCCAGTGATGAAGGTAACTTGTCGCTTTAAATCGTTTGACAATTTCTTATGACATTTCAAACAAGACGTTAATGTGACGAGGTATAGAAATCATAACAGACTATACAAGGAATAAATTTAAAAGTGGAAAATGTCTGCAAACATTTTCCACTTTTAAATTTATTCTAAGCCTAGTGGCATCGATTGCAGACGTTTCTTCTAATCAGAAGTTAAAATTTATACAAGGAATGTCAAGTGAGATGTGATGCCTCTGTAGTGTGCACTCGGCGAACACGTATCGCGCTGATGACGCTTGGCGTGCTTACTTGCGAGTGTCGCAAAACAAGCACTGTCGTGGATTTCGCGTCCGTTGAACACCAGTTTGCGCCATTTGTCCCTGTCCTCGGCAAGCTCTTCCCATGTGTGGACCGGGATGTTCAAGGCGTGCACGTCACGTTTGATGCAATCATTAATTCATTATATCGTACCATTGGCCGACCAACGCTTCTTTTGGCATCAGCTACGGCACCAAGCATGATAATAATACGCCCACAATTTCTGACAGTGTGTTCGCGTGAGAACTCAATGGTGTTTGGACATTTCTTTTTCAGATGGCGAAACCATTACCGATTCAGAGCATCATATCAAACGGAAGGCATGTGCAACGTATGTAAACTGCTCAATGACCCGACAGCACTCTCAGAGACGACTGTTTACACATATTTCTCAGATTGGTGGATGTCTGAGAGTCCTTCGGACAAAGTGGTGTCCAGAATTACACGAGAAAAAATCGCGTATCGAATTTTGGCATTACAAGAATCAATTTGATGTATTTCCTCGTTTTCGGGCAATGGCGTAGTCAGGACTCAGGAGTCTAGTCTAGCTACCCATGCCATACTATTCAATATACTCTATGACCCACACAGCCACCACAGACTGACTGCAGACACCGCATTAGGAAGCCTTTACAAAGAGCGCGTCACACACACATAACACAGCGCGCATTGTGAGCGGACTTGTCTATATATGGATTAAATGTTAACGATTTAGCTAACTGTTTTATTCCAAAATGTGGTTTTGATTTCTTATGTGTCATTCAATACTTATTAGAAGTTTACAGTTGCAAAATGTAGGCTTAGAAGTTACCATTCTCAGTTTTGCAGAACACGCGCCGCCTATCCGCTTTGAATACGCTCGAAATAGTCGGAATCTGCTCCTACCGTCCGGCGCACCGCAATCATCGCGCTCCGCTAACGCTGCGCTCTCAAAACGCGCATGTGTGGCCGAGCTTTTAAACCGGTTGGATTATCGACGACGACGACTATGCGCGGCGGATTTAAAGTATTTTTAACTTCTGATTAGCAGAAACGTCTGCAATCGATGCCACTAGGTTTAGAATACATTTAAAAGTGTAAAATCTCTGCCTTGGGTGAGACTTGAACTCACGGCCTCTGGATAGATAATTCGATACTAAAGTACGTATTTAAGTAAGTATTTGAAGTACGCGTACTTAAGTGCGTTTTGATAATATCCGATCTAATATCGGTTGTAGGAAGAACTTCAAAGGCATAATCGAAGATGGCGGCTTAAATATATGGGATATCGGTCCGACGTCCGATATCGGATCGGATAATGTGAAAACGCACTTACAGTGACACACAATCGAAAAAAGTCGTCAAGCCATAAGTGTGCGTACTTCGTCTGTCTATCACCCGCTTTACACAGTACAACAGCCCAGGTTTAACCCTAATGGGAAAACAGAAAGCTGAAAGGGGCGAATCTTGACCAAAACGAATGGGACGACCCAACGAGGAATGGGATACCCTAAGCTTACATAAGCTGAAAATATGACGTCTACTTAACCCTCGCACAGGCTAGGCTATCAAAAATCATTGCCGACTGACCTTATTTTGACTCTTAATATTATGCAGAACGCGGTTGTACTGTATGGATCTGAATGCTGGGCGACAAAAGTGGAGGATGAAAGAAGAGTGCACGTAGCGGAAACGAGAATGTTGAGATGGATGTGTGGATCACTCCAGAATGAATCGGATCAGGAACATTACATTAGGAGAAGTTTGAAAGTTGCGCCTATAACAGAAAAGATGGGGAGTGGCTGGTTTAGCGTGGTACGGTCATGTAATGAGGAGGGATGAATGAGATGAATGTTGATGGATGGAGAGGGAAGGGTAAACCCAGACAACGATGGATGGATTGTGTGAAAGAGGATATGAGAAAGAAAGATGTGTGTTGAGATGACGAGAGATAGGGGAGAATGGAAGAGGAAGACATGTTGTACCGACCCCACATAAGTGCTTTTTCACATTATCCGATCCGATATCGGATCTCGGACCGATATCCCATACATTACAGGCACCATTTTGGATTTTTTCTATTGAAATCCTTCCGACATCCGATATCGGATCGGAAAATGTGAAAACGGCGTAACGTGGGATAAGGGTAGGAGGAAGAAGATTATGTAGAACGCGGAACTTTATACTTAAATTATGCAAGTTATGAAGCAGCTGCTAATTTTCTTAGCCTTGTATTGTAATTAAAGTCAGTTCCAAAACTTGTGAAATCTAAAATTCAAGCAATCGAATATCTTTTCATGTCAATTTATTATTAATTAGGCGTTTGCAACTTTTGTCCCAGATTACGAAAGTTCGTGAAGTTTTGTTACATTTAAAATACATACAGGGTGTCCCTAAAACCAATACCACATAAAAAGGGGATCTCCTATCACCCCATTTCGTTTTGGCGTTGGTTTTAGGGACCCCCGTACCTTCAGTAGGTTTCAAAAACGGACATTAAAAACATACATAGGTAGAAAGATATTTTAGGTCAAATTTGATAGGATTACAGACTGCGAAAATGTTATCTATGTACTTGCACAATTAATTCGAACCCAGGACCGCAGATTAGCAGGCAGGGTAGCACTAAACGCTAGGCCAAACCGGTCGTCAAAACGTCTTTTGTGACTATTTCGGTGGCTGTCCTAAGATAGGTCTTAGAGCATAATGCAAGTAGGTAACCCGTTAAATTCAGTGACAATAAAATCCTCGGTCGTCCACAGAACACATATGTGCGTGATAAGGGTTGGCTGTTTGCCTACGGTCGGTAAGACGGCTTATAAAACTGTTTGCGTCTTCAATGTCCTCATACAGAGTAGATTTCAATAGGAACGTCTAGGAGAAACCCGATTTGGGAAAATTAAAAACATGTTTGTGGAGTTTTGTATAGGTAGGTATTCTAATGTTATTTTTTTAATAGGTAACTATAAACAATACTCGTAACGGCAAAAAAATAAAATAATTTAACTTGGGATTTTGGTGTCAATCACGAATATTTTGAAAAATAGTAGTGTCATGTAAAATTAGCTGTATTTGCGATTGTAGCTCACGACACTACACAAACTACACTGTATATAGGGGCTACCCAAATAAACGGACCAGCAATCGTCGAAGATTCGAATGTTTCATAGCAGTATAAAAAGCTAAAGCCGGGTACTCACTAGCGAGCTGTAACTGTAACCGAACAGATACTGTAACGAGGTTCTAGTGTGTACGGGTGATTCTCCGAGACCCTAATTTTCAATGTCCGGAGGCTTATTTCACTGAAAACTTTAGTTTAAAATCCTGTTTTTTTTTTCAGAGATACTTTATATCTCTAGTCGACTGGGACATCGATTAGCTTTAGTATAAGGTCATTGCAATTTTTTATATTAAAAAAATATATCCGTTATTCTTACTACTCTGTCGTGTCCGTTCTCCATTTTTCTCTAAACATGTGATGATAACTTCAATTCAATCAACTTAACGAATATTTTTATTGAGTACATGGATACATTATTAGTTACTAATTACTAAAATTTAACAAATATTTTTTTATTTATAATTTTGTATTTAAAATTTAGGAAATAAAAGATGTCCGCGACAAAATTCTTATTTCTCTGGTGCGGGTTTTATTCGCCTGTATCGTAAACGTATTGAAGATTGTAGACAAACTTCCCCCCGCGGGGAATAATCAGTCGCGCTCGGAACGTGGTACGAGGTGGAAGTGTCGGCTGTTGCACGTGGATCCGGAATTACGAAGGTAAATATCTTATTCCTCTGTCCGTGGTTCAGGTATCATTCTTATTACTCTGTTCGATTTTTTGGGATTTGTGTAACTTTTAAAAATGTACTTTTTTGCTTAATTAATTGCTTTACGTACTATCTATTCATATGATTAACGACAGCCGCGTTGTATAAACACATTATGAATCATTGGTTTTTTTTCGATAATTTTTTATTCCTCTGTCCCTTATTCCTATGGATTTTGGACAATGGAATAAGAATTTTCTAAATTTTTCTTGTTTTTCTTAACTGACTTTCAAAAAGAAGAGTAGTTATCAAGTGATTTCCTATATTTTAAAGTACCTTAATAAAAAAAACTTAGATCTTTTTAAAAATATTAATAAAAAAATTTAGATCTTTTTAGCACCTAGTGCATTTACAGTCTGAATGTTATTAATAAAAATAAATATAAAAATATTCTAGAATACTTTTTTGATAGTTTTGTGAACAAAAGTACAATATATAATTTATAAATATACGGTTTTTTACCATTTTTGTTAACCTATCCTGACTTATCTTATTTCTCTGGGCCTAAATTTCTTATTCCTCTGGACCAAAAAGTTAAAATGAATTTATTTTATGAATGAATTCACAAAAATATGGGCCAAAACCATAGTTATGTCTAAAAATAAATCTTTTTTCACAAGAGTATGTCCTTATTGGTCAAATTTCAAAAATAAAAAAGGACAGAGGAATAAGACAAAAATCGCTGTCTCATAGAATGACCCGTACGCATGTTACAGTTCAGGCTCGTGACGTCACCGGATCCATTTACCCGAGCGTACTCATTTGTGAGCAGTAACTGTAACCAAAAAGATACAGTGACCAGGCTCTAGTGTGTACGAGAAGGCCACGTCACTGTAACGTTAATGACGAGCCGGATGTATCTTTATTTTTGTGATTGTAACTCCACAATGTCGGACGAAGGTGTCTCTCGCTTGTGCAGCATATATGTATATGTATATTTATACATGCATTACTTTATGATACCTATCGGCCACGAAGAAGGTGGATTCAGAGAATATACCGGAAAAGAAGTGATCTACCTGTAAATAATGAAAAATAAAAAAAATTGTAACCATTATAAAACAATCACTCTAATGAGTGCAACCGATTTCGAATATTTAATAAATTTAGGATTCTACAGGACACTATTCTCCATTTCTCCCTGTAGGAGTCTATCAATAGAAGATATTTCTCCTCTGACCATTCACTCATGATGAAAACTTTGACGTTCGCAGCGGCTTGTTACAACCTCTCTTCTCGACGTCCACGAGCGTACTGCGAGCGCCCTTTGATTCGCGGCAAAAACCGACAATTATCGGCTCGCTGTGAGCCGTTCGTGTTGCGCTCGTTGCAGGCTCGCGAACCACGTACACACTATGTTTTTGGTTACAGTAACGGTTACGGTTACATGCAATGTTACAGGTTCTGAAATGAGTACGTTGTAAACATTGGTTCGTTGCGAGCAGCAACGCGCACCGCTTGCAGGAGGTTCGCGAACCACGTACACACTATGTTTTTGGTTACAGTTACGGTTAAGTACCTGTAACGTTACAGGTTCGGAAATGAGTACGTTGTAAACATCGGCTCGCTGCGAGCAGCAACGCGCACCGCTTGCAGGAGGTTCGCGAACCACGTACACACTATGTTTTTGGTTACAGTTACGGTTACCTGTAACGTTACAGGTTCGGAAATGAGTACGTTGTAAACATCGGCTCGCTGCGAGCAGCAACGCGTACCGCTCGCAGGAGGTTTGCGAACCACGTACACACTATGTTTTTTGGTAACAGGTCATGCAACGGTTACAGTTACAGCTCGCTAGTGAGTACCCGGCTATACAACTTTCAGAGACGTATCGAGCTAATTTTGAAGAATAAAAAAAAAACCGGCCAAGTGCGAGTCGGACTCGCCCACCGAGGGTTCCGTACAAACTTTTAATGGTCAAAATAATCTAATACTACTCATACTCATTTATTTGTAACGCCATTTTACACGTCAAGATTTGATTTAAAAAAATAATATTCATACAACAATAATACTTAGAAAATAAATAGACAGAAGATTGAAATTACAAAAAGTTAGGCAATATTCACATAAAAAATTAACAAAAATATTTTTCTAATTAGGTAATAAAAAAATTGTCATAAGTGTAGAACGGGTGCTCGACCAGCCAATTTTTTAAGCAATACTTAAAGTTCGACACTCTAGGTACTTCAACCACATATTGCGGCAATTTATTATAGACGGCAGGGTCCATCACATGTGTTAACTTGTTGGATTTCGCCAATATACGGTCGATACCTACTAACTTTCCGGCATTTAGAGTGTTGTACTTGGAACACATGTTGTTAGTGTTGTCACAGAATATATACAAGTACAGAAGGCTCACTCCTTTGATGTTCACAAAATACCGCCATTCTAAATTATTACCTTCATTAACAAACGGACCGTACGCGAGCAGCCAACATTGCATTTTATTTCGCCGTGCGAAGGTCGTCGCCAATGAATGGGCCGCGAACTCGCGGCCGCTGACATGTACTTGTAGCGCGGCGATAGAATCGCGGAGTCAGCCACCCCTGGTTTTGTATGCTTCCAAGTTCTCTCTTACATAAATGGCTACCCGCATGATAACTATTGCAGGCAGTCTCAGGATTCTTATTTTTTAAAGAGTTCTTTGGTCGGGGTGTCTACAGGTACCTGAGTAACGATCCTGATAGCTCGTTTCTTAAAGCGAAAGACCCTCTTCCATTCAGCACAACGCGCAACGTCCCCAGTAGGATGTCCAGGCTACTTCTGGAGCCACAGACTTTGCAACTCGACCTAAGGCAAAGCACGCACTGCCCAGACTATCACACAGTTTATCTACTTGCTGGTCCCATTTTAAGCCATGATCTGTAGTCGTGGATGCCATCTATAGTCCCGTCTGGCAGAAAACATGAAACTTGGCATGTATATAGCTTATAGGATTATAAGAAAAAAATGAAGTAGAAACACGCCGAGGTGTCAATGTTTCCCCTCCTCCCCACTTTTGTATCCCTGTTTTCAGTTTTTTTATATTTCCATGAAAACCGTAAAAGCTACAACAATAACGTCTAAGAGAAATATATTCTCTATAGAATTCTCTACAATACTGTCTTTGGAAGTATATAGTTAGAACTTATAATTTTCAAACTATGCTCATTTTACCTTTGCCATATTTGTGATTGGTGACCAGTAGGATAAGTAAGGCCCAGCGACTTAGCACTTTTGCCTGTGGCGATGCTGCTTGGCAAAATTGTTCCTTGGGTTAAACTGATCCGATTTATTCCAATAGTCATGAAATCGCACGTGACTACTCCCCACAAAGAGAAGGGGAAGGGGCCGGTTCCCTCGATGAAATCTATGCAACCGACGCCAACGACGAGCGCCAACGCCATCTATCAATGGCTATTTCACAAAATTGATGAACGCTCTAAGGAATAAGGGCTCTTAGTGTAGTGGTTATGCCAGTCGACACTAGATGGCAGCATTAAAAAACACTGGGTTACACTGTATGACATTTTTTCATTTCAACATTAAGTAAATAGCATTCGTTATAAGTAAATAGTATACGTTAATTCGTCGCTCAGTTTTGCCGTGAAGGACGGACAAATAAATAGACACACACACACTTTCCCGTTTATAATATTAGTATGGATTAAAATAAACATTAAGTTAATAAAAACAAAATGCAGTATTATTGTGTGCTACTTAAAACTTTCCTTATTAGTATAAAACCCGGAGTTCTTAAAAAAAAATAAGAAAGTAGAATCTTATAGAAAGAAATAAGCAGGTAAATAAAATCAAATAATCCATACTGATTGAACTGGAAAGTGTGTGTGTGTCTGTTTGTTTGTCCGTCTTTCAAGAGAAGCCGCGGGCAAAAGCTAGTAGAACATAAAAGAAAAAAGTAAATAAAAATGCAAAAAGATTGCGTGAGCCGAGATTCGAACTCACGACACTCATGGCGCAAACGATTCCACCTAGAAGTCAAACCCGCTAGACCATTTGCACATTGTGAAAAACGGCGAATCTTCTGATTCTAATCACCAAATGCTAGTGCCGAAGTTTCGCGCGATGGATACGCGATGACCTTGAGCCATCGCCGTCGCATCGCGTCGCGTCGCGTCGCGTCGCCCGTCGCTCACGCAAGACAGAGCGTTACTCATTGTTCCTGCCGGTGAGTGAGGCAGCCAGAGCTCAACGAGGAAGGACCTACGGAACTAATTAGGACAATAGATTGTCCTTTGAGTCGTCGGCACCCAGGCCCCTTCTAAGTACCTACAGGTTTGTACAAGTTTCTAATGAGTCGGCAACGCACATGTGCCACTCCTTGAGTGGCAGGCGTCCATAGGTTACAGTGACCGCTTTCCATCAGGCAGACCGTATGCCTGTTTCCCACCTACGTGGTACAAAAAAAACTGTCGTCGAATTCACCTTAAACATTAAAAACTAAGTCAAAATCGATTGATTCGTTCGGGAGCTATGATGCCACAGACAGACATGTCAAGCGTCAAACCTTAAATTATTATAAAACACTCCGTCGTTTTTGCGTTGGTGGTTAAAAACAAGAAACTTCCTTCAAAACTATAATAAAACACAACTTTCTATGAAAATTGGTCAAGTGCGAGTCGGATTTCAACATTTCCATACAAACAGGTCATGAGCGCCTGACGAAATGTAATGGCAACGTACATTAAGGCCATGCATCGATAAATATTAGGATTTTAGATTCACTGGTGTGCTTAGCCCCGGAAACCTAGAGATCTGATTTTTGGATATGTATATCTTGACTATATGATTGAAATTTTTGTACAGCTCGAAACACGAATGCTTACAATTTTCTCGATAGAAATTTAATCCAAAGTAAGGCCTTAATTTTTCGTTTAACTAACATTGTGAAAAAAATATGCAACTTTAATCAGTCTCACCTACTTTAAAGTGAAGGTTTCCAAATTATCTAGTCTCTCGTAGAAGGAAATATTTTTTATTATCGTATATACAAAGATTTATCATCATTTACGATATCATGAATTCAACAGAAAACGGCCATTTTATGCGGTTTCGTTTCTCTTTCTTTCATACGTCAATCGTATACATGTGTCCTTATTGTCAAAAATGTCAGACGGCCGGCGGGCCTCGAGGAGGCAAGACCTATGTCAAATCGCGCAGCGTTTTTGACAATTTATAATTACGAAAATTTGGACGTAGTTTAGCGAAAAGGATTTATCTCCATAAAATTGCCATTGAAATGAATGACTATTGTTATTGTCAGAAAGTTTAAATTCTATTGGCAATGTTTGTGGGTTAGATCCTTTTCCATAAACTACGTTCATTTTGTATATTTATTATATATACGCATGTGTGCGTATTGCCAAAGCTACGTCAAACTCTATACTATTTGAGTTACAAGATGCTATGAAATTTCGACAGGAACGATAATGTGTCCGTGGCCCTGTGGTACCAGCCATCAGCTAAATATGCTAACTTCTAGGTGATTTTTTTCCATTTTATTTCGAAATTTCTACTTTTTGTTTTTTTTTCTTTCTTATTATACCAAATAAATTATAAAATAAAGAAATTAATATTAATTCATCTTCAAAAGAAGAAAACCTTTTCTGAGGGAGCCTAACCTAATGTATACAATGTTGTTTTGTGTGTTGTACATAATTTACACAATTATAAGTGAAATAAAATAAAACAAAAATAAAAAAATACATTCATTGAGAAATAAGAATAGATATTGCAATAAAAAAAATTACAATGTTTAAGTTGGTTGGCCACGCAACGGGATTTGAACCCACAACTCTGGAGTGAAATCTTTGTACATATTGGATTGGACTGGCCCTGCCGGCCTGCTAAAGCTGATGTCCCTTGTTTGAATCCCGCCAAGGGTATTTATTAGTGTGAGGAGTACTTACAGATATTTATTTGGCTCATTTTCTCATTTCATCATCTCCAAGGCCATTTACATAAACGACTCATGGTTTTATACGTACTGATAAGTTGGATGTGTTTCAGTACAATTTTAAAATGTTAAATCTGCCGTTTCGGCTTGGCTATTAAAACATAAGTAATTATGTCGTTCTCTGCTATAATTCTTTGATATTTTCTACTTAGTACGTACTTCGCTATCAAACAACCTGTATGGTCTGTGCAGTGATCTTTCTTTTCTGCGGTTGTCTGTGATTAAAACTCGTTGACGTTGGTATGTCAAAATATTTTCTGTAGCTTGGCTAAAAATACAAAAGATACAAAAACAATGGTATAAGAAAGGGAAAAGACAGACTCCAGGTACATGGTGTGGAAATTCCCACAGGAGGTCCTTGGAACAATAGGAAGGCACTTTGGATTATCCGAACGTTATTTATTTATAATTTATTAATATATATTTACACAAACATGTTTACATCATGAGTCCTGTCAAAAGAGTGTCGTTTGAAAACTCAAAAGTCTGCACATAGACAACTGAGATTCCAAACTTAAAGTTGGTCAAGCATGAGTCGATTGCATATTCAACCTTCACAATAACACACCCCCTCAATCGACTCTGCTTGAAGCGTTAGTACATACTTTACAACTTTTATCTAATACTTTACAACTTTTATTTAAAAAGGCCACAATCTCATTTCCAGAACAATATATCAAAACTTTCATCACATTACCAAAAAACAAAAGGTTTCAAAAAACGTTATCATCAAATATTAATTAGTACATATCTACATGTACTCTCATATAATATAAACTCCCACTAATCGACACATCACTACTAATATATAAATAAGTAGTTAATTATTCAGCTTCTCGCCTCATATTATTCTTTATTCTCCCACTCGATACATCGCTACAAATATATAAATAAACAGTTAATTATTCTACTTCTCGCTTTATATTTATCTTTATTCTCCCACTCGATACATCGCTACTAATATATAAATTAACTACATCTATCTCCCTTATTTATTCCACCTCTCGACTCATACTTATCTTTATTCTCCACCGCTCGATACATCATTACTAATTGCCAAATATATATTCGATTATAAAATTTACGTATCCTCCCCTTCTCTAAACAAATACTAAAATACTAGAAATTATAATAATATTTGGAATAAATAAAAATTTAGAAAAAATACTTAAGGATAACTTCAGAACACTGTGTAAATAATGACTAAATGAATGTGTGGTTTTACTCTTTTTTTTTAAGTTCGTTTGTTGGTTTGTTGGTTGCTTTTATATTGATTCACTTACCATTAGTACACTTACACCCCCTTAAGTGAATCATTATTGAGCACCCCTTAATTCTAACTTTATTTCATGCTTCCAGAATCCTTAAGTTTTCTTTCAATACACATTCCTGTATTATTTTTACACACCCTATAAAAAACTTACATACTACGATAATTATAAACAAACCCCGACATGAGCCGAAAAAATAATTAACGTTCACTTTAGCCCGCACTTATACTACACTCAATGACTCATTTTAGCCACAATATCACTAAAACACTAATCTTCGTTGACATTTTTCAAACTTTACAGCCGGTAAACTTTTAGTTAGTATATCAGCCAGCTGTGATCCCGTCGGACAGTATTTAACTGTAATCTGATTTTCGTCAATTTTCTCTTTTAGGTAATAGTATTTTACGTCTATGTGTTTGCTTCTTCTCCCCATGATTCCTTTTTTCATAAGCCAAATTGCAGATTGATTATCTACTCTCATCTCAACTTCTAGTTTTTCCTTGGTTATCTCAAAAATCAGATCCCTTATGAATAGTAGTTCTTTACAACATTCTGCTGCTGCTATGAATTCTGCTTCTGTGCTGCTCAGTGCGACTACTGATTGTTTTCTTGAGCTCCATGCCACTGGTCCACCATTCAGCCAAATCACAAAACCAGAAGTGCTGCGCCTAGTGTCTGGATCTCCCGCGAAATCCGAATCACAATAACCCCTGAGTACTTTATCATCTTTATTAAAGTGAATCCCTTTTTCTGTTGAGCCTTTCAGGAATCGCAAAATTGTCTTAGCATTATTCAAATCATTTAAATTTGGAGAATTTTGATGCCTCGAACAATAACCCACTTGAAAACTAATGTCTGGTCGCGTTTTATTCGAAAGATATAACAATGACCCTATCATCTCTCGGTAAAGCTCATGAGACTTAGTATCAACCTTTACTGACGGATGCTGTTCTATCAGAATTGTTGGACATTTACATTCTTTGGCATTGTTTAGGTTAAATTTCTTAATGATTTTCTCACTGTATGTTTTCTGAAAAATTTTAATCCCATTTTCATCTTGCTTAATGTCCAAACCAATGTAATTGGTGACTTCATCTAAGACTCTTAGTTCAAAAGCCTTTCTAATTCTTTCTATTATGTACACTAGATCTTCTTCTTTCTCTCCAAGAACTAATCCATCATCGACATATACCGCAAGAATAATCTTTCTTTCACCCTCCATAACAAAAATGCATTGATCAAGTTTCATCTGCTTGAACCCCATCTTTATTAAGAACTCTGTAAACTTAATATTCCACATTAGTGGAGCTTGTTTCAGACCGTATAAGCTCTTGTTTAGTTTGCATACTTTGCCTTCTTTGTTGCTATAGCCTTTGGGTACCTTCATGTATATACATTCTTTCAAGTCTCCATGTAAAAAGGCTGTCTTCACATCAAACTGTTTTATTTTTAACCCTTTTGCCGCTGCAATAGACAGTAAGATTCTTAAAGACGTACTATTAACTACCGGACTGTACGTCTCGTCATAATCTATTTTGTACTTTTGTTGAAAACCTCTTGCAACTAGTCTGGCTTTATATCTGCCATCAGATTTTACTGTAAAAATCCACTTGCTAGTAACTAATTTTCTTCCTTTTGCTTCCTGTTCATCCACAAATGACCACGTCTTATTTTCTTCAAGTGATTTAATTTCTTCTTTTATTGCCTTTTTCCATTTATCCTTTTCTTTTGATTCTATTGCCTCCTCGTAGGTTAACATTGAAGCTTCAGTATCATAATTCATTAAATAATCTTTATATCTATCAGGTAATCTGCGGTCTCTTGTAGGTTGAACTCTTCTATTTTGATTAACGTCACTATCAATATTTTGATTTTCAATACTTCCAACTCGATTTTCAACTTCTTCGTTATCAAAAAATTCTTCATTCCCATCATAAAATACTTCATTATTTTCTTCTTCAATTGTTTCTATTTCATTTGTTTCATTGTCTTTTGTTTTATCTTCATTTGTTTCGCCTTCATTTATTTCACCTTCATTTGTTTCGCCATCATTTATTTCGCCTTCATTTGTTTCATCTTCTTTTGTTTCACCTTCTTTTGTTTCATCTTGTTTTGTTTCATCTACTTTTGTTTCATCTTCTTTTGTTTCATCTTCTTTTGTTTCATCTTCACTTGTTTCGCTTCCTAATCTTCTTAAATGAATAACACCTTCTCGAACATTCTCTGCATTTCTACTTCTTACTTTTCTTTTTAACATATCACCTTCTCGACTCTTCTCTATATTACTACTTCCTCCAACTCTTCTTGATGTACCTCCTTCTCGACCCTCCTCTCCATTGCTACTTGTTTCAATTCTTCTTAATGTATCTCCTTCTCGACCTTCATTACTGTTGACTCTTCTGACCTGATTTTCTTCCTGCCTGTTTATTTGATCTTCATTTTGTGTTGTGCCTTCCCTAACTGTCTCTTCAGTTTCTTCGTTGATTGTCCAAAGACCTCTAATAGTTTCATCATTTTCTTCATTTGTATATATACCTTGCTCATCTTCATTTATTCTTACATCCCTCGCTCTTACAATTGTTTTTGTTTCATCCACCCATATTTTGTAACCATTCCTGATATAGCCAATCAGGATTCCCTTTTTGCATCTGACATCTAGCTTTCGTACACCAGAGTTTATTTTATAAAAAGTTGTTGAACCAAAACGTCTTACATGTGATACATCAGGTTTGATGCCAAACCACATCTCTGCTGGAGTTTTGTCTTTGCCTTCGGTAGGACTTCTATTGATTAAGAAACTTGCAGTTATAAGAGCTTCACCCCATAGATAATTTGGAACTCGACCATCGAATATTAATGCTCTCGTTCGTTCTAACAAGGTTCTATTTAATCGCTCTGCTTTTCCATTTAATTGAGGAGTGTAGGGTATTGTTAGATCCATAATTATGCCCTTAGAGCTGCACCAAGACATTAGGTTATTGTTCGAGTATTCTTTTCCGTTGTCGCATCTGATTTTCTTAACTTTTGTATTGAAATGGTTCTCCGCTAAAGTCACAAACTGTTTTATTTTATCAAAGGCTTCACTTTTAAAAGTAATTAAGTAGACAACACAAAAATGTGTAAAGTCATCCAAAAAAGTAATAAAATATTTTTTATTATCCCAAGTGGGAATTTCTATCGGACCGCAAATGTCCGTATGGATAATTTCTAAAGGAAATTTTGCTTTAATTCTATTATTTTTGAAAGGTTTTCTAGTCATTTTTGCTTTAATGCATATTTCACAAAAGTTTTCTTTATGTTCCCCCCAATTTTGATACCGTTCACCAGTTTAGCTAGACGCGGCACATCCGATACGTGACCTAGCCGACGATGCCAAATATCGGCGTTCTCAGAAAGCAAAACCTCGCGAACAGTGTTAGCAGAAAATTCTGTTTCATAAAGACCGTTTCTAGTTTTATATCCCGTAAGAATAATGCGATTATATTTCTTTACAGTTACCTTGTTTCCAACGAAGAGTACAGAAGCTGCATGATCAGTGATTGAACTTACAGATATCAGGTTTCTAGAAATTGAAGGAACATGTAGTACATCTTCCAGTTCAAAACCATTTGTTTTTACTGTACCTATGGCTTGTGCGACGAGGTTCTCTGCATTAGCACATCTTATTTCTACATTTACATTTTCTGTGGAGTTAATGACATCATTATTATAGAACATGTGAGAGGATGCACCCGAATCAATAATGGCTCTAATACTAGTTGTATGCTTCAGTTGTTCACTCACCAGACTAAAAGTGCGACAAAATTTTTCAATGTGTCCCTTCCTGTTACATTTCCTACATACCTTTGTAGAAAAACATTCACTGGAAGTGTGGCCACTTTTATTGCATATTGTGCATTTTTTATTATTACAGAATCTCGCAATATGCCCTCGTTGGTTGCAATTAAAACAAATTCTTTCATTGCTTTTCATTGCTTCCTCTGTTTGGTTATTTATATCTGAATTGACTACTATTGAATAATTATTTTCAACAAGCTTAAGTTCTTTTTGAATTCGTTCGATCAAAGTATGTATGGTTTGGTCAGACTTCGGAGTTACCTCCCATACAGTCCTGAAGTAATTTAATGTTGAAGGTAAAATGGTCAAAATCTTTTGTATAAGCATGTCATCATTTATTTTATTTGCGGTAGATTCTAGTTCAAAACACATATTTTGCAATTTGCTAATATCTTGAAGTATATCTCCAGTAAATTTGTAGTTATAAAATTCTATAACTCTGAGGTGACTGTCTTTTTCCACTTTGTAATTGAAGACAATATCTAATTTTTCAAAAATATCCTTTGTGGTTGAGCAATTAATCACATAATGTAAAATATTTTCATCTATTGAATTTAAAATACAGTATTTAGCTTTAGCGTCTTTACCTTTATCATCGGCTCCAATTCCTTTTGCATCCAGAAATAATTTAGCTAGTTTTCTCCAATTAGAATAATTCGTATTTAATTTCAAAGTCTTTATGTTGTCCTTACTGTCCATGATGTAATTTACTTACGGTTTTCCTTTAACTATGATGTTACTCTCGTTGCTAAGGTTATGTTGTCAACAACTGTGGTTGCTAACGTTATTCTCGCCGTACGAAAGCTGACTAAATAATGCTGAAAAAATACAAACACTTCCTAGCTTTAAATACAATGTTCCTTAACGTCGCGTATGGGCCATAACCTGTGGAAATTCCCACAGGAGGTCCTTGGAACAATAGGAAGGCACTTTGGATTATCCGAACGTTATTTATTTATAATTTATTAATATATATTTACACAAACATGTTTACATCATGAGTCCTGTCAAAAGAGTGTCGTTTGAAAACTCAAAAGTCTGCACATAGACAACTGAGATTCCAAACTTAAAGTTGGTCAAGCATGAGTCGATTGCATATTCAACCTTCACAATAACACATGGTTATTTTTTAAATACATCCAGCAGCGGGGCAGGCAGGGCCCAAGGTGACCGACCTACGCGCCGTGTACAGGAGTACCGCCTTCTGCATCTCACCCCTAGCGAGTGTCGCTCACTTTTGCCTATGAGATCGTTCGCCGAAACGACGATGATCGTCGAATCAACCAAGTATCTCGTCCATTTTCGAGAACTGGCGCAGGTAAGTAGTAAGTACCTACTTGTAGTACGGTACTTCGCGGTCCACAAGATTGTATGGAAAATACTAACTGCTGGTGAATTATCCTAGTTATGAGGTCATGTCTGTGCAATGTGCCCGAGTGACTCACCGGGATAGTGTCCGACAAATGTTATTATTATTGTTTATATATAGCTAAACTCAAGCTTAATCCAGAACTGTAAAATAAACCTAAGAATTGGCTTTCTCTTTTTTAGGGTTTCATACCAAACATAGGCACAAAAGGAGCCTTTCTGGTGCGGTTCGGCCCGTCTATTTTCTGCGTGTTCGGCAAAATACTCGATGACTCTATGTCTCTTACATAGTTTCTCTTAGTAGTGCGTTTACACATCATCCGTTCCGATATCGGATGTCGGACCCATCCCATGTCCCGTATATTTACGCCACCATCTTTGATTTTTTTATTTTGAAATCTTTCCTACATCCGATATCGGATCGGATAATGTAAAAACGCACTTACACACTACTTTACTTTTTAAGTAAGTAAATAAGTTAATCTTCTTTATTGCCCCACAAAGATAACAGGTTTACAAATTTAATAACAGAATTACATTGAAAATAAAGGCAGCAACAGGCTGTCTTATCGATGTATGCGATCACTACCAGAATTCCTTATTAGGGTAGCACGAAATAAAGCATAGTTTTGGTATTTCCGATGAACTACAGTATGGATTCTTCAAAAAAGGAGTGTACTTAGTTTCTAATGGGTCGGCAACGCGCATGTGACACCCCTTGAGTTGCAGGTGTCCAAAGTTTCCGGTGACCTCTTTTCCTCTTACCTGCCGCCGACGTGGTATAAAAAAAATTGTAAAAGGTAATTTAAATAATATAAGGTACCTAGTTTTAATTATCAATTTTAAAAACTTGTGTTTTTAAGCAACTTCCAAATTTCGAGGAGGTTATCATTTATCAATTCGTGTGTAATGTTTGATGTTTGTTACTAAGTAGACAGGTTTCGATTTTTTTTTAGTGTATGTACATATTATTGAAAGCCAGTTCTGATAATTGGATTCTGGAAAAATCGAGAAAACTCCTAAAGTCTGAAAGGCGCATAATATATAGTGATTTTTGTGTTTTATTAGAACATCATGCATTTCCATTCAAAACAGTCACATATGGTGAAGTGGAACAGTTTATGATGATCAGAGCGGAACTCTTCAACGACGAATTTAACGAGTTAAGTTTTTTAAGCACTTTGAGGTTTCAAGTCAGATTTCGATCATGCTGGAGTTTTGGTGATCTCCTTTGGATACCAATCCATGAAAGATCAAGGGAACTTCTCAAATTTGAACGGCACACTTGTAGTGACTTTTGTATTATCACCAAAGTCTCTCTAATGTTTTGGATTATGAATAAGGACAAGGACTTACATTTGACGAAGTGGAACTGATGATGATCAGAACGGAACTCCTCAAAAACGCATAGCTCGTGTTAAGAGATTGATGAAAGAACTGCTGATGATGATCTGATTAGGAGCCCTTCAGTGACACATAGCTCATGTTAGGGATTTGCTCATTTATGCGTTTGTGTGTATGTAAATAAATAAATAAATAATAAATATTGGGGGATACCTTACACAGATCAACCTGGCCCCAAACTAAGCAAAGCTTGTACTATGGGTGCTAGGCGACGACGATATACTTAATTATATAAATATATACATAGAAAACATCCATGACTCAGGAACAAATATCTGTGTTCATTACACAAATAAATGCCCTTATCGGGATTCGAACCCGGGACCGCGGCGTAGCAGGGTCACTACGCGCTAGGCCAGACCGGTCGTCATCATTTCATGTGTCTCTAAACATTAAAGTTTATTATTTCTTCAGTATCGATCGCAGTCGCATGTGCGTTTCGTGTATGAGGTGCCTGGCTCGCTTTTATGTAGTGTTATATAAATCCGGATTTGTGGCTAGGTCCGTGTTATCAAGGTCCGGGTACCCAAGTTTAATATGTCCGGATTCACGGATTCTAAGTACAGTCCAGTTTGCTTTCTACGTACAGTAGAATGGATGCGTTTTTAATTTTATAACAGTGAGGAATGTAAATCATTCTGTAAAGGACGGGTTCTGTACCTCGGCAACTTAGCACTGCCGGGACTACACAAATACACAAGCAGACATTTAGAACGGGTACCTTTTTCTTTTGACAGAGAACAGGTCTTGGTAATCATATCTATCTAGGAGGCAAACGTTAATTAGTTTTCTTACTTTCATTTGATAATCCGGTAAATTTTTTTTGCAAGGTTCAGGTGTTCCGAAATAGAATATTCATTTATTTTCGAACAATACTATAAGGCCCAGAAACTTCAAGGTACTACGTCTTTTAATATACACATAGTTTTAAGTAGAGAAGTTGAGTAGTTTTATGTGCTCTGCCTACCCCTTCATGGGATACAGGCGTGATTGTATGTATGTTGTGTGTATGTATGTATAGTTTTAAGTTTATAGTTTTAAGCACAATGTTAAAAGCATGGAGTAGAAGAAGCTCATGTGTTAAAGATTGGTACTTATGTGGTAGCTTTTACATGTGATTAGAAGACTGTAATCAGGTCCGACTAAACAGGTTCGTCCTTGCCACTAAAAAGCGCCGTGATGTCATCGGATAGTGACGGATGAGAGAGTGTTTAGAAAAATGCAATAAAAAGTGTAGAGACTCGAATATCGACCTGTGGTATACTGACGTATGTGATATCTGCTGATTCCCGAACCGTTACCACTTTTTATTTATTTGTTAGGTAGATAAGCGACCAATTATATATACCTACTCCATTTTTTTCTATATAGAGGTATATAGAAATAGGAATCGAAGATGGTATGGAAAATATCCTTGTACTGCATTAACCGTCATCTTCATAACTAAAACATAAATCATGTCTGTAAAAGTAAGTAAGTAAGTACAAGGAATCTCTGGGCAACTTGCCCGGTGAAAAACCAAAAAGCTATTTATTCTATAGTGCGTTTTTAAATAGTTAAGAGACAAATATTTACATGTTAATAAATATTTTTAAGAAATTTCACAAACAACGAATGGGTTTGTTTCTACAGGACGACGTGTAACCATCATCATTTCTTAGCATAAGGAGTATACGATAAGGCATAACATCGCTTCTGGTATTTGATAGGTACTAGTACTACTTAGAAGGATTGATCATTACTAATATGTAGTAGACTGGACGGGTATGGTGAAGTTAGAGAGTTACTTCAGATAATATATAAAGAAGGTCCTCTTCGATAGTACTAGGAAACCCTAGGCTTCGTCCATTCCTTGGCCAAAGAATTTAGCGAGTAATATTGATGTAATAGGCATAGTTGACTAATTACTCGTACTTCCCGTGGGAATTCATTTTGGTGGATTATTTGGTTATTTTTAAGTTAGTCTATATTTACTGTGTACCTAAGTTTTTATTTCAGATACCATCAGTTAAAGGATTTTATACAAATAATGCATAATATTTATTAGTTCATTATATCCAGTACACGACATGCTAAACGAGCATAAGGTACAAAGTAAGCGTAGGTATATACCTAAGTCTGTATTATGAAACTTTTATTTCATATATTAATTTCCACTAATTTT
Source organism: Leguminivora glycinivorella (assembly GCF_023078275.1). Classification (NCBI taxonomy): domain Eukaryota; kingdom Metazoa; phylum Arthropoda; class Insecta; order Lepidoptera; family Tortricidae; genus Leguminivora; species Leguminivora glycinivorella. Next base: position 1,319,589 of record NC_062985.1, on the reverse strand, counting down.
TAGCCACTATTTATAAAACTGAACAGTGTAGTTCCTCTAGGTTATGATACACATCTCACAATATAAAAAAAAACTAAACAAAATTTGTACCTTGGTTATCAATTTAACTAAATAATTTAGGTTTTTTTTTATTTTTTTTTTATACTATGTCGGTGGCAAACAAGCATACGATCCGCCTGATGGAAAGCGGTTACCGTAACCTATGGACGCCTGCAACTCAAAGAGTGTCACATGCGCGTTGCCACCCCATTACAAACTTGTACACTCCCCTAAATCATACTATACTAAAGATTAAAAAATAACTTTGCTAAAAAAACCTTAGTTAACGTTCTATATTTCAAAAACTTTAATTTTGTTTTATATTACATCAGTTTTATTCTAAATATGATGGTTTTGTTAGGTTGTTTTTACAGCTTCAGGTTTTTTACTGATCTATCACATAAAACTTGTCAGTAAATAAGTTCAAATTTTGTACTTTTTTAATGAATTGTGCAATAAAGTTTACATAAAATAATATTTACAAATATACATACAATCAGCCTGTATCCCATAAAGAGGTAGGCAGAGCGCATGAAACTACTCATGTTTCTATGCCAGACTTGGCAAATAAGGGGTTGAAAGGAAACGAAACTCTGACAAAATGTAAAATAAAATAATCATCAGTTGATTTACCTTGTACGTTAGTTTGAGCTAGCCAGTGCGTTTATGTTTAATTTACAGTTTTAAATTAGTCTTGACTAAACTGAGCTTGGCTTAAAATAATAAATAAAATTAATACCTTTCTGATGGATTGGACTTTGACTAAGGGGATTCTAATGTCAGCAGAGATAGGTACTCTATACGTACTAGATAGGTACTACCTAGCTGTGAAAATTGATGAAGATAATATGTTAATGACTAAGGATCTGTCTACAGCTTCAACTACGGACAGTTTTTGAGTAAAAGGGTTCCTAATACCTAGATTTTTTACTATGTTTATGGGACAACATACGTATTGTCTGAAACCAGTTCTGGTAACAATTAGCATTCATAAGTCATAACTACTTATTAATTTGGGCCTCAATCCTCTCTGTTCTTGAAATTATTGTCCAGTCGTATCGAATTCTTCAATAATTTCACACCCTATTTTTGTTGTTATAAAGCCTCTCTCTCTTTCAGTTCGATTAAAGAGATTTTTTTATGTTCAGCTGTTTACCTGATTTGACATCTTTGTTTTAAAAACGTGATTTTACTACCTACTAAATTTCTTTAAACTTTCAGTTAAATGTCAACAATCAGGACAAGGTTTCGCTTTCATCTTGGCTGCAGAAAGAGGAACCGCCGGACTACCCGAGACGTGTTGAAGATCCACCTTCTGAGTGAGAAAAACTGAGAGAGATACAGATTCTCTCAAGACATATGAATATTCTACACGGTGTTTTCTTAGTTACGTTAATTTTAAGGATGCATTCCTATTATTCCTAATCTTATAATATCATTTACTTGGCACCCGAGCTTGCCTACGATTTTAATTGGATTCCAGACCATTGAGGTCAAATGGATTCTTGCAATTAAAAATCATCAAAAAAGAAATTTGCACATAGCATACCTGTATTCTTCATCTCCTTGAATACATATAAAATAAAACAACATAACTACCAAATTGTTTATTTCAATCACTTATTTTCAGAATTACATCCTTATTTGGTTATGCTTGGCATAGTTTGTATTATACATTATACACAGTAGTATATTTTATCTTGTACAGGTACTGTATGTATACCTCCAACGACTGAGACCATACCGCCATTTAATCGTTATTCTTTATTTAAAATGTATATTGATTCACGGTGTCCTCATAAGTGTACACAATCAAGATACTTAGCCCCATTGAGTGAGTGTTTTTTGTTAAATCCAATGTTTGTAGTTCTTTAAATATATCTATGGTTTATTTGACTAAAGGTAACAATATTTGAGTAAAAAAATGTGTAACCTTCGGTTTTTGGAATGATTGCTGGTACCATATGAGACCGCTAGCCTCGCACAGAGGTAAAAGCACAGAATATATAATAGTACAAGTACAGAAGGCTCACTCCTTTGATGTCCACAAAATGCCGACATTCTAATTTTTTACCTACATTAACAAACGGACCGCACGCGAGCAGGCGACATTGAATTTTATTGCGCGGCGCGAAAGTCGTCACCACTGAATGGGCCGCGAATTCGCGGCCGCCGACATGTACTTGTAGCGCGGCGATAAAAGCGCGGAGTGAGCCGCCCCTGGTAAAAGTAAGAAAATACTATAAAAATCTGTTATAAGTATTTATTAACAAACAGACCTTTTCAACATAATAATATGTAATAGGTAGACATGTTAGACTACATTTAATAAAAACCGGCCAAGAGTGTGTCGGGCCACGCTCAGTGTAGGGTTCCGTAGTTTTTCGTATTTTTCTCAAAAACTACTGAACCTATCAAGTTCAAAATAATTTTCCTAGAAAGTCTTTATAAAGTTGTACTTTTGTGATTTTTTTCATATTTTTTAAACATATGGTTCAAAAGTTAGAGGGGAGGGACGCACTTTTTTTTCCTTTAGGAGCGATTATTTCCGAAAATATTAATACTATCAAAAAACCGGCCAAGAGCGTGTCGGGCCACGCTCAGTGTAGGGTTCCGTAGTTTTCCGTATTTTTCTCAAAAACTACTGGACCTATCAAGTTCAAAACAATTTTCCTAGAAATTCTTTATAAAGTTCTACTTTCATGATTTTTTTCATATTTTTTAAACATATGGTTCAAAAGTTAGAGGGGGGGGGACGCACTTTTTTTTCCTTTAGGAGCGATTATTTCCGAAAATATTAACATTATCAAAAAACCATCATAGTAAACCCTTATTCATTTTTAAATACCTATCCAACAATATATCACTAGGGATTGCAATTGCTGGATCCAACATCCAGCAATCCAGCTGGATCCAGCGCATTTTTCGGTCTGCTGGATCCAGCAGCCAGCGCTGGATCCAGCGCTGCGGATCCGCAAATACAAAAATCTGCAATAAAATGCGTAATTAACTTCAATCAACTTATTTTACGTCATGTTTAAAACGATTCCGCGTTCCCGCACGTAGCCCGTGGCCGCTTAGCACAAAATAATTATATTTTGCTACAATTGTGTATTTTTTTTCAAAAACGTAAGTAGTTTGAAACTGTATTAACTACTGAAGATCTCAAAATGTATTTATAGTATTTAATTATTTACTGTTACCGCAAAATTTCTTTTATGTTTCAACTTATGTTTAGATCAGAATATTGATTGATGTTTGTCTACGTATAATACTTAAAGGTTTATTTTTTTATTAATATTAAGTAAGTAAACTAAGTAAGTAAGTAAATTAGTAATTTTCAATGTGAACTAGTGAATGCCCTAATGTTGTGCCAAAAAAGCAGGCCATGTCTGGTTGATAGCATTATTTATGTATAGCATTTTTTATTTAATGTAGATTGCTATAAGGATTAAAAATGGTTACAAAAATTAATGCCAACTTTTTACAAGTAAATTTTAACTTTTCTTCCCTGTTAGGAGGGAGCAAAGTAGCAGTTTTCTGTTCACGGACTATGTTGGCAGTATAATCATATATGACAGAGTCCAGTTAGGGGCGACGACGAGCGAAACGAGGAGGAGCGTGTTAGGTTGACCGTGAGCAACCCGGATAAAACTTTTTAAATGTAATAACAATGACTGGTGGCTAAAGCTCCAAAGTAATAAGTTAATAACTGCTGACTCTAATGCATGCGTCACCGCCGTGTCCCTACAAATTAAACAATATTCTTGTAAAAAAAGTAATTAGGTAACTATTTAAAAATATATGTATACGTAAGTAAAATACGTAATTGCATCCCTGTCAATAAATTTAGAAGTTCATAGGAGACTCACAGTATTTAATATTTTTTGAAATACGCCATAGATATTGTTGGTGTTCAATAAAACATTTGGTATATACAATAAACAACTAGTCGTATATTACGTCAAGTAAAACATTAGATAACATGAAAGGCCTTTTGAAAAACCCTAAAAACACCCAAACTTTAAGTTGGTAGGTAAATGCAAGGTTGGCAGATTAAAAAAAAAACAATACAATAATTTGGGAAATGAACATTCGGCGGAATAAAATTCCGCGAAACGTGCGTTGGGAAGTGATATTCGGTCGGGAGATAAATAAGAGAACCGTTTTTTTTTTTATAAATTATGATTACAAAATTGCGCGTTTTCATCCTTCCTTTCACTATTTCAACTAAATTTAGTAATAACAACCCTATAGTAGAGCAAAATGTAATTTTTTTGACATTTTTTTCTACCTGCTGGATCCGCGCTGGATCCAGCTGGATTGGCGCCGATCCAGCAAAAATCCAGCTGTATTGAAAACACTGCTGGATTGCAATCTCTATATATCACACGTTGGGGTCGGAATGAAAAAAAATATCAGCCCCCACTTTACATGTAGGGGGGGTACAGGATAAAACATTTTTTTCCATTTTTTATTTTTGCACTTTGTTAGCGTGACTGATATACATATTGGTACCAAATTTCAGCTTTCTAGTACTAACGGTTACTGAGATTATCCGCGGACGGACGGACGGACGGACAGACAGACATGGCGAAACTATAAGGGTTCCTAGTTGACTACGGAACCCTAAAAACGATCTTAGTAAACCCTAATTTATTTTTAAATACCTATCCAACAATATATCACACGTTGGGGTTAGAATGAAAAAAAATATCAGCCCCCACTTTACATGTAGGGGGGGGTACCCTAATAAAACATTTTTTTTCCATTTTTTATTTTTGCACTTTGTTGGCGTGATTGATATACATATTGGTACCAAATTTCAGCTTTCTAGTGCTAACGGTTACTGAGATTATCCGCGGACGGACGGACGGACGGACGGACGGACAGACAGACATGGCGAAACTATAAGGGTTCCTAGTTGACTACGGAACCCTAAAAAGTAGGTTAGGGGAGACCGGGGATAGTTGACTAACTTTTGGCTTCAGCTCATATATCTTTGATGTTTGAATCAATTTAATGAAAATAATTGTTGTTACAGATAGAAGAACTATTCGGGTCTCTAAACCCTTTATTTTTGACGCAAGTATTTATTTGCAATTATAACACGTATCTATTCGATTTTCTAAACTCCAGACTCTTAGTTAACTTACCCCATCTTCGGAGTAAGTTGGCTAGGCGATAATTAATGTAAATCATCATCCTTGCGTTATCCCGGCATTTGCCACGGCTGGGAGCCTGGGGTCCGCTTTGACAACTAATTCCAAGATTTGGCGTAGGCACTAGTTTTTACGGAAGCGACTGCCATCTGACCTTCCAACCCGAAGGGTAACTAGGCCTTACTGGAATTAGTCCGGTTTCCTCACGATGTTTTCCTTCACCGAAAAGCGACTGGCAAATATCAAATGACATTTCGCACATAAGTTCAGAAAAACTCATTGGTACGAGCCGGGTTCGAACCCGCGACCTCCGGATCGAAAGTCGCACGCTCTTACCGCTAGGCCACCAGCGCTTGCGATAATTAATGTAAATAAAGAAATTATAAATTTAAATAAAATTTAAATATAGCCGGGGGCGCCACCCGGGGGCGGGCGAGTGGACTAGTGGTAAGGACGTTAGCCGCGTAAGCTGAAGACCCGGGTTCGATTCCCGGCTCAGCCCCCAGTGGCCCCTGGTGGGCCCTGTCGTTTTTTTCTTTCGTGTATGATATCTATTTAAATTTATAATAAATATAGTAGTGTGAACTAGTGTGACTACTTGAAAAAAAAAAAAAAAAAAAAAAAAAAAAAAAAAAAAAAAAAAAAAAAATCCCTGCCATATTTATTGTTAATAATAAGCAATTATCATCTTTTTTTTTTAATATTACAGCAATGTATTGTTGTGATTAGCAATATTCATTTCAAAATTAAATTCCATGAATTTGGACATACGACGTAACACGGGTACACGGACGTTCATTACATGGACCCTAATTCGGATCCGTGTAACAATGAAGGGACCGCAAACTCAACGTTCTTTCTAAGAATGAAAAGAGATTAAATCGCGTATAATTAATTTACTTATAAATATATCCTGATGTTTTCCGACGTGTAGTGATCTTGATTAAAACACTTAATGATAGAAAACTTGTGTTTATTTTAGTATTATGTAACTTAATAAATATTAATACAATTTTGTGTTTAGTGCAACATCCATGCGTCGCCGTGGCTAGCAAGCAAGAGAGCTGTCAAAAGTGACAGCCACAGATATGACATTTAAAGAGTGCGTTCATAAACGTCACTCTGCTACATCATCCCCTTTTTGAAAGAAGATCAATTATACAGAACTACGATGTGATTTTGCAAAGATGAAGTACTCTAAGTACAGTTAACTACATTTATCATAAGAAGTTAAAGTTATACATAATTAATTTCAATCTTGGCAAGCCAAGTAAACTTTGTATCATAATATATCAAATTACAAGTTAATGTTATACATAACTGACATATAAGTTTGGTAAAGCTACTTATCAATACAGTGAGTTACATTTAGAGAATGTTACACAGAACTACTACAATAAATACTATGTTAACAGGAACTTTAGGGTTATCTAAATCTTATCATTGAGATCAACATTTTACATTTGCACTCTTACATTCTTTTTCTTCCCCTTTCAGGGGAAAGTACTCTACATAACACTATTATCACACAAGACACTTGGTAGACTTAAATATAAACTCCACATTCGACCGATTGTGGCAGACCCAACTGTAGAGTCCGGTGAGGCACCCAGCACAGCTAAGGTCTAATGTGAAAAGAGGTTCGGTCATAAATTACATTATTCTTATCAACTACACTATATGCTCTATTACCATTACTACTAACAATTTTTCCTTCAAGCCAAATATTTTTATTTGGGTCTTTCTTAAACCATATTGATTGGCCGACTACAAATGGACTTTTATACCGACTTGTTTTGTTATAATTTCTAATGTTTCTACTTCTCGTCCTGTCAAACTCTTGGTGTACGCTATAATTTATTTTTGGTTGCAGGTATTGTCTATTTACTATTAATTTTGTTTTCAAATTTCTATTTAACATTAACTCAGACGGAGACAGGTTTGTGCCAGATACAGGTGAGGCTCGATAATTAAGTAGTGCTAGTCTATAATCTGTATTGTCTTCATGACACTTAGTTAAGATCTTTCTGGCAACCTGCACCCCCCGTTCCGCCAATCCGTTCGACTTTGGGTACCTAGGGCTAGTGTACGTGAAAACAAATCCATTATCACGAGCAAAGTCTCTACATTCTTTGGAATCAAAAGGTACATGATCAGAGACAATTTCTTTAGGAAAACCAAAATTAGAAAATATGTCAGTTAATGCCTCAATAGTACTCTTAGCACTTTTATTACGTATATATTTGATATCTAGCCATTTCGAGTAGTAATCGTAAACTACGAGGTAACTTTTGGTTTTAAAATCCATAATATCCGTGGCTATCTTCGCAAAAGGCAATGAAGGTACTTTATGTGGGAGTAAAGGCTCCTTTATGTTATTATTTTGATGTGTCTGACAAGGAAAACATCGTTTAACAAATTCTTCAACATGTGAATCAATATGTGGCCAATAATACAATTTTCTAGCAAGCTGCTTCATTTTTGTCATACCTATGTGACCTTCGTGCAATGTCTTCAAAAATGATGCTCTTAAGCTTTTAGGAACAATTAGTCTGTCATTAAGAAATACTAGACTGTTATCTACTGAAAGTTCACCTCGTAATTTATGATAGTCATGCAACCCATTAGGAATATTTTTATTATTAGTAGGCCAACCATTTTGTATAAAGTCTCTTAATATGTCTAACTCACTATCAGCTGCACTTTCATTAATTAACATTGTTTTTTGCTCTTCAGTACATTCTAAGTTTTGTGCTAGTCCTACACTATGAATAACCTCGTACATATACGATTCATCTGTGTTATCATTGGAAGTCAAATAGGAGCGTGATAGCAAGTCAGCAATGAACATTAATTTTCCTTGTAAATATTTGAAATCTAAATCATATCTTAATAGTTTTAATTTTAATCTTTGCAGTCTGGGAGACGGGACTTCATGAATGTGTTTTTTCAAAAGACTTTCAAGAGGTTTGTGATCATTTACAACTGTGATTTTACGACCATATATAAAGTAGTGAAATTTATGTGTGCTCCACACAACGCTTAGCAATTCCTTCTCTATTTGTGAAAAATTGCGTTCGGAAGGTGTCAGGCTTCTTGAAGCAAAGCAAACAGGTTTGCCTTGCTGCAATAGGCAACATCCAAGGCCATCTTTTGATGCGTCACATTGGATTGTAATAGGGAGCTTATCATCAAAATTTTGTAGCACTGGAGCTTCACTAATTTTATTTTTAATATTAGCATACACTTTTTCATGAACTTCCGTCCAAATCCAATCAACATTTTTCTTTAATAATAACTGCAGTGGGGATGCAATATCAGCCAAGTGAGGTATGAATTTTCTCAAGTAATTAACCATGCCGAGAAAAATTTGTAATTCTTTTTTATTTTTAGGACTCTTCATATTAATAATGGCGGTGACTCTATCCGGATCAATTTGCATACCTTGGTCTGAAAAAATGTGGCCAAAATATTTGACTTCTTTTAATTTATACTGAAATTTGTCTTTGTTAAAGCGAACATTATGTTCCTTAGCTCTACTCAATACCTTGTCTAATATTGCATCATGTTCCTGCTCGGTATCGGCACATATTAAGAGATCATCGCAATAAACAATAACACCCGGAATGTCTCCAAAGGCAGACTCGCTGTATCTTTGGAAAACCTCTGGGGCTACTGAAATGCCAAAGGGGCATCTTAAAAACTTGTAACATCCGAAAGGGCTATTAAAAGTGCACAAATCACTTGAACTTTCTGTTAACTTAATATTGTAAAACCCATCTGACAAGTCTAATACTGAGAATATTTTCTTATTACTTAATCTGGGAACAATTTCGTCTAAGGTTGGTATTAAATGATGTTCTCTTATTAGTACCTGATTTAAATCTTTTGGGTCAAGACAAATTCTAAGTGAGCCATTTTTCTTTTCGATTACAACTAAGTTACTCACAAAACTTTTTGGATGATCGACCTAGCTATGACTTTGTGCCTCACCAGCGCCTCCAGCTTCTCCGCAAGACGTGTGAGTAGTGCGTTGGGCACTCTGCGGGGCGGTCTCACCACAGGCTCCACTCCTGGTCGAATGCGTAGCTCCAATTCCTTTTTAAATTCTCCAACACCCTGGAATAGTTCAATGTTGTTATTAATTATTTGTTCTTTTTTACTATTGGCACTAACAGTTATATCATTAATTTTTCTCTTATTTATCTCCTCTATGTTTATTAGTTCTAGTTGGACCATGGACGGCAGACCCAAAATGGGACGAGCATTTATATTAATAATTAAAAAGTCAGTCTCAAAAAATTTTTCTTCATTTTTAGAATATAGTTTTAGTGTGACTTTGCCTAATGGTGTTAACTTGGCACCTCCATACACTTCAAGTAACACTCTTGTCTCAGACATTTTAATATTAGCCTCATCATCGACAATTTTCTTAAGAGTATTTAAGCTCATCACATTTATTTGAGCCCCTGTATCACATTTGAAGTAAACTCTCTTATTTTCTACCCTAAATGATTCAGACCACTCAATTGTATCAAGATTGATAGAGTAAACTTTATATACTAGTCACAAATTCTGAACATCATTGCAGGCATCGTCACCTTCATCCTGAGTTACATAATGTACCCTACGATTAGCAACGGTACACCCCACACTAAAGTGATTAGGTTTGCTACATTTATTGCAAATTTTGCCAAAGGCAGGGCACTGCCGTGGCCCATGTTCTGTATTACATTTTCTACATTTGTAAAACATCTTGCTATAGTTAGCATTATTGCCATTTTTAAAATTTTCAGAGGGTGACAAGACCTTACTATTATTATTGCTATGCCTATTGAAATACTTAGCTTTGTTGTACTGTTGTTCATGGACTGCTGGCCTGCCGGGTTGGACCGCATGCACCTCCAGGTTGTTGAGACTCTTGACAAAGCCCTTCGACAGCTCGGTAGACCGACATATGTTGACCGCCTTGTCCAGTGTTAGGTCCTTGACTTCTAAAAGCTTCTGTTGCACCCTCTGGTCCTGCACTCCGATAACAATCTTGTCCCTCAGCATTCTGTCCTTACTTTCCCCAAAGTTGCAATTATCCGCGAGCTTCCTGATCGCCGAGTAGAACGCGTCGAACGATTCGCCTTCTTGTTGATTCCTTTTATTCATATTGTAGCTGTTGATAACCTCATTCTGTTTCGGTTTGAAATAGTCGTCAAAAATTTGAATTACTTCGGTCAGTTTATCTTTATTTTCGTCTCTTAGCACGTTGAAGTATAAGTCCTGGGCCTGTTGGCCTATGCAATTAATTAAAATAGCAGCTTTTCGGGCTTCCGACAATCTTTCAAAGCCCGCTGCCAGTATAAAGTTTTTGAAAGAAAGCTTGAATTTTTGCCATTGCGGCCAGCAATTATCAATATCGTCCAAATTTAGACTCGCCGGCATTTTATACTCAACCGCAATGTTGTCGACTCTTAGTTGTCCAAGCTCTTCTTTCACTTCTTTGTCTTCTTCGCCCATGATGTCTGGCCGGCCGGCAAAACGTGGTTTCCTTAATCGTGTTTAATCTTCGTCAGGTATCTTCCGTTACGGCTGCGCCATGTAGTGATCTTGATTAAAACACTTAATGATAGAAAACTTGTGTTTATTTTAGTATTATGTAACTTAATAAATATTAATACAATTTTGTGTTTAGTGCAACATCCATGCGTCGCCGTGGCTAGCAAGCAAGAGAGCTGTCAAAAGTGACAGCCACAGATATGACATTTAAAGAGTGCGTTCATAAACGTCACTCTGCTACATCCAGTTTTTGGAAATTTGGTAAATGCGGAAATTGCTAAAAAAGGCTTGTGTGGTTTGAATGTGATTCGTCAGTTTTGCGTTTTCTAGGCATGTCGCGAAGGTCTACAGCTCCCAGAGCCCCTAGTAATACAAGCAATTGATGTAAGAAAACCAAGATCTTCATTTTACCTTTCTTTTAAAAAATATAGTTTGAAATATACGGTAGACTCCGGTTACAACGACGCTCAAGGGACCGCTGATATTACGTCGTACTAACCGGATGTCGTACAAAACGAATTTCATTTCTTTTAATTAAAAGTAATATCTACATCTCTATTATGTACTAAAACATTTCAATCAATAGGTTTATTTACAGGGTATTATTATCATAGTATTAATACCTTATTTTATTGTGACTTGTTTAGTTAGAAAAGTCCTTTTTAGTATGCGTGCTTGCTCATCATTTGTAAGTAAAGCTAGTTTATACGCAATCGAAATATACAAATTGGGTTCTATTTAGCTTATAAGATTAGACCCGAGGCGAACAAATTGTTAAAATTTTAAAAGCAATACTTCAAAAAGTTACATAGCCACAATGTAATTTTGCTACTTGTTGTAGGCAAGACAGGGGGCCGTGCTCGGGTGGAAGTAGCTTTGTTTCCTCAATTTACTAGTAAAATTAAAAGTGTGTGTGTGGATTGAGTGAGCACCTTCCGAAAATAAAAAATAATATGCTGATCATTTAGTAAAAGTTCTAAAACAATTGTAAAACGAATCTCTGAATTTGTAAAAAGATAAATCAAAAGATACAGCCATTAACATGTGCTCACTCAGTTCTCACAAACTACCAACGAAAACAGTGAATATATTCATTTAACATATAATATTTATATACTAACATTTAGTAAAAAATAGCCCAACCTACCTCTATAAATATTAGATCACCTAGTGACGTATTTAATTTTTTACAAATAGTTTCTTATGCTCACTCAATCCTCACACTTTTGAAAAGCCGAATTTTGATGAAAAACATAAGATTTAGACCGCTATTATATGTGTATAGTTTAGTAAAAGTGAAATGGGAATTTGTAAAATACAAAACGAACCACTAACGTGTCAGGTTTTTTTATAATAAATTTTTGTAAGTGCTCACTCAGTCCACACGTTTTGAGAAAGTTAAAAATGTAAATATCTTACGATTTGTAGCACCTAAGACACTCGAAAGTACTTCAACATTTAGTAAAAATTTTTACTAAATATCCACCATCTAATATTTTATATTCGTTGTCTGGTTTTAAAGATATTCAGACATAACTTTTCTCATAGAAATGTATCAAGTAGGGTGACCACACTATGTCGGCTCCTGATTTTCCCCACCTTCCCATTGTCATATTGAGATTGGGGAGTTTCGTTCAATTTTGATAATAGTTTATATTAAACTAATACCATATTAATTCTCCATCTGCAAACTGTTTTTAGGTTATGTTCTTGGCCTAGTGATGATGTGTATTGTGTAATTTTTATCGACGTCAGGATAATAACCATATCGACATTCATGCATTAAAAAGGACATGAATGATAATTGGTAAGAAACAAAGAATATAATACTTCACTAGTAAGAAACCAGAAATCAGGAGCCGACATAGTGTGGTCACCCTACATGATACATTTGTATGAGAAAAGTTATGTCTGAATATCTTTAAAACCAGACAACGAATATAAAATATTAGATGGTGGATATTTAGTAAAATTTTTTACTAAATGTTGAAGTACTTTCGAGTGTCTTAGGTGCAACAAATCGTAAGATATTTACATTTTTAACTTTCTCAAAACGTGTGGACTGAGTGAGCACTTACAAAAATTTATTATAAAAAAACCTGACACGTTAGTGGTTCGTTTTGTATTTTACAAATTCCCATTTCACTTTTACTAAACTATACACATATAATAGCGGTCTAAAGCTTATGTTTTTCATCAAAATTCGGCTTTTCAAAAGTGTGAGGATTGAGTGAGCATAAGAAACTATTTGTAAAAAATTAAATACGTCACTAGGTGATCTAATATTTATAGAGGTAGGTTGGCCTATTTTTTACTAAATGTTAGTATATAAATATTATACGTTAAATGAATATATTCACTGTTTTCGTTGGTAGTTTGTGAGAACTGAGTGAGCACATGTTAATGGCTGTATCTTTTGATTTATCTTTTTACAAATTCAGAGATTCGTTTTACAATTGTTTTGAAACTTTTACTAAATGATCAGCATATTTTTTTTTATTTTCGGAAGGTGCTCACTCAATCCACACACACACAAATTAAAAACGTTGTCGCTCGTCGTTGTAACCGGATTTGACGGACGGATTCTGTGTAAAATGTGTCGTAAAAAGCGGCTGGTCGTTAAAATCGGAGTCGTAATAAACATATGTACTTTCATACTATCACATACGAAAACCAAATAAATACCTGTGCTTATGTCGTTGTAAGAGGTTGGACGTTAGGTCTATGCGGAGTCGTAATATACTAACCGGACTCTACTGTATTGTATAAAATGTATAATTGAGACTCGGGACTAATTTTTAAAATAAAATCATTACAGATAATAATGTTGTCAATGAAAAGTAATGAATAAATCTTTATTATTACAAAACATTAAATAATTACGTATTTTTGAACCTTTTAATGCCTAATTTTCCAAATTTTGAGAAATAAATACAGTTTCGGTTATTAACCGGTTACAGACTATAAAAACCGGTTTTTAACAGAGGCCAAAAAGTCTCGGTTAACCGGTTTTTCGGTTAACCGGTTAACCGGTTTGCACACCCTAATTATAATCTAATGTAAGTCTATGTTGATTGGTCTTCGCGTAGTATCTGAGGTGCCAGTGAGTTGAGGTGGTGTCCAGCCAGAAGTTGAATTTCTGAAATGTTGCATTTGCAAAAAAAAAAGTATTTGCAGCATGTTGTGTTAAATAGACGAATTTGCATACCTAAAGATGAATTTTCTTAAATTTCAATTGGCATGAAGTGGAATTTGCAGCTTGTTGAATTTGCAAAAAAAACTTAATTTTTCCCACTTCGTTACCATTTTTCAAACACTTTGTGCTGCGGTTACAAAGTGAAAAGTATGCGAAATAATAGAAAATTTCGGGACCATTTTTTTATTTCTTGTTTTTTGCCCCAGATCGAAAGGGCTCGTGATTCTGAGTAGGAAAACCATAAATTTTACCTACCTTAGAAAAAATATTTTTGGTGATTATTCTCGCGAAAATGCCAAATGTTAATAATGTACCTACTATTTCAGTTCTTACATGTATGGTGTTTTTCAGAACAAGTTCGCATACCAGGCTATTTCTGTCAGGTCGAAATTTCAAAGGGTCATATGTAGGGTAGGCACTGAAAAACATCGTACGATACACGTGCGAAGAGGAAATCCTAAACAAGCTGTCAAAAATTCGACACGAGTTTCTGCACTTGTATCGTAATGTAGGTACTATATACCATTCAGAAATAAAACATAAGGGACAACTGTTCGAGAAACATGAACATTTTGAATTAAAATTTTATTAAGTCTGATAAAAATATGTAAAGTAAATAAATGAGTTGGCCGTGGCGTCAGTAGCTACTCAGTTGCTTTTGGCAACTCTAGTTACTAGCTGTCACCTTTAATTTGACAATAGAGTCCATTGATCATTTTAGAACAATTGAGTGAGACTCATTTTCATATTAATTCCGTATCAGCAAAAAGTTCAGAAAATTAATTTTGACAGTTATTAAAATGAAGTGTTTTTTTCTTGCAAAATCTGTAAATTACGCCAATTTTCATTAATTTCAAATCTAGAGGTTTCCTTAGACCGTTTCCGTATAGCATCACCTGTATTCGCATAGTGGCATAGCAAGATCTGGTAGCTGCTGCGCCACGGGTATGAAAAATAGAACTAAAAAATGGTGAAGAGGCCGGCTGTGCAATTCCCATTAAGTTTGTACAGTTGGATCACGTCTCCGATTTGGATAAAAATTGGTAGGCTGATAGAGTCCATGATGCTGAGCAAGAACCTTCCTTTGTTGTTACCAGATTTCTATGCATTTTCGGTAACAAAAAAGGAAAGTTTCATACAATCAATCTAGGACATTTTGGGAAACCTAGTGAATCTTGCTCAGCATCATGGACTATCAGCCTACCAATTTTTATCCAAATCAGAGACGTGATCCAAATGTACAAACTAAACGGGAATTGCGGGGCTAGTGACTCGCTGTAGGTACGTAGTGCGTTTTCACATTATCCAATCTGACATCGGATATATGTAGGAAAGAAGTACAAGGAAAAATTTAAAGATGACGGCGTAAATATATGGGATATCGGTCCTACATGTGATATCGGATAGGATAATGTGAAAACGCACTTACCTACATCACGGGGCTAGCAGTGTTGCAGAACGTATGGTATATTCCAAAGGGTAAGTAAAGTAAGTATTGCAAAACAATAAAAAAAATACAACGCGATTTAGATACCTAGGTAGCAAGGAAATGTTATTTGTAAGAGGGGTTAAATAAACTACTTAAACCTATACCCAAGAATAATTCGTTAATATAGATATTATAGCTGTCTCTATAAATCTCCTAAGGCGCATAATATGGAGTGTAGAAAAAACTCCATAAGCTATAGTAACGTATAGTAGCTTTGATATAAACATTAAGAACCATTCGTTTTGTTATTTGACATTGGGCGAATGAATTGAATACAATATTAGTTACAACGCCATCTGTGAAGCGTGAAATTGTCAATGTCATTTTGCCGAAATATTTTTCTTTGGCTGACTGCCGATAGTTGTAGTTTACATTTATGAAGCTAGATGGAGCTTTAGCTGGGCTATTGCTCCGCGGAACGCATTTCGGCGCTTCTATGTGTGCGTGCTTGCGGGGGCTGAGGTAATTGACAAGCGTGGCCTATGAGCTGTCAGTCGCTCCTTTAGTAGCCCCTTAAATTTCGTACTTAGATTTCGCGTATATTTCGGAAACGATAAGAGATAGAGCAAAATGGACTTCTGATTTTGGTTGTCGATGGCACAATTTTTTTGTTTTCGTATATATACACCTTTTTTTGGACCTATGTGGGCAATATTATGGTCAGTGAAGTTCTAAACGGTCTTAAGCGCCTCTTTTTTAGTAGGAACTTAAGTCATTTTGGAAAATGTTTTTTTTTTTTTAACAATTTCTATAACAAACGAAACCGAAATTAATTTCTTTATACCTGTCCAACGCGATTACAACATTTTAAGACGTTTAGTAACTACTTGCAGCGGCAGTGAGTGAAATTCGTAATCTGAATTTTTTCTCTTAAGTCCGACTTACGCTTGACTGTAGATTTCTAATAGGTTTTCCTGTAATCTACAGGTAGAGGGCTATCTTGTGTATTTTTTTTAAAATTTTACGCTAAGTAATTTCGGAGATAAGGGGGGGGGGAATGGTCATTTTTTGCGTATTTTCTTAAATTACTTCTAAATTACCAAAATAAAAAAAATATACTTCAAATGCTTATAAAATGCTCTTTCATTTGATATGTAACACAATATAGTTTTAATAACTTTGATTTTTAATTTTCAATGTTACCCCCCAAAAGTGGCCCCTGTGATTAAATTTCATTTAATTAAATTACATGTCCGTCTTTGGGCCACAGGTTTACATATGTGTGCCAAATTTCAAGTAAATCGGTCCAGTACTTTCGGAGAAATCGGCTGTGACAGAGGGACAGACAGACACGCGAGTGATCCTATAAGGGTTCCGTTTTTCCTCTTTGAGGTACGGAACCCTAAAAAATGACATTTTCATTTTATATTTTAGTTTTAGACTTTGAAGGACATGTCGAGTGATTCTGAAACCCGCTCACTTTGCTTTTTAAGTGATTCTGACCTCGACAATCCATTTTCTGGAATGTCCATATGCCTCGAATGTCCAATTCTTGGTATGCCTATATGCCTCGAATGTCCGATTCCTAGAATGTCCATATGATGCCTCTTATATTTATTGGCACCAGAGTTTTCAGTAGTTACCAGGAAAATTCTTATTAATATCAAATATTTGTATGAAATGGTGATTTCGCGCGGTTCTTCCCTTTTCGTCGTAAGTAATACCAACTCGTTATTCTAGAGGTAGGTCTGTGGGTCGAAGTCTAATATTGGGGCGACATCTGTGACTTGTGTGAGCTATCATTTATATACATGAGAAAGGTTATATCATATGACAATATTGCCGCCCACCCTGTATTACTTTATAACTTCGAGTAAATATTAATAAACGTCGCAATCGAGGTGTTTGTGCTGAAACCGTTATTAATATAGGAGATATGTTAGTCACATGTGTGGCAGTGAATTTACTTTTTCTGGACAACAACTGTAGACAAGATATTTTTGTGTGCGTAACTTAATTTTTTATCTGAGATTCGTGATCTCCTAAGTGGAAACACATGACGCCGGATGCCAGATTTTCAGGCCTTTCGGTCCCTTGCGACTTATCCATACCAATATTATAATTGGGAAAGTGTGTGTGTCTTTTTGTTTGCCCGCTTTTCACGGCTAAACGGAGTGACGAATTGACGTGATTTTTTAAGTGGAGGTGGTTGAAGGGATGGAGAGTAGGGATTGCAATTGCTGGATCCAGCATCCAGCAATCCAGCTGGATCCAGCGCATTTTTTGGTCTGCTGGATCCAGCAGCCAGCGCTGGATCCAGCGCTGCGGATCCGCAGATAAAAAAATCTGCAATAAAATTCGTAATTAACTTCAATAAACTTATTTTACGTCATGTTTAAAACGGTTCCGCGTTCCCGCGCGTAGCCCGTGGCCGCTTAGCACAAAATAATTCTATTTCGCTACAATTGTGTGTTTTTTTTTTCAAAAACATAAGTAGTTTTTACGTTCGTACGATTAATTAACATTACTTTACCTTTTTCCCAACGTTGTACAAAGCGCGAAAACTTAAAATGTTGTATTATAACTACTGAAGATCTCAAAATGTATTTATAGTATTTAATTATTCACTGTTACCGCAAAGTATCTTTTAAGTTTCAACTTATGTTTAGATCAGAATATTGACTGATGTTTGTCTACGTATAATATACCTACTTAGAGGTTTATTTTTTCATAAATATTAAGTAAGTTAAACTACACCGTGTCCAAACGTGTACCGCAAAGTGTCCGGACGGACGGACGGACAGGTATGGCGAAACTATAAGGGTTCCTAGTTGACTAATACCGAACCCTAAAAACTATAAAAACGAAATCAAAAACATTTATTCAGCAAGTAGGCCACAGGGGCACTTTTACATGTGTTACAATAAATAATATGGATCAACAAAGCTACTCTAATTAATAAGAGATGTATAGGGTCTTTAAATGTCAAATTATATCTATGATGAAAAAAATACAAACTGATACAAAAAAAAAAACTAAAATAACTTTAGATTTGTAAAAGACTCTTGATGTCATAACTAAAGATAAAAAAAATACTTAATCTATTTTTTTTTCTTAGAGATGTATATGGTCTCCAAGAGTCAGAAAGAAAATAAACAAACAAAGACTGATAAAATTTAAATAACCAACAATCCCAAGCAATAAATTAAACTTTTCAATTTACATACTTAGCAGTTTAATTCATAAATTATTTACAGAAATAAAACATTGAAAGAAATAAAAATGTAAATAAAGAATTAATATAGAATTATTTGATGTGGTATGCGTGTAAATAGCATGTGTAGTTAGAAGAATATCTTGGTGGTTCCGCTGGGAGGAAGCTCTGTAGCAGAACCACTTTGAAATCAGATTTACACAAAAACTAGGCATATAGAATTTTCCAAATGGTCCTAGAATTTTATAGACATCTTATAGATATTTTCTGATATGTTAATGTTTACGAAAGACGATGTGGTTCTGCCGGGGAGCATGACGTAAATTGCATGGAGAAATTATGAATGAATTCATTGATACATTCGCGATGCACTTTTGCAGCTGATAGTACCTACTCGTAACCCACCTCGGACACTGGCGATCAAATATATGAAAGAGGCGCGTTCCTAGCACAGTCTAAGCTCGTGTAGGTGAGCGCGTACTATGCTTGTATGAGTGAAATATGACAAGTAGTCTGTTCGCGTTTTTGCAGGCGGTAACTGTGAGGTAACCGGGCGGAACTTTCAGCGGGGAGCGGGAGAGGCCATACTGTACGATAGCACTCTTTATTATACTGTGACCTAACTATGGAGCGCCATCCCCCTTCATCTCAACATGTCAAATCATTACGTGATTTCGACGGTGAAGTACCATGAACTCCCAACTACTTAGGTTTTCGTAGTTAGGAGATCATGGCACTTCGCCATCGATTTAATAGAACCTAGTCTAGTAGGTACTTACATACGTACTTAGAAGGGTCCTTGTCAAGACATGCCTGAATAGGCCTAAGGACAGGGCAACTCTCATTGATAATTGAATGCCATTTGCGATATCGGCACTTGATCGACTGGTTTGATTCGTTGCAACCACTCAGTGTGCAATCCAGTGTTACTTAGCCTTTCAAAGTATTTTACATGTGGCGATGGCGCTAGCAATCCATACTAATATTATAAATGGGAAAAAGTGCGTGTCTGTTTTTTTTTATGAAATAGGCAGCAAACGAGCAGACGAGCCGCCTGATGTAAAGCAGTCATCGCCGCCCATGGACATAAGCAACATCAGGGGAGTCACCTAAGCGTTGCCTACCTTTAAGAACCCTAATTACCTGCTTCTTGAAAAACCCCATGTCATAGCGCAAGGGGAACACCTCAGAAGGTAGCTCATTCCACAACTTGCATGTTCTGGGCAAAAACGAGCGAGAGGCCCGTTTGTTCTTGGTTGTTTGATTGGTTGTTTGTCCGTATTTCACGGCAAAACTGAGCGACGAATTGACGTGATTTTTTAAGTGAAGATAGTTGGAGATAGTATATTCGTCTCTTCCAGTACGGAACTTCTCCCGGTCCTGAGCTAGTCTCATCCAGTTGTGTCCCGCAATTTTCGGATGTCGTCGACTTAATCGATGTTGTCAGCCGACCTTTTTAATGAGTATTGAGCTTTGTATTAAGTATCAAAACCTCTTAACAAATACTTGACTCAGAATCCGCTTCCTAGGCATACGCGGGGGAGAAATTAAAACTCCATTTAGAGTAATTTAACCAGTAAATAGGACTTAAAATATGATATTGGATACATTTAGACAAACAATGAATTCAGTTCATCGATCTTACTTTAATGTACGTACATTTGTAGCCGTAATGATGATCGGTAATATCCATTTACCAGCTATTGTATAATAAAGTAGAACTGAGGTATAATTATTACGCTTTATACATATGTATATATTCGGATATATATTCGTACTTATAAATGGGAAAGTGTGTGTCTGTTTGTTGGTCCGTCTTTCACGGCAAAACGGCGTGACGAATTGACGTGATTTTTTTAAGTAGAGTTAAGTAGTCGCAGGTATGGAGAGTGACATAGGCTTCTCTTTCTATCCCCCCATTTGCCTAAAATAGGGGGTGTACGTTTGTGTGGATAATTCCACAATTATCGAATTTAAAGCGAGCCAATCCGCAGGCAAAAGGAATACCTACAAACATATCTACAACATACAATTACGCCTGTTACCCATAAAGGGGTAGGCAGAGCACATAAAACTACTAAAGCTTCAGTGCCACTCTTGGCAAATAATGAAAGAAAACGTAGGTAACCGACATTGCAGTGACAGGTTGCCAGCCTCCCGCCTACGCCACAGATTGAACCCATACCCAGCAGTCGACTTCTACCTTCTACGACACCCACAAAATCAAAAGCTAGTAGGTAAGTATACATTATACAGATACACCCTGTTTTCATTGAATTCCGTTAACTTTAAGGTAAGATTCTTTAGTTCAAATACAATCAATTTTTCAAACAAACTAGCCACTTACGGTTATAGAATTAGTAAAAAGATAATAATTACTGAACACGTGTGTGGCATCCCTTGTTTTTATTATCCCTTACCAATCCCTAATGTTATTTTTTTGACATGTGCCGTCAAACACTTGACAATGACTTTAATTTCATGATTCATTTCATATCCAAACCATACAAACCATCATCCAAATTCACAGCGCAGGCTTCGTCAAACGCGTAGGTACAAAATAGCATCCGCAACAAACTTCGTCCAAACTACATCACTAATAATCCACCACATGCTTCGTCAAAAGTACATGTACATGATAAAATCCGCAATTTAACAAGCTTTGTCCAAAACCCTAGCAATACCTACACGCTCCCATTAATCCCCAAGACGAAATGATGATGACGAGATGTCATGATAATGATAACCTAACTGCGTGTCGAATCACTACATAGTATAAAACAAAGTCGCTTTCTCTGTCCCTATGTCCCTATGTATGCTTAAATCTTTAAAACTACGCAACGGATTTTATAAAATAAAAAAAATAAAAAATAAAAATAAAATGTGTTTATTTCAGGCAGGGCCCATATAATATATATGTCGGAGCCGGTAGCTCTACGAAAGCATCAGGGGCCTGGCACCAGCTCCATGGTGGGCGGAAACGGTGGGCATATCACACACACAAGTCCAGTAAATGTTTATGCAATAAATTATGTAACGAATATTACTAAATCACAACGACAGTTAATTAAGTTCCAAATCACAAAGAAATCACACCAAGTCAATCAAAGCTTTAACATCACTAAGTTATCAGAAACGGAAACGAATCCGTGGGTCAAGTGGTACAAGTCGGTACTTAAAGCGCACACGTAATCTCACGGCACGGTTCTGGGATAGCGCGCGGTCGCGCGTCTATATTCAACCATGTCCCAAATCTTAATGCCCTCTTGGCTCCTCAAGGAATGCTTATAATAAACAACTAATTTCATTACGTACCACATCGGACCCACGGCTACGTTCGGCGGTGTTTATAATATCCGCCCCGTCTCAAAGAACAAAGATATCACTGTGACAATTCCGCTAATGCTGTTAATGTAAACATTGGACCAGGAATGTGGCCCACCTTCACGGGCCTCAGCCACTATAGGGTTACAGGTGCCTTGCGCCGACACGGCGATCCTGACTGTCACACGTCCCAGTGTGCCCAATAAAATCGCAGGCTTTCAAAAGAAGTACAATTTTAATCACTCAATCTGCTCGGCTATCCTGCCATCAAGTCACAACTATGACAGAAAGTTAAGTTCCCAAAATCCATGCCACAACTTATAATCAAGTTGTCAATAGTATCAAAACCAATATTCACATAAAACACAGATCAGAAACAGCCCAAAATCGAATTTCACAAATTCGACCCAAATCAATTGTCTCAACATCAGTTCATCACGCATATGTGATATTAATGGCCACACGCCAAAACAAACCATAAAGCAACCGTAATCCTCCTGCTTGTCACTACCACCGCGCAGTCTCCGTACCAGCTACACTGGGTTAGGAATATGACCTACGGCTACGGCCAGCAACCAAGGCAGTAGATAACGTTGCAAAACACAATGCCAACCATGTGACATCAAAACTCAGAAACTCGGCATCCATGTGTATCGTCACACCTCGCCGACACGGGCTGATCCTGACTGTTCACTAATTTCATCAACAGATGATCATTAACCATATTTCATGAGAACGTAACAATCTGACATCGTAGCGCCACATCGCACGCACCTATTAGTGCATATTTTGTTGTTATCAATGCACAAAAATCAATTTGTGTCGAAGAATCGAAGAAATCAACAAGAAGTATCAATTTGTATCGAAGGAAATTAATAAGGTATCTTAAATTGACTTTAAAACTTCAAATAGACTTAAGTTGATTTCCTTTGTGATTTCGTAAATGCATTCAATATCAATTCACAGCGTAGATTTCCTCACAATTGCTATACTCACAAATAACTATCTACGCTTCTTCATAATTTGTTTTTACACTGCTGCTTAAATAGCCTTCATACTGCTGTTCAGTGCTATTCATCCACACAATTTTTTATATTTTTTTTTAACATTTAGCATGACTAGGTTATCATAATCACCAAATGAATGTCACGATGGTCAGTAGTATTCTTCAATATGCTATAAACAATTCACTGGGATTATAATTCTACAACAATAACCTTAATTACTGTATTAAAAGAGCTCAACATCATACCCCATTTCTCTTCATTGCTTCCTTGCTCTTCATTGCTATCTTGAATAGAATTCTTAATTTTGAGCATTATGCGCTCAAGCATACTATGCCAGTGCTATATTATACCATATATACGGGGAAAATTTGTCTTCGTGACTCAATTTAAGTTTATTTGCTAGCCATCGGCCATAAACTAATATTGTGATAGTAAAGCTTCTACAGTCTCACATGACCAATATTCAAGTAATACCTAAGTAGTAGGTAATAACGTTCTTTTTTTTTATTGTCATTTTGTGCATCATTGGTTAATTCGCATATGACGACGAAACATATCCGGAGTAAATCTTCTTCAATTTCAATTTAAATATACCTACAGCTTCCAATTAATAATACATTATCATGGTTTATTCAGGAAACGGCAAAATCTTATTATGTCCAAGAATCATGTTTAGGTAGGTACTTTATTGCTTCAGCCAAAATGTGAAGTAATCGAATGTGCTTTATCAAAAAAAAATAACTAAATGAACTGAAATGAAATGGTCAACACTGTCAACAGTGTATCTAATTCATTTTTGATAAGAAACATAAGATTTCGAAGTATATTTAGAAGATATGTACTGTACAAGTACAGTACTGTAACTTATTTTTTTTTTTTTTTTTTTTTTAGATTATGAATGTTCAGTTCAGGGTCTCCTAATTAATTGTTAAAAATCTCTGGCTCTTGTATTTTGCTTCAACAGAAATACTAACAGGACCCATTCGTGTACCGTTTCTATAAACAATAACATAAGTGCTCGATTATACTTTACTTGTACAGAAGCCTCATCAGCTACGAACTCTTACAACAACAACAACATTTGTAACTCGTGATAGTCGTGATGTAAAATGTCGGCATTGTAAGAAAAGCTGTAAATAACTGGCTTTTCTTCTTTCATCATATTTTCTTCCTGTGGTTGTGGTCTAAAACGACGTATTTTGTTGCTTTTACAAAAACAACCATCACACTATAAAGTTACTGATCCAACCAGTACAGTAGCAATATTCTCCAGCAACATAAATGTCTAAAGGACAAGGGCTTGCTAAACCCAACAGACGTTATTTGATGACGCCATTAGAATAAATAGCTCTTTGTTCGTTAACAGATAGGTACATTATAATTTTGTCATTTTTTTTTCAACTCTCCAGAAACGCATCACTGTACCTTAATATTGTTGTTTCAAGTTTATTGTCTTCTTTAACAGAACTGACAGTGAAATCAAAAGCTTAAAGACTTGCAATAACTTTTAGGTAAACCAGGACATGTTATTAGTTTCGTAAACCTTGTTTAAAGTTTCTAAACTTTAAATTATTTATTTAGCAATTAAATAGGCCACAAGGGGCACTTTACACGTCATACGTCAAAACTGACCACGTCTATAATTCATCAAACATCAACCAGTTCATTCAAATTAGGTCTCATTTCGCCAAAAATTGTTTCACTTTTCCCAACATATAATTTGTTCAGCCAACTCTGGTCTACCAGTTATTAAGGCAATAAACCAATCCAACGGATATCTTAAAAACGACGCATTAACCCAACAAAATGATTAAAGATGCATTGACAAACTATTCATTCTCAAAATCATATTCAGTTTTAATCAAAATTCAAATGCGTATACCTACTACGCTAACGCTCTGCATTCTCTGCTCAATGGTTGTACCTATTTACTCGCAATCTACCCAAGATTGCCACTTTTTTTTTAAATGTTACTTGAGATTATCACGCTTGCCATCACACTACAGGCTGGCCGACTCGGTCGCCATCTCATACAGACTGGACAACTCTGTCGCCACCTGAGCCGAGACTAGCCAAGCGACTCTCTCACATATACGACTCACCAACCGGAGTCAAACACAATTAACACAACCAAATCTGGCAACAACGACACCACAAATGCCAATGCCAACACATATCATAAAGAATGCAAGCCTTCTATTTTATGTGGACTATATAATGTCCCTTTCTCTAAAAATTATCGAAACAAAGTTTGTCATTGTCTCCTTAATAAATGAAATAGTTCTTAAATCAAACCTCAGTTGATCCTGTTTCATGGTTTTAATAATTGCCACATCTTTATAAATCAAAAGATAAGAATCCATTTCTTTTCATTGAGCATTTAGCAAATTGCATGAAACTAACCATAACCAAAATGATCTATCGATGATTCATGAATATCTTGATACTACTTAATTTTTTTTTTTTTTTTAATGAAAATGTTATCAAAGAAGTTCAACTAAATATGTCACGTCACTTGATGACCCGATAATCAAATCAAACAAATTCTCATCACGACAGCACAGTGGGTGCTTCACTGAACATCAGGTACTATCATGTGGTAATGTCTTTTCCACCGAGATGTAGATAACACATTAGACTGCATCATTTTCGCTGTTAATTTATAACCATACAAAAGCTTGATACCTTTAATCAAGTATTCAACGAAAGCAATTATGATTTGGCTCAAGATTTCGCTATCCAGATTACTTGACAAAAAAAAACACATTTTCTTAATAGTGGTTTCTCACCGGCTAGGCTCTTCTAATTACAACACTAAACAATGTGTAGTTCAAATACAGTAAACTTTAATTACCTCTTATAGTAATTAATACTCAGCATCTCTCTCAGAAATCTTCAAAAAAAAACTTCTCAAAATCAGGTCAACAAAATATCGTTGAAACCATTTAAATGACATGGTCAAGGTTCTGATAAAACATACATTAATCTCTATGGTATCTAAAACAAAAACAAATGAATAATCCGTTCATGTAATAAAATCTCAGTCATAAAACATTATTCCGTAGGTTCGTCGCATAATGTAATCGACATCAAATAATTACGTTCGATGCTATATCGACTTTCTGTTAACATAAGAGTTAACACTTCATATCATATTATCAAAAACATTGAAACTCAACAAAACAACACACAAAAGTGTATAAAGGCTTAATGTCTATTACTTATCTTGTCATCCCAATAGATAAACGATTGCTGTGCAGTCTGGATAAATTCGTACTGCACCACAGTGTCCGCAGTCAAAGTTGCTGCACTCTGCAACCATCGCGCGACTAAATATCGCAGCACTTATTCCGCTTCCGGGAAGTAATCAAACCAATTGCAGGTGTAATATTTCCAACATATAACATTTCAACAGGTATTTTTCTTATTTTAGAGAATTCCCATCTTAATAGGTTGCATCTTCCATACGGTAGATCCTCAAATGACGAACAAAACAACCTCCAATCGATTTTCAATCAAATTCCAATACATTGTTGATTTCGGAATTTCCACAACTTTCCAGAATTTTCCTCTTTTACGATCCCACTTCTGATGTCGGAGCCGGTAGCTCTACGAAAGCATCAGGGGCCTGGCACCAGCTCCATGGTGGGCGGAAACGGTGGGCATATCACACACACAAGTCCAGTAAATGTTTATGCAATAAATTATGTAACGAATATTACTAAATCACAACGACAGTTAATTAAGTTCCAAATCACAAAGAAATCACACCAAGTCAATCAAAGCTTTAACATCACTAAGTTATCAGAAACGGAAACGAATCCGTGGGTCAAGTGGTACAAGTCGGTACTTAAAGCGCACACGTAATCTCACGGCACGGTTCTGGGATAGCGCGCGGTCGCGCGTCTATATTCAACCATGTCCCAAATCTTAATGCCCTCTTGGCTCCTCAAGGAATGCTTATAATAAACAACTAATTTCATTACGTACCACATCGGACCCACGGCTACGTTCGGCGGTGTTTATAATATCCGCCCCGTCTCAAAGAACAAAGATATCACTGTGACAATTCCGCTAATGCTGTTAATGTAAACATTGGACCAGGAATGTGGCCCACCTTCACGGGCCTCAGCCACTATAGGGTTACAGGTGCCTTGCGCCGACATATATATAGTATTCAAACTCCCCCTTTATTTGGCTTTTGTAGATTACAGTAAAGCTTTCGACAGTTTAACCCATACATCCATATTTACCGCACTACAAGACCAGTGGCCCGTTTCTCGAAAGGTACAAGCCTTGTATTACAAGTGTGTTTCCATGACAACCCATACGATTTGACAGTTCGCGCACTTGTAATACAAGGCTTGTACTTTTCGAGAAATGGGCCCCAGGACACAGATTCCACTTACGTTGACCTTATCCGCAATATCTATACCTCCATCAGCACCACCAGTATAAAACTGCAGTCTCCCGGACCCTCCTTAGTATAGTGCAACAACAAAAACAGAAGTGGATGGGCGAGAAATAGGATATGTCCATGAGTATATACAAGGTGCTCGCGAGGAACCCATATAACTTTAACGGCATATTCTTGGTCACATTTTAAGACTAAAATGTCATATAAACTTTTCTAGATTTCGTCTAGTTTCAGAGTTATTGCCAATTAAAAAAAAATAATTCCGTATTGTTACTCAGAAAAGGTCTTCTTAACGGCGCTGATGCGCAGTTGTGGAGCATAGTCTCACAGTAGTCATTGATAGATGTCAAAATATGACAAGAAAAACTTCCAAAAAATTTGGTTTTTAGAAAAATAAATTAAGGAACTCATTTTAATTCCCAACTTCATGGATAAAAATTACTTTATATGTGAAAATACGTCCAAAAAAGTAAAAAAAAAAAAAAAAAAAAAAAAGTATACCTGCCGGCGTATCATGCTTCCAATTTTATCACTTGTCCACGTGGATAAGACAACTGTCACTCTCACACTTACATAATTGCCAAAGCGTGACGGATGCTTTATCCACGTGGATAAATGATAAAATTGGAATCATAATACGTCGGCTGGGCCAAATAGTTTCCTTCCAGGAACGGCAAGATAAAGAAGTCGCGAGACGGACCGAAAATGCCTGGAGGAGCTTTTGGTCCATGAAGCAGCACATGAAGGGAACCTTCCAATATCGTTAAAAAGAAAACTCATGGACATGTGCATTCTCCCCATCCTTTCCTACAGAGCACAGACTTGGTCTTTGACAAAAGCTCAAAAATCCAAACTCAAGGTTTGTCAGCGGGCCATGGAGCGTAGTATTTTGAGCGTGAAATTAACCGATCGCATTTTCGCATTAGAAATACAATACTGCGCTCTAGAACGGGAATAACGGACGTAGCTGCAACTGCCGCCAAGCTTAAATGGGACTGGGCGGGACACGTCTGCCAGATGCCGGATGCCCTGTGGGCCAAGATAGCCACAGGTTGGGTACCGCAAATTGTAAGGCGTCGCGGTAGACCTCGCCAGAGATGGCATGACGAGCTTGACGCCTTTGACGAGGACTGGTGGGAGACTTCAGGGGATAGGGATGCGTGGAGGAATTTGAGGGAGGCCTTTGCCCAACAGTGGGACAATACGGGCTCTTAATAATAATAATTCATGAAAATTGGCGACTGCACGACTGGCGTTTACATATTTTAGAAAAGACATACAAGGTGCGAGAAAATGTCATTTTTGACAAATGATTTTTCAATGGTATGGTATGTTTTATAATGGAAACGGATTTCCATACATTGGCTTTTGATCCTATATAGGAATGGGATTGATTGGTATCAAAAAAAAGTTAGTCACAAATGACATTTACCTCGCATCCTGAATGTTTTTTTATAAAATCTGTAAACGATAATCGCCAATTCTGATCCTACTTGAATAAATGAATTTTAATCTTTATCATGTCTACGTGAAATTAGTACATTACGGTACGACACAAGTGCGGAAAAGAGGAAGTTCGGAACGAGGCGATAAATTAAATCGACAAGTTTTTTTTTATATTTCATTTGGCTGTTTTTTTTCTCGAATTCAGTATTGGTCCCATTATACAAGTTGTTCGTTTGTGACCTCAAATGTGAAGTATGATAAGTATAGTCATTTCTATTTCACCCTGTATACAATTTAAGATATTAATTTCTGTCTGGAAAACTAGAGAAGGTACCTAATTAGGTATGGGAAGTTGCAGTTAGGTTGTCTTTCTGAATCGCCTTAAACTATTTTGATATAAATAAATAAATATTGGGGACATCTTTCACAGACCAACCTAGCCCCAAAGCAAAGCTTGTACTATGGGTGCTAGGCGACGATATACATAGTTATATAGATAAATAGATCTTATATATTTATACATAGAAAACATCCATGACTCAGGAACAAAACAGGGATTCCAACCCGGGAAAGCGGCTTAGCAGGCAGGGCTACTACGCGCTAGGCCAGACCGGACGTCGTGTAGTAAAATAGGTTTTTAATTTTATCTCTTTACCGTTTGGCTATTCCAAAGAAGCGCTGGTAGCCTAGCGGTAAGTACCTGTGACTTTCGTTCCGAAGGTCGCGGGTTCGAACCCCGGCTCGCACCAATGAGTTTTTCGGAATTTACGTGCGAAATGTCATTTGATATTTGCCAGTCGCTTTTCTGTGAAGGAAAACATCGCAAGGAAACCGGACTAATTCCAATAAGGTCCCTTTGGGTTGGAAGGTCAGATGGCAGTCGCTTTCGTAAAACTAGTGCCTACGCCAAATCTTGGGATTACTTGTCAAAGCGGACCCCAGGCTCCCATGAGCCGTGGAAAATGCCGGGATAACGCAAGGAGGATGATGATGATGACCGTTTGGCTATTCCGCAGAGAGCCATTATTGGACGGATTTTATTTCACACCCTTTATTATTGTGGAAGCACTTTCAACAGCTCCGGGCTACAGTACTGAATAAATAGCGCTTGCACTCTGGGGAACGGAAAGCGAACACGAGGCTACAGTACAAAGATTTCATAAGTAAAGATAGGCTCGTTCGTATAATTTCTATTGAATATTTTGGTAGAATAACATCACACGCGCGATTGCAATGCGTAACGGCCCAGCCACGACACTGGTCTAAGCGCGACAGCGGTGAGCGGAAGACATACGAATGAAAATTCCCATCGCCGTGTCTCGCTCCAATGTACGCCGCTCACCGCTGTCGCGCTTAGACCAATGTCGTGGCTGAGCCGTAAGTGCTGTACAGAATGTATGATGCATGCTATTCAGCGTCTACTCAGGACACTTGTATGAGTTTGAATTGTTTGATATGTACGCCGCACAGGCGCACACCCCGCCCCGCTGCACGCACAATATGAGCGTGCACGGGCCTTACACACTCTGCACGCTTGGCATATTCGTGCACATCAGCCTCAGTGACACATAAAAAGTGTTTTCACCACACCAACTGGTAAAGGCTTTCTTTGCTATTTGAAAACAGATAGCAAAATTGCATTTTATCCACAAGGGGGCAAAGTAATTTCATACAAATTTTAAGTCGATGTCTTAATCTGGCTGGTAGATTTTGCCTATAAATGATGATTTTGAATCATAAATATTGAATAAATTGATGAATTTGATTTATTTAGATATTTTTGCCCTCACTAGCTCGGAAACACGTGTTTTGTCCTTCAATACCAGCGGATAAAAACGCATTTTATCCACTAGTGGGTAAAGTAATTTGACCTTGAATAAAGGCAAATTTTCTGCTTCAAATTGATAAAGGTTGGGTTAATCTAGTAATGAAGATTCTTTACCACCTGTGGAACTACTGGAAGCAGTGATAAACGCGTTTTGTACTTTCCTCGCTATAGTGAGGGGAAAAGTTTTGTGTTACACACGAGTGCAAATGTATGTTACTTCTCGTGTATTGAAAAACTCGTAAGCTCAGGATTCTGTTCTCGAACCACTCGCTTCGCTCGTGGTTCAACTATGAAATCCTTTCACTTGCTCGTTTTTCAATTCCACACTCGGCGTTAAAATACAACTTTGCGCTCTTGTATAACAAATAACTATTAATGGTACATGCAAACCTACATTTTATTCACGCCTGTTACCCGGAGGGATAGACTGAGCCCACGGATTTCCACTCGAGGATATCTCTGACAGTATATCTCTTTCACTTTCGTTTCATCCTTCTGATCGGATAATGTGAAAACGCTCTTGTCTTGACCCGTCTTTACGATGTAATTTATAAGTCAATACTAAAATGTAAGTTAAACACTGAGGTAAATTAACGACTACCATTAGCAATAACACAAAGTATTTAACTGTGAACCTCGGATATTTGAACCAAAGAGGATCGAGTATTATAAAGAGTTACTGTTAAAGTAAAATGTGTAACCACAGTGCACAGACTGTCATCTCTCGACACAAGCTAAAAACTTTTGAACCTCAGTTTTGACAAAACTGAGGTGTTTTGACAATTTGGTTACGCCGTGGCTTGCGTGGGCGACGGTCGCGCGATGGTCGCGCGACGGCGATGCGACGCATACGAAATCAAACCTTATCGATATGGAAGTATGAGACGCGACGGTCGCGCGACCGTCGCCCACGCAAGACACGGCGTTAGTGATAGTGTTAAAATGTTAAATATTAATATTAGCGCCATCTAGCCGAGCGTCCCCCAAAGGTGTAACGCCATCCAGGCCACCGTACCTTTTTCTCTAGAACTTTGAGGTACGTTTTTTTCTAAGACTTTCGTCTATTCTATACGGAGCTACCTACATATGTCTTTGTTTAAACTAATGAGGGGGCACACTCAAAGGTTCTGACAGATGGCGCCACCCTATTAGTCCACAGATATAGACCGTCAACCAAATCTTGTCACTAGAAAAAGGCGGCAAATTTGAAAAATCGCGGGCTAGCAACACTAATAGTTTTGAAAATCGGTGGAAATTGGCTTAAAGGTCTCGTAACCAGGCCATAAAATCCCCAAAAAAAAAAAAAATCGGTGGAAATTCGCGTGTCATTTGTATCTTATCTGTGGATATCTCCAACCTACCAAAAAGAGAAATGACTAGCACATATCCGTCCCTTTTTAATACATTATCTAATTCGTAAGGAAGAAGGGAGCCCCTTGAAAAAAAAATCTGTGGCTGTTCGACGTACATTGCTGGTTTTTGTTCGTTTCATAGGGATACCATACTTTAGTTTGATGTACATTGCTACTGCCAAAATATGGTTGACAGGCTATAGTTGCACAGATAAAAAAAAATCATACGTGAGAGCGAGAAGATGATATGTTTTTTCTCTCTCTCACATATGAATGACAGTGACATGCACAGGCGCCGCCTGGCGGGATAAAATGTCAGTGTGCCTCCTCGCGATTGGTGTGATAGAAAAGGACAAACGAACTTTATCGGCTTGATAACTTTAGAGACAGGTTTATGAATAAGGGGGTATCTATCTATCTTTTTACCTACATAAAAACATTTATTTAAAATCCAAATCGTTGGTAAATCTGAACAAAATCGAGAGGTTTTTCTAAGGAAGTTATTTATAATTAGGTAATATTTTTATTTGATTGATACGAAATCCATTCTTAATAATTATAAAAGGGAAAGTGTGTGTGTCGTTTGTTTGTCCGTCTTTCACGGCAAAACGGAGCGACGAATTGTCGTGATTTTTTAAGTGGAGATAGTTCAAGGGATGGAGATAGTGACATAGGCTACTTTTTGTCTCTTTCTGACGCAAGCAAAGCCGGGAAAAGCTAGTAAGAAATAAACGAAAAGATTCCATTGAGATTTGCTTTCAAACGTTCCAATTCCTCTGTTTAAAATTTTTATTATATTTTATTATAAAGCGTTTGTGCCCATTTCTTATGACAAAATTGACAGTCTTAATTTAGTGCTGGAATATTTACACCACAGATGTCATATATACCATAGATCAAGCAAACGTATCTACTTAGCGTGTCAAATGAACTCAGTGAAATCCACTGAGTTGTCCGTCTTTACTCGCAGCTTGCAGCTTTCGGGCGTCAATTTTTGTAAGTTGAAGTCAACCAAAACATAAAAAATGCCTCGTTACGTGATATTCAATTGCAACAACACAAAAATTATGAACAATCAAGAGCCTGAGACATATTTAAAATTACAGGCAAGAATCAACTTCAGTACAAAATTTGACACGCTCGGCCCCTATACAAATATATGAATTTGTTTCTTCTATCTAAATTAAGTTCTGTGATTTACACTTTATTGTATGTATTGTCTGTGAATAAAATAAATCCACGTGCGAATGATAAACAGAGAACACGTGTTTGGCTTTGGATTACGGAGGCTCAAGGTTTTTAATTTCACGCCAACGCAGATATTACAAAAAAAAAACCGGCCAAGAGCGTATCGGGCCACGATCAGTGTAGGGTTCCGTAGTTTTCCGTATTTTTCTCAAAAACTACTGAACCTATCCAGTTCAAAACATTTTCCTAGAAAGTCTTTTATGAAGTTCTACTTTTGTGAGTTTTTTATAATTTAAAAAATAGTTTTGATATTGTACAATTTGAGCTCTTTTTAACGATACCCCGCTTGACCTAATTGACATTTACAGTTTGCCCCCTTTCATTTTTGTCATTTTCTATATTTTAATATTAATAAATGAAAAAAAATTATACCTTCAATTTGTAGAGGTTAACAATGTTCATAACTATTTCATATTTCAACTCGGTAGCATAAGTAGTTCTCGAGATATTTAGCAATGTGACAGACGGACAGACAGACAGACGGACAGAGCGGTGCCATAGGGGTTCCTTTTGTAACTTTTTGGTACGGAACCCTAAAAATGGAACAATCGATGGAATCACGCGTTAGTGCGTTTTTACACTATCCGATCCGATATCGGATATCGGACCGATATGCCATAAATTAAAGCCGCCATCTTTAATTTTTACTTCTGAAATTCTTCCAACATCCGATATCGGATAATGTGAAAACACACAGACAAAATTAGTGAATATTCCTGTAATCACGGTACCTCTATCACAGATGACCTCTATTACCTATTTGTTAGAGCAGCCACAGATTTAGATTTAGATTTAGATTTCTTTATTTCATGAAACACGTTCACTGCGAAACAGGTCATTCTGACCCTGATCTGGACTTCCCCCTGGTGCGGCGACAGAAATGCGCAACTTTACTCTGGTGCGAAGCCCATATCATTGTGATATTTTATTATTTTAATATAGTCAAGTATACGTTCATATTTGTCATTTTACACTCGTTAATTTAAATTGACAGCTGCCACGTTTGACACGAAAAATGTTCTACCATTTTTAAGAATTATTTTAATTTGGAAATAATGAAGAAATTCATTTAACGATTAGGAAATTGTCTCAGCAAATTATCAGTGTTACGAGTTGAACAGTTTTACTTATCTATTTGGAAATAACATTTTACTTTTGACCTCCGACAACGACGACAGAGCCTGGGCCTGTTTGCCCAGCGCGTTGCGCTCGGGCTCCGACAACGACGACAGAAACCTCTGTGGCCGCCGCAGGTCGCGTCGGCGTCCTACCAGACTGCAGTATCGTGACAGACATTTATTCGTGTGAAATTGTGCTTTTACCTATTTATTAATATTGTGATTGTATATGTATGTTTGTGTTTGTTAATGTTTATACTTATAAGTGAATTTAGTTATAATTGTTATTTTTATAATAGTTAGCAATTTATGGTGTAAATATTAATGAGTTCCCTTCCTGAGTCGACGTGCCCCCACTGTCTGAATTCGACGCGCTTGTTTACATCTCGAGGTCTTAAGTCTCACATTACACGTAAACATAAGGACATTCCTCATTTAATTTCTTCGCAGTCAATCAGCAATGCCGTCGTTCGCTTTGATGTCTCACAAACATCCCCAACTCCACCAACAGGCCGCAGCCTGGACCAACTTGCCTTCTTCAAAAAGTCAGTGCGTGTTCTCCGCCACATCCCAAAAGGAGCAAGGAATATGGCCGCTCGTAAGTTATGCAGTATAATTGATAGTTGTGTTACAATTAATGGCGTAAACCAGTGGTGCGCTCTCTTATCTTTCGCTTACGGGGCCTTGAGAACTCCTGAATCGGATAAGACTGGATCTCTGACCAGTAAAGTTAAGGCAAATATAGATGCTTTCTCTTACTTAGCATCCGTCGAAGTTACGACTGTTCACCCTTCTCTGCCATTAACTAGGTTAATTGAGAATAAGGTTCACGAGGGTGATTTAAGAGGTGCTGTTAGACTTCTTATGAGCGAGGACACAATAGCCCCTTCTGGTCCGGATACTCTTACAGCTTTGCAGTCTAAGCATCCCATTCCGTCCCGTCCTCTTTGTTTCCCAGCGGAGCCAAATCTGAGCTGTGCACCTCTGGCCCTTAAAGTGGAAGATGTAGCTTGGGCAATAAACTCCTTTCACAGTGGATCAGCAGCGGGGTCAGATGGCATTCGTCCAGATCACCTGAAAGAACTGACATCTGGCTCGGCTGGAGATAGTGGAGTGCGCTTATTGGAGTCCTTAACTAGCCTTTGTAATTTTTTACTCAGCGGAAAGTTACACCCTGAGGTATGCCCTTATTTGTACGGAGCAACCCTTTGTGCTTTGAAGAAGAAGGAGGGAGGCGTACGTCCAATAGCTGTAGGGAGCATGCTTAGACGACTCGTCGCCAAGCTTGGGTGCCGTGCAGTAAAAGAGCAAATGGCTTCCTATCTCCAACCACATCAAGTTGGCTTCGGGACGCCTCTAGGTTGCGAAGCGGCGATCCATGCAGTGCGTACTTTTGTTTTAAACCCAAATAATACGAATAGTGTACTAGTTAAACCAGATCTAAAAAATGCGTTTAACTCTGTGGAGAGGGACACTTTATTAAACGAAGTTTGGGAGAATATTCCAACTCTCTACCCCTTTCTCTACCAGGTGTACCACCTACCATCCAACCTTTTTTACGGTACCAACCGCATAATGTCCCAAGTGGGTGCTCAACAAGGAGAACCCCTTGGACCCCTCACTTTTAGCCTGTCAATACAAAAAATCATCACCGAGCTAAAATCTCCACTTAATATCTGGTACCTCGATGACGGTACACTTGGAGGCAAACCGGAGGATGTACATCAAGACTTGGATATTTTACTACCGCGCCTTAGGAATTTGGGTTTAGAAGTCAATGCCTCTAAGTGTGAGTTTTTTGCTTGTGGCGCGGAGTCATCTTCCTTTTTCCCCTCCTTTTCAACAGTATTGCCTGGCCTTAGAGAACTTCGACCCGACTCCTTTAGTTTACTCGGTGCCCCGATATTTCCGTCTGCAGGTCCTGAGGCTCTACAAAGTCGCAAAGAAGTCCTTCTACGTGCTAATGAACGTCTCAAATGTTTGAGTCCACACGTTGCCTTATCTTTAATACAAAAGTGCCTTGCTGTTCCTAAAATTACTTACCTACTGCGCACGGCACCTGTCTGGTTATACCCACGTGAAATCGAAACATTTGACTTGGCTATTAAGTGTACAATAGAGACGGTGGTGAATGTGTCACTAAATGAGACCCAGTGGACACAAGCGGGTTTACCTATCCGTCATGGCGGCATTGGGGTACGTCGTGTGATAGACGTAAGTTTGCCGGCCTTCTTGGCGTCGGCCCATGGGGTTACTGAACAGGGTGCGTAGCCGAATGGCACAAACGCTCACGAAACGCTCACGAAACGAAACGCTAGTAGATATCTATCCCTATCGCTCTTGCGTATTGGCGCGACAAAGCCGGACTACGTTTCGTTTTCGTTTGGCGTCGGAGAAATGCCATTCGGCTACGGGGCCTGGTTGCTAACATACTCTCAATTAATGGCGACGAGTTAAGTATACCGCATGTGGCCGAGGCTGTGAGGCTATGGCTGGCTGTCAACCCACATGCCTCTATTCCGGATAAACCAAAAATTCAGCGTGCTTGGGATGAAGTAGGGTCTAAGGCCACTTTGGACAGTCTTATTGATAACGCATTAGGTGTAGACCGCGCAAGGCTGCTGGCAGTGTCTCAGCCGGAATCAGGGGCTTGGTTGCACGCGGTGCCTTCACCGCATTTGGGTACCTTGCTCGACGGGGACTCTTTGCGGGTGGCCGTCGCACTACGCCTGGGCTGCAATGTTTGCGAACCTCACCCATGCATCTGCGGCTCTATGGTGGGTGCTGATAGCCACCATGCATTGAGTTGCCGCCGCTGCGCAGGCAGACATCCGCGGCACCATGCCTTCAATGAGACTGTGCAGAGAGCCCTTAAGTCAGCTCGGCTGCCCTAAGCAGAAATAAAGTATCTGGGTTTTGTCAAATTTTACAGTAGAGCGAAAAAACGTTTTTTTTTTTTTCCTGATTATATGCTTATTAATTAATTGATAGCCTTTAAAACAGACGAACTTTATTATACTAGATATCATTAATAGGGTACTATAATTATTTTTTCAAAATTATTAGCACAATCATTTTAAAATACAAAAACAGCGTTCTGCGTAGAATGCGATAAGAAAATTTTAAAGCTTTTCTACAAGAAAGCAAGTATCTTGAACTGTTTTCATT
Organism: Leguminivora glycinivorella; assembly: GCF_023078275.1. Classification (NCBI taxonomy): domain Eukaryota; kingdom Metazoa; phylum Arthropoda; class Insecta; order Lepidoptera; family Tortricidae; genus Leguminivora; species Leguminivora glycinivorella. The sequence goes on along the minus strand of NC_062985.1, from coordinate 1,282,094 downwards.
TAGCTTTGGTAGGCTTGTTATTTTTAACTGTATCTAAAACAAAAACTACATAACGGATTTTCATGCGGTTTTCACCAATGAATAAGATGATTCTTGAGAAAGGTTTTGGTATATAATTTGTTGAGATCTTGTTTGAATTGGTTGAAATATTTAAATTTTTCCTAATCAAGTCGGACAAAATTCTGCTGGCTGAGAGCTTTAATCGAAAACGCTGCCCAAACTGTTTGAGCTATATCAAAACAATATATGGCAAAATTGTGTATCTTTCATAGACATACAAAAAAGTCCGTAATAGCATTGTCTATCTTATAAGGATAAATTACTATAACCATTTTTATGATAGCCCCGTGCGCAGCCGGGCGGACCGCTAGTATATGTATACAATGTATACATTTTAGATAGATGCCTTTAATGTAGTGCTAGTGTATGGCATGCTTGTGTAAATTAGGTTTTAATATTGGAGTAATCCACGGAATAGAAGCTCTGGTTGTGTTTGAATGCAAGTTGTCTTAAGATTATAGGTTTAAGAGGTTTTTCTGTCACGAAGAGTTCAAAAATACTCATTAAACTTAATCAATTACTTACGTTGTAGGAGACTATTTAAATAATAAAAAAAACCTCGAAAGCGATTTCCCGTGGAACGCACAATATTAATTAAGCAGGTAGGTGCCTAAATACTCGAAGACAGAAAAAAATAATCAAAGTTATAGTCTTCCTTAATTATAATAATAGGAAACTGTAGTTAAAATAAAATATTTTATACCATGTACGAAATAAAGCATCAGATAATTATGAGAAAACATGGACAGCAGTTATTTTTAAATCCAATTTCTACTTAATAAGTCAGGTAGAAATATATAAAGTAACTGAGTTGACCGTGACGTCACTCAATTCAATTTCATATAAACCATATTAGCAAGTCGTTCAAATTCGTTTTGACAGTTCTTAAAAAGAAGCTGATTTGACTTCCTGGCAAGTAGCCTATTGATCAACTAACGAACATGCAATAATTATTAAGTATGTTCGTTATATGTATTTTCGTATTTTGTATAAAAGAAGTTACATATTAAATAAGACAAGTTCCTCGTGCTTTTACTGTTTACATCTGGTTATTTTGAATACTAAGACAATTTCTACCTGAAACCCAAATTAATACATGTATAAGTAATTACAAGCTTTTGACATCATCACAAAATGATAGACGCCGAAGTCAAGTAACTTCGCAATCAATATCAATAGTTCTACGCTGAAGTCAAGTAACTTATCATAAATATCAATATTTCTACGCTGAAGTCAAGTAACTTCGCAATCAATATCAATATTTCAACTCTGAAGTCAAGTAACTTAGCTATCTAAGGTAACGGCGGCTATCAACGCGGGTATCGAAATCGACGTCCATTACCGCCGCATTTGCAAATACGCATTTTATAGGCAAACCGACCAATTTCTTAAAAAAAGTTACTCACACAAAGGAAGCCTGTTTAGTTGACTAACGCACATATAGGCGATAGAGAGTGTGAATGAAAGAAGACGCTCGCTATTTGACAGTTTTTGCCACGGGGCCGCGAGAAGAGGTTGTGTCATACTAACGTGTGACGCTAAACATAAGTGAACTCCAATCTCATTTAGTAGTTTACGTAATAATTATGGCAAACAGGTGAAAGTTATGCATTTCAAATTATTGTTTATAGTTTTCTACATGACTTCTGAGTACTTTTTACGTATTGTTTAGCCTGGAAATGTGTTTAAAGTGGAAATTAAAAGACAGCGGTGAAAGGCGCCATTTCGTGAGTAGATTCTATTACTGTGGTATACCACGGTAATAGTTAAAGTAGTGATATTAGTTCTTTTTGCTTTATTTTAAGTATATGTGATCAGTTATATAATGTCTTACAGTTGTTTCAATCTTGATCTATTCACGCTATCAAAGAACTATTTACGCGGTATGAAAATTATTCAACAAAACCTTAATTTTTAGCAGAAACTTCATGACTGATTTCGTAGTTTCTATGAAAACCGTTAATTTGTCAATTTTTTTAAACATTGACATAAAGTCTGATGCTTACTTACCAGTTATGTAAACTTGGTTTTAATATAAGGTTGCAATATTTTATTTTGATTTGTAATGAAAATACATCTGTATGACTTTGTTTTTATGGGTCGGAATTAGATTTTATAATACTCCAATTTATGCCTATTACCGATGGTACGATCAGATAACCCTCGGTAATAGAATATATAAGAATCTATTACCGATCCATGCAATATTTGTTTGGGTCGGTAATGGGTTCCTATAGAAGTATCTATTACCGAGCGACATATTAGTCTTGTATCAAAATATGACATTTAGTGTACCGTAAGTACAGATTTCTTAGGTGAAACTGAGTCTTCTGTGGGTATTCATAAAGGAGGATAGTATAGGTATATGTATTTGTCATAATTTGTATATTCAACCGTCGGTATTAAGCTCCGAATTTTGAGATGGGTTTCTATTTACCGATGGCAGAAAAACACTGTCATTCATACCCTCGGTAATGAAATCTCAATTCGCGTTAATAGAACTGCAACCTGTTCATTACCACGGTAATAGAAAATTTAGGTATGTTGGCTTCAATAATCATTTTATGACATATAATAAACTAAAATGATCCTAAAACTCTTCAAAACTAATAGTTCAATAAATACTCTTCCATAAAAAAAATATTTGTGGTCGTTAATGAGCTTTGATACCCTTAATTTTTTGGTATCTTTTGAAATCTGCCTAAGTACCACGTTAATAGGCGCCATTACCTTAATATGAATTGCAAGTATCTTTCGCAAGATACTCGATTTCAAGATAGAAATAGGGTAGATACTTGACTTTAGCGTAGAATATCCCGTTAAAAAAAGATACTTGAATTTTTTAAAGTTCTGTATTTTGAAAAATATACATTATAAAAATTTCAAAAAAATACTGAAAGATGTATTTTGAAAAAATGAATCGAATGATATAAAAAACCATTTTTTGGAAAAATTTGAGATACTTGATTTCTGCGTAGGGCAGCCGAGCTGGTATCCCGTCGGTGCTTGAGCCACCAGGCCTTAGCCGCACAGATGGGAAACGTCCTGATGGCCTGACATTAGTACCTTGGGAACGGGGGCGGTGCTTGGTATGGGACGCTACGTGCGTCAGTACCTTCGCCGCCTCCCATATCGCTCGTAGCTCGCACGCGGCCGGAGCGGCGGCGGAAACGCAGGCGAACGTAAAGAGGCAAAAGTATATTCCCATCGGGCCTGGGTACATTTTTGTCCCTTTTGCGGTGGAGACGGCAGGGTGCTGGGGTGCAGACGCGAAGCGTTTCGTGCGCGAACTGGGCCGTCGACTTAGACAAAAAGGAGAGGACCCCCGCTCCGAGTCGTTCCTTTCCTGGTGCAAAAGCTTTCCATTGTAATCCAACGCGGGAATGCAGTGAGCGTTATGGGCACTTTTGCATCAGGAACGGCTGGGAGCGGTCTTTTAGTTTAAATTGTTTATATTTTTAAGTTGTTTGTTTTTAATATTAGTTTGTACGTCGTTTATTTTTAGTGTAATTTTAGTTTAGTTTTTATTTTGTAATATTATGCTGTATTTAATTATAGGACATACTTTTAAATGAAAATAAAGACATGTACATTTAAAAAAAATCTGAAATAAAGTCTTATCTTAAGTATTATCTTGACGTTTTACACTCTATTTGATAGCATATAAATTAATAAACAGGTCACATATGTCCTGTTCGCACCAGTCTTAAACTTTTGCTATTCAGTGCGGAACAGGGCCTATAATGACCTGTTACGCACGACCTTGTATAGCACTGGAGCAAAGTGCAAAATGCATTAGTGTTGTTACCATATTATCATCCACACGTTATTTTGTGGTGAAAAAAGGTGTTTCGATTATTTTAAATGAAATTTGTTAAATACAATATAACGCTTTTATACGCAAAACGCTTACAATTTTGCTAAATATTATGACGTAAAAATATATTGTAAAAAGTTTAAATTGCTTGATTTAAAATATTTACTAAAATTTCTAAAAATCGTTTTTTAAATAATGTTAAGGGCAAAGTTAAAAGTTTCGGTTGTATATAAAAATCTGGTTACATTAATATAAAGAAAGTAAGAATTGGATCGATATATTAGTTCGTTTATTTTCCTCATCACTACTAAATCATCGACATTTTTACCTGTGCCCGTTCAGGCTGTGCGGTACAAGTCAATTTTGACTTGTTAATTAATTCGTCTATAAAATCTAAACGAACAGTCATGAACTTCGGCGAAGACAGTATTGTGTAGATTAGTTATTAGACTAAACATTGTTTCAATAAAATTTAATAAATGTGTATCTGGTAAAGGTATTTTAGGTAAAATATGAAACCCTCCTTACAAGCTGTAATTGACTTGTACCGCACAGAGAGAAAGCTCAATACAGGACTCTCATGGGTTGTAACGCACTGAGAGCGAGTTCACAAAATCCGGCTCCGCAGTGAACGTGTTAAAATTACACTATAAATTTGTTACATGCCAAAGTTATGTTTATCTTCTCATCATGGTCGTCAAAAATTACATTATGAATTGAAAATAATAAAATGAATAGTTTCTCCCAATAAGGATCGTCATTTACAAAGAGAAATACACAAAGCACAATAAAATTAACAGATGAAATAAAATCCGAAGTCAGTGTAATCAAATGCATGCTATCACAAATTCAATTCCATGTACTCATTTACAGAGTACAGAGGGTTATCTAACAAACAGAAAGCTATTATTGAAACGTTGCGGTTGTGCAGTTTCGACACGGGTAGTTTACCATGAGTTGACGATTTATAATATGTACAGTCGCCATCAGATATATAAGAGCGCCCGAGGTACTCAAAAGTATCTGAACACGCCTTTATTGCCTAGGCGTTAGACGCGTGTTCAGATATTTTTGAGTACCTCGGGCGCTCTTATATATCTGATGGCGACTGTACGTTATTTGATAGAGTAATGCCGTGGTTTGCGTGGGCGACGGTCGCGCGACGGCGATGTGACGCATACGAAATCAAACCTTATCGATATGGAAGTATGAGTCCATATCGATAAGGTTTGATTTCGTATGCGTCACATCGCCGTCGCGCGACCATCGCGCGACCGTCGCCCACGCAAGCCACGGCGTAAGTGGAATGCCTGTGTGCGAATGCACTAACGCCCACGAAACGCTCACGATAATATCTCTTTCGTAGCGCGACAGAGCCAGACTAATTACTATTATTATGCGGCAGAGTAGACGCTCGGACCAGGGTGGCTAGCCGAATGGCACAATCGCTCACGAAACGCTCACGAAACGAAGCGCTAGTAGATATCTATCTCTATCGCGCTTGCGTATTGGCGCGACAGAGCCAGCGGCGTATCGCTTTCGTTTGGCGTCGGAGAAATGCCATTCGGCTACGGGGCCAGAGCGGTGGGCGGGGCGTGCAACGGAGCGGGCGAATGTGCGTCCACCCTATGCGGCGTCGACTCAGGACACTTGTATGAGCTTCAATTTGACAGTCAGGCCACATTAACGTATAAGATAAGATGTAGTTCAAAAAGGGTTTCCTTCGGAAACGTTCGTATTTGTCATGCTAGTTCAGTCAATGTCAGTACATCTTGTACTGAGACTGACTGAAATAGCATGACACGTTCGTGTGTTTCCGTAACAATACGAAGGCAAATCTTTTCGCACTACATCTGTGCCTCCCTATTTTAATCAACCCCCAACGCAAAAACGACGGGGTGTTTTATAACTTATGTTTGACGTGTCTGTCTGTCTGTCTGTCTGTCTGTATGTCTGTATGTCTGTCTGTCTGTTTGTCTGTCTGTGTGTGTGTCTGTCTGTGGCATCGTAGCTCGCGAACGGATGAACCGATTTAGATTTAGTTTTTTTTGTCTGAAAGCTGAGTTAGTCGGGAGTGTTCTTAGCCATGTTTCATGAAAATCGGTCTACTATGTCGCGGTCGGGGTTTTTTCAAAATTTTTTTAAAACGTCAGAAACTCGTAGTAGGGGTCAGAACTGCACCAGTGGAAATGAATTTACGGATGTGAATGACAGTAAACAGTGGACACGCTAAATTGGACTTTGATATACGCTTTGGTTAATCTGAGATAAAGGGGTCTACTAACTATCATTTAGGACGATATAGGTCTGCCCGATGCAGAAGCTGACATACTGATATTAGTGCTGCACCAGGAAGAAGTGGATAAAAAATGTTTTATTAGGGTACCCTCCCTACACGTAAAGTGGGGGGTGATTTTTTTTCATTTCAACCCTAACGTGTGATATATTTTTGGATATGGTTTGAATAAGGGTTTACCAAAACCAGTTTTTGATATTGTCAATATTTTCGGAAAAAAAATCACAAAAGTAGAACTTTATAAAGACTTTCTGGGAAAATTATTTTGAACTTGATAAGTTTAACATGCAGTTTTTGAAAAAGTACGGGAAACTAACGGAACCCTACACTGAGCGTGGCCCGACCCGACACGCTCTTGGCCGGTTTTTTGATAAGAGCGACAAGACATCTTTTGGGTAAACATGCTCCATCCTTGACTGCTTGGCTGCAATTGCTTTACATATAAATGTAATAATAAAAAAGATTGCCATTTTCGGTGTAGTTTTTTTTGTCTAAATATTTATGAAATTACCAGTTTTTCTTGTTGATCTCGGTTTGCTTTTTACCGTTTGCCTACAGCATAATATTACAAAATAAAAACTAAACTAAAATTACACTAAAAATAAACGACGTACAAACTAATATTAAAAACAAACAACTTAAAAATATAAACAATTTAAACTAAAAGACCGCTCCCAGCCGTTCCTGATGCAAAAGTGCCCATAACGCTCACTGCATTCCCGCGTTGGATTACAATGGAAAGCTTTTGCACCAGGAAAGGAACGACTCGGAGCGGGGGTCCTCTCCTTTTTGTCTAAGTCGACGGCCCAGTTCGCGCACGAAACGCTTCGCGTCTGCACCCCAGGCCCAGCACCCTGCCGTCTCCACCGCAAAAGGGACAAAAATGTACCCAGGCCCAGAGATGTACAAAATGGTTTTAAAAAAGCATTTTAAATACAAAATGCAAAATACTTTTCAGATTTACTATTTCAAATGCAAAATACCAAATAGTTTTGAGTTTTGTATTTCAAATGCTAAATGCAAAATAGGTATTTTCAAAATACTTTTTGAAAATAAAATACCTTTTTAATACAGTTGCTCAAAAAGTGCCCGTTTTTTGGCTGTTTAGCGTGCGAGAAGTTGTATTTTACGAACTAGTGCGTAAAAAGTATATACGTTCTATTGTACGACTACTTACCGAGCTGTTTTCATATTAGTCTAGTTTACTAAGACAGAATAAAACTATAAACATACTATTAAGTGATTAATATTTAAAACGTTAATATTTCATATGTAATTGTTTACTTTTAGTCGTACTAAACATAATTTATAAAATGGTTTATACTTTGAAAAATCGGTCATAATGAGTCGTGTAAACAGAACATGATTTGAACGATATAAAATAAATAATCCTTGGTGCCTACGTAATTACTCCAGTAACTGTAAAGTGCGTTAACCTTTGACAATTGTATCCTACTCAAATGAAGTTACATATTATTAGTCTTTTACAACTATTGAAGTATTATAGATTTCTTTTATCTTTGTATCTGTTTGCACTTTCTTTATGTATTGATTATAGTTAGTAATAATATGACATTTAGAGACTTTATACATCTCTAATTCTATATCAGTGTATAGCTACTTTGCTTATGATTAATATTTTTAGTTAATATTTCTATTAATTTCATTTGTTTAACTTTAATGAATACTCTGTAATGTTGACATGTAAAAGTGCCCCCGTGGCCTATTTGCTGAATAAATGATTTTGTATTTTGTATTTTGTATTTTAAAACAAAAGCTCGAACAAGTTAGATGAGGTACAGTCACCGTCAGATATATCTGAGCGGGCGGGGCGCGCAAAAATATCTGAACACGCCTTATTGCCTTAAGTGCTTGAAAGTTTGTACGGAACCCTCAGTGGGCGCATCCGACTCGCACTTGGCCGGTTTTTTTAGGGTTCCGTAGTCAACTAGGAACCCTTATAGTTTCGCCATGTCTGTCTGTCCGTCCGTCCGTCCGTCCGTCCGTCCGTCCGTCCGTCCGTCCGTCCGTCCGTCCGTCCGTCCGTCCGTCCGTCCGTCCGCGGATAATCTCAGTAACCGTAAGCACTAGAAAGCTGAAATTTGGTACCAATATGTATATCAATCACGCCAACAAAGTGCAAAAATAAAAAATGGAAAAAAATGTTTTATTAGGGTACCCCCCCTACATGTAAAGTGGGGGCTGATATTTTTTTTCATTCCAACCCCAACGTGTGATATATTGTTGGATAGGTATTTAAAAATGAGTAAGGGTTTACTAGGATCGTTTTTTGATAATATTAATATTTTCGGAAATAATCGCTCCTAAAGGAAAAAAAAGTGCGTCCCCCCCCTCTAACCTCTAACCCTTGAACCATATGTTTGAAAAAATATGAAAAAATCACAAAAGTAGAACTTTATAAAGACTTTCTAGGAAAATTGTTTTGAACTTGATTGGTTCAATAGTTTTTGAGAAAAATACGGAAAACTACGGAACCCTACACTGAGCGTGGCCCGACTCGCTCTTGGCCGGTTTTTTACAAAACGTCCAGCTTTGCGTGCTCAAAATCCTACGCAAAACGAGGCTTAACAACACATTAACGTTGCATCACGTTTCAGAATGAAATACTGTAAGTAAGCTCAGGGTTAGTAGCCAAATGCACAAACGCTTACAATAATTAATATCGTTATCGTAGCTATCTTTATCGCTCTTCTTAGGGAATGCAATAACCGGTTATGTGATATGTCCGAAAAATAACCGGTTATCTTTTATAATCGGCTACGATTATTTTCAACAAAAAGTGGTAAATTTTCAATGAAATAATCGAAAAATATAATAATAAAGGGAAAGTATTAGAGAACGTAAGTATACGTCTGTGTTTTTTTAATAAAACCCGCAAATTAGTGAAAGTAATAATAAGGCCTTCGACGTGATATAATATTAAATCTAATCGTTCACAAGTAAGGGAAGGATTTGTTATATTTTCGTTAGGTACACTAAACCAAGGTAAGGTAAGAATGGAAAAAACTATAGAGACAGGCAAAAATACAGTATTTTCTAGTCACTAAAAGGTAAAATTCATCGAATTTCAGATATAAAATAATAAACGATAATAACCGTACCGAAATAACCGGTTATAACCGGTTATTCGTCAATTCGTCAAATTTTCATAACCTATTATTAGGCAACTCAAATAACCGGTTACGTAACCGGGTTACGTGACGGTTATAACCGGTTTGCATTCCCTAGCTCTTCCGTATTGCCGCGACAGAGCCATACTGCGTTTCAATCGGCGTCTATCGTCAAATATTGTTATTTCGGCTAGGCCGGCTGAACACATAAATTTCGATTATCATTTCAAATCCATCAGATGCATGCAGTGCGATGTTCGTGTATTTACCAATGTTCCACGTTTTAAATTAGGTTGTAGATGTCGCTTAAACTCCTGATACTTAACAGGCTCAGAATAGGATACCTCCCTCGGCTAGACAAGTTACCTACTTCTCACAACCCTAAAGGGAGCACCGTACGCTCGATCCTCATAAAAATACCCTCGGCAAACACAAACAAAGAGCAGTAGCCGTAAAAGACAAATTTTATGTCAACGGGTCCCAGTAAGCGTACAGCCAGCAGCAGAATAATACATTGAAAACGTACTAGAGTTGTGACTGAAAATATCTCGCTTCCAACTAGTACGATCTCTGAAGTGTACTAGTTCCTTCCTTTAGTACATTTAGTACCTACAGTAGTACACTGCGAGCATATATTATGGCGTAGGCCGATAATCCATTTATCCACTATCATATGTTTATCATAGAAATATGATCATAGGCAACATGCCATCTTTTTTCTTCACGTCGGAGAAAAAGGGAGGCATACAGACCTATGATCATATTTCTATGATAAACATATGATAGTGGACTATCGGCCGTAGGTACCAACAGAAAGCTACTACCGCTCGCTCGTACTAGCCGAGAACTGGGGGGTTACCATGACGTACTAAAGACTTTCAGTTTAGGTTGAGAGAAAGGGACACAGCTATTAGCAGTTACATAGCTCCGTCCCTCTTTCTCAACCTAAACTAAACGGCTTTAGCACGTCATGGTAACCCCCCTGATCTCTGACCATTTTCACGCGCTCTCGGTCCGAGTCAGTCGGTTCTAGTTCGGTACTAAAGAGTGTACTAAAGAGCAGAATCATTAGGGACTAGTTCGGTCTAGTACAGTGGAGGGAATCGTGTCTTTTGTACAATTTAGTACATGTACTACACAAGCCTAAAACGTACATTCAGCCTTGTTTACTTAGATAGAAGAAACAAGTTCATCTATTTGTATAGATGTATTTGTATAGAATTGAAACAAAATATACGTTACCTTCCCTGTTGTAGCCATATAAATACATAAAACAATCAAAACAACAGAAAACAAATAAAACGCCGATTTTCTCAGGTAAAGGAATCTATTCAATGAGTATTGAAAACCTTTCAAGCGACTCAATTTTATTGGGTCAATCGTATTCAGATTATTCAGTATTTATAGATTTCCCAGCAATATCATGATAATAACATGTTATTCAGTAATACGAGCACTACAAAGTTTCTATTTAACGATTTTCTAAGTTGAACTTTGGTACCAATTTGTATATCAATCACGCCGACCAAGTTGTAAAATTAAAAGTGGAAAAAAATGTTTTATTAGGGTACCCCCGCCCCCCCACACGTAAAGTGGGGAGTGTTTTTTTTTTCATTTCAACCCTAACGTGTGATATATTGTTGAATAGGTATTTAAACACGAATAGGGGTTTACGAAAACAATTTTTTGATATTGTTAATATTTTCGGAAATTATCGCTCCAAAAGTAAATAAAATGTGTCCCCCCCCTTCTAACTTTTGAACCATAACTTTAAAAAATATGAAACAATCAGAAAAGTAGAACTTTGTAAAAGCTTTCTAGGAAAATTATTTTGAACTATAGGTTTAACAGTTTTTGAAAAAAATACGGGAAACTACGGAACCCTACAATGAGCGTGGCCCGACACGCTCTTGGCCGGTTTTATTTAAGCAGAGATAGTTGAAGGGATGGAGAGTGGCATAGGCTTTTGTCTCTTTCTAACGCAAGCGAAGCCGCGGGCAAATGCTAGTAGTCATATATTTCTGGTCAGGTTTTAGCTCAAATAATCTTTAAAAGGAAGCCGCGCAGGATCGGGATAAGTGGCGTGCTCTCGTTTTGGAGGCCAAGATTCTCTTTGGATCGCAGAGCCATAATAGTTAGTTAATTTTTAATAGTACATTACTACAGAGGCCGGGACAAAGGGGGCCTCAGACCTATCCGGCCTCGCTTTGCTCGGCCGTCTATATATGTCTTCGGCCGGCAACCCCATTTCCCGCCGAGGTATGTATAGTGCTTTTCTCAAACATGGTATGAAATAAATAAAGTCTACTGAAAATAGTAACTTTGGATGGCTGTATCTCCTAAACGGTGCGTCGTAGCGCAAAAATAATCGAATTTTCGTTCCCCTTTGAAACCCCGTATACGCTTATAAAAAAACAAAAAGTTAAAGAAATGAAAACGCACCCAAAATCAAATATTGTCTAGGGCCCGTACCAGTTGCAGTCGGCACGTCTATAAAGCCCCTTATAGTTTTTTTTTAATTGGCTAAATACTCCAGGTATTGTTATGCCACAATTATCTGTGTTTGGAAATTAAAAAAGAGGACTTTGCCGGCCTTGGCCTGCAAGGTTTGTATGAAATTCCATTATCTATCAATCGTCCTAGCCGCACCTGCAACGTCATACTTCGCTGCCAATTTAAGGCACATAACATCAATATTTCATACCATGTTTGAGAAAAATAAATTTCAGTCAGTAACTGCAATGCAACCCTACCGACCAGTGCCGACTTTAATGCGATTATCCCATACAAAGTATGAAAACAGCAAACTAATGTATCTTTATACTTGTCTATATTCTATGGCGTGGTAAGGCCGTATTAAAGTGACAGCGGGAGATGCAAACCACAAACAACTATAAATATATATTTATTTACTATATATATTGTTATATATTCTTTATATTTGATGTACCTTTTATTCCAATTTTATTTTATTATTTTTGTTTTATAGAATAAGAGCCCACGACAAAAATTTTTGTCTCATAGCAATACAGCCAAAACCGCATCAAATCGATAGATACGATTATCCTGAACTCGAAAATACCAATATCAGACATTTTCCGCGTAGCGTTTGATCTGACCGAATTTTCAAAATTGTCAAAGAATTTTACCGAACTGCATCATAGCAATATGTCTGATTTGCAGACTGTAGTTGAATGATAGTTCTGAGATACCGGAAACATATTTTTCTCAAACATGCAATGAAATATTGTCTTTACGTTCCTTAAAATGGGCTGGGAAGTATCGCTTTTTGGGCGCAACAACTCGAGAGGACTGTAAAGGGATTTCATATTATTTTTCAGGCCTAGGCCTGCAAAGTAACTTTTTTTTATAAAATATTGTCCTTTAGAGCATTTTTATTTTATTTCATTGTATGTTTGAGAAAAGCACTATACATGCTTCGGCGTGAAAACTGATTCCCGGCCTCGTATCCCTATCCGGCCTCGCTCGCACGCTCGCTCGGCCGTATATACCCACTTGGCCGGAAATTCTCATTTTCCCGGCCTCTGATGTAATGTACTATTTCAGACGTTAGTGGTGTAGCGCAAACCCGTAAAATCACTTAAAAAAATTAAAAATGAGACAAAAAAAATGTCTCATAGCAATACGTCTGAAAATCTTTTTTATTAGTAAATTTTGTTTATTTGATGCGAACAAGACAATTTTCAGACGGAAATGTGAACGCATTAAATTTTGAGACCGTTTTGAAAATGTTAACAAATTTTACCGATCGGTATCATAGCAATATGTCTGAAAATTGTTGGACATGATAAAATAAGTTGTCCACATGTGCAAAAAATTTATATCAGACAAATTAAGTGTAGCACCTTCTCTATCAGACAACTTTTCGATACTCAGATATCATTTAAAAATCGTATTGAGGCATCTTGAATTCTCTGTTACAAACCAATGAATACGTTGCGACCCTGAATTTATTAGATGATAATTAACTAAGAATTTACCCGAAACCGTAACATTGAAGTTGAAGGACTGAAATAAATCGCACAAAAGGAAACTGGGATGAAGTTGAAAAAAAAACGGTTTGTTCAAAGTTACAAAATATTCTCGTATTCAATCGCTGTCGGATTCGGAATCGTCGTCTTCGAAATCACTCTCGACGTCGCTCGGGAGATCTTCGACGTCCTCTTCTGTAAAATAAACATCGTTAGTAAAAATCACGAACTTATTTATGAAATTAACAGCAAAAGCCATGTAAACTGTACCTGTTGTGGATGATGATTTGTCGTCCAAAATAACGTTGCTCAAATCAGGTAGTTGGTTGCCAGAGAACCACGAAAACTGAAATCGTCCCTCGTCTTCATACCATCCATGGGAGTATATGCTACACTTAAAGTGTCTGAAAACAGGTTTTTGGTAATCATGGCAGCTATACGAAAGGTTAAAAAAAAAATATCCGTATTGCTATGATACAGGTCGGCTAAATTTGTTGACATTTTCAAAAATGCGCTCAGGCTATGTGCTACGCGCAAAATGTCTGAAAACAAACTTTTTCGTAATACAATTATAAAATCTATGTACATTTTCACTATCAGACGTATTGCTATAATACCGCGCGACTGCCTTTTTTTTTGACACAGCAGAAATGGCCTCCCACGCAGTTGCTACACTTTCGACCGTTACTACACACCTAGTCGGGTTCAGAATCATACAATCTAACGATTTTATAGGGTTTTTGCCGTATTGCTATGAGACATGGTTTTGGTCGTGGGCTCTAGTACTATTAGTCTCTCTTATATTTTATGGGCTTTCCTATAAACTGTCGTACTAAGTGCTATATTTGTCTACCATTCTTCATCACATTTCACCTACTCAAAGGTTAGCTGGAAGAAATCCCTTAAAGGGATAAGTTCGCCTTTGTACTGTCTATCCTGTGTCATATTTGTGTTTTGTGTTTTGTACAATAAAGAGTTTATACATACATACATACAAACTGTGAAGTTCGGGGTTTGCGGTGGGTCCTCCCAATATACGAGCATATTTGTTTGAATGTTCCTTGTAAACATACCGAACCCACTTAACCCAATTTAGTCTGTTTCATTGTTGCCCTCAAAACTTTGATATATACTGTACAGGGTTAATTTCGCCCGGCGGATAGTTAATACCGACTGATCGAACTTATTTCAACTTTTTAGGGTTCCGTAGTCAACTAGGAACCCTTATAGTTTCGCCATGTCTGTCTGTCCGTCCGTCCGTCCGTCCGTCCGTCCGTCCGTCCGTCCGTCCGTCCGTCCGTCCGTCCGTCCGTCCGTCCGCGGATAATCTCAGTAACCGTTAGCACTAGAAAGCTGAAATTTGGTACCAATATGTATATCAATCACGCCGACAAAGTGCAAAAATAAAAAATGGGAAAAAATGTTTTATTAGGGTACCCCCCATACATGTAAAGTGGGGGATGATTTTTTTTTTCATTCGAACCCCAACGTGTGATATATTCTTGGATAGGTATTTAAAAATGAATAAGGGTTTACTAAGATCGTTTTTTGATAATATTAATATTTTCGGAAATAATCGCTCCTAAAGGAAAAAAAAGTGCGTCCCCCCCCCTCTAACTTTTGAACCATATGTTCAAAAAATATGAAAAAAATCACAAAAGTAGAACTTTATAAAGACTTTCTAGGAAAATTGTTTTGAACTTGATAGGTTCAGTAGTTTTTGAGAAAAATACGGAAAACTACGGAACCCTACACTGAGCGTGGCCCGACACGCTCTTGGCCGGTTTTTTTACTTTATTACTTAGAGTATTTTTTACGTTAAGTATTACCGAAATGGTCGCGCACCGTGCGGTTTCAGTGGAATTTCCTTCCGCGGACGCTCCGGCTGTGGAATGAGCTCCCTGCCGAGGTATTCCCGATGAACTACAGTATGGGGCTCTTCGAAAAGGGAGTCTACAAGTTTCTAATGAGTCGGTAACGCGCATGTGACACCCCTTGAGTTGCAGGCGTCAATAGGTTAGGGTGACCGCTTTCCATCAGGCGGACCGTATACCTGTTTGCCACCGACGTGGTATAAAAAAGTATCATAATTAGGTATGTGCCCAATTGACATAATTATAGGTAAGTACATTATGGTAATTCAGAATGACATAAATGCTCTGGTAATTCCGAAAGGGGAATCTTGATATGATGGAAATAATGGTAATTTTTATGCGACTTTCGGAATTACCATAATGTATCTTATATCAAGAAGTCTCAATATTTAACATTTTGAAATTCAGATAAACATAACTTTTGACAATCTCCCTGTCGTTTTTAAAAATTATCTAATATTTACTGATTGGATTTATTGTAATAAAAAGTAATGAATAATAATTAAGTAGAATGCACTTAAATCAAACTCTAATCTAAATTAAACTAAATCTTAAAACTAACAAAATGAAAAGATATAACTAAAATAAAAACTATCTATAAGGTCCCCCAAGTCCGTCCCCTGTGGAAGTGTGCCCATGAGGCTGGCTACATTCCCTCGCTGAATAGCAATGCCAATTCTTTGGCCAAGGAATGAGCCAGTCCTAGGGTCACTTGAGGTCTCCCGGAGTTTTTCTTTTAATACGCGGAAAAGGTTAAGGGCATCACCAATTCACCACTCCATGGCCCTAGGGTTTCCACCGCAAACGCTGCAAATATGTGGTTGTGCAGGAGACCGGCATATTTACTTAAAGGTTTGTAAAAAAAATCCGACTAAATATTTAATAGGTAATGTAACATGATTCTAATAAGTGGAATAAGAAAATTAAACAAAAACTGATATCCAAAAATATAATCTCTAACAACACCTCCAACTCACATTTATTTTACTTACCTACCTATATTATTTACACTATACAATACTTTGCTATTAAATATATGTAGGTACACGACACATCTCAAGTATAGGTAGTTTTAATATGTATATAATATTACATTTCAAAATATAAAATATTTAAGCACTTTAAACATAATCTCCGTTAAGGGCCCATTTAGACGTTACGAGAACTGTATATAGTTTTATTACGTTGCGGTATTTGATGACTGTGCAAAATTGTATATGTATACCCTCAACAGCCCGCAATGTAACTAAAATCGCATGCGAGTTCGCACACCGTCTAAATCAGGCCTAATATTTTGTCATGAAGTTTGCAATTGACAATATTGAATAAACATAACTATCAATTTTCGAAAAATGTATGCTTCATAAATTGATTATTTAAAGCTATAATAAAAATGGAAAACTAATTGCGAATATGAACAATGTTCGGAAACATTTAACGCTTTTAGTGATAAATTAGCATGTTATTTGTATACACAGTCATAAAAACGCATGTGACACATTGATTTTAATTACTAAAATTAAGTATAAGGCTGCGGACTGGACTCAAGCCGCGGGCGACGAGTGCCAAATCAAATTATTTTGTACTTTTGCTCGAAGGCAACGTATTCAATGACCTTGGTTGCCTCGCACCGGTTCCGTACTGTCCACAGCCTTACCACATACTTATTGTGAAATCGTTCTATAGTGAATTAAGAATCAGTTCAGTTGTACTTACAGCATTGTCTTGACAACGCACTCTTTTTACGCCCGTTCTATTCCTGTGTAAGTATTTACATATGACCAACATGTTACATAGTTTATATCTGTACAATAGTAGTCTTATCCCTGTTATACTGCGATAGCACGCGGCTTCGCTCGTGGGCCGCGCAGGTGAGGCGCGGCGGCGGGCGTCAGGCTGACGCGCGCGGCGGTGACGCGTACAGTGCCGTCTCCGCGAAACGCACGCGCGTTTGGCGTCCGTTCTGTGAACAAAACTTTAGTTTAATTATAGCTTTAATTAGATTTGCAATGTAGGTTCGTAGTAGATGCTGCCTACATTAGAGGGAATTCGAAACGAGTGGCAATATATTAAATACCGAAGGGAGTGTTTTAAATAGACACGAGTTACTAATTCCCTATTCGCACGTGTATCGTACAACGTTTTACAGTACAAATGACTATTTTAAGCTAACTAGTGCGGTAATATAGCGTATGTACGGTATGTACTTGTTTTGATCACTAGTGACGGTTAATACGCTTGTGGCGCTGCACTTCGCTGGCGTCCAGTCTGAGGCCTTACTTACGGCTACTTATTAAGGGAAGAGACAAAAGTTTGGGTCAAAAGTTTGACATAAAATATTATAAATTATTTTTTTGGTCTACGGAGTATAATGAGTAGCTAAGCCAAATTATGAATTAGTAACTGTTCAAAGTTTGTGCTCTTTGTGGTGAAGCAATTAAATGGTGCCCGAAACTTCTGACGTTTTAATGAAATTAATTTTACTGGTTATTAAACGTTTAAAGTTAGAAAACGTTTATCTTACTAGGTTTGCCTGCGACTTGACCTCCGTATCCCATCTGCATATGATTGATTTCCCTGAAAAGCGTTCTCTTTTTTTTTTATTATAACGGGCTTACTCTTGGCCACAGACTAGCCAAGGGCAAAGACGTGGCCTACGATGAAGTGAGTCTCTTGATTTGAAGGTTGCCGGGTTATATGAGCTCTGAAATTATATAGCTGCAATTGCTTAAATGCATTTAAGGGCTAATAAAATTATGTATTTAAGGGCTAAGGGCTAATGAGACCCCAAGTCCGCAAAAATGTAGTATGGCTCTGTCGCGCCAATACGCAAGAGTGATAGAGATAGATAGTTACGAAAGAAATATTATCGTGAGCGTTTCGTGAGCATTCGGCTACGGACTCTGGTCTGTTAGACTATGATGTGTATGATGCTACTCAATGATGTTGCTCAAATTGTGGTATTTTGTCACATCACCAGTAAATTTTGTCACATTGTCTAGTGACTACGTGCTCTTTTTTAGGGTTCCGTAGTCAACTAGGAACCCTTATAGTTTCGCCATGTCTGTCTGTCCGTCCGTCCGTCCGTCCGTCCATCCGCGGGTAATCTCAGTAACCATAAGCACTAGAAAGCTGAAATTTGGTACCAATATGTATATCAATCTCGCCAACAAAGTGCAAAAATAAAAAATGGAAAAAAATGTTTTATTAGGGTACCCCCCCTACATGTAAAGTGGAGGCTGATATTTTTTTTCATTCCAACCCCAACGTGTGATATATTGTTGGATAGGTATTTACAAATGAATATGGGTTTACTAAGACCGTTTTTTGATAATATTAATATTTTCTGAAATAATCGCTCCTAAAGGAAAAAAAAATGCGTCCCCCCCTCTCACTTTTGAACCATATGTTTAAAAAATATGAAAAAAATCACAAAAGTAGTACTTTATAAAGACTTTCTAGGAAAATTGTTTTGAACTTGATAGGTTCAGTAGTTTTTGAGAAAAATACGAAAAACTACGGAACCTGAGCGTGGCCCGACACGCTCTTGGCCGGTTTTTTAAATTTATTATAAATGATGGGCTTACTCTTGGCCACAGACTTTGCGCTTCGTATTGGTATTGCGGTACAGTCTATCGTACTCTGTGGGTTAATCAGACAAAAACTTTCTAAAAATATTTTATAAAACGGTCTAAAAATAGGAGTTTTACGAACAAAACCGCAATCAAAACTTTTCGCACCAATTTTAAGATAATGGTTTGGAAATGAGATCGGTTTGACCTATTTATTTTTCAAGTGTTTTTAATCCTTTTAATATAAATAGTAACCCGAAAGCGATCGAGCCAGCGTCAGTCATCCATCTTAAAATAATTAATTTTACGTCGGCTAGAATGAAATAACTCAGATTTTGTGCTACTTTAGATTGTTTAAGGAAAGACTTACAGACTAATGACTTAGCAAGAGAATAATTAATAAATATTGTGGATCAATTATTTAGGTTTTTAGATATAATTAAGAGGGCTTTCGTGTTAAAAATAGTGAAATCGCAACCGAGCGCTCGATCATACCGTGTGTGGTATCAAATTAAAGGGCTTTGCGAGTAGTTTATAAATATATATCACATTATAGGACTTTTCTACTTGGTCTAACAAAATATGAGAAAATGTCCAAAAGTGGTAATAATTGTACCGGTGAAGGCTCGTTTTCAAAAAATTGGCAAAAATCAATAATAGCAATGTATAATCACTAAGGCATAACAGCAATTTAAGTAAACGTTGCAGATTAATTTAGTACAAAACTTACTTCGATGTGATGTAGATTTTCAAAGAAATTGTCACTTAATTTTAGGTAATTTCTGAAAAAATTGAATTCGCCTTAGGCTAGTTTACTCTTTTTCAAAAACTTAAAATAAAAATCTAGTCTGAAATGATTGTGGTACAGGATATACGAATTATAAATTTACCCGTTTTAATATTCAAAATTGTCCAAATTTTACAAATAAGATCGACTGATTCAGCTCTATACGTGCGTTTTTCTAAACGTGCATTAGAGAAAAATTCATAATTAATTTAGTGAGTTAGTTTTCAAAAATCCAGTCTTATAAAAATCAAGATAATAAGATGCTCTAACTGGAACTTGAATTAAATAAATCTATTGGATAACGGAAAGTGTAGTATTTCACCGACTAAAACTATCAATTTTACATTATTTTGACGTTTTTTTTGAAAGCAGCCTTAAGTTGTACTGGAACAAGAGTGGCAAACTTGAGTAGTTTCATGTGCTCTGCCTACCCCTTCATGGGACACAGGCGTGATTGTATGTATGTATGTATTAAGTTGTATTCGTAGGTTAATTTTCATACAAACATTTTGTAACTATTTGATAAATAACTTGAATAAATTTTAATCTCCACTTCCAAAGAGACATGGAAAATGTTGTTATCTGCGAACTTTGGTTCGTTTACGTCAATCTACTTATGTACTCGTATAGCTATTGGAAAACTCTTTCAATTCAAATTCCAATTTAAACAGACTTTCGATTATCGAGTTTCTGAGCAGCGCGCTTGAGAAATATAACTAGCTTTAGCCGGCAGCTTCGCTCGCATTAGAAAGAGACAAAAAGTAGCCTATGTCACTCTCCATCCCTTCAACTATCTTCACCTAAAAAATCACGACGATTCGTCGCTCCGCTTTGCCATGAAAGACGGACAAACAAACAGACACATACACTTTCCCATTTATAATATTATATATATGTAAGTAAAGTATAAGTATGGATATGTAGGTTATATTTTATCCTACTTGAACCATTTCATGACATGCACGAAATAAAGCACAAATTGGAAATATGGTACATAAATAGGCTGTTCCTAAAACCAACGCCAAAACGAAAAGGGTGATGGACGTCTCAATTAGATATTAGCAATCACATGAACCACGTATTAATGCGAATTTGACCTTAATGAAAATGTTTCTTTATGTTTTATGAATTAAACGACTAATATCTCAAAAACTACATAGTACATTTTCATGGTCAAATTAATTATTTATTATTATTTATTTATTGAATTATTATACAGTCGACAAATATTACAATTTATCACAGGCCCTGCAAAACTGTTTAACAGTTTGACTGCAGGATAAGAGTATCTTATTAGAAGTAATTACAGAGAGTAATATCTAATTAAATTTAAAATTAGGACTTAACAGGTTACTATGGCAGGCTATATTTAGTTTAATGTGATGTCCTATCACCCCTTTTGGCGTTGGTTTTAGGGACACCCGCGCCGTGTATGAAAATATGTTAAACCCGGAACATAATATAAATATTATTTCGATTACATAGTTACAATTACCCGCAATGTGTGGAGCGACCAGAATGAATCGGGGTCACTATCAAATTTACCTTATCGCTAAAAGACTATATAGCTGACATGTCTGGATTGTGTTATGTCTTTGTGGCTACGTAGACATGAATGCTAAATGCATCTTTAGCAAAACGTCTGGATCTTAAAACGTAGCAATTTAAAATGATCTAACTGCAAAACATCTTCATCTTCGAATGTCTGTATTACAAAACAGACATGAACGCTAAACAGTCGAGGAGCAAAAAGTCTGGATTGTTTAATGTTTTTATTCCTAAAAAGAATAAACGCCGAACGACCCGTTAGCAAAACGTCTGGTTTTAAAATGCTTAAGTGCCTTGAGAATTCAAACCTTCTCGCACTGTTAATAAGAACTGTTACATATTTATTATAAACCATGACGTCCATGACACATTATATTTCCGGACGTTTTGCTACTGTATCGTTCTGTGTTGACGTCAATTAACTAACTTCACTTTTGACTTTTTAGATATGCTAATCATACGGACTATGTATATTTCCAGACGTTTGGCTACTCATTCATTCTAAGTCTTAGCCATCCAGTTAAATTAACTTTTTGCTGATTGAGTATTCTACTTTCAAGTCATTCCAGCTGAATTGACTTTATGCTGACTGTATATTTACATTTTCTGACATCTAGCCGAAATAGTCGTTTAGCGATAAGATAAACTTGATAGTGACCCATCGCATCAGGAATGAGTATATTAGGGGAAGTTTGAAAGTTGCACCTATAACGGAATAGATGAGGAGTGGCTGGTTGGCGTGGTACGGTCATGTAATGGGGAGGGATAAATGTCATATAGGCAAAAGAATGTTAGAGATGAATCTTGATGGATGGAGAGGGAGGGGTAAACCCAAACAACGATGGATGGATTGTGTGAAAGAGGATATGAGAAAGAAAGATGTAAGCGTTGAGATGACGAAATATAGGGGAGAATTGGAGAGGAAGACATGTTGTACCGACCCCACATAACGTGGGATAAGGGTAGGAGGAAGAAGAATACCCCGCAGTTGTTAACTTCGAAAAATTTTTTTTTTTAATAACAACGCAGTCTGGCTTCGTTTCGCCACTACAGAGCGATAGGGACAGCCAGCTACGATACACTTACCAAACGTCGACTTTGACGTCAGTTCTTTACCCACGTCAAACGGCGCAGCATACAATAGGAGTCAATAATCTAACCAAAGATATCCAGTCTGGAAAGTTTCTAAGTTATGCAGATTAGAGATTAAGAGGAATTACCTTTATAACAAGTGGCGACTCGAGATTAACGTTCCTCTTCATCGAACTTGAGGCAGCGGAGTTGCCTGCGGCAAGAGAAATTAAGGATTAAACGCAATTCTTGCTGGTAGCTTGGTGTAAGGCCTGAGCGGAGCGGTCGGCGGGGCGTGCAGCGGAGCGGGCGTGCGTCCACCATGAGCAGGGTCGACTCAGGCCAGGTGTGTCTGTCTGCCTGTGGCATCTTAGCTCCCGAACGGATGAACCGATTTAGATTAGGTTTTTTTTTGTCTGAAAGCTGAGTTATTCGGGAGTGTTCTTAGCCTATGTTTCATGAAAATCGGTCTACTATGTCGCGGTCGGGGGTTGTTTATATTTTAAGATGATTTTCTTCACTTGTATGTGTGTTCAATGTAAGTAGTAAAAACTAAAATGTTTGGTATTCCTTTTAACAGCTTGCTGGTTCTGAGCTCAAGGAACGAAAAAAATATCATTATCTGTAATCATTAAGCCTCTATTTTAGAAAAAATTTTTTTTTTCTTTTTTTTTTTCTCTCTTTTGCTTTAAAGAAAACAGATGGTTTAAAAAAGCAAAATTTCCATTGCTTGTAAACAGCTTAAGCGAAGTCAGTTTAAATATGTTCACTTTCGGTATCTTTCATTTACATGGAGACCGCGTTGTCCGCCTATCGCCCCGCTAATCACTCCTCTCGTGCGTCCAAGTACGCAGCCGAACCAAGGCGCCTGGCGAAGTATCTAAATCCTATTATTTGAACGGTAAAGTTGCAAAATTGCAATCACAGAGCGATTGGTAAGCGTTGGCTGTTGACCTTCTGTAATGACTTGTTTGTAAGGGAAAAATACTTATATAATTACTATTAGCTTGTGCCCGCGGCTTTGCACGGCTTAGAAAGAGACAAAAAGTCGCCCTTGTCACTCTCCACTCCTTCAACTTTCTAAACTTAAAAAAAAATCACATCAATTCGTAGCTCCGTTTTGCCGTGAAAGACGGACAAACAAACAGACACACACACACTTTCCCATTTATAATATTAAGTATGGATGTTAACATTCTTACGCAAATTCGCTAAGTTGAAAATGTGTGCCTTACGTGATACTTGAACTCACGGCCTCTAGATTGATACTCCAGCGCTCTGCCAACTGAGCCACCGAGTCCAATCAAGCCAGCGAAATTTTCCACCATATTGGGTGATATTGGTCAATGGGACTTATAAAATATGGTTACTGTCGTTATTAATTCTATACATATTATTATTTATGTAATATTTATGTAATGGGAAGCGCTGGTAGCCTAGCGGTAAGTGCGTGCGACTTTCGTTCTGGAGGTCGCGGGTTCGAACCCCGGCTCGCACCAATGAGTTTTTCACTTATGTGCGAAATGTCATTTGATATTTGCCAGTCGCTTTTCGGTGAAGGAAAACATCGTGAGGAAACCGGACTAATTCCAATAAGGTCTAGTTTACCCTTCGGGTTGGAAGGTCAGATGGCAGTCGCTTTCGTAAAAACTAGTGCCTACGCCAAATCTTGGGATTAGTTGTCAAAGCGGACCCCAGGCTCTCATGAGCCGTGGCAAATGCCGGGATAACGCAAGGAGGATGATGATGACATATTATTATTTATGTATTTTATAAGTCAGTACTTCTTTATACAGGGTAAATATTTTTGATGTTACCTCATATTTAATGGTTTATTACTATAAGCCCTACGGAACATATTTTCATATGATTTAATTAAAAAATACTAATATATTTTCATATAAAATAGTTCAGCACGCAATGAATGTTATTTTTAAACCCCCGACGCAAAAACGAAGGGGTGTTACGTGTCTGTCTGTCTGTGTGCGTGTTAGTCTGTGGCATCATAGATCTGTGATCTCCCGAACGGATGAACCGATTTAGATTTAGCTTTTCTTAGGGTTCCGTAGTCAACTAGGAACCCTTATAGTTTTGCCATGTCTGTCTGTCCGTCCGTCCGTCCGCGGATAATCTCAGTAACCGTAAGCACTAGAAAGCTGAAATTTGGTACCAATATATATATCAATCACGCCAACAAAGTGCAAAAATAAAAAATGGAAAAAAATGTTTTATTAGGGTACCCCCCCTACATGTAAAGTGGGGGCTGATATTTTTTTTCATCCCAACCCCAACATGTGATATATTGTTGGATAGGTATTTTTAAAAATGAATAAGGGTTTACTAAGATCGTTTTTTGATAATATTAATATTTTCGGAAATAATCGCTCCTAAAGGAAAAAAAAGTGCGTCCCCCCCCCTCTAACTTTTGAACCATATGTTTAAAAAATATGAAAAAAATCACAAAAGTAGAACTTTATAAAGACTTTCTAGGAAAATTGTTTTGAACTTGATAGGTTCAGTAGTTTTTGAGAAAAATACGGAAAACTACGGAACCCTACACTGAGCGTGGCCCGACACGCTCTTGGCCGGTTTTTTTGTTTGAAGTCTGAGTTAGTCGGGAGTGTTCTAGCCATGTTTCTTGAAAATCGGTCCACAATGTCGGGGGTTTTTTTCAAAATTTTAATTTTGTGGCTAGGTTATTGTTAGCTGACTTGACGTACGACTGTCAATTAGTTCCGCGGCTTCGAGATGTCAAATACTTCGGTGGACGCAACACATTTCTGCTCAATATTTTTTTTAATTCATTACGCTTTGGCAGTTAGGACCAAACTTATAATTAGGTAAAGCCTGACAAGATTTTATTTGACCCTGAAGGAGTGTCGCTACAAACCGCTTTCATATGGCAATAATGTGCGGACGTCATATATAATGGGGACAGCGTGTACTGGTTTCGCGTTAATAATTGTGAAAATGAAAACAGGGTTTTAGAGAATCAAAGTTTAATAAGCAAGGTTTCAATACTCGCTACTAGTTTCCGCACAGCCTAAAATCCATGAATCTTGTGCCTTTATCGAAGTCGTTGATGTTTATTTTCTTTTTGCGTGGGACCTTGTTTTATACTGGTGTCCATGATGTAACGGCCTCCTTATTTCTATAAATATTTTTCACGGCAGAGCTACAGACACCTTAAATAAGAACAAAAAATGTATTAAGCTAAATCAAATAATCAGGACAGGAGAACCGCACTATAAATTGTCAGTCCCGAACATGTCAACAACCGATTTCGGAACATTGTTATCGAAATACTGTGAAATCCTTCATCCTTTTTTGTTGTTGGTAATTTATCACTTTAAGTATAATTATTTTCATACATACATACATACATATAATCACGCCTGTATCCCATAAAGGGGTAGGCAGAGCACGTGAACTACTAAGTTTCAGTGCCACTCTTGGCAAAAAGGGGTTGAAAGAAATCCAAATTGTGAAATTGTAATTATTTTCACTTTTTTAAATATTATTTTGGGCATATTTGCGTTAGAAAATTTTAAATATCTACTTCTCGTTTATATCACTGACATTCAATGACTTTCGACGACGGGTGTCAAATATTAATCCTTGCCAGTAAAAGAAATTAGTTCAGCTGAAAATCCGCAACGTGGCGAGGGTCAAATAAAAACTTGTCAAGCTTATTATACCTACTTATTGTATGGGTTCTTAGCACTAACATCTGTCTGGTTAAAATTTGAGGTAATATCAAAAATACATCCTGTATTTATTCATTCATGTCAATGTCTCTAATATGCGATTTTTTTTGTACGTTTATAACTACAGAGGCACAGACCAACTGTACCTTTTCTGTTAATAAATTACTTATTTAGGACGCATAACCTATCAAAGTTTCCTTATTAAGGAAACTCGCATGCACATTTGATATGCAAGAGACACAATGGACCTTATTTTGAGATTCTACTTGTTTACACTTCATAAAGAATTTGGTTTTGGTATTAGCGCCGGAATCCGGAGGTCTCGGGTTCGAACCCCCGCTCGTACCAATGAGTTTTTCGCAACTTATGAATAGAATAGAACTTAGTATTAAATTAGGACACTTAGTTCGGTTATACATTAGTACAGATAGTGGACAAAAAAAAACTTAAACTATAACTTATATAAAAAATAAATAAACCTAAAAACTACCCTCCAGGCCCTGGCCCCTCGGCAGGGTGCCCATCACGCAAGCAGCATTCCCGCGCTGTATTGCAATAGCAATTCTTTGCGCGAGAAAATAGAATAGAATATTTTTTATTTAACATCAGTTTGGACATATATAACTGAGATAAATACAACACAATCTAGATGTTAAATTGGGAGCCCACTCAGCATATTGCCACGGCATGCCGAAGCGCTGATTTTCAGTGGGTCCCGATTTGATATTTGCCAGTCGCTTTTCGGTGAAGGAAAACATCGTGAGGAAACCGGACTAATCTCAATAAGGCCTAGTTACCCTTCGCGTTGGAAGGTCTGATGGCAGTCGCTTTCGTAAAAACTAGTGCCTACGCCAAATCTTGGGATTAGTTGTCAAACCGTACCCCAGGCTCCCATGAGCCGGGGCAAGTGCCGGGATAACTCAATGAGGATGATAAAAGAATTTGGTTTTAGATACTTTGATACACGTGCAGATTGAATTAAATTAAATATTCATATTCATATTCATTTATTTCGTAAATGCACAGATACATTACAGTTCATATATTAAAATTTAGAATAATAATTAAACTCTTAAATAATAATTATACTCTTTGGTAAACGAAAATCTCTGGATAATGGACTCAAAAGCCAATTATCCTCTTTGTATAAAATGTAAACTGATATTGGCATCTTTTGTGCAGAAAGGGATGTTACGAATATTTGCATTCGCATTCGCATATGCGAAAGATTCGTATTCTTTTAAACATTTGCATTGACATTCGCATTCGCTTCAAACGATGCGAATGTTTTGCGAATGCGAATATATGTGCAAGTTAGGCTTGTGCCGTTTCGTTCGTTGATCGGAGCGCTCCGATCTCGTTCAATCGCTCCCATGAACTAGTTCGCTCTTTTAGGTCTTTTGCTCAATTAGTTCAGCCAGACCAGCGACCACTGCGGTCGGAAAGATCAGAACGAATGGGACCGAATAGTGTCAAAATTATACGAATAGTCCACATATAGTAACATTCCGGGTCGAATGGTTGTAAGTAACCGAAGTATAATATGAAAACTTGACTTTTTTGTTGCTCTGCTAAGTAGCTCTCGCTCTCGGTCGGCGCAGTCACACATTCGTTCTCGATCCAAACCGCTCGCGCTCGCCGAACCTATACTGAACTAAATGAGCAAAGACCGATTCTCAGACCACGGAAAGATTCAGTTCATTTCGGTCATTGATGGGATTTTATTCCTAACAGTTCATAGTTCGTGAACGACACAAGCCTAGTGCAAGTCGCAGCTTGTTCCTCGCCCGCGCCGGCCGCTCCAATTGCTACTTGTCGACTGTCGACTCGCGCATGCGCAGATAGCTCAAATTCGTACGGCGTAAAGTTCGTATTCGTACTCGGCATTTTGACCAATAGTAAGCATTTTTACCCAGCGGGTTGTTGGTGATTGCTTGGTTTTTATTTTGGTTTTTTATGAAATTCAGCGATATTCGCATTCGCATTCGCGAATGTGACACATGCGACATTCGTGACATCCCTAGAACGAAGCTATTAAATGAGCCAACATAATAAGGAAAGTGCGATGTGGATAAATGCGTATCATTTTATTTGAAGGCCGAATGAAATGCTTTAAAGCTTAGCAAATATAATACTTTATTCTATACAGAATACGTACGTACATACGTACGTACCTAGTCAATGCAACTATCCATACTAATATTATAAATGGGAAAGTGTGTGTATGTGTGTTTGTCCGTCTTTCACGGAAAAACGGAGCGACGAATTGACGTGATTTTTTAAGTGGAGATAGTTGAAGGGATGGAGAGTGACATAGGCTACCTTTTATCTCTTTCTAACTCAATGGAAGCCGCGGGTAAAAGCTAGTAATATATAAGTGTAATGGGATTCTGATTCTTGGAGACGCTATACATCTCTGATTGAGTATATTATTATCTTTTTTTGACATTTAGAGCCTTTTCCACAGCTATAATAAGAACTGGTAGTCACACAGCATCTCTTGCAGAACCTCCGGGCCATAGTCCTGAAGTTGACACGGTAGGAGCCATGGACCAGGGGTCTATAAAAGAGCTGGAGACTTACCAAAACAGGCCAAGGGTACCATCTGTCTTAGTCGCCTACTAAAGAGCCTGTCCTCACCTAGTATAGTGTCAGAAGAACTGGTAGCCACACAGCATCTCTTGCAGAACCTCCGGGCCATACTCCTGAAGTTAACACGGTAGGAGCCGTAGACCAGGGGGTTCATACAGGAGTTGGAGACGGCCATGGCGAACAGGAGACCTTGAACGCGGCTCGGGATCCGCCGGGCTGAGTCCCGGTCTACCATCCACCTAGGGAAGAAAATAGTACATTAGAACGACGTTTTTCAGTACAGATGGATCCCAGATGGCCCTCTCAAGTTTAGACCTGACAAAAAATAAATCACTTTACGAACTAGTGCATTCAAAAAGCACTATCTGCAGTGAAAAAGGGATTTTAAATCAAGTTTAACTCCGACTCCAGAATTTTTTAAAGTGGAAAATGTCTACCTTGGGTAAGATTTGAACTACAGCGCTCTACCAACTCAGCATATTGAAATTTATTTTAAGCCTAGTTATTTTATTTTATTGCAGACATTTCTTCTAACCAAATCTGAAAAAGTCGTGTCACCCACACGCACAAAACCATAACTGCATAGCATAACTGTATAATCATTATGATCAATGAGGTAATTACTCCGACACGTCTATCGGGCTGTTTACTACGTCGTAACCTATGGACGCCTTCAACTCAAGGAGTATCACATTCGCGTTGCCAACCCATTAGAAACTTGTACACTCCCTTTTGCTGTGTTAAGTACACAGCAAAAAGGAGTGTACAAGTTCCAAGTAGGCATGTCCGCTCTCTTATATTATTATAGACAAACGCTCACGAAACGAAATGCTCGTAGATATCTATCTCTATCGCCCCTTTTTTTTTTATATACTACGTCGGTGGCAAACAAGCATACGGCCCGCCTGATGTAAAGCGGTCACCGTAACCTATGAATCAATCATAAATCATAAATCAATCATTTATTCGTGATAAACAACATACAACACAGTCATATAAAACAATAAAAGCACATTCAAAAGTTAAAAGAAAAAATAATAATTAAAAAACGAAGAAAAATATAACACATATAATTGTTTACCACGAAATGGTCCCGCCTCAGCGTAATGCTAACCACAGGGTCAGCGCTGATCTTCCGGCGAGACCATTTGTGTGCCACGGACGCATAAACGTGCAACACGGCCTTAACAGCCTGAACGCGTCCATTTGTCGTTGGTCACAATCGGCGCCATCTTGCGCCTGCGCGTTAATTGTCATGATGACATTGATGACAATTTTGTGAAGACCATGTTGCGCGTAGTATTAATAGAACAGTTTTTCCAAATTAAAATCATAGTTTTACTAAAAATAATACATGGAACAGGCATATCACTACAAAGAAATAATAGTTACAATAATATATCATAAAATAAGAAACAATACATCGACAAATAAGAAGTGTTTTGTTGCAAAAACATTCATGTGAAGAATATTGGTGTTTGTTGCTAAAAATGAACACAATATCACCTGTAAAGAGCGTCGAATGTATTAAAGCAATATACGTGCGAGGTGGTGATGAAATTGCAAGAAGGCGGATTACAAATTTGGACAGCAACAAGTGCGCTTTGTGTTTATGAGGAAAGGACATAAAAACAGGTTTGTTATTTACGGATATCCTTTTTCATTTGTACAAACCTTAGCAAGCACATGAAAAATTCACTAACAGGTATTACGCTTAGCTAATCTAAAAGAAACTTGTGTCATTTCTGAAAGCTTCCTGCTGCCGCTGGTGCTGAAGTATAGATAGTTTAAGTTTGATCTTAAAACATTTAACACTAACTTGCAGGTTCCTGAGGGGAGGAGGTATGTTGTTCCAGCAGCGACTGGCCAAGTACTTGAAACTACCACGAAATGCTGCTGAGGTGTGTCGAGGCGTTACTAACTGAACACTGCAGTTACGGGCTCCCAACGTTCTACGGGTGGACATCCATGACAACTTCTCAAACAAATATGTTGGAGATTTGTGTTTAATTGTACCAAAAAGAAGACACGCTAGATGCAGCTTTCGACGATGAAGCATTTTAAGAATATTGTGATCATTTAAAAACGGTGTGACATGGGCTCTTGGCGGAATATTGAAGCAGAAACGAGCGCAAGCATTTTGTACCCGTTGAATGAGTCGCTTCGTTTTTGCTAGGAGACGTGGACCGTAAACTAAGTCCATGTAGTTTAGTTTGGACAGGACAAGTGCTTCGACTAATTGAGTGCGCAGGGATTCGTTAACAAATGGTCTTATGTTATACAGTATTTTTAGCCTATAGAAACAATGTCTGACAGATTCAGCAACATGTTTTTCATACCGTAGTGCGCTGTCCATTGTCAACCCTAGATTTCGTGCCTCACATACTCTCTCTACGGGTTCACCTGACAGAATAACATCTTTAGTAGGTCTTATGTTGTTAAGCTGGTTTTTGGTGCCAAATATAAGATATTTTGTTTTGGAGGCATTTAACATTAGACCATTCTTCGAAGCCCAAGATGCTATACCAGCCAGGTCCATATTAAGCTTTTGTATGGCACTGTCAATTTCAGAAGGCTTGAAAGTGATATATATCTGGGTGTCATCTGCATATATGTGATATTTGCAGTGTGTAATGTGGGCTCCGATGTCCGATGTGTATAAGATGAACAGAATCGGGCCGAGTATCGATCCCTGCGGGACGCCTCTGGAGAGGGCCATTTTTGTAGATAACTTGGGCGATCCATCGGTTGAGTATGTAGTATGGACGCATGCAACTCAAATAGTGTCACATGCGCGTTGCCACCCCATTAGAAAGTTGTATGACACTCCCTTTTGCTGTGTTAAGTACACAGCAAAAAGGAGTGTACAAGTTCTAAGGAGGGTTCGGGTTGCCGACGGACGACGGACAATAGACGGAACAAGTTAGTTCCGTAAGTCCTCCCGTCATCAGCACACCGCACCCTCGTTGAGCTCCGGCAGCCTTACTCACCGGCAGGAACACAACACTATGAGTAGGGTCTAGTGCTATTTGGCTGCGGTCTTCTGTAAGGCGGAGGTACTACCCCAGTTGGGCTCTGCTCAAGATTCGAGCGAGACGATATCCGCTGTGCTGTGCCCTACCACACAAAGCGGAATATCATTCGCTATGCCCTACCTCCTACAATTGCGTATTGGCGCGACAGAGCCAGACTACCTTTCGCGGCGTTTCGTTTTCGTTTCGCGTCGCAGAAATGCCATTCGGCTACGGCACCAGGAAAGATTATACTACAAACTTCCACTCACCACATACACATGGTAGCGTAAGGCAGCCAGCACAGTGCGAACACGCTGACTATAGTGACGGTCATCCTCAGCGTGCGTCTCCTTGCGCGCTGCAGTACGCGCCGGTCGGAGCGGCGCAGGCGCACAGGCTCGCCTGCGCGGCGACTGCCTGCCAACAATACACGGTGTGACATGAGGACACCGAAAGATTTAACTACGCATTTTTGAGGGAAAAATAGAGATAAAATGTTACATGACGTGAAGCCAATTTCGCCAATAATTTTTTTTTGTGTAATTTTTTTGGATGTATTTTCACATAAAAAGTAAATGTTATTCGTAAAACTGGCACTTAAGACAAAAAAAATACAATTTTTTTTAGGAATAGTACATTACGATACAAGTGCGTAAAAAAGGAAGTTCGAAACGAGTGGCGATAAATTAAAACACGACCGAATTTCGCACGTGTATCGTACGACGTTATTCAGTACAGATGGCCCACTAATGCGAGAAGTGGTTCATTACATGCCACAGGTCGAAACTTCGGAGGGCCATATGTACTGAAAAACGTCGTACGATACACGTGCGAAAAGGAAATTCGTAACTCGTGTCGATTTAAAACACTCCCTTCGGTCGTATTTTTATTTTTCGCCACTCGTTTCGAACTTCCTTTTTTACGCACTTGTATCGTAATGTACTATTTTTGCAATGTGTCTCTAGCTACTTTTTGATATCTATCAACGAGGATAGTTAGATTCAGGGATGTAACGGATGTGGTTTTAACGGAACCGGAAGCGGAAGCGGAAGTTTTGAATTTAGTTTAACGGAAGCAGAAGCGGAACCGGAACCAGAAGCGGAAGTTATAGATGTTAAAAACCGGCCAAGAGCGTGTCGGGCCACGCTCAGTGTAGGGTTCCGTAGTTTTCCGTATTTTTCTCAAAAACTACTGAACCTATCAAGTTCAAAACAATTTTCCTAGAAAGTTTTTATAAAGATCTACTATTGTGATTTTTTTCATATTTTTTGAACATAGGGTTCAAAAGTTAGAGGGGGGACGCACTTTTTTTCCTTTAGAATCGATTATTTCCGAAAATATTAATATTATCAAAAAACGATCTTAGTAAACCCTTCTTCATTTTTAAATACCTATCCAACAATATATCACACGTTGGGGTTGGAATGAAAAAAAATATCCGCCCCCACTTTACATGTAGGGGGGGTACCCTAATAAAACATTTTTTTCCATTTTTTATTTTTGCACTTTGTTGGCGTGATTGATATACATATTGGTACCAAATTTCAGCTTTCTTGTGCTTACGGATACTGAGATTATCCGCGGACGGACGGACGGACGGACGGACGGACGGACGGACAGACAGACATGGCGAAACTATAAGGGTTCCTAGTTGACTACGGAACCCTAAAAACGATATGAAAAAATACCACATAGGTATAACATAAACCAAAACTAATTAAGTTACCTAGAACTTTTAGGTTTTTACTGTTCAGCCTGTAATCAGCAGTTTGTAATCAGCCTTTAGGCCCACTTAGGTTTTAAAAACGAAAAGAAAAGTAACCTGATATTTTGTCTTAAGTATATCATTCATTACAATCCAAAAATTTAAATCACCTTGAACTTTAAGATTGTTTGTTGTTTAGGTAATCACTAAAAATCACATAAGAATCCTTTTAAACCTTTATTATGCCGTAAAAGGTTTTAGAAACGAAAAGAAAACTTACTCGTAGGTAGTATAATACAATCCAAAACTAACCAGTAAAAATTATATGTGTAATTGTTAGCACACAATTAAATTTTTAAATAAATGGAGTGATTGTAAAAGAAGTAAACTGTATTTAATAAACAAATCTAAGGGGAGCTTCTAAGGGGATCGTAGATAAGCCCTGCACCACTGAATAGTTGTTCACTCGCTACTAACTAGGTGGACAGGACAAATATTGGCGCGCAATGGAATGAAGCGATTGATGTTTAGTATCGCAGCACGTGGCAAGCGGAGAGATGAGCGAATGATAGGTATAGACCTGTTGGTCTTTGATGTACGCCGCTCATGTCCCACCGTCGCGCTAGGTTCCGACATCCGTTATAACTTCCGTTTGAAAAATAACAGAACCGGAACAGAAGCGGATGTGTAAAACAAAACGGAAGTTCCGCAGTAACGGAAGCAGAAGCAGAACTCCGTTACATCCCTGGTTAGATTATGTCCGATAACGGCATCATCGCCATCAATCGCCATCAAAACAGCGTTTTGATGGCGATTAACTTTGAAAATAGGCGAAATCCAGAAAAGTTTATAAGTATGATATTTAAGTTTATAAGGTTTACTTGTATATTTTCACCAAATAAACGTTTTCTATTCTATTCTATTTTTAACTCCCGACGCAAAAACGACGGGGTGTTATAACTTTGACGTGTCTGTCTGTCTCTTTCTCTGTCTGTGTGTGTCTGTTTGTTGCATAATAGCTCCCGAACGGATGAACCGATTTAGATTTAGTTTTTTTTTGTCTGTAAGCTGAGTTAGTTGGTAGTGTTCTTAGCCATGTTTCATGAAAATCGATCTCAGTCGGGGGTTTTTTCAAAATTTTAATTTCGTGGTTACGTTATTTACTCTCGGTTCCCTGATGTTACAGCGTGTATAATAGTATTCAGTGCAAGGTCTGAGTGGACGCTTGGAGCGGAGTGTTTGGCGGGGCGTGTAGCGGGACGGACGAGCGTGCGTCCACCCTTACGCCGTGGCTTGCGTGGGCGACGGTCGCGCGATGGTCGCGCGACGGCGATGCGAATCAGACGAAATCAAACCTTATCGATATGGAAGTATGAGACGCCGGTTTTTCAAGGAGCTTATACAAAGGTTTTCTAGGTAGGTGATCAATTAGATAAAAGACATGCAAAGTTTTCCCTGTCGCTCTCGCCTAGGCCTACCCGCTGAGCGACATTGGCACTTGATACAAGTTACAAGTGAAGGATATATTAATATATCTACATCTAAATTGAAATATAAACTCTCTTGGGACTTGGGCATGTTAACATGTTTAGAAATGTCGCGTATTAGGCCCTTATCAGAGCGACGCAGTTGTGGGATCAAGCGGTGTGTAGTAGATAAATACATGTAAGTAGGTAGGTAAATACTTTATAGTAGAGATGCAACGAATAGTTGTTTGGCCGGATACCGGATAGCGACAGCAGAATTTTACCTACAATACCTACAATTTAAGCAGGGAGCTGGCGCGTCGTGTAGGTTTTGACTTGTTTCGTAGTGAACTTCGCGCGGAGTCCGTTTTTGTATGAATGTTTATTTTTTTTATTATTAAGGGCTACGATTATAAGTACTTATTATAACCATAACAGTTTTTTTTTACATTTAATTTGTTTACCCCAAAATCATTCAATCAAAAATAGCACATCCGGTATCCGGCCGGATAGTACGTCACTATCCGGTATCCGGCCGAATATTCAAATACGGGGCCGAATAGGCCGGATACCGAATAGTAACCGAATATTCGGTGCATCTCTACTTTATAGTCATGTAATAACTAGCAGATTGGCATATTTCAGAGTTCATAATCGGCTATTAGATGATCGGTGGAAGCCCTGTACGAAATTACTGTATTACTACTATTACTCTCCCCAGCTTCGCAAGGGGATATAGGTAAAATTTGACGGGTTATGAATTTCTCCACCCCCTTTCTTTCAGTGGTCGACTGTGGGATATGGGTTAAATTGTGGCCTAGGCGAGAGGCTGGCAACCCGTCACTGCAATGTCACAATTTCGATTTCTTTCATCCCATTAATTGACAGGAGTAGCAGTAGTAGCACTAAAACTTGAGTAGTTAAGTAAAGTAAAGTGGTAGGCTTTATGGGACGGTTGTATAGTCAAGTGCAAAAATATGTATCGAAAATCGTCTCATAAATATCAAAATATGTGAGCGTGCACCGGAAAACGTCCCACTTTGTCGATTTCTATAAAGCCACTTTGTCAGATTATTCATATAAAGATACAAGTAAATCTCGCTTTAATGGTAACAGACAAAGTGGGATGTTTTACTAAATACACTCACATATGGTACTACGCTCTTATTACACCGGACTAAGATGTTATGGGACTAATGGGACATATTTTTGAGTAAGATGTGTACAAATATTATATTAAGCAGGCCATTAGGTATATACACCTTTATGGTTTTCTAGCCCTTTGATTGTAAGATATGCTAAAGATTTATTCTTGTCTCGATTCCAAGTTTTTAGTTTAGTACATGTATGAAGTCTGGGAGAAACGGGTCTAAAAGTTATTTTATTTGTCTAGAAAGTTTAGTATTTACTTACTAGGGCAATTCGGCATCAAAGGATGGGTTTACCCCTATTTTACGAATTGTGAGTCGAATAAATTACTTTCTGGGAATACCTACTTTATGTTAGTAGAAACATTTTATTAAGGTCAATACAGATAAGAATGTCTAAATGAAGCGCTGGTAGTCTAGCGGTAAGTGCGTGTGACTTTCGTTCTGGAGGTCGCGGATTCGAACCCCGGTTCGCACGAATAAGTTTCTCACTTATGTGCGAAATGTCATTTGATATTTTGCCAGTCGCTTTTCGGTGAAGGAAAACATCGTCAGGAAACCGGACTAATTCCAATAAGGTCTAGTTAACCTTCGGGTTGGAAGGTCAGATGGCAGTCGCTTTCGTACGCCAAATCTTGGGATTAGTTGTCAAAGCCGACCCCAGCCAGCGTATCATGCTGCCAATTTTATCACTTATCCACGTGGATAAAGCATCCGTCACGCTTTAGCAAGTATGTCAGTGTGAGAGTGACAGGTGTCTTATCCACGTGGATAAGTGATAAAGTTGGCAGCATGATACGCCGGCTGGCTCCGAGAAGGCTCCGCTGGAGAATGATGATGACAAATAAGAATGTCATAAGGAGAAGTATGTCTGGCCTTCACATTTGGTCTGTTTTAATCAACGATCAGTGTTTATTGAGAGTTCATTACCACTAATCGTGAGTAGCAAGTAGCAAAAGTATGAACTTGCAAAAACACCTATGAGTAAAAAGGTTAAATGTGTAGGCCAGACACAATTCCCCATATGACACACTTATCCGTTTTGACCGTTGTCTTTGTACGTGACTTTGGTTGAGGGGAGTTAAAATAAAAAAAAAAATTGGAAAAATACCTCCGACCGCGACATAGTGGGCCGATTTTTATGACACATGGCTAAGAACACTCCCGACTAACTCAGCTTTCAGACAAAAAATAATCTAAATCGGTTCATCCGTTCGGGAGCTACGATGCCACAGGCGTCACACACACACACAGACAGACAAACAGACAGGCAGACATACACGTCAAACTTACAACACCCCGTCGTTTTTGCGTCGGGGGTTAAAAATATTACAGGATATTTTTACACAGATTGACAATAGTGGGTTTCTGCAGATATTTATGACTAACATTCTCGCTCAGATATATCTGACGGCAACTGTACAAACTGCTACAAACATAATTACTAACCCTTCCTGGTAAATCAAAGATATTTTACTTAAATAATTTGTTCAGGATTTTCTTTAATCTCGTCGGGCTCTCTGCTTACTTATTTTGCCGGTATAAACTTCAAAGACTTCTTTCTCGATGAAGTACCTAATTCAGAGATACGAAATGAAACAAAATATTCATGGCTGGTCTATCTATATAAAAACCTGGTATAGTGTGTCTACAGCAGCGGCTGGTCCATACAAGCCGATTCTCACCGGCTTGCCTAAATTTTATTACTAGTAAATTACCTAATGTTAAAGGTAGGTTTCTTTTTGCTTTGGTGTTGCCTAGCAGAAAATTTCACCAGCCGCCACTGGTGACTACCATAACTTTTTGATAGGTAACTCGATAGGGCTAACGTTACGGAAAGCGAAACTGAATCCGAGTGAATAAACGTAAAAGTAACGCGAGTCACGACTTCACTAAGTGTTTATTTGAACTACAGCTGCAAATGAAAGGATCTATGCATATAGGGAAAGTAACACTTATTTAGATAGATTGTCACTTGAACTTGCTTGCCGCGGATTGACCTAGTTGCATATTGCATAGTGACTTTTGAAGTCAAAATGAATGCTGAAATCGCGAAAATATATTTTTCGCTACATTCGCTGTCCCAATAAATATTGAGTATACATTCCGACTGACGTGATGCCGGTTATTTTTATGGAACAACCACATTTTTTTGCGATTTAAGCATTGGTCCCATAATAATAATTGTTTATTATGACCTCAAAAGTCACTAAGCAATGTTTGGCTGGTACTTACGCCGCGCGCCGTGGCTTGCGTGGGCGATGGTCGCGCGATGATCGCGCGACGGCGATGCGACGCATATGAAATCAAGCCTTATCGATATGGAAAGTAGACGATGCGATGAGACGCGACGGCCACGCAAGACACGGGGTTACAAAATCACCCAGTATACTTGCGAAGAATAAATATGTGCTGTAATGTGTGCTTTAATAGTGTTTTCAGTACAGATGGTGTTTTTTTACGCACTAGTGCGAGAAGTGGTTCATTATATGCCAGGTAAC
This sequence comes from Leguminivora glycinivorella, assembly GCF_023078275.1. NCBI lineage: Eukaryota > Metazoa > Arthropoda > Insecta > Lepidoptera > Tortricidae > Leguminivora > Leguminivora glycinivorella. The sequence goes on along the minus strand of NC_062985.1, from coordinate 1,243,813 downwards.
AACTTCGGAGTGCTATTTGCACTGAAAAACGTCGTACGATACTCGTGCGAAAAGGAAATTCGTAACTCGTGTCGATTTAAAACACTTTCGGTCGTGTTTTAATTTATCGCTACCCGTTTCGAACTTCCTTTTTTACGCACTTGTATCGTAATGTACTATTTCACACCTTGTAAGTGAATTTAAAGTACGAGTAGCTATTATACTTTACAAGGTTTTAGCACATTTCAGCCGTGAAGACCGCTCCGCAAAAAATATTCAACGAATATTTTTCATAGACCGTATTAGCTGTGTTTCCTTGAAAAGGAACACTTTTACTGAATAACAAAAAAAATCCAATTGAGGATGAAACTTCTGAGGTGCTCGGCTGACGGACCAATTAGCAGGACTTTTTGACATTGAGAACATTTATAAAAATAATTGGGCAGATAAGGAAACTCAAACAAAGGAACAAAAAATATGATTGCACAAAAAGGGACCTTGTGGTGGTTGGAGCTTACCTCGTGTAGTGCCGCATTCGTATTGGGACGCGGGTAATAACGACGTAAGCGACGGTCACCGTAAGGTTCCTTATGATATGGATCGTCACAAATAAAATCTGGTTAATATTTTTGTACCAATATTGTTTTTAACCCCCGACGTCAAAACGACGGGGTGTTATAATTGACGTATCTGTCTGTGTGTGTGTGTGTGTGTGTGTGTCTGTATGTCTGTCTGTCTGTTTGTCTGTCTGTGTGTGTGTCTGTCTGAAGCATCGTAGCTCCCGAACGTATGAACCGATTTTGATTTAGTATTTTTGTTTGAAAGCTGAGTTAGTCGGGAGTGTTCTTAGCCATGTTTTATAAAAATCAGTCCCAGTATGTCGCGGTCGGGGGTTTTTTCAAAATTTTAATTTTGTGGTTAGGTTATTGTCTGATGCGCTCCAAGCACGGTCATGGTTATGGTACGAGGGCCAAACTGAAAGTTCTTAGACAATCAAAAACTAAGCAAACTAGCAAGTTATTATAAATTTATAATATTATATTTGTACGTTTGTATTACGAAATCGTCCATTTAGGGTTTCTCTAAAGATATGGGCGCGTAATCAGCTCTAGCGTCATATTCGCTCGTTGGTATGAAGATTTAAGACGCTTAAGCGTCGCCGTCGTCGCTAAATACATGCTTATACAGAGTGTAACAAAAATGGTGGTGATCCGTTTAAGGGCGTATTCAGTATCGTATTCTGATCAGGAAAAAGTAGAAGAAAAATTTGGGATCACCACTATTTTTGTTACACCCTGTAGATGTTCATATTAACGAGCAATTTTTAAAATTTTTGGAAACCCGCGGTTTGGGAAGACCCTTACGTACCTCTTATAAATTGGAACCATTTAAAAGTTTTATACTACTATATACTACTCTTGATACTCTTTTTGTAATTCTATTTTGGATTTTCATGATAACTTCAGCTGTTGGTTTTCCATGTATGTAATAAAAAAAAACTCTTTATTGCACACCTCACATAAGTTTACAAGTAATGCAGAAGAAACAAAATCAACTCAACAGAGGTAAAAACAGGCAAACAGGTAAATTTTAATACGACACAGGAGGGGTCAATACTCCATACAAACGCTCTCGACTATTTCCTCCCTGGTCTTTGAAGATAGAGCACTGATCTTTTCAACACAAATTATTATTGTTTGTATCTGTGTCGGGCCGTTTTGATTTTTTTGATATTATTATTTTTAAAGACGCTAGAGCCCATCAAAAATTACCAAAAACGGCCTTATATTATTGATTATGGCGCAAAAAGGTGTGGTATTCAAAATTGGTAATAATAATTAGCCAAAAAAACCAAACGGTCGATAATTTCATTGTTATTCATATTCACAAATTTCATTACGATTGATTAAGTTTTGAAGGAGGAAGAGAGCGATAACTTTGATTTTAAAGATTTCTTCGCAATATCTTTTAACTGAGTTGTTCTGAATGGTTTTTTTTTGATAAATCTAGCTAATAACACTATTCCCAAATTGAAAGGGGGGGGGGGGGGGGCTTTGTGGCCCTCGAAAACCAAGTTTTTATTGGATGTCTACTCGCTTCCGAATACTGTTCAATTTGTTTTCCGTGTGTTGCAGCGCTCTTTGACGTACAAAGAGCTCAAAGCCAGGTATAAATGAAACGTCCTGCCACCGAGCCACGTAACACACAGGAATAAAATCAATAGATGTTGAACGAGACTATGCTATTTTTCACTTTGGATGAGTTCGGAACCACTTCCAAAACTTCTGAATTATCTTATACTTTTAAACGAGCAATTCTTGTATATTTATTTATTTATTTATATATACCGACGATCTCGGAAACCGCTCTAACGATTTCGCGGAAATTTGTTATGTGGGGGTTTTCGGGGGTGAAAAATCGATCTAGCGTACGTAGCCTTAGATCCCGGAAAACGCGAATTTTCGAGTTTTCATGAGTTTTTCTTTCGCGTTAGTAAACGTAAAATATGGTCGTTAATTTCGCCGCACGCGCATCGATTCCGCTTATCTCAGTCGTACGAGGTCGGTCTAATGTACGCAGATAGATCGAAGGTGTCAGGGTTTCGAATCCCGGCCAGAAATTAAGTTTTTGTTTTTTGTCTTTTTTTTTTGTTTTTGTATTTATAAGAGTTTTTTTTTATCTAAAGACGTGATATACTAAAATAGAACGGTCGCCCAGATATTTGCATATTATGCTCGATAAATATTCTTGCGAAACTAAATTGTATTTTTGTGTAAAATAAAGAAAGATATATAAAAGCTGTACTTTTTTAAAATATACTGCAGCTTAGAACATACTCGTACATACAATACAATCAAGCCTGTATCGTATGAAGAGGTAGGCAGAGCACATTAACTATTAAAGTGTCAGTGCCATTATCCACAAGAGTGTAAAGTAATTTCATACAAATTTTAACTGGCTGGTAGAATTTACCCATGACTGATGATTTTGAATCATAAATATTGAATAAATTGATGGATTTGATTTAATTTGATGTTTTTAGTTAGTATTTTGTTCGTGTTGGTGTGGTGAAAAAAATTGTGTTTCACTCGGTAACAAACTTTGTTTAACCTTCGTGCCTTGAAACCCTCGGAACGCCCAAGATTCCACTTTTTGAACCACTTGCTACGCTCGCGGTTCAATATTGGAATCTTTCGCTTGCTCGGGTATCAATATTCGCGCGTGCAGTTAAACAGCTTTGCCCCCTTGTAAAACAAACAACTATTCTGTAGTAGTTAGTATTCACTTGATGGATCGCGTTGTTTGTACGCTTATGATTGATATTTCGAAAGGCTTGTTATAACACTCAAGGTCGAAGGTAAAGCTTTTATTTATTCACTTACTTGCTTCAGCCCGCGGCAAAATTGCGGAATGCTCTACCTATAGGCTAATTTTTTTCCTCTTTCTAGTCCACCCACTTCCCTAAATGGGGGGTAGAAAACGAGAGAAAAGCCCTGGCCAAAAGCTAGTTACATAAATAACTAATTAATAATAATGGACTTATTAGATCTAAACTTTTGTTGTTAAAGTAAATTTATCATATGTTTTTCTCCTCGCAAAGACGCATTTGCATGTTTTTGATGTATACCCTACTTTTTAAAACATTTATGAACCTCCAGGTCTTTTATACCTTATACATGTTTGCTACCTATGTTATTTGATATATGACTGTATGTGTTCTGAACAATAAATAAAAATAAAAATAAAATAAATATTTGTACTATTATATATTCTGTGATAATATCATAATATTATCTTTTGCCCGCGGCTTTGCTCGCGTTAAATTCGAAAATTGCGGAACGCTCCATACAAACTTTCCCTCCCCCCCCCATTTTAGGAAAGTGGGGGGTTAAAAAGATACAAAAAAGTAGCCTATGTCACTATATCTACTTAAAAATTCACATCAATTCGTCGCTCCGTTTTACCGTGAAAGACGGACAAACAAACAGACACACACACTTTCACATTTATAATATTAAAATAATCCATACTATTATTATAAATGGGAAAGTGTGTGTGTCTGTTTGTTTGTCCGTCTTTCACGGTAAAACGGAGCGACGAATTGACGTGATTTTTTAAGTGGATATAGTTCAAGGGATGGAAAGTGACATAGGCTACTTTTTGTCTCTTTCTAACGCGAGCGAAGCCGCGGGCAAAAGCTAGTAATAATATAATATCTAGTATGGATTAATAAACCGGAGCTTCTATTAAATTTAATTTGTTCCCATGAAACAGAATTATCTATGGCTCCAAACACAAAGGCATGTTGAAGCAAATTCCAATCTTTGTACAGCGGAAATCCTTTCACGGTTTCTATAGCAAACAATAAAGTATATAAATTAGATTATTTCACAATGGCTACAAGGAAAAGCAAGATACACTGAAAATTCTAACATTTATCCAGTGACCTGTTTCACCACAGAGACAATTATTGCCCAACACTTCGCTGTTAATTGCCTGTTGTTGTTCACACCGGATGACCGAACGATGGCCGATCTGATATCGGATGTCGGACCGATATCCCATACATTACAGGCGCCATCTTGGATTTTTTCTATTGAAATGCTTCCGACATCCGATATCGGATCGGATAATGTGAAAACGAACTTATTTTGCCGACGATTTACTCGTACTTACTACTAGCGTTGCAAAAATCGGTTTTTTTTCTGGCTTGAAAAAAAAAACATGAAAAAAAACCGTGAAAAAAAAAACCAGTTTTTTTTCTGGAGTATGTTTTTTTTCTAAAGTACAAAATCTCAGTATTTGCAAAGTAGTTAATACTTTTATACGGTTTTTAGGGTTCCGTAGCCAAAATGGCAAAAACGGAACCCTTATAGTTTCGTCATGTCCGTCTGTCCGTCTGTCCGTCTGTCCGTCTGTCCGTCTGTCACAGCCGATTTACTCGGAAACTATAAGTAGTTTCAGTTTCAGTTTCATTTATTTGCTTTATCAGGTACATTACAATACATAGTTGTTATTTGTAAAGTAGGAGGTACATGATACCCTGTCAGGGCATTGCAAAAACATCCTAAATACTAAGTTTATATAAATATAAATATTATCATTATCATGCATTAAAAAGAGAAAGAAAAAAATTATTAAATACTAAATATACATTCAAGGTTTTAGCAATAATTAAGATTTCAACTATACAATATGTCAGCAATATTTATAATTATTATAATTATGCACATTAATAAACATCAGTACAAAAATTGTCATTCATATATTCCTTAATTGAGTAATAAGCTTTATAAATAAGAAATCTCTTTAACTTTTGACTAAACATGCTCAGTTTGCTTTCCGCCTTTATAAAGTCAGGTATTTTGTTATATATTAATATTGATTGATAGTAAGGTCCTTGTTTGTAAAATGTCAGTTTAGATTCTGGGGCTGCCAGCTTATTCTGACGTCGTGCACTTTTTTGGAACTCATACATAAATATGTGCTTCCTTACAAACATACTAATTTCGTATATGTATATGCATGGTAGAGTCAAGAAATTCATATGTATAAAGTGGTCTTTGCAACTTTCTGGTAAATGAACATTCATGATAATACGCAGACATTTTTTTTGTTCGAGAAACATTTCGTGAGCATTTACGCTATCTCCCCAAAGGATCACTCCATATCGAAGCCAGGCATAGGCGTAGGCATAATATGCGGTGCGCGCGCATTCTATGCTTGTGCTTCTTTTTGTTATGCTTAGCGCGTAGACGAAGCGCGAAAATTTTGTTTTTAAATTTTGTATATGCCCTTTCCAATTTAAGGCCGTGTCCAGTTGTAAGCCTAGGAGGTTCACTTCGTTTACTTCCTCTATTTCGATTTCGTTGCATAAGCCTGTTAGGTCTAAAGGTTGTTTTTGATAGGGCTTGAATTGTATCAGTTTGCTTTTTTTAGGGTTTAAGTCTAGACAGTGGTCTTGCAACCATTGTTCTGCTTGTGTAAGTGTTGATTTGATCTCACACTCAACGTCATAGTTCTTGGGGCATTTAAAGAGTAGGGATACGTCATCCGCAAAGAGAATGCTATAGTGATTTAGGGCTTTGGGCAAATCATTTATATATATTATAAACAGGATGCAGCCTATAACACTTCCCTGTGGTATGGATGAGTTTATTGTTCGCGTTCCGGATCGAATATTTTTGACTTCTCCTGTCTCTTTATCATAGTAAGAGATTTCTACTAGTTGAGAGCGATTGCTCAAGTAAGACCGTAACCAATTGTGGGCGTTTCCCCGAATGCCAACTCCATATAATTTTGTTAATAGAATTTTGTGTGACACTTTGTCATACGCTTTGGTCATATCGAGGAGCAAGCCTACCGCATATTGTTTCTCATTTATATAGTTTAAAATTTCACTCACATATTTATACACCGCGAGGGTAGTACTACGAGCTTTACGAAAGCCGTTTTGGTTCTCGTCTAAAATTTTGAATTTTTCTAAGAAGTTATAAACCCGGTTTGCTATGGTCTTCTCAAATATTTTAGATATTATTGGGAGTAAAGCGATTGGTCTGTATTTACTGGGATTTTCCTTGTCACTGTTTTTCTTTAGAATTGGTCGGATTATTGCTGTTTTTAAACTGTCTGGAAAAACTCCTTGTTCGTAGGATTTGTTAATTAGGTCAGTTATAACTGGGGTTAATTCGTCGCTACATTGCTTTATGACAGCTGATGGTAAGTTGTCAAAACCAAAGCTGGGTTTGTTTGGTAAGTTCTTAATTATACTGGTGACTTCTTTTTCCGTAACAGGACTTAGATACATGGAATTTGTAACTGGGTTTACGACCGGTCGGCCAGTCTTCTCTGATAGCAGTGATGTCTCGCCTACACTAGCGAAGTAATCGTTAAACATATTTGCTACAGTACTACAGTGATGAAATTTGATGGGTATATGTGTTGTATGAACCGCTACAAAATTATGACACTAAATAGTAAAAAAAAGAATTGGGGGTGGGGCCCCCCATACATGTAACTGAGGGATGAAAATTTTTTTTTCGATGTACATACCCGTGTGGGGTATCAATGGAAAGGTCTTTTAAAATGATATAAAGTTTTCTAAAAAACATTTTTCTTAAAGTGAACGGTTTTTGAGATATCAGCTCTCAAAGTCGTAAAAAGTATGTCCCCCCCCCTCTATTTTTATAACTACGGGGTATAAAATTCTAAAAAAATAGAGGTGATGCATGCTAATTAACTCTTTCAACGATTTTTGGTTTGATCAAAGTATCTCTTATAGTTTTTGAGATAGGTTGATTTAACTGTAATTTTGGTTCAGTTATTGGTTTATTATATTTGCTGCTACGGAACCCTTTGTGCGCGAGCCCGACTCGCACTTGGCCGGTTTTTAGACTTAATGTTAACTATTAAACGAATTTAATCAAATAACCTTAATTTCTGGTCTTATAACAGTAACATTTACGAAATCTGTAGTTGGTAGTTATCACTATTTACTGTTGGCAACACCACCGCCTCTCCACGCTACACGCAGCATCGGGGATTCCCCAATAAACGTTTGTATACTGAATGTTAATTGAATTAAAATGTACGTTATTGTTATTGAAACACGTTACAACTCACGAAAAACCGTTATTGTCGTATTATTTGTTCATCTGAAAAAAAACCATATTTAGAAAAAAAACCAGGGTGCTCGGTTTTTTTCATGTTTTTTTTCATAATTCTGAAAAAAAAACATTTGGTTTTTTTTCTATTTACTACCCTACTTACTACTGGCCTCAAAACCTCAATAGTCACTAGGTATGCAAAGTTTGAGCGATCCTTTATATTTCACCCAGTAAGTATAATATTGTATTCGATACCATCAATAAATAAACTATTTCAGTCATCTCATAATGTTATACTAGTATTAGAGATTATCGCTTAAGAAGGTATCTAAGTAAACTATCTAATATCTATTAATGTATTAATCTCTTGGATTACCAATACTATAATTACCGACACGTGCACGTGGAATATTTATATTTATCTCTTCTAACGATACATATAAATAATTTTTCCCCTCACTAGCTCGGAAACACGTGTTTTGTCCTTTAATACCAGCGGGTAAAAACGCATTTTATCCACTAGTGGGTAAAGTAATTTGACCTTGAATATAGTAAAATTAACTGCTTTAAAATTGATAAAAGTAGGTGAATCTAGTAATAAAGATGATTTACCACCTCTGGAACTACTGGAAGCAGTGATAAACGCATTTTTTGCGTTGTAGTTTCCTCGCTATAGTGAGGGGAAAAGTTTTGTGTTACACTCGGGTGCAAATGTATTTAACTTCTCGTGTGTTAAAAAACTCGCAAGTTCAGGATTCTATTCTCGAACCACTCGCTTTGCTCGTGGTTCAACTATAGAATCCTTTCACTTGCTCGTTTTTCAATTCCACACTCGACGTTAAAATACAACTTTGCCCCCTTGTATAACAAATAACTATTATTATATCCAAGATAATCATGAAGAGGCCAAGTGCGAGTCGGAATCACACCCGCACTTTTAATTTGCTATTGCACGCAGGCGGAGCGCGAGTTATAGAAAAATCGTTCTCCCAAGGGAATAATGAAATTTCTTGTACCGTACTTAACTTTTTTACATTTATTTACATATATTTTACATTGTGAGTGTGATGAAAAACATTGTGTGTAACTCGGGGAGTATGAATATTACTAACTCGAGTCTTTAAATCGCTCCGGCAAGCCGTCGCGATTTAACTTACTCTCGTTGGTAATATTCAACTTCCTCCCCTTGTTGCACAATGTACTATTTCCTTTATCTGTGCTATTAGGCGATACGTGATACCAAATTTCAAGATTCTGAGTTCACGGGAAGTTCCCTGTAGGTTTTGATACCCTTGCAAGAGTAAAAAATTTGCTAAAAGTAGCAAAAATTTATTTTAACAAAGCTAGTATTTTGTGTAATAAATGAGCGTAATATCGCAAACCAAATAAATATTGGTTGTCATGTTGGCCATTCGTACGTCTACATGCTATATTTACTTAAAAAACATTCCAAAATTTATGTGAGAAAATAAAACAATTCTAAATCCTTGAAACATCTTGTGGTGTAAATTTAGTCGTTACTCAAATTTATCTCTTAAAACTCAATGAAATCAGGTCTACTTATTTACAAATTTCAAAATAGGTAATCAGTTTTCATTGCGTTAGTGTACAAGCAGATTGTTTGTAACTCTGGTAGCTCTCAAAATGAATGTTTCCAACCTTTGTCACGCCTGTGGCTGCCGCAGGCATTCGGAGGGACGGCAAATATTAGCTAGTACCTAATAATTATGGGGACAACATAGCCAACGTCGCAATAGCTTACGCTTTGTAAGGATATCGTAGCTCTCTCAGATCTCTTTCTATGGCTCTTCAGGTGCCGTAGCCAAATGGCATTTCTGGGGCGCAAAACGAAAACGAAACGCCGCGAGAGGTAGTCTAGTCTAGGTCTGTCGCGCCGATACGCAAGAGCGACAGAGATAGATATCTGCGAGCGTTTTGTTTCGTGAGCGTTTCGTGAGCGTTTGTGCCATTCGGCTACGCACCCTGTAGTGGCGCGACAGAGCCAAACTGCGTTTCGATTATCGCGTAGCGTCAACTATGAATTCTCAGTTTCTCACTCTGACTTGGCATGGCAATAGGATCGACTATAACGAACCACGTTCGACGTGTTGCTTCAAACTTTTTTTTAATCAAACGCGATATTACTATTTTTTTAACCTATTTTTAACCCCCGACGCAAAAACGACGGGGTGTTATAAGTTTGACGTGTCTGTCTGTGTGTATGTCTGTATGTCTGTATGTCTGTCTGTTTATCTGTCTGTCTGTCTGTGTGTGTGTGTGTCTGTCTGTGGCATCGTAGCTCCCGAACGGATGAACCGATTTGGATTTAGTTTATTTTGTCTGAAAGCTGAGTTACTCGGGAGTGTTCTTAGCCATGTTTCATGAAAATCGGTCTACTATGTCGCGGTCGGGGGTTTTTTCAATTTTTTTTTAATCAAACGCGGTATTATTATTTTTTACCCTATTTTTAAATTGTGTTCACCGCACGATTGCATATGTCGTAACTATGTACTATAAATATGTACAAAACGGGCTGATCAACTTTATTTATATACCCAGAACGTTTATAAAAACGAATTTCGGGTAGTTTGGTGTTGTTTACCTACATCTTCAATTCTTCATTGACACGTCGCTGGGATATCAGTCATCCGTCATGACTCGAAAACATATTGCCGAACACGATGTATTTATACACGCTTAAGACGATACGGGAGCAAAAATGCTAAAATGGAAAGGAGTCCCCCTTTCAATTTATACTAGTGTTATTAACTAGATTTATCGAAAAAAAATGTTCATTAAGAACAACTCAGTTAAAAGATATTGCGAAAAAAATCTTTAAAATCGAGGTTCCGCTCTCGACTGTTTTTCCTCCTTCAAAACTTATTTAAAAAACGGAACGAAATTTGAGAATCTGAATAACAATGAAATTAATAATCTGTGTCGGACCGTTTAGATTTTTTTGGCTAATTGTTACCGATCTTGTGTATCACACCTTTTTTTGAGCCAAATTGAAAAAGGCCGTTTTTAGAAATTTTTGATTGGCTCTAGCGTCTTTTAAAATAAAAATAGCAAAAAAATAATAATAATCCGTGTTGAAAAAAATCATTGCTCTATCTTCAAAAACCAGGGAGGAAATAGTCGAGAGCGTTTGTATGGAGAATTGACCTGTATCGTATCGTCTTAAATGTTTGAATATGTCTCACGAAAGTTCAACGTCTATAACGACAAAAGTATCAGAGCGAAGGCTTGAAGGTAATTGTGCCAAGTTCATTTGCCGCCACATCTCTTGAGGCACAATTTTAACAGGATTTATTCTGAGAAATCGCGGGTTTCTGGAGGCTTTGGGGCGAGAGATATGTATCACACGACTTTACTGACAATTTCTGAGTCTTATACATTACGTAAACGAGGGTATTCGAAACGAGTGGCGATAAATTAAAACACGAACGAACGGGAAGGATAAAAAACTCGTAATTTCTAAAATTGTAATTAATAATTCCATTTTTAATAGGGTAACTGGGCGAAGTTATTTTGCGAGCGATTTTTCGACTGTTTATTACCATCAGGTAATAAAAAATCCTTACCCAAAATCTATTTCAGGATCGTAAAAAAAACATTTTCAGCCGTAAATAAAAATTAATATATTTTTAAGAGGCTTTTTTAATAACACCCGAAAAATCTTTAGGTACTCTAAATCTTTCGGTATGTATATTTAATTTTGATCATTTTCAACCTAGGTACATTCAATGTCAGTGAGTTTCTCGTTTCATCTTTATTCACTATGTTGCTAAAAAGTAAATTTGAATCTATATATTTAAAGTAAGAGTCCTGGCCCCTATTTCAAAAAGGCTACAATTGTCAGTGACATATGTCGAGCGACAATTGTCGATGACAGGTGACAAATTACAATTTTATAAAATATTTTCTATAGAATTGCTTAGAAACATGACAGGCATTTTGCTACAATTGTATGTATTACAATTATGCTGTGAAACAATAATTATTATTTCTAGGCGACATATTTGTAGAATTGTCGGTGAATCTCGACAGGAGGATTAAGATGTGTCGAATTGTGTGACAATTGTAGTAATTTGTGGTTGACATACGCGTTGTTCAAAATGGCTGCCCATGCGAGTGGTATAGTGACACTATTAGTGATAGGGACAGTAATTCCTACCTATATACTTAGGTTTTCGTACTTAGTTAGGAGTTCCTGTTACTTCGCCGTCGATATAAGTTTCAATAATGCTACGTAAATATGAAATTAAATTTGTAGCAAACTACGGATATCTCAATTTATTTTTATCATTGTACCATCGGCAGCAATGTTAGTACCTTATTACAAGGGCATAAAGCCTACCGATGATTAGTTAAGAGTGTTGCTGTTAGTAAACGCTATTGGCCCCTTCGTAACATTATTAGTACTTAGGTATATTTTTGAGATTTCTCTGCGTTAATACATATTATTATACTAAATTGTGTTTTTAAACTTATGTATCATAAAAAATACTACATACCTAAATAACCTACCTCTTGCTTTACCTCTTAAGTTGTTGTTTATACTTGCTATGTTGTTTCGTGTATTGAGGTGTGCAATAAAGAGTATTTGTATTTGTAACCTAAATATGTACCTAAATAGCTATCATTAATATTATTTTATACAATACCCTCAAATTAATTTGAGCGTTTTTAAATGAACGAGTTACCTTCGTATTTAGGTACACCGAATTCCAAATTCAAATATTTTTAGTTTAGTTAAGCATTTTAACTATTAGTTTAGAATAGTTTTAATTTGTTTAATTTGTTATTTGTATATTTTTATTGTAGTACCTAATGGTCAATGTTTTTACTTCTTCTTCTTTTATTCACGTTTATAAGAAATAAATTTTATATATCTTAATAATTCAAACTTATTAAATACTTAGTATAGTGCCAAGTTAGGTATATATCTTAGATATTTCTATTTCTTTGCCATACATCCGTTTCAATCAAACGTTGAGCTATTCCTTTATATTTAAGTATTAACTTTCATTGCGGATATTAATTTGTTATCAAATTTATCAAATAACACGAATTTGCGGTCGGAAATCAATTTTAAGATAGTCATCTTTCTTATTATATCCATACTGCAATATTGTTTTTGAAACAAAATACTAACACATAACCAATGCCTACTTGATACACATAAATAATGTTACCGAAGAAATTTATATAATGGTGGGAGAGGATTTAGGTAATGAATAGTTTTAAATAAGTTTTATCGAAGTTAACAAAGGCATTTATATTTATAGTCAGCCAATAAACATAAAAATATCCATTAAATAAATTTACTTATTGCCATTTGAGTCAACTACTATTCATAATTTGATACATTTATCCCTATGGTTAGTCGTGACAATTGTATTCTACAATTGTCGCACCTGTCAGCGTGGTGAAACCAATAATTCTACATATGTAATATTTTGTGACAATTGTCGCACCTGTCACCTATATGAAATTGGGGCCTGACCCGTATCCGAATGGCATTTTTCTGACGCGAAACGAAAACGAAACGCCGCGAAAGGTAGTCTGGCTCTGTCGCGCCAATACGCAAGAGCGATAGAGATAAATATCTACTAGCGTTTCGTTTCGTGAGCGTTTGTGCTATTCGGCTACGTGAGTGAATTCATTAGAGTGTGAATGAGACCAGTGGTAACGCTGAAAATGAACGCAGCCGACGCGCGCGAAGGAGGGTAGATCGCGCGCTGTCTACGCAACTTTGACATCCACCCGCCTTCGTCAGTTTTCCGTGATCATGATGCATGCAACTGGGTCGAAATATCGGGAGCTCGACAAAAATCAAAAAGGTAATCACAGTCTATATCCCGGTCAATATAAGTCTATATATTTAAACTGTTTATTTCAATACTTTTAGAGTCTTAATGTGAATTAAGTATTTAGATTTTAATTTACTTAAGTCTAAGTGGAGACCATGTATTAAACTTTCAAAATATCAGTCACCAATGTGGCCAATGATGTCTGTAAGTAGTGGTGTATCTCACCTTCGATCTCCTTGCTGCTGTGGTGTATCTCAGCGAAGATGCGAACGTAGCAGGCGGTGATGACAGCCAGTGGCAGGAAGTACATAGCGCAGAGGCAGAACACGTTATATGCTACCTGTACAAGAAAATATAAGTTATCTAGCAAGTGCGTTTTCACATCAAGCGCGGATCCAGCTTCGTGCCCAGGGGGGGGTCACGTGGTAAAGGCCCGGGGCCCCAGGGGGGGTCACGTGGTCTATTTGTATGGCCAGCTTAGGCTCCAGGGGGGTCATGACCCCCATGACCCCCCCCCCCCTGGATCCGCGCATGTTTCACATTATCCGATCCGATATCGGATGCAGGACCGCGCGATATTCTACATATACATTAGAGGCGTCATCTTTTATTTTTGCCTTTAAAATCCTTCCAGCACGGGTAGCATGGTCGCGCGATAGACGAGAAAATATCAGGCCGTCCCTATCGCACTATTAGTAAGTGCGATAGGGACGGCCAGATGTTTTATCATTTATCGCGCGACCATAATTGCCTGCCTGGTCCCATGATTTACCACCTGTGGAACTATTGGAAGCAGTGATAAACGCTTTTTTGCATTGTAGTTTCGTCGCTATAGTGAGGGGAAAAGTTTTGTGTTACACTCGGGTGCAAATGTATTCTACTTCTCGTGTGTTAAAAAACTCGCAAGTTCAGGATTTTATTCTCGAACCACTCGCTTCGCTCGTGGTTCAACTACAGAATCCTTTCACTTGCTCGTTTTTCAATTCCACACGCGGCGTTAAAATACAACTTTGCCCCCTTGTATAACAAATAACTATTTTTCGTTTCTATCGCTGAAAATCTATAACTTACTCGCTTTTAATGGGACCAGTGTGCGTAGCCGAATGCACTAACGCTCACGATAATATGTCATTCATAGCTATCTATCTCTATCGCTCTTGCGAGCCAGACTACCTTTCGCGGCGTTTTGTTCGCGTCGCAGAAATTCCATTCGGCTGCGGCACCTGGCCTCTCGCTCTTGCGTATTGGAGCGACAGAGCCAGACTGCTTTTGACGTCGCAGAAATGCCATTCGGCCACGGACATATGCTTTCAGTTCATAAGAACGCATTGGGAATCCCAATTTGGGATCAAGGTGTTTTCATTCCACCGCTGATTGATTAAGTATTTTTTCTGTGTACGGAGCGGACGGAGTGGCTAAAGGGCGTTGGAGATGGTCGCAAGTTCGTCGATGAGACCTGGTTTGTGGCACTTGCTGACAAAAGGGAAAGAAGACACCATAGCGAAACGTCGCAATCGGTTGCAAGCTTCCCTTGTCAGCTATGTGGCAAAATATGTCGCTCTCGCATAGGTCTCTTTAGTCATCAAAAGCGATGTCTCTCGGAAATTGCACCATAAATGGTCTGAAATAGACGCTAAGGCCAGTATTGTATTGTACCTACCTCCTGGTACGGAGAACTGAACGCCTCGAATGAGACGCACTGGGAAAACCCTGGGACTACCGGGTGTTGTTGCACGCTGAATACTACGCTCTGCAACAAATAAGGGTTAAGCTGGATGACTTGTGAATCAGAATAATTTATTTGAGACAAACTATAACCTAACCACAAAATTAAAATTTTGAAAAAAACTTCCGACCGCTACATAGTGGACCGATTTTCATGAAACATGGTTAAGAACACTCCCGACTAACTCAGCTTTCAAACAAAAAAAACTAAATCTGAGTACCTGCAACACAAGTCATCTTGAGCTTATCGTAGGATTCAGTCAATCTGTGTAAGAATGTCTTATAATATTTATTTATTATTGATGTACTTAGTTATTAACAGGTAACATCCAACGTGGCAATGCGGCCAGCCTTCTGGGCACATTTGGGCGAGGTTTTTTATTTATAAGTTATTTTAATTTAATCTAATTTATTTTATTTATTATTATTTCTAAGCTTATTGATAGTTGTTATGTTGTTTGTTTCTCAATAAAAACATCCACCTGTAGTTTCGAAAAATTTAGAATTTTATCACAATTTAAAATAATTGTCGAAAAAATACACAGAAATAACGATTAAGAGTCGATTTTTTTTAATTATTTATTTACTTGAATTATAATATGTATAATTAAAAAAAGAATAAGGTGTTTTACCTCTATTGCTACTAATATAATACGACCACGTAAACAATCTGCAATGTCGCCCATTTCTAAACTTCTCTAATCGTTTTCGACATTTTCCTCATTACGAAACACTCCTGACGCTCAATATCCCGGAACGCGTAATTGGCAGACGTGGCCAAGAATTTTTATTAACCCTAGCATGTGACGTATAGGGGAACCCATACAACCATTTCAGTCGCAAAATCTTCAAATCAGTAACTAACTGTCAAATGTGACATAACGCGTGGTAACGGCGTGCAAACAATGCGACCGTATTGATACAATAACAAAATGTAGTCGTCGTGTGCACTCGTTACGGTAACAAAATGTGTACGAATTTGTGGCTGTCAATGTCACTGTCAGAATGACTTTTAACGACACTTTATTAGTCGACGTTTGCACACATAACGGTAACAACATGTGGACGAATTTGTGGCTGTCATTGTCACTGTCAGAACGGTTTCTGACAGTGACATTGACAGAATTTGTACACACATGTGTAGGTCTGATTACCGAACTGCTCCTAAACCACTGTATCCGCAAATGACAATCTGAAATACGAAGGTTTCTCAAACTGTCTTGTGAAGTTGTGGACTGGTTGCTTTGAATCATTTAAATATGAGCGAATTAAATAATAATAAACGACGACGACCATTTAAGCACTCTTCGACATTTTATAGAAATGTGGGAAAGTTAAGAAAAGTGCAGAATGATAATACAAATAGATAAGCACTTTATAGTTACTTAATGTATTAAATATATAATTTTTAATTCTTATTGATAAAAATGAAGTGTAGTGTTGCTTTACACAATAAAAGTAGGAATCAAATGAAATAGAGTATTTACTGTGATATTAATTGAATTTCTGTTGCGCAATGATAGTTTTTTTCAGTACAGATGCTGCTTTTTTTAACGCAGTAGTGCGAGCAAATCAAGCAATGATTCATTTCTTGTCTGGTCGAAACTCTTAGCTTAGATTTAGGTACTGAAAATCGTCGTACGATACACGTGCGAAAAGGACATTCACAACTCGTGTCGATTTAAAACACTCCCTTCGTTCGTGTATTAATTTATTGCTACTCGTATCAATTTTCCTCTTTTCCGCACTCGTATCTACAAGTATTTTGTTTGGGTTACAAAAAAAACACATTATTTACTCTACTACGTTTTATTTATGTCTCTTTAACATTACAAATTTGTAGACACTTATCTATACAAAAATCTTGACAAAAGAAGTACAGATCGCTGAAATGAATGTTGATAGTAATATTAATAAAGACTACTTCAACAAGTGTCAATTGTGAAATGCCGCACAATACTAGTTTCTCTATAGAAGACCATAATAATATGATCCCCGATCCTTTACAACCCAGCAGCTCGGTACGCACGTTACAATTTTTTTTTAATCTTCTTTAGTGAGGGCAACTGAGTACGACGGCATATTTAATTGTTTATAAAGTTTGAGGATACCTGAAAAAAATGAATACAAGAAGCCATTCTGCTTTCGGTCACGCGTGTACGCTGCGACCATTTTGCGACCGTTTGTTGACCGTTTGGTGACCGTTTGGCGACTGTTTTTTACATGGAATATTACCGTCTTAATCCATATTTTAACAACTTTATTGGTTTTCTAGGCATTATTTTTATTATTTCAGTATAGTATATGCACCAGAGCACTAAAACTTCACCAATCAATATACATAACACGCAAACACCGAGTAGTCAATAATATTATTACTGGTTAAACTGAGGTAAATTGATGGCGCGTTGATAAATTTAGACTTATTTTATGAAATCACTCGAGCAATTTAATTGGCCATGGTAATTAGCCCACATTATATTACAAATGCAAACAATATTTATCTTTAACAAATTCTTACGCCATTACATTTTAATGTCAAATGATTTTATTTCTTTTTTACTTTGACGTCTCTGACAGTCGCCATTTGAAAAGAATGAAATGAACGAATGATTTTGGGAAAGTAGTCGCCAAACGGTAACAATGTGTGCACGCGTAGTGCACACTTCTGTCACTTCTGTGACCATTTGTGCCTGTTACCAATCGTCCCCATTTGGGTCGCCGCGACTAAACGTCGACCGTACTGCGACTAAGCATTGAGACCCGAAGACCTGTGTGTACACAACATAGGAGGATTTGCGTAGGAACGGCGACCGATTATGGTTATATGGGAAATACGCACCTTTTGTGTCGAAAATACGGGAAAAATCTACCTTTCGCTCAAAGAGGATCGAGTATTATAGAGGGTTACTGTCAAAGGTCTTAAATATTATAGAAATGTCGCCAGTATCCTTGATACAATCAAGGACCTATTTTAGACATTAGCTAGCTTTTAAGTTTAGTCTTAGTTTCTTATATAATTATATTATGTAAATATGTTCATGTAAATAAACAATAGATTGGTAATATCTGAAGGTCTGCTCGGGAAATATTTAAAAATACAAATATGGGCGTTTTTTCAGGCGGAAAACGCCGGATAACGCAAAGAGGTCTTTTTTCAGAAAGTCCACAGAAATACTTTCCACTACGATACGAATCGCAAACAGAAATTACATCCGTTACTTACCTAACTCGTGTGTAATTTACCGGAATAAAAGAACAACTTTTTGTTACAGCGAGTTTGACCTACTTCTAAACACTAATCGATCTCCAGTGCGATAAATTAAACCACACATATAAATCAATAGTGTTGTGGAGTTCCATGTCATCTTTTGACTGACGTTAGCCTGGACTATAATCATAAATATTATTTATAAACCTAAAGTTAACAATCCGATTTCTCCGATAAAATCGTTTGTCCCTTTCTATCACACCAATCGTCGCAAAGGCATAAACGATTTTTATCGGCTTGATAACTTTAGTAAACGCTTACGAATAAGGGGATAGTCTTTAAAGTCACTGGAAATGTTGAAATAGAGATTTACCTGAGGCAAGCTGCAAGCGAGAGCCATGGCCCACGCACAGTAGAGCATCTGCTTGCTCCTTCTGCGAGCTGCCGGGAGTCGCAACGGATATAGGACTGCGAAGAACCTGCAACAAGGCAAATAGGGCTCATAAATAACTTAATAGGTTTATGTTTTTTTTTTATACTACGTCGGTGGCAAACAACCGTACGGCCCGCCTGATGGAAAGCGGTCACCGTAACCTATGGACGCCTGCAACTCAAAGAGTGTCACATGCGCGTTGCCACCCCATTAGAAACTTGTACATTCCCTTTTGCTGTGTTAAATACACAGTAAAAAGGAGTGCACAAGTTCCAAGGAGGGCTCGGGTTCCGCACCCTCGTTGAGCTCTGGCAGCCTTACTCATCGGCAGGAACACAACACTATGAGTAGGGTCTAATGCTATTTGGATGCGGTCTTCTGTAAGGCGGAGGTACTACCCCAGTTGAGCTCTGCTCTAGATTCGAGCGAGATGATATCCGCTGTGCTGTGCCCTACCACACAAAGCGGAATATCATTCGCTATGCCCTACCCCCTAAAAAGATTTCCCATGTATGGAATCTCATTTTCCCATGTATGGCCCGTCGGCCATTTTTTTGATATAAAGAACTAGTTTTTTTCCGCGGCTTCGCCCACGTACTAATCTTACCTTGTTTTCCCATACAAACTTGGGGCCCCATTTCACCCCCTTAGGAGGTGAATTTTGAAAAATCCTTTCTTAGTGATCCTCTACACCTTATAAGGAACCTACGTGCCAAATTTGGAATCTCTAGCACCAGCGATTTCGGCTGTGCGTTGATATGTCAGTCAGTCAGTTAGTTTCTTCTTTTATATATTATTTAGAAGAAATAATTATTTATTTGCAAGAATATGTACAGTACAGGTAAGGTGTTTTGACATTGGTATAAATAGTCACAATATTCAGCCATGCGGCATGCAAAATATGTTTGCAGTAATCCTAAACCAACATTAGTTATTTAGATAACTATATACAAATAAATACCTAAATTCATAAGTCCTAATGAAATGTGACAATCCATAAGAAAAGGGCCCTTATGGCGATTTCTAGTTACGGAGATATCGACGTTTTTGTAAAATCGTTCGAAATTATCGATTTTTGAATTTATGCAAAATAGTAAAATATACGAATAGACGTGCAATTGTAGCTTGGTTTCAGTAGTGTACGTTAAGTATTTCTATATTAAAATTCAGCTCAAAGTTTAGTAGAAAAGGGCCCTTATGCCAGAGCGCGTTCGAAAATATGAAAACTGTTGTTAAAAAATGTTGTAATTACTTACAACTTTTGTTTATAAGTTAGTTTATGTTATATAGGTACGATTCAATGAAGTACTTTGATAACTAATTTAAAAATTACCCGATTTAGGTACCTAGTCGTCACTTTAAAATAAAAAAGTTTATTCTTACCGTAAACTGCTGCAACATTGCCTCGTGGCTTCAACTTAAGGAAACAAACACTTTATTTATAAATGCAATTATAGGCACAGTTGATGCCACGTGGCAATGTTGCAGCAGTTGACGGTACGTAGTTTATGAATGGTCCCTTATTGGTGACATTATCGGTGGTAAGATGTGTTTTCTTCCGATATACTAAGTGTCTTAAATAATTAAAAAACAAATATTAAGAATTACAAATCGATCTGGTAGGTACTGTGTGAATTAATAATTATAATAAACGTTTTATGAGAATTACTGATTAATGATCAAGGTTTTAAGTTTACTTCATATAACATTTTTTCTTTGGTATTCTGTTATAATACAAGATAAGTAACTAAAATAATAAAATACATTAGCAATGAGTAATTTTTATCTGTGATGGTCATAAGGGCCCTTTTCCCAAATGTATGGGAGTCAATAATTTGTGATTTTTATGTAACTTTAAAAATTTATAAATAAAAAAATAAGACATGCAGAATAATTCTGACACTTTAGTTATAAATGTGTAGACTGTTTAAATATAATTTAGAAGACTCTATACGAAAATTATTATTATTATAGGAGCAGATGTTAAATATTCTAATTGTGATATTCTGATTAAAATATACATATTTAATGAACCATGGGATTTTATTTCTATCCTTAAATGTAAGTTGAAACATATATAACTATGTACTATAGTTCAGATAGCAACATATTAGAAGAAAAGCCAAAAAAATATGTTTTCCTAATTTTTTTCTTATAAGCGACTTGCCCTAATCAAAGCTCGATTTTTCATGATCTGGAAGTCGATGAAACACAATCACAACTGATTCTCAAAGAAATGTACCTTGAGATACACAATCAATCGTCATCTATGTAACTTCCAATGGGAACACCCTTAAAGTGAGTTTCAAACTTCTTTTCACGTTTTCTCAAAAGTGCAATACTTAGCATGTGTATGCTTGATGATTTTTAAAAAAAAAGTACGTGGCCTAGGGCCATGATTTTTTTTGTATTAGATAGCTTATTTAATACAGATTTAGGATCTGTGCCTAACTCAATACCTGCCATAAGGGCCTTTCTGTGATGGATTGTCACAAATATTTACATGTCAAGGTACTCCTTAACAGAGTAGAAGCAATGTTCAATCTTCTATAACGTTTATTAAAAAAAAGCTTTCTTTAAATTGTCAAGGCTTTTTAACCCCCGAAGCAAAAACGACGACGGGGTGTTATAGGTTTGACGTGTCTGTGTGTCTGTCTGTCTCATCGTAGCTCCTGAACGGATGAACCGATTTAGATTTAGTTTTTTTTTGTCTGAAAGCTGAGTTAGTCGGGAGTATTCTTAGCCATGTTTCATTAAAATTGGTCTAGTATGTCGCGGTCGGGGGTTTTACGAAATTTTAATTTTGTACAATTTCGTTTTCTTTCAACCTCTTTTTGCCAAGAGTGGCACTGAAACTTGAGTAGTTCATGTGCTCTGCCTACCCCTTTATGGGATACAGGCGTGATTGTATGTATTGTATGTATGTATGTTAATTTTGTGGTTAAGTTATTATACACGCGTTAGAAAATACTGTCAGGAATTTTCCCAACCATTTGTGCCGGCCTTAGCTTGAGAAATTAAGGTAAGTTAGATAGACTTGCAAGCGTCTGGTGTGGTCTGGTATAAGTTATAGCCGGTGGCAATGGTCAGGAAATGATGATTATCGAATCCTTACAGTCTTTTCCTTCCTTATTAGGTAATAGGTATCCTTCCTTACCATAAATTTTTCTTGATGTTACCGAAGTACGTTTTTTCTTAGATTCTATCTCTCTCTACACGATCTTTGCTAAGATATATTGCATTTCCCTGGAGGATAACCGCCTGTCAGTTGAAAGCAAAAAGTGTCAGCTCTCAATATCTGACAGGCTGTTATAACCTGCATGGGGTATTTATTAAAATTTTGTTTTTTTTTTACAGGAAATTAATTCTTCTTTATTGATTTGACGAAAAGATGTTGCAAATCTTAGTTAAATAGGGGTTAAATGTTTGTGCAGTAGGTAAGTTCACCACCCCCTTTCCTCCCGTGGGTGTTGTAGAAATCGACAGTGGGATACGGGTTGGGAATTGAAACCTGTTATTGCGATACCTACCTATCTCAATTTTATTTTTTCAGACTCTTAATTGCCTAGACTGAAAATTTATCTACTTTTACTCTGCATACGCTTTTTAGAAATACAAGCATGAGTTTATGTATACGTAAAGTATCTTATTGCGTTCGTTAGATACT
Source organism: Leguminivora glycinivorella (assembly GCF_023078275.1). Classification (NCBI taxonomy): domain Eukaryota; kingdom Metazoa; phylum Arthropoda; class Insecta; order Lepidoptera; family Tortricidae; genus Leguminivora; species Leguminivora glycinivorella. Next base: position 1,221,375 of record NC_062985.1, on the reverse strand, counting down.
TTCAAACGAGACACGCCAACAGAATTTGCTAAATTGTTGCCCTTGAGTAATCTTAAGCGTACGCCCAAAGTAATCTTAAGCGTACGTCACGCCTCGAACATACAACATACAACAAATAACTTTTATAATCTTTATCGGTTTTTAGATGACATTGACGCATGTTAATAATAATAATAATCTCCCCCATAGACCATTATCCAGTCCATCCAACTTGCACAACAATAGCCTATGACCTTAGTTCCCATCGCAGCACAAAAGTGCTGCACTGAAATAGTCTTTATATAGGAGATATTATGGGCAGATAATATAAACTAATAGTTATTGCCAAACTCCTATAATTAAATAATAAATACAATAAACATTTGTGACAAGGAAAAATAATCAATCGTTTTTTAGCACATGTCAGGTGTCAGATGAAAACTCTTCGAATCATCAGACATCTAACCGCAAAGGTCTGACCGCCACACTACTCCCCCACCAAGACCGTTACTACGGTCGATAGTCGAGAAGATGAGGCGGGAAGTGTACATTTCGGCCACTTCGAGTCCTTTTTGCCATTGTCAGTTCATGGTTTGGCTGCGGGTTGGAAGGAGGAGGTGCAGGCAATTCTTGGTTAACTTGCTCTGGTGCGGGCGGCTGTGAATTTGAATGGGTATTACGCAAAGCAGAGCGGAAGTTACAACCCTCTAAATCGTCTTTTGATACGAATGCTGGCTTTAACCTGTCTATAGTCATTAGTCACCGTATTTGCTTTTCCTGCAATCTCAATTTTAAATGTTTTGTTTCCTCTTTCTAATACTTTGTATGGGCCAGTGTATGGAGATTCAAGAGCTCCTTTGACTGGCGCATGACGTAGGAAAACGTAGTCCGCTGAGCACAGATCTTTTGGGATGTAAAAAGCCTTCTGTGAGTGACGAGTGCCAGGAACTGGAATTATTTTGGTTATATGATTGCGAAGCCTTGCCGCAAAATTGCAGTAGTCAACCGGAGCGTTTTCTGGAAGCTTGAAGAAGTCACCAGGTAGACGTAATGGGATCCTTTTAATTTACCAAAGATTTTTTTGTCGAATTTCATTTCCCAAACGAATTTTGCCAACTACACGTTTGTCAACTCAATATTTCCCATAATAACATTTGACAACGTTAAAATCCGTCAAATGATAATTTCCCAAACTGTTGTAATGCAACTTTTATAACCCCAACTGTTAATTTCGCAAATGTTTCACTTTGACTAAAAAAGTTTGCTCAACTTTACTTTCGTCAAATTAATTACTGGACAAAATTATTTAGTCAAATAATTTGTTTAGTAAAAAATTTTTTCCTTAAAAACACACTATGCAAAACCAGTTTTTGACAAGTGTTTTAACATGGTTGTTTTCATTTACCGAATTTCATTTCCCAAACAGATTTTAACAACTACTTACACGTTTGCTTCCCACAAACACTTTTGACGAAAATACCATAATTATGACGAGTCAAATAATCTTTAAAAACCTAAACATAGCCCAAAAACCTAAAAGTAGGTTTAGGTTAGGTTGGAACTGCGACCCCCACACAAAATGTTGCTAAAAAAATAGGTTTAGGTTAGGTTGGAACTGCGACCCCCACACAAAATGTTGCTAAAAAAGTAGGTTTAGGTTAGGTTAGAACTGTGACCCCCACACAAAACTTTGCTAAGAAAGTAGGTTTATGTCAGGTTGGAACTGCGACCCCCACACAAAACTGTTGCTAAGAAAGTAGGTTTAGGTTAGGTTAGAATTGCGACCCCCACACAAAACTGTTGCGAAGAAAGTAGGTTTAGGTTAGGTTAAAACTGCGGCCCCTACGCAAAACTTTGCTAAGAATGTAGGTTTAGGTTAGGTTCGAACTGCGACCCCCACACAAAACTGTTGCTAAGAAAGTAGGTTTAGGTTAGGTTAAAACTGCGACCCCCACACAAAATGTTGCTAAAACAGTAGGTTTAGGTTAGGTTAGAACTGCGACCCCCACACAAAATGTTGCTAAGAAAGTTGGTTTAGGTTAGGTTAGAACTGCGACCCCCACGCAAAACTTTGCTAAGAATGTAGGTTTAGGTTAGGTTCGAACTGCGACCCCCACACAAAACTGTTGCTAAGAAAGTAGGTTTAGGTTAGGTTAGAACTGCGACCCCCACGCAAAACTGTTGCTAAGAAAGTAGGTTTAGGTTAGGTTAGAACTGCGACCCCCACGCAAAACTTTGCTAAGAATGTAGGTTTTCTTCTTCCTCGTTCCCTCAATGCTGAGGATCGCGACCACAAGTAGCGTGTCTCCATTGAACGCGGTCATAAGCCATGTGGACTGCACGGTATAGGCTGCCGCCAGTCAACTTCTTCACACAGTCAGACCATCTCTTACGAGCCCCACCCCAAGCGCGTTTACCATTCATTCGCCCCAAGATGATACACTTCTCCATATTATGCATTGGTGATCTCATGATGTGACCGAAAAATCTAAGGGTTCGCTCCTGGCATATTTTGGAGAGGCGTGTGGTGATATTAAGTTCTTCCAAAACAGAGATGTTAGTTCTTCTAGCTGTCCAAGGTATACGTAGCAGTCTTCGCCAGCACCACATCTCAAAAGCGTCAATCTTAGCCACGTCACAGCTTTTTAGGGTCCAAGTCTCGGCACCATACCTAAATATCGAGAAGACAAGTGCTCGAACCAATCGCACTTTAGTTTGACGTCGGATTCCTCTGCTCTTCCAAATTTTATCGAGGTTAGCCATAGCACTCTTCGCCATACCGGCTCTACGGCGTATTTCGCCAGTGCTGCCACCGTTGCAGGTTATCAACGACCCAAGATACATAAACTCGCTAACTTTTTCGTACTGACGAAGTGCGTCGGTAACTGGAAGTATATTTGCCCTGTCAACTACCATTATTTTAGTTTTGGAATGGTTTATCTTAAGTCCGAGCTTAGCGCTTTCATCTTCAATTCTGTTCAGAAGATCCGCCATCTCTACTTCACTCGACGCAACTACTGTCGTATCGTCTGCGTACCTCAGGTTACTGATCAATCGACCTCCAACTGAAACACCTCCTTCCCAGCCGTCAAGTGCCTTCCTCATGATCTGTTCGCCGTACAGGTTAAAAAGCTTGGGTGACAGAATGCAGCCTTGACGGACGCCCCGTTCTGTATGGAAATCATTTGATTTCTGATTCTCCAGCTTCACGAAGCATGAACCCTCAAGGTACAGATTCTGTATTAGGTAAGCAAGGTGTTCAGGTACACCCATCTCCACCAGCACATCAAACATGACCTTCCACTGAACACAGTCAAACGCTTTAGCGTAGTCAATGAAGCATAGGACCATCGGCTTCTTGTACTCACGACACTTTTCGATAAGAATACGGACGTTCAGAATTTGTTCGCGAGTACCCTTACCAGCCACAAAGCCCGCCTGTTCACTCGGTATCTGGCGATCCACGTAGGACGAGAGTCTAACGTTTATAATGCGTAGGAGAACTTTGCTAGCATGCGACATTAGTGACAATGTTCGGTAGTTTTCGCATTTCCTTGTGGATCCCTTTTTGTGCAGTGGTACTATTGCTGACTGTGTCCAGTCCTTTGGCCATTGACCACTTCTCCATATCTTGTTGCAGATTTGATACATGATCTTTGTACCTTCGCTGCCCATATGCTGTAACATAGCCGCTGACACGCCATCAGGACCCACAGCCTTATGCTTTAATCGTTTTATGGCATCTTGCACTTCTGAAAGCAGAAGGTCTGGTTCCCTTATGTGGTAATCCCATCTTCTTTCATAGCTAAGTCCCTCTTCATCCCTATAGAGTTCATAACAGTAGGTTCTCCATCTCTCCAGAACCTTATCTAGCTCTGTTAATGTGTTACCTCTACTGTCATCGATTGTCCAACTCTTTGGTTTGAAGGTACCAGTAAGTGTTTTTACCTTTAGAAAGAGATCCCTGGTCTGCGACCTGTCAGCATGTTTCTCAATGTCACCACATATGTTGTTGATGTGCCTGTCTTTGTCTCTACGAGTGGATTTTTGAATTTCAGAATGTAGGTTTAGGTTAGGTTCGAACTGCGACCCCCACACAAAACTGTTGCTAAATAAAGTAGGTTTAGGTTAGGTTAGAACTGCGACCCCCACACAAAATTTTGCTTAAAAAAGTAGGTTTAGGTTAGGTTACAACTGCAACCCCTACACAAAACTGTAACGAAGAAAGTAGGTTTAGGTTAGGTTAGAACTGCGACCCCCACACAAAACTGTTGCTAAGAAAGTAGGTTTAGGTTAGGTTAAAACTGCGACCCCCACACAAAATGTTGCTAAGAAAGTAGGTTTAGGTTAGGTTAGAACTGCAACCCCTACACAAAATGTTACTAAAAAAGTATGTTTATTTCGAATACGTTAAGATTTGGTTATATAAAAAAATGTCAAAGTAAATGTGGTTTATTTATATTTTTGTCAACTACTCGGTTTGAGTAAACAAGGTTTGTTAAAATAAAAAATGCCCAAGAAATGTTTTACCAAATGTTAGATTTGGCTTTTTTTCTGTTGAGATAATATTGGTTGGCAATTAATCATTTTGATTAATTGAAGTTTGGTAAAATGAACATTGCCAAAGTAAGGAAATGTCTAAATATTTATTTGGATATCATTATTTTGGCAAATATGTATATGTCACACGATAAGTTGGGAAGTGATGAGTTGCCTTTTAAATTTTTGGGATACATTGTTTGGGATGTGAAAATCTGGCAAATAACTTTCGGTAATACATTAGTAACCCGAACTTTATGCCTCATACCTAAATGTCAAAAAATTTTGTGTTCAATTTGATTTACGTCATGCACAGACAAACTATAGATTAACATGGCTAATGTTGTTTTTGCCTGATTAAGTGAAAGTATACCTACTTTAAAAATGTTTTTTTTTTGCGGTTTTCAAGTCATAATAAAATATGGTAGTATTTTTTTTCGGTTAATTGGACAGTAATTAATAATACAAGATATACTTTAAAAAAGGCTTTAAGCGCTGGTAGCCTAGCGGTAAGTGCGTGCGACTTTCGTTCCGTAGGTCGCGGGTTCGAACCCCGGCTCGCACCAATGAGTTTTTCGGAACTTATGTGCGAAATGTCATTTGATATTTGCCAGTCGCTTTTCGGTGAAGGAAAACATCGTGAGGAAACCGGACTAATTCCAATAAAGTCTAGTTACCCTTCGGGTTGGAAGGTCAGATGGCAGTCGCTTTCGTAAAAACTAGTGCCTACGCCAAATCTTGGGATTAGTTGTCAAAGCGGACCCCAGTCTCCGATGAGCCATGGCAAATGCCGGGATAACGCAAAGAGGATATGAGACTTTAAAAAAGGGTCAAGTAGCCTTTTATCCCAAAAAAAATAATTTTTAACATTGCGAAGGTTTCAATACACGGGTTAAAAACAAATTATGCGGCTGAGTGAAACACAATATTTGTCATGCCAACACAAGGAAAATACTAACTGTAAAACATCAAAGCAACTCGAATCAAATGAATCGGAATGAGTTTTATTAAATATATATATTATCATCCTTAATGATCTGAATATTCATTTTAACTGTCAGTATAAAAGGTAAAATCGCACAATTTTCATCAGATTCGTTTACATTACACCCCATGTAAATAAAATGCAACTTTCTAATCAGTTTTTCCACAACCATGTCCAACCAAAATCGAGTTTTTTCTTAGCAGTAGAGTAGTAGGCGTGGTTTATTTATATTTGTGGTTTCATCACTTTCATTTTTATTTTTTTATTTCAGATTTTTAGTAGGTACCTAATATGCCGTGTCTCCTATTGTAAATTCACCAAAGCAACGCCCTACTAGTAGGTACTAGTAAAATATGCTACGAACAAACATACGTCGCTTATTATACATATATGAAAAGTCACAAATATTATTGGCTAGTACTGACCTATGTATGTTTTGGCACAGTACTTATAATAAATAGTACTATCGTACAGTATGGCCACTCCCGCTCCCCGCTGAAAGTGCCGCCCACCCCGTCTCGGTTACCTCACAGTTATCGCCTGTCAAAAACACGAACAGTCCACCTGTCGTATGTCACTCATACAAGCATAGTACGCGTTCACCTACACGAGCTTAGACTGTGTGCTAGGAACGCGCCTCTTTCATATATTAGATCGCCAGTGTCCGAGGTCTGGTTTTGGCTAGTAAGTAATAGTTTAATTGTGAGCGCCGCAGGACTAGCAGAAATGACAATTGCTGACGCTGGGTGCCCTCTATTTCGCCTATCATTATTCGCATAATTTGAATTCGCATAACTGATTTGGCATAACATAATTGTTCATAACATTGAAGAAGCATAATATTAAAAATGCATAATTCTTATTTCGCATAACAATGAATCTGCATAATTGAAATTTGCATACTATTATTACGTATAACTTTAATTATCCTAAAATGAATTGTCATACTTATTAACTGTATGGAGCAAGCGATTGGATCAATCAGGGGCTGATTTTCCAATTTCGAGCGCTCGAATTTGAGTGTTAAATTTTATACTGTCTCACTTATTAAGCATGAAAGAAAATAGGGGTAAGTAAGGTACAGCGTGGCAAAAGTGGCAAAACTCGAGTGGGGGGCAAATGTAACTGGTCCATTTCTTCCATGTTTTACAATGTTTGCATAATTAAATAGAGCGTTAATATTATTTCATCGTTCAGATTTTCGAGCGACGAAATCGAGGACGCGAAATTTTAATATTTGGTCACAGGGGTAAATCTAAGTGCGTTTTCACATTATCCAATCCGATATCGGATGTAGGACCGATATCCCATACATGTAAGCCGCCATCGCCATCTTTAATTTTTGCGTTTGAAATCCTTCCGACATCCGATATCGGATCGGATAATGTGAAAACGCACAAACTATATAAATAAAACAATTTATTATTATTTGATTATGTTGATTGATCAATTTAAAATTAATTTATATATATATATATATATATATATATATATATATATATCTAAATTAATTTTAAATTGGCAGCGATCGCTTCCAGATAACGCTTCTTGGTGAGGTAACAGTCTTTTTGTTGTAAAATATTATTGCCCAATTTTGCTATCTGTTTTCGAACTGCAAAGTAAGCCTTTACCCGTTAGTGTGGTGAAAATATAATTTTTTTGTATGCCATGTAATAATTCTACGAAACAAAGTTATGCTTATTATAGTTATACCAATTCATCGTATTACAATTTACATTATGCGTATTAACATTACGTAATATCTGTTATGAAGTTCAGATAAGAAAGCACATCAAATATTTTATATTTTATAAATTACATATTTAATGATATTGAGATTCATATTATCTTTTTCTTCTGTGACAATTTGATATGTTTTCTCTGAAGAAGAACGACGTATTATTAAGCAATAATATAATTTATTGAAATTAATTGCCATAGAGTACCTAGTCTGTTCATATTCTTTGATGAATACTTTTGCATGTTAAATTGTATCTTGTTATTTAATGCATGTTAGTTATAAGATGTAATGTTTTGAAAAGAAGTTGCCCGCCGAGTTTCTTGCCGGTCCCATAGTGGATACCCCCCTCCCAACTGAGGGGGGACTGAAATCTTCTCGAGGCTGAGGCGTAGGGTTAGAGCCGGCGTAGCTTTATTTGACGTTCATATGCGCATTGTAATATGCCTACTTGAAAAATAAATATTTCATTTTCATTTTCATTTTCATTTTCATTTTCATTTCATTTTCATATGCGAAATAATGATATGCGTATTAAACGTTATACGTAATAAACAGTATGCCAATTCATATTAGGAGTATTCAGTTATGCGAATTAATATAGACCCGCTGACGCTAGATGTCGAACGAAACGCAGTAACCAGTAAGGCTCTGTCGCGCAGCGTGCGTAGCCGAATGGACAAACGCTCACGAAACGAAACGCTCGTAGATATCTATCTCTATCGCTCTTGCGAATGGGTGCGACAGAGTCAGACTACCTTTCGCGGTGTTTTGTTTTCGTTTCGTAGAAATGCCATTCGGCTACGGGGCCTGTACGGAAGAGCGATAGAAGTAGCGATAGCGATATTATCGTAAGCGTTTGCTGCGTTTGTACTCGGCTGTACCCTATTCATTTTCTTCGTATAAAGCTGAGTGATTCAATGCTCTTTGGTTTTGTTGTGGTGAAAAATGAAATATTGTGTTTCACTCGGTGACAAAATTTACACACCTTAGGTACGTTTTGAAACCCTCGCGACTGAAATTTCCACATTATGAACATTGGAATATTTCGCTTTCTCGGGCATCAATATTGGCACGTGCGGTTAAACAACAACTTTGCCCCGTTGTAAAACAAATAACTATGAATGCCTGATTTGCCCTTATCCTTAGATAGCTAAGATCGTCCTTTAAATCCGTACTGCGATAGGAAAGCCTATAAAATTTATTAGACCCGTCTAGCGACCCTTATCTCAACCGTTTGTCCCCTGGCAATCGCAGTGTAAATTTGATAAAATATCCGACTCGACCCAACATACCAATCCATACTAATATTATAAATGGGAAAGTGTTTCTCTGTTCGTATCTGTTTGTTTGTCCGTCTTTCACGGCAAAACGGAGCGACGATTTGAAGTGATTTTTTTAAGTGGAGATAGTTGAAGGGATGGAGAGTGGCATAGGCTACTCATATTTTTTGTCTCTTTTTAAGGCGAGCGAAGCTGCGAGCAAAAGCTAGTCCTTCATAAACGTTTGTTTACTTTGACGTTGGACAACTATTTCTTGACCAACCAAATCAAACAACCATCAAAAAATCATTACTGACATGTATAGTCAGTGGCGGGTTTACATTGTATAATCACAAGGTATGAGTTGGAGGCGTAGGCAGGCTAGAAAATAGAAATAATTATGTGTGGTGTGTAGTTCAATGGATCCCACTTTTGTTACTTGATACCTATTTTTATTATATTTTAATTTGATTGCTGTTTGTATATGTAAACCCTGATCAGAAATGTATTACTATTGTCAAAAGGCGCTGTTATTCTGATGTATGGAGTGACAGTTCAGTTTAGTATGAAGAAAATAGTTCTAATGAAATTCCGCAAGATGGCGCATAGCGTAGTCGTATATCTGGTCAGGCTTTAAGTACCAATAAGTAAATAAATAAATATTGGGGACACCTTACACAGATCAACTTAGCCCCAAACTAAGCAAAGCTTGTATTATGGGTGTTAAGCGACGATATGCATACTTAAATAGATAAATACATACATATATACATAGAAAACAGCCATGACTCAGGAACAAATATCTGTGCTCATCACACAAATAAATGCCCTTACCGGGATTCGAACCCAGGACCGCGGCTTAGCAGGCAGGGTCACTACCGACTGAGCCAGACCGGTCGTAGGCTTGTCGTATTGGCTATTGACCAAAGACCTATCAAAAATTAGAATTAGTTACATATCTACAACGCTTAACAAAAAGTAAAAATATATCGGAATGATAGATGCTATAAAAAATGTCACAATATGATAATTTGCACTTGGATTTACCTTTTCTAACAAGAAATATTGGCTACGCTTTAGTCAACTTGTTGCGAATAACAACGGAAATAGCACGGTAACAACCAGATCCGTCCAAAATAACCTAGCGCTAAAAAGGTGCGTGAAAAGTGTCCTCTACTGGATTTATTCAATATGTTTTCGCTTTTTTGCAAACTTTTGCTCGTACGGATCCAGGCATTTAGCCATTTTTCAAAACTAAGTATTAAAACTGAAGAATTATGACTTTTAATTTCGTTAAGCAAAGCCGCTTGATTTTGCTCTAAAACTCTCCATTATTTCGTTCAAACATTTAACGAATCAGAATATATGCAAATATTTTAAACATTGAAAAGCGCGCTTCTATTTACGTTTATTAAATATTTCGCTATTGCCTAATGTTTCGACTTATATTTGAATTATTTAATCAATATACGGTAGCACTCCCGCTCTTCATATACGGAATGAAACCTTTTACAGTATTTTGATGTTCGCTGACTGGCAGTCCCCGATTTGAATTTGGAATAATAGGGGTGAATTTCAACAGGTTCCAAATTTGCCTAATTTTGGTGGTATTTTTTATTTTTGTAGTTTATGTCTAAATTAAGTATGGATTATACGTAACTAGTCCCAATGTATATTGTGTAGTAATGCCCCCGTAATACACATAGTATTTTTGGAGATATTATGGTTTTAATAATTTGGTTGCCACCAAAATTGCGTACACCCACCAAAATTAGGTTTACTGGCCACCAAAATTGTTCATTCACGTCAAAATTAGATATTTCTGCACATTAGTAGTATATTTATATTTAATCAGTTATAAAATGAAACAAAGACAGATGTTTTATGATCAGTTTTATTATAGTGATTATCTGATTATAACAAAGTCGCTAAAATCGATGTGTATGAGACTATACTAGAAATAAACTATAATTTCACTTTTTGTAATAGAAAATAATTCACTTTTCGAATGGCTAACCAAAAAAAGAAACAATCGAGAGAGGAGGTCCTTGAAAAGAAGAAACTTGCTGAGCGGGAACGAAAAAGGAGAATTATGAGTGATCCCGAGAAAGCAGCAGATTTGCGAAGAAAAGAAAGGGATCGGTATCATCGTTAAAAAGCCCAAGGTAAGATTTTACCTCTAAGCAGCATGCAGCCTCGTGAAAGACGAAGAAAAAGGAATAGACAGAATTTCAGAGCATATTATAAAAGAAAAAAAAGGAAGGCTTTGTAATGACCACAAGTATTAGCACCAGCAAGTGGGATTCCCACTTCGCCCCTGCCTGGTCCTTCTACGCCACAAAATCCTTGTCTCAGTCGCTCTCGTTCTCCGAGTCCTGAGCTTGACACAAACATCTCACGTCGGCTACACTCCCAAGCTGTCCATCGCAATGTGTCCAATAACCCATAGTTTCTGTGTTATCAAATTCTTTATAGGTAGTCCATAATTTTATTTTTGCAGTTCAAACATTTTCGTTGCAAGTTACAGTAATGACCTCACTACACAAACTTTTCGTAATGTGAATAGTAGGTACTGCTTTTATTGATGATATTTTTCATTTTATAACGTAGTATAAAAAAAAATTTGAAGGTATCAAAGAACTAAAGCATCAGTCATCACAAATGTATACACTGCGAGAAAGAAGAAGACTTTGACTAAAGAAAAAGAGACTCAAAAAAACAAAAAAGATATCTGAATGCGTCAATAAAAAAATAACACCAAAGTTATTTAAAATCAGGCTATCCTCCAGTCAGTTAGGTACGTAACTTTCGCTAGAATGAAACCCTTTTGGGTTGTAAAAGCAGAACTGACTAATCTTTACACCTGTCTATGTCAAATACATGCGAACATGGAGTTGTTAGAATCCGCATTAAAAATAAAAATTATCATCAATAAAAGCAGTACCTACTAGTCACATTACGAAAAGTTTGTGTTGTGAGGTCATTACTGTAACATGCAACGAAAATGTTTGAACTGCAAAAATAAAATTATGGACTATAAAGAATTTGACAACACAGAAACTATGGGTTATTGGACACATTGCGATGGACAGCTTGGGAGTGTAGCCGACGTGAGATGTTTGTGTCAAGCTCAGGACTCGGAGATCGAGAGCGACTGAGACAAAGATTTTGTGGCGTAGAAGGACCAGGCAGGGGCGAAGTGGGAATCCCACTTGCTGGTGCTAATACTTGTGCTCATTACGAAGCCTTCCTTTTTTTTTCTTTTATAATATGCTCTGAAATTCTGTCTATTCCTTTTTCTTCGTCTTTCACGAGGCTGCATGCTGCATAGAGGTAAAATCTTACCTTGGGCTTTTTAACGATGATACCGATCCCTTTCTTTTCTTCGCAAATCTGCTGCTTTCTCGGGATCACTCATAATTCTCCTTTTTCGTTTCCGCTCAGCAAGTTTCTTCTTTTCAAGGACCTCCTCTCTAGATTGTTTCTTTTTTTTGGTTAGCCATTCTAAAAATTAATTATTTTCTATTACAAAAAGTGAAATTATAGTTTATTTTAAAGTTTTTCGTTGTTACTGGTATTTAATCAACTTAGTCAATTATTATTGTAAACTAAAAGTATAAATATATGACAGCAAATAAATAAAATACTTCGTTTTAGCTGAGGATACTCGTAAAGTATCAATTTTGGTGGCATTAAGCAATTTTGGTGGCTTTCCAATTACCACCAAAACCACCAAAATTGATGCACCAAAATTAGAACCATTGCATAATAAAAATTTTAAAAATAAACTATTTCATTCACGTCACTTTCAAGTTTATTACTTTTTAAAGAAACCATAAACATGCTTTAAAAACAGTTCACGTAAACATAACTACTTGTTTGTCATTAGTTAGATATACCACCAAAATTGCATGAAAAAATATTTTAATACACCAAAATTAGGTACTTACGTGTTTGCTGGTCAGATACAGTGACATACGACACGTACGTCATAGTTCAGGGCCAGAACAGAACTAAACTAACAGGCTACTACACGTTTCTAAGCCTTGTTGCATTTCGTTCGACCATAAAGTCATTTTCAATATTTACCACCAAAATTTACAAATTTACCCGGACAACTATTAATGCTTAGTAACTAGTAATTGGATACTTTAAACTGTTTAAAGTATCCAATTATGGACAATTCCTTACTATTATTTTATTATGACATACGTACACTAATAACGAGGAATAATTTGTGGTGTTTGAGTTAAATCAATGGATGTTATTGATGTACCATACAAATTAGTCAAGCAAAATGGATTCAGGACACTCCACCAAAATTATAATTGCGCCATTAAAAAAATTCTAAATAAATAAAGACTGTATCGTTAAGTATGAGGACAACTTTAAGTAGCCGTATTTATTTGCTATTATATTTTTTTCTTAAAACATGACATAGGCTTAATAAGGCACATAATAAGGTTCACATTTTGTCCTAGAAACTCGACGTAAAGCAAGTGGTTTAGACAGTATTGACTTAATCCTCCCGAGTAACAATTACGATTCCGGACAAATGCTACTAGAAAATTCACAAAGTGCGTAAAAAACGATACGATTACGAAAAAAAGTTGTACTGTGTGAACCTCAACGACATATGATCCACAAAGCAGAATATCTGGACATAGTCTAGCCATAGTTATTTTTAAGAAATAAAGTTCAGGATCTGTGTATGGCGGCCATTTAGAGAATGTGGCATGGTGCTTCCTCTAACTCCGACTTTGATGTCGAATTTAACTATCATACACTGTTTATATCGATTTGGTTTAGGCACTGTTCAAACACCGTGAATGTCAGTTAGACTTTGGCCTATGGCTATTTTTTTTATCTGTTTCTCTCATCCTGCTTGCATCAAAAATTTAGGACAATCCGGAACGTTGCTCAAAATAGTGTTTTTTTTAATTATATAAATTCACCGCATTTATTCTGCAAGTACCCAATTGAAAAACCATGAAGAGGACTCTTAAAGAATATATTTTGGCAGCATATTAACCTTTGTTTGTTGAAATCGTACAAACAGTCATTGAAATATTCTCAAATTAAGCCAGATAGGGGTTGTCCGAAATTTATTTGCTAGACCTTAATGAAAGTACCATAAAGTCTCTAAAATAAAATAAAAATTAGACCTTCTTATATCAAATAGTGCTTACCAATACCTTCAGATCATACTCTCGGAACATAATAATATAAAATTATGCACATGTCAACATTTAGACGAGGTTTGTTTTGTCCTTATACTTATCGATACAGTCCTTATCAATAGCTTTTACTTATAACAATTTGCGATTTGGCTTAAGATAATAATATGTGTTAGGTTTTCAGGAAAAAAATAGCACTATGATACAATTAGTCCACACTGTCAATTTCAGCTCCGCCGCATTTTTTTTGCGCTGAGAAATTCACCCATAGATAAACGTCAAGGACAACGAACACTTGACGGGGCATTCAGATAGAAGCAGCGATTGAGAGTGGTTGTTTGTTATTTAACTCCCATAAAATAAAAACATATTGAGAAGAAGAGCGTTTTAAATATATCGATGCCCTTCACCAATAGGCCGTCTCTCTTACAGTACCTACTCACATTAATTTTTTCATTATTGTACACTGAGAGAAATTTGCATTGTGAATTTAACAAGTTCGACTTTTTGCGGTTTATACGTTTGAATCAGCCAAACGTATGATTAAAACAATATGTGTCAGGTTGTTTTTATAAAATCGACTTGTTGATTCAAATATATTGCCGATTCAAATGACAAGTAGCTTGTTGTTTGAACCAAAGAGCACGTAGGCGCTATTTTAACCAAAAAACTTGTTGAACGAACATGAAAACTGGTTGTATTTTCTCTCAGTGTAAGCCTGTATGTTGTCGGGCAGATTCACGTAGGATACTTCATATCATATCTAGATCTAATTATTAACGTTCAAATCGGTCCGTATTGTGCGGTGCAACTGACAGCTAACTGATATGAATCAAATATCCGTTTGAATTTGTGAACTTTTGAATCTGTAACAACGAATATTACTCACTGGATCGGAAACCTAACCAGATATCTTTAGTCACGGAATTTCATTCTATCTCTGAAAAACAAGTCGTTTTAGGGTTCTTTTTTTTAATACCACGTCGGTGGCAAACAGGCATACGGTCCGCATGATGGAAAACGGTCACCGTAACTTATAGACGTCTGCAACTCAACCTATAATCTTTTTTCTCCCCGCCTAGACTGAAGGCTTGACGTAGGACTGCCGCGAACAATTATGGGGCACAGGTACCTACAGTAAGTATACCTAACATGTCGTCGTGAAATAAAATCACTTTCACCACACAAACTGGTAAATCCTATATTAATGATTTTTCCAAACGGATGAGATAGATGCATTTAATCTACAATAGTGCCACAGTATTAAGTCCGCTCTAGACTATGCGCGCGAATCACGGCGCGACGCCGCGAACGCGAGTGTGGATTCGATACGCAGAAAGTTCCACACTCGCGTTCGCGGCGTCGCGCCGTGATTCGCGCGCATAGTCTGGAGCGGGCTTTAGAATATAATACTTTGTTAAACTGTGATGGTGCAAAATATACGTAATTTCATACAAATTCTTATTTGATGCCCTAAGCTGGCTTGTAGAATAGGTAAATTTTGTACGAAATTACTTTGCATTTTTGTGAATAATTTGCAATCAAAGAAAGAAGCAAGCAAAAATAAATGTATAAAAGAAGTATTGAGAGAGCCTTCACCAGTTGGTGTGGTGTAAAAATAATAAGGTACAGCGGGGCAAATCTCGACTTGGGGCCAAATATAACTGGTCTATTTTTTACATGTTTTATAATGTTTTCATTATTGAATAGAGTGTCCACCGGTTAAATATGGTAGGCGTGTTCAGTGGATATGTCGCAGTAAGATGGATAAAGCCGTTATATAGTTATAACCCTAGGGATATAATTATATGTCGTAACATAGTTAAACGAAAGCTATTAATTGCTATCTTACTAGGAATATAACTATAATACGTTACTAGTTTAGTGATATAATTATATGACTGGATTCAGTTTAGTGAAATGATTGTAGGCAGGAGTGCGGCCGTGCGGCGGAGGTATAGTTATAACCTTAACTAGAGACGTATTATAATTATATCCCTAGACTAAGTTTAATCCAGTGATATAATTATGTAACTAGGGTTATAAGTGTTATAACCATACCTCCGCCGCACCGCCGTAATCCTGGCTACAATAATTTCACTAAACTGAATCCAGTCATTTAAATATATATCACTAAACTAGTAACATATTATAGTTATATTCCTAATAAGATACCAATTAATCGGTTTAGTTTAACTATGTTACGACATATAATTATATCCCTAGGGTTATAACTATATAACGGCTTTATCTATCTTACTGCGACAGATACACGTAGAACTCAACATCATCGTGTAATAATGGAAAAAATGGATTAGTTACAACTGTCCCCCAGTCGAGATTTGCCCCGCTGTACCTTACCTTAAACATCAAATAACTTACCTATCAACGGAGATACAGACAAGCACGTTAGAGGACAGGTAAAGGCCGAACGCGCGCAGAACCAGGAACAATTTGCAGCAGAAGTTGCCCGCCAGCCACGCGTTTGTATACTTCCAGCCGATCTGGGGACAAATAGAATAGAATAAGACTTATTCTTAGAACAAATTAATTTATTCTCATAGAAAATAATTTAATTTGTATTTTTAGTAGACACACTACTATTTTAACTACGCTGGTTCGAATCCAGCTTTGAACACTTGGAGGCCTTGGTCACTTTTTCTTTGTATATGACATTTATTTCAGTTGTTAAAAACGGTCTTCATATGTGAGCGTGCACTGGAAAACGTCCCACTTTGTCGATTGCTATAAAGCCACTTTGTCAGTTTATTCATATTATTATAAAGATACAAGTAAATCTCGTCTTAATGGTAACAAAGTGGGACGTTTTACTAAACACACTCACATATACAAACAGAGCCTCTGTGTTTTGCCCCCTTGTTCCTCGTAGATAACCAAGATTGATAACTGGACTTTTATGAGAAAAAATAATTCTTCCTAGCCGGGAAGCTAAGAAGAATAAGAAATCGTAGAAAACAGCATAAAATAATTGTATTCTATGAGGAAAAAAAATCCCATTTTAAAAACGGGTAAGCTAAGAAAAAAAAAATCTTGACAGAAAATTGCAAAAAAATCCCATTTCATAACCGGGTAAGCAAAGAAGAAAAAAAAATATTCGTAGAAAACTGCAAAAAATAATGTTTATCTACGAAGAAATAAAAAATCCTCTTTCATAACCCAGTTAGCAAAGTAGAATAATTTTGCTCATACAAAACCAGTTATCAAACTTGGTTATCTAGAAGGAACAAGTGGTTTTGCCTTTGGGTGTACAAGTAAAGCAAACATACAAGATCATGTTACCCTTTAGCTATATACCTAACACACAGAGTTGAAGAGCTACACGAGCTTATTCCTCATCAAAGTTCATTCTCACTTTCTGGACACGTGGCAAACCAAGAACAAACGGGCCTCTCGCTCGTTTTTGCCCAGAACATGCAAGTTAAGGAATGAGCTAATAGTTCCCCTTGCGCTATGACATGGGGTTCTTCAAGAAGCAAGTAGGTATTTAGGGTCCTCAAAGGTCGGCAACGCATTAGTGACTCCCTTGATGTTGCTTATGTCCACGGGCGGTTTGCTGCCTATTTTATAAAACAAAACCACCGTCCCCATTTCCATCATCGAACTTTTAGACGCACGGCCGGTTTCCACCCTCACTAGATATTCCACCAATAGGGATGACGAATACATAAAAAAATGGCATTCTGTTTAGTTCGTCAGTTAGATCGTCCAAAAATACTTTATACATATTTTTCGCTTTTTCTAATTAATGAAAAAATACAAAGTCCCGGGCCAATTTTTCCGATTTTGAATTTGGAACTTTTGTTTAAGAGTTCAAAACTCGAATTTAATTTGTACTTGTACGTACAAGTACGCGGGGACTCAGGAGGTTATAGCATCAAGGTTCCGGAGTGGGGGCTTGTGACGTCACTTCTAAGTAAAAATTGTACCTAGGCGTCACGTCACGTGAAACTTCAACGCACTGTACCGTCGTCAGTTTTCGTTTACGAGAAGAAAAGAAAAAATACGAGTCTAAAATTTTTTGATAATCTAACTGAAGGACTAATTAGTTTTTTTTAGTCGTCTCGCCTATTCTCACGAAGCGGTTGCTTCCTTTCTTATACGCACTACCAAGGAGTAAAAGTCCTTGCCGGCGTCTAAGAAATATTTCCCAGTTCATACAACCCAGCGACCTTCCAGTCAAGGGTGAACTGCACCCACCTTCTGGGCTTCTGGTCTGTGGCCATGAGTGCCCATTTATAATAAGAAACAGCACCATAAATAGTTGCGTTGGAAGATGAGCCCAGGAAGTTGCCTCTATCACGTTTAAAATGTAAACAAACCATTGAGTACTTCCTAAATTTGACTGGGTTCCGACCCATCTAAAAAAAAACTGCAAAAGTCGGGGCCTCCTGGCAGTCATAAAAAGGGAGCATAAAAATATTATTGGGAACGCTCTATCGGGGTGTCGTTTTATGTTTCAGGGCTCAATATTGGCTCTGAACTTACCAGTGGGTCAGGACCCATAGTTTGGGAAATACGCTGCTTTATAGCGCACTCTTACCTACCTGTTGTAACGGACCACACAGTCCTCGGTTCAAATCATAAGATATAACTATAATAATTATGCTTAGAAACAAATGCATACAGAGATAAAAACTTAAAAATTGCAAATAAATAAAACGAAAACAACTTACATACGAAATGGAATTCCAACAAATTAAAAATAGAAATTCTCGGAATTAAAACCGGCACAATAGGCGTTTTAGGCACAATAGGCAAAATCGGCACAATAGGCGTTTTAGGCACAATAGGCAAAACCGGCACAATAGGCGTTTTAGGCACAACTGGCGAAATCAGACATTATTTGCCATAAAACAACACAGCGCATGCGTTAAAATCGGGACAATAAAACTCAGAGCGCAGCGTCAGAGAGGTCATTCGGCGAGGGAACGTTGAGGTGTTCACATCTGAGGGATAGGTAGGCAAGTATCGTTACTAGGAATCGTTGAAGGAACACATCAGGAGTTTAAGTAGGAAGCGGACTTGAGATACAAAATTGAGAGGTTGGAGACTGGCGAGAAGGTATCTTGGTAAAGTAGACTAGAAGACTACAAGTAAGTGTCCAAATTGTTTATTTTGAATGTGTTTATAGTTGTAATTTTAGATTAGTGCTATTTTTTGAAGGTGATAATTTTAAATAGTGGTACTTATTCATTTCATATGAACAAGATATTCATGAATGTTATATTTATGTGGTAATTATTTAAAGTCGTTCAAATTTCAATTTATTTATTACATACAATTAACACTAACGGTTAATTTGGAATATTATTAATTAAAATTCGGATCTGAGTATCTCTAATATGACTACTATATATAACAAATAGATACATAAAATATTACACATATTTACTTTATGTACATACACATTCTATTAGCTAGAATCTCTTTGGGTGATTAGAAGGATTTTCATACTATTGTCTCATCCTTAAGTAAGATAATTTTGCTATATCAATGAAAGTAGGATTAATAACCTTATTTATTGTTCATAACATGTAAACTTTATTAGAGTTAAAGGATAACTTGTGGGAATTAATACTAATACTAAATACTAGGGAGGCATAGGACATCTATGGATGTTAGGATCCTGTCGCTATCAAGGAGAATCATTGATATAAAAATAAGATTGTTCACAAAAGTTGAATCATTGACACTGGCCTCGAGATTGGCAGACTTTGGAATCATCATTCCATTTTCATAATATGGTTAACGATATCGTTGTCTGGGAGATCAAACAATTCTAGCATTGACTAGTGAAACACGATGTCAAGCAATGGACCACTATACTCGGAACGTGGGAAATTGCACGCATATAGAATTTATATTTTGTGATCTTGGACAACCTTCGATGGCTATGGCCGAACCAAAATATATATATGGGATGGCGTGTGAGTCTGGGGTTTTGTCGTTCGAAAGGCTAGATCAATGAAGTATTTGTCTTAGTATCAAAAGAAGGTCAATGAATAGGCCCAATAAAGGGTATCAAAATAGATATTCTGTTTCCTTGATAGACCAGGGGTAGGCAGAGCAGTTTCTATCCTGACGGTAGAGGACTAGGTTGCAGAAACATCCCAAAACATATAAAATTATACTGGGATTAAAGGGTCCTTGATTAAATATTTGATATCTACTACTATGGTAGTACATTTTTAAGTAGTGCAAAGACACTTTACATCAGTTTACTTTTGTCCTAAGGATCCCATTTGTTCAATGTTTGATAAAACATAAATTGAATCAGCAACCTGGTTTGTCCAAATGCTCGAGCGAGGTCCTTATAATAGGCTATGTTATATTATACACCTATTATTCCTACGTATAAGGGACTCGTGGGTCGGAAACAATTAACCCCATTTTAAATAATGTCTTGTATATATTTTTAATATATTTCCTGTATTTATATTCCTTACACAATTTTACCTATCTCGCACACTCTTATCTCAACGCACTAAATTCTTTCACAAATGTCGTTCACTCTGCTTATTATACCTCAAGTGAATATATTACTGCCTTAGTTTTATCAACTTAAATAGCAAGTTCCTAAAGGTAAAAAGAATCTGGATTGCTACGCACAACTACGGGGTCCTACCACTTACTAGACGATCACAGTATTTGTTTTAATGGCCAATTTTTAATAGTGTATTGTTTTAATTAGGGCTAACAATTTGGACTTAAGTTAGGTAATTTAGGGTGAATTAATTAAGGGGTAGCGGGGTGTTATAAAGTGTTAGTCCATGACCAGGATGTAATAGACCCTAAATATGTCCAATTGTTAGCATATTCAAGTGACATGTTGTCACAAAGTGTTGCTGTGAATGAGATATCCTTTTTGGGAACTTGCTATCCTTCATGCTGAAACTTTATTTTAATTTTGTATCATTCGTCTATTCTTATTAACCACTGTGTAATAGTCTAAGGGGCAATCAAGCTATTGATAGTTTTCTAAGATACGTTTCATTTTGAAGTATGTTTTGTAAGTTTAAGGTCACTAACCTGGATTTTTAAACAAAGTTATAATCCGATATTGAAACAGAAACTTTGCACTTTAGCACACAGTTCACTCACTTTAGACATAGCTGTGTAATTTTAAAACTGTTGTAGGCTTATCACTTATCTAATTAGATTTTTATTTCACGTTTAATTCACTATCGAAAGAATTAATGACAGTTAGTACTTATAGCCAAAACTTATTAACGTTACCCGTTACGAACTTAGGACGCGGCTTTATACGATAATTGGAATCACGTGTGCACATGGTATTGTATGTAAACAATAACATAATTATCGATCAACAACGTGCGTACAGACTGATAAGAGATAACACGTGCAGAAAACTGTCATCGACTAGGGACACCGGGGATAGAAGAAAGTATTTGAGGCTATTGTAAAAATGTCAAGCCAGCTGTCAGTGAAACAATTCAATCGGAATGACAAATTTAGAAAAGTTATTCGTTTCTAGTTAATACTTATTTCTGTTGAGATAATCAAAATAAGTACAGACTAAATTTTATGGATTACCTACTGGGAAAGTTTTGTACTAAAACAAATTAGTCGTTACTGAAAGCAATTACGCACAGATCGACTGTCTTGTGGTAATTTTGTGTCGAGGGTTCTTTAAAACGATATCATGGAAGATTATAAATACTTAGATACATCAAAATAATTTAATATTAAAACGTTGTACATGTTTTATGTTAAGGGAAACTTTTACTGTTTAGTGAATCAAGATTTTCCGTTCTGTCGGTTATAATATATCTGCCAGTCTCACTAAATAAGGTAGAAATAAGCAAGGAAATACTGCTAGTATTTTAGGTACTTTGCTCTGTGGGCCTCTGTAGGAATTGATTTCTAACTAGATATGGCATGTAGCATGTATATATGTCATGTACAAGTTGCTAGTATTGGCATGTTCTTTTAAGAAACAGGATAAGCTAAATTTATTGACAAAATGATAGAGAAACTTGATTAAGTATACTTTGTCAAAATCGATTCTTCATGTGTCAAGTGTCGCATATCATGGTAGATGTCACTTTGACAGCAAGACAATATCATGTTCACTCTTACCTCACTATCTTCTCGCCCCTTTTCCGTGTTATCAACTGATTAGTGATAAGCTGTTATCAGCTAGAGAAGAACTAGGAAATAAAATGATGATTGATCTAGACAAGCGTTAAGCTGTGAAATATTTATTTTAGCTGTGATTATACTGACAATAATCTTATGTTGTCAACAGGGCGACTCATTGATTTGATTTTGATTTATTTTTAAATAAAATTAACAATAGAATAAGTAATGGTATTCATAATCATAGGGAAACGAGTAGCAATTAGCACGTCTCATACTTACTAACAACTAAGGATTAGTTGTCTTCCACTGAAGTGTGAACAAATTATAATTACTTGAAAGAGATAAACATTCAAGTAGCTTATTGACAAGAATGTCAAGAACATACAACCTAGAATTTAAGCATAGTTCTTAAGTACTCAAGTAAGGAGTTAGGCACACCATTCATTAACCTCAGGCAAGCTTATAGCTAGGAATATTTTTATTGACAGTCAGTAGTCACTATTTAAGGTAGTATTCAAAGCTGTGTTAACATGAAGTTGTTCACATCAGTGAACAGATTGCAGTAGCTAATGTATTTAATAATTAGGGATACGGTGAATCACACACTAGCAAAATTATGAAGGAAGGTGGTAAATGAAACACCCACAAAATGCTTTATTAGTAATATTGGAAAGGTGCACAAAAAAAAAAAAAAAACCCAGAGCAGGAAAAGCGCCACTCCATGCAGGAAAAATAGAATAGAGAAGTAACTTTTAGTTAGGATTATTCAGGCAACAAAGGGAAAAAAAATATTATGTTGATGACTTTTGAGAAGTATCTTGATGTGAGACACGTTGAGTGATGATCATATTTGGGGTAGTAAGTGTAGGCGTTGGAAGTGTTTGTATGTGGAGAGAATTTTGACTCTTTCATTGAAACCTGGAACAAAAATGAAGGGTAAATACATTTCAGTTAAAACATTTATATTGCCATTCCACTATTGGATGTACATTCCTTTCTTATACATATAGGTCAACAAGTCATATAATGAATTGCATTGTTTGTCAGACATCTTCATGAAGTCAGCTTCAATGATATTGTAATATTGTATTGTCATCCCATTTATTGGTTTTATAAAATTTCAGCTCTTTAGGTAGCATGTAGCTAGTAAATATATCAACTATGGAGTAGTCTACAATATAACCTGAGGTTACAATAGGAAAGCATAATTGCCAAGAGCAAGCTTTTTAAAATATTTATCAATAGATTGTGATTAGAGTAAATCCAGTATACTATAAAATAGAGCAAGTGAGTTGATCATAGGTTTCCTATATTTATGACTTTGTCAGATTATCCGTCAGTCTGTGTTTTGATTCTTTAAACCAGTTATCAGTGGATGGAGCAGGTTAGCATAGATTAAGTACTTATGAATGTAGATAAATAAGCTAGACTTAAGATTTTAGACTTAGTAGTAGTGTTTGTGCCAAATATAGTGCACAGTATAATAGTTTGGATGAACGAATGGAGTCAGTCTGTAGTAGACTTGCTATTATTACCTCTAGAATCAGGAATAAGAGCAAATAATATTATTTACCCTAGAGTAAATCAAAGAATAATAAATAAATAACTAAAGCATTTTACCATTGTCTATGTAGAACAGACATACAGGAGCTGAGCCAGGTCAGCCTGGGAGTCATTCTGTTGCAAGTGAATGTGTTTCGAGCACATACACACATTGCTCAGTCAAAGGGGCATGCAAATGGAGTTTCAATTTGTACACAGCCGGGGAAGGGGCAGGACGTTGATCCTAGTATAATGGCAGTATTGTTCAGCATGCTCTGGAAAATTTAAGAAAATATTTATTAATTAAGTAGGAAATAAGTCCTAGTTATAAGCATAAGTTATAAGAATAAGATTGGTAGAGATTTTATAACTAAATAGGTATTTGATCATTTTATTAATTAGGGTCTATTTTAATTACGGGATAAATTTCAAATTCTATCATACTAAACTATTATCGAAATAAAGTTTAGCCAAATAGAATAAAAGAGAAATAATTGATTTAACAACAACATAAAAGTTAAATAAATAAATAAAAATTGAAGGGGCATTTTTGTACAGGCCTACTTGATTACAAACTAAGCATGATTCTTATTATTGACATTCGGTAATGCTTACATTCTTCATTTATACAATTTTTGCTTAAAACCAACATTGCTTGGTCAAACTTTAAAATTCATTCAACCTCCTTGCATCATTCCGGTGTTTGCCACGGCTCATGGAAGCATGGAGTCTGCTTGACAGCTAATTCCAGGATTTGGCGTAGGCACTAATTTTCAATAGGTCTTATTGAAATTAGTCTGGTTTCCTCACGATGATTTCCTTCACTCAAAAGCAACTGGCAAATATCAGATGACGGTTCTCAAGGACAATGGGTCGCGGTTCGAACCCGTACCTTATAATTCAAGGCATACAAATAATTTTATTAACACTAGGTGAGATTAGTTAACAGATTACAGAATCATTAGACATTAAAAGTGTAACTTACATATTACGAAGCAGTACAGGTGATGCAAGCCGTGATCGTCGGTGCCTTGTCTACTCATGGAAGCGGTCCGTCGAAAAATGAGCTGCGACTGGCAGGTTTGAGCTGGTGGAGCGAGGTCACGAGGGTTGCTGAAGATAGGAGGGCGTGGCGTGAGCTTGTGAAGGCCCTTTGTACCTCCGGGGTGTCTTAGGACTACAACACCCACACATAACTGGTAAGGTAGTATAGTGGCACTGGGGCTTAACTCCAAGGGGCATCTAGCACCCAATACCTGAAACATGTAAATAGGCGGACATAAGAAATAGGAAGTTGTAGGCTTACTAAAATTCTCCATCTCTAAGACCAGAATTAGAATGTTATTGTAGTGCGCTATAGGAATTAGACAATCTCTCTATTGGAAAACATTTTACCATTTTAGCAAGTCAAGGTTTAAACTAAACTATGAACTGCTTTGTGATGGACAAGTTAAATACATTATTACTTACGGCGAAAACTTGGCTAATTCCATTATGGTATCATCAAATCATCATGAAAGAAAACCACGTAGTTCCACTGGCGTCATGGGGTCATTTTATTATTGTAGCTAAAGGTTCGGTTTGTTTCATTATTGTTCATGATGTTTTCCATAATCTAAAACCAAACAAGCATTTATTTATTACATTCGTTATACACATTTTGTGTTGTATTTACCACATTACTAACAACATATATCATTACTTAGTTAATGTATTACTCACTTTTTTATGATTTATAACAAATACAAGCCAGCAGGTCGATAAATTACGTAATTTTCAGTTCCAAATAATGCGTGTACGTCTGAACGGCATCCATTTTTCTTTTATTTCTGTCTGACTGACAGTAATGACGTGGCAATGACGTCAGCATAGCAAATGTTGCCATAGAAAAATCAAAAGGGCTCTATAGATCATAAGACATTTGACGGACCGGATGCGACTAAAATTTATCCAGTATGAATGGGGCTCTGCAGACTATGTGGAACGAATTGTAGAATAATAAAATAGAGACAGTGATTTGACGTTCACATTCAATCTTAAAGCTTTTTTTAATATAAATATGAAATAAATAAATAAATATTGGGGACATCTTACACAGTTCAACTTGGCCCCAAACCTATCAAATTTTGTGCTATGGGTGCTGGGCGACGATATGCCTATTTGAATGGATAAAGGCATGCTTGTATACAAGGGAAACATCCATGATTCATATAAATATATTCTGTGGAGTTTCATTGAGGAGAAAAATATTATTATAGTAAAACTTTGTTTAGACTGCTAGTATACTATGACAAATTAAAAGGTCAGTTGAAGAACACCAAATTTCAAACCTTCTATGTTTTGCTAAATAACGGATCGTAGAACCATATTAATTATAACATAAGATAAATAGATAATGCGTAGTAGTATAGGATTTACTAGCTTTTGCCCACGGTTTCGCTCGCATACTGTTCGAAACGTAATTCTTGTTCAATCGTTTACAAAACAAAGTAAGATTTCAGTTGGATCTGTAGATTTCGATGTACGGTACGGTAGCCATACTACCATCGTTGTGTAACAATGCAACAATCGTTGCAATCATTTATTCAGAAAAATAGTACCTACATGTACAATATTATGTGCAACCAAGTCTCATAATTCGTCATGTTTGGAAACTTTCACTCATGTGTCTTTCCATCTTTTTTATGTAATACGTCGGTGGCAAACAAGCATAAGGCCCGCCTGATGTTAATAAGCTAATGATAGGTCAGTATGTATGTATGTGTGTATGTTTGTAACGATAATACTAGAAGATAGTTATGTCATAGAGTTAGAAGATGTTATCAGAGCAGTCAGGCGTAACAAGTTAGGTACTTGTATTATTTTTCCTACTTACAAAAGGAGAATTCTTAGCAGTATCATCTTCCATGATTTAACTTTGCGTCTTGAACTATAGGTTAAAAAAAATGTAAGTAATTAATACTTAACGGTAATTGGCATCACATACAATATTTTGCAGTTTTGCGTGCCGTTTGTATAGGGTTAATGCGAAAGTTAAATGTAAGACGTGATTGCGTAGGGTGATTCATAAAGTAAAGAATAACATAGTACTTATACTTATGATATAAGTATATATATATTATTTTTAATTTCTGATCAATTTGAAAAATTGATAAAGCTTTTTAATTATGATATCATACATTATTTTTACTGTCATTATCTAAGTGGACTTGCAGGTATGACAGAAACAGTGAAATTGAGCGCATGAGGAAGGATGAAATCTGAACGAGTAGTATAAATGAGATTCGCATAATAGAAAGAAGAGAGGATTTAGCTAGATGAATGGATGAAGAGTCGTTTGAAGATATGAAGGGTTTCCTCATGTTTGCAAGTTTGAGAATAGTGACGGCAGTTATTGGAATTTTAGAATGGGGAAAGGGTTACACAAACTTGATACCAAAAGAGTTAGGTGTTAGGATAAAAAATTTATACCTTTTACAGGTACATTCTTTTGGTAACAACATACTCTACATGCCGCTAACAAACGAACTAAACACACACCCTGTGTCTTTATGGGATAAATCAGATAATTTTGTCTGGCATATATAAAAAAAAAATGTGACTTAACATGGAATCATATTTATAAAATTGTTGATTTGATTAAAACATTGATTGTCTGATTACTCTTATAATTATACATAGGACATTATGCCGAGAAAGGAGGAAAATTATTGATTAGTATTGAGTTGTGGACTGGTTCCTTGAACTATGGGGAGAACAGTTGTCAGTGGCTACCTGAGAATAGAAAGGCTTTTTCTTTCTAGTGAAGAGATCTTTGTAAGTTCATAATATCTGTACAATGGAGATAGCGGGTTACCTGTCGGACAATGTGACTAACTACCCATATGAGGATGCAAGGATTTTACCATTAGGGTACATTTGATTCACAACCAAATGCTTTTACTGGAATGAAAATTCTGGCTGATGGCAATTTGACTCATGTGTCTGGGTAACTATTAAGTTCATAATTCGTGCTGGATCAGTGAGGTTCTTTTGAGTATTGGTCATTTTTATTCACCACAACTATGAAAATGGGAAATTGAAAATTTCAATAACTGAATTATTTTATTGGTTATTTTTGTTTAACACAAAATGTTATTTTGAATCAAACGAAAATAAAAGGGGCAGATGTAACGGACCACACAGTCCTCGGTTCAAATCATAAGATATAACTATAATAATTATGCTTAGAAACAAATGCATACAGAGATAAAAACTTAAAAATTGCAAATAAATAAAACGAAAACAACTTACATACGAAATGGAATTCCAACAAATTAAAAATAGAAATTCTCGGAATTAAAACCGGCACAATAGGCGTTTTAGGCACAATAGGCAAAATCGGCACAATAGGCGTTTTAGGCACAATAGGCAAAACCGGCACAATAGGCGTTTTAGGCACAACTGGCGAAATCAGACATTATTTGCCATAAAACAACACAGCGCATGCGTTAAAATCGGGACAATAAAACTCAGAGCGCAGCGTCAGAGAGGTCATTCGGCGAGGGAACGTTGAGGTGTTCACATCTGAGGGATAGGTAGGCAAGTATCGTTACTAGGAATCGTTGAAGGAACACATCAGGAGTTTAAGTAGGAAGCGGACTTGAGATACAAAATTGAGAGGTTGGAGACTGGCGAGAAGGTATCTTGGTAAAGTAGACTAGAAGACTACAAGTAAGTGTCCAAATTGTTTATTTTGAATGTGTTTATAGTTGTAATTTTAGATTAGTGCTATTTTTTGAAGGTGATAATTTTAAATAGTGGTACTTATTCATTTCATATGAACAAGATATTCATGAATGTTATATTTATGTGGTAATTATTTAAAGTCGTTCAAATTTCAATTTATTTATTACATACAATTAACACTAACGGTTAATTTGGAATATTATTAATTAAAATTCGGATCTGAGTATCTCTAATATGACTACTATATATAACAAATAGATACATAAAATATTACACATATTTACTTTATGTACATACACATTCTATTAGCTAGAATCTCTTTGGGTGATTAGAAGGATTTTCATACTATTGTCTCATCCTTAAGTAAGATAATTTTGCTATATCAATGAAAGTAGGATTAATAACCTTATTTATTGTTCATAACATGTAAACTTTATTAGAGTTAAAGGATAACTTGTGGGAATTAATACTAATACTAAATACTAGGGAGGCATAGGACATCTATGGATGTTAGGATCCTGTCGCTATCAAGGAGAATCATTGATATAAAAATAAGATTGTTCACAAAAGTTGAATCATTGACACTGGCCTCGAGATTGGCAGACTTTGGAATCATCATTCCATTTTCATAATATGGTTAACGATATCGTTGTCTGGGAGATCAAACAATTCTAGCATTGACTAGTGAAACACGATGTCAAGCAATGGACCACTATACTCGGAACGTGGGAAATTGCACGCATATAGAATTTATATTTTGTGATCTTGGACAACCTTCGATGGCTATGGCCGAACCAAAATATATATATGGGATGGCGTGTGAGTCTGGGGTTTTGTCGTTCGAAAGGCTAGATCAATGAAGTATTTGTCTTAGTATCAAAAGAAGGTCAATGAATAGGCCCAATAAAGGGTATCAAAATAGATATTCTGTTTCCTTGATAGACCAGGGGTAGGCAGAGCAGTTTCTATCCTGACGGTAGAGGACTAGGTTGCAGAAACATCCCAAAACATATAAAATTATACTGGGATTAAAGGGTCCTTGATTAAATATTTGATATCTACTACTATGGTAGTACATTTTTAAGTAGTGCAAAGACACTTTACATCAGTTTACTTTTGTCCTAAGGATCCCATTTGTTCAATGTTTGATAAAACATAAATTGAATCAGCAACCTGGTTTGTCCAAATGCTCGAGCGAGGTCCTTATAATAGGCTATGTTATATTATACACCTATTATTCCTACGTATAAGGGACTCGTGGGTCGGAAACAATTAACCCCATTTTAAATAATGTCTTGTATATATTTTTAATATATTTCCTGTATTTATATTCCTTACACAATTTTACCTATCTCGCACACTCTTATCTCAACGCACTAAATTCTTTCACAAATGTCGTTCACTCTGCTTATTATACCTCAAGTGAATATATTACTGCCTTAGTTTTATCAACTTAAATAGCAAGTTCCTAAAGGTAAAAAGAATCTGGATTGCTACGCACAACTACGGGGTCCTACCACTTACTAGACGATCACAGTATTTGTTTTAATGGCCAATTTTTAATAGTGTATTGTTTTAATTAGGGCTAACAATTTGGACTTAAGTTAGGTAATTTAGGGTGAATTAATTAAGGGGTAGCGGGGTGTTATACTGTGTGCGTAACTGAATGCATAAACGCTCACGATAATATTTCATTCGTAGCTATAAGTACTATCTCTATGGTTCTTGCGTATTAGTGCGACAGAGTCAGACTAATTTTCTGCAGCGTTTACGGATAAAAATATTAATAATCCTGAATTCGAATCCCGGGGTTCGAATCCCGGTAGTGCATTCATTTTTGTGATGAGCACAGATGTAAGTATTTATATAGTATATATCGTTGTCTGAGTACCCACAACACAAGCCTTCTTGAGCTTACCGTGGGCCTCAGTCAATATGTGTAAGAATGTCCTATAATATTTATTATTTGGGTACGTATCACAATGTCTTAAGTTAAAAAACCTAACGTTAAATGACCTACGTTCAAAATACCTCAAATCAAAATACATAATGGTGTTTCGACCGAAATTCAAAATACCTAAAGTTTAAAATGGTGCATATTATAATGTCTAAAATAAAAAAACTAACGTTAAATGACCTACGTTCAAAATACCTAAAATCGAAATACCTAATGATTAAATCCGAAAAGCAAAAATGTCTAATAAATGGGGCTTAAATAACCGGTTTACCCTTGAATCGTCGACAGACAATTAATCGAATATTATTTCAAAGACAACGTTTCAAATAATTTCATTTCATCGACAGTTCATATCGTAGAATGATCGATACAAGTCAAATTAAACCGTGGACTTTTACTTCGTTGATAAATTATTCCGAGTATACTTTATATCGTGGTATTTTATTTTGTGTTTTTACATTTTATTTTGTTTTACATTAAATAAAATTTATTACGTGTAATATTATTTCAATTGTGTAATTGTGTATACCTAAGTATTTCAATTGTAATTTTTTCGAAAATTTTACAATTTGTAAATTATCTTATGTTTGGTCACAACTAACGTAGCCTTCTTCTAACCTAACCTAAACCTATTTTAAAGGTCGTGCGTTGATGTGTAGGGTCGCAGTTCTAACCTAACCTAAACCTAATCTGTAAACTGTTTTTGCGCGTGGTCACAGTTCTAACCTAACCTAAACCTACTTTAAAAGCCGTTCGTTGTTGTGTAAGGGCGAAGTTCTAACCTAACCTAAACCTACGGGACTCTACCCACAACAGGAACGAAAGAGATGAATGTCAGAAACAGTATGCTGAATGGAAGTGCGAGAGGAATGAAAAGCGGGAACTGGAATGCAAGTGGATAGTTAGACACAAACTCCGATCTTGTCGGAGGAGCATTGAAAAAAAAAAAACCTACTCTAATATAGGATTTAAACCAATTGGGTTCCCATACTAAATGCAGTCAGTAGAGTCGGTTAGGTTAGAACTGCGACCTCAAGAAATACAATATTTTGTTAAGAATGCACGAATGTCGCGGTTAGGTTAGGTTAGAACTGCAACATCAAATATAGTAGTATTTAGCTATGATAAAAATTCTGCGTGATAAATTTCGACAAAACAATGTTATGCATAAAAACTACTCGACGAAAAACCTTTATGCACAACATATATTCGAATTTCGAACAAACAAAAATATGCCTAGATAAATTATGCGTAATTATACTATGCTTAAAATCAATACTTCAATATACTTACCCACTTTTACGCTCGCGGAACCTACCCTACTACTTCGGTATTTTGACCGGTTAATCATTTTAGGTATTTGACCATAGGGTATTTCAAATGTTGGTGTATAAAATTTAGGTTACATAGTTTTTGGTATTTCAAACATTAGGTATTTAGTCCAATAGGTATTTTAAATTTCGGTAGTTCGTGCGTAGGTGTAACTTGCTTAGGTATTTAAAATCATTAGGTATTTTGATTTTAGGTATTTTGAACGTAGGTCATTTAACGTTAGGTTTTTTTAATTTTAGACATTGTGATACGTACCCTTATAATTTATTTAATATTTGTTGAAAAAATAATTGCTCTATCTTCAAAAACCAGGGAGGAAGTAGTCGAGAGCGTTTGTATGGAGAATTGACCCCATGTACTTTAAAATGTGCAACCCTTCTTTATCTCTTATTTATACGCTAATTTTGAGGTTATAAAGGAAAACGCACAGGGCAGGTATAGCATCGTTAAAGCGTTCTCCCTCAGTTATTCGCTTCTGCGATGGCGACTTAGCTTGATTGCCTCAATTGATATTTAGATTGCTCGAAGGGAGCTTACAAAAGATTAATATGCAGAAATCTACCAGTTACTGGCTAAATTGAAATCAATTTTCGTAGGCTTATTAATGCTAATTTATTACTTACCCGGGTTAACTTCGGCATGACATTTATTGGACTGGAAATGATTTAATTCACAGCTTTGTCATAAATTCGTAACTAAATAGATGCGCTTAGTTTGAGCCAAATTTTGGCAATTTGAAGGGTCAGTAAGTAATTCGTTGCATAGTTGTTGTTCGGGCTGCCAAGAGGGCGTATCTGGGAAGACCAACTGGTGGCCGCCCGGCGGGTCGGCCCAGATACCGCTGGGGAGACAGTGTGATGGCGGATCTTGTCAGCTACAAGCCGAAATGACAGGAAGCTGCGCAGGATCGGGATAAGTGGAGTGCTCTCGTTTTGGAGGCCAAGATCCTCTTTCGATTACAGAGCCATACTAGTTAGTTAGCTTTAGTGTCCCCCACTGCTGGACAAAGGCCTCCCCTCTCCCTCCACTCAACCCTATCGCTTGCTCTTTCCCGCCAATTCGGATAAAATGTTTCCAATTCATCGCACCATCTCCTTTCCGGTCTGACCTCGGGGTCAGGTCGGCCTACACTTTAATCTTTTATTAAAGTGAAACTTCGACTTCCAACTGACAGCGCGTAACACTCAGTCATTGTTACGTTGCGTGAAGTGCCGCTCACTCAGCGCGTAACATTCTGTCTCAACGCGACTCACTCATTGCATTCATTCACTTATTTACTCAGTGACAGAACAGAATGCTCAGAATGGTTTTGAACGGTTGGAATGTGTGTAGATCTAGTGCAAAATGAATTTATGTGTGTTTTTCAATAATTTGATCAAATAGCAATGTAAAATATTTAAAACAGTAAAAAGATTGACATAACTATACGCAACAATGTGATTGATCACTTGACAAAATGTTTTTGAGGTTATGTCATGAAGTTTAACTTCTGCGCGGAGGGACTCCACGAATTGTTTTTTTTATCTTATTAACTTAACAAAAAAAATATGCAACATACTTCAGCTTTTAAATTTGTAGCGTACCTTAAACTACGCACTTCGCATATTTTTTTAAAAAGGCAAAGTCGACGTTTTTTTTGCTGAGAACACGCATTTAACCGATTTACTAGACCGAGCTGATCTCATTAAAGCTCAAAGGTACGAAAAATAACCTCGCGGACAATTTCTTTTTAAATGTTAGCTGAAATATTTGCAGGCCCCGTAGCCGAATGGCATTTCTGCGACGCGAAACGCCACCGAAACGCTGCAGAAATGTAGTCTGGCCCTGTCGCGCCAATATGTAAGAGCGATAGAGATAGATAGCTACAGCTCGTGAGCGTTTGTACATTCGGCTTCGCACACAGGCATGAAATGCCACCCTAGTGATAATTATAATTCTGAAACGAAATATTTTTGACGACAGTTTTATAATCAGAAAGTAGACGCATAAATCATTTCAGCCCTTCAAAAGGTTTACTAATCTTATTTAAAATTTCAAAAATCATTTTTGTGCTTTATCGTAAGTACAGTCAACCAATTGGAGCTATTAGAGACTATGTCAAGCAAATAAAGAATACATACATACATACAACCATGTCATAGTGACGTTATAAGTCAGGTTGTAAGAAATCTCTTACTGTTTGTCATTTTGACATGGTTGTATTGGTTGTAGAGAGGCCTATAGGGCTCCAATTGGTTGACTGTACCTATATGTTTTTGGCCTCAAGGGTGATGAATATTACTTTTATTACGCACTACTACGTTAACAAGCAGGTACAGTCAGGTGCAAAGATATTATGTATCAGGAAAATCGGGTCATAAAATATGGTATTACGGATACACGGGATTAAGGTGCTGTGGAAAATTATTTTCGAGTAAAATTTTTGGACAGTCACGATCAAATATATTAAGCGGCCAGAGCAAACAGAAATATCTGAACATGCCTTATTGCGTTGACAATAGAGGCCAGGTACCGTAGCCGAATGGCATTTCTGAGACGCGAAACGAAAAAACGCCGCGAAAGGTAGTCTGACTCTGTCGGGCCAATACGCAAGAGCGATAGAGATAGATATCTACGAGCGTTTCGTTTCGTGAGCGTTTGTGCCATTCTGCCACGTACTCAGTTGACCGCTCCGATATATCTGAAGTAGGTACTTTACAGTTAATTTACAACACATTCCGATTACGACGTTTCGAAGCCTTTACAACGCGTATAAGATTGGTATACACTCATATTTTTACACTTGACTGTAGTTGTTATTAAAATCCATATTTCACTCAAGAAATCCGAACGAAAAAGGTCCTTTACTAATGAGTTTTTTTTACTTTAATATCAAGAAACTTTTGAATTTCAGCATCATTTTACCTTTAGAAACTTTTAGCGTACCTGTCTGTCTGGATTCCATTTCACACCTGCGTTTAAGAAAATTGCGAACACTCGGATTTACATTTTTATTACTTTCTCACATAATTGAAATTTGGCAACATGTTTCACAGAGAAAGCAAACAGTAAATACCTACTCGAATGTATTTTCATTTCGTAGGTATATAAGTAGATGTGAGCATTGACACAGAATATATAATAGTACAAGTACAGAAGGCCCACTGCTTTGATGTTCACGAAATGCCGCCTTTTTAAATGCCTACAAAATTCTAACAAAGAAACGAGCCGCACGTGCGCAGCGTCGAATGATAGGGTTGCCTATGGATTAAAACGAATTAATTCTCAGATAAAATGTTATACTATAATATCCAAGTCTTGGGTACTTTCTAGGTAAATATACAGTATTTATATATATTTGTTTAAGCCTTCTGCATCACAAGCCTTATTGAACTTTTCCGTGGGACTTAATCAATAAGATCAGTGTAAGATTGTCCTATTTTATTCACGATGTCTATTTAACTAAGCATTATTAGCCATTCCACACGTGGACATCGCATACGAACCTTGAAAAAAACTCGCTACGTAATGAAACAATTGAAAGTGCGAACGTGCGTTCCGTGAGAACGCGCGCCACCCCTGATTAGGCCGCGAACTCGCGGCCGCCAGAATGTACTTGTAGCGCGGCGATAGAATCGCGGAGTGAGCTGCCCCGCATTGACTAGAATTGGTAGGCCATAAATTATATTAAGAGTTTTAAATGATTCACGGTTAGGTTCATTAGACTTTATTGACCGGGATATAGACCATGATTACCTTCTGATTTTTATTGGGGTCCCGATAATATCGATTTAATCGGGATATAGACCATGATTACCTTCTGATTTTTATTGGGGTCCCGATAATATCGATTTAATATCGGGACCTCAATAAAAATCAATATATAAAAGTTTTTAAAAAAATACCACCTTCAAAAAATAAGCGCGTTAGAAAACACAGAAAAAACTAAAAAGCAAAAAATAAGGTTACATTTTTAATAATATGATGATTAGATTTCCTACCGGAACCTATGAAATCAGATTTTTTATCGGATTGGAATAATTTAAACATCCAAATTATAAATCCCGTTCCTCGCCTTTGCTACTTCCTGTTTGCCTCACCCAACATTCGCAGGCTGGACCAAAAATGGACCCGACTCCAAAAATAATTCATTTTTTTAAATTGGGATATTTAGATTATTGCAATCCGATAAGAAATCTGCTTTCAAAAGTTTAGGTAATTGTTCATCAAAAGATTCTAATTGATAAAAAAATTGTTTCGAAATCATTGCTTTCGTTTCCAGATAAATATTCTTTGAATTTTCAAAGCAATGAGACTTATAGATAAATCCGACAACTTAAACGACATTTTGATTTCCTAAAATAATTTCTTGGCCTTTAGAGAGAGATTAATTAACTATCTAATTGAGTAAACACGCTTAAACGATGACTTTTCAAGTCTATTTTAATAACGATACTGACGATTGTTTAGAAACAAACTTTAGCCTCTACTTTGACGTTGACATCGACGATATTATTGAGTGCCTATCTCAAGGGCCCAATTAGACAGTACGAGAACTCGCACACGAGTTTTATTACATTGCGGTATTTGACGGCCGTGCTGACTTGTATGTAACCTCAACAGGCCGAAATGTAACTAAAATCGCATTCGAGTTCGCAAGCCGTCTAAATCAGGCCTTAGTGTAAAGCCATCAGTAGACGCTCGGAGCGGAGCGTTCGGCGTGGCGTGCAGCGGGGCGGGCTCGCCCGTGTGCACGCTATGCAGCGTCGACTCAGGACACTTGTAATGATCTTCAATTGTTTGACATGCACGCCGCACGCCCGCTCGCTGCTCGCAATGCTCGCCCAATTTCAATTCAATTCAATTCATTTATTTCAAGGACCAACTGAGATCATTGTTGTTAGTACGCAATTACATAATAATTAAATATATGGTTATTATTCTACAATAACGAGCGTGCACCAATGAAATTACCATTGCTAACTGAAGAACAGCATAATTATTTATTTATATTCATATATTGTGGCGACCCCGTGTGGTGACGGGTTATCAATTTCACCACCCCCTTTCATTCCGTGGGTGTCGTAGAAGTCGACTGTGGGATATGGGTTAAATTGTGGCGTAGGCGAGAGGCTGGCAACCTGTCACTGCAATGTCACAATTTGGATTTCTTTCAACGCCTTTTTGCTAAGAGTGGCACTGAAACTTAGTAGTTCATGTGCTCTGCCTACCCCTTTATGGGATACAGGCGTGAATATATGTATGTATGTATTTATATATTTATTTCTAATAAATCAATACAAAGATGCTTACTACTACAATTTCGCCAAACCAAAGTTTAACGGCGAGGTTATGCACTCTTATAATATAAGTACTTATAACTATTTATTAACATGTACCATCAGTAATACTAAACTAACCACTAACACTTGAATTTGGAGGACACGTAACATGTTAACAGATCAAATCATATCCTATGCTACAATCTACATTAGGTATGTATGCACCTAGGATGTTTTCATCTTACGCCGCCTCCCATGAAGCATATTAAAGCTATTTATTTATAAATTTATCTATGAACTTAAAACTAATATTAAAATGAACTATCTGAGAGAAAAACTACTATAGTACAGTATGGCCACTCCCGCTCCCCGCTGAAAGTGCCATTCACCCGCTCTCGGTTTCCTCATAGTTACCGCCTGTCAAAAACGCGAACAGTCGGCCTGTCATATCTCACTCATACAAGCATGGTACGCGTTCACAGCGAGCTTAGAATGTGTACTAGGAACGCGCCTCTTTCGAGCTAAACTAAATCTTAATTCATTGTAGAAAAATCACGATTTAAAAATAATTTGTGTCTCAGAAACCGCTAAATGCCTTAGGAGGGCAAAAATAAACATACTTTTCATTTAAAAATGTGGGCGTAAGTAGCTCTTTGTCTGTCTGTATAATAAATGTTAAACAAGACAAATTCTAGATAACAGAATTCACAAAAATGTTTTAGCATTTTTTCTTTGGTCAAATTCATCTTAAACTTCCCGTGGGTAGTACTTTATTAAATGTCATTATAATACAAAAAGGTAAGTTCATCTCAAATCTTAGTTTAGGTTAATTAATATATAGTAATATAAAAACACGGAATGAGAAATTGATTGTATTTGAACTAGAGAATCTTCCCTTAAAGTTAACGGAATTCAATAAAAACAGGGTGTATGTAAATATGTCCTTGCGTTATCCCGATTCGACTGCTTATCGATCGGCGTCTAGCGTCAATGATTGTCATTTGGGGCTGATTTTCTGTCAGAACTAAAAGATCTCGGTGAGATTTTTTTTTTTAGTATGAAGAGGTAGACGTTTGACCACGATCACACCTGATGGTAAGAGATGATGCGGTCTACGGTGGAGCACGCTTTCCTATGAGATACCCATTTACTCTTGCTTTAAAGTAGGGTTGAGAAGATAAGTCTATTACAGGCCTAGAAAAGGGGTACTCCTTTTTAATCCGGCAAAAGGGTTTCAACAGGAAATCGGATCTTATGACATACATAAAAATCGGCCAAGTGTGGGACGCACCACGCATATGGAATCGATTTTTAGGGTTCCGTAGTCAACTAGGAACCCTTATAGTTTCGCCATGTCTGTCTGTCCGTCCGTCCGTCCGTCCGTCCGTCCGTCCGCGGATAATCTCAGTAACCGTAAGTACTAGAAAGCTGAAATTTAGTACGAATATGTATATCAATCACGTCAACAAAGTGCAAAAATAAAAAATGGAAAAAAGTGTTTTATTAGGGTACCCCCCCTACATGTAAAGTCGGGGGTGATTTTTTTTTTCATTCCAACCCCAACGTATGATATATTGTTGGATAGGTATTTAAAAATGAATAAGGGTTTAATAAGATCGTTTTTTGATAATATTAATAATTTCGGAAATAATCGCTCCTAAAGGAAAAAAAGTGCGTCCCCCCCCCCTCTAACTTTTGAACTATAAGTTTAAAAAATATGAAAAAAATCACAAAAGTAGAACTTTATAAAGACTTTCTAGGAAAATTATTTTGAACTTGATAGGTTCAGTAGTTTTTAAGAAAAATACGGAAAACTACGGAACCCTACACTGAGCGTGGCCCGACACGCTCTTGGCCGGTTTTGAATTTCGAACGCACGAATGCGCCGATCGAAAGTCTGTGGAAAACGACATAACATAACATTACATTATTTTTGATAAAGGACGGCTAGTAATTTTAAAACTAGTGGTAATGACCACTCGTTTTCGATTCTGTTAGTAGAATTTAAATCGCTAGTAGTGGAGATATTATTAAACGAATTTCACGAAATCGAATGGCCGAGATTCATCCCGTAGTTACTTATCCATACTAATATTATAAATGGAAAAGTGTGTGTGTCTGTTTGTTTGTCCGTCTTTCACGGCAAAACGGAGCTACGAATTGACGTGACTTTAGACTACTTTATGTCTCTTTCTAACGCGAGCGAAGCTGCGGGCTAAAGATAGTACTTTATAAAACCAGAATTATCCAACTGCAAAGTATTTTTCAAACTTCGTTTTCTGATTTTGTTCAGGCTCTTTTTTCCGGATTTCTGAGTGGATAAGTACAAAAGTATTCACTGTAATAGATAAATAGTCTGTTTTTGTTTTGAAACAGCGGTTTCGTAACATATACTCGTACCTAGTATACATAAATAATGTATTATGAGTGAAGTCAAAACTAACTAAACAGGAGCCAAGAAAATGATAACAGAAAATCTGTCCCGTAGTTCCTCAACTTCTCCCAAACGATAACTCGATTCGCTGGAGTTTGCATACATAATGTAGTGAAGCAAACTAATTTACTAGAACAATAGATAAGGGATATTTGATTTACGCTGAAGATGCGCGTATGTTGGGGAAACTACGTTGACAATGCACAATATGATTTCATGGAGGCACAGAATATATAATAGTACAAGTACAGAAGGCTCACTGCTTTGATGTTTACG
Organism: Leguminivora glycinivorella; assembly: GCF_023078275.1. Taxonomy (NCBI): domain Eukaryota; kingdom Metazoa; phylum Arthropoda; class Insecta; order Lepidoptera; family Tortricidae; genus Leguminivora; species Leguminivora glycinivorella. The sequence continues at coordinate 1,182,041 of NC_062985.1, read as the reverse complement.
AAATGCCGCCTTTTTAAATACCTACAAAATTCTTACAAAGAAACGAGCCGCACGTGCGCGGCGTCCGGCGATAGGGTTACCTATGGATTAAAACGAATTAATACTCACATAAAATGTTATGTACTATTATATTCAAGTCTTGGGTACTTTCTAGGTATATATACTGTATTTATATATTTTTGTTCAAGTTCCAACATTACAAGCCTTATTGAACTTTTTCGTGGGACTTAATTAGTAGTAGATCTGTGTAAGAATGTCCTATGGTATTTATTTTATTCATGATGTCTATTTAACTAAGTATTATTAGCCATTCGACACGCGGACATCGCATATGAACCTTAAAAAAACTCGCGACGTAAAGTAACAATAGAAAGTGCGAACGTGCATTCCGTGAGAACGCGCGCCACCCCTGAGTAGGCTGCGAACTCGCGGCCGCCAGGATGTACTTGTAGCGCGGCGATAGAATCGCGGAGTGAGCCGCCCCTGATGGAGGCTCTATTTTTTAACCCCCAAAAACGACGGGGTGTTATAAGTTTGACGTGCATTTCTTTTGTTTTTGCCTTTTTTTTATTTTCATTTTTTTGGGAATTTTAGGTCAATTGTATATACTCAGAATCACGAGTTCTTTCAATCTCACTAGGAGACAAAGTGTCCCGGAAGGTCCATACATTTTTGTTACTTTCCTCTTTTGTTACCCCATAAAAATGGAAAATGGTAACAAAATAAGAAAAAATGTTGTGGGGCAAATTTTTTAACTACTAGGATTGAAAAAGCTAGTGATTCTGAGAAGAAATTGCATATATTTTTTTATATCACATTTAAAAGTGGCAAAAAAAAAGAAATTCTCAGTTAAATTTGTGTTTTTTTATTAGGTACATTTTATCATGTCCTATACTTACTACCGTTAAGACATTCGCTCGTATTAGATTTACACACTGTATAGGGACCTTTGTGTAGGGTACTTTCATTCATCGGTCCCAGTACCGGTACCGGTGTGTCCTAGCGCGTAGTGACCTTGCCTGCTAAGCCGCGGTCCCGGTTTCGAATCCCGTTAAGGGCATTTATTTGTGTGATGAACACAGATATTTGTTCCTCAGTCATGGATGTTATCTATGTAAATGTATATAAGGTCCTAATTTATTAGATGCAGATATTTTTACAGCTGATAGTACTCGGTCTCTGGAGTATATTAAACCGTGAAACATTATAGCTTTTACGATGTTTTTTTGGAGAAAACGGAAAAACAAATTTGCTACGTAAAAACACCCTGTTTATGTGATTATTAAATGAAAACTCATTGAACAGATTCTAGTACCTCTTTTACGTACCACTTAACTATAACTGGCCACTTCAATGACATGTGCAGTTTTCCCGCCGAACCTTTACGACATTTACAACAAACAATTGTTGACATGACAGACAGTGTTATTGTGACATGTGATAATGCACATGATGTTTTTTTTTAGACGAAATTATAATTAATTTTTTTGTTAGGAAAATGAAATCAAAAAACCGGCCAAGAGCGTGTCGGGCCACGCTCAGTGTAGGGTTCCGTAGTTTTCCGTATTTTTCTCAAAAACTACTGAACCTATCAAGTTCAAAACAATTTTCCTAGAAAGTTTTTATAATGTTCTACTATTTTTTGAACATAGGGTTCAAAAGTTAGAGGGGGGGGGGACGCACTTTTTTTCCTTTAGAAGCGATTATTTCCAAAACTATTAATATTATCAAAAAACGATCTTAGTAAACCCTTCTTCATTTTTAAATACCTATCCAACAATATATCACACTTTGGGGTTGGAATGACAAAAATATCAGCCCCCACTTTACATGTAGGGGGGGTACCCTAATAAAACATTTTTTTCCATTTTTTATTTTTGCACTTTGTTGGCGTGATTGATATACATATTGGTACCAAATTTCAGCTTTCTAGTGCCTACGGTTACTGAGATTATCCGCGGACGGACGGACGGACGGACAGACAGACATGGCGAAACCACAGCGAAACTATAAGGGTTCCTAGTTGACTACGGAACCCTAAAAAGTTACATGAAAAGATTTCTTAATTTATATTTAAAGTTAATTATTTTAATGTAAAGTATCATGTGTTAAAATATCTGCAACTAATAAATTAGGACCTTATATAAGTAGGTATATATCTATTTAAGTATATATATCACCGCATGAGAAATGATGTGTGCTATTATTTTCAAATTACTCTTCCTTAACCGGAAAGGACTGTGGCATGAATAACGCATTTCTTTTTTTTTTGCCACTAAAAAAATTTTCATTGTTTTAGGGAATTTTAGGTCAATTGTACTCAGAATCACGAGTACTTTCAATCTCACTGGGAGACAAAAAGTGTCCCAGATTTTCCATACATTTTTGTTACTTTCCTCTTTTGTTACCCAATACAACATGTACGGAAAATGGTAACAAAATAAGAAAAAATCGTATGGGACATTTTTTTTAACTACTAGGATTGAAAAAGCTAGTAGTTCTGAGTAGAAATAGCGTTTTTTTTTAAATATCACACTTCATAAAAGTGGCAAAAAAAAAAGAAATGTTCGAAAAAGGCATTTCGCTTGACGTCCTCGTCAAAAAAGCGTATTTTGTGTCATGATAATATTTATCAGACATTTCTCCCACCAAAAACGTTACTTTTGTCCCTGACGTCCCGACAGATTGTAGGTATAACTAAAATTTGAATACAACCGAACCGATCCACGATTGAAAAGAAGGGGATTCGCACAAGATTTTTTATGCATTTTCTTATTCATCAATAAGATGATTTCCTGTCCTGTCATTCGTATACTAATATAATATGCTAATATTATAAATGGGAAAGTGTGTGTATCTGTTTGTTTGTCCGTCTTTCACGGCAAAACGGAGCGACGAATTAACGTGATTTTTTAAGTGGAGATAGTTGAAGGGATGGAGAGTGACATAGGCTACTTTTCGTCTCTTTCTAACGCGAGCGAAGCCGCGGGCAGAAGCTAGTGCTATATAATCTGGCTTAAACCAGATATTTAACCAAGTAAGAACAATGTGACCCTATCTCCCGCCTTTTCCTTTTCATCCAGAATCCTAAACGGGAAAGTTAATATATCTCTTGTCCATTAAACTGTTAATTGAGATTATTCAATTCAAAGCGAGATAATGTTCTGCCAGATAGAAACTCATTACACATGCAATGAATCACGCATACGTAGAATCCTAATCCTAACTCAATAGGAGGCCGTGTCTCCATATTCGTTACGTTTTAATCTGTTTTAGACTTTGATTACAGTATAATATCGTATCGTATCGTACAGCATGATGGCCACTTCCGCTTCCCTCTGAAAGTGCAACCCATCCCCTCTCGGTTACCTCACAGTTACGCGAACAGCCGACCTTGTCATATTTCACTCATACAAGCATAGTACGCGTTCACCTACACTTAGACTATGTCAACTATATGCACAGAATATAATATAATAGTATGTGCTAAGAACGCGCCTCTTTCATATATTTGATCGCCAGTGCCCGAGGTGTGCGTTGATATGTGCGGCCCTCGTTCATGCTCATATTGGAGGTGCAGCGGCATGCGCGGATCCAGGGGGGAGGGTCATAGGGGTCATGACCCCCCCCCCCCCCCCTGGAGCCTAAGTTGGCCATACAAATAGACCACGTGACCCCCCCCTGGGGCCCTGGGCCTTTACCACGTGACACCCCCCCCCCCCCTGGGCACGAAGCTGGATCCGCGCTTGTGCAGCGGGGAGGGACGTGCGGCGTGCAAATCAAACAATTGAATCTCATGCAAGTGTCCTGAGTGGACGTTGCATAAGGACGCACACTCGCCCGCCCCGCTTCACGCTCCGCCGAACGCTCCGCTCCAAGCGTCCACTCAGGATTTTACACTATACAGAGTGGGGCCTGTAACCAAGGTGAAGAATTGAACTGTAGGCTATTCTCCTTATACTGATCAACATTTGTTCAGTGACTTTTAAAAATTATGAAGTCTTTAAATTTTTAATTTTTTATACAAAATAAATATTAGCTTCAATGTACGCCATTATTGTTGTCATTGACGTTGTCTGTCACACTTTAGACTTAACAGAATTCGCAATAGGTACATTACCTCTTAGAAAAAACTTTCAAGGGTAATAAAAATCAAAATACAAGTTATTTTTAAAAGTCTCCGAACAAATGTTGATCAGTATAAGGAGAATAGCCTAGAGTTCAATTCTTCACCTTGGTTACAGGCCCCACTCTGTATACTCTGTCGCTATCTATCCCTAAGCTCGCTCCTTTGTACCTACGATACGAGAGATTTTGCTACGAGACTAAAACGTGTCTTTTGTCTTAATTGAAAGCTTATTTGCTTAGTCGGCGACACAACTATCTACTCAACATTCTATTACACACGGTATACAAATGACATGAAGTTCAAAATATACAAATTACTTAAGTTACGAAATATGTGTTCCTAACCCGGTTTGTAACCTCAAACAGAACGGAGTACCTATAATTAATAAATTTTAATGTTGTGGTTAGGTACCACAACATTAAAATTTTGAAAAACCCCCGACCGCGATATAGTGGACCGATTTTCATGAAACGTGGCTAAGAAAAGAAAACTTTATTTATTTATTTATTCCTTAAATTAACATTAACAGCCTAGCTAAACATGTCAATCGTACAGGAGGGTATAAACATGAATAGTCCTGGTACACTTATATAAAATAGTGTGGCGGAACATAGAGTACATAATATAGTAGGTACTCACACGAGGATCGAACTTGGAGTAGTTATATACTCCAAGTGACGGGCGCTGATCGCAAGGAATTGCGGCTCCGTGCTGTGAAACATATCCAGTTTGCTGTCGCTGGCCAGTATGTCATTGAGAAGGGTTAAAGCGTGGTGCAGTGGTGAGTGCGACAGACTAACTCGGCTTTCAGACAAAAAAATTAATCTAAATCGGTTCATCCGTTCGGGAGCTACGATGCCACAGACAGACACACACACACAGACAGACAGACACACACACAGATAGACACACACACAGACAGACACGTCAAACGTATAACACCCCGTCGTTTTTGCGTCGGGGGTTAAAAAGAAGGTGAAGCAAAGATTTGGATCTAACTGGGGTGGGTTTAATTAAGGTCGGAACTCTTAAATAATCTATATTTAACGAGTTCTTTATGTGTTTCCTGCGGTCTTTTAAATAAGGATTAAATAAATGAAGACAAAGACCTGCGAAAAGATCAGTATCTATTAAATATAACACTTAATTCCTTATTTTTAAAGAAAAATAGGTCAAGTGACAGTTCGTATGAAATAAATTCATGAGGACGACATCGACACATTCTTTTTTACTTTTTGAGCGATTATATCTAAAAATATTAACAATATCAAAAAAATATTTGAGTAAACCTGTATTAACTTTTAAATACCTATCCAACAATATATAACACGTTAGGGTTGAAATGAAAAAAAAAACTCCCCACTTGTAGGAGGGTACCTTAATAAAATATTTTTTTCTACTTATTTTACCACTTTGTCGGCGTGATTGATATGCATATTGGTACCAAATTTCAGATTTCTAGTTCTAATGATCACTGAAATTATCCGCGGACGGACGGACGGACGGACAGATAGACAATGACGAAATTATAAGAACCCTGTAGTTGACGTTTACGGAACCCTAAAAAATGAAAATGAAAATAAAATATTTATTTTCCAAGTAGGCATATTACAATGCGCATATGAACGTCAAATAAAACTACGCCGGCTCTAACCCTACGCCTCAGCCTCGAGAAGATTATATCGAGAATATATTTGAATCGCGATCTAAGAACCGCGATTTTCAGAAACTTTGCGTGTGATACTATACAGCACGACCACGGATGATTTTATTAATTTTGATGCGGTACAAATTCACGAAAAAAAATGTACTTTTTTGTACTGACGTTTAAAAAAAATGTACCCTTATGATTTTGGAGTTTCGACATAGGGCCCGGGGTCGTGCTAGGTAGGTACTCCCTGGCACGACCACACTATATTTAATGAGATTTTAAATTTCTGTTGCAGTACAAATTCACGAAAAAAAATGTACTTTTTTGTACTTACTTTTTAAAAAAAATACCCTCATGGTTTCGGAGTTTTGACATGGGGTGTGGTCGTGCTAGATAGGTGGTACTTCCTGGCACGACCACACTATATTTATGTTTAATTTGATGGTCAAATGAATACTAAACAAGTGTTTTGAAATTGTACTATGTAAATTACTTCAAAAACTTAGTGCGGTCGTGCCAGGGAGTACCTATCTAGCACGACCACAACCCATGTCGAAACTCCGAGACCATGAGGGTACTTTTTATAAAAAGGTAAGTACAGAAAAGTACATTTTTTTTCGTGAATTTGTACCACTACAGAAATTAAAAATATCATTAAATATAGTGTGGTCGTGCCAGGAAGTACCACCTATCTAGCACGACCACACCCCATGTCAAAACTCCGAAACCATGAGGGTATTTTTTTTAAAAGGTAAGTACAAAAAAGTACATTTTTTTTCGTGAATTTGTACTGCAACAGAAATTTAAAATCTCATTAAATATAGTGTGGTCGTGCCAGGGAGTACCTACCTAGCACGACCACGGGCCCTATGTCGAAACTCCAAAATCATAAGGGTACATATTTTTTAAACGTCAGTACAAAAAAGTACATTTTTTTTCGTGAATTTGTACCGCATCAGAATTAATAAAATCATCCGTGGTCGTGCTGTATAGTATCACACAACTTTGCGGGCTATTAAAACCATTAGCCGCTGAGCCGCTGCACAACAACTAAACTTGTTCGCATGTCGCTTTTTAAAATTACCTACATATGTATCGATTTTATACTAAATATTGAATTGTTTTTTTTTTTTTTTTTTTTTTTTTTTTTTTTTAAGGTAATTTATCTAGTTACGATTTTTATTCCCAAATTGTTATTTAAGGAATAACTTAATTAAGCACTGTGCGTTGAACTAGAATTAAGTTAAGTAGTAAGATATTCTCATGTAAGTGAATTTGTAATTCTTATGGGAATAAATAATCTTTAACCGTATTAGTTATGTTACCTTAATCATCCTCCTTGCGTTATCCCGGCATTTGCCACGGGAGCCTGGGATCCGCTTTGACAACAAATCCAAAAATTTGGCGTAGGCACTAGTTTTACGAAAGAGCCAGCCTTTCAACCCGAAGGGTAACTAGGTCTTGTTGGGATTATTCCGGTTTGCTCATGATGTTTTCCTTCATCGAAAAGCGAAGCGAATATCAAATGATATTTCGTACATTTAAGCCGAAAAACTAATTGATACGAGCTGGGGTTCGAACCCGCGACCTCCGGATTGAAAGTCGCAGGCTCTTACCGCTATGCTACCAGCGCTTGATCCACTTCAATCACTATACCTTAATATGAATGTTTGTAGACCATTTTTTCTGATTTTAAATTTGAAACTTTATTCTATTTCTATAAGATAGTACCCTACCTCCTACAAATATTTGTAGGAGCAGGGGCGGCTCACTCCGCGATTCTATCGCCGCGCTACAAGTACATGCTGGCGGCCGCGAGTTCGCGGCCTACTCAGGGGTGGCCCGCATTCTCACTGAACGCACGTTCTCACTTTCTATTGTTACTTTACGTCGCGAGTTTTTTTTAAGGTTCATATGCGATATCCGCGTGTGGAATGTCTAATACTGATTAGTTAAATAGACATCATGAACAAAATAAATACTATAGGACATTCTTACACAGATCTACTATTGATTTAGTCCCACGGAAAAGTTCAATAAGGTTTGTGATGTTGGAACTTAAACAAAAATGTATAAATACTGTATATATACTTAGAAAGTACCCAAGACTTGAATATAATAGTTAAACATTATATTTTAATATTAATTCGTTTTAATCCACAGGCAACCCTAGCGTCGGGCGCTGCGCACGTGCGGCTCGTTTCTTTGTGAGAATTTTGTAGGTATTTAAAAGGCGGCATTTCGTGAACATCAAAGCAGTGGGCCTTCTGTACTTGTACTATTATATATTCTGTGGTAGGAGGTAGGGCATAGCAAATGATATTCCGCTTTGTGTGGTAGGGCACAGCACAGCGGATATCGTCTCGCTCGAATCTAGAACAGAGCCCAACTGGGGTAGTACCTCCGCCTTACAGAAGACCGCAGCCAAATAGCACTAGACCCTACTCAAGTACTCATAGTGTTGTGTTCCTGCCGGTGAGTAAGGCTGCCAGAGCTCAACGAGGGTGCGGTGTGCTTATGGCGGGAGGACTTACGGAACTAACTCGTTCCGTCTATTGTCCTTTGAGTCGTCGGCAACCCGAACCCTCCTTAGAACTTGTACACTCCTTTTTACTGTGTACTTAACACAGCAAAAGGGAGTGTACAAGTTTCTAATGGGGTGGCAACGCGCATGTGACATTGTTTGAGTTGCAGGCGTCCATAGGTTACGATGGCCGCTTTACATCAGGCGGCCGTATGCTTGTTTGCCACCGACGTAGTATAAAAAAAATAAGAGTTCAAAACTCGAATTTAATTTGTACTATACAAGTACGCTGGGGCTTTCGAGGAAGTAATAAGCTTCCTCCTCCCACCATATTAAAAGTTTGCTAGAGAATTTTGATCCTAATTGCATTCCAAATTGAGTTGAGTTTCATTTGTTTGAATTATTTTAGAGGCAAAAGAAATGGCACTTTATTTGTTCACATGAAAGTTTAAATTCCATTGAACCAAAATGTACATCTTATTGCACATTGGGCGGCCAGAGGATAACGTTATCTATCGTGTCTTAGATTAATATGACACGTGATAGTATCTGCGGCACGTCTTGATTAATTCTGCCCACAGATAATTGTTACGCAGGCGCCAACGATCGTATGCAGGCGACCACATATTTGTCATATGCACAGGATACATATTAATTGATTCTACCTACAATACAGGGTGTATTTTGATAGCGAGTCAGTGAGGGCAACTAACCGTGCTGCTACGCGAAATTGTATGGGAAACGTTTTTTGTAGTCGGAATTTTTTTTGGTCTCATGTAAGCTTTTGATCCTTGATATTAGGAATGGGATCGATTGCCGTAAAAAAGAAGTTTGTGAAAAATTACCTTTCTCTTGCAACCTGTATGTTTTTTCCAGAATATGTATTATAAACGCCAATTTTCATAAAAAAAGCGAAGGAAGGTCTCCTAAGATCGTTTTCGTATAGCAGCACGGGATCCGGTAGCTGCTTTCACCACATCTCGGACACTGGCGATCAAATACAATATATGAAGGAGGCGCGTTCCTAGCACACATTCTAACTTTATTATACTGTGCCCTCACTGACCCGCCTACCCTGCCTAACATTGCCTGGCTCAAAAAATAGTTATTTATAACCGAAAAGCCGTTTATAACAAGTTTCTTGTCCTTAATTAAAATTACTATACCAAAAATATACATATCTTAAACACTAACGAAACATATTGCACAAATAATGCATCTTTCTATTTTACATATTAATATTTTTCCGTACTCTTTGACAGCGGGTATTGCGAAAGTCTACTTCAAGCGAAATGCGTTATGAGCAGGCGCAAAAGTGAGAAACAGCAACTAAAGTTTATACTATACCTCGAGTGGAATGACGCCGCACACGACGCACACATCAGCAATAGCGAGATGCGTCATGAGCAAGCTGACGCGCGAGCGGCGTCGCGACCGCGCCAGCGTCGTCAGCACAGCAATATTCCCCGCCGCTCCACCGAACAGTAGCACAAAATACACCGTCACCACACAAGCCCCGTCCGTCTGTACGGCCAGCGATGTGTTATAAGGCGCATCACTCTCGAAATAGTCCCAGAACTGCCTGTCTATTGAGTCTTTTGTTAAATTCACTAGTTTTGTTTCGTTTGACATTTTCGATTCAGTTTTTAAATGTGGTCAACCCATTTGTTGGAAACTAAGGCCGGCAACAGTCTATAATCTTAAAAAATCATAATCTTATAAAATAAGATTGACTGCCTTGCCACACACATTCTTAAAATTCAAATTATTCGCAATCTGTCAGATCAATCTGAAAAAAATCATAATCTTAAAAAATAAGACTGTGTGTGGACAGTTGCGAAATTGTATGGGAATCCGTGCACTCGATCTGATTTCATAAGATTATGATTTTTTAAGATTATGAAATTTAAGACTGTCTGTTGCCGGCCTAAATGGAAATTAATTTTAGTAGAATTTCGGGGATGCTTCTTCTTAATTGTATTATTTTACTTTGACGTTTATACTTATTCACTTTATTTCGTTTTGTATTTATGCAGCAAATACTTATCTAATTTTTTTTAGGGCCACCACCCGCTTAACTCAAGGTTAGTGGGCTGTCAACTGTCAAATTCGATGTAAAATGGTGGGTTAACCTCGGGTTAACCCTTAACCTCGTGTTAACCCTCCATTTTCGGTGGTGCAAGTTACCTTTAGAGACAGGCCCAAATACAGACTTTTTTCTTTTATTTAAGTTTTTTTTTTTACCTATTGAAGTCTTACTACAAATTGTGATATTTCCTTAGATCATAATTATTATCATGAAAATATGATCAGGGATTTGAACCTAATTCCATCGGCTGAGCATGCTCACAACTCACTAAGCCAGAATTGTCGTCAAATTAGTTATATTGGTTTAATGTCACACAATAACTTATTAAAAATTATATCTTATTAAAGGTATCTACTTATTAAAGGTATCTACTATTAATAAGTTTGGGCTATATTGGCTATAACTTATTAAGTTAGTATTATTAAAGTGAAATATCGTGTCAAGAAAAGTTCGTTTATCATAAACCAAGAAACTTATAGTAAACTTATAAGTTAATTCTCTAAACGAGACTATTAGGCCCTGTCAATGTTTCATTGTTGTTGTCAGTGTTATTAATATAGTTCCCTAATTATCTGAGTTTTCGAAAGTTTATTATTACGTTTCTTATTAGTTTTGTTTCTTAACTCTATTTTACCTGTCTATAACATTATTGGTAATAAAGTTAGGTACGTTATTTGATAGCATAAACGTCACCAAAAATGAACGTAATACGCCCTTAATTGGTTATCGATACTCAATACTTAGTAGAAATGGGAAAGCGTGTATCTTGACGTGTTTTATAAGAGGAGATAGTTAAAACGATGGAAAGTTCAGGCTACTTTTTGTTTTTTAAGACGAGAGAAGCCACTGGCGAAAGCTAGTTTACTATAACCAATATAATGACATGCCTTTTCTGAGACATTTACGCTATCTTGTAACGTATTCAAGAAGACTTGTGTTGTGGGTGCCATTTGAACCCAGGACCGCGGCTTAGCAGGCAGGACAGACGCCTAGCCTGGCTTAGCAGAACGGTCGTCAGTAGGTCGGATGTTTAATAAAGAAATTATTGTCTTAAATAGGTAAATATATTTATATAAGTCCCTATTTTTTTTTTCTATAACGTAGTCCAATAAAATCAAGTCTTTAGTGTTCTTTACATATCACGCACCTTTTTTTGGTCTTCTCTGTTTGGCCTAAAGGTTGACTGGTAGAGAATACCATGTAGCATTAAGTTCGCCTTTTGTAACTGTATATTTTTACTGTGCAATAAAGTTTAAATAAATAAAATAAATAAAAGAAAAGACTTGGAGAAAAATGATTAAATTTGCTATTAATACAGAATTAAAACAAATTTCTTAAAAGTAAATATGAAATTACAAACATTCTTCTTCGAAATACCGACATTGATTTTTTGCTAAATTTACTAAGGAAAGAAACTAAATAAAAATAAATTTAAAATTGAAAAAATACCGTCCAAGGTGAGAGCATCAGAGCACCCAAGGCAGTAATTTACTTTTCTTTATTATTTTCATTCTTCTTTTCTAAATGAGTCCGCAGAGGTGAAAAGTTCACGTAGAATCAGTTGACCCAAATTTTTACTGGCCATGGTTATCACAAAACGTACCTCTACTGCTTCAAAATCACTGATGACCTATACCCATGCGACTAAATCACTTCACAATCTACTTATAGACCATCTTCTCAGATTTTGCCGTAAGTACATTTATGAACCCACGTCTTGACCACGAAATCATATGCCAGAACCTCAAAATCGACCCTTACAATCTTCTGGAACCCATTACAAAAAGTCGACTTTGAAATCATTCTGTAAATTCAGCACTTATATAGTCAACAAACTCAGAAAATTCAACGGTACATAATTCAATGCTGTACATACATACATACATACAATCACGCCTGTATCCCATAAAAGGGTAGGCAGAGCACATGAAACTACTAAAGCTTCAGGGCCACTGTAAAGTGTTCGAAACGTCGGGATGAATTATAAATTCACTAGCTTTTGCCCGCGGCTTCGCTCGCATTAGAAAGAGACAAAAAGTAGCCTATGTCACTCTCCATCCCTTCGACTATATTCACTTAAAAAATCACGACAAATCGTCGCTCCGTTTTGCCGTGAAAGACGGACAAACAAACAGACACACACACTTTCCCATTCATATTATTAGTGTGGATTATAATCCGTTTCCATAGTTTTATTTCATGGGTACATAACTCATTAATCTCATTATCATTTATTCATTATTTTAATTATTTCACACATATTTCATTATTACACACAAGTTTATTATCTATGCATAAGGAAAAAAATAACTGATTATTTGAAATCAGCCGACCCCTATCATTCGTGGGGACTGGAATCAGAATTACAGATAAAAAAAAAGTGTACGTGTACACTTTTAATTCTAAGGGTCACTTTGCACCAACGAAAATAAATGGTTAACCCACCATTTCATATGGAATTTGACAGTTGACAACCCACAAACCCTGAGTTAAGTGGGTCTAAATGTTATAACTTTTTACGTAAAGACTAAGCATCGTTATTTAAATATTATTTTCTTTGTATTCATTTATATTTTTATACATAACCTAACATTCACTTTTAGATTTACTTTTTCACACTTAAAAATAAATAATTTATTTACACATAGAAACTAAGTAAACTATTCCACTTTAATTTTGCACACAACACGGTCTGTAATACACACACAACTTTTGCACTTAAATTGTTCAACTTTTGAAAACCAAATATTATTTTTATTTTGTGAACTTTTTCGTAGCGTCAGCGTTACGCGGGACCCGCGTGTGCACTACGAGGCGTCGTAGCACTGACTGGCGTAGGCCGCTACGGAGCTACGAGGAATCAACAAGTTGGTTCTACCATTCATTGACTGACACCAATCTGACATGTATGGTGATTTTGGTTTTAATTTCGATATTTTGTCGTTTGCTTCGTGTGGATTTTGTGAAAGATTTTATTTCGTTTTCGACAGTTGAAAAGTTTATAAAATTTTGTGTTTTAATTTCCGCTACTAACCTAAAAATTGGGCTGAATAAGATTGCATGTTAACACATTCGTGTTATACATCGCTATGCATTTAAGGTTTAAGTTACATCGTTCATACACATTGTAGGTGATCGGGCCGCCAACGGTAAACAAAACATTAAAAACTTATAAAACCCATATTACAAAACAAAACTATTTACACATATTATTTACAAAAGTTTTGCAAAATAAAACATTTGTCGCTCACTGACATAACAGAACTGAAAATATCCATACTAATATTATAAATGGGAAAGTGTGTGTGTCTGTTTATTTGTCCGTCTTTCACGGCTAAACGGAGCGAGGAATTAACGTGATTTTTTAAGTGAAGATAGTTGAAGGGATGGAGAGTGACATAGGCTACTTTTTGTCTCTTTCTAACGCGAGCGAAGCCGCGGGCAAAAGCTAGTATGTACATATAAACAAAAGACGCGCGCTGGCAGCGGCATCCATACCGACCAGGCTGGTGGAAGGTTGGTGGTTCCGTCGCCTACACACAGAAATAGTACATTATGATGCTTACGACACAAGTGCGAAAAAAAGGAAGTTCCACTCCCCTCATCTGTATTCCCGGCCGTATACAATCTGGGTAAAATAAGCTATTACTGAACCAGTGAGCTACAACTTCGGCCTTGTCGTCACTTTCCATCAGGTGCGACTAAGGTCAATCGCTGGTTTGTAATAAAAAAAAACCGGCCAAGAGCGTGTCGGGCCACGCTCAGTGTAGGGTTCCGTAGTTTTCCGTATTTTTCTCAAAAACTACTGAACCTATCAAGTTCAAAATAATTTTCCTAGAAAGTTTTTATAAAGTTCTACTATTGTGATTTTTTTCATATTTTTTGAACATAGGGTTCAAAAGTTAGAGGGGGGGGACGCACTTTTTTTTCCTTTAGAAGCGATTAATTCCAAAACTATTAATATTATCAAAAAATGATCTTAGTAAACCCTTTTTCGTTTTTAAATACCTATCCAACAATATATCACACGTGGGGGTTGGAATGAAAAAAAATATCAGCCCCCACTTTACATGTAGGGGGGGTACCCTAATAAAACATTTTTTTCCATTTATTATTTTTGCACTTTGTTGGCGTGATTGATATACATATTGGTACCAAATTTCAGCTTTCTAGTGCCTACGGTTACTGAGATTATCCGCGGACGGACGGACGGACGGACGGACGGACGGACGGACGGACGGACAGACAGACATGGCGAAACTATAAGGGTTCCTAGTTGACTACGGAACCCTAAAAAGTTCGAAACGAGTGGCGATAAATTAAAACACGACCGAAGGGAGTTACAACACGAGTTACGAATTTCCTTTTCGCGCGTGTATCGTACGACGGATTCAGTACAGATGGCCCTCCGAAGTTTCAAACTGACAAAAATGAACCACTTCTCGCACTAGTCCGTAAAAAATACAACATCTCTACTGAAAATAAGGTTTTCAAAGTAACCATATTTTTACAGATCTCTAAAAATTGGAAGCTAAAATATTGAGAAATTGCGAATCAAACTCAAAGCGGTGTATTTCATCCCTCAGGCTTTCGATAATAACGCATTTCGTGAATTTCTCCCGGTAGCAATTTTCCAATAAGGTGGGAGGTGGGACCCCCCGCAGGTTGCTCACCTTGTCGTGGTGGAGGGGCTTAGTAACCGTGGCTTGGTCACCCACGGTGAAGCGAAGAAGCAGCCAGGGCCGGCTTGTTGATGGGCGAGCTGGCCCGAGGAGGACGCTCCAAGTGGGCTTGTAAAGCCCACTTGAGATGCTTCTAGGAGGACTGCCGTGGGAGGGAAGATCCGGCAGTATGGGATGCCGCTCTGTGCTCTCCCACGGTAGCCGAGGTGGGATCGCAGGGGGAGAGGCGTGATGGTATAACGGTGCGCCACTCTCCCTACCCCCTGCGACCTTGGCGGGGCCGCTCCGCTGTAGCGGCATTGGTGGGGCCGCAAGGGAAGAGGAGTGCCGGTATTACGGTGCGCCGTTCTCCCTATCCCTTGCGGCCGACTTGGTTAGCGGTGGAACCAGAGACCATTCCCACCGCCGGGCGCCGGAACTCTTCTGGCGCCCATGGCCTCTTTGTGGCGGACTCGGGGGTCCGTCACTGTACCCATAAGTGGCCGAGGAGGAGGGTGCGCCCTGTCATCTGGCGCACTCATTGTGGAGGGCCGTTGGGCATCCACGGAGGAGCTGCAAGTGGGCGGCTGCCGCCGGCGGGGTCGCCGTTGTGAGCGTAAGTGTTCCGGTAACCCCGCCAACAAGGCGGCGAGGTGGCATGTGGGGGGGTTTTTAGTGGGTATACCGTGGCCTCATTAGCCAATACGGGAGTCCCACATAACCACTAGGGTCCCCCCTCGCACCCTAGTGGTATGCGGAACGCATTTCCCCCCCCAAAAAAAAAAAAAAAAAAAAAAAAAAAAAAAAAAAAAAAAAAAAAAAAAAAAGGTGGGAGGTGGGAAAGATCAACTCTGTGTTCATAATAAATTGATCATATATGTGGACGACCTCAAATTACTTGGATAAACTTTTTTTACGGTTCCGAACCTTAAAAATTTGTTGTTTTTTTTTGTGTTTCTCATGTAAATCGTGTTTGATTAACTATTTGGCAGCACCGTACACACGAGTGGGAGCAAGAAAATAATGACTCTTTCTCGCTCCCACTTACAGACGTCAAGTGTGTCATGACGTCACGTTGCGTTTAGAAAATTTGTGCGGGGAATAAATGGAAATAAATACAATGTTAATGTGACTGTTAATTGTTCTAATTTTATTTTATTTTATAATTTTATATGAATCAAAATGTTTTAAGTTTTTAAAATTTTAATTTGATGCATAATTAAAAAAAAATGTACTTTATTCTTTATTTTAATTATTCTAGTGTAAAAGTGTATGTGCCTAATCTAATAAATAACCTAGTTTTAAGCTAAATGTATTACTAACAAAAATATGGGTCGATAGACCTGAAATAAAGAATTTTCAATTTCAATTTTAAATTAAAAAAAAAAAACACTTTTTAAAAATTTAATTTCACTATTAAATTACTATAAATTACAAAAGTATTTTGTAAACGTATGTTTTGTAGCAATAACGATAACAAATCAAAATATTTTGGCCATGTGCATGTTTCCTATTGTTTACATGACTGTTTATTTTTATACCTTCATACTTAATACGTCCTTAAGTAACCGTTTGGTTGCTCCTGTTCACATTACCCAAGGTACACATAGAGTGTAAACCTTATACGGGCAATAAATAAAACCAGACATAACATTAATTAATAGAATTAAGAGGTGGTGAGTTACTCTTAATTTTCACTCCAATTTTTTAAGGTTTCTCAGCAGCAACATGGTTGCGATGACAGTTAATGACAAGTGTTTGCTAGTAGATGGATGGTTGTACGTGATGAATGTCTGAGGTTCAGCGAGATGATGGATGTTCGTCCTTCTTCTGTGCCATATTAGTGTTTATTGTATATTAACTTTTTCCCGTTATGTATATAGGGATCATATATGTATTTTCACAGTGCTTTGGTTTGTCTGTCATGCTGTGTGTAATTATTATTAAAAACCGGCCAAGAGCGTGTCGGGCCACGCTCAGTGTAGGGTTCCGTAGTTTTTCCTATTTTTCTCAAAAACTACTAAACCTATCAAGTTCAAAACAATTTTCCTAGAAAGTCTTTATAAAGTTCTACTTTTGTGATTTTTTTCATATTTTTTAAACTTATAGTTCAAAAGTTAGAGGGGGGGGGACGCACTTTTTTTTCCTTTAGGAGCGATTATTTCCGAAATTATTAATATTATCAAAAAACGATCTTAGTAAACCCTTATTCATTTTTAAATACCTATCCAACAATATATCATACGTTGGGGTTGGAATGAAAAAAAAAATCACCCCCGACTTTACATGTAGGGGGGGGTACCCTAATAAAACACTTTTTTCCATTTTTATTTTTGCACTTTGTTGGCGTGATTGATATACATATTCGTACTAAATTTCAGCTTTCTAGTGCTTACGGTTACTGAGATTATCCGCGGACGGACGGACGGACGGACGGACGGACAGACAGACATGGCGAAACTATAAGGGTTCCTAGTTGACTACGGAACCCTAATAAAAATAAAAAATAATAAATAAATAAAATAAATAAATAAGTGTCAACGAGCGTTTGCCCGTATTAGCATTACCTACACACTGTATCAACAAGGTTGGTAACATTTGATTTAATATTAGGTATTATAATTCTAGTCAACCTTTTTGAGCAAAAAGAGGGTCAAGAAAAAATAACAAACCTCCAGGTTCGGTATGTAATATAAAAACATGAGGGCAAAAATACACGCAGTTTATTTTGTGAGAGCAATATATATTCTTTGTTATTCTACACTAAAAGTGCCCGAAGAAAATACTTGGGTAAACATTTTTTTTTTTTTATACTACGTCGGTGGCAAACAAGCATACGGCCCGCCTGATGTAAAGCAGTCACCGTAACCTATGGACGCCTGCAACTCAAACAGTGTCACAAGCGCGTTGCCACCCTATTAGAAACTTGTACACTCCCTTTTGCTGTGTTAAGTACACAGCAAAAAGGAATGTACAAGTTCCAAGGAGGGTTCGGGTTGCCGACGACTCAAAGGACAATAGACGGAACAAGTTAGTTCCGTAAGTCCTCCCGTCATCAGCACACCGCACCCTCGTTGAGCTCTGGCAGCCTTACTCACCGGCAGGAACACAACACTATGAGTAGGGTCTAGTGCTATTTGGCTGCGGTCTTCTGTAAGGCGGAGGTACTACCCCAGTTGGGCTCTGCTCTAGATTCGAGCGAGACGATATCCGCTGTGCTGTGCCCTACCACACAAAGCGGAATATCATTCGCTATGCCCTACCTCCTCAAAAACATAAAAACATAAAAGAAATATTTTACAAGTAAATTATTTTTTAATATTTTGCCGACCGGTCTTGCCTAGCGAAGTTTGTTAACCTTCGTGCCTTGAAACCTTCACAACGCTCAAGATTTCACTCGTGCCGTTAAACGACAACTTTGCCCCCTTGCACGTTCTTGGACTCTTTAGACGCACGGCCGGTTTCCAGCCTAAGGCCGGCAACAGACGAGTCTTAATTTTCATAATCTTAAAAAAAAATTGTATGCAAACTGACACTGACAGATCTGTCAGTGTCAGTTTGAACTGTCAATTTGCATACAATTTTTTTTTAAGATTATGAATTTTTAAGACTGTCTGTTGCCGGCCTTACTTGGTAGATATTCCGCGAATTCGCACGAAGCGCTTTGCTTCTTCTTTTCTTATGCGCACAAGGTGTGGAATTACTTGCCGGCGACTATATTTCCGAGCTCATATAACCCGGCAACCTTCAAATCAAGGGTGAACAGCACGGGAAGCATGGTCGCGCGATAGACGATAAAATAGCAGGCCGTCCCTATCGCACTATTTGTAAGTGCGATAGGGACAGCCTGATATTTTATCGTCTATCGCGCGACCATGCTTCCCGTGCAGGAATCTTCTGGGCGAGCTCACTCCATCGTAGGCCACGTCTTTGCCTTTAGCTATTAGTATGTGGCCAAGTTACTCTTGTCCATTTATAATAATATTTAATAAACAAAAAAATTCGTAACTAAAGTAAAATCCACAATACAGACACGACGACGATAACATATTATATGTAGTTAATATAATACAGTGTGTAAGCCTATTACGGGCGATAAAATAAACTAGACATAATTCATTAGAGTTATCATTAACTAAGAGGTGTTCTTTAGTTAGGTACTCTTAATTTTAATCCCATAATACATGTTTGAATACCATCCCATAATGATGTGTTCCCCGTGTGGTGATGGATTAAGAAATTCACCACCCCCTTTCTTCCCGTGGGTGTCGTAGAAGTTGACTGAGGGATATGGGTTAA
Source organism: Leguminivora glycinivorella (assembly GCF_023078275.1). Taxonomy (NCBI): domain Eukaryota; kingdom Metazoa; phylum Arthropoda; class Insecta; order Lepidoptera; family Tortricidae; genus Leguminivora; species Leguminivora glycinivorella. The sequence goes on along the minus strand of NC_062985.1, from coordinate 1,162,688 downwards.
ATCACGGGGTTAAATTGTGGCGTAGGCAACCTGTCACTGCGATGTCACAATTTGGATTTCTTTCAACCCCTTTTTGCCAATGAGTGGCACTGAAACTTGGGTAGTTCACGTGCTCTGCCTACCCCTTTATGAGGTACAGGCGTGATTATATATATGTATGTAATACATGTTTGAAAAAAATCTCAACAGCAATCTACTCTAAACATGGTTGCGATGCCGTCAATGACAACTGTCAACGAGGGTTTTGGGCGAGTGTATTTGTATTACTTTGCGGGCTGAGTTATTTTAAGTAAAATTTATCTAATCAAAAAAAAACTTATGTCCTATACTAATCATCGCATCGTTAGGGACATTCACCCTTTAGACACTGTATAACCACAAAATTTTCTCAAAATAACGATCCATTTATTTACACGAATAAATTTACAACACCGCGCGATTCCTCAAAATTAGATAAAATGGAAAACGACAAGACAATAATTTTATTAACCCATAATAAACCAGTCGTCACGACTACCAGGTCACGACTTAAATGGCCACGACTTGACTTGATAAAGAAACTGGTAGTTTCTCGCTGAATGCGCGACATTGAGGTAATACGGTGCGAGGATCGAAAAACGTAAGTAAACACTCTTATCATCACCAATATCACCATCCTAGCCGTTTTCGGCCACATCGATAGCATTTTACGGTTGAGACACTATTAGCACACCTCGGACACTGGCGATCAAATATATGAAAGAGGCGCGTTCCTAGCACACAGTCTAAGCTCGTGTAGGTGCTTGTATGAGTGAGATATGACAGGTCGACTGTTGGCATTTTTGTCAGGCGGTAACTTTGAGGTAACCGAGAGGGGGTGGGTGGCATTTTTAGCGGGGAGCGGGAGTGGCCATACTGTACTATAGTACTCTTTATTATACTGTGCTATTAGTCCCGGAGCTGCAAGCTGTAAGTTCACATTTTTGACACATGACATACAAGCATGGTACGCGTTCACCTACACGAACTTAGACTGTGTGCTAGGAACGCGCCTCTTTATTATTTGATCGCCAGTGTCCGAGGTGTGCCAAAGCTATGATGTTTTATTTCATTATTTTGTACTTTAACCTTGAAACTCGGCATGTGATATTTTAGTCTTAAAATGTGACGAAATACCCTGTTAAAATTATTCGGTTTCCTCAAGTTATACCGTGTACAGTTTCACATGGTAGTCTGATGCATAGAGTATATTGAATAGAATGCGATCGCTCTTCAGCGATAAGACCGCCTGTTGTTTACCTCTATAATTAAATTCATTTTGAAATGCGTGTTCCTGTTGTCAAAGCGGATCTCACGGGCCATTGCGAATGCCGAGATAACGGAAGGAGGATAATGATGATAATGATGCGAACTCGCATGCGATTTTAGTTACATTGCGGGCTGTTGAGGTTACATGCAATTTTGAAGAGCCATCAAATACCGCAATGTAATAAAACTCGTATGCGAGTTCTCGTACCGTCTAAATGGGCCCTCCAAGTACGTAATGGCTGCGCTCGCTGCGTTTTTAAAATCTTCCACTGGGCCATGGTACTTTGTCAGTGGGCACTCGAGGACAATATGCCGAACACTTTGCTTTGGGGATCCGCATTCGCAACACTCCCGATCGCTCCATCCTCATTTTTTCCGGAGGTAGGCGCAATGTCCGATTCCCGTTCTCAATCGGTTAAGTATGTATGCACCAGACACGACGTGGTTCACTGCACCCAGGTGCGCGGCTCTGCGGAACTAACTCGAAGAGATCAAGGGAGACGCCAGCCTGCGACCATTCTTCGGACCAGGCGTAAATAAATTTAGTTTATAAACTAGTTATAGTGTATATACAGTGTATTGCAGTCTTAATTGCTATAGGTACGATAAATAAATGGGCCCTAATAACAAAGTCAATTTTTATTTGTTTTCCAGTCTATCGCACCATGTTCTGGTTGACAATCCTGTTCCTGGCCCTGTTATATATAACCTGGAAGGTTTTGACTGACGATGATCCGCTGGACAAGCTGCCCGGGCCGAGGAAATGGCCTATTCTGGGCAACTCATTCATTCTGACGCTTACTTCACAAGGTACGTTATAAAGTTCTAATTTATTTTTAGAAATAGTTAAAGTCAAGGAGTATAATTAAAAAAAAAGATACTGTTCGTGACATTCACAAACACATATCTACCAAAATATACATATAACAAAAATGGCAAACAGTACTAGTTTATGAAGTGCGTTTAAACGATATCAACTCAATAAATAATAAAAAAGGAATTCTACACAGGGGGCGCCTCTTGCACATTACGACACTATATCACTCCTCATTCTGACGTGATTTAATTTTAGTCACTTAAGACACACTTAAGAGCAATTTAGAACTCCCAACAATTTTAGTTACGTTGCGGATTTTTGAGTTTTCATTCAATTCAACCGGCATATCATGCTTCCAATTTTATCACTTATCTTTATGGATAATGTATCCGTCACGCTTTGGTAAGTATGTCAGTGTGAGAGTGACACGTGTCTTATTCACGTGGATAAGTGATAAAATTGGAAGCATAATACGCCGAACACCAATCAAATTCCGCACTCGAAACTCGCATACGAGTTCTTGCATCGTGTCGTGTCCCAACGGGCACGAAGGCTATTAGGATTAAGTTAAACCGTTTTAAGTTATTCTTTTATATTTTCTTCTTCTTTCTGCGTTTTCTTTACTTTTAATTAGTAAATAGCAAACAGCTCCTAATCGCAGACAAATTGCGACGTGACTTTTGCTGCTGCTGCAAACTTTTTGGAGCCTTGCGTACTTAAAACGAAAGAGGACCGTAAGTAATATAAACTTAGTCTCAAATTTACTCTCTGGGGAGGTACTACCATTAATGAAAATGTTTTTAAGTTCGTTGAATGTAAATGACAGCTATGCCCGTGCATTTTTTCGTAATAAATAATAAAAAAATATATATACATAGGTACTATCAGCTGCAAAAGTAGGTACTTACATGGAGAAATTATGAATGGATCCATTTGGGGCTTCGGAATAACTTACCAAATATTTAGGTCACTGGTTCCCTCCTTGGCGAATGTCCTCACTGATATAGGTACTTGGGTTGTTTATTTGAATGTATTTTATTTGGTTTGAGGCATCTCTTTAATTATATAAATGAATTAATCTTCGTAACACATGAATTAATACGATAATGCGTTTTTCTTTCTGTCTTGACACTGAATTACTGTCAACTTATTTCTTTATATCAACTCCTTGTCGACAACACCCGATAAGGAGGCCGTAATATGTTAAAAGAGGTTTTTGAATTAAGGCGCAAATATCATTGGTAAATTCGCCATGCACTTTGCAGCTGATGGTACCTCGGCTTTAAGTATAGAAGCGGCCGTCCCCTTTCCTTTAATTTCTATCTAACCCTTTCACAAACCGAGTGAATTTATCAACTGAATACTGATTTAGGATAGCAATTTATCAAGAAAGTTACACCGTTAATCTGAACTTTGCACAACAGTCTTAAGTTTCTAACATCTAAGGAGCTTACAAGGAAAATCGTCAAATAATTATTTTCAGTCCTAAGAGCGGTGCGAAACCGCTACGTCAGATCAAATCCGTGAATATAATATTCGTCATATGCTTTAGAACTATTTGTATGATACTTTATGCACTACCATATTTATTTATTTATTTTTATTTATTTATTTATACAAGGAATTCCAACAGCTATGAATGATACAATATAAATTTAGAATAGCAATACAGAGCCAATTATAGGAACTCACAAATAGAGACTGGATGGATAGTTTTTACACAGTAATTTAAATTATGATACACAATACACATGCACATGTGATCGAGATACCTACTACATTGGACATCTTAAGTGGTATTAAGTAACTCGAAGTAAGAAACAAGATAGTTATAATGAATGAATACCTATTTGATACTAAGGTACATTAAGTATACATTATGTTGACATAATTGGGTAGAACATATAAGTAAGACAATTATCAGTTGAATGAAGAACGTGGACCAGACACAAAGTATTACAAATTACAGATTAATACTCTAAAGCATCAACAACCTGGCTCATCACTACCTGCAGCATGCTGTTTAGAAGCAACGATTGACTACATTGCGCCTTACACTAGGGATTGAGCAATTGAAACGTCAATATATTTGCTAATCAAGTCGGACAAAATTCCACTGGCTGAGAGCTTTAATCGAAAACGCTGCCCAAACCGTGGACCGCTAGCTATCGCATATGGAAAATAGTATTTAATTTAAATGCACTATACACGGAAAAAAAATAAAACTATACAAAAATTACACCATACTCTTTTTTGCTGTGTTAAGAACTACAAGTGTACCTACAAGTTTCTAATGGGTTGCCAGCGCATGTGACACTTGTTGATTTGCAGGCGTTCATAGGTTACGGTGACCGCTTTCCACCAGGCGGACCGTATGCTTATTTGCCACCGACGTAGTGTAAAAAATAATAATTTAAATGCACTACGGAGAAAAAATTACAACGTTATATAAAATCTAATTCAAAGCTCTCATATTTTTATTTCATGCTACCGCAGAGTATTTATCTGTGATAATGCCCTCGCGTGGGTGGATTGTTATGGCTCATTGTGTGTATACGACGGGGCGTAAAATAAATACCGCAATCAACGAACCGTGTTCAGTTTAGGAAGGTGATGAAAAACACAACCCCCCATTTTAAGATGGTTTGTAAGGGCCATTCGAGTTTATTATTATGCTTTTTGGTATGTGTAATGCCTTGACCATTTACGCCATTAGGGCTAAGATGGACTACTGTCTATCATTTATCATCATGTCTGTCACGTCCTAACCAGTATGCAAGTCAGCAATTCCCGAAAAGTTTGTACATTTGGATCACGTCTCCGATTTTGATAAAAATTGGCAGGCTGATAGAGTCTATGATGCTGAGTAAGATCCACTAGGTTTCCCAAAATGTCCTAAGTTGTTTGTATGAAACTTTCCTTTTTTGTTACCGGAAATGTATAGAAATCTGGTAACAAAAAAAAGGAAGGTTTCATAGACAAAAAAACGAACAACGACCATGATACGGGCACAGTTTAGGAAGGTGATGAAAAATACAACGCCGTTTTAAGATGGTTTGTAAGGGCCATTCGAGTTTATTATTATGCGTTTTGGTGTGTGTAACGCCTTGACCATTCACGCCATTAGGGCTACGATGGACTACTGTCTATTATTTATCATCATGTATGTCACGTCCTAACCAGTATGTAAGTCAGCAATTCCCGAAAAGTTTGTACATTTGGATCACGTCACGTCAAAAATGACAAAAAAAACGACCAACGCGCCACAATGAAAAAGGCCGTTTTTGGAAAATTTTGATTGGCTCTAGAATATTTAAAAAGCAGAACATCAAAAAAATCAAAACGGTCCGACACAAATAAAAATAATAATAATCTGTGTTGAAAAAATCATTGCTCTATCTTCAAAAACCAGGGAGGAAATAGTCGAGAGCGTTTGTATGGAGAATTGACCCCTACCGTATCGTCTTTAGGTATAGACAAAGAGAAAGACAGACATACGGAAGCTGGAAGCTACTTTGTATAGGTACATACATACACTATATGTATACTTGCTCGCGTTAGTGCGTTTTCACATTATCCGATCCGATATCGGATGTAGGACCGATATCCCATATTTTAAGCCACCATCTTTAATTTTTGCCTTTGAAATTTTTCCTACATCCAATTTCGGATCGGATAATGTGAAAATGCACTTAGAATCAGCATAAAAGTACATTATGACCTCAAAAGTCACTAGGTGCAAAGTATGGCTCTAGATCTTTTTATTGTACACTAGCTTTTGCCCGCGGCTTCGCACGCATTAGAAAGGAACAAAAAGTAGCCTATGTCACTACCCTCCCTTCAAATATCTCCATTAAAAAAAATCACGTAAATTCGCCGCTCCGTTTTACCGTGAAAGACGGGCAAACAAACAGACACACACACTTTCCCCTTTATAATATTAGTATGGATTATATTAGTAGCATAGACATATCGTCACTACTTTTAAAAAATCTCGTATCTCACGCTGTTCCTCAAAGTTAAAACGCAGTAAGTCTATATGCATTCCATACATACTTACTACAATTTTCTTTTCATTGACAGACGAAGATACAAGTTTTTTTTAAAGTAGTGATACGACGTATACGACGGATAAAGTCTAAGAAAAAATCGTACCTCAAAGCCATAGAGAAAAAGGTACAGTGGCCTAGATGGCGTTACACCTTTGGGGAACACTCGGCTAGATGGCGCTAATATTAATATTTGACATTAAAGCCAAATTGTCAAAACTGAGGTTCAAGAGTTTTAAGCTTGTGTAGAGAGATCGCAGTCTGTGGACTGTGATTACACATTTTACTTTGACAAGAACTCTAAGGCACGCCACAGACAGTCTTAAAAATTCATAATCTTAGAAAAGATTTGTATGCAAACTGACACTGACAGATCTGTCAGTGTCAGTTTGAACTGACAGGTTGCATACAAATCCAAATTCAGAATATGAATTTTTCAGACTGTCTGTTGCCGGCCATTACTCGATCCTCTTTGATTAGTAGTGACCTTCATGGAAATATTTGAAATTTCAGAGGAATATTTCGTACTCGTGCGTGAGTTCGTGAAGCAATATGGCGACCGGTTCGTGTACAAACTTTTCAACACGAGGGTCCTGAGCATCTGCGGCGCTAAGGACACTGAAGTGAGTATAATTTACAGGATCAACAGGGCTAAGTAAATACATCCATACTTTATAATAGGCTACTCTTATCGAATTTGGCACAAGAAATAATTGTTTCCTGTAGTATTTGACATAAGAAACCAATGTTTATAGATTTTGGTTATAAAGATAATCACTCCCGTGTAAATAAAAGAGACACGGCGATGTTTATAGTTACTCGCCCAGCGGTGAGCTATCAAAATCGCCGTGTCTCTTTTATTTGCACGGGGGTGCTTATCTTTTGTTCGTTTTTGTAGCCGATAGCTCATAGGCCTCATAGCTTACTAGCTCGCGGTGGGACCAGTGCCTAAGGCCTGATTTAGACGGCGTGCGAACTCGCATGCTATTCTAGTTGCATTGCGGACTGTTGAGGGTACATAAAATTTGGCACAACCATCAAATACCGCAATGTAATAAAACTCGTATGCGAGTTCTCGTACCGTCTAAATGGGCCCTAAAAGTGGTGGCTACGTATTTTCGATTGAAAATGTGTGTAATATTTTTTTAACTTTGTCCACTGAAAACGCTGTCAGACGTGTAGTGACGTCATAGAACTTAACTTGACGTCGAGTCAATCACTGACATGATGAACTTTATGCCTCATAACTTAAATGTCAGAAAATTTTGAATTCAATTCGATTTACGTCATGCGCAGACAATCTATAGATTAACATGGCTAATAATGTTTTTGCCTAATTAAGTTAAAGGAAACTTTATAAATCTTTTTTTTTTTGGTTTTCGAGTCGTAATAAAATAAGTTTTTTTTTTTTGGTTAATTGCACAGTAATAAATAATATAAAATAGACTTTAAAAAAAGGTCAAGTAGCCTATTGTCACAGAACTAGATAGAAGAAACAAGTTCATCTATACTCTGTCAAACAAGTCTGTCAGTAAATAAGAACAAAGAAAACTATATGCATCCTTTTCTTTAGGGTACTAGAGAAAAGGATACCTATAGTTTTCTTTGTTCTTATTTACTGACAGACGTGTTTGACAGAGTTTATTTGTATAGGGGTTGAGCCGGTCAGATTTTGTACTGAAGTTGTTACTTGCCTGTGATTTTAAATTTGTCTCAGGCCCAGTGATCATAATTGTGTTGTTGCAATTAAATATTATGTAACCAGGCATTTTTTATGTTTTTGTTGACTTAAACTTACAAAAATTGACTCCCGGTAGACACGGTAGACAACAGGCGGTCTTATCGCTAAAGAGCGATCTCTTCCAGACAACCTTTGGGTAGTGGAGACAACGTAGAGAGTGGTCATATTTTTTAAACTGTGAAATAAAGTCTAAATACATAAATAATTACGATAAGCTGATAAGATAAAGTGAACGATTGTCCAATTATCTCATTACTATTACGCAGAGTCAGCTTCAGTAATCCGATTGTCCCCTCGAGTTCCGAACACTAAGACGTATCATAAAACACAAAAGTAGGGCAAACAAAGGAAAAGGCTACAAGGAAAATGGTTACAGAAACAATTATTGCGTTAAGTTGGCTAATCTTTTAGGCGAAATCGTTGCCAAAGTTGTCTTAGTCCGACTCCAGGCCCCGTAGCCGAATGGCATTTCTGCGACTCGAAATGAAAACGAAACGCCGCGAAAGGTAGTCTGGCTCTGTCGCTATAGATATCTACGAGCGTTTCGTTTCGTGAGCGTTTGTGCCATTCGGCTACGTATCCAGTTTTAATGACCTTGATTTGCCGATAAAGTAGGTATGTGCCGAAAGAGAAGAGTTGTAGAATATATGAACATTGAACTCCCTCACATTCCACACTCTTTCCGCACAAAATCTAACCACAGTATAAGGACGACTCAGTAGTTAATCTCCCGCGATCGGTATTTGGCTCTATCGCACGCGCCGCGCGCGACCTTGGCAGCGCCACGCAGTGCGGCGCGTACTGACGCATGTACTCTCTGCACCTCGCTGCGTGCGAGCCCTACTCAAGGACAAACCGCGCGGCGCAAAATTTGTTAGAAGAATAATTACTGAGTCGTCCTTAATTCCTTATACTGCGCTCTAACGGGCGGAGCCGCTTGAGTCCACTCCCTTTAATATTTTCTTCATACTTCTTTTTGCAGGTGATTTTATCCCACTCTCGCAACATCAGTAAAAGCAGCCATTACAAATTCGTAGAGCCGATGCTTGGCACCGGGTTGCTACTTAGCACAGGTTAGTTTCATGGAAAAAAATAATTGCAACTCTTTGTGTAAGAACGCCGACAGTACTAGGAATGAACCCGTTCTAGGTTACTCGTTAGTTTCAAATAACTATTTTCTAGAAGGATTTCATGAAATTCTGCCATTGTTCTATACAATCGCGAACTTCTAAAAATTGGCTCGTGTAAGACGATCTTTTTTAAAGCATTTTGCAGAATTTGTGTACAGAAAAAAATTACAATCAAGACATCGTTTGCCAAATTAAAATGGCAGATACCTATGTGGGACCATTCTTAATCTGAACACGTCCTCTAAAAGTTTTTCGGAGATTTTTTTTAAATTTTTTGGTTAAAATTATTATACGACCTTCTTTCTAATGATGTAAAAGAATCCTAGAAAATCCCAAATGAGATATTTTTCCCCGGTTTTTACAACAGACGCGACAGGCAAATCATCGTTGCCCAGAACAACAAAAAAATCAGAAAAATATAGACGTCGGCCAGCAAAATTCTTAAAGGCTGTGTTGAGATATAAAACGACCTCACGTATCCGCCATTTTAATTTGGCAAACGCTGGACCAAACACCCTGTAAAATGCGTTTGTGCGGGAGTGTAATACAATGCTTCAAAAAGTAAACGAACCCATACCCAAATTATTTGGGCATTTTTGCGAAAAAAGATTCAATTACTTTTTTGTAGAAAATAATAGGTAAAATGATTTTTTCTTTTCAGAATCACGAGCCCTTTCGATCCTACTAGATAAAAAAAAGCATCCAAATATTTATTTTTCCACTTCGTTAACATTTTTCAAAAACTTTGTACAGCGGTCACAAAGTATGCAAAAATAATAGAAAATTTTGTGACCATTTTTTTTTCTCTTGTTTGTTGCGCTAGATTAAAAGGGCTCGTGATTCTGAGTGTGATTCGTGTTTGGTGATTGATCTCGCGCTCATTTGACAGGTAACAAGTGGCACAGTCGTCGGAAGCTGCTGACGCCAACGTTCCACTTCAACATCCTGAAGAACTTCTCCGTCGTCATGGAAGAGAGGAGCAGAGCCTTCGTCGGTCAGCTTTGGAAGACAATGGGGGAAGAGGTGGAAGTAGCTTCGGTGATCAAGGACTTCACGCTCTACACTATTTGTGGTAAGGCACGTTTATATTGGGGCCATTTTTTTTTTCAAAGTTGTCCACCCCACTTTTTTTTGGACTTGGCAATTTTTATGTGGTTTTCTTCTCAGAATCGCGAGCTCTTTCAATTCTAATAAGAGAAAAAAAGTGTCCCAAGGTTTTTTTCCCCATTCCGTTGCCATTTTTTCATACATTTGTATGGCGGTAACGGAATGGAAGGTTCGAAAAAATGCATGGAAATCTTGGGACATTTTTTTTCTCCTATCAGGATCGAAAGACCTCGCGATTCTGAGTAGGTATCCAAACCTGCAACTTGACTGTCTGTCACATTAGTTGGTGTCTCAATAGATGTCTAAGTTTTATCTGGAGTTACGCAACTTGGTTAGTGTTGTTAGTTAGTGCCTCAGTAGATGGTGAAACAAAAAATCACCTAATAAAACTAAAAATCAAGTACTAGGGTCAATTGAAACATGTTTCTAATGCCACCAAAAATTTTGTTTCTATTGCCCCATTAAGCTATTTGTTAACTTTAAATTAGATACAAAAATAACGGAACACTGTAGGCATACACAAACCACGCTAATTTCGACTAGAATACTTAAAAATTATAGTAGTTTAGTACAATGCGGCATATTTCCAGTGGCTATTAATCAAGAAACAAAACAAAAACATGAAAAATACTTACTTTTACTACCAAAAAAGTAATACGGTCACTTAAAAATGTTCGACGGGCTCGCAGCCGAAGCATGCACAGCTCGACAGGTTCGGATGGGTTTGGCGGTCCTTCCCCCCCTTGGACCGCCTCCGCTGTGACTATCCGTCTCGGAGTTATTTGACTTGTTTCTAATGACCCACGTTCCTATTGACCCCAGGCTCCCCTATTAATCGCGTAAAAAATACCCATGTTACAATAAAAGTGGGGTGGAGTGCAGCGGGGCGGGGCGTGCGGCGTGGATAACAAACAATTGAAGCTCATGCAAGTGTCCTGAGTCGACACTGCACAACGCGCACGCGGGTGAGCGTCCTTACATTTAGTAAAAACTTGAAGAAATGTTTAACATGAAGCCGCTGACCCCAAGAAGTCTCTCTTCTCTTTTTATATGTCCTTAGTCTTCATCATCACACCCTAGAATCTGAATGGTCGCGTACTGCGAATTTAAAGGAATATTCTCCCACGGACACTCAAAAGCGTATACATACTAATTTTAAGGGCTTCAGTCTTCTAAAAGTATTAAACTAGTAATTAATTGAAATACGGTTGTACTCACGTTATTATATCGCTATTGCTGCGACATGTTGTTTTGCGATATAATAACGTGAGTACAACCGTATTTCAATTAATTATTTGAATATGTCTCACGGAAGTTTAACGTGTATTAAACTAGTATAAGCACCAAGGACTGCTTAATATCAGGCGTCACATATTTAATTATTGTAAGATTCGACGTGTATAAAAATACCTAAAGACATCATGCCTCGCTCAGCTAAATCAGGGAATAAATTGTTGCCTACCTTATTCCTAACCTGTTACAAAATCAATCAATTACGATTTACGCCAATAAGGAATAAAAAACCGGCCAAGAGCGTGTCGGGCCACGCTCAGTGTAGGGTTCCGTAGTTTTCCGTATTTTCTCAAAAACTACTGAACCTATCAAGTTCAAAACAATTTTCCCAGAAAGTCCTTATAAAGTTGTACTTTTGTGATTTTTTTTATATTTTTTAAACATATGGTTCAAAAGTTAGAGGGGGGGGGACGCACTTTTTTTTTTCTTTAGGAGCGATTATTTCCGAAAATATTAATATTATCAAAAAACAATCTTAGTAAACCCTTATTCATTTTGAAATACCTATCCAACAATATATCACATGTTGGGGTTAGAATGAAAAAATATATCAGCCCCCACTTTACATGTAGGGGGGGTACCCTAATAAAACATTTTTTTCCATTTTTTATTTTTGCACTTTGTTGGCGTGATTAATATACATATTGGTACCAAATTTCAGCTTTCTAGTGCTAACGGTTACTGAGATTATCCGCGGACGGACGGACGGACGGACAGACAGACATGGCGAAACTATAAGGGTTCCTAGTTGACTACGGAACCCTAAAAACAGCCACATCATGCAACAATTATTACCAGACCCTTGAGCCAATTCAAACGTTCGCTAACACAGAACGATAGGTATCTTACCTAATGATGGCATTTAGTAATCGTACGTTGCGCTCGCACCAATACAACTACAGGCAAGTAAGGGTGAAAAGCACGACATCTGAATATCCTTCCAATGTCAGAATGATTTATTTTTGTAGTGGTGGTGTGCAAGGACCCCGCTATGGATACGGGTGAGTCTTGCTCATGAGCATAAACTGCCGCCATCACTTTTCCCTTAGTCGCCTTAGAGCGTTTGCACATTATCCGATCCGATATCGGATGTCGGACCGATATCCCATACATTACAGGCGCCATCTTGGATTTTTTCCACTGAAATCTTTCCGACATCCGATATCGGATCGGATAATGTGTAAACGCACTTATACCCACGGGATGAGATAGGGTTGATGTGTATCTCTATGGTCGTTGCCATGGATTGATTTATAATATTTATGTCAGAACTCTGTTATTACTATCCTTGTGTTTTTAGCTGAATAAAGCCAAGTTTTCTTATGGTTTATCTCTCTATTATGTATCAATTTATTCAGCTAAAATTGTATCTATTCTAAACAAACAAGTATGTCAAACGAAAATAAAATATCGCGCTATCTCCGCCCCGAGCGATTTGACGAAGAACCAAGTGCCGCCTCCTCTGACGTGAAATGGGCTCATTGGTATTTTACATTTAACAACTTTCTGTCCGAGGAATGCGCCCCTGACACCAAGGACTCCATCAAACTAAAGCTCCTGGTAAATCATCTCTCTCCTACAATATTTTCTTATATACGTACAAGCAAAACGTATGACGAAGCTATCGGTATTTTAAAGAAAATATATGTAAAACCGAAAAACGAAATCCTTGCCAGACATCTGTTGGCTACGCGTAAACAACGAACCGACGAAACTGTCAAAGAGTATGTTCAAGCCTTAAAACTTCTTGCCCAAGAATGTAATTTTACGCAAGTGACGGCAGACGAACATCAAAACGAGTCCATGCGTGGAGCGTTCATCGCTGGCATCAGTTCGCAGAAAATAAGGGAGAGAATACTAGAAAAATTGAATCTTAGCTTAGATGAAGCGGTCAACTTGGCGATTTCTCTAGAAGATGCTGGAATAAACTCACAAGCATTTAGCAATACCTCTAATACATCACAACATCTCAATGCCTTACCCGAGTCTGAAAACACGGAGAATTTAGCGGCTTCATCGTCCGCCCCTCATCAAAACTCATCGAGACGTCGTTGCTTCTTTTGTGGAGGAAATGTGCATCAGCACATAAAATGTCCTGCGGCCAACGATACCTGTCAACTTTGTTCCAAAAAGGGCCACTTTGCAAACGTGTGTAGATCCAGACAACCACATAGAGTGAATGCTATATGGACGGATGATGTTCCACGTGATGCCATTCTGTCTGCTATCTCTGCCGCTTCTCCAAGTAGTCTAAGTAAAGCTACCTCGCCTATAACAATTAACGGATTTAAAGCTGAAGCGTTGATAGATACAGGAAGCTCTTTGAGTTTTATAAATAAAAGTCTGGCTGAGATACTCAAGTTAAAAATAAAGCCTTGTCATTTTTCTATCACTATGGCAGAACTTAGTCATGTTTTTCACGTTCAAGGCACTTGTCGCGTAAATATTCAAATTGAGAAGCATCAATACAAACAACAATCGCTTTTGGTAGCAAATAACTTATGCTCAGATGCAATTATCGGCCATGATGTCCTGAAAAATCACTCATCTGTGGAAGTGGAGTTTGGAGAACCGAAGGAACCATTACGAATCTGTAATGTCATGGCAGCGTCAGTCCCGCCGGCGTCCTTATTTACCAATCTTTCTCCCCACACGAAGCCTATAGCGGTCCGGTCCAGGCGCCATAGCGACGATGACGAGCGGTTTATAAAATCAGAAATTTCTAAACTAGTGGAAGACAGTATCATCGAACCTAGTATATCTCCCTGGCGAGCCCAAGTTCTTATTGCCGGTGGAGGTGTACACAAGAAGCGGATGGTAATCGATTATTCTCAAACGATTAATAAATATACCGAATTGGATGCATTCCCATTACCAAGAATAGAAACTGTTGTCGCAAAAGCTGCCCAATACAATTATTTCAGTCAGATTGACTTAAAAAGTGCGTATCATCAAGTACCTATTCTCCAAAAGGATCGAATATTCACAGCGTTTGAAGCGAATGGGAAATTGTACCAGTTCACCAGAATCCCTTTTGGAGTCACCAACGGTGTAGCGGCCTTCCAGCGTACTCTGAATTATATCATAGAAAAAGAAAACTTAACAGGTACGTTTGCTTATTTGGATGACGTCACTGTATGTGGAAAGACAAGAGAACAACATGATATCAATCTATCAAAATTCAAGGAAGCCGCCTCCAAATATAATCTGACACTAAACGAAGACAAGTGTGTATTCGATAAGGAAACAATTAACCTACTTGGCTACACTATCAAAAATAACACGATTCAACCTGACGAGAATCGTCTAAAACCACTTCTTGATTTACCAGCGCCAGAAAACGCGGCAGCATTAAAAAGAGCCTTAGGACTTTTCGCTCATTATTCCAGATGGATACCTAATTTCTCAGAAAGGATTAAACCACTGCTCTCAATAAATACATTTCCACTTTCTGTCATTGCAATGACTTCTTTCAACGAAATTAAGAAAGACATAGCTAAGGCATCACTGTCCGCTGTCAGCGACGACGCCATGTTTACAGTTGAAACCGATGCTTCAGAAAACGCGCTAGCCGCGTCGCTGTCTCAAAACGGACAACCCGTAGCGTATTTTTCTCGATCCCTGAACGACTCAGAAAAGAAGCAGCCTTCGATTGAAAAAGAAGCTGCCGCTATAGTTGAGGCATTACGTAGATGGCGCCACTATCTCATTGGCAGACACTTTCTTTTAATAACAGATCAACAGTCAGTAGCGTTTATGTTCAACCAAAATCATTCGAGCAAGATAAAGAACGAGAAGATAGAACGATGGAGATTAGAATTGTCTTGCTTCAAATACGACATAGTTTACCGACCTGGAAAAGAAAATACAGTCGCCGACGCCTTAACCAGAGTATGTGCGCACATGAACATGGACAATTTAAAAACATTACATGAGAACATGTGTCATCCAGGTATAGTCAGAATGCACCATTGGGTGCGATCCAAAAATTTACCATACTCTATAAATGATATTCGCGAAATGACTGCCAAGTGTCGGGTTTGCGCCGAAATAAAACCAAGATATGCGGCAACAAGCGGTCAACTTATTAAAGCAACGGCACCCTTAGAGCGACTGAATATTGATTTTAAGGGGCCACTGCCGTCTAAGTCGCAAAATAAATATATATTGACTATAATTGACGAATACAGCCGTTTTCCTTTTGCTTTTGCATGCAAAGATATGACATCAAACACTGTCATCAAATGTCTAAATGAAATATTCTATACATTTGGCACACCTATGTATATACACTCGGACCGAGGAATGTCCTTTATGTCGCAAGAACTTACGCAATATCTTGTGTCTCTTGGAATAGCTTGCAGTCGCACCACACCCTATAATCCCCAAGGCAACGGACAGGTTGAGCACCTGAATTTCACCTTATGGAGAACCATTCAGTTGAGTTTGAAAACAAAAGGCCTGGAAATAGCCGAATGGGAAAGGGTGCTATCTCTAAGCTTGCACTCGATACGATCCCTATTGTGCACAACTACCAATGCTACTCCACATGAGAGAATGTTCAATCACCCACGAAGGAGTCCTAATGGGGTATCATTGCCAGTTTGGATGACCACCCCAGGTCCTGTTCTAATAAAAAGGAGCGTGCGTAATTCAAAATATGATCCCGCTGTGGAAGAAGGCTATCTCCTGCAAAGCAACCCAAATTACTCCTACGTCAGGCATGCTGATGGAAGAGAAGGCACCATATCAAATAGACATCTGGCACCAATCCCCTCAGATGATGAATATTTTTCCATATCCTCTGATGACTCTGACGACGTGCCTATGGCCGTGACCGAGGAACCACCTGAAGTTGAGGCAGAAGAACCGCTTGCGTCTGACGAGATTACTGAGTCACCGCCAGAACAAGCGCAGAGACAACCAGGCACGCCTCCAGTCGAAGTACGGCGCTCAACGCGTGAGCGGCGTCCGCCGGCCTACCTAGGGGACTACCAGACATCTTAGGAGGGGGTGAATGATGTGTATCTCTATGGTCGTTGCCATGGATTGATTTATAATATTTATGTCAGAACTCTGTTATTACTATCCTTGTGTTTTTAGCTGAATAAAGCCAAGTTTTCTTATGGTTTATCTCTCTATTATGTATCAATGGTGGTGATATTATTTTTCTATCTAGATCCAAATTAGCCTGTTGTTTTGTTTACAGAAACTGCAATGGGCATCAGCCTAGATCTAGACAAGTCTAAACCAGCTTTAGAATACCTAGACGCAGTCATCAATATCGGGCCTTTAATCTTAGAAAGGAACATAAGTCCTTGGCTGCAACCAGACTTCATTTACCACAGACTGCCCGCTGGTAGACGGCACGACAAATACTTGAAAACAATTCACTCTTTCTCCGATAATCTTATTCATGGAAGGAAACAGCAGAGAATGAAAGATATGGAAGAATTTGAGACGATAGAAGAAGATGGAGTTAAGAAAAGACTGGCGTTTTTGGATCTCTTGTTGGAGGTTGAGAGTAGAGGGGAAATTGATTTGGAGGGGATCAGGGAAGAAGTTAATACGTTCATGTTTGAGGTGAGGAAACGCTAGGTAAGGGGGTGTCCATTAATCATGTCATGCGTCTTTGGCTCATTTTAGACCCCCTCCCCCCCTCTCCCCCATGGTGATATTTGATGATATTAGCAGGAAACTTATAAATAATATAGTGCACAGAGGAATTTAGAAATCCCCCCCCCCCCCCCTCTATACAATAGAACGTGATTAATGGACGCCCCCTGATAGTGGGAGCCTATTTATGATTCATCATCTTAAATGCAAATCGCCAGGTTATTTTTTTTCAATTAATTTTTTTTCAGGGGCACGACACTACTGCGAATGCTTTAATTTTTAGCATTATGTTGTTGGCCAATCATCCAGAAGCACAGGTGTGTATTTTTATATTCCTTTCTCTCAAATCTGATTCTTTCTCACTCACTTAATTCACTATTGACAAATGTAGGTACTTATAGTTTTAATACCAAGCAAGTACATGTAAGAGCGAGCTTATTATTGTAGTAGTAGGTAGTAGTAATCACTTTATTGTGTACAACAGTTTATATACAATTTGTAGGAATAGAGATACAAAGGCGAGCTTATCCCTATAAGGGATCTCTTCCAGCTAACCTTGGAGAAGATGAGAGGATCGTTCCAGTACGTAAGTACGTATTGCTGTCCTATAACTAATTAAAATTCCAGGATAAAATCCGTGAAGAATATCGCATGATCATCGGCGGCAAGGACCGCGCGTTCACTATGTCCGACTTTACTGAGATGAAGTATCTAGAGGCTGTGATCAAGGAGACGCTCCGCCTGTATCCCAGCGTACCGTTTATTGGACGGACGGTTACTGAGGACTTTATGCTCGGTGAGAAAGAAATAGTAGATTAATAGGCTAATACCTAAAGTAAGAAATGTTTTAGATCACAATATAATAGGGAACTTGACTATTATGTACCTACTTAAAATAAAATATTTTATACCATGCACGGAATAACCCATCATATAAATATAAGGAAAACATGGATAGAAGTTATTTTTTAGCCGCCGCCCCAAATCTCAAGCAAGGTGGTTCTCAATTCGTCTGTATGTTTTTTTTTATGTTTGTTCCACGATTACTCCGTCGTTACTGGACCGATTTTGATTTTTTTTTATTTAATGTATATGCATACAGATTGGTCCCCTTTTTATCAGAACCTTGTTCTGATGATGGGATCCTGGAGAAATCGAGGGAACTCCTCAAATCTGAAAGGCATAGGTACATATGGTGATTTTTATGTTTTTATAAGAACAGCATGCATTTACGTACGGAACAGTAATATTTGGTGCAGTGGAACTGCTGATGATGGTCAGAACGGAACTCCTCAAATCCGAACGGCACACTTATAGTATAGCACGTAGCTATAATGTTAGAATTTTAACAAACATGTCTAAACCCAAACTGAAATAAATGTCATATACAATGAAAAAAATGACCAAGGCCTCCAAGTGTCCATTATATGACATTTATTTCAGTTTATTAGTTTAAAAAAAATAGTAGTGTGTCTACTAAAAACTAAAAATACAAATTAAATTATTTTCTATGAGGATAATTTAATTTGTTCTAAAAATGTCAAAACCCTTTACTCTGCCCTCGTTAAGTCTAGGTCGAATAAAAGGACATGGGTCTTTCGCCCACGAATTCCTTTAAAAATAGTCGTTTATACAGAAAAGTTTTCTTTAAAACGCAACAGGAGCGAAAATACTAAAATGGAAAGGAGCCGGGCGGAGAATCGGGGAGAGGCGTGCGGCGTGCATCCATACTAATATTATAAATGGGAAAGTGTGTGTCTCTGTTTGTTTGTCCGTCTCTCACGGCAAAACGGAGCGACGAATTGTCGTGATTTTTTAAGTGGAGATAGTTAAAGGAATGGAGAGTGACATAGGCTACTTTTTGTCTCTTTCTATCGCGAGCGAAGCCGCGGGCAAAAGCTAGTGTCAAATAATTGCAGCTTATTATGCCAGTGTCCTAAGTCGACGCTGCAGAGGGTGGACGCATGCTCGCCTCGGTAGACGCTCCAATCAGGCCTTAAAAAACACAAAAATAGTAAAAATTCATAACAAAATGACGAGTACGACGTACATATAATAGGTTACGGCATATAATTAACCGGGCAACTAAAATATTAAACGGGAAGTTAAGTCGGGCATACAATAATATAATTTGGCTGTGTTTTAATATTGTGGCGACAAAAAAAATATATGAGCCTCAAATATTAAGCATCAATATTATTGAAAAAACGGCAGCAAATTTCAAGCGACAAAAATATTTCCGAGGAACATTAAACAATACTTTGGCGACTAAAATAATAATTGGCACCTAGTATTGTAAAGCGTAAGATTTTTAATATTTGTAGTCATATAGATGTTAGCACCTAAATAATTATACTTAGCTCATTACACTGGTCAAAAAGAGAAATAAAAAAACAAAGTGTGATGTAAAGCTGCATTTTTGGTATGTTATTTGGAGTCCTTGGGGGAATGTAGGACTATATTTTGCAAGCAAAAAAATGGTGTGCTAACTTCGTAATTTAAAAAAAAAAGTTAAAAAATCAGACTTTTTTTGGTATTTGCCGTTTTATTAAAAAACTATGCATTTTTGGTCAAAAGTTGCTTTGTAATGTTGAAAGCGCATTAAATTCCAAACAGTTTGACATCTTTTTTATCAATGTCCGTCAAATATTTTTTGAGATATGAAGCGTCAAAAAAAGAGCACTTTTCCCCTTTCTATGAAAATATTCGTTTTGCTAATATTTTGAGACAGATATCAGCAAAACAACTCAGGATATAACATAAATTGTAAAATAAAAATATAGAAAATTTCACTAGCTTTCATTTAAGACCAAAAGTGTGCCAGTTATTTAAAAAAATAGGATTATATCGTAAGTCTAGTATAACTGGATCAGAAATAATCGGTGGATGGTAATGGCCAAATGGGATAGTTTACATGTATTTTACAGGAGGTGTAGCGGAGAATGAATTATTATTATTTGGAGGCTGTTCAAGTATTACTCAGACACATATTTGCGTATATCAAATCAACATTTATTTAGTAAGTTAAGTTTACGGTCAAAAAGACCTCAGGATCGCCGCTTGGCGGAAAAAAATATTTACGAGTAGAAAACCCTCATTAATTGAATCAGATTGTTCCGAAATTGTTCTTGTACGGACTGGTTTTTAAAGCATATCACTGAGGGTCAATAACATCGATGCAATCTCACGAGCGTTGTCGTGGACGTGCCCGAATCATAGTATTCTCCGTTTAACGAAATATCAGTACATAGTATGTGTTGTATTGCACGCGCAGGTCTCTCACCGCCGCGCAGGTGTAGTCGGACCATAACTCGACAGTATACACGCTTGTACAAAAACTGAGGAACAGCTGTCTTTTTACGCTGTCACTAGTTCACTACATATGGCGAATCTTCTAGCCAACATGTTTGCCCTTACTGCGGTGGTTCGCCTCTGCCTTTCTATGTCCTCCTGGTCTTTTAAACTGGACAAGATGTGACCAAGATATTCGACTTCGTGTACTCTCCGCAATTGAACTCCATCAAGCAAAAGAGGTGGTACATATATGTGTGGGCATATGTGCTGCCTCCATGAGCATAAATTCAGACTTGTCCGGATTGTATCTCATGTTATGCTGGCTGGCGTATCTCTCGCATTCTGCAAGTATCTTACGCATAGCTCCCACAGATGGTGCTAGTAGGACCATATCGTCTGCATATGCGATGTGATTTATCATTTGCCCATTGATGGAGCAGCCAACCTCGGTACTGGCCTGCGACAGCCCATCCATGTACACGCTGAAGAGAGCCGGAGACATACTGCCTCCTTGTCTCACGCCACAGTTCAGCCCGCTGGCTGGCTGTGGACAGAGTTGACTTCCATCTTACTACGTTTTTCTGCTGGGAATACCACTTCTCCAGTATCTTAATAATTGGCGTGGGCGCTTTCCGTTCCCGTAGTTTATTCCACAGCAATTGGTGGTCAAATACAACTCAAGTGGACTTTCTATCACTACAGGAGTTGTGCCATCAAGATGCAGAACCAGGACCCTCAAAAAGGAAAAAGTAAAATGTAACTAATTCTGTTTTACATACATACATACAGTCACGCCTGTATCCCATAAAGGGGTAGGCAGAGCACATGAAACTACTAAAGCTCCAGTGCCACTCTTGGCAAAGAAGGGGTTGAAAGAAAACGAAACTGTGGCATTGCAGTGACAGGTTGCCAGCCTCTCCCCTACGCCACAATTTAACCTATATCCCATAGTCGCCTTCTACGACACCCACGGGAAGAAAGAGGGTGGTAAAATTCTTAACCCGTCACCACACAGGCAAATTCTGTTTTATTTTTCTAATTTAATAAATTTCAAAATTTTACTGTATTTTATTTCTTCATTAGTAATAGTCAAATCGATGCAAAGTTAGCTTAGACAATTTTTTCAGATAAACGGATATCAAAGAAAGTAAGATCGAATAGATAGCACTTTCAACCTAAAACTTTTAGCGTAAACTATTTTACCTCAACCAATCTACCAGACTCTTGGCTTCTCTATTTATATATAGATTTTTTTTTTGTTTATCAAAGTAACTATTCGTCTTACTGACCTTTATTTGCACTAAAACTGAAGCAAAATAAATTTTATACAATGTTATATTGCAATATATATCATATCAAGAAGTATTTTGCAGAAATTTGTCTAAAAATATTGGCAAAACGCTACATTTTATAAATGCGTTAAAATATTAACCTTTTTTGACGCTTCATATCTCGAAAACTATTTGACGGACATTGATAAAAAAGATGTCAAACTGTTTGAAATTTAATGCGCTTTCAACATTACAAAGCAATTTTTGACCAAAAACGCATAGTTTTTTAATAAAAAAATAAAAACCAAAAAAAGTCCGATTTTTTTACTTTTTTTTTAAAATTACGAAGTTAGCACACTTTTTTTTTGCTTGCAAAATATAGTCTTACATTCCCCCAAGGACTCCAAATAACATACCAAAAATCCAGCTTTACATCACACTTTGTTTTTTTAGCCGATTTTCATGTAAGATTTGACCGGTGTACATCGTTTAAAGTAGTATTTAAATTGCAGAGGCAACTAAAAAAACCGGCCAAGTGCGAGTCGGACTCGCTCACCGAGGGTTCCGTACAAACCTGCATTTGATATGAATTTCAACTTGATAGCTCTACGCGTTCATGAGGAAAAAAGTAATAAGTTTATATTTATTAAAAAATATATATTTTGTAATGTAACTAAAAATTTAAGGTTTTCGGAATTTTTCCTTTATGTGTGCTATAAAACGTTGCTTCATGCCAAATTTCAAGATTCTAGGTCGACTGGAAGTACCCTTTAGGTTTTGATTCCCTTGCGAGTATAATACTTGCGAGTTTCAAAATATGCAGCTTAAATTGCTGTTTCTTTTGATTGCGTTGACATAGAAGTTTGATTTTGTTACAGCTTAAAGGTATTATAGACCTGAGTATTTGGTATGAATTTCAATTTAATACCTCTACGCGTTTATGAGGAAATGGGTAGTAAGGTTAAAATTATTAAAAAAATATATATTATGTGATGTAACTAAAAATTTATGGTTTTCGTAATTTTTCCTTTATTTATGCTATAAGACGTTGCTTCGTACCAAATTTCAAGATTCTGAGTTCACGGGAAGCACCCTGTAGGTTTTGATTCCCTTGCAAGTGTCGAAAATTTGCGGCATAAACGGCTGTATCTTTTGATTGCGTTGGCTTAGAAGTTTGATTTTTTCACAGCTTCAAGGGACAGTAGACCTGAGTAATTGATATAAATTTCAGCTTCATACCTCCACGCGTTCCTGAGAAAAAGGGTCTTGACAGACGGACGGACGGACGGACAGACGGACAACAAAGTGATCCTATAAGGGTTCCGTTTTTTCCTTTTGAGGTACGGAACCCTAAAAATTAATGGGAAGTATGTTTTTTTAAAAACACATATAAAATCGTTTTTTTATGAAAACGGGTTGATGGTACTTAGCTACGTACCGATGGTCTCATCGGAAGATCAGCGCTGGAAGTCACCAACAACACGCTGAGGTGAGGCCATTTCGTGGCACTTCATTCCTGTCTGTCTTGTTGTTATTATGTGTATTTTGTCTTGCCTGTATATGTTTATTCTATTCTATTCAAACATCGTATTTGCGACCCGTAAACCACGAGTAGTATTTAAATATCTCTATAAGGGAACGCGTACCATATCATTTTATAATAAGGACACAGCAAAAAGGAGTGTATAACCTTCTAATGGGTCGGTAACGCGCATATGATACCCCTTGAGTTGCAGGCGTCCATAGGTTACGGTGACCACTTTCCATCACGCCGATCGTATGCTTGTTTACCACCGACATGGTATTTAAAAAAAATACCGTGATAATCGTATAGTATAATATTAGAGGTACAAGAGCAGAATTATTTTCTGCTAGCAGAAAAGTGGGTTAGGGTTAGATTATTTTTTTAGTAGAATATAAGTCCTACCAAATTTGCTATAGCATAATTCTTAGGCACTTTGTATGAACAAAACAACGATAGCAAAAAGAAAATGAAATACAGTCCCAGAGGCACCGTTAGGTACGACGACGAGTGAAGCGAGGAGGAGTGTTAGGTATCTTGCATCCCCAACACACAAGACTCATTATCAGAACAGAAATAGGAAGAAGATGGACAAATTTTTACTGCCTTAATATTATGCAAACAAAAATCTACGGAAATACTCTTAATTTAGAAGATTATTTTGCTCATTAACATTATGCCAGCATAAGATTCGATACTATAAAATCTGCGGAACGATTTATGAAAAGGCATATATTATTCTGAGTAAGGTTTTCCTGCCAAAAAAATGAATCTTTTAGAGTGATGTTAAGACTGCGTAAGACCGGCCTTAGATTCGATAGAGTAAACGTCATGAAAAGTTAAATTCATTGTATAGAGTCGAAGTTGCCAGCACTCCCAAACACCTAATTTCTTACCCATAAGTATAATATTTTGTCGACCATTATATTTTATAAGAATTCTTTTTTTTTTATTAAAATGACAGCTCAGGTGATGAGTGCCGATGTATAAATTTTAAATGTACTTTTTATGTTAATTTGCTATATAAATATTTTAAAAGAACTGTATATTTTATATTAATAGATAGCCTTTTTCCGATTAAACTGTATCTCTTAAATTGTTTCCAATATAATAATTCAGTTGCCAAATAAATAGTTGGTACTCGCGTCTGAATAAACCGTAGCCGTAATGACATTAAAATGCTACCTCATATTGAAATAATTTGAGGCCCCATTTTAGTCGCCAAACTATTATTTTTGATACCCATTTCTATGGTTATTTAGTCGCCCGGTTAAATACGTGCCATAGGTTACTTGCCTCCTAGTCAAATCAGCTTCTTTTTAGGAACTGTCAAAACGAATTTTAACGACTTGATAATATGGAATTAATATGAAATCGAATTGAGTGACGTCACGGTCAATTCAGTTACTTTATATATTTTTACCTGACTTATTAAATAGAAATTGGATTTAAAAATAACTTCTGTGCATGGTTTTCTTATAATTATCTGATGGTATTCCCGTGTGGTGACGGGTTAAGAATTTCACCACCCCCATGCCTCCCGTGGGTGTCGTAGAAGGCGACTGTGGGATATGGGTTCAATTGTGGCGTAGGCTGGCATTGCTGGCAACCTGTCACAGCAATGTCACAGTTTCGTTTTCTGTCAACCCATTATTTTCCAAGAGTGGCAATGAAACTTGAGTAGTTTCATGGGCTCTGCCTACCCCTTCATGTATGTGATACAGGCCTGATTGTATGTATGTATGTATCTGATGGTTTATTTCGTGCGTGGTACAAAATATTGTATTTTAAGAACAGTCAAGGTCCCTATTGTTCTTGTGTTTCTTGTGTTGTGCATAACTTGTCAAACTACGTGAGGTGTGCAATAAAGTGGTTGTTTTGTATTTTAAGATTGCCTTTTCATGCAGATAACATCCTAGTTCGAGCTGGTACCCAAGTGGCTCTCCGCATCTACGATCTCCAAAGACGGCAGGACCTGTTCCCGGATCCCGACGAATTCAAGCCTGAAAGATTCTTGGACGCAGAGCACCGGCCATATGCGTTTGTCCCCTTTAGCGCTGGACCCAGGAACTGTATAGGTAAGATTTTCTGTTGTGTTGCGTCATTTAGTTCATGTAACGTCCGTTAGCGCTAGTACACGAGCGCTTAATGTCACGCCACGCTATATCCGACCGGACCGATTCAGGTTCGGTCGCCATCAAAACGTAAAGTCTGTCTAGCCAAGTTTTTATTCTTGTCATGTTTTTTATTTTAAATGTATGCTTTTTTTGTTCCCATGTTTCTTCTTTTGTATGTTACCTTCCGTGATTTTTCTCACTTAATGGTCTCACCGAAAGACCAGCGCTGGAAGTCGCCAGCAATATGCTGAGGTGAGGCCATTTCGTGGCATTTTATTACTATTTTATGTCAGTGTAAAACTGTTTATTATCTGTGTGCTTTCGAATAAAAATATTCTATTCTATTCTATTTTTTTTAAGTGAAACTTTTAATGCGACCTCCAACTGACAGCGCGTAACAGTGTTACGTTGCGTGAAATGCCGACTCACTCAGCGCGTAACATTCTGTCAGTGTCGTTGCGCTGAACGCGACTCACTCATTCCATTCATTCACTTGTTCATTCAGTCTGTGACAGAATAGAAATGAAATGAATGAGGAGGCACACTCAAAGTTATTACAGATGAGGCCACCCTATTAGTCTATTGCACAGATAAAAAATTTCATACGTGAGATCGAGAAGATGATATGTTTCTTCTCTCTCTCACATACGAATCACAGTGACATGCCTAGGCACTTGCACAGGCGCCACCTGACGGGATAAAATGTCAGAGTGCCTCCTCATTGGAATGTGTGTGTTTTATATTTAGATCGAGTGCAAAATGAGTTTATGTTTGTTTTTTCAATAATTTGAGCAAAAATAGTTATGTAAAATATTTAAAACAGTAAAAAAATGGGCGTAATAACTAAACGCAAAAACGTGATGCTGATGGTCATTTGACAAAATGTTTTTGAGGTTAAGTATGTTACAAAGTTTAACATTATTTCACATCTTCTGCGCGGAGGGGTACAACGCACTGTTTTTTTTGTGGTGGCAGCGTGCACAGGTTTCTTGAGCAAGGACCTCGCTACGGATACAGGAGGAGCATGGCTCATGTACAAATTTGCCGCCATCAGTTTTCCCTTAGTCGCCTTATACGACACCCACGGGACGAGATGGGGTGGTGTTGGTTCAAAGCAAAGAGGATCGAGCATTATAGATATTGTCGAAGTAAAATGTGTTATCACAGTGCATAGACTGCCATCTCTTGACACAGGCTTAAAACTTTCGAATCTCAGTTTTGATAATTTGGCCCATATTTTTAGCTCGATATGTGTTAAAATGTCAAATATTAATATTAGCGCCATCTAGCTGAGCGTCCCCAAAGTAGTAACGCCATCTAGGCCACCGTACTTTTTAGGGTTCCGTAGCCAAAATGGCAAAAACGGAACCCTTATAGTTTCGTCATGTCCGTCTGTCCGTCTGTCCGTCTGTCCGTCTGTCCGTCTGTCACAGCCGATTTACTCGGAAACTATAAGTACTACAGTGATGAAATTTGATGGGAATATGTGTTGTATGAACCGCTACAAAATTATGACACTAAATAGTAAAAAAAAGAATTGGGGGTGGGGCCCCCCATACATGTAACTGAGGGATGAAAATTTTTTTTTCGATGTACATACCCGTGTGGGGTATCAATGGAAAGGTCTTTTAAAATGATATAAAGTTTTCTAAAAAACATTTTTCTTAAAGTGAACGGTTTTTGAGATATCAGCTCTCAAAGTCGTAAAAAGTATGTCCCCCCCCCCTCTATTTTTATAACTACGGGGTATAAAATTCTAAAAAAAATAGAGGTGATGCATGCTAATTAACTCTTTCAACGATTTTTGGTTTGATCAAAGTATCTCTTATAGTTTTTGAGATAGGTTGATTTAACTGTAATTTTGGCAGGTGTATAAATTGACATAATAAGTTTATTATATTTGCTGCTACGGAACCCTTTGTGCGCGAGCCCGACTCGCACTTGGCCGGTTTTTTCTGTATAGTACTGAGGTACAATACAATACAATACTCTTTATTGCACACATCACATAGTTTACAAGTAATGCACAAGAAACAAAAACAAATTAAACAGAAGTAAGAACAGGCGATCTTATCGGTTAAGAGCGGTCTCTTCCAGACCACCTTTGGGTACTGGAGTTAATATAATCAGAATATATGATAGGTACGTTTTTTTTTTCTTTTACTTTATCTGTCTATACGGAGTTAAAAAATGTCTGGTTCAAAGTATATTGGTGTTGGCATTTGGCAACAAAAACATTAATTTATTTTGGTAGGTATTTCTCTTTATAGAAAAGTCCTAGTATTTGCCGATATTAGATCCATTTCTGTTCAAGGTGATCCTACGCTTCCGTTATAATAATGGACTTCTAGTCAAGTTAACCCTATTCAATCTTCGCTTAGCGTTAACCTCACAGATGTCATATATACCATAGATCAAGCAAACGTATCTACTTAGCGTGTCAAATGAACTCAGTGAAATCCACTGAGTTGTCCGTCTTTACTCGCAGCTTGCAGCTTTCGGGCGTCAATTTTTGTTAGTTGAAGTCAACCAAAACGTAAAAAATGCCTCTGTACGTGATATTCAATTGCAACAACACAAAAATTATGAACAATCAAGAGCCTGAGACATATTTAAAACTACAGGCAAGAATCAACTTCAGTACAAAATTTGACACGCTCGGCCCCTATACAAATATATGAATTTGTTTCTTCTATCTAAATTAAGTTCTGTGGTTAACCTTATAACCTAGATTTTCCTCTGAGCTAAAAGGTCAGTCATCCATTACCATTTAATTTAACGGCAAAAAGCATGTTCACAAGATTTTTCTCTCTAAGAGTTGTTAAAAATACGTAAAAGACTAAAAGTACCTAAGTTAAAAAGCTGGGGCGTGCTTCAGGATGCCATTCCTGTATGATTGCCGTGTTTGGGTTAATTCAATGTTTCTCATAAATAATTTAAATATGAAAAATGCCTGGGCAGGCACCCAATGAGACTTGAAGTCACGGCATATGGATAGATAGTCCAGCGCTCTGCCAACTGAGCCACCAAGTCTTCAACCAAGCCAGCACAAGTTTTTACCAATGGGATCTGTAGCGACGTCTACCGTAAGTCCGTTTTCACATCCGATCCTATATCGGATGTCGGAAGGATTTCAATGGGAAAAATCCAAGATCGCGCCAGTAATGTATGGGATATCGGTCTTACGTCCGATATCGGATCGTATAATGTGAAAACGCAAAGAGTATACAGAGTGGGGCCTGTAACAAAGGCGAAGAATTGAACTCTAGGCTATTCTCCTTATACTGATCAACATTTGTTCGGCGACTTTTAAAAATAACTTGTATTTTGATTTTTATCACCCTTGAAAGTTTTTTCTAAGAGGTAATGTATTGCGAATTCTGTTAAGTCTAAAGTGTGACAGACAACGTCAATGACAACAATAATGGCGTACATTGATTCTAATATTTATTTTGTATGAAAAATTTAAAATTTAAAGACTTCATAATTTTTAAAAGTCACTGAACAAATGTTGATCAGTATAAGGAGAATAGCCTACAGTTCAATTCTTCGCCTTTGTTACAGGCCCCACTCTGTATATTATACTAATTACTAACGCAGCATCCGAGTTTCAAGTCATATTGGAATATCGCCAGTTACGAAGCGCTATAATCGTGCCAAAACATTGTGATAAGCAAAAGTCTTACCCAAGGCAGACTTTTCACTTTTTTAAATATTTATTTTAACCATTTTTTGTTTCTTGTCAAAAAAGGTAAATCTATACTAATACTAATGGGAAAATGTGTCTGTCTGTTTGTTTGTCCGGCTTTCACGGCAAAACGGAGCGACATATTGACGTGATTTTTTAAGTGGAGATAGTTGAGTACTTTTTGTCTCTTTCTAACCCCGACCTCCTCTGGGGGGGGGGGGGGAATTTAAGGCGAGCGAAGCCGCGGGAAAAAGCTAGTGTCTCATACAAGTTGTAGGAATAGAGATACACTCATTAATTCCATTATTACTTAGCCGTTAAGTGCGTTAAGCTTAATTTACTGTAGGTATATCAGTGAGAGCGTCATAGGTGCACATCTCTTGAACTGTACATAACATACCTGATGTAATTTTGTTTGTGCTTACTTCTGTTGTTTCTCCAATAAAGAAAATAAAAATAAATAAATATATGTTTTGATTGGAGTCTGGAGTTATATTCACGGTCTACTTATATCCCGGTCGGTATAAGTTATGAAACGTACCAGTGTCTCCTTAAACTGGACACTCAAAAAACCCTCCACGCTCTAATTCAAAGCGAACACAACCAGCCTATAAAGTTTAAGTGCTTGTCCGTCCGCGTTGGACTCACGCATCGCTTGCTAAAAGGAGGTTTGACTTTTCAACCGACATACAATTTTCGAAGGAACTGCTCAATCTTTCTCTTTAAAAACCTGTTACGATTTGGGTAGCAGAGATTGATTAAGGTTTTTGTTTGTTTGAAAAGGTTTAGGCCTATATTACCAAAGCGTTGAAGTCCGAAAGTGCGAAAAGCTTTATTTTCTTCGTATTTTTAACCGACATCAAAAAAAGGAGGAGGTTCTCAATTCGACAGATTTTTTTTTTGTATGCATGTTACTCGATATCTCCGAGAGTCGTGGATCGATATTCAATTTTTTTTTTTAATCGAACGGGTATAACCCCGAGATGGTCCCATTGGCACCAAGTCGGGGTCTGATGATGGGATCTTGGAGAAATCGAGGGAACTCTTCAAATGTTATAGGCACATGTAATGTTTTTAGTGTATTTTTCAAAGGTACACCAGTATTTACGCCTGATGGTAATAATTTTATGTGGCTGAGCTGATGATGGAAGGTCAACTCCTCAATGGTTAGGAGTTAAAGGATAATTCTTTTACTACTGTACATATATTCGGACTGATACATGTAATATCAATAGGAACCACTAAAAATCAACAAATAAATAATTTTTTTATCAAAAAATAAAAGGCGGTTTTATTTTTTGTTAAAAAGTTTATTATGTATACCTAATCGTATTTGTCATGCTACTCGTAGTTTAGACAATGTCAGTACGTCTTGTACTGTGACTGACTGAAACCATGAGCATGGCACGTTCGTACGTTTCAGTGAAAATGCGATGGAAAAGTTTTGCGCACTACATCTGTATTTCCAAACAGCGTATCTTGGCTCGCAACGCACCTCCAACGCTTCTGGTGTTTCGGGTGTCCATGGGAGGCAAAGACCGCTTACCATCAGGCAACCTGTCTGCTGATTTGCCTCCTATTGTCCTATCTCATAAAAAATATACCTCTATTTGTGAGCAATTCCCCGCTCCGATATATCATATGACTGTATACATAGTATATAGTTCATCCCTTTACTTGTTTTACTGTACTTATAGTGTTAATTTACCGCACTAGTGCAATTAGCACGTTGGGTAACTATGTCGAAAAGTTTAGGGCTATAAATATGTACTGTAAAACGTTGTAGGTCTGATACGTGTGCGAATTTCTCATTTTACTCACTTGTATCGTAATGTACTGTAAAACGTTGTTGGTCCGATACGTCAGTAAATTTCTCATTGTTTCTACTGATATCGTCATGTGCTAATAAGGTGCTTAAAACGTATTATTTGTCACATCGCAACACATTTTAATGTAGGTGCGGAAAGTTGGAAAGGGGTTGCGGTCACATGACACATTAAATATTTAGCGTGTGAAAGTGCTGTACATTTCGAAATGCGTTGTATGTGGAACAATTTCCATATTAACAATTTGTCCACGTTTTAGAAGCAGTAGAGTTGAGCCTGCTCGAACTGATCAGATTCACTGAAAAGATCGCTCCCAACTAGTACGATCTCCGAAGTGTACTAGTTCGTTCTATTAGGACATTTAGGACAGTAGTACACCGAGAGAGCGAGAGACAAATTGTGCATATGGCGTACAGTAACGCTCGCTCGTATTAGCCACGTATTAGCCGAGAGCTGATCGGCCCTTTTCGCGCGCTCTCGGTCCGAGTCAGTTGGTTTTATTTCGGTTGCGATCGGATCACACGGATCGCTTTGCTGTCATTGTTACTCCTCGGCTCTTCGCTCCTTTCGCTCCCATTCTATTGCGTGTGTGTGTGTACTAAATTTACTAGAGAGCAGAATCATTTGGGAGTAGTTCGGTCTAGTACAGTGCAGGGAATCGTGTCTTTTTTTTTTTTTTGTACTATTAGTACATGTAGATTACTGAGGTACGTTTTTTCTTAGACTTAATCTGTCTATACGGAGTTATAGTTAGTCTATAGGGAAGTTCCATAGACGTCTGCTGCGTGACGATGATGTGTCTGTCAAATGTGGTTGGTGCAACTGGCCCTTAAAATGTACTCTTTGATTCCAGGTCAACGTTTTGCGATGATGGAAATGAAGTGCGTGCTAAGCATGATCTGCGAGAAGTTCCGACTTGTGCCGCGGATCCAGAACCACCGGCCGGCGCTGACGGCGGACTTAGTGCTGCGGGCTGTCGAACCCATCTACGTGAGATTCCTGCCAAGATAACAACTTGTGTTGTTATCTCTGTGGCCTATTTCACAATTTAGTGACAATAGGCTAAATAGTTTCCTATACTTAAAATAAAATTTTATTCAGTGCACGAAATAAAGCACCAACATAATTAGAAGAAAAATATGGACAGTAGTTATGTTTAAACATAATAAATTTAAAGATTTAAAGATTTTTATTGAACATAATAACATACAAATTTCTATTTAATAAGTAAATGAATTGACCGTGACGTCACTCTTCAGTATTTCATAGTAATTCCATATTGGCAAATCGTTTCGACAGTTCTTAAAAAGAAGCTGATTTGACTAGTAGGAAGCTAGTTTATTGTCGCCCGACAGTGACACTGCCGTTTCTTGCCTGTTTAACAAGGAAATATTGACATTTCATAATCATAATCATTTTATTCGTAAAGCTAATTTCAGGGACCGGACAACCCCTTCCGCGCTACAAGCCTTTCATTGGGAATCCGTAACGTAAGGACGACCCAATCGAGAGACTCTCCCCTAATTTACATGTCAGTCAATGATATACAATAAAAAGAAAACATTAATAATAATAATAGTCCTTACATCGTAAGCATATCAAATAAAAATTTAGTAAAAAAAAAATTACAATAAAAATTAACATTCAATTCTGCACTTTCAATAGAAAGTAAATTTCATTATTCTTTGTTCGTTATGAACTCGTTGTAGTTGTAGAACGGGCGCTCAATAAATTAAATTATTGACTGAATCACAGACATGTTACTTATCAGCCAGAATTTTAAATTGCTTTTTTTTAGGCTCATTAGAGCCACTTGCACCAACAAAAATGTAGTTTGACGACCGGTCTGGCGCAGTCGGTAGTGACTCTGCCTGCTACGCCGCGGTCCCGGGTTCGAATCCCGGTAAGGGCATTTATTTGTGTGATGAGCACAGATATTTGTTTCCGAGTCATGGATGTTTTCTATGTATATAAGTATTTATATATTATATACATATATCGTTGTCTGAGTACCCACAACACAAGCCTTCTTGAGCTTACCGTGGGCCTCAGTCAATCTGTGTAAGAATGTCCTTTAATAATAATATATTATAATATTGTATATGTGGACCATGGGCAACTTAGTGTGGAGCTTGGACCCAGAACCAACAGAGCTGAGAGTTAGGTCATTAAATAGGTCTATAAATATACTTCACTTTGTTCTATAGGCACCAAGTTGTATTACATTGCAGAACCGAGATATTCATATTTTAGTCAGTGGTTATACGATCTACAAAAACGGGTTTCTCTTAGTGATTGACTACCGATCAATAGGATAATAATATAAAAGCGATACAAAACAATAAGTACTTAAACTAGAGGAAGATAAAAGGCGGTCTTATAACTAAAAAGCGATCTCTTTCAGACAACCTTTACGTAGCGAAAAAAGCTAAAATGACGTGACAGAACCGAGCGTTTGAGAGATACAGAAATGTGTAAAAAAATATTTGTCCGGGTGATTATTTTATTTATTAATATATTCAGTATTTACAGCAATTTAATGTTATCTTATTATACATCAATGACCAACTCATTCAAATGACCTGCAGGATGATTAAATGGCATATGCCTGCCTAACCCCAAGTACCATATAATGGAAATGGTGTGAGCACAAGAGCCTATTGTGCGTCTTCCAGTTTAACAAGAACAGTAATAATGAGGGATGGCATCTACGCCATTTTGATTGTCTGTCTTTCTTGTCTGTGTCTTTAAACGCTGTTAGACAATAAATCAAGATATTAAAAACAGATGACTAGGTAACCGCACAAATGTAGTTCACAAGATATTCGGTGGCAATACCTTCATTATTACCATATTGTATGTTACCTACCCTCCAAAATGTTAAATCCCCTAGCTACAGATTCTTCATAATTCGTATTCACTATGAATTAAAATATGAATATCTCTCGGTTCTGCAATGGAATTCGACTTTATGCCCATATAATTAAATGAAGTAGATTAAAATACCTGTTTAATAGCCGAACTCTCATGTCTGTCGGTTCTGGGTCCATTTTGACGCATGGTCCTTTGACAGTTGACAGCCCGGTGCAAGTGGGCCTTAAAGTAACACATTTAGGGCCACTTGCACCAACGAAAATGGAGGGTTAACCCACCATTTTATATGGAATTTGACAGAGGACAGCGCACTCACCCTGAGTTAAGTGGTTGGTGCAAGTGAGCCTTAGAAAATAGCATCTAAGGCCACTTAACTCAGGGTTAGTGGGCTGTCATCTGTCAAATTCCATATAAAATGGTGGGTTAACCCTCAAGTTAACCCTCCATTTGCTCCATTGGCGTAGGCGAGAGGCTGGCAACCTGTCACTGCAATGTCACAGTTTCGTTTTCTTTCAACCCCTTATTTGCCAAGAGTGGCACTGAAACCTGAGTAGTTTCATGTGCTCTGCCTACCCCTTCATGGGACACAGGCGTGATTGTATGTATGTATGTACAAGAACGTATTCTTATATCGAAAATTGCAATAGCATAATAAAACTACCATGAGAAACTGACATATTAAACATGTAAAATCTAAAACTCACGTAAAATTGTCGAAGGTCGTGGTGAGTGTAGCGTGCAACCCAACAAATGACAACTATGCCGAAAGTGAGGGTAGTTTCGCACCGCCCCTGCCGCCGCCGACCCCCGCGCCGAGCCAACGCTCGCAGCGAGCTGCGGCCCGCAGTCTGCGTCGGGATACCGTCGGCATCGCGCGTGCTCAATGAACTGCTCCTCGTTACGGAGCAAAACATGTCGAGCGACTTTCGACAATTTTACGTGAGTTACCCGATTTTACATGTTTAATATGCAATAAAATAGTCACTGTATTTTCTACTACAAAAACTAATCAAAACAACTTTATTGCGAGTGTTTCTACTGTTTCTTTCATCTCTCACCTAATTCCTTGTCTACTTTATTTATTTCCTTGTTAGATCAAGAAGGAAAACATATCAGAACCAAAAACACTTCAACAAAACTCATCAATTATTAATGAAACGCGGGAGTTCAAAGCATGAAAAAAACACATTTCGGATGAGTAGGCGTAAATTTTTGATGGGGCTATACGCGGCATTCGAGTTACTAAGTTTTGAGAGCATTTCTTTTTTTGCCATTTTTTTATTTTTATTTTTTTATGGAATTTTAGGTCAACTACTTAGAATCACGAGTACTTTCAATCTCACTGGGTGACAAAAAGTGTCCCAGAATTTCCTTACATTTTACTTTCCTCTTTTGTTACCCCACACAACATGTACGGAAAATGGTAACAAAATAAGAAAAAATCGCATGGGACAATTTTTTTAACTGCTAGGATTGAAAAAGCTAGTGATTCTGAGTATAAATAGCATATTCTTTTTCAAAAATATCACATAAAAGTGGCGAAAAAAAAGAAATGCTCTTGAAAGGTTTTTATTTTACTATGGCAAATGATATTTTAAAATATTTTAAGCGGGTTACGCACGTGTTAATCCCGTAAGGCCCACCATATAGTTAGTTTTCCCATTTTGAATTTGAGCCTATCACAATAAGCAAATTGGTACGAATTTCGTTTGTTTCAAAAATCAATGTATCAATGGAAATTCTACTTTATTTGGTTCATGAAAGATTCAAATTGCAACAATATGTATATTGCAATGTACATTGGGCCTTACGAGGTTAAGTCGATATAACCGTTCGACATGTTTCGATCCATTTCCGAGGATCTTTGTCAAGAGTAGCGACGCCGCCTTTACGTGTCAAGAGCGCAACGCATATTACGTTTCTAAATATGTTTGAGTCTGACGGTAGTTTTATAGTTAAAATGGCAAATGGTGTAAAAATCCGATCAAGACTTTATACATCATCACTAAATGCATATCGGATTTTCATTCAGCAGCCACATTCAATCGGGCTTATGGTTAAATTCGCGCAAGGCGTAATGTAATGCCACAGTATAATAAAGAGTACTAACGTACAGTATGGCCACTCCCGCTCCCCGCTAAAAGTGCCGCCCACCCCTCTCGGTTACCTCACAGTTACCGCCTGTCCAAAACGCGAACAGTCGACCTGTCATATCTCACTCATACAAGCATAGTACGCGTTCACCTACACGAGCTTAGACTGTGTGCTAGGAACGCGCCTCTTTCATATATTTGATCGCCAGTGTCCGAGATGTGGTAATGCGGTGGATTATACTATCTGCCTGCGACGTATGCAATCCTGCGGAAACGTAATAAATATTGGAAATGAACGAAGTATTAAACATGTTGAATCGGATAATTCACGTAAAATTGTCGAAGATCGATCGATATCGCGCGTGCTTAATGAAAATGCTCGTCGTTACGGAGCTAAACTTAGCCAGCTATCTGCGACATTTTTAAGTGAGTTACCCGATTTTACATGTCTCACATTAGTTTTATTTTGTTATGCCGATGTACTGTCACTGAAAATACATTATACGGGTAAAACTTTCTGCGGCAGTGGTTCGGCTGTCGGCATAGTGTCAGCGAATGGGTTAAGACGCAACAGGAGCTAAAATAGGTACTAAAATCGAAAGGCTTTTTTTCGATTTGTGAATTTTAGTGAAATACAAAAACAGTTTTAAAAAAATAGAATAGAATAGAATAGACTTCATTTATTTAACGTCACAACATAGTAAACACAAAAAGAAAGCATGCAAACAAAACATACAATGAACGCTAAATAAGGACCCTCACTCAGCATAATGACGCGGCAACCCGCAGCGCTGGTTTTCTGTGAGGACCTGACTACATCATCTAAGTTACACATTTCTACATAATACAACATTCGCAAGTACTTTCACTAGAACCCTAAAACGGCGCTTTTTTTCTTAAAAATTGTAAAAGTACCTATACATATTGTAAATAAAATAGATTTTGATTTAAAATGAATAAAAAAATTAAAATTTTGGAAAAAACCCCGGCCGCGACATAGTGGACCGATTTTCATGGCTAAGACACTCCCGACTAACTCAGCTTTCAGACAAAAAAAACTAAATCTAAATTGTATTTTTAAATTAAAGGAAAAATGGAAAAATTTACACCTCCGGCAGGACTCGAACCTGCGACCTTTGGCCCCAGCAAGGCCAAAGGTCGCAGGTTCGAGTCCTGCCGGAGGTGTGAATTTTTCCATTTTTCCATTAATTTAAAAATATGTAATATCGCTCGCAGACGTTTCTGCATGATAAAAAACAAATTTAAATCTTAATCGGTTCATCCGTTCGGGAGGTACGATGCCACAGACAGACACACACACAGACAGACACACACACAGACAGACAAACAGACAGACAGACAGACACGTCCAACTTATAACACCCCCTCGTTTTGCGTCGGGGGTTAAAAATAATAATCCGCATTTTATCAGATAGCCGAATAGTTACTGAATATGACCAACGAAGATTCAACGAATATTCATAACACATCAATATCAAATCAGACTTTATGACTTCGAATAGGTCCCTATCTCCTGAGTCTGATATTTATATTCCGTGGACGGACGCAACGGTTTGCGGAAAGAAATATTGCTCGACATTTAATGTCTAGAATAAAAATCCTTGGAAAATTTTGACACAGTTTTCTTTTCATACATATACTTAAATAGAAATTGTTATCCCTCCGTTTATTCCGCTTCAAATTATGATCCCTGTTACATCCTATAATCTTACTCTAAAAAAATAATAAAACAACTTAAAATTAAATTACTTATCTAAACTAAAATACGTCTAAATAGGGCCCCCGCGGCATTGTTCCAAAGATGCTGGCAGCATTCCTTCGCTGAATAGCAATGTTTATGCGTTGCGAGAGAAAGCTGCCAGCTCTCTGGTCACCAGTCCTATAATTGGGAATGGTACATTTGATACAAGTGCGGAAAAAGGAAGTTCAAAACGAGTGGCGGTAAATTAAAACACGACCGAAGGTGCGACGTGCTGGGACGGAAGGACCTACGGGACTAATTTGTTCCGTCTATTGTTCTTTGAGTCGTCGGCGTCGGCAAGTCAAACCCTCCTTAGAACTTGTAAACTGTTTTTCACACCAAAAAGGTGTGTAAAAGTTTGTAGTGGGTTGGCGACGCGCATTTGACACTATTTGAGGCAGGCGTCCATTAGCGACCGGTCTGGCGTAGTCATCGATTTAAACTTCCCTAGATACACTATCACCTACAAATTCGACACTCAAAAGTGTCCGATCGCTTAGTTGCAAATGTGTGCGTCTAGTTGACAAACGAAAACTTCGCAATGTAGTAAAAACTACTTTCATTTTTTACAAAAACAACGTTATTTCTTAGTACTTAAAGTTCAATTTCAAATGCAAGCAAGTTTAGATCGATGGGCGTAGTTGGTAGTGACCCTACTTGCTAAGCCGCGGTCCCGGGTTCGAATCCCGGTAAGGGCATTTATTTGTTTGATGAATAGATATTTGTTCCTGAGTCATGGATGTTTTCTATGTATGTATTTATCTATATATAAAGTATGTATATCGTCGCCTACCTCTAGCACCCATAGTATACAAGCTTTGCTTAGTTTGGGGCTAGGTTGATCTGTGTAAGGTGTCCCCCAATATTTATTTATTTAATTATTTATAAATGACGGTGACCGCTTTCCATCAGGCGGACCGTATGCTTGTTTGCCACCGACGTAGTTTAAAAAAGTGTGTTTTAATTCGACACGAGGTCCTTTTCCGCAGATGTATCGTAATAATACTAACTATATATTTACTCTCTACCTCTGGCTTGCCTTGGCTGGCCGTCCAGAGTAGAGTCGTTAGGGCTATATGCCCCAGGGGTGGAAGTGAAAATTTGCATAAGACGCGAGTTGGTGCAGTGGCTTAACAGCCACTGGGCAGAAAGCGGTGTACACCTCTCGACACCCTTGAGTTCTCACACCGGTGTTGCCCTTGAGCCATCTTGGATGTCGCTTTTTGTGGGGGCCCATCTTGTGGGGACGAGTCACCGTCTGCCGGAAATAAAATTGGATACCGTTTTATTAGGCAGGCGTCCGGTTTTTTATCCATAGCCCAGTATTTAGTCCATCACTTTCATCAAAATAGACCAGTTCATTTTAGATTCCATTAACTCTCAAATAGTCCTTACACCCTGGCGGGTGTTGCCTCTGCGTGTGTCCCATGATACGGGCAAGGGCAACATCCGCTCGGTGTACCCCTTACATTTCATTAAAGTGTCGAAAGGGCCTCTACGTGTTGGCTTCGGCCCCGCGCACGCCTCCCAAAGGTCCGGAATACCATTGTTCCGTGATGGGAAAGACTAACTATTTTGTTCTGAGTGTCATGTGAACTTTTAGTTGGAAGTTTGGATTCAGTTTTTACTATTTAAAAACTTTAGCTTATGTTATGAACCTAGTTTTCGAGGCATAAGCTTTCTAAGGGCCACTTGCAAACAAAAATGGAGGGTTAACTTGAGGGTTAACCCACCATTTTATATGGAATTTGACAGAGGACAGCGCACTCACCCTGAGTTAAGTGGTTGGTGCAAGTGAGCCTTAGAAAATAGCATCTAAGGCCACTTAACTCAGGGTTAGTGGGCTGTCATCTGTCAAATTCCATATAAAATGGTGGGTTAACCCTCAAGTTAACCCTCCATTTTTGTTTGCAAGTGGCCCTTAGAAAGCTTATGCCTCGAAAACTAGGTTCATAACATAAGCTAAAGTTTTTAAATAGTAAAAACTGAATCCAAACTTCCAACTAAAAGTTCACATGACACTCAGAACAAAATAGTTAGTCTTTCCCATCACGGAACAATGGTATTCCGGACCTTTGGGAGGCGTGCGCGGGGCCGAAGCCAACACGTAGAGGCCCTTTCGACACTTTAATGAAATGTAAGGGGTACACCGAGCGGATGTTGCCCTTGCCCGTATCATGGGACACACGCAGAGGCAACACCCGCCAGGGTGTAAGGACTATTTGAGAGTTAATGGAATCTAAAATGAACTGGTCTATTTTGATGAAAGTGATGGACTAAATACTGGGCTATGGATAAAAAACCGGACGCCTGCCTAATAAAACGGTATCCAATTTTATTTCCGGCAGACGGTGACTCGTCCCCACAAGATGGGCCCCCACAAAAAGCGACATCCAAGATGGCTCAAGGGCAACACCGGTGTGAGAACTCAAGGGTGTCGAGAGGTGTACACCGCTTTCTGCCCAGTGGCTGTTAAGCCACTGCACCAACTCGCGTCTTATGCAAATTTTCACTTCCACCCTGGGGCATATAGCCCTAACGACTCTACTCTGGACGGCCAGCCAAGGCAAGCCAGAGGTAGAGAGTAAATATATAGTTAGTATTATTACGATACATCTGCGGAAAAGGACCTCGTGTCGAATTAAAACACACTTTTTTAAACTACGTCGGTGGCAAACAAGCATACGGTCCGCCTGATGGAAAGCGGTCACCGTCATTTATAAATAATTAAATAAATAAATATTGGGGGACACCTTACACAGATCAACCTAGCCCCAAACTAAGCAAAGCTTGTATACTATGGGTGCTAGAGGTAGGCGACGATATACATACTTTATATATAGATAAATACATACATAGAAAACATCCATGACTCAGGAACAAATATCTATTCATCAAACAAATAAATGCCCTTACCGGGATTCGAACCCGGGACCGCGGCTTAGCAAGTAGGGTCACTACCAACTACGCCCATCGATCTAAACTTGCTTGCATTTGAAATTGAACTTTAAGTACTAAGAAATAACGTTGTTTTTGTAAAAAAAATGAAAGTAGTTTTTACTACATTGCGAAGTTTTCGTTTGTCAACTAGACGCACACATTTGCAACTAAGCGATCGGACACTTTTGAGTGTCGAATTTGTAGGTGATAGTGTATCTAGGGAAGTTTAAATCGATGACTACGCCAGACCGGTCGCTAATGGACGCCTGCCTCAAATAGTGTCAAATGCGCGTCGCCAACCCACTACAAACTTTTACACACCTTTTTGGTGTGAAAAACAGTTTACAAGTTCTAAGGAGGGTTTGACTTGCCGACGCCGACGACTCAAAGAACAATAGACGGAACAAATTAGTCCCGTAGGTCCTTCCGTCCCAGCACGTCGCACCTTCGGTCGTGTTTTAATTTACCGCCACTCGTTTTGAACTTCCTTTTTCCGCACTTGTATCAAATGTACCATTCCCAATTATAGGACTGGTGACCAGAGAGCTGGCAGCTTTCTCTCGCAACGCATAAACATTGCTATTCAGCGAAGGAATGCTGCCAGCATCTTTGGAACAATGCCGCGGGGGCCCTATTTAGACGTATTTTAGTTTAGATAAGTAATTTAATTTTAAGTTGTTTTATTATTTTTTTAGAGTAAGATTATAGGATGTAACAGGGATCATAATTTGAAGCGGAATAAACGGAGGGATAACAATTTCTATTTAAGTATATGTATGAAAAGAAAACTGTGTCAAAATTTTCCAAGGATTTTTATTCTAGACATTAAATGTCGAGCAATATTTCTTTCCGCAAACCGTTGCGTCCGTCCACGGAATATAAATATCAGACTCAGGAGATAGGGACCTATTCGAAGTCATAAAGTCTGATTTGATATTGATGTGTTATGAATATTCGTTGAATCTTCGTTGGTCATATTCAGTAACTATTCGGCTATCTGATAAAATGCGGATTATTATTTTTAACCCCCGACGCAAAACGAGGGGGTGTTATAAGTTGGACGTGTCTGTCTGTCTGTCTGTTTGTCTGTCTGTGTGTGTGTCTGTCTGTGTGTGTGTCTGTCTGTGGCATCGTACCTCCCGAACGGATGAACCGATTAAGATTTAAATTTGTTTTTTATCATGCAGAAACGTCTGCGAGCGATATTACATATTTTTAAATTAATGGAAAAATGGAAAAATTCACACCTCCGGCAGGACTCGAACCTGCGACCTTTGGCCTTGCTGGGGCCAAAGGTCGCAGGTTCGAGTCCTGCCGGAGGTGTAAATTTTTCCATTTTTCCTTTAATTTAAAAAATACAATTTAGATTTAGTTTTTTTTGTCTGAAAGCTGAGTTAGTCGGGAGTGTCTTAGCCATGAAAATCGGTCCACTATGTCGCGGCCGGGGTTTTTTCCAAAATTTTAATTTTTTTATTCATTTTAAATCAAAATCTATTTTATTTACAATATGTATAGGTACTTTTACAATTTTTAAGAAAAAAAGCGCCGTTTTAGGGTTCTAGTGAAAGTACTTGCGAATGTTGTATTATGTAGAAATGTGTAACTTAGATGATGTAGTCAGGTCCTCACAGAAAACCAGCGCTGCGGGTTGCCGCGTCATTATGCTGAGTGAGGGTCCTTATTTAGCGTTCATTGTATGTTTTGTTTGCATGCTTTCTTTTGTGTTTACTATGTTGTGACGTTAAATAAATGAAGTCTATTCTATTCTATTCTATTTTTTTAAAACTGTTTTTGTATTTCACTAAAATTCACAAATCGAAAAAAAGCCTTTCGATTTTAGTACCTATTTTAGCTCCTGTTGCGTCTTAACCCATTCGCTGACACTATGCCGACAGCCGAACCACTGCCGCAGAAAGTTTTACCCGTATAATGTATTTTCAGTGACAGTACATCGGCATAACAAAATAAAACTAATGTGAGACATGTAAAATCGGGTAACTCACTTAAAAATGTCGCAGATAGCTGGCTAAGTTTAGCTCCGTAACGACGAGCATTTTCATTAAGCACGCGCGATATCGATCGATCTTCGACAATTTTACGTGAATTATCCGATTCAACATGTTTAATACTTCGTTCATTTCCAATATTTATTACGTTTCCGCAGGATTGCATACGTCGCAGGCAGATAGTATAATCCACCGCATTACCACATCTCGGACACTGGCGATCAAATATATGAAAGAGGCGCGTTCCTAGCACACAGTCTAAGCTCGTGTAGGTGAACGCGTACTATGCTTGTATGAGTGAGATATGACAGGTCGACTGTTCGCGTTTTGGACAGGCGGTAACTGTGAGGTAACCGAGAGGGGGTGGGCGGCACTTTTAGCGGGGAGCGGGAGTGGCCATACTGTACGTTAGTACTCTTTATTATACTGTGGCATTACATTACGCCTTGCGCGAATTTAACCATAAGCCCGATTGAATGTGGCTGCTGAATGAAAATCCGATATGCATTTAGTGATGATGTATAAAGTCTTGATCGGATTTTTACACCATTTGCCATTTTAACTATAAAACTACCGTCAGACTCAAACATATTTAGAAACGTAATATGCGTTGCGCTCTTGACACGTAAAGGCGGCGTCGCTACTCTTGACAAAGATCCTCGGAAATGGATCGAAACATGTCGAACGGTTATATCGACTTAACCTCGTAAGGCCCAATGTACATTGCAATATACATATTGTTGCAATTTGAATCTTTCATGAACCAAATAAAGTAGAATTTCCATTGATACATTGATTTTTGAAACAAACGAAATTCGTACCAATTTGCTTATTGTGATAGGCTCAAATTCAAAATGGGAAAACTAACTATATGGTGGGCCTTACGGGATTAACACGTGCGTAACCCGCTTAAAATATTTTAAAATATCATTTGCCATAGTAAAATAAAAACCTTTCAAGAGCATTTCTTTTTTTCGCCACTTTTATGTGATATTTTTGAAAAGAATATGCTATTTATACTCAGAATCACTAGCTTTTTCAATCCTAGCAGTTAAAAAAATTGTCCCATGCGATTTTTTCTTATTTTGTTACCATTTTCCGTACATGTTGTGTGGGGTAACAAAAGAGGAAAGTAAAATGTAAGGAAATTCTGGGACACTTTTTGTCACCCAGTGAGATTGAAAGTACTCGTGATTCTAAGTAGTTGACCTAAAATTCCATAAAAAAATAAAAATAAAAAAATGGCAAAAAAAGAAATGCTCTCAAAACTTAGTAACTCGAATGCCGCGTATAGCCCCATCAAAAATTTACGCCTACTCATCCGAAATGTGTTTTTTTCATGCTTTGAACTCCCGCGTTTCATTAATAATTGATGAGTTTTGTTGAAGTGTTTTTGGTTCTGATATGTTTTCCTTCTTGATCTAACAAGGAAATAAATAAAGTAGACAAGGAATTAGGTGAGAGATGAAAGAAACAGTAGAAACACTCGCAATAAAGTTGTTTTGATTAGTTTTTGTAGTAGAAAATACAGTGACTATTTTATTGCATATTAAACATGTAAAATCGGGTAACTCACGTAAAATTGTCGAAAGTCGCTCGACATGTTTTGCTCCGTAACGAGGAGCAGTTCATTGAGCACGCGCGATGCCGACGGTATCCCGACGCAGACTGCGGGCCGCAGCTCGCTGCGAGCGTTGGCTCGGCGCGGGGGTCGGCGGCGGCAGGGGCGGTGCGAAACTACCCTCACTTTCGGCATAGTTGTCATTTGTTGGGTTGCACGCTACACTCACCACGACCTTCGACAATTTTACGTGAGTTTTAGATTTTACATGTTTAATATGTCAGTTTCTCATGGTAGTTTTATTATGCTATTGCAATTTTCGATATAAGAATACGTTCTTGTACATACATACATACAATCACGCCTGTGTCCCATGAAGGGGTAGGCAGAGCACATGAAACTACTCAGGTTTCAGTGCCACTCTTGGCAAATAAGGGGTTGAAAGAAAACGAAACTGTGACATTGCAGTGACAGGTTGCCAGCCTCTCGCCTACGCCACAATTTAACCCATATCCCACAGTCGCCTTCTACGACACCCACGGGA
The DNA here is from genome assembly GCF_023078275.1 of Leguminivora glycinivorella. Classification (NCBI taxonomy): domain Eukaryota; kingdom Metazoa; phylum Arthropoda; class Insecta; order Lepidoptera; family Tortricidae; genus Leguminivora; species Leguminivora glycinivorella. The sequence goes on along the minus strand of NC_062985.1, from coordinate 1,118,150 downwards.
AGAAAGGGGGTGGTGAAATTCTTAACCCGTACGTTCTTGTAGTTATCACTAAATCTTTATTTTTACACACCCGGATGTAATAGTTATTTGTTATACAAGGGGGCAAAGTTGTATTTTATATTGCGATAGGAGGGACGGCCTTAGTGGTTCGAGCGGAGAGGGCATAGTGGTTTAAGCGAGTGCGCTTCGCTCGAGGTTCGACTATAGAATCCTTTCGCTTGCTCGTTTTTCAATTCCACACTCGGCGTTAAAATACACCGGTGCACCTTTAAATAAATAAATTATTGGACATTTTTACACAGATTGACTAAGTCCCACGGTAAGCTCAAGATTGCTTGTGTTGCAGGTACTCAGACAACGATATATATAATAAACAACAATCTGATTCTAAATCCAGAAAAGTCACAATTTCTAGTAATGGGTAACAAATGGCAGCGTATAAGGATAAAAGAGCAGAGACCCAGAGTCGTTATTAGAAACCAGCCGATAACTGAAGTTGAAAATGCTAAAAATCTTGGTATGATACTAGATGGACAATTAAGATACATAGAACACGTAAATATAAAAATAAGGAACGCATTTTACAGATTAAAAGTTCTATACAACATTCGGAAATACCTGTCAGAAAAGGTCAGAGAAACATTAGTCGAATCCCTGGTGCTGTCTCAGCTGAACTATGCAGACATTGTGTACGGTCCAAGACTGCTGTCTATAACCAAACGATGCATACAACGGGTACAGAATGCCTGCATACGTTTCTGCTATGACGTCCCTAAAAGAGCCCATATAACACCTTACCTTAATGACAGAAAAATGCTGAACATGGACAATCGAAGGCGTCTTCACTTAGTCTCTACCGTCCGGAAGATCATAGAGTTCCAGAAACCGTGTTATCTTTTTGAGAAACTGAAATGGGTTCAGGATACTCGCCTAAAATTACTCAGAAGATGCACAAAACTAATCATTCCACAGCACAGGACTGCATTTTCCAGAGGGGGTTTCAAATACGCTGCTGCCAAAATTTGGAATGATTTACCACCTCCCTTGCGAGAGCCTATGTCGTTTGCAAAGTTCAAACAGTTAACGCAAGCATACCTCCTAGAGACCCAGGCCAAATATCTCCCCCTCTTAAGTAAATGTATTTAACGTACACCTGCATATTAAAATTAAAATTAAAAACAACCAAAAGTAGTACGCACACACACACACACACACCTGTGTACACACACACACACACACACACACACACACACACACACACACACACACACACACACACACACACACACACACACACACACACACACACACACACACACACACACACACACACACACACACACACACACACACACACACACACACACACACACACACACACACACACACAGCGCAGAATCACGTTTTTTTATAAATATTGTTCTCGCCTTACATATACCTCTGTAGTGATCACTCTCTCAAGTCTCAGGGACCAGTTTGAAAACCAGCGCCAGGCTACCAGGTAGCCTAGCACATGCTGAAACTGGAACCCATTTGCCATTGCTCGCTCAGGTTTTTATTTAATTTTACTTTTAGTTTTTAGTATTATTTTATGTTATAGTTGCCTGCAATTTATTTTAAATAATAGTATTGTAGTAGTTATTAATATTGTATTCTATACTGTTTTTGGCAAATAAAACGATTCTTATTCTTATTCTTATAAACAAATACTTATATACATAGAAAACTCCATGACTCAGAAACAATATCTGTGCTCATCACACAAAAGAATGCCCTTACCGGAATTCGAACATGGGACCGCGGCGTAGCAGGCAGGGTCACTCACTACGCGCTAGGCCAGACCGGTCGGCAAACCCTTGTATTATATTATAATTTATAACCAAAGAGGATCGAGTATTATAGAGAATTACTGTCAAAGTAAACATAGACTGCCATCTCTCGACACAAGCTTAAAACTTTTGAACCTCAGTTTTGACAATTTGGCCCATATTCTTAGCCTGATACACAGAACTTAATTTAGATAGAAGAAACAAATTCATATATTTGTATAGGGGCCGAGCGTGTCAAATTTTGTACTGAAGTTGATTCTTGCCTGTAATTTTAAATATGTTTCAGGCTCTTGATTGTTCTTAATTTTTGTGTTGTTGCAATTGAATATCACGTAACGAGGCATTTTTTATGTTTTGGTTGACTTCAACTTACAAAAATTGACGCCCGAAAGCTGCAAGCTGCGAGTAAAGACGGACAACTCAGTGGATTTCACTGAGTTCATTTGACACGCTAAGTAGATACGTTTGCTTGATCTATGGTTTATATGACATCTGTGGTCAAAGTAAACATAGACTGCCATCTCTCGACACAAGCTTAAAACTTTTGAACCTCAGTTTTGACAATTTGGCCCATATTCTTAGCCTGATATGTGTTAAAATGTCAAATATTAATATTATTAGCGCCATCTAGCCGAGCGTTCCCCAAAGGTGTAACGCCATCTTGGCCACCGAACTTTTTTCTCTATGACTTTGAGATACGTTTTTTTCTTAGACCTTAATTATCCGTCTATACGGAGTTACATAATTATGTCTTTGATTATAACAAATGACTATTAGGTACTCGTAATGTCCAAAAAATGTCTACAAACATTTCACGTAACAGCTTCTTCGTATAATATCTATCATATTAAGGGCCATTCGACGCCGACGAAAAGAGGATTTTCTTTTTCATATCCCCAGATTGCCAGATGTTCTTATCAGCTGTTACTCCCACGCGCCACGTACGGAACGGGGATTATTAATCTCCGCTTTGCGTGAAAACCTCAGAGGAACACAGAATGATTCGTAACTAGACATCGTTTTTCTAACAATTTCGGTGCAGGGAACTTGAAATAGTTATTTGTTATACAAGGGGGCAAAGTTGTATTTTACTCGAATTCATATTAATTCCAAATACGTAAAATTATAAAATACTAAAAGTAATAAGGAATTTTATGTACAATAAAGGTAAAATAGTACATTACGATACAAGTGCGTAAAAAATCCATCCATTTTTGCCATTATTACACTATGATGTTGAGTTCTACATGTATCCACTGAACACGCATGCCATATGTTTATAACCGGTGACACTCCATTTAATGCAAACATTGTAAAACATGGAAAAAATTTACTAATTACACTTGCCCCCCAGTCGAGATTTGCCCAGCTGTACCTTATTATTGAATGTATTTTTCTTTTTCATAACTGGCCCCGTAGCCGAATGGCATTTCTCCGACGCCAAACGAAAACGAAACGCCGCGCCAGTTAGTCGGGCTTTGTCGCGCCAATATGCAAGAGCGATAGAGATAGATATCTACTAACGTTTCGTTTCGTGAACGTTTCGTGAGCGTTTGTGCCATTCGGCTACGCACCCTGAAATAGTTTGATCAATGGCTGTAATAATATAAACGCCTTTATTTCTACCATGCTGCACCGAAATTGCTAGATTATTTTATGATGTCGGTTATTAAGACGTGAGTAGGGTTGAGCCTTCAATGCCTTCATACAGAACAGGAAATTGCCTGTCCTTGAGATAAAATATTTTATACACCATGTACGAAATAAAACATCCGATAGTTACGAGTATAAGAAAAATATACAGTCGATCTTTTCAATTTATGTACAGTTGAGTTCATAAATATGTGTACATTTCATATATTCAAATATATTCATATTCATTTATTCATAAAATTAAAAAAATTACATTTCAAAGTTAAAGTTAAATTATCATAATTAGGGTGCAATACAATATTACATTTTAAAAATAGAAAATACTCTCAAACAAATTCAATAATTAATTTAATAATTTTTAAGAAAAAAAACCGCCTTCCTTTGGGGTTCTGGTGATAAATACTTTCAAATGTTGGATTATGTTATCAATTCGTCTGTATATTTTTTAATGTTTGTTATTCGATATCTCCGTAATTTCTGAACCAATTTTGAAATTTGGATGATTCTGAAGTACTTACAGATGAGAATGATTATCAGAGCGGAACTCTAACCAGGGGCGGCTCACTCTTCATCAGCAGTTCCACTGCACCAATTTTCACTGTTCTGGACGTAAGTGCATACTGTTCTTATAAAAATAGTAAAATTACTATAAGTGTGCCGTTCAGATTTGAGGAGTTCCATTCTGACCATCATCAGGAGTTCCACTGCACCAAATGTCGCTGTTCCGTACGTAAATGCATGCTGTTCCTTTAAAAACACAAAAATCACCATATGTATGCCTTTCAGATTTGAGGAGTTCCCTCAATTTCTCCAGGATCCCATCATCAGAACTGGGTTCTGAGAAAAATGGGACCAATCTGTATGCATATACATTCAATCAAAAAAATTTTTTTTCATAATCGGTCCAGTAACGACGGAGATATCGAGGAACAAACATTAAAAAAAAATACAGACGAATAAAGAAGGCAAAAGGCAAAAGGGAAGGGAAGGGGGTATGGAAGGCGGTTAAAAAAGAAATAGATGTCGAACAATAATAAAAAATAAATAATAATAGTATGTAATTGTATTGTTATTGTACAGACACACACACAGACAGACAGACAGACAGACAGACGGACGGACGGACGGACGGTAACAGTGAGGTAGCCGAGAGCGGGTTGGCGGCACTTTCACCGGGGAACGGGAGTGGCCATACTGTACGATAGTACTCTTTATTATACTGGGGAATGCCCCACATCTTTATCACAAGGAATCCAAGAAAGTGTGCGCTAGGAATTTATTTAAGGTTTACGTGTACGAACTGTGTAAGTATTATCATTAAATATTAACAACTAACAAGTGGGAAAATTCGACACTTCGAGTAAGTAAGATTGGATTTGAGAATTCTATTCAGTTTCGTTCAGTACGTTGATATTGACAAAACAAACAAAGGATACAACTGATACAAAGACTTATAAACCTGGATGTCCCGTCTGTTGACCTTGAAATACTCGTATTATTGATTACGAGTATAAAGTAGGTACTACAAAAACAAGTTATATTATTTTTTTAAATTCACTGCAACAAGGAGTGAACAAGTTTTCAATGGGTTGGCAACGCGCATGTGACACCCCTTGAGTTGCAGGTTGCAGGCGTCCATAAGTTACGGTGACCGCTTTCCACCAGGCGCACCGTATGCTTCCACGTAGAGCTGAAGTCTCTGATTAAACACAGAATAACAGTACTGTGTGTCTAAAGGCGTAGGCCCCAGTCGTCCCCAAAAAGACGACGCCCCCACAGCGTCCAGCGCGGAAGGGGCCACTCATACCCCAGCAGAGGTGTCGAATGAAGACTCACTCACAATGGCGTAGTAGGCTTATGTGCTTAATGTAAGAGCGCGCTGCGCGCGCTTGAATGTCAGGCATTTCCGTCTTTGCGTCACATAAAAAAATATTCTTTTAAAATTATGAGGCGGAGATATTTATTTCGTTACGAAAACTTTTATTCTCTATTTTGAAAGAAATTTTAAACTTGAGACTTGTGTTGCAGCTGTACTATTTCGTGTACCTACGAACTGTTAAGAAGATTTATTTTGTAAGGCAGAAATTTTTACAAATTTAAAAGTGGAAAAATTTACTTTATTAAAGTTTAGGAACAAAGTTCTTTCTCGGACCTTTGTAGGGGAGGAGCTAAGCGAAAAAAGTGTAAACTTTTGCCATCACAGAATCCCTTTAGGGTGCATTGGGGTAATTTCGAAAGTTGTCTAATTTTGAGTTACATAAAAATCACCACTATTTTCATCATATCAAGATTCCCCTTTCGAAATTACCCGAACATTTCTGTGCTTCGAAATTACCCTAATGCCTTATACTTATATGTAGAGCAAGAACTAGGTAGAGTTATTATCGACGTTTAAAGCTCGGCCAGACGGTGTCCTGTCGTTTCGCCAAAAAACGTTTCATCAAATTTCATTTCCAAATAATCATATCGCAATAGTTTCATTTCCCAAAGTATTGTTTGGCAAAGGTATGTTTCGCAATGATTTTGTTTGGTCAAATTATCATTTGGCACAATTTTACTTAGTCAAATTTTATTTAGACAAAACTTTATTTCGCAAACGTTTTTAATGGCAAAACTTATATCCCAAAAACATGTTTGGTCAAAATTTCACATCGCAAATTTCGAAAATATTTAGGCATTTGCATTTTCATTTCTACGGGTTTAATTTAATTTACCGAAGATTTTTTTGCCAAATTTAACTTAAAATTGTCAAATGATAATTTCAGTTTTATTCCCAAGGCTTCAGTTGGACACGAAAAGTTTGCTCAACTTTATTTTTGTCAAATTAATATTACTGGACAAAATTGTTTTGTCAACTATTTTTTTGTCAAAAAATGTTTCTACAAATTACACCATGCAAAACCACGTTTGACAATAAATATTACAAGGCATAAATGTAATGTAATAATTTTATTCTAAAAGAACTGCGATGGATCTTTAACGAAGCCCTGTTCACCGGTGAAATACCAGAAAAGTGGCAGAACAGCATGGTCACATTATTTCACAAGAAAGGCGCCAAGACCAGTCTTAAAAATTACCGCCCTATTGCCCTCCTAAGTCAAGTGTTCAAAGTATTCTCAAGAATTATCACATCGAGAATATCGCGAAGATTAGACGAATACCAGCCTAAGGAACAAGCAGGTTTCAGGAGCGGCTATAGTACAGTAGATCATATCTTCACCGTGAGGCAAGTGATACAAAAATCACTTGAGTACAAACTACCACTACACCTTGCCTTCGTGGATTATGAGAAGGCGTTCGATACGGTGGAACATTGGGCAGTCTTCGATTCCTTAAAGCGATGCCGAATAGACTATAGGTACATCCAGCTGTTGAAGAACCTTTACCACTCAGCTACAATGACAGTACAAATTCAAGCCTCCAAAACATCAATACCACTTCGAAGAGGGGTGCGCCAAGGTGACGTTATATCTCCAAAGCTTTTCACAAATGCTCTAAAAGATGTATTTAAACACTGTAGCTGGGACGGCATGGGCATAAAAATAGATGGAACGTATTTAAACCACCTACGTTTTGCTGACATCGTTCTACTCGCAGAGACACCTGAAGATCTCGAACAAATGCTCAATGATCTAAGCCAGGCATCGATGCAAGTTGGTCTAAAAATGAATATGGAGAAAACGAAGTGGATGAGCACTGCTAAAAACGCAACCATAACATTAGAAGGCAAAACGATGGAGAGAGTAAGCGAGTACATATATACATACATACGCTTGAAGGTGACCCCCTGGATGCTGAAATTAGTAGGCGCATTCAATTGGGATGGGGCGCATTTGGCAAGCTGGGTGATGTTTTCAAGTCCAAAATTCCACAGTCACTGAAAACCAGAGTCTACAACCAATGTGTCCTCCCAGTAATGACCTATGATGCGTGCGAGACATGGACGCTAACCGCTGGACGAATTCGCCAATTAAGAGTGGCCCAAAGAGCTATGGAGCGCGCGATGCTCGGGATTTCATTGCGAGACAGAATCCGAAATGAGGAGATTTGCCAACGCACGAAAGTTACCGACATCGCGAAGAGGATTGCGCAACTAAAGTGGGAATGGGCCGGTCATATTTGTCGAAGAGTTGACGACCGATGGGGCCGGATAGTATTGCTGTGGAGACCTAGACTGGGAAGCCGAGGTGAAGGGAAACCACGAGCCAGATGGTCGGACGACATCAGAAAGACGGCAGGGCCGACCTGGCACAGAACCGCCGCTTATAGAACAGAATGGAAATCCATGAAAGAGGCATATGTTCAGCAGTGGACGCAAATATGCTGAGAAGAAGAATAATTTTATTAGTATTGTAACAGAAAACTCGTGTGTGACAGGGTCAGTTTAGGTGCGACGACGAGCGAAGCGAGGAGGAGCGTGTTAGGTTGACAGTGAGCAAACCGGAAATGGCTTTTTATAGTAATTAAAAATTAATGGAACATAATGGTCTTGAAAACATAAGGTTTCTTATTAATAGAATGTATCCGGACGTGTAAGTGAAAATTTCATCCTTGAAATTTGCAGCAGGAGGAAAAAAAGTACGACATACACATTATTTCACACAAATCTTGGACACAAAGTATAAAATCAACAAACAAATTTCTAGTGCGCCATTTAATTACAATATATTGGGAAATGGAAATTTTGCCTAACAATACCTTTGACTAAATAATTTTTGGTAAAATGAAATTTGACCAAGTAAATATTTTGGAAAACAAATACTTGCCAAAAAAAGTTTTGCTAAATGTCAATTTGCGATAAGTTGTTTTGCCAAACGTTTATTTGGGAAATGATAATTTGGGAATAATAGTTTGGGATGTGAAACTTTGGGAAACGTTTTTTGACGAATCGTCAGTAAACCGCAAAATGTCATTTGATATTTGCCAGTCGCTTTTCATTGAAGGAAAACATCGTGAGGAAACCGGACTAATGCCAATAAGGCCTAGTAACCCTTCGGGTGGAAGGTCAGATGGCAATCGGTTTCGTGAAACTATTCCCTACGCCAAATCTTGTATTTGGTTGTCAGAGCGAACGGACCCCATGCTCCCATGAGCCGTGGCAAATGCCGGGATAACGCAAGGAGGATGATGAGGCGAGATTTGTAGAAAAATTGTTCTCCTATCACAGGGTGCCTTACTGGTAAATAAACTTAAAGCTCCGGCTGTACAAAATTAAGGACACAAGTGATAATAATAGAAAAAAATACAGAAACTGAAAATAATTAAAACGGTGTCGAAATAAGCTTGTTAGGGGAAGTATATGGTGGAGATAAATAATTTAAGATTTTGTATATTTTATAACATTTATTTATAAAGAAAATTCTTGCCAAAATGTGTTTGTTCAGTTGGTTCTTAATTTAGTTACTTACTGCGCTAACCGTGTGAAAACTGACCTATAATTCTCTTGTTCGACACCAATGAAATGTACAGAGCTCAGCGGGAAGCTAGGTCGCTTAAAAAGGTTCTAAGTAAATTTTCACACAAGTTATCTTAATTTTTAACTAGAAATTATACTATTAAAATACCTAGGTACCAGTTCTCAAAAATATTTGCTTGCTCTATATTACTGACTATGAATTTAATCTAACTAAATTGCAGCTGACGCAGTTGCCCTGACCATTAGAAGGATAAATTGGACCGACCTCTAAGATGGTGAACCTTCGGGAAAGCTGTGGAAGGTGGCACGGGACCTCCCGGGGAATGTTGGCAGCACTGCGGAGACTTTTCAACCCGGAACGCGTGCCACGTGGACACCGAGACAAATGCGGCAGAGGCAGGCCGTCCTCCAGCGAAACAGGACCCAGAACTTGCGCCGGTCACAAGGATTTCCAGAGTTGCATAAGATTTGAATCAATTTGATGTTCAAGATATATATTATGAAAATAATCTTTTTAATATCCCGGCTCCTGAAAGCGACATAAAAATACATTAGTCTAATGCTCTCAAGACCAGCATGACAAAAAAAAAGACAATCTGATTAATTAGCTCACCGCTGAAGGTCAAAGAAATTTCCTAGCGGAGCGCTCCCAATCCCACAGCAGAAGACAGATCATCCCTGTGAATAACCAAGCACATGGTTAGGAACAAACCCACAACGTTTCACGCCATTATGGAGTTGATCAGAACAATTCAGATACTTACTCAATCCGAGGATTATTGCAGGCCTTCTGCTTCCACCGTTTTGACCACCATGCGGTATGGTCTTGTGGAGAAAGTGCGTGTGCACCCAGAAGGGTCAAAAAAGGAAATGGACCACCCAAGATCATTAACCTATTTGCATGTGGAGCAATCAAGGACATAGGGTGACAAACCCAGGAAGACATAATATATCGAATTAATATATTATATTTATTTGAGACTCCATCAGAGTCATGAAAGATTTACTATGATGTACATAGCAAGATTGTCACTCCAGACAGGCCTCTTATTTAGAGTATTAATATTACTGTATTTTGTTATGTATTAAGATAATTTTCTGCATTATTTCTATATAATTATATTAATTTAATTTACCAAAATGTACTGGAGTAACAATTAAAAATCTCATACAACGCGTTATTTTTAGCTATCTGGCAACCCATGCACAGATTATGCAGAAAAGTGCATACATGTGTGGATGCAAGTATTTTTGCACCAATTGAGGATTTGAAACAAAATAAAATTAAAGAAATTTCGATTTTAGATTTATAAAAAAATATTAATTACGACCAAGAAAATATACTACGTTACACTCCCTCGAGAATTTGAAATTTCTAGTACCGCATTTTACTTTTTTAAATCTTTTTACATACTTTTTACATGGCAAGTGTGATTTAAAACGTTGTGTCTAATTTGAGGCGTAAGAATATTGCAAACTCGAGTCTTTAAATCGCTCCGGCAAGCCATCGCGATTTAACTTACTCTCGTTAGCAATATTCAACTTCAGTATATTTTTATTTGTCCATGGAAATTTTCACAAAGTCTGTCTACAAACTGACTTGAAGCCACATCCAGCACATCCTCGGTTCAAAGATCTGTGGCTCTAAGCGTCGTGCAGAAGGAACTTAGATTGGAAATCATACGGAGCAAATCCTTATTGATTTCTGTTCGACGCCGGTTTACAATAGCTGTTAAATACAACAATGGAAGTCCTTGATGGATCAAGAAACTTTTCAAAATTACGAGTATGTTTACAAAATACAAAATCATTTATTCAGCAAATAGGCCACGGGGGCACTTTTACATGTCAACATTACAGAGTATTCATTAAAGTTAAACAAATGAAATTAATAGAAATATTAACAATTAAAAATATTAATCATAAGCAAAGTAGCTATACACTGATATAGAGTTAGAGATGTATAAAGTCTCTAAATGTCATATTATTTGAAATATTAACAACCATGATTGTATTTAAAAATATTTTAAGCGGGTTACTCACGTATTAAGTCGATATAGCGACATGTAAAGGCGGGGTGTCGCTACTCTTGAGAAAGGTTCTCGAAATTGAACCGAAACATGTCGAACGCTATATCGACTTAATACGTGAGTAACCCGCTTAAAATATTTTTAAATATGTATGAGTCTCACGGGAGTTTTATAGTTAAAACCATGATTGTATTGTATGGAATATATTATGTGTTCGTTTCTTACTTACACGGTGCCAGCACGGTGCATTCAATTAGGTACCTATTATTATAAAGGTAGGTGTCTAGATGTGAAAGAATGTCATCCTCCTTGCGTTATCCCGGCATTTGCCACGGCTCATGGGAGCCTGGAGTCCGCTTTGACAACTAAACCCAAGATTTGTCGTAGACACTAGTTTTACGAAAGCGACTGTCTGTAAAAGATAAAATTTAAACGATAGATAATCAATCAATCAATCAATCAATCAAATTTTTATTTGCTGATAAAACATAATACAATGCATGCAAACATAGTTGTAACGAACATTACATCACTGGTAATGTCAAAATAATAATTAAAATAGAAATAGATTACAATTAGAATAAAAGAAAACAAAATTATAAATTATAAAAAGGGAATACGATTTAAAATAAAATAATAATAATAATTTAAAAGTCAGGTACTAAGAATAATTGCATATTGAGAAACTAAGAATGTCAAGATAGAAGAGATACAAAGATAATGTGATGTAATTAGATGACCGGAGTGTATAATTATGTGTCGATTTTTTATTTTATTTTTCATTCTAAATGTTTAATCTAATGCTCTAGCAAAGTACTCTTTGATGGAATAATATGGCTTACTTGTAAAATATTGTCTAAGTTTTCTTTGAAACGTTCTAAGATCTGGGCATTCTTTAATATCTTTATCCAACTTATTATAAACTCTTACAGCAGTGTTGTTTAAACTCTTGTCAAAATACCTAAAATTACTCTTAATTACTAACATGTCATCCTTATTTCTAAAATTACTGCGTACATTTTGTCTGGCTATTTTAAAAAGGTGTTTGTTTTTAAAGACATATAGGCATATAGAGTAAAGGTAAAGGGAGACAACTGTTAAGATGTTATGCTCTATAAATATACACCTATGCGTTTCTGGTATACCGGAACATCCTTCTAGGAACCTTAGAGCTTTTTTCTATGATTTCTATGATATGAAGTTATAGCCTCACAAGTTTTTATTTGACCCTCGCCGCGTTGCGGATTGTTAGCTGAACTAATTTATTTTACTGGCAAGGAATACTATTTGACACCCGTCGTCGAAAGTCAACAAGAAAATATTTTAAATTTTCTAACGGTTTCATCGCAATTTTGCCCAAAATAATATTAATAAAAGTGAAAATAATTATACTGAACGTGATAAATTACGTACAACAAAAAAAGATGAACGATTTCACAGCATTTCGATATCAATGTTCTTGCAGGCGTCCATAGGTTACGGTGACCGCTTTACATCAGGCGGGCCGTATGCTTGTTTGCCACCGACGTAGTATAAAAAAAAACGGTTGTTGACACGTCCGGCACTGACAGTTTATAGTGTGGTTCTCCTGTATTGATTGTATTGATTAGTTGGTTTCGCGTTTAGCCTAATATATTTTTTGTTCTTATTTAAGGTATCTGTAGCTCTGCCGTGAAAAATATTTATAGAATTAAAGAGGCCGTTCCATAACTGCCACCAGCACAGAACAAGGTCCCACGCAAAAAGAAAATAAACCTAGATACCTTCAATTAAGGCACAAGATTCATGGATTTTAGGCTGGTTTCAGTTTGACATATACTTACAAATAAAACACTTTGGACTTTGGACTTTTGAGAAAAGAAGTAGTGAGTCTTAAAACCTTGCTTATTAAATTTTAATTCTCTAAAACCATGTTTTCATTTTCTATAAATATTAACGGGAAACCAGTACAGGCTGTCCCCATTACATATGACGTCGGGTTATTGCCATATGAAAGCGGTTTGTAGCGACACTGTTTCAGGCAAGTTTCAGGGCCAAATAAAATCTTGTCAGGCTTTAAAAAGGCCAAATTGTCAAAACTGAGGTTACAGATGTAGTACGAAAAGATTTTCCTTCGTATTTTTGGGAAAACGTTCGTATTTGTCATGCTAGTTCAGACAGTATCAGTACATCTTGTACAGATACTGACTGAAATAGCATGACAAGTTCGTACGTGTCCGTAATAATACCAGGGGCGGCTCACTCCGCGATTCCATCGCCGCGCTACAAGTACATGCGGGCGGCCGCGAGTTCGCGGCCTAATCAGTAGGCCTAGCACATGATTGCCGCGAGAGTATGTCGCCGCGAGATAGACTACCCGTCCTTATGTCATTAATACAGTGAGAAGAAGACGTGGCATCTATCTCGCGGCGACATACTCCCGCGGCCATCATGTGCTAGGCCTACAGGGGTGGCTCGCATTCTCACGGAATGCTTGTTCGCACTTTCTATTGTTACTATACGTCGCGAGTTTTTTTAAAGGTTCATACGCGATATCCGCGTGTGGAATGGCTAAGGTAATGGCGCCTATTAACGTGGTACTTAAGCAGATTTCAAAAGATACCAAAAAATTAAGGGTATCAAAGCTCATTAACGACCACAAATATTTTTTTTATGGAAGAGTATTTATTGAACTATTAGTTTTGAAGAGTTTTAGGATCATTTTAGTTTATTATATGTCATAAAATGATTATTGAAGCCAACATACCTAAATTTTCTATTACCGTGGTAATGAACAGGTTGCAGTTCTATTAACGCGAATTGAGATTTCATTACCGAGGGTATGAATGACAGTGTTTTTCTGCCATCGGTAAATAGAAACCCATCTCAAAATTCGGAGCTTAATACCGACGGTTGAATATACAAATTATGACAAATACACATACCTATACTATCCTCCTTTATGAATACCCACAGAAGACTCAGTTTCACCTAAGAAATCTGTACTTACGGTACACTAAATGTCATATTTTGATACAAGACTAATATGTCGCTCGGTAATAGATACTTCTATAGGAACCCATTACCGACCCAAACAAATATTGCATGGATCGGTAATAGATTCTTATATATTCTATTACCGAGGGTTATCTGATCGTACCATCGGTAATAGGCATAAATTGGAGTATTATAAAATCTAATTCCGACCCATAAAAACAAAGTCATACAGATGTATTTTCATTACAAATCAAAATAAAATATTGCAACCTTATATTTAAACCAAGCTTACATAACTGGTAAGTAAGCATCAGACTTTATGTCAATGTTTAAAAAATTGACAAATTAACGGTTTTCATAGAAACTACGAAATCAGTCATGAAGTTTTTGCTAAAAATTAAGGTTTTGTTGAATAATTTTCATACCGCGTAAATAGTTCTTTGATAGCGTGAATAGATCAAGATTGAAACAACTGTAAGACATTATATAACTGATCACATATACTTAAAATAAAGCAAAAAGAACTAATATCACTACTTTAACTATTACCGTGGTATACCACAGTAATAGAATCTACTCACGAAATGGCGCCTTTCACCGCTGTCTTTTAATTTCCACTTTAAACACATTTCCAGGCTAAACAATACGTAAAAAGTACTCAGAAGTCATGTAGAAAACTATAAACAATAATTTGAAATGCATAACTTTCACCTGTTTGCCATAATTATTACGTAAACTACTAAATGAGATTGGAGTTCACTTAGGTTTAGCGTCACACGTCAGTATGACACAACCTCTTCTCGCGGCCCCGTGGCAAAAACTGTCAAATAGCGAGCGTCTTCTTTCATTCACACTCTCTATCGCCTATATGTGCGTTAGTCAACTAAACAGGCTTCCTTTGTGTGAGTAACTTTTTTTAAGAAATTGGTCGGTTTGCCTATAAAATGCGTATTTGCAAATGCGGCGGTAATGGACGTCGATTTCGATACCCGCGTTGATAGCCGCCGTTACCTTAATAACGCTTAGTTAAACAAACATTATGAATAAAATAGGACAATCTTACACAGATCTACTATTGATTATGTCTTTTATGGCCCACGGAAATGTTCAATCAGGCTTGTGACAGTTGTGACGTTGGTATTTAAACAAAAATATATAAATACTGTATGTACCTAGAAAGTACCCAAGACTTGAATATAATAGCATAACATTTTATTACAATTTTAATACATAGGCAACCCTAGCGTCCGACGCTGCGCACGTGCGGCTCGTTTCTTTGTTATCATTTTGTAGGTATTTAAAAAGGCGGCATTTCGTGAACTTCAAAGCAGTGGGCCTTCTGTACTTGTACTATTATATATTCTGTGATAATACGAAAGAAAACCTTTTCGCACTACACCTGTAAAAAGTTTTAAATTTTAATCCTGTAGAGAATACGTTTTTCACAATTCAAAAAACTTTTCTTTTTTAAAATAATAAGACTTATGACTCCACTCTTCCATTACCCACCCACCAACTTAAAGCCATGTTCTGAATTAAGATTGAAATTTCTTAGATAAAATACCTAGTTCTAGTACAAAATCTCTTTAAAGTAGTGGTTATGAACGTCAAGCTCAGTTGTGATAACTCCACAAAGCTTTTCCAAAGTAATTTCCTCTCGCAAACAATATTATTTTACTAGTAGGCCAATTCGAAACCGACCTTTTAAACAAACCTATAATACTCACATTATAAGAATTATTATTTCCAAAATTTAAGCCTGGCGTCCACTAGGCTCGCCGAGTAGAATCTCATGAATCCGCCTTCGTCCATTATATAGCGACGCGTCAAATCGCATTCAAATGTACTATTTCGCCTAGTCACAGTATAAAACAGTAATAACTCTCCTAACACACGTACGCCGCGCGGGGTGCACACAATCGCGTCGTGTACGTACGCGCCACAAATGCAAGCGGATTTGGATAAACGTGGATAAAATTAATAATATATAAAACAAAAACAAAACAAACACGCCTGTATCCCATGGAGGGGTAGGCAGAGCACATGAAACTACTCAAGTTTCAGTGCCACTTTTGGCAAATAAGGGGTTGACAGAAAACGAAACTGTGACATTACAGTGACAGGTTGCCAGCCTCTCGCCTACGCCACAATTTAACCCATATCCCACAGTCGCCTTCTACGACACCCACGGGAAGAAAGGGGGTGGTAAAATTCTTAATCCGTCACCACACGGGCAATAATATATGCATAATGAAATAATGATATTTTTAATGTTTTCTGACATGATACCTTCTTACCTCACAATGTTTTCCTTCACGGAAAAGCGACTGGCAAATATCAAATGACATTTCGCACATAAGTAAGAAGTCGGAAGGATTCCAAAGGTAAATCAAAGATGGCGGAATAAATGTATGGGATATTGGTCCGACATCCGATATCGGATCGGATAATGTGAAAACGCACTTAACGCACTTGTATATTACTGACTCTGTAACTGTGTCTCTTTTGTTTCCTTTATGTACAATAAAGCTTATACATACATACATACATACACTTAAGAAAAACTCATTGGTACGAGCCGGGTTCGAAACCGCGATCTCCGGATCGAAAGTCGCACGCTCTTACCGCTAGGCCACCAGCGCTGCGTTAGATTAGATATCATTCTAATATTCAGTGTTGGTTCGAATCGACCTCTCTACGTAGGTAGTTTAAATTAAAAGGAGGGAAAGGCGTTTGATGGTATGCAATATAACTGCATTAGCGGCACCCTCAAAGGGCTGTAGCACGGAAATTGTATATTTCTCATTTTAATTAAACTTAGCAATCCTATGTTGATGACCTTACCTTGAGCCGGCAACAGACAGTCTTAAGAGGATACGGTAGCGAAAATGCTAAAATGGAAAGGAGCCCCTCTTTCAACTTGGGAATTTTAGTTAAATATACAAGTGTTATTAACTAGATTTATCGAAAAAAAATTGTCCATTAAGAACAACTCAGTCAAAAGATATTTCAAAAAAAATCTTTATAATCGAGGTTCGGCTCTCGACTCTTTCCTCCTTCAAAACTTAATCAATCGGAACGAAATTTGAGAATCTGAATAACAATGAAATTATGTATGTCGGACCGTTTAGCTTTTTTGGTTAATTGTTACCAATATTGAGTATCACACCTTTTTTTGCGCCACAATGAAAAAGGCCGTTTTTGGAAATTTTTGATTTGCTCTAGAATCTTTAAAAAGCAAAATATAAAAAAAATCAAAACGGTCCGACACAGATAAAAATAATAACAATCTGTCTTGAAAAATCATTGCTCTATCTTCAAAAACCAGGGAGGAAATAGTCGAGAGCGTTTGTATGGAGAATTGACCCCTACTGTATCGTCTTAAAATTCATAGTCTAAAAAGAAAAGTTGTATTCTGTCAAATCAATCTGAAAATTCAATAAGAGTGTGTGTGGCCAGTTGCAAAATTGTACGGAACTCCGTCCATGATTTTTCAGATTTTATTCAAAAAAGGTGCCGAAGTTTTACAAAAGCTTTGTAGCGTTACCTATTGGACGACTTTCATAATAAAAAAAAAAAAAAAAAAAAAAAAAAGGAAATCCTCTCAAAACGTCCACTGAACACACAACTATACGATTAAAATTCGAATCCAGACTAAGTAAATATTTCAGGGTACGTAGCCGAATGGCACAAACACTCACGAAACGAAACGCTCGTAGATATCTATCTCTATCGCTCTTGTGTATTGGCGCGACGAGCCAGACTACCTTTCGCGGCGTTTCGTTTTCGTTTCACGTCGCAGAAATGCCATTCAGCTACGGCCCCTGGTACTGACATTTCCAGAAAACTTTAAGTAACTTAGCCTGGGTACTCTTGAAGTTAAGTAACTTGGCTAGCTTGTGAAACTTATACTTAGAGGATTAGATTACTTTCACTAGATCTAGCATTTACAGATTTACACTAGCCAGTGCCTAAATAATATACCTACGTCGGAAAATGTAGTAAAAGTGGTAAGTAAAAGTAACGGAGTAGGTAAATGCATAGAAACTTGCCTGTGGCGAATAGAAATAGTGAATCTCTAATTATTCTTAAAATATTAGTAATTAAATAAAAAAGCAAAGGGGAGGCATTTGCCAATTAGTGGGACACGGAATAAGCTAAGTCAAAAAACAAATAGTAGGTACCTACTTAATCAACTTTCAGATGGGCCATTTTTTTCAAAGTTGTCCACCCCACTTTTGTAACATGGGTATTTTTTACGCGATTCATACTCAGAATCGAGAGCTCTTTCGATTCTGATAGAAGAAAAAAAATGTCCCAAGATTTCCATACATTTTTTCGAGCCTTCCATTCCGTTACCGCCATACCAAATGTATGAAAAAATGGTAACGGAATGCGAAAAAAACCTTGGGACACTTTTTTTCTCCTATTAGGATTGAAAGAGCTCGCGATTCTGAGTGGAAAACACATAAAAATTTCCAAATCCAAAAAAAGTGGGGTAAACAACTTTGAAAAAAAATGGCCCAGATGCTCTGTTTAGTGAGGTGATCGTTTATTTCAACGGATTGACTACTGCTCTTTTGATACCCAGGTACAAATTCGCGCAAAGTTGGACAAAGCTGAGACTAAGTGAGCTGGCTGAGCCGTTATCAGCCACGACATTGGGCTAAGCGCGACAGCGGTGAGCGGCGGTCATACATTGGAGTGAGACACAGCGATGGGACTTTTCATTCGCACGTATGAATGCCGCTCACCGCTATCGCGCTTAGAGCAATGTCGTGGCTGGGCCGTAAGGACTGAGTGGACGCCCGGAGCGGAGCGATCGGCGGAGCGGGCAGCGGGGCGGGCGAGCGTGCGTCCACCCTATACAGCGTCGACTCAGAACACTTGTATGAGTTCAATTGTTTTCATGCACGCCGTACGCTTTGGCTTTGCCAAAATATGAGCGTGCACTCAAGCCTTAGATACATACATACATACAATCACGCCTGTATCCCATATAAGGGTAGGCAGAACACATGAAACTACTAAAGTTTCAGTGCCACTCTTGGCAAATAAGGGGTTGAAAGAAAACGAAACTGTGACATTGCAGTGACAGGTTGCCAGCCTCTCGCCTACGCCACAATTTAACCCATATCCCATACTCGCCTTCTACGACACCCACGGGAAGAAAGGGGGTGGTGAAATTCTTAACCCGTCACCACACAGGCCTTAGATACGCTTACTGCAAGGTCTGAGAGCACGTTGATCCTCTTTGTACCTACCTAAGTACAAAACGTACAAAACGACGCCTTGGTCCAGCCCTTCAGAATTAAAGTTATCCATTAAATAAAACTATGGAAACGGATTAAATCGCGTATAATGAATTTACAATTTATCCCGCCGTTTCGAACACTTTACAGCATTCGTGGTCAACGGGTGACTGAGGAAAAATTACAATGTGCAAAAGCTACCCACATACAAGAAATATTAATAACGAACCATGACCATAAATAATATAGATTTTTTAGGTAGGTTCACACACTATAAATAAAGCTAGTTATACAATATAAAAAAAAATACCATTACTATGTTAAAAAACAATTAATCAATTAATCTACACAAAATTGACAAAAACAAATTGCAATTGTCCATCACCTCACAACACAAATGCTCACAGTCTTCGTCGTGCTTGTTCCATTATCAGATGTACTACTGGATCCCAAGCCAGTGGTAGTAAAGCCATCTTCTCTAAAGTTATCCACTTAAATGTTACTTGGCGCTCAAACTCGTGCCACGGAGGCCTATCCAGACTTACTGTGACATCAAAACGATATCTGAGTGTCAGCCGATAGTCAGTCTAATTCGAAGTTTTAAAATTGGATATGGATACGATATGAATCGGATGACATGTGTCAAATGAAGTTTATTCAAAGAAAATGTGAATTTATACAGACAGTATACACGTACTCCAATTAATTGCTCTGATATTTAGAATTACATGATAATTTTGTATTGTTGGCCGTTTAAAAGTGCTTAATGTAAGTTGATTATTTTAAAGATTTTTGTCTCGAAAGTGACACTTAACGCCATCTAACGTCGTCTCAAGTAAACAAGACATTTGTAGTGACGCCACGTTACAGAATTATATTAGCAACTAAGACTAAACTTAAAAGCTAGCTAATGTCTAAAATAGACCCTTGAGGCATTGTACCAAGGATACTGGCGACATTTCCTCGCTGTATCGCAATACTGATACGTTGAGCGAGAAAGTCGCCAGCTCTTGTCACCAGACTCCACCACCAGTTACCTCAACCAGACGCTTCGCGATTTCTGAGTCGAAAGATTTTAAACCACTTTCTTCACTGACTGTACATATTTTGCCGCCATTTTTAGTAAGAATATTTGCTTTACCGTCTTTACATGCAACTTATTATTTTGATATCATTTTGGTGTGACATTGTAGTTAAGTTCGAATGGCCTCTTAATTTCCTTCAGTTTATTGACTTGAGTGTTTCAAATTTACAGAGTTGAGTCTCTTAATTTGTAACCCGCCAGGGTAAGTGGGTAATATAAATGTAAATATTTTTTTAATCTCTTAGTAATCGTTTGGCATAATTATGTTCTTGTAATATCATTTCACAAAAACTAAAAGTCTTGTTTATACAAAACTAGCATTTGCCCGCGGCTTCGCTCGCGTTAAATTGGAAAATTGAGGATTAAGTAACAGTTTTAGGAAAGAGGGGGGTTAGAAAAAAAAACAGCCTATGTCATTCTTCATCCCTTCAACTATCTCCACTTAAAAATATCACGTCATCATTTTACACTTGTAATGTTGACGCGTTATTGGCGCGTGAATAACGCTAGATGTCACTACAAATAACTTGTACTTACTGATGTATGGTCACAGTATAATAAATAGTACTATAATGTTTAGTGTTACAACTCTTCCCTTACTTTTATTCCTCTATGACCAAAGGAAGTGTTTTAAATCGACACGAGTTGCGAATTTCCTTTTCGCACGTGTATCGTACGACGGTTTTCAGTACAGATGAGCCTTCAAAGTTTCGACCTGGCATATGATGAACCACTTCTCGCACTAGTAAAAACACCATCTGTACTGAAAATTATATTACCGTCCTTCTCTGATGTGCAATCACCGTGAAATACATTATAAATTAAGTATGTAAGCGCAGCTGCCAAATTTTTAAAGCGCATAACCGACTTTACGACACGTGTACCATGTGACATGTCATGTGAAAATCATCAAAGAGAATTTTAAAACGATTTAAGTAAATGAACTTAAATAAATGCAATGTACCTTGAACGTACCTACGATGAAAAGAAGTGACTAAGTGCGTTACTCACATTATCCGTAGATAGAATTTTTGGCCCTAATGGAATAGTTGGTAATTGTATTTAAAATAAGAATTTATTTTACGAGTACGTGGGCAGAATTAAATTAGATGGATCGCAATAAATTAAGTTTTTTTTTCTACTCCCGAACTGTTATTTGTCATGTACACACTGAAAAAAAAATAGGTAAACGCAACTGAAAAAACATGAATGTCAACTGTTTTGCACAGTTCCATATGGGACCACTGTTCTAGGCAGTTAACTTTACTGTTCCCAACAGTTAAAAATTAACAGTAATTTTAACTGTTTTTAGCAGTTAAAAAAATTCTACTGTTTTAAACAGTAAAAAAAATTAACTGTTTTAAACGGTTAAAAAATTTTAACTGTAAAAACAGTTAAATTTTTTTAACTGTTTAAAACAGTATTTTTAACTGTTTAAACAGTTACCAAATTAAAAAAAAGGGTCGTGCAATATCTTTCAAACCCTACATAAGTCTATTTCCCAAAGCCAGCGCCCGCCGGCTTCCCGCGCATGAGCGCAGTAACGAAAAAAATTAAAACGCATTGTTTGGCTCTGCATCCATCCATGTAATGGCAACGCATTGTTATAAACTTATAACGATATTGCGCGCGTGCGCGGTAATCCGGCAGGGGATGGCTTTGGGCAGCTGCGTTGGCAGTGCAAAATCAGGAAACAGTGTGAAATTCACGAAGGTTACTTTAGAAAACTATTATAATATATTATTAATTAAAAACTAAGTGCATGGTCGTAGAAAAAGTATTGTATGCAACGGTGTTTAACCGAGTCAAAAATACTTGTGGATTGTTTATTAACAATTGTCGGCTTCGCCTCAAATTGTTACCTACGCCATTCGTCTTTTTTGACCTCCTTTAAACGCCTGTTGCACAATAGTAGGTACCTACATTACGATACAAGTGCGAAAAAAGGAAGTTCGAAACGACTGGCGATAAAATAAAACACGCCCGAAGGGAGTGTTTTAAATCGACAGGCTACGAATTACCTTTCTGCACGTGTATCGTACGACGTTTTTCAGTACATATACATATATGGCTCTCCAAATTTTCGACCTGACAAGAAATGAGCCACTTCTCGCACTAGTGCGTAAAAACAGCACCATCAGCAGTTCCACTGCACCAAATGTCACTGTTCCGTAAGTAAATGCATGATGTTCCTTTAAAAACATAAAAATCACCATATTTATGCCTTTCAGATTTGAGGAGTTCCCTCGATTTCTCCAGGATTCCATCATCAGAACTAGGTTCTGATAAAAATGAGACCAATCTGCATTCATATATATGTCGCAGGGAAATGGCCAAAACAGAGATTTGATCAAATCTCTAAGGGATATGATCAAATCACGCAAGATGCCAAAATGGCGAATCCATTTCATCATTTATCTAGAAAATTTCAGTCATTTGACTAAATCCCTGACTCTGTGTAGTGAAATCACAAAATCGGCCAATAGACACGCCACGTTTCGTCATTTCACTAGATTTGTTTAGGGATTTGATAAAATCCCTGAACCACGGCAGTAAGTTGACGAAACGAACTCAAAAAGTCAATTTCTTTTAACATTTCGCTAAACGAATTTAGGGAAATGATAAAGTCTTAACTGAAATATGGTATACATATAATATATATGGTGATTTGATCAAATCTCTGGACAGATTTCGTCGCGAAATGATAAAACAAGTTGACTTCATAAGTGTTGTGGTTCAGGGATTTTGTCAAATCGCTAAACAAATCTAGTGAAATGACAAAACGTGCCATGTCTATTGGCCGATTTTGTGATTTCACTAAACAGAGTCAGGGATTTAGTCAAATGACTTAAATTTTCTAGAGAAATGATGAAATGGATTCGCCATTTTGACATCCTGCGTGATTTGATCATATCCCTTAGAGATTTGATCAAATCTCTGTTTTGGCCATTTCCCTGCGACATATACATTCAATCAATTTTTTTTTTTCAAAATCGGTCCAGTAACGACGGAGATATCGTGGAACAAACATTAAAAAAAAACATAACTGACGAATAGAGAACCCTCTTTGAGATTTGGGGCGGCGGTTAAAAATAGATGGCAATCTGATAAAATTGCATGTTAAAACAAAACAAATAAATTAAATTATTCCGCTTTGATACGTCTATAAAATGCCGCATTGCCAATATAAATGGCGAAATGCTTTACATAATGGCTGCTGGGAATTACATCGCTTTTAATTGATTGTATTTGTCATACAGCGCGTAAACCTAATAAGGGCGATAAATGAAACCAGGCATACAGCGCGTAAACGTAATAAGGGCGATAAATGAAACCAGGCGTATAATTCAATATTGTTATCATTAATTAAGAGGTGTTTTTGATTTACTCTTAATTTTCACCCCATAATGAATTTTTGAAAAAAAATCTCAGCAGCAATGTACTGTAAACGTGGTTGCGATGACAATCAATGACAACTGTCAACGAGCGTTTAACGGGAGTGTGTTTGCATTACGTTGCGGGCTGAATTAATTTGTATGGATACAAAAAGTATTTCAATTTTAAGTAAAAGTTATCTAATTCCATTATTTATGTCCTATACTCACCACCGTTAAGAGGTTCGCCCATTAGGTTTACATCCTGTATTACTCAATAAAACATCTCTCTACTGTTATGAGGCTTTATTTTGGAATTTGAATAGAGTAATAAAATTAAGTATACTAAAATTGTATTTACATAAAATTATATTAAAATGAGGAGGCACACCCTATTAGTCCATACGTGAGAGCGAGAAGATGATATGTTTTCGCTCTCTCACACATATGAATTAATTTTGTAACATTGTAATGGGATATTTAATAAAGTCTTCTCTCTCTCTCTCGCTCTCTCTCTCTCTCTCTCTCTCTCTCTCTCTCTCAATGACAGTGATACAGACACGTGCACAGGCGCCGCCAGGCGGGATAAAATGTCAGTGTGCATCCTCATTGGACTGGTTGGAATTTTAATAATCTATGCATGTTAACCACCGACGTAGTATTAAAAAAAATATAGCGACTACACTGTCAACCAAATCTTGTCACTAGAAAAAGGCGGGAAATTTGAAAAATCGCGGGCTAGCAACACTAATAGTTTTGAAAATCGGTGGAAATTCGCGTGTCATTTGTATCTTACCTGTGGAAATGTCCAACCTACCAAAAAGAGAAATGACTAGCACATATCCGTCCCTTTTTAATACATTATCTAATTCGTAAGGAAGGAGGGAGCTTCTTGAAAAAAAAATATCTGTGGCTGTTCGACGTACATTGCTGGTTTTTGTTCGTTCCATAGGGATACAATACTTTAGTTTGATGTACATTAAATTGCTACTGCCAAAATTTGGTTGACAGGCTATAGTAGCGACAGCGGGCAACAAACCGTGATGACTGGAGGAAAGAAAAGGTAACGTGGCCTTAGCCCAACACAGTGTGAGACAATTTAGGCATACAGGAATAAGTAAGAGAAGAGTTGTAATTCCATACATCACTAAATTCAAGTTATAAAAACCGGCCAAGTGCGAGTCGGACTCGCCCACCGAGGGTTCCGTACAAACTTTCTTTCAAACTACCTAGTAAAAATAATCTTATATTTTCATATAACTCTAATGACTTGACTAGAAGACAAAAGGGTTGTCTATTGTTTGCCCGACAGTCATTTAACATAATATTCATTTGCCCGAATCTCACTTGCCTGAATTTCATTTGTCCGAATGATTTGTTTACCATAAAAATCATATGACATACTCGTTGTTTATCCGAATATTACCTTCCATAATCATACAATGCCATACTATTTGTTAGCCATAACCTAACCTACTTTCTGATAGCAGTTTCATTTTCCAGGGGTCACAGTTCTAACCTAACCTAACCTACTTTCTGATAGCAGTTTCATTCTCTAGTCCTTCTAGTACCTATTATAGTAGTTTTCGATTCTGCCAAAGCACATTATGGAAATTGACTTTTCTGGACGCTAATTTGTATGACAAATGATGGTATGGAATGTGGTAATTACGGATTTCGATGATTCTGACAAATGACATTATGGAAACTGACTTTATGGGAAACAAAGTTTCTGGCACTAGATTAATATAGTAAACAATGATTATGGCATAAGATGTTATGAGAAACAATATTATGATTGTTGAATAGGATGGCAAATAAAATTATGGCAAATGAAATTCTGGCAAATGGGGGTATCCCAGACAAAAGTCATCATCATCATCATCCTCCTTGCGTTCTCCCGGCATTTGCCACGGCTCATGGGAGCCTGGGGTCCGCTTTGACAACTAATCCCAAGATTTGGCATAGGCACTAGTTTTTACGAAAGCGACTGCCATCTGACCTTCCAACCCGAAGGGTAAACTAGACCTTATTGGAATTAGTCCGGTTTCCTCACGATGTTTCCCAGACAAAAGTATAGGCACTAATGAGTATTATTGTGTATAGCGCCATCTCCCGGTCAATTTGGTAACTAATTTGCACGACCTGGTTTTTCAGGGATAATTCTTTATAATGTTAACCGATTTAAACAGTTTTTACTTTATTGGACAGAAGATGGTTTACGTAACACCTCGTATTAATTTGAAGTACGATATACATCCGCAAGGGTGGGTAAATTGAAAGTAAAAATCTGAAAAGTTTTTTGTGAATTAAAAAAAAAGTATTCAAAATACAAACACGATTATATTTTTCTTGTAATATATAGCATAAAACCAATGTTTACTAAAATTTTCATAATTTTTCGTTGGTAAACTTCGGAGATAAGGGGGGGGAACGGTATTTTTTTTTAA
Organism: Leguminivora glycinivorella; assembly: GCF_023078275.1. Lineage (NCBI taxonomy): Eukaryota > Metazoa > Arthropoda > Insecta > Lepidoptera > Tortricidae > Leguminivora > Leguminivora glycinivorella. The sequence goes on along the minus strand of NC_062985.1, from coordinate 1,092,086 downwards.
ATTTTACTTCAAAATTCTTTTTTTTTTCCATAACAAAAAAATTATAAAAAATAGCTTATTTACGTTCAATTTGAGCTCTTTCCAACGATACCCCACTTGACCTAGTAACTTGAAATTTACAGTTTGCCCCCCTTTCATTTTGGCCATTTTCTACAATTAAAATTAATATATTTAAAAAAATTATACTTTCTATTTGTAGACGTTTACAATGTTCACAACTATTCCAAATTTCAAGTTGATAGCATTAGTAGTCCTCGAGATATTTAGGAATGTGACAGACGGACAGAGTCGCACCATAAGGGTTCCTGTTAGTACCTTTTTGGTACGGAACCCTAAAAACATACATATAAGACATACCTTTGTGTCGATAGATATTTTTCAGTACAGATGGTGTTTTTTTTACGCACTAGTGCGAGAAGTGGTTCATTATATGCCAGGTCGAAACTTCGGAGGCTCATCTGTACTGAAAAACGTCGTACGAAACACGTGCGAAAAGGAAATTCGTAACTCGTGTCGATTTAAAACACTCCCTTCGGTCGTGTTTTAATTTATCGCCACTCGTTTCGAACTTCCTTTTTTACGTACTTGTATCGTAATGTACTATTATTTTAAAGCACATAAAATTCGAATAAAATACACTGCTGACACGGGCCCGCTCACTGCTCAGTTCAGTCTGCGCCCAGCGCTCATAGACAGTGGACCTACGTTCGATAGTCCGGCGCACCGTGCTCTCGTAAGCGTAAGCAGCTAGATAGTTCTGAGAAGTGCTGTATAGGTACTGCGACTAAACAAATTTTGATCCTGTTGGTGGCAAACAGGCATACGGTCCGCCTGATTTTTACACATGCAATTTTATCCAAGAAATTTTACTTGAAATCTGATGAGAGTTTGAATTATTATTATATTTCAGGACCAGGGGACCGATTTTTGAGTCTCACGCGTTCGAATTCAGAAAATTGTCACTGAAAATACTAAGCAATTCACTGTTTTCAACCGGTATTTTAGTGACAAATCCCATATGTGAGATTCAAAAACCGGCCCCCAGGATGAGGTTCTGGTTTTCATGGTGGAGTCAGGATATGGTCAACAAAACTGCTATTTTACTCATTATAACTCCACTATGTTTGGGCTCATTACATTTGGGCTGATGAGCAGCGTCGATCTCGATGATTTCCAAGGTCACATGATCGAGTCAGGAAATGAATAACAGAACTGCTATTCTATTTATCGTAACTCGACCATGTTTGATCTCATTAGCCGGGCCAATAACACATGTAATTTTTTGCACACAGCTCAGCTCTTTGAAACTGTTTATTTTAAGTTACTTACAATTAGTAGGTACCATATAATAATAATATATTCTTATCTCTTGTAAACTTTACAAAAAAGTTAACACATGAAACCAAAAGAATTGTTACTAGCAATTAAATTCAAAACTATCAAGATCATTCTTGCCTGTGTGTTGCGTTACCGGTGGCTCGCGTACCGAGCGCCAACGCCATCTATCAATGGCTATTTCACGAAATTGATGAACGCTCTAAGGAATAAGGGCTCTTAGTGTAGTGGTTATGCCAGTCGACACTAGATGGCAGCATTAAAAAAACACTGGGTGTATGACATTTTTTCATTTCATCATTAAGTAAATAGCATTCGTTATAAGTAAATAGTATACGTTAATTCGTCGCTCAGTTTTGCCGTGAAGGACGGACAAATAAATAGACACACACACACACTTTCCCGTTTATAATATTAGTATGGATTAAATAAACATTAAGTTAATAAAAACAAAATGCAGTATTATTGTGTGCAACTTAAAACTTTCCTTGTTAGTATAAAACCCGGAGTTCTTAAAAAAAAATAAGAAAGTAGAATCTTAGAGAAAGAAATAAGCAGGTAAATAAAATCAAATAATCCATACTGATTAAACTGGAAAGTGTGTGTGTGTCTGTTTGTTTGTCCGTCTTTCAAGAGAAGCCGCCGGCAAAAGCTAGTAGAACATAAAAGAAAAAAGTAAATAAAAATGCAAAAAGATTGCGTGAGCCGAGATTCGAACTCACGACACTCATGGCGCAAACGATTCCACCTAGAAGTCAAACCCGCTAGACCATTTGCACATTGTGAAAGACGGCGAATCTTCTGATTCTAATCACCAAATGCTAGTGCCGAAGTTTCGCGCGATGGATACGCGATGACCTTGAGCCATCGCCGTCGCATCGCGTCGCGTCGCCCGTCGCTCACGCAAGACAGAGCGTAAACTCATTGTTCCTGCCGGTGAGTAAGGCAGCCAGAGCTCAACGAGGAGGACCTACGGAACTAATTAGGAGAATAGATTGTCCTTTGAGTCGTCGGCACCCAGGCCCCTTCTAAGTACCTACAGGTTTCAGTGTACAAGTTTCTAATGAGTCGGCAACGCACATGTGCCACTCCTTGAGTGGCAGGCGTCCATAGGTTACAGTGACCGCTTTCCATCAGGCAGACCGTATGCCTGTTTCCCACCTACGTGGTACAAAAAAACTGTCGTCGAATTCACCTTAAACATTAAAAACTAAGTCAAAATCGATTGATTCATTCGGGATCTATGATGCCACAGACAGACATGTCAAGCGTCAAACCTTAAATTATTATAAAACACTCAGTCGTTTTTGCGTTGGTGGTTAAAAACAAGAAACTTCCTTCAAAACTATAATAAAACACAACTTTCTATGAAAATTGGTCAAGTGCGAGTCGGATTTCGACATTTCCATACAAACAGGTCATGAGCGCCTGACGAAATGTAATGGCAACGTACATTAAATTTCGTACTTAGATTTCGCGTATATTTCGGAAACGATAAGAGATAGAGCAAAATGGACTTCTGATTTTGGTTGTCGATGGCACAATTTTTTTGTTTTCGTATATATACACCTTTTTTGGACCTATGTGGGCAATATTATGGTCAGTGAAGTTCTAAACGGTCTTAAGCGCCTCTTTTTTAGTAGGAACTTAAGTCATTTTGGAAAATGATTTTTTCTTTTTAACAATTTCTATAACAAACGAAACCGAAATTAATTTCTTTATACCTGTCCAACGCGATTACAACATTTTAAGACGTTTAGTAACTACTTGCAGCGGCAGTGAGTGAAATTCGTAATCTGAGTTTTTTCTCTTAAGTCCGACTTACGCTTGACTGTAGATTTCTAATAGGTTTTCCTGTAATCTACAGGTAGAGGGCTATCCTGTGTATTTTTTTGAAAATTTTACGCTAAGTAATTTCGGAGATAAGGGGGGGAATGGTCATTTTTTGCGTACTTTCTTAAATTACTTCTAAATTACCAAAATAAAAAAAATAAAAAAAATATACTTCAAATGCTTATAAAATGCTCTTTCATTTGATATGTAACACAATATAGTTTTAATAACTTTGATTTTTAATTTTCAATGTTACCCCCCAAAAGTGGCCCCTGTGATTAAATTTCATTTAATTAAATTACATGTCCATCTTTGGGCCACAGGTTTACATATGTGTGCCAAATTTCAAGTAAATCGGTCCAGTACTTTCGGAGAAATCGGCTGTGACAGAGGGACAGACAGACACGCGAGTGATCCTATAAGGGTTCCGTTTTTCCTCTTTGAGGTACGGAACCCTAAAAACGACCATCTGTACTGAAAATTATATTACAAGCAGAAGGAATCCTAAACAGAGTAGGTACTGATTTGTAATATTAGCTAAAAATTGTTGAGCAATTAAACTATTTGTTCTTCGTGACATCTATTGACAAGTAGCAGTACTGGTAATTTACGCTAGTTGACGCGTGATTGGCGCGTGAATGACGTTAGATGTCACTACAAATCACTTGCATTTACTGATGTATGGAGTTACATTACAACTCTTCCCTTACTTAAATATTCCTCTATGATTTAGGCTATTAAAAAAGTCCTATCATTTTCAATTCCGAATTAAGCCTTCATTTGAGCGTTTATGATACTATCGTACCTCTGTCACCGTTTTACCGCGGAGCTATAACAAAGCGATTACGTTTTATTGACAGATGTCTCATTACTTAAAGTGTTCATTAAGCCATGGGGCTCTGTCCCGTTGTTAAGGTTGTCTTAGATATCCGTAAAGCATAGAGGAATAAGTAAGGAAGAGTTGTAATTCCATACATCAGTAAATGCGGGTTATTTGTATAGGCATAGTTAAGTGACATCTAGTGGCATCATTCATCTAATCGTAAACAGAGAGAATTACAAGCTTTGTATCGGACAAAGAGGATCGAGTTTATAGAGAGTTACTGTGGTGTCGGATCAGACGAAAAGGTCAATTCACCTTTACTTGTCACCACCACACCACCAATCATGTAAACAAACACTGCTGGAAAACATTATCTCACTTTTCTCTGGAATTACATTACATTCCATTTATTATACGGCTCCATTTATTACGAGCGCCATCTATTGATGAGTAGTGGTACTATGTTTTTTAAATAAATAATGAGTAACTCTTAGCGACACCTAGTGCTAAGTAGGAGAAAGTCAAAAGATAAAGCCTTTATCTAAAAATGTTAATAAGATGTAGTGTATTTACTTACTTATGCATTTTATTGTATTAAATACCTTCTATACTATTCGACGAGAATGAATATTAATTAAAAACGTATTAAGGAACAGAAACAGAAAACAGAACGTAGTCAGATGAAGCAAAAGCAACTAAACGCAATTTTGACATTTCGTGTCCAACGTCACAAAAACAAACATAGGTTGCTGATAATTTCTTTATTTACCTCGAAACTTTGAATAATACGTGATGACTAAGTAAACCGTTTTGCATTAAGTTAAGATGTATTCTTGCATAATAAAAGCAATGACTTTCAGTAATTTGTAGCGTAAAATGGAGCTTAAACTTTAAACGTCAAACATTGAAAAGAGAGTGCCGTTCTCAAATTTTGTTTGTGTTAATTATATTTGATTCGGAGTGTTTATTAAGTTATTTAGCTGAAAATGACGAGTAATTCGTCTTATAATAATGATAAAGTGGTTCAAGGCGAGGTGGAGTATCCTGCCACCGATCCGGCGTCCGGGGCGTTCTTTCAGACGGATTATAAAAAGTGAGTGAAATTGTATAATTTTTCTAATAAGATGATGTTGTAGGCCTTTCATTGAATAATAAAATATTCTAATACTGTTTAACAGTAGTTTTAACAATATTTTTGAAATGTAAACCTCTAGAATTGTGTATTAAGGACGTGTAAACGTAGTCCTTCTAAAATTGAATTAAATTGGTCTTGTCTGCAAATTTTTGAATTAGAGAGTCACAGGGAAGTTTGCTTTCTATTCGCAGGCCGTATTGGATTCTCACATGTCTTTAAAGCTTAGGTACAGGCAATTTACTCGACTCTTACATTACTATATAGTTTTGGTTCGTTTTTGTATCAGTTTAGTCTAAAACCTATTCAAAAATAATCTGAATTGTGCTATAGCATTTAGTGTATAGTTTACTATTGCATAGGCTACTTTCTGTAAAAATGGTAAATAGCATCTACCCACGATTGGGCATACACCTTTCCAATTTTTTCTTCAAGCAGCTTGAACTGCAGAATTTTATCCCCGGAGCAGGACTGTAGTCTTTTGAGTAAGGCAAATACAATAACCTAACCACAAAATTCAAATTTTGTAAAAACCCCTGACATAGTTGACAGATTTTCATGAAACATGGCTAAGAACACTCCTGACTAATTCAGCTTTCAAACAAAAAAAACTAAATATAAATTGGTCAATCCATTCGGGAACTACGATGCCACAGACAGACAGACAAACAGACAGACAGACACGTCAAACTTATAACACCCTGTCATTTTTCTGTTGGGGGTTAAAAACCAGAATCGTGAAATGGTGTGGTTACGGAGTACTTTAAGCTTGTTCTACTGAACACACATTGAAAAATCTATTGATAAAATGTTATAAAGTTACTAATACTGTATACATGTTTTTCAGGAATGAAGACCTGAAGATGATGCTCGATGGCTCGAAGGATTCCTTGAAGCTGGAAGCCATGAAGCGGATCATTGGATTGATTGCTAAAGGCAGAGATGCATCTGACCTGTAAGTAAAATTAGTTTGTATTTCATTTGAAGACTTTGTCCATCATTTTAACCTGTGGAGTGGTTTGATTAAACTTCTCAAAAACTATGTATGTATATGACATAGAAAATAAAATTTTTGTATCATCTAGTTTAGGTAGATATAGTTTTCCCTAAATTTGGCAACAAAAAACTGTAAAACTGAAAAAAAAAAATTTAGCTGTCTATTGATATATGGTATGTTGTACCTACTCATATCAATCATGTTTCATTTTTATTTGATAAGTTTTTAGCAATTTTCCAAAATTATCAGAGAAAATAAATCTTTTTTAACTTTTACATTTGTCAATGATGATAAAGTGGCAAGTAAAATGTTTTACTTTACTATATTTACCTAAGCGTATCACTTTAAGTAAGCACTGGTGGCCTAGCAATGAGCGTGCGACTTTTGAGGTTGGGGGCATACCAATGAGTTTGTCTGAACTTATGTGCGAAATGTCATTTGATATTTGCCAGTTTTTTTGGTGAAGGAAAACATCGTGAGGAAACCGGACTAATTCCAATAAGGCCTAGTTACCCTTCGGGTTGGAAGGTCAGATGGCAGTCGCTTTCGTAAAAACTAGTGCCTACGCCAAAACTTGGGATTAGTTGTCAAAGCGGACCCCAGGCATCCATGAACCGTGGCAAAAGCCAGGAGGATGATGATATGACCTAAGAATATCACTTTACTCACCATTATTCATGTTTTTCTTTTAGCTTCCCGGCAGTGGTGAAGAATGTGGTTTCCAAAAACATAGAAGTGAAGAAGCTGGTGTATGTGTACCTGGTTCGGTACGCTGAAGAGCAACAGGACTTAGCGCTGCTGTCCATTAGCACCTTCCAACGAGCCCTCAAGGTATTTGCTTTCACCTCACTTTTTGACAGCTTTCACTTAACACTCTGCACTTCCATTGAACTCCGGAGTCAGAAATATACGTCTTCTTCCTCGGTTCCTCATGGCTCAGGGTCGCGACCACATGAGGTCGTTATTTTTCGCACCAAAGCTCTCCACTCCGCACGGTCTTCTGCAGTCCTAATAATAGGCGCCTGTGTTAATCCCTGGCAGGCCTTAACGTTGTCCACCCGACGGGTTGGTGGATGGTCACTTCCCCTTCCTCCATCCACCATGCCAACCATAATGCGTTTCTCAAGGTTTTCAGGTCAGAAATATACATTAGTAAGGTTTAGTTAGTGTTAGTTGATTGCGGTTTTCTCTAAACTGAGGAGAAGAACATAGAAATAAAGAAACTGGTGTATGTACCTAGTCTGGTATGCTGAAGAGCAACAGGACTTAGCGCTGCTGTCCATTAGCAGTTTAGCACCTTCCAACGGGCCCTCAGGGTATTCCTCATCCTTTGCCATCTTGCTCAAGGTACTATCATCTCACTTTTTGGCAGCATTCACTAATACTTTGCACCTCCGTTCAACGTTGGAGTCAAGAACATTCATGAGTAGGGTTTTTGTCGTTAAGTATATATCTATATATTTATCTAAAATAAAAGTGAAAATGTTGACTATCTTCTGTTGGTCTTTAAGTAGTTCTTTTGTCAAATTCAGTGGAGAATGTGGAGAATTATTTTCGGGAGGCGCAAAAACGACGGGGTGTTATAAGTTTGATGTGTCTGTCTGTGTGTTTCATCGTAGTTCCCGCGAACGGATGAACCGATTTATTTTTAGTTTTTTTTTGTTTCAAAGTTTCATTAGTCGAGTGTTCTTAGCCATGTTTGATGGTTTTCGGTCTACTATGTCGGGTTTTTCAAAATTACAATTTTGGGGTTAGGTCAATGTAATTTTTTTTTGTCCTTACTATTCTTTTTAGGGTTCCGTAGTCAACTAGGAACCCTTATAGTTTCGCCATGTCTGTCTGTCCGTCTGTCCGCGGATAATCTCAGTAACCGTAAGCACTAGAAAGCTGAAATTTGGTACCAATATGTATATCAATCACGCCAACAAAGTGCAAAAATAAAAAATGGAAAAAAATGTTTTGTTAGGGTACCCCCCCTACATGTAAAGTGGGGGCTGATATTTTTTTTCACTCCAACCCCAACGTGTGATATATTTTTGGATAGGTATTTAAAAATGAAGAAGGGTTTACTAGATCGTTTTTTGATAATATTAATATTTTCGGAAATAATCGCTCCTAAAGGAAAAAAAAGTGCGTCCCCCCCTCTCTAACTTTTGAACCATATGTTTAAAAAATATGAAAAAAATCACAAAAGTAGAACTTTATAAAGACTTTCTAGGAAAATTGTTTTGAACTTGATAGGTTCAGTAGTTTTTGAGAAAAATACGAAAAACTACGGAACCCTACACTGAGCGTGGCCCGACATGCTCTTGGCCGGTTTTTCATGTAATATATTTGAAAACTTGCCATTCCAGGATCCGAACCAGCTCATCCGCGCCGGCGCCCTGCGCGTGCTGTCCTCCATACGCGTGCCAATGATAGTGCCCATCGTCATGTTGGCTATACGCGACTCCGCATCCGATATGAGTCCCTATGTGAGGAAGACAGCCGCGCACGCTATACCTAAACTATACAGGTACAATATTGTAGTAAATTTTTCAGTACAGATGGTCGTTTTTTACGCACTAGTTCGAGAAGTGGTTCATTATATGCCAGGTCACAACTTCGGAGGCTCATCTGTACTGAAAAACGTCGTACGATACACGTGCGAAAAGGAAATTCGTAACTCGTGTCGATTTAAAACACTCCCTTCGGTCGTGTTTTAATTTATCGCCACTCGTTTTGAACTTCCTTTTTTACGCACTTGTATCATAATGTACTATTTTGCAAAAATTTCATTTTTGCCACAAGCGTTTATAGCCGACTGTACCTTTCTTTCAACAGTCATCTACTGCTCTCCGAGACGTTTCTAAAAACCCCTTACTCGATAGGATATGACGTTTCTTGACAGAGTTCCTATAACCACCTTTCTGCTCCATCATCAGATCAGCTCCATGATACCATAATATTGCATTGTCACGTGATTTACATATGTGTGCAAAATTCAGCTCAATCGGCAACCGGGAAGTGGGTCAAATTTAGCTTCTATGTTTTGACGCACACTGACATACTAACAAGGCAAGTTGAATAAAAGCTTGTAATAAATGGGAAAGTGTGTGTGTCTGTTTGTTTATCCATCTTTCACGGCAAAACGGAGCGACGAATTGCCGTGATTTTTTAAGTGGAGATAGTTGAAGTGATGAAGTGACTTAGGCTACTTTTTGTCTCCTTCTAACGCCCCATTTCCCTAAAATGGGGGGGGGGGGAGTTTGTGGGAAGCATTCCGCTATTTTCGAATTTACCGCGAGCGAAGCCGCGGGCAAAAGCTAGTGTATTATAATCAATCAATTTTAATTCGTGATAACCACAAACATACACAAGTACATAAGCAGAAACAACAATACAATAAATGAAAACACCTATAGGTTACCACCAAATGGTCCCGACTCAGCATAATGCTAACCCGAGAGTCATCGCTGGTCTTCTGGCGGGGCCAAAGTGTTAGTATTACCAAAGACCTATATAACTTCGTATAGACAGCTAAAGTCTAAGAAAAAAACGTACCCCAAAACAATACAGAAAAAGGTACGGTGAGCTAGATGGCGATACACCTTTGGGGTACGCTCGGCTAGATGGCATTAATATTTGTCATTGTTCAGCTTTGACCTTGCATTTTCATTTTATAGGATTATTTTGCATTTATCGTGGCAACACTAACATTTTTTGAATCGCTGTCAGTTGAAAACTGACAGTCAGTCTGTCACCGAACGACTACCAAGGCACATCTCTCGCTATCGCTTTCGTTACTAACTTTCGCGCCGTTCAGTAAAAGTGCTACTGCCAAACATTTAAACTAGCTAGAATCAGTGTAGTGTATCAGGAGAGGCCCGGAGACCGTCGAGCGGCAGAATCGAGGGCTAAGTTGAACGACTAGAGGTAACGGTTCTTAGCCTACTTTCTAGCGAGCGACAAAGGACAGCCAGAATCCAGCCCGAGGTCTTCAACGGTGACCAGCGATTCAGTCCCATCATCGGCGCGTCGAAAGGTAATCTTCGTGTTACACTATTTCACACTTAGTTCATCCATTTAGTAACACCATTTTCATAATATACCGCAACTTTCTTGCCCAACTGACTCCCTAAATCTTGACTCCCTGTCGCCCCCCAAATTTCTCGAATTTTCCTACAGTCCACTCTATCGTTATTAAACAGTCATTTTAAAACATATCAAGCTAAGACTATGGCCCAAATTGTCAAAACTGAGGTTGGCAGTCTATGCACTGTGATTACACATTTTACTTTGACAGTAACTCTCTTTAATGCTCTATCCTTAGAATAAATTTAAAATTGGAAAATGTCTGCCTTGGGTGAGACTTGAACTCACGGCCTCTGGATCGATACTCCAGCGCTCTGCTAACTGAGCCACCAAGACTTCAACCAAGCCAGCGAAATTTTCCACTACTAAGGTCAATGGGACCCGTAGCCCGGGTTAGTAGTGGAAAATTTCGCTGGCTTGGTTGAAGTCTTGGTGGCTCAGTTGGCAGAGCGCTGGAGTATCGATCCAGAGGCCGTGAGTTCAAGTCTCACCCAAGGTAGACATTTTCCACTTTTAAATTTATTCTAAGCCTAGTGGCATCGATTGCAGACGTTTCTGCTAATCAGAAGTTAAAAATATGCTCTATCCTCTTTGGTAATACTTACATAAAACGATTACGATAATATTGTACAGTATCAATCGTTCTTCCGTATTAGCGCGACAGAGCCAGGATATGTTTCGATCGGCCTCTAGCATCGACAATTGCCAGTTCGGCTAGGCGGCCTGTTTTTTTTTTTAAATAATATTTGCATATTAATTATCTCTCTTTGCTTACAGCCTAGACCCGGAGCAGAAAGAAGAGCTAGTGTCGATAATAGACAAGTTATTGTCAGACAAGGCTCCTTTAGTCGTCGGCTCGGCTGCTATGGCCTTCACCGAAGTGTGTCCCGAACGGATGAGTCTCATACACCGCAGTTATAGGTAAGTGAACATTATTAAGACTCCGGACTCTCGTCGCAATGACGTCACAATAGGATAGTTTGAGGAGTATATTTAATTAATGAATCTACGGTTGTACTCACGGTATATCGCTATTGCTGCGACATGTTTCGGGCCAATTCGGAGGCCCCTCTTCAGGCATATAGGAGTTCACGCGACGGCTAAACTCCGTGAACTGACGGCCCGAAACATGTCGCAGCGATAGCGATATAATAACGTGAGTACAACCGTAGATTCATTAATTATTTGAATATGTCTCACGAAAGTTTAACGTGTATAGTATATTTATTTATTTTTTATTCAAATAAGTTACACAGCATAACAGTTAAACCAAGTCACTGTGAAACTAAAAAATACAAAAATAGCACATTAATAGTGAAAAACAGATTAAAAACAGACGAGAAAAAAAAACAATATTGTATTTAGGCGACGACGTAACAGCGTGGCTCCGTTGCGTCGTCTGACACGGCGTAGGGTTCGGCAGGTTGCCCCGGAACTGCCGAAACACCACGCCCTTATATTGGACGCCCTTATCCATATTTTTGGAACATAATACATACATATAGTCACCGTCATAAATAAGTGATTTCTGTACCTTGTCGCTTTTAATCGATTGACAATTTCGTATATCATTTAAAACAAAACTTTAATGTGACAAGATATAAAAATCATCACTTATTTATGACTGAAAAAGCACTGAAAATAGAAACTCCAGAAATGTCGTTATTTGTTTATTACAAAACAGTACAATATATGGTGCTACACTGCCGCATTAGTGTGACAATGAATCACGAATATTCGTTTTTACATATGTCGTGCTCTGCGGCGACTAAAATAGTCAACCCACATTACCCTATGCGATTTAAAACACAAGAAAAATATATTAATCACCAAACAATTTACTACAAATAATACATACATGTCACACCCATCAATATACAATACAAAATACTCTCTATAGTGTAGTATATTCACAAATATTATCATTATAACAGAACTTAGACCACCTGATGTAAAATAAAGTATAGCAATCAATACCTTCCGAATTACCTCCCGGAAAGAACGTGTTTCTAAAGATTTCACCAAATTATACAAAACTATCAAAAACAATACTGTATTAGCTAAACTCAAAATTGAAAATAAACCTGTCAATATATATATAATTACATTGATTATATCTATTACGCTCATGCCAAATCCAATAGACATATATAACTTCGCAAAGAGATCCGGTATTGATTTACTTAAACTAAAAAAGAAGACAAAAATGTTAGCTATCCAATACTTTCGCCTCCCGGGCCCTTCAAACACAATAACTATGTCCGTGTAAAACATAACAGATGCTACATACATCCACATCAATATAAAATTAAGAAAAATCGTATACATTACCCAACCCATATACACATATATGAGGTGTGGCTTATACTTCTAGAAAGTGTTACTATTAGAATGTTACAGACAATGTATATAAAGATGGATAAAATGATGTTAGTGAAAACATAGTTTTGGAATCTCCTAAAAGGTTTAAGAACGATCCAGGATATGACAGAGAATATCAAACTGAACATACTGACTAGTAATAACAGCCCGCGTAAGTACTTAAACAGTTCCGAACATTTACGTCCATAATTCAGCAGATGAGTGACTACGTAGTCATAATACTCATAGTCTTCAGAATCCTGACTTTCTTCGTACTCATAGAATTCATAATCATAAGTAGTATTATTTGCCATTGCCATAAAATCGTTCAATATTTCTCTGGTATCTTGAACACTTCGATGTTATTTTTTTATTATAATTAAAAATACATTACCAATGTAGTCTTGTTTTTGCATGAAACACAGGAACTATTCTAGCTCAGGCATTTGTATAAGTCATCCCTTATAAACTTCTTAGTCTTTGAGAGTAACCACTGTTACCATAATTATGTTTTTCATAATAAATTATTTGTATAAATGGGCTTACTCTTGGCCACAGACTAGCCAAAGGCAATGTGGCCTACGATGGAGTGAGCTCGCCCAGAAAATGCCTGTTCACCTCTGATTTGAAGGTTGGGTTACATGAGCTCGGAATTTTTTCACTTTTTCTTTTTTAAACTTTAGTCTTTCTACGATAATATGGTTCCTTTTCACATGTCTTTTTCCAATTTTTTAGAAATCGATTTTTTCGTATACATTACAATCGAGGCGTATCTACGATTTCTATCCACAGCACTTTTGTTGTTCACTGTTGTATTTAAAAATTCACATGAGTTGTAATTGTTATGTTCTTAAAAAACATTTAATAACTGGTGACGACAAGAATTTTTTGAAAATATATACAAGAACACAATAGGTAAATAATAAATTGGTATGATTAGGTAAAGTATGTGTGGTCTCTATAAGTCTGGAAGCTAAACTGATGTAGGTAATAATTCAATGTGTTTTCTAACTTCTGATACCTGCCTATGTTTATGGGCAATTAATATGCTAAATACCCCTAATATTTCATTAATTCGATGAATTTGTATGATAATCAGACATGAAAATTACTGTAAATGTTGAGCCTTTTATCCCTAATTAATATTCTGACTAAGTACTGACATCGCGAAATTAACTTTGCCATCGATTCTCAAGATGGGGGTGTTCTTTTTTTTTATACTACGTCGGTGGCAAACAAGTATACGGCCCGCCTGATGTAAAGCGGTCACGAAGACCAATATCCTCCAGGCAACTGACGGTGAGTGGGTCCCTTTAAATTAGTTTCTCTTTCCAGAAAAATCTGTTCGCTGCTAGCGGACGTGGATGAGTGGGGCCAATTGACTCTGCTCAATGTTCTGACCGTGTACGCGAAGACCTTCTTCCCGGACCCCAACGATGAGGTAAACTTTTTATTATGAAATTTCCTACTAGACAAATCTAACCTAATTAGCTTATTATACTTATTCAGATGGCACTACACCTTTATTTAATAGGCTAGTTTCCTACTAGTCAAATCAGCTTTTTTTTAAGAACTGTCAAAACGATTTGCTAATATGGAATTACATACTATGAAATACTGAGGAGTGACGTCACGGTCAATTAATTTACTTTATATTTTTCTCTTCGACTTATTAAATAGAAATTATGTTTAAACATAAGTACTGTTCATATGTTTCTTCTAATTATGTGGTGCTTTATTTCATGCACTGCATAAAATATTTTATTTTAAGTGTAGGGAACCAGCCTATACTCGGTTGATAATAATATTTAACAATTTGAACACATAATATCAGATAAAACATCGGTTAAACTGTCAAACCTGACTTTCTGAAAGTTTTGATCCTGTATCGCCATTGACACAGTGAATGCACTGTGATCACCAATGTTACATTGACAGTAAGCTTCTTTAAGCACTCCTCCCCCATCAATGGCAAAGCCCCCTTCTTTTTCCATACAGTTGGCCCGACGCTACGCTCGCGAGACGCTAGATGTGGGGGGCCCTAACTACCTTCCTTTTTCTAGTGACGAAAATGGCTCGACAAGTTGACAGACTTTATTCTGTTTTAGATTCTGTTACTTATTTCTTTAAAGTTTTGTTGATTTATTGCTAAATTTTTCATTTTCTCTTTGTAATGGTTCTTTCCGTGCTTTAATCGTTATGGTCCCGACTTAAGATCATCGTTGGTCCATTCCTGACGGACACCATTCTGAGTCAGGCCCATTTCGTGGCAAATATCTGTTCTTCTTGTTGTTTGTGATTTTTTTGTACTTGTGTAATTTTTTTTTCTTGTTTGTAACGAATGAACTATATTTATTTGTATTCTCTTTGGTTTTAGCAATATTCGACGGACAGCGACGAGCCATTTTACGAGTCGGACAGTGAAACTGACGGGGTCCCCAAGAAGCGGCCCCAGCGCGCCGCCCCTTTAGACCCAGACCACAGGTGTTTACTTCAATAGAGATGACGACCACATTAAAAAAATGGCATTCTGTTTAGCCCGTCAGTTAGATCGTCCAAAAATACTGAACACATATTTTTCGCTTTTTCTAATTGGACGGTGTTATGGAATAGCGAACTAAGCGCCAAAATCCGAAAAAAAAGTTATGAATGCAGTTCGGATATAAATGTGATAATCTATAGTATTGATTACTTCTTTGTTGAAAAATCATGCTTACAGCCTTATTTTAAGGGGTAGAATCAAGCGACACGTTAAAATTTGTATGGTCCTGTGTACTAAGTCGTTACGTAAAAACGAATTGAACGCCAAATTTACTTTTACAAATTATAATAAGCGTATATTCAAAATCGCAAAATCGAGTTAAACGCCATAAAGATGTTATTAATTCGTTTTGGTTTAAAGTTTTGATGATTTATAAACGCAATATCGATTTAACCGCCCTATTGGTGTCGTTTAATTCGTTGTTATATATTTGAAATTGCAGGATATTTCGCTTAATGAGAACTAAGTATCAAGAGGTTTTGTTATATCATAATATCTTATGTGTGTAATCCTGGCTAGTACTAATGAATTATTATTAGTTACAACGCCAATTTTGCCATATATGCTGATTTTTTTGACATTTATTAAAAAAAGTTGATTGCAGAACAAAACTAAATTGTTAGACGGATTAGTCCTAAATGTCCTAATCATTGTAGAGGAAAACATTGTTGTTAATTTATTTACAATAGCACTATTTACTCTAATATATGGAATTTTATTTTATTCCAGTATTCACTTTACCTCTAACAATTTGCATTAAAGAATCAAGTGACAAAATATGTCTCATAGTACGCTACGGCGAAATAAATTAACCTCATCGCAATATTAGTTCAATAAAGAATCAAGCGGAAAAACGTTAATAACTTCGAAACTTGAATAGGTATGGTGTTATTTTTTTTATCAATTTAAATTATGAACACTTTTATAGGTTCAATGTCAAAATTAACTTTTTTGCTTTATAAATGAACTTACAACAACTGATTCAAATTTCAAATCTTTCTAGCTCATTTTCTCGATTTCAACTAACTGTCGCTTGATCGCTTATTCCATAACACTGTCCAATTAATGAAAAAATACAAAGACATAGAGCATCAAAGTTCCGGAGTGGGGGCTTGTGACGTCACTTCTAAGTAATAATTGTACCTAGGCGTGACGTCACGCGAAACTTCGCGCTGTACCGTCGTCATTTTTTTTGTGTGAATAGGTAGACGTTTGACCACGATTACACCTGAACACCTTTTCGTTTACGAGAAAAAAGAAAAAATACAGGTCTAAAATTCTTTGATAATATAACTAGTTCGATGGACTAATTAGTTTTTTTAGTCGTCTCGCCTATACACTATTTGGTTAAGATTAGAAGGTAAGTTTGGGCATTTTCAAAAATTGGGACCCCAAAGTGTAAGTTGTTAATAAAAATTAACTCGATGTCAGTTTTGTAACGACAATTAAGCATGAAATTTCAATAAAAATATTGCTTTTGTGCTAATTACGTAAACTATAAGCAATAATCTACATTTAAAACATGAAATGTGTTGGTTTTTAGACAAATTTTATTGTTAATTATCGTCACAAAATTGATTTCGAATTAATTTTTGTTTGCAACTGTCACTAATTAATGGTTCAAAATTAAAACGAAAAAATCACAAAAGTAGAACTTAATAAAAACTTCCTAGGAAAATTGTTTTGAAATTGATTGGTTCAGTAGTTTTTGTGAAAAATACGGAAAACTACGGAACCCTACACTGAGCGTTGCCCGACACGCTCTTGGCCGGTTTTTAGTGACAAAATTTGCTTTACCGTCTTTTCATGTCGTGTCAATAGTTTTCTAGGGGTCAACTTACAATAATGTGTCTCACAGATTGCTGCTCCGCGCCGCAAAGCCGTTGCTGCAAAGCAGAAACTCGGGTGTGGTTATGGCGGTAGCCCAACTGTTCTACCACGCGGGACCAGGTGACCTATATCACAGAATATATAATAGTACAAGTACAGAAGGCTCACTCCTTTGATGTTTACAAAATGCCGCCATTCTAAATTCTTACCTACATTAACAAACGGACCGCACGTGAGCAGCCGACATTGAATTCTAATGCGCCGCGCGAACTCGCGGCCGCCGGCATGTACTTATAGCGCGGCGATAGAATCGCGGAGTGAGCCGCCCCTGCCTATATCTCTTATTTTATAGTTTATGTTAGAGTCACTTGGAAGTGGAAGACCTAGGCGAACTTGTCTCGACCAAATTCGGACAATATTGCAAAAAGACCAGGCCAGAAGTACTCGAAACCGACGAGCGTGTATGAGAAACGTTATGAAAGTGTGTGAAGCGAAAGTGGTTTGTCAGGATCGTAGTGGAAATCCATCTCTGTCTACCCCTCTGGGAAAGAGACGTGATTGCATGTATGTAAGTATGTTACATTTGATCGCCAAGGGGGCGTAAAATAAATATAAAATCTAAAAAATATTTTAAGCGGGTTACTCACGTATTAAGTCGATATAGCGTTCGACATGTTTCGGTCCAATTTCTTACGGACTTAATACGTGAGTAACCCGCTTAAAATATATATTTATAATATATTTTTTAAATATGTATGAGTCTCACGGGAGTTTTATAGTTAAAATAAATATAAAATCCTCAAAATATCCGACACATAGACAGATAAAGTCTAAGAAAAAACGTACTTATGAACCAACAAGAAAATGTACGTAGTCAGTTTTGACAATTTGGCCCATATTCTTAGCTTGATGTGTTACTTGCACCAACGAAAATGGAGAGTTAACCCGAGGGTTAACCCACCATTTTATATGGAATTTGACAGTTGACAGCCCACTAACCCACTGAGTTACGTGGTTGCTGCAAGTTGGCCTTAAAATGTCAAATATTAATATTAGCGCCATCTAGCCGAGCGTACCCCAAAGGTGTAACGTCATCTAGGCCACCGTGCCTTTTTCTATATGGTTCTGAGGTACGTTTTTTTCTTAGAATGTAGCTGTCTATACGGAGTTACATATGTCTTTGATTATACCATAGAGGATCGAGTATTATAGAGAGTTCCTGTGGAAGTAAAATGTGTAAATCACAGTGCGTAGACTGCCATCTCTTGACACAGGCTTAAAACTTTTAAACCTCAGTTTTGACAATTTGGCCCATATTCTTAGCTTGATATGTGTTACAATGTCAAATATTAATATTAGCGCCATCTATCCGAGCGTCACCCAAAGGTGTGACGCCATCTAGGCCATCGGACCTTCTGTATGGTACTGAGGTACGTTTTTTCTTAGACTTTATGTCTATACGGAGTTAAATATGTCTTTGATTATACTAAACACATTGGTTGTGATTACACAGCGCAAGAGTTGGCGCCGGTGGCTAAAGCAATGATTCGTCTCCTGCGCGCACCTGTGGAAGTACAGAGCGTCGTGCTCAACTCTATAGCGTCGCTCACTGTTAATAAACGAGTAAGTACCTATAACTCCATGAAATACAAAGTCTAACCCTCTTGTTATTAAATTATAACCTAAGCTTCAAATCAAGAGTGAACAGGCTTCTGGGCGAGCTCACTCCATCGTAGGCCACGTCTTTGCCTTTGGCTAGTCTGTGGCCAAGAGTAAGCCCATTTATAATAATAATAAAAAACACACAAAATTCAAATTTTGAAAAAAACCCTGACTGCGACATAGTAGACCGATTTTCATGAAACATGGCTAAGAACACTCCCGACTAACTCAGCTTTCAGACAAAAAAACTAAGTCTAAATCGGTTCATCCGTTCGGGAGCTACGATGCCTCAGACAGACACACACACAGACAGACAGACAAAAAGACAGACGGACAGACAGACAGACAGGCGGACAGACAGACAGACAGACACGTCAAACTTATAACACCCCGTCGTTTTTGCGTCGGGGGTTAAAAACGAGACTTAGGGCCACTTGCACCAACCACATTTGACAGACACATCATCGTCACGCAGCAGACGTCTATGGAACTTCCCATGGAATAAAATTTAACGAACGCTTTAACGGTGACAGACGGTTTGATGCAACCGGCCCTTAATCGCATAAAAATTACTTTACTTTTTAATTTACTAAAAAAAAACTAGTCTACTTTTTATGCCTTTTGATGAATTCTCAAGATTTCAAAATTACATCCTGACGTCATGAGCTCACATGTGAAATATAAACTTCAAAAAAAAAACAAGGTGAAATATGAGAAAAAAATAAAAAAAGATCGCTGAGGACAGGATTCGAACCTGCGCGGGTAGTACCCATTGGATTTCAAGTCCAACTCCTTAACCACTCGGACACCTCAGCTGTTGACACATCTGACGAAATTAACGACCTCTATCGAACAAATGAAAATGCGTTAATGAACCTCTATTGTCTTATCCACAGAAGTCTTATCCATACTTCCATACTATAATATTATAGATGGGAAAGTGTGTGTGTCTGTTTGTTTGTCCGTGTTTCACGGCAAAACGGAGCGACGAATTACGTGATTTTTTAAGTGGAGATAGTTGAAAGGATGGAGAGTGACATAGGCTACTTTTTGTCTCTTTCTAACGCTAGCGAATCCGCGGGCAAAAGCTAGTTTATTATAATTTGCGGTTTAGTTGAGGTTCAGGGTGGCTAGCCGAATGGCACAATCGCTCACGAAACGCTCACGAAACGAAGCGCTAGTAGATATCTATCTCTATCGCGCTTGCGTATTGGCGCGACAGAGCCAGCGGCGTATCGCTTTCGTTTGGCGTCGGAGAAATGCCATTCGGCTACGGGGTCAGTTGTTTAAATGTCAATATTTGGTGGTGTAATCAATATCAAAAATAGCTACAGATCTAGTGCGAAATGATTTCTTTGGTAATATCACGGAAGCTCACCAATTTGTCATGCTATTTGGTCTCAGTACAAGAAGTGGACTCAATGCCAATCAATCAATCAAATCAATCAATCAAAACATTTATTCGTAATAAACTACACATTATTCATAAAATGGCTAAGAACTACAAAAGTATAAGGGATGGACAAGTTTATCACGAAATGGTCCCGTCTCAGCATAATGCCGACCCGGAGGACAGCGCTGATCTTCCGACGAGACCATTTGCGAGACACGAACGCAGCCGCGCGGTACGGCCCTACCGTAAGTTGAACGCGTCCTTACTGAAGGCGCCATTTTGTCTATTCCATCAATTGACAATTTGACATTTGCATGATTTGCATTACTTACAACATGGCCATACCGTACAGCACAATAAAAATAAATTATTACATTACGCTATGACATAGATAGTTCAACTATAAATATTAGTGGTAAATCATTAAATAATGTAAACAAGTGATAAAAAACAGTAAAATAAATATTTGGTATTAGAGTAATGCCAATAGGCATTCTCTGCCAGTCGACCATAGGTTAAATCAAAACATAAAATCGTCAAAGTGAGGTGCACTGAAAAATAACTAAAAAACATAACTTTTGAGCGAAGATAATTATTTTCTATTTTTTTCATCAAATGGTGGCGTTTATAAGTTTAGTTTAGCTTTAGTTCTTACTGTATTTTTATAACGATAAAGATGTAATGTTTTGAAAAGAAGTGGCCCGCCGAGTTTCTTGCCGGTCCCATAGTGGATAACCCCCTCCAACTGAGGGGGGACTGAAATCTTCTCGAGCTGAGGCGTAGGGTTAGAGCCGGCGTAGCTTTATTTGACGTTCATAAGCGCATTGTAATATGCCTACTTGGAAAAATAAATATTTCATTTTATTTCATAAATATTTCATTTCATTTCAACGTAAATGTCACATTTCGAAATAAGTAATAATATACCATCGTTAATTACTCAAATCATGACAACAATCATGGCTTATACAAACTAGAGGTTAGGCATATTGTAGAAAAATAATAACTACGACATTTAAAAAAAAAGCCGCTGAGGACAGGATTCGAACCTGCGCGGGTAGTACCCATTGGATTTCAAGTCCAACTCCTTAACCACTCGGACACCTCAGCTGTTGTATCAACCGACGAAATTAACTACCTGTTTCTACTCGTAATATGAGAATGCGTTAACGAACCTCTGTTGTCTTATTATTTGCGGTAATACCGACAGAGGTTGATTTGTTTAATGTCAATATAAAAGAGCATTTCTTTTTTTTTTGCCACTTTTATGAAATGTGATATTTTTGAAAAAAAAAATGCAATTTCTACTCAGAATCACTAGCTGTTTCAATCCTACTAGTTAACAAAATTGTCCCATACGAGTTTTTTTTATTTTGTTACCATTTTCCGTACATTTTGTGTGGGGTAACAAAAGAGGAAAGTAGCAAAAATGTATGGGAATTCTGGGACACTTTTTGTCTCCCAGTGAGATTGAAAGTACTCGTGATTCTGAGTACAATTGACCTAAAATTCCCTAAAAAATCAAAATAAAAAAATGGCAAAAAAAAAGAAATGGTCAAAAAGAAATACATTACAGAAGACCGCAGCCAAATATCACGAGACCCTACTCATTGCATTGAGTTGCACACGTCCATAAGTCCATAAGCTACGTTGACAGCTTTCTATCAGGCGAACCGTATGCTTGTTTGCCACCGACGTAGTATAAAAAAAAAAAATGTGATGATTTTAAAATATATTTAAGCATTTCAGTAATTTTAGAAAAAAGTATTTCTATTGTACCTGCTGATTGTTATTAAACCAGAAATAAAAACTTGTTTTAATTATAGCCATTGTTTTCTACTAATAGCCTGCACCTGGATAGAATAACATGACATTGACAGACCAAAAGCCAAATAAAACAATACACCGTAATTTCATGTACAAATTGTACAAACATAATAATAATCACTAAATACTCTGCGAAAATAAACTTTATTAGACACAGCATAAGGGCGTAAAATCTCACTTTATATGCTGTCTAATTTTTTTCTACATGATTATGGCAAAATTCGTCGGTTGATACATCAGCTGAGGTGTCCGAGTGGTTAAGGAGTTGGACTTGAAATCCAATGGGTACTACCCGCGCAGGTTCGAATCCTGTCCTCAGCGATCTTTTTTGTAATTTTACAATTGGATATGTACTTATTACTTTTATAGAGATAAATGAAAATTAACAGAAAAATAGTCATCCCTAATAAATGATAAATTAATATTTCTCAGAAAAACCGAGAAATAATAGATATAAGGTACAGTGGGGGCAAATCCCGACTGGGGGGCAAATGTAAGTGATCCATTTTTTCCTTGTTTTACAATGTTTGCATTATTAAATAGAGTGTCCACCGGTTATATATGGTAGGCGTGTTCTGTGGATACATGTAGAAGTCAACATCATAGTGTAATAATGGAAAAGAAATGGATCAGTTACAATTGTCCCCCAGTCGAGATTTGTCCCGCACTACCTTATGGAAGGTTAAGGTTGTGTTGTGGATAAATAATAAAATTTTAATAAATAAATAAACATTGGGGGACACCTTACACAGATTAACTTAGCCCCAAACTAAGCAAAGCTTATCTATGGGTGCTAAGCGACGATATACATACCTACCTAAATAGATAAATACATACTTATATACATAGAAAACATCCATGACTCAGGAACAAATATCTGTGCTCACCACACAAATAAATGCCCTTACCGGGATTCGAACCTGGGACCGCGGCTCAGCAGGCAGGGTCACTACCGACTACACTATTTTTGTCACTTTGTTTACATCTATATTTATTACTGTGAGTGTGTATAAATCACATACATATAATCACGCCTGTATCCCATAAAGGGGTAGCTAGAACACACGAAACTACTCATGTTTCAGTGCCACTTTTTGCAACTAATGGTTTGAAAGAAAACGAAATTGTGACATCAAACACAATAACATAACATCAGTAACATAAAATAACAATAACATTAGCCAACAAATCACAATAGGTAAATCTACACTTACTTCAAACAACAGTCAAAGACAATAGAGGTTCATTTACGCATATTCCTATTCGATAGAGGTCGTTAATTTCGTCGGATGTGTCAACAGCTGAAGTGTCCGAGTGGTTAAGGAGTTGGACTTGAAATCCAATGGGTACTACCCGCGCAGGTTCGAATCCTGTCCTCAGCGATCTTTTTTTATTTTTTCTTATTTTTTACCTTTTTTTTGTAAAGTCTATGTTGTACATGTGAGGCTGTGAACTCATGACGTCAGGATGTAATTTTGAAATCTTGAGAATTCATCAAAAGGCATAAAAAGTAGACTTTAGGTATTTTTCATCCATACTAATATTATAAATGGCAAAGTGTGTGTATCTGTTTGTTTGTCCGTCTCTCGCGGTAAAACGGAGCGACGAATTGATGTGATTTTTAAGTGGAGATAGTTGAAGGAATGGAGAGTGAAATAGGCTGCTTTTTGTCTCTTTCTAATACTGGGGACGCTATTGCTATGTCTTGTATGGGAACCCTGCATTTTATGATTAAGCACTGAGACTTGGCACAGTTGTTCATTGGGTGGCCCTGAGTAGATAAAGATCGGGAGGCATCGAGAGCCCCCCTTAATTTAGGAGGGAGGAGGGGGGGAAGGCTGGCGCCTACGCGCTTCCTTTGAAACCATATTTCTCTAAAACTATACAAAATAGGGCATGCGATATATCATTTTCGGATAAATGAAGGACGAGGAATTCATTTTTGGAACAAAAAAAATGTATTTTAGAACAAAAATACAAAATAAAATGGGAAAATTTAAAAACGAGATTTTTATTTATACATATTATTGCACATCTTATGAAAACTGTAATGGTTTTTTTAAATAAAAAATATTATTTAATAGCTACATTTATCTAGTTTTAGAAAATGTATAATTTGTTATAGAAATATATTATAGGACGAGTGATAAAAAATAATTTACATCGCCCGATAGGGTGATTTGAATGCTCATTTCAATAAGTTTTGTCAATGTTTTCAGGTATAATCACTATTTTTAACACACGAAAGCCGTAATCATTGTAGTATATGGCTATTTTAGTGATTAATGTACTTAAAATAATAAAAAATACAAAAATTAAAAAAAAATGAAAATGTGATAACTTTTTCTATACAATATATATCTAAAATCAATAAATATCAATGAAAAGCCACATTTATGTAGTTTATAAAAATATATAGTTTGTTATATAAATATATTACGAAACGCGAGATAAAAAATAATGAAAGTGACGTGGCAGAGCGATCGTGATGTACGGTACGGGTCAGCTTGTATGATTCGATGAGGTGAGGTAAAGGCACTCAAAGCTCTCAAAAAGTGTAGTTATTTAGAGTACTTCAAAGGAAACAACATACTCCTATATAGTCTGAATTTAACTATTGATATCACATGAAATGATCGATTGATATGATAGGTCAGATATATACATCTGATCCTAATACATCTTGTGAAATAGTAGATATCTATATGATTTGCATAATTTATGGATAATTCTTACTTGACATATTTATTACTCCAGATCTGCGTCCTGTACTTTGGTTAACGAGTGCCGAAAATAGTTATTAACCAAAAAAGACCGCCAAATTAACAGCATTTCACCGACAAAAGCTGCCTTACACCATTTTTGTAAGGGTTATAGGTATATCAAGGTGTCCATGTATGGGGTCAACTAAACCCAATTCAAAATTTGCCATTATTTGCTACTTGTGGCTGGACGAAAGTCTGTAACAATTGGGATTTGGGAGCCTACTTGCCTGCAACGTTGCCTGTTGCTGCAGAAACATGCCTCGAAATTGTCGGATGCAGGTGTAAAAAACAGTGCCGCGTAAGGTGCGACCGTAAAAAAAGACTTTTTAAATTAAATGTTCGGAGCTGATGTGCTTATGCAGTGGGTGTTATGAATGTTGTGATATACACCGTGTTTCCGGTATCACTCAAAACCTCAGACACCCCAACTGATTTTTATTTTTTTAAACGTATCTACAATGTTCATTTTTTAATCTGATGATTATTTTCTTTTTTAATTGAATTTTTAATTTTCTGTGCAGCTCTACTCGGTTTTTAACTCTACACTCAATAAAATAATTGCTAGCTACCATCATAAACCTTCAAACTGTTTAATTGTGTATGTTACTGCAACAACATAAGGTTTACCAATAGACAGCTATGTCACTGTAAAGCACTTTAACCTGTGTCACAGTAAACTTCAAATTGGACAGGTGACGCAGTAAGCAAATTTAAACCTAACATTCAAAATGACAAGGTTGTAATTAGGTACTAGTTCAATTTGTTATGACTTATGATAATAGCGGAAAAAATAATCGTCCAAGTAACCAGCCAGTATTAATACCCTTAAATACTGAAAAAGGTATACAACCTCTAACAATATGATATGCACAATGTTGTATTACGAATTTGTAGAATGGGCACGTAAACAATAACTAAAAATACAAATTAAAACAAAAAATATTACCCCCATCAAGATATAGCTCAATCGATTCTACTCTCGATTCTGAACAAACAGTTTTCAGGTTTTTAGTGTTAAGTGAAACACGGTGTATACATAATTAAATTCAGACTATTCATGTTGTTTTATTTGAATAACTCAAAATAGCTACACTTTTTGAGAGCCTTGAGTACTAGCCCCGATACACATGTTTTCGTCTAGTCGGACCATTTTTTGAGGTTCTCCTTTGTACAAAAGCAATGTCTTAGTTCAAAAATCATTAATGTTTAATGCTAACTAATACGAATCTAGTTTATTTTTTATGGCACTATTGCGCAATAACTAACTATCATTGATACTGAAAGGAAGAATATGACGATTTTTATTTTATCTTTTATGGATGGGTAAAACCGATTTAAGGGTGCCCAAAGGAAGTAACTAAGTTCTGCTAGTAAACTAAAAAATCTTCAAGCCTATGCATGCAGAACTGCTTTAGGAGAGGAGAACGTGATTAAGACAATTTTTCTTTTACATTATAAGTCACATGCAATTTTATTTTACAATCAAAATAAATATTATAGGACTTTTACAATTTTCTGTACTGGGTCGTGTGTAAACGTTATTAGAATAAGTATTTTTCTGTATTACTAGACGAACTCAACTGCACAGCGGGTAGTACCTTTACCTCACCTCATCGAATAATGCAAGCTGACCCGTACATTAAAATTTTCATTTTCATTATTTTTTATCACGCGTTTCGTAATATATTTATGTAACAAACTATATATTTTTATAAACTGCATAAATGTGGCTTTTTATTGATATTTATTGCTTTTAGATATATATTGTGTAGAAAGAACAAAATAGGATAATGTTAAAAAAAATTAATATCGCATTTTTAATATTTTTTAAAATTTTTGTATTTTTTTTAATTTTAAGTACATTAATCACTAAAATAGCGATAAACTACAATGGTTACGGCTTTCGTGTGTTAAAAATAGTGATTATACCTGAAATCATTGACAAAACTTATTGAAATGAGCATTCAAATCACCCTATCGGGCGATGTAAATTATTTTTTATCACTCGTCCTGTAATATATTTCTATAACAAACTATACATTTTCTAAAACTAGATAAATGTAGCTATTAAATAGTATTTTTTATTTTAAAATAACTATTACGGTTTTTATAAAACGCGCAATAATATGTATAAAAAAAAATCTCGTTTTAAGATTTTCCCATTTTTTTTTGTATTTTTGTTCTAAAGTACATTTGTTTTGTTCCAAAAATGAATTCCTCGTCCTTCACTTATCCGAAAATGATATATCGCATGCCCTATTTTGTATAGTTTTAGAGAAATATGGTTTCAAAGGAAGCGCGGAGGCGCCAGCCTTCCCCCCCTCCTCCCTCCTAAATTAAGGGGGGCTCTCGATGCCTCCCGATCTTTATCTACTCAGGGCCACCCAAGGAACAACCTGTGCCAAGTCTCAGTGCTTAATCATAAAATGCAGGGTGTTGTGCAATAGCGTCCCAGCTATAACGCGAGCGAAGCCACGGGCGAAAGCTAGTAACTTACCGATTTAGATTTCATGTTTTTTGTTTGAAAGCTAGTCGGGAGCGTTCTTAGCCATATTTCATGAAAATTGGTCCACTATGTCGTGGTCGGGGCTTTTTTCAAAATTTTAGTTTTTTCGTTTTCTTTCAACCCCTTAATTGCCAAGAGTGGCACTGAGACTTTAGTAGTTTCATGTGCTCTGCCTACCCCTTTATGGGATACAGGCGTGATTGTATGTATGTATGTTTAGTTTTGTGGTTAGGTTATTAATATACAATCTTGTTTCAGACTCTATTCGAGCCGTTCCTGAAGTCTTTCTTCGTTCGCAATTCCGACCCCACACACCTCAAGCTACTCAAACTGGAGATCCTGACAAACCTGGCTACGGAGACCAGTGCCGCTGTGGTCCTTCGTGAGTTCCAGACCTACGTCACCTGCTCTGATAAGGTATACCTTCATGTTTACTGCCGTGTGTGCACATCTGTAGCCTCCTTAGACTACCCACACACATCACACTACTAAAGTTGGAGATCCTGACAAACCTGTCTACGGAGACCAGTGCCGCTGTGGTCCTTAACGGGTTCCAGACCTACCTCACCTGCTCTGATAAGGTATACCTTCTTGTTTACTACCGTGTGTGCACATCGGTAGTCACCCTAGACTACCCACACACATCACACTACTAATGTTGGAGATCCTGAAAAACCTGGGCTACGGAGACCAGTGCCGCTGTGGTCCTTAGCGAGTTCCAGACCTACGTCATGGTCTACGTCGTTCGGGCTTGAAAAAAAAAAACTTGAAAAAAAATACAGAATATTTTCTGGAGTATGTTTTTTTTTCTAAAGTGCTAAATTTCAAAATTTGCAAAGTAGGCAATACTTTTATACGGTTTTTCGGACTTTATGTTAACTATTAAACTAATTTCAATTAATAATTTTAATTTCTAGTTTTAACAAACTAACATTTACGAAATCTGAAGTTAGCAGTTGTCGCAATTTACTGTTGATAACACCACGGCCTCTCCACGCTCCGAGCTTCATCGGGGATTCCCGAATAAACGTTTGTATACTGAATGTTTATCGAATTAAAATGTACGTTATTGTTATTGAAACGTTACAAATCACGAAAAACAATTATAGTCGTATTATTTGTTCATCTGAAAAAAACCATATTTAGAAAAAAAAACAATGATGCTCGGTTTATTTTTTCATGTTTTTTTTTCACAATTCTGAAAAAAAACATTTGTTTTTTTTTCTATTTGCAACCCTAGGAGCAACTTTCTTTTGTTCGTTTCTATCGCCGATAACCTTAAGCTCTAGTCCCACCAAAAGCGAGAAGAGACGCTATGATAGCGTGAGCGAGTTTTAGTTCATAGTCAAACGTTGAACTATAAATCGCTTTCTCTTTCGGCACTACTGCATTAGTTGTAAGTTAGTTTATTCGCAACAGAATAAGTACCTAGGAGAAATGTCGGAGGTCTGGGGCCCATTTCTCGAACGATATTAGACTAATAATATTAGTCCACGAACTGTCAAATCGTATGGGTTGCCATGACTACACACTAATATTATTAGACTAATATCTTTCGAGAAATGGGGCCCTGTTGACAACTTAGTTATACGCGATTAAGGCCTGATTTAGACGGCATGCGAACTCGCATGCGATTTTAGTTACATTGCGGGCTGTTGAGGGTACATACAATTGCACAGCCATGCAATACCGCAATGTGCTAGTTCTCGTACCGTCTAAATGGGCCCCAAGTCCTGTGTGTAAAAATCGTGAAAGTTTAAATTAAAGTTCCATTTATTCCATCGTGCTAGCTTTCTTGATCAATCAATATTTAAAAAGAATATTAACAGTTTCTACTAAATCTATGTTTTTGTAGGTGTTTGCTGGGGCCACTATCCAAGCTATCGGGCGATTGGCCGTGGCCATACAAGGCGAAGCTGAGACCTGCTTGAATGGTCTTCTAAAGTTACTCAGCAGTAAAGATGGTAAGTTTTACATCCCATAGTTGCCACTATCTATACATACATACGATCACGCCTGTATCCCATAAAGGGGTAGGCAGAGCACATGAAACTACTTAAGCTTCAGTGCCACTCTTGGCATATAAGGGGTTGAAAGAAAACGAAACTGTGACATTGCAGTGACAGGTTGCCAGCCTCTCGCCTACGCCACAATTTAACCCATATCCCACAGTCGCCTTCTACGACACCCACGGGAAGAAAGGGAGTGGTGAAATTCTTAACCCGTCACCACACAGGTAACCACTATCTGTTTGTAGTTAATACAGATGTAGTGCGAAAAGATTTGCTTGCGTATTGTTACGGACACGTACGAACGTGTCATGCTTAGACATGCGCGCCGCCGCTGAAAGGAGCCAGCGCGCCGCCGCCGCCGCCGATAGTTTGAATTTCGCGCCGAAATAGAGAACCATACGAGATTAATAATATTAAAATCCATTGAATATAAACAAACGAATGAAACGCGCGTACCCCGTGTCCCTTTAGTTTCATTATAGTATTTTATGCAATTAACCGTTGCTTATGAGAGGTCAAAAATGGCGAGTGCTGTGGGTAACAATTTGAGACGGTGGAATACAAAAAGCTCTTCCTAATATCCCCATTGTATAAACGCTCTCTTTGAATGTTCTACACATTCCAACGGCGGTGCGAAGGCTGACAGGTTCTAATCTAAGCCGTCAATAAATTTGCTGACAAACCAAACTGCCCGCCGCCGTTGGATGATGGAGTCAAGCGGAAGGAGCTGGTATTGCGGAGCGCCAGACCAGAGATGGGGACAGTACTGCTTCCGGTAACCCGATCCTTCCAAGTTACACTCCTATTATGGTTCGAAGGCAACGCATGTGAAATGCATTTAAGCGACGCTCTTGTTTGGAATAGGTGGTCCACGTTTCTGACGCGTACAGCAGGATACTAAGGACGTAGGCTTTGTAAACGTGAACTTTGGTGGAAATTGTAAGCTTGTTATTAGCCCAAACTCGCTTAGAGAGTTTTCCAAAAGTTGTTGCGGCCTTTCCAATGTGGGTATCTATTTCCTTATTGTTGCAGTAGTTTGATGTTGTGGTTGATCCCAGATAACAAACATTATCAACAGACTGAAGCGTTACTTGATCAAGTGTGATTGCTGGTGGTACATCGGTGCCCTGGACCATTATTACAGTTTTCTTGGTGTTCACGCTCATTGAAACAGCTCGGCATGCACGACCAAACCTGTTACCAACTCTTGTAGCTCTTCTTCCGAGTTTGCGACAAGTGCAGCGTCACCAGCATACAGCAGTTCACGGACTAATACATCATACCGCTTCCTAGTTGACTTTAGGAGGTTGATGTTGAATAACTTCCCATCCTTTCTGGTGTGCACATGGATGGGTCCGACATCGCATTCATCAAAAGCTGCCCTGAGGAGTTGCGAAAAGAAAATACCAAAGAGCGTTGGCGCCAGAACGCAACCTTGTCTTACGCCGCGCCTCATATCAAAAGCCGCCGATGCTTCACCATCGAACATGACGGTACCTTTCATATTCTCGTGGAACGCACGTATCAATGAGTTGGTAGACACCCAATACGGACGAGAACATCGTAGAGACCCTCTCTACTGACCGTATCGAAAGGTTTGTTAAGATCCACGAATGCCATATAAAAAGGGACACTGCTGCTGGTACCCATGCCTGTCACTTTTTTTACTCAGTGTCTTAAAAAACGGTTGCATAATATACTATAAATAAGATTTTCATTAATATTTAACCCCATGAAAGTGATATTTAAAAAGTTGAAAAAAAATCTCACGCCGCCGGCGTTACGCCGCCGCCAACGATTTTTTCGAGGCGCGCCGCCGCCCGATTTTTTCCGAGCGGCGCGCATGTCTAGCCATGCTATTTCAGTCAGTCTCAGTACAAGATGTACTGACATTGACTGAACTAGCATGACAAATACGAACGTTTCCGGAAAAATACGAAGGGAACCCTTTTCGAACTACATCTGTACATAATATATCGAATTGAAACAGGGAATGCGTGATCTGATCCAAATTTAAACCTAATATACCTATATGTCAAGTTTAAAGTAGACTATAATCATAGTTGTAACGAAATATTTATTTATTTATTTAGGGCCAGTTGCATCAACCACATTTGTGTCGATTAACTTCAAAAGTGGGTAAATCCATTCTGCTATAAGGTTGATAATCTTTCAGATCATATTATATTTTTTATATATTCAACCTTAAAGCAGAATGGATTTACCCAGGTTTGAAGTTAAGCGACACATTTGACAGACACATCATCGTCACGCAGCAGACGACTATGGAACTTCCCATACAATACAATTTAACGAACGCTTTAACGATGACAGATGGTTTGATTCAACCGGCCCTTAGACTTTATTGCACGACATAAAATTGTACAAATGGCGGACTTAATGCCTTAAGGCATTCTCTACCAGTCAACCATTGGATCAAACAGAAACTACATAAATATGAACGTTATTTTTTTTCTTTTATTTTCCGATTTGTTAATAAGTATTGTATTTTTTTTGTATCAGAGTGGGTGGTTTGCGAAGCGGTTGTGGTGGTGAAGCGAGTGGTGGGTGGTGGGGCCACCTCGGCGCGAGCTGCCGTCGCTCGAGCAGCCAAACTGCTGCGTTCTGACAGGTTAGATTTACACAAAACTCTGATAAAACCTTTTTAAGACTAGACTGACGACCGGTCTGGCGCAGTCGGTAGTGGCCCTGCCTGCTACGCCGCGGTCCCGGGTTCGAATCCCGGTAAGGGCATTTATTTGTGTGATGAGCACAGATATTTGTTCCTGAGTCATGGATGTTTTCTATGTATATAAGTATTTATATATTATATATATCGTTGTCTGAGTACCTGCAACACAAGCCTTCTTGAGCTTACCGTGGAACTCAGTCAATCTGTGTAAGAATGTCCTATAATATTTATTTATTATTTATTTATTTATTTAACCCCTGGAACGCCGTTGTCAAAAAATTGCTAAATTGCCTGGGACAGATCTGGAACAAGGCGCTCAAGGGGTTAAGAGTTTTGGAGAAGTTTCCAAATCTAATAATAGACTTGCCTTTAGTCAAATCAGCTTCTTTTTAAGAACTGTCAAAACGAATTTGAACGACTTAACGACTTGCTAATATGGAATTAATATGAAATCGAATTGAGTGACGTCACGGTCAATTCAGTTACTTTATATATTTCTTCCTGACTTATTAAATAGACATTGAAATTCGATTTAATTTTTTTTGAAAAAACCCCCAACCGCGACATAGTAGACCGATTTTCATGAAACATGGCTAAGAACATTGTCGATTAACTCCGCTTTCAAACAAAAAAAAGTAAATCTAAATCGGTGCATCCGATCGGAAGCTACGATGCCACAGACAGACACACACACACAGACAGACAGACACGTCAAACTTATAACACCCCGTCGTTTTTGTGTCGGGGGTTAATAACCTAACCACAAAATTAAAATTTTGAAAAACCCCCGACCGCGACCTAGTGGACCGATTTTCATGAAACATGGCTAAGAACACTCCCGACTAACACAGCTTTCAAATAAAAAAAACTAAATCGAAATCGGTTCATCCGTTCGGGAGCTACGATGCCACAGACAGACACACACAGACAAACAGACAGACAGACAGACACGTCAAACTTATAACACCCCGTCGTTTTTGTGTCGGGGGTTAAAAATAACTTCTGTCCATGTTTTTCTAATAATTATCTGATACTTTATTTCTTGTATGGTATAACATATTTTATTTTAAGAACAGTCAAATACCCTGTTGTACCGTCAACCAATTGGAACCCTAGTCCACTGTACAACCATGTCTAAATGACAAGCTGTAAGAGATTTCTTACAATCTGATTTATAAAATTTTGTGAAGTACATATATGTATAAAATATAGGTATATAACCCTATATGTAGTAATTATAAATAGCTACGTGCAACTACGCTCCCTACAGGTGTTCACGGAAGACCAGCGTCGGGTACTACTCCAGTAGGACCGGGCATTATGCTGAGTGTTCACCTTTTTCAGTGTAATTACCTACAGTGTACATGTTAGTTATAAGTCTTCTTTTTTTTCATCTCATTGTGTATGCATTGTATAACTGTGTTTTTATACTGAAATAAATTATATTCTATTCTATTCTATTCTATAACGTCACTATGACATAGTTCTACAGTGGCCTAGGGTTCCAATTGGTCGACTATACAATTTGTACTGGTACAGATTGGCACCAAATGCACGAGCGGCTGCGGTTTGGTTGGTGGCAGAGCACGGCGCCGAACATCCCCGAGCGGCCGCCATCTTAGCTCACATGGCTGGCAACTTCGCGGACCAGGTAAGTTTAGCTCTCACGTTTTCACTAAGGCCTGATTTAGACGGCGTGCGAGCTCGCATGCGAGTTTATAGACCGTCAACCAAATCTTGTCACTAGAAAAAGGCGGCAAATTTGAAAAATCGCGGGCTAGCACCACTAGTTTTGAAAATCGGTGGAAGTTCGCGTGTCATTTGTATCTTATCTGTGGAAATCTCCGTCCTACCAAAAAGAGAAATAACTAGCACATATCCGTCCCTTTTTAATACATTATCTAATTCGTAAGGAAGGAGCGAGCCCCTTGAAAAA
This sequence comes from Leguminivora glycinivorella, assembly GCF_023078275.1. NCBI lineage: Eukaryota > Metazoa > Arthropoda > Insecta > Lepidoptera > Tortricidae > Leguminivora > Leguminivora glycinivorella. The sequence continues at coordinate 1,058,366 of NC_062985.1, read as the reverse complement.
AAAATATCTGTGGCTGTTTGACGTACATTGCTGGTTTTTGTACGTTTCATAGGGATATCATACTTTAGTTTGATGTACATTGCTACTGCCAAAATTTGGTTGACAGGCTATAGTTACATTGCGGGCTGTTGAGGGTACATACAATTTTGCACAGCTATCAAATACCTCAATGTAATGCATGCATGTATGCGAGTTCTCGTACCGTCTAAATGGGCCCTTAGTCAAGTTTAGATATTAAACTTTCGTTAGACATATTCAAATCCATACTAATATAGGCTACTTACAAGCGCTGGTGGCCTAGCGGTAAGAGCGTGCGACTTTCGATCCGGAGGTCGCGGGTTCGAACCCGGCTCGTACCAATGAGTTTTCCTGAACTTATGTGCGAAATGTCTTTGATATTTGCCAGTCGCTTTTCGGTGAAGGAAAACATCGTGAGGAAACCGGACTAATTCCAATAAGGTCTAGTTACCCTTCGGGTTGGAAGGTCAGATGGCAGTCGCTTTCGTAAAACTAGTGCCTACACCAAATCTTGGGATTAGTTGTCAAAGCGGACCCCAGGCTCCCATGAGCCGTGGCAAATGCCGGAATAACGCAAGGAGGATGATGAAAAAGGAAATCAGCTTCTTTTTTTTAAGAACTCTCAAAACGAATTTAAACGACTTGCTAAATCGAATTGAGTGACGTCACGGTCAACTCAGTTACTTTATATATTTCTACCTGACTTATAAAATAGAAATTGGCTATAAAAATAACTTCTGTCTCTGTTTTTCTTATAATTATCTGATGATTTATTTCGTACACGGTATAATTTTATTTTAACTACAGTCAAGTTCCGTATTATAAATGGGAAAGTGTGTGTTTGTTTGTTTGTCCGTCTTTCACGAATTGACGTGATTTTTTAAGTGGAGATAGTTGAAGGGATGGAGAGTGACAGAGGCTACTTTGTGTCTCTTTCTAACCCCCCACTTCCCTAAAATGGGGGGGGGGTTAGTATAGAGCATTCCGCAAATTTGGAATTTAACGCGAGCGAAGCCGCGGGCAAAAGCTAGTATTTAATGAAACTACGGTAGTGCTCACATTATAATCGCGACTGCTGCGACATGTTGGTGTGCACGGAGTTTAGCTGCCGCGCGAACTCCTATATATGCCTGAAGAGGGGCCTCCAAAATAACGTGAGCACTTATATTTAATGAAACTACAACCGTAGTTTCATTAAATATAAGCAGGGGCGGCTCACCCCGCGATTCTATCGCCGCGCTACAAGTACATGTCGGCGGCCGCGAGTTCGCGGCCCATTCAGTGGTGTCGACCTTCGCGCGGCGCAATAAAATTCAATGTCGGCTGCTTCTGTGCGGTCCGTTTGTTAATGTAGGTAACAATTTAGAATGGCGGCATTTTGTAAACATCAAAGGAGTACCTACTTGTCCTAATATTCTGTGATATGAGTCAAGTATAAGACTTGAGTGAACGTTCGGAGTTTTTGTTTCGAAACAAGTCCTGCATCACTGATATGCGCAACAGCCCCCCCCCCACACATTTTAGAAAAGTGGGGGGGTTAGAAAAAGACAAAAAGTACCCTATATCACTCTTCATCCTTTCAACTATCTCCACTTAAAAAATCACGTCTGACAGACGATAAACAAACAGACACACACACTTTCCTATTTATAATATTAGTATGGATTACTAACGGACACGCATTAAGACTATTTTTATGCATTTCCTGTAGTCATGTTTGAAGATCGTTTTAAATTTCACCCATGACGAATATCTTATGTACATAGTATTATAAGTTATAAGTTCCAAGAAATCAGTGGTATCGGCCGAAATCGAAGAAGGAAGGTCTACGACCACTGCTTCTTTGTTTACCCGTTTGACAGATAATTCTAATCTTAAAAGAAACGAAGTATAGACATTGATACAGTTTTCTTTTTCAGGATGAACTAGTGAAACTCCAGCTTCTATCCTTGTCTGTCAAGTTATCAATCACTCAACCAGACACGCTGCCAGTGTGTCGCTATGTAATGACTCTCGCACACTACGACGCTAGTTATGACGTACGTGACCGAGCGCGTATGCTGCGACGCTTTGTATTACAGGTAACTGATATATCATCAAAATGTTTAGGTACTTCTAGAAGACTTAGAAACTTGAAATTTTGTAGGTAGATAGCTTGTTTAGTAAAATGATTGGAATAAATATAAAATTGGCGATAAGTCAACCAGACACGATACTAGTGTGCCGCTACGTAATGACTCTCGCTCACTACGACGCTAGTTATGACGTACGCGACCGAGCGCGTATGCTGCGGCGCTTTGTATTACAGGTGACTGATATATCATCAAAATGTTTAGGTACTTCTAGAAGACTTAGAAACTTGAAATTTTGTAGGTAGATAGCTTGTTTAGTAAAATGATTGGAATAAATATAAAATTGGCGATAAGTCAACTAGACACGATACTAGTGTGCCGCTACGTAATGACTCTCGCACACTACGACGCCAGTTATGACGTACGCGGCCGAGCGCGTATGCTGCGGCGCTTTGTATTGCAGGTAACTGATATATCATCATAATGTTTAGGTACTTCTAGAAGACTTAGAAACTTGAAATTTTGTAAGTAGATAACTTGATTAGTAAAATGATTGGAATAAATATAAAATTGGGGATAAGTCAACCAGACACGCTCCCAGTGTGCCGCTACGTAATGACTCTCGCACACTACGATGCTAGTTATGACGTACGCGACCGAGCGCGTATGCTGCGACGCTTTGTATTACAGGTAACTGATATATCATCAAAATGTTTAGGTACTTCTAGAAGACTTAGAAACTTGACATTTTGTAGGTAGATAGCTTATTTAATAAGATGATTAGAAAAAAAATAATACTGTCAATAATGTTTCGTTTTCGATATGTATATGACAAGTTTTTACTGTGAGATCAAACATTTAAATATTATTATTGTTTGCAGGACAACGAGTTGTCTAAACACAAGGCAGAGATTTTCCACGTCCACAAACCGAAGCCGCCGAGTCAGAGCAATTTCAAAGGTATTATTATTTTTATATACATATTATAAATGGGCTTACTCTTGGCCACAGACTAGCCAAAGGCAAAGACGTGGCTTACGACGGAGTGAGCTCGCCCAGAAGATGCCTGTTCACTCTTGATTTGAAGGTACACACGGATATTGGACTATACATATATCCTGCTATCTTAATGAAAGTTAGTTTGATACTTAATTGCTTTGTTTCATGTTCTCTGGCATTTTGCTACCAGATATCGCAATCAGAATCGAGGGAAGGTGGTAAAAATACGCGGATCCAGTCATGTCCATGATCAAAATCAAATTCTTTACAATAAAATAACCAATTATTCCCTCTCAGATCGCGAACAGTTCATCTTCGGCTCCCTATCCCAATACATCGGTACCACAGCGACCGGTTACCGGCCCCTGCCCACGCCCCCAGAAACGGTACAAGGCGTGCGACTACGAGAGCCCGCGCAAGAGGTAGAAGCGCCCCCTAACAAACACGTCAGCATACTTGTAAGTATAGTACTTTATCTCCAAGAACTTCTATAAATAACCTAACCACAAAATTAAAATTTTGAAAAAACCCCCGACTGCGACGTAGTAGACCGATTTTCATGAAACATGGCTAAGAACACTCCCGATTCAGCTTTCAGACAAAAAAAAACTAAATCTAAATAGGTTCATCCGTTCGGGAGCTACGATGCCACAGACAGACACACACACAGACAGACAGACACGTCAAACTTATAACACCCCTTCGTTTTTGCGTCGGGGGTAAAATACATCGGCATCATTCGAGAAAACTTGGTCATTGCAATCGTACCAACTTACAGATGTAGTCCGAAAAGGGTTTCCTTCGGAAACGTTCGTATTTGTCATGCTAGTTCAGTCAATGTCAATTTGTTATATATATATGTATGTGTTTTGCGTAGTATAGTTTGTGCTAGATTTCCTCTAAGTCTACATTTAGTACACCTACTTACAAGGTTAAATTTATTATTCTCCACTACCTAGGTTGTCTGGAAGAGATCGCTCTTTAGCGATAATACCGCCTCTTGTTTTACCTCTTAAGTTTTTTTTTTTTTATACCACGTCGGTGGCAAACAGGTATACGGCCCGCCTGATGGAAAGCGGTCACCGCAACCTATGGACGCCCGCAACTCAAGGGGTGTCACGTGCGCGTTGCCGACCCATTAGAAACTTGTACACTCCTTTTTTGAAGGACCCCATACTGTAGTTCATCGGGAATACCTCGACAGGGAGCTCATTCCACAGCCGGAGCGTTCGTGGGAGGAAATTCCTCTGAAACCGTACGGTGCGCGACCATTTAGGTTGTAAGGTGTGTGGATGAGCGCCCTGTCGATGGCGAGCGGTGCGATGATGAAAAGTGGCCGTTGGCATCATGTCAAACAGTTCTTCAGAACACAACCCATTGTACAGGCGGAAAACGGTTCTTCAGAACACAACCCATTGTATAAGTTGTTGTTTATACTTGCTATGTTGTTTCGTGTATTGAGGTGTGCAATAAAGAGTATTTGTATTGTATTGTATTGTACATCTTGTACTGAGACTGACTGAAATAGCATGACACGTTCGTATGTTTCCGTAACAATACGAAGGCAAATCTTTTCGCACTGCATCTGTATATAGGTCACTCTACTCGAAAACATTTTCTGACTTTTGAGTATTATGAGGCATTTGTTTATTTGTTTATTTATTACAGTACATCCACATCATATGTATTACATCTTACACAATTGATTTAATTGCTTATAGTTCTCAGTCTGATACAAAATGACAATTAAGGAGTACATAGCACTCTCCAAGTATGAATCTGGGAACGAGATCATAAAAAAATAGGTATATTGGAATCTAAAGCTAATAATTAACTAATAATACAACTAGTATGTACATGATTTACAATATTGCTTATATCCTAAAAGTAAATACAAATTTAATTTAATACAGACCTAAAACTAGAATATAAGTAGTATAACTAAAGCCTAAAGTAAATATTATTTAGGTTTCGGTAATATTTTTGATTTAAATGCTGGCAGACTGTCATGAAAGATGTCAATGAAATTTTTGTGAGTGACAACACTGTTGTAGCTCGAGCATATTCGTACCACAGGGGCTTGCAGACCAAGGTTTGCTCTGGTAACTGGTATAGAAAAGGGTTTAGCTATAGGCCGTCGCGGGTAGTTGTGGGGAGTGGTGAAAGAGATTTTTTTAAGAGGCATAAAGTTCATTATGTCAGTAATTGTTTTAACATGAAGTAAGTTCGAATTAGATGACGTCACTACATCGCTGCCAGCGTTTTCGGTGGCAAAAAAAAGTACACACATTTTAAATCGAAAATAGTCATCGTACACTTTTAATACCCAAAATCTATAAATATTGGTTTTTTATGTCAAATACTACTACAGAAGAAAATCATTTTTCAGTACAGATGGTGTTTTTTTTACGCACTAGTGCAAGTGGTTCATTATATGCTAGGTAGAAACTTTGGAGGCTCATCTGTACTGAAAAACGTCGTACGATACACGTGCGAAAAGGAAATTCTAAACTCGTGTCGATTTAAAACACTCCGGTCGTGTTTTAACTACCTTTTTTAGGGTTCCGTAGTCAACTAGGAACCCTTGTAGTTTCGCCATGTCTGTCTGTCCGTCTGTCCGTCCGTCCGTCCGTCCGCGGATAATCTCAGTAACCGTTTGCACTAGAAAGCTGAAATTTGGTACCAATATGTATATCAATCACGCCAACAAAGTGCAAAAATAAAAAATGGAAAAAAATGTTTTATTAGGGTACCCCCCCTGCATGTAAAGTGGGGGCTGATATTTTTTTTCATTCCAACCCCAACGTGTAATATATTGTTGGATAGGTATTTAAAAATAAATAAGGGTTTACCAAGATCGTTTTTTGATAATATTAATATTTTCTGAAATAATCGCTCCTAAAGGAAAAAAAGTGCGTCCCCCCCCCCTCTAACTTTTGAACCATAAGTTTAAAAAACCGGCCAAGTGCGAGTCGGACTCGCCCACCGAGGGTTCCGTACAAACTTTCTTTCAAACTACCTATTAAAAATAATCTCATATTTTCATATAACTCTAATGACTTGACTAGAAGACAAAAGTATAGGCACTAAAATTTTCATAATTTTTCGTTGGTAAACTTCGGAGATAAGGGGGGGGGGGTATTTTTTTTTACATTTTCCTTCAAAATTCTTTTTTTTTTCACAACAAAAAAATTATAAAAAATAGTTTATTTACGTTCAATTTGAGCTCTTTCCAACGATACCCCACTTGACCTAGTAACTTGAAATTTACACTTTGCCCCCCTTTCATTTTGGCCATTTTCTACAATTAAAATTAATATATTTAAAAAAATTATACTTTCTATTTGTAGAGGTTTACAATGTTCATAACTATACCAAATTTCAAGTTGATAGCATTAGTAGTTCTCGAGATATTTAGGAATGTGACAGACGGACAGACAGACGGACAGAGTCGCACCATAAGGGTTCCTGTTGTACCTTTTTGGTACGGAACCCTAAAAATATGAAAAAAATCACAAAAGTAGAACTTTATAAAGACTTTCTAGAAAAATGTTTTGAACTTGATACTCGTAGGTTCAGTAGTTTTTGAGAAAAATACGGAAAACTACGGAACCCTACACTGAGCGTGGCCCGACACGCTCTTGGCCGGTTTTTATGCACTTGTATCGTAATGTACTATATTGTGCCAAATTCGATATGAGTCTAGTAGCCAATTTATATTTTTCCCTTTAGTCACAGAAAGACAAGACGTTCTACTCGGAGCCAGAAAGCAGTGGGACCGGGTCTTCGTCATCAGAGGAATCCAGCTCGGAAGAGTCCTCAGATGAGTAAGTCCTGCCTGCTGATATGCCGACGGAAAGTTTCCAAAATTCTGAAATTTACACATAGGAAAACTTCGGAAACGTTCCATACTTTGTATGGACAATTGTATGGATGGAAATTTTCCATTTCATTAATTTAAATTCCCATTATTTTTCGTGAAAGTTTCGTGAATTTTTCAAGAAATTTAAGATTTTTTTGGAAAATTTCCGCAACTTGCACATCACTAGTTCAGCCTCACCAAATACAGTCTCCTTTACTATTTGTGCCACTTTTGTGTAGTACGGTCACGGACTTTAATTGTTGATCCACTTCTAGCTCAATTTATACTGGTCAATTCAGAGTCAACCATAGCAAAGAGGATTGAGTATTATAGAGAGTTACTGTCAAAGTAAAATGTGTAATCACAGTGCATGGACTGCCATCTTACGACACTGGCTTAAAACTTTTGAACCTCAGTTTTGACAATTTGGCCCATATTCTTAGCTTAATATGTGATAAAATATCAAATATTTTTATTAGAGCCATCTAGCCGAGCGTTCCCCAAAGGTGTGACATCTTGTCCACCGTACCTTTTTCATTATGGTTTTGAGGTACGTTTTTTTCTTAGACTTTATCCGTCTATACGGAGTTACATATCTCAAAAATTGTGTCTAAATTAAGTGCCGATTATATAAAATCTCTGTTTTTGTGTTAAAGTATAAAATAATAGTAATAAGTAAAAATAAAAACCTGTTTCTCTTGATTAAGTGTCGTGGCTCATTATAATGTTTAGTTTACTTAGTACAGTATAACTTGTCGTTATATTATGGTTATTATTTTATGTTATTATATCCTGTAAATTATACATATTTGTTCCGTTTGTATGTAATGGAAGGGTTGCCACGGAAGACCAGCGTCAAAGTATCCAAAAGGTACCTTGACACCAAGCTGAGTGGAAACCTTTTCAGTGACGTTTTATTTCAATTTTTGTGACATCTTTTTGTGATTTATATTCGTTTAAGCGTCCTGAATAAAGTTTTTTCTATTCTATTCATATGTCTTTGACCATAGTTAAGCTATGCCGTTCCAGTATAAAATGAGCTAGAAGTGGAACAACAATTAAAGTCCGTGACTGTACCTACCTCCCAAATCAATTCTTCACAATGTTTTTCATAATAGATCGTAGAAAAATAATGATACTAATATAATAAGCTTTTTTTTTCATTCTTCCTCTTCTCTAACTGGGCCATTTTTGAAATAAAACTATGGAAACGGAGTATATCGCGAATAATGAATTTACAATTTATACGCGATATAATCCGTTTCCATAGTTTTATTTCATGAGTAACTATCGCGGTAACCGAAGACAATAAGTATTATGGGCCTTTCTTTTTTTTTGTTGTTGTTGTTTTTTTGTAACATGGGTATTTTTTACGCGATTCATACTCAGAATCGCGAGGTCTTTCGATGCGGAGCGTCAGCGGAGCGCAATGATAGCGGTGCGCGGGACGAACGCTGGCGTTGCGCCCAGCGGACGCCGGCGGGAACTAACGAGCGCGGAATGCGAGCGGAATGCGCGCGGATCGCTACGCTTTCAAAACGCTTTATATGTGGCGGAGGCTTTAATTAGAAATATTTTATTTTGTCCACAGAGAGGACAGCAACGATGCGGAAAAGAAAGTTGAAAAAGCGAAAGAGGCTAATAACTATAACAGGTTAGTGACGGTGGTAGAAAATATGTCAAAGTATACCATTTACCAATTATTCTGTATCTCTGAAAATCAAAACACGAAACAAAATCTAAATATGATTCAGAAATAAGGACACGCTACATAAACTTAACCCTTTTTCGGCCAAATACGCTAACATGCGCGGCTACTTCTTAACCGCCTTATTCATCAATCTTCACTCTTCACTTAAGGGCTGAGATACGCGCCATACTCGTGAACGGGTGCTGTTTGTGAAGACCGGTCTGTTTCAGCTAATAGGGGCTTTAACTATTTGATTGTAACATTAATTTTGATTACATTGAGGCACTCTGTTCGGTCCTTGTTTGTTTATTTTCTTTCTGACTCTTGGAGACCATATACATCTCCAAGGAAAAAAGTAGATTAAGTGTATCTATTTTTTTTTCTTTAGTTGTGACATCAAGAGTCTTTTACAACTAAAGTTATTTTAGTTATCTTTTATTTGTATCAGTTCGTTTTTTTTTTGTTTTCATCATGTATATTTTTTCTTTTTTTTTTGATGTAATTTAACACTTAGAAACTATACATCTCTAAAATCTCTTATTAATCATAGTAGCTTTGTACTTTGTATAATTTATTGAAATGAATTTCCATAAAGTAGGTACCTAGTCTGTTAATTTAATATTTATTTTTTTTGATGAATACTTTTGCTGATTAAATTGTATCTCGTTTTTTAATGCATGTTAATTATAAGATGTAATGTTTTGAAAAGAAGTGGCCCGCCGAGTTTCTTGCCGGTCCCATAGTGGATACCCCCCTCCAACTGAGGGGGGACTGAAATCTTCTCGAGGCTGAGGCGTAGGGTTAGAGCCGGCGTAGCTTTATTTGACGTTCATAAGCGCATTGTAATATGCCTACTTGGAAAATAAATATTTCATTTCATTTCATTTCAATGGTCTCACCGGAAGACCAGCGCTGGAAGTCGCCAGCAATATGCTGAGGTGAGGCCATTCCGTGGCACTTTATTACTATTCTATGTCAGTGTAAAATTGTTTATTATCTGTGTGCTTTCGAATAAAAAATATTCTATTCTATTCTATTCTTCTGACGTATTGGTGTTATAGAAAGGGACAAACGAACTTTATCGGCTTGATAAATCTAGTGACCGTTTATGAGTAAGCGGATAAGACAGTAACAGCATATAAAATTGGACGTAATAAATAGCAGATCTTTCACCATGGGGCGACATATTTGCTTTACGAAAAAGCCCCCTAAAAAAGATAAAAAAAAAAAAATCCAACTTGTATATATGTTGGCACGCCAAGTCTATTATAAACTGAATATACACTAGAGAAAAAGCGATCAAGCCCACTGGTGGGCGGTTGGGCTGGTGTAGTGGTAGCACGTCAGCTGCGATAGCTGGAGACCCGGGTTCGATTCCCGGCTTCGCCACCAGTGGGCTTGATCGGTTTTTCTTTAGTGTATGGTATCTATTTCAGTTTATAATTTATATATATAGTAGTGTTGCTACTAAAAAAACAAATCAAAAAATATTTCTTCTTCTTTTTAGCCTTTTTTAATCTTAGAGATGTAGGCCTCCTTAATTTTTTGCCATTCTGCTCTAATCTGGGGACCGATTTTTGAGTCTCACGGCGTTCGAATTCAGAAAATTGTCACTGAAAATAATAGGCAATTCACCGTTTTCAACCGGTATTTTAGTGACAGTGAGACTCAAAAATCGGCCCCCTGGGCTCTTTCTATCCACTTTGATCCAGCTGTTCCCTTGATATCGTCACTCCAACGCATTTTTGGCCTCCCTGCTGGGCGTGACTCCCCAGCTTCCCACTTTCTCCACTCCAACAGCCTCTTGCACCATGAACCGTCTTTTCGGGCCACATGCCCAGCCCACTCCCACTTCAGTTTCGCCATTCGTCTGGTTACATCAGTGACTTTACTATGTTCCCGAAGCCATTTATTTGTTTTTCTATCCCTAAGTGAAATTCCTACCATTCTTCTTTCCATCGCTCTTTGGGTTACTCGTAACCTATGTAAGATTTCTTTTGTAAAGACCACAGAACTTAATTTAGATAGAAGAAACAAATTCATATATTTGTATAGGGGTCGAGCGTGTCAAATTTTGTACTGAAGTTGATTCTTGCCTGTAATTTTAAATATGTCTCAGGCTCTTGATTGTTCATAATTTTTGTGTTGTTGCAATTGAATATCACGTAACGAGGCATTTTTTATGTTTTGGTTGACTTCAACTTACAAAAATTGACGCCCGAAAGCTGCAAGCTGCGAGTAAAGACGGACAACTCAGTGGATTTCACTGAGTTCATTTGACACGCTAAGTAGATACGTTTGCTTGATCTATGGTATATATGACATCTGTGGTAAAGACCAAATTTGATTTGTTTCCTACGAAGCCAAGTCTATCATAATGTTATTGTTTTTCCCTCGTAGCAACTCTGGTACTTCGGACAGCGATTCCGACAGTGAGTCTTCAAGTTCTGACGAAGAAAGCGGCTCGGACAGTTCTGCTGAGAGCAGCGAACATTCCACGGAGGTCAAGGAAAAGGTACAAAAGTAAACATATATTACTATATCGTCACTACTTTAAAAAAATCTCGTATCTCACGCTGATCCTCAAAGTTAAAACGCAGTAAGTCTATATGCATTCCATACATACTTACTACAATTTTCTTTTCATTGACAGACGAAGATACAAGTTTTTTTTAAAGTAGTGACGATATGTAGAGGGTGGTAGAAAGTGGTAGTAATTTGTACACTGTATATTGTTACACCGCACGCTTACACTCATTTGATTAGTCGCGGATATAGCACATCGCGTTTTTTACGGATCTGGCAGGCAAGTATGGTCGCGCGATAAATGATAAAACATCTGGCCGTCCCTATCGCACTTACAAATAGTGCAATAGGGACGGCCAGATGTTTTATCATTTATCGCGCGACCAGGGTACGAAGCCGAATGGCAAACGCTCACGAAACAAAACGCTCGTAGATATCTCTATTGCACTTGCGTATTGGCGTGAAAGAGTCAGACTACCTTTCGCGGCGTTTCGTTTTCGTCTCGCGTCGCAGAAATGCCATTCGGCTACGGCATCAGGCAGGCAAGTATGGGCGCGGCCAGGCTTGCCTGCCTGATGTCAATGCGTATCGATATCGACTCGCGTTTTTTTCCTACAATAGGAAACCCTGGTAGGTAAAATAACGTCGACGCACGTTTTAAGATCGTGCGTTTCTAGCGCGTTGAAAAAACGCGGTGTGCATTTAGGTTCTAAGATTAAACTTTTGACTTATACGTTATTGCCTAGCGACACAAAATGGGACAAAAGTTGTCTTTTAATATTTTATCGGTATATTGTTATATTTCAAAATTTGTAGACTTTGTGTAGTGTAGTAGTTTTGGTTTATTTAAGTTTTGATAATATGGATATTTTTGGGTTCTACTAACACATATTTTATTTAATTATTTATTTACCTATGTAATTTACTTTAAGTTATTTGGAATGTTTATAATATATTATTTATTTTTAATGCAATATAATTATTCCTATATGTTGAACGTATTTGAGCTCAACATATAGGTTTATTATCACTAAGTATATTATATTAATGAACAACGAAACGGATGTGACATTTTCCTAGTCCACCAACGTCATCTAGTCATTTTATTTGGCAATAATTAGACAACATGCGAACAAACTTAGCCAGCGAAGCGATCACAACTACGTCGAGGCCAACCAAAAAATATAATTATTCCACACTTACTTAATTTTAGTTGTTTTATTTACTCTCAAAATTTAATTGCTAAAAAGTGTGCATGGTTTATTTGTATTTCTATATTCGCGAATCAAGGTAAGTTTGTTTTAATATAATTTCTTTGTTAGGAATTAGTGTCTTCAAATGATATTATAATGAGTGTACTATATATTATACTCTGGTACATCCAGTTTATCTGTAAGAAAAATCAAACGCCACATAGTAGACCGATTTTCATGAAACATGGCTAAGAACACCCCCGACTAACTCAGCTTTCAGACAAAAAAAAACTAAATCTATATCGGTTCATCCGTTCGGGAGCTACGATGCCACAGACAGACACACACACACAGACAGACAGACAGATAGACAGGCAGACACGTCAAACTTACACCCCGTCGTTTTTGCGTCGGGGGTTAAAAATGTGCCACATTAAAAAAAGTAGATATCCTAACATAGACAGTTTGTTTTCGCACAGTTTGCCGATAAACTGGGTATGTAACTTTTTAAACATTTTTAATAACATTTTTGCGTAAATAATAATAATGTTCATCCCCATACGAACTGTTTAAATATTTTCACAGGTGCCCGAAAAAGCAGAATCCAAGCCGAAGTCGGAGCCCAAATCGAACGAGAAGTCTAATTTGGAACTGTTACTCGAGTTGGATGAAGTCGCCAGCTCCCTGCCCACTATGACGCCCACTTGTGGGGGCTTCCTGTCTCCGCCCAGCGTTGGGCCTGGGGCTATTGGGGATGGTAAGTGTAATCTATATCTGTCTCTTTTTTCTTAAGGCTGCTTTCAAAAAAAACGTCAAAAGAATGTAAAATTGATAGTTTTAGTCGGTGAAATACTACACTTTCCGTTATCCAATAGATTTATTTAATTCAAGTTCCAGTTAGAGCATCTTATTATCTTGATTTTTATAAGACTGGATTTTTGAAAACTAACTCACTAAATTAATTATGAATTTTTCTCTAATGCACGTTTAGAAAAACGCACGTATAGAGCTGAATCAGTCGATCTTATTTGTAAAATTTGTACAATTTTGAATATTAAAACGGGTAAATTTATAATTCGTATATCCTGTACCACAATCATTTCAGACTAGATTTTTATTTTATGTTTTTGAAAAAGAGTAAACTAGCCTAAGGCGAATTCAATTTTTTCAGAAATTACCTAAAATTAAGTGACAATTTCTTTGAAAATCTACATCACATCGAAGTAAGTTTTGTACTAAATTAATCTGCAACGTTTACTTAAATTGCTGTTATGCCTTAGTGATTATAAATTGCTATTATTGATTTTTACCAATTTTTTGAAAACGAGCCTTCACCGGTACAATTATTACCACTTTTGGACATTTTCTCATATTTTGTTAGATCAAGTAGAAAAAGTCCTATAATGTGATATATATTTATAAACTACTCGCAAAGCCCTTTAATTTGATACCACACACGGTATGATCAAGCGCTCGGTTGCGATTTCACTATTTTTAACACGAAAGCCCTCTTAAGATATATTAAAGTACTCGTGTGTGTCTTTAAAAAAATGTGTACAAAACGAGAGAACTTCAAAGTGTTATATATACACGGTATTAAAGTAGTATAGATTTCTGATCAAGTGTTATGATAGGTACTCGTAAATAATTTTGCTAACATTTTGTCATTGCCTCGTACTAGGTAATTCAAACATGATATGTATCTAAAAACTAACTGCTGTTAATTTTTTCTATCGACCTTTTGATCTAAAGTTGCTGTATGTCATTATCTTTAGAAATCGGACGAAATCGATATAACGTTATTTTAGTTTCGAAATTGCTTCAGACGCATTTTATTTGGTTTTTTAGAAATACATTAGGTGTGCAAGTATCTTAGAAAAATTATAGAAAGTTCTTTTATCATAATTTTGTATATGGGCATTTTTTTAAATTGGGACCCAAAATTAGTAAAAGCCGTTAACAAAAATTAACTCGATGTCAGTTTTGTGACGACACCTAAGCATGAAATTTCTATAAAAATATTGCTTTTGTGTTAATTACCTAAATTATAAGCAATATTCTACATGTAAAACATGAAAAAAGTTCGTTTTTAAACAGATTTTATCCTTAATTGTCGTCACAAAACTGACATCGAGTTAATTTTTGTCACTAATTTTGGGTCCTAATTTCTGAAAATGCCCTTACAGAATTTTAAAACAGTAACATTTCTCTCACAGACGCGATCACCCCCGTCTCACCTGCTTTCACCCCCACCACAACCACGGAAGTCATCTCCAGAGTGACGTCCCGCGGGCTGGGCGCCGCGCGGCGCTGGACGCGGGCGCCGCATCTCTACTCGCCCGCCATGTGCGCCATCGAGATCACCTTCACCAACTGCACCCAGGAGGACATCGGGAACATCAGGATTAATAAGAAGGTCAGTGGAATGAGCTGAAAGCGGTCTATTTCCGCCCACATTACGACTTGGTCACTTGCAGCTAGGCGCCTGCGACGCCCATATTACGACTTGGTCACTTATAGCTAGGCGCCTGGCGCCCACATTATGATTTAGTCACTTTTAGGTAGGCGCCTGCAGCGCCCACATTACGTCTTGGCCACTTGTAGCTAGGCACTTGCGGCGCCCACATTACGTCTTGGTCACTTGTAGCTAGGCGCCTGCGTCGCCCACATTACGACTTGGTCACTTGTGCTAGACGCCTGCGTCGCTCACAGTACGACTTGGTCACTTATAGCTAGACGCCTGCGTTGCTCACAGTACGACTTGGTCACTTATAGCTAGGCGCCTGCGGTGCCCACATTATGACTTGGACACTTATAGCTAGGCGCCAATGGCGCCCACAGTACGACTTGGTTACTTATAGCTAGGCAGCTACGGCGTCCACATTACGACTTGGTCACTTAAATCCAGGCTCCTTTGTTCACAGACATTAACAGGGTCCCGTTCCATCCACGACTTCGCGAGCATAGCCGGCCTCGCTCCCGGCGCGTCCGCCAGCACCACTCTCGGAGTAGACTTCCAAGACTCCATACAGCCTGTTGAGTTCACAGTTATCTCTTCACTAGGTAAGTATAACCTACATACATAATACCTAGTATTTTCATCCAACAATTTGCGAGTGTAACAGGCCTCGCGTTCAGCTTTCCGTTACATCCAACGTAGTAGTAGTAGTTTACTACTGTAAACATTTTATTGTAGAGAACAAATTACATGTACAGAGAATAATTATAACGGTTATGTACAAAGGCGAGCTTATCCCTTTAAGGGATCTCTTCCAGCTAACCTTAGAATAACTGAGAACGTTAGACAGGTGTACATGTTGAGTTCAGCGTACTATCTTCTTTAGGTAAGGGCGCCCCAACATCTAGTGTCTCGCGAGCGTAGCGTCGCGCCGACGCGGCGTCAGGCTTTGCCATACGGTTGACCCGACGCTAGATGTTCGACTACAAATTATTTTCTAGCCGAAATGACAATTGTTGACGCTAGACGCCGATTAAAACGCAGTCTGACTCTGTCGCGCCAATACGGAAGATCGATAGAGATAGCTAACAGTAATTAGCTTAGCGTCTATTTCAGACGATTTATGGTGCAATTTCCGAGAGACATCGCTTTTGATGACTAAAGAGACCTATGCGAGAGCGACATTGCCACATAGCCACACCTCGGACACTGGCGATCAAAAATATGAAAGAGGCGCGTTCCTAGCACACATTCTAAGCTCGTGTAGGTGAACGCGTACCATGCTTGTATGAGTGACATATGACAGGTCGACTGTTCGCGTTTTTGACAGGCGGTAACTGTGAGGTAACCGAGAGGGGGTGGGTGGCACTTTCAGCGGGGAGCGGGAGTGGCCATACTGTACGATAGTACTCTTTATTATACTGTGACATAGCTGACAAGGGAAGCTTGCAACCGATTATATTATCGTAAGCGTTTGTGCATTTGCTGTGCTGATCATTTAGGATATTTATCAATCAGTCTTCGTGGAATTTCGTGAGCTTCATCAAGGATATGTACATGATTTTCGTAATTTAGATTTCGTTTTTTTTTTTTTCAATAAGGCTGACGCAATTCTATTTGTTTACAGGCGAAGTGTCGGTGTTGATAACGCCACCTGTCGGCGAACTGATGCGAGCAGTCACGATGTCAGAAGCACGGTGGGATACGGAACAGAAGAGACTGCGTGGCATGACAGAGGTAAAGATGAATGTAGGACTCCTTGGAGGCGCTTAATTTTTTCACGGTAAATTCGAAAATTGCGGAATGCTCCATACAAACTTCCACCCCCCCCATTTTAGCGAAGTGGGGGATTAGAAACACAATAATTTTTAAGAAAAAAAAACCGTCGCCTTTCGGGTTCTGGTGAAAGTTACTTACGAATGTTGGATTATGTAGAAATGTGTAAGTATTTTTTAAAACTGCTTTTAATGCTTTAATTATTAGATGGCAACACAAATGAATATACGTATAACGTTAAGGTTTGAGGAGTTTCCTCAATTCCTCATGAATCCGATTATATTATAAGAAATCGAAGCTTGACAAACTTTGACTTGAAAACTCAATATTATGCTTAACAAACATAACTAAATAAATGTCACTGTTCTGAACTTAAATGCATGCTTTTCTTACAAAAATACCAAAGTCACTATGAGTGTGCCGTTCAGATTTGAGGAGTTCGGTTCTGACTATCATCAGCAGTTCCACTGCACCAAATGTCACTGTTCTGGACGTAAGTGCATGCTGTTCTTATAAAAATACCAAAGTCACTATAAGCGTGCCGTTCAGATTTGAGGAGTTCAGTTCTGACCATCATCAGCAATTCCACTGTACCAAATGTCACTGTTCTAGACGTAAGCGCACGCTGTTCTTATAAAAATGGCAAAGTCACTATAAGCGTGCCGTTCAGATTTGAGGAGTTTGGTTCTGGCCATCATCAGCAGTTCCACTGCACCAAATGTCACTGTTCTGGACGAAAGTGCATGCTGTTCTTATAAAAATACCAAAGTCACTATAAGCGTGCCGTTCAGATTTGAGGAGTTCGGTTCTGACAATCATCAGCAGTTACACTATACCAAATGTCACTGTTCTAGACGTAAGCGCACGCTGTTCTTATAAAAATGGCAAAGTCACTATAAGCGTGCCGTTCAGATTTGAGGAGTTCGGTTCTGACTATCATCAGCAGTTCCACTGCACCAAATGTCACTGTTCTGGACGTAAGTGCATGCTGTTCTTATAAAAATACCAAAGTCACTATAAGCGTGCCGTTCAGATTTGAAGAGTTCCGTTCTGGCCATCATCAGCAGTTCCACTGCACCAAATGTCACTGTTCCGTACCTAAATGCATGCTGTTCCTTTAAAAACACAAAAATCACCATATGTATGCCTTTCAGATTTGAGGAGTTCCCTCGATTTCTCCAGGATCCCATCATCAGAACTGGGTTCTGAGAAAAATGGGACCAATCTGTATGCATATACATTCAATCAAAAAAAAATTTCAAAATCGGTCCAGTAACGACGGAGATATCGAGGAACAAACATAAAAAAAAAAAAAAACATACAGACGACTTGATAACCGTCCTTCTTGAGAGATGAGGCGACGGTTAAAAAGTGGCCTATGTTACTCTCCATCCCTTCAACTATCTCCTCTTAAAAAATCACTTCAATTCGTCGGTCCGTTTTGCCGTGAAAGATGGACAAAGAAACAGACACACACTTTCCCATTTATAATATTAGTATGGAAGCAAACTTAATGGACTAATAGACGCTTATTGTCTTAGAAAATGTTTTAACGTGTACACTCATCAAGCTAAAGCTGAATTTACACCTTCAATATATGGAACAAAGCTATATGCAAGAAAGAGACGCAGATATTTGCCAGTCACTCTTACCCATAGTTGCATGGACTTTGCAGGAATAACTTGCAGGTGTAAATTCAGAATATGGGCCGATTTGTCAAAACTGAGGTTTAAAAGTTTTAAGCCAGTGTCGAGAGGTGACGACCTGGCCCCTGTTTCAAAAAGGCTACAATTGTCAGTGACATATGTCGAGCGACAATTGTCGATGACAGGTGACAAATTACAATTTTATAAAATATTTTATATAGAATTGCTTACAAACATGACAGGCATTTTGCTACAATTGTATGTATTACAATGATGTTGTGAAACAATAATTATTATTTCTAGGCGACATATTTGTAGAATTGTCGGTGAATCTCGACAGGAGGATTAAGATGTGTCGAATTGTGTGACAGTTGTAGTAATTTGTGGTTGACATACGCGTTGTTCAAAATGGCTGCCCATGCGAGTAGTATAGTGACACTATTAGTGACAGTAATTCCTACCTATATACTTAGGTTTTCGTACTTAGTTAGGAGTTCCTGTTACTTCACCGTCGATATAAGTTTCAATAATGCTACGTAAATATGAAATTAAATTTGTAGCAAACGGATATCTCAATTTATTTTTATCATTGTACCATCGGCAGCAATGTTACTACCTTATTACAAGGGCATAAAGCCTACCGATGATTAGTTAAGAGTGTTGCTGTTAGTAAACGCTATTGGCCCCTCGTAACATTATTAGTACTTAGGTATATATTTGAGATTTCTCTGCGTTATATGTATTATTATACTAAATTGTGTTTTTAAACTTATGTATCATAAAAAATACTAAATACCTATGTACCTAAATAGCTATCATTAATATCATTTTAAACAAATACCCTCAAATTAATTTGAGCGTTTTTAAATGAACGAGTTACCTTCGTATTTAGGTACACCAAATTCCAAATTTAAATATTTTTAGTTTAGTTAAGCATTTTTAACTATTAGTTTAGATTAGTTTTAATTTGTTTTATTTGTATATTTTTATTGTAGTAATGGTCAATGTTTTTACTTTTTCTTGTTTTATTCACGTTTATAAGAAATAAATTTTATATATCTTAATAATTAATAATTCAAACTTATTAAATACTTAGTATAGTGCCAAGTTAGGTATATATCTTAGATATTTCTATTTCTTTGTCATACACCCGTTTCAATCAAACGTTGAGCTATTCCTTTATATTTAAGTATTAACTTTCATTGCGCATGTTAATTTGTTATCAAATAACACGAATTTGCGGTCGGAAATCAATTTTAAGATAGTCATCTTTCTTATTATATCCATACTGCAATATTGTTTTTGAAGCAAAATACTAACACATAACCAATGCCTACTTGATACACATAAATAATGTTACCGAAGAAAATTATATAATGGTGGCAGAGGATTTAGGTAATGAATAGTTTTAAATAAGTTTTATCGAAGTTAATAAAGGCATTTATATTTATAGTCAGCGAATAAACATAAAAATATCCATTAAATAAATTTACTTACTTATTGCCATTTGAGTCAACTACTATTAATAATTTGATACATTTGTCCCTATGGTTAGGCATGACAATTGTATTCTACAATTGTCGCACCTGTCAGCGTGGTGAAACCAATAATTCTACATATGTAATATTTTGTGACAATTGTCGCACCTGTCACCTATATGAAATTGGGGCCTGGCCCGTTTCTCGAAAGGTACAAGCCTTGTATTACAAGGGCGTTTCCATGACAACCCATACGATTTGACAGTTCGCGCACTTGCAATACAAGGCTTGTACCTTTCGAGAAACGGGCCCCAGTGGCCCGTTTCTCGAAAGGTACAAGCCTTGTATTACAAGTGTGTTTCCATGACAACCCATACGATTTGACAGTACGCGCACTTGTAATACAAGGCTTGTACCTTTCGAGAAACGGGCCCCTGGTCTATAATTACACTCAGACTGCACATTTTATTTTGACAGTAACTCCCTACAGATGCAGTGCGAAAAGATTTGCCTTCGTATTGTTACGGAAACATACGAACGTGTCATGCTATTTCAGTCAGTCTCAGTACGAGATGTACTGACATTGACTGAACTAGCATGACAAATACGAACGTTTCCTGAAAAATACGAAGGAAACATATGTATGTATATCGATCTTCTTTACATTACCTCTACATTATCATTTTAGTGTGACAAGAAAGCGGTAAAGTTGGAAGATGAAGCGGCGATCTGCAAGCGAGTCTTCGAAACGGCGAACCTGGCGGCCATTACGGTGGAAGGGGAATTCCTCAGGTAAGGGGATGTGGCATTCTTTACTACTGAATTAAGGTAGATTTTGATAAGGTAATTGTCTCATTTGCTTGTAGGTTACTTTTATCCTTTTAGATATCATATCATTATTTTCCCCTCACTTGCTCGGAACGTATTGTCCTTTAATACCAGCGGGTAAAAACGCATTTTATACACTAGAAGTAATTTGACCTTGAATAAAGTCAAATTGGCTGCTTTAAAATTGATAAAAGTAGGTGAATCTAGTTATAAAGATGATTTACCACCTGTGGAATTACTGGAAGCAGTGATAAACGCAATTTTTGCGTTGTAGTTTCCTCGCTATAGTGAGGGGAAAAGTTTTGTGTTACACTCGGGTGCAAATGTATTTTACTTCTCGTGTGTTAAAAAACTCGCAAGTTCAGGATTCTATTCTCGAACCACTCGCTTCGCTCGCGGTTCAACTATAGAATCCTTTCACTTGCTCGTCTTTCAATTCCACACTCGGCGTTAAAATACAACTTTGCCCCCTTGTATAACAAATAACTATTATTGCAACCTTGTTCATTTTACATAGGATGGTATTCAAATATTATAAGGCAGGTACATGGTACCCTGTTAGGGCATGGCAACAGTCCTTTTAAACTCTAAAAACTGACTATTGAGGTAGATGACCTGGAAGAATTTACAGTTGAACCTAACCCAAATTAAAAAATAAAACTGTTCGCTTTTAACCCTAGAGAATAAAATAAACTTTACCGTTCCTGATTAGATATGTGGCCTTCAAATGTTTCGTTTGTCGCGGCTTTTGACAAAAACCACTTTGATATTTTACATACAATATTGAGACTTTTTATTAGCCTAGGTAGCTGAAATATGCCGTAAAGTTACTGGATCACTACATGCCCTTAATAGACTTAAGCACTTCTTACCCATCAAAACAAAAATACTGTTAGTGCGGACATTGATTCTACCCATAATTGACTACGGCGATGTGTGTTATCCCGACTTAACTGTAGAGCTCTTGAACAAGTTAGATCGTTTACTTAACAACTGCATTCGTTTCATTTTCTGTCTTCGTAAATACGACCATGTATCTTTCCGTGTTAAACTTGGCTGGTTCCCTATACGTGTACGTCGCAACATTCGCATGCTCTGCACGCTCTTTTCTATCATTAACGATCCTCAATCTCCAGAATATCTTAAATCCTTCTTCAACTACTACGGTGTTTCTCGGATTCGCCAACTGCGCTCTTCTGGCAACCTTTCCTTGTCAATACCATCTCACCGAACAGGTTTTATGTCCAATTCTTTCTCCGTTCAGGTGTCTCGTCTTTGGAATAGTCTCCCAGTCAAACTTAGACAATGTCCGAATAGATTTGCATTTAAAAAATCCCTGATTAAGTACTTTGCTGGTAGAATGACAAAACCTTAGTATTTCATTTTTGTAAGTTTCATCTGATGTCATATGTATGCATGTATTTTTTTATGTATTTAAATATATTGTATGTATGTATATTATTATCTCTGTGTAAGTATGTTTATTCTTTTATATATTACATATAGGTTAGCTTAATAATATTGTGCAAATAACTTAACTATTTTGTTCTTAATATAATTTAATGTTGCACCGCCTACAATTTCTCTGTTTTGCCCGAAGGTTGACTGGTAGAGAATGCCTTATAGCATTAAGTCCGCCTTGTGTACAATTGTATTTTCTTTGTGCAATAAAGATTAAATAAATAAATAAATAAATATATGGTGTCCACTGCTGGGCAAAGCTAGGCCTCCCCTTCCTTTCTCCAGTCCTCACGGTTTGATGCCCGCTCTTGCCAGTCGCTGCAAAATACGTCGAGGTCGTCCCGCCATCTCTTCTTTGGTCGTCCTCTGCCCCGGCTAATTTGCGGTAACCACTCAGTCGTTACTTTGGCCCACCGTTCCTGTAGGCCTAGCACATGATGGCCGCGGGAGTACGTCGCCGCGAGATAGACTACCCGTCCTTATGTCATTAATACAGTTAGAAGAAGACGTGGCATCTATCTCGCGGCGACATACTCCCGCGGCCATCATGTGCTAGGCCTACTTGTGCATCCGGCAAACGTGCCCTGCCCAATCCCATTTAAGTTTGGCTGTCTTAGCACCCACATCTATTATACCAGTTTTTTTTTTTATAATGAAACTTAAAGCAATTGTTACAGGAAGATATTTGTTATTAAATTACTTTTTCAGTACAGATGGTGTTTTTTTTACGCACTAGTGCGAGAAGTGGTTCATTATATGTCAGGTCGAAACTTCGGAGGCTTATCTGTACTGAAAAACGTCGTACGATACACGTGCGAAAAGGAAATTCGTAACTCGTGTTTTAATTTATCGCCACTCGTTTCGAACTTCCTACTACTTACTATAATATTAAGTGTAAAAAAAATCTTTATAACATTTTGAACTTTTACCCATCTTTCCTCAGATTTGCTGGCCGCATGATGTCATCTCAAGACCTGGTGTTACTCTCAGTGAAGATCGACTCTGACTCAACCCGAGTAACTGCAAACTGTCCAAATATGGCCATCGCCTCTCTCTTAGCCAATCAGGTGGCTCAGGCTTTCAACGCGTAGATCAATTAAATGTTATCCTCCTTATTCATAAACGTTTACTAAAGTCAAAGACATGTAACTCCGTATAGACAGCTAAAGCCTAAGAAAAAAATGTACCTCAAAACCATACAGAAAAAGGTACGGTGACCTAGATGGCGATACACTTTTGGGGGACGCTCGGCTAGATGGCGCTAATATTAATATGTAATTGACATTTTAACACATAAGCTAATAATATGGACAAAATTGTCAAAACTGAGGTTCAAAAGTTTTAAGCCTGTGTCGAGAGATGGCAGTCTATGCACTGTGATTACACATTTTACTTTGACAGTAACTCTCTATAATACTCGATCCTCTTTGCTAAAGTTATCAAGCCAATAAAGTTCGTTTGTCCCTTTCCAACGTATTGGTGTGATAGAAAGGGACAAACAAACTTTATCGGCTTGATAACTTTAGTGAACATTTATGAATAAGGGGGTATATACGTAAGTATAATCGGTCAAACAAGTTAGCCACTAGAAAACGGCGCGAAATTCGAATTTTCTATGGGACGATAAATATTCACGCCTTCATTGTTGCTTTTTTCTAGTGACGGTAATGGCTTGACAAACTGTATTAAGCATATATCTTCAATTTCAAATTGTTTATTTTAATCCACAAGTCAGTCATTGAATCTATTTTATTTATAAAATAAATACGTCTTCATCGCCAATACTATTTTTGCGACAATTGTAACTGTTCTAGCTCAAACTCGAATAGCGAAGATGTCACTCGACTCGATTCGATTTGATGACCATGAATACCTACCCTAACATACTTCATATCCAGTTACAGATACAGGGCGAAATGATTTTTCTTCGTATTTTTTACGAGAACGTACGAATGTGTCATGCTATTTCAGGCAGTCTCAGTACAAGACGTACTAACACAAATACCTATATGAAAGAGGCGCGTTCCTAGCACACAGTCTAAGCTCGTGTAGGTGAACGCGTACTATGATTGTACGAGTGAAATGGCCGACTGTTCGCGTTTTTGACAGGCAACTGTGAGGTGAAACCTGTGTGGTGACGGGTTAAGAATTTCACCACCCCCTTTCTTCCCGTGGGTGTCATAGAAGGCGACTGTGGGAAATTGTGGCGTAGGCGAGAGGCTGGCAACCTGTCACTGCAATGTCACAGTTTCGTTTTCTTTCAACCCCTTATTTGCCAAGAGTGGCACTGAAACTTTAGTAGTTTCATGTGCTCTGCTTACCCCTTTATGGGATACAGGCGTGATTGTATGTATGTAACTGTGAGGTAACCGAGAGGGGGTGGGCGGCACTTTCAGCGGGGAGCGGGAGTGGCCATACTGTACGATAGTACTCTTTATTATACTGTGCTAACACTGTAAGAACTAGCTTGACAATACGAACGTTTCCGTAAAATACGAATATCTGTATATTTCTTATTATAAATGGAAAGTAATCATACACATAGATAACAAATGACAAAAGTAAAACACATGTTTGAATTAAGATATCACCTATATTATAAAACGAAATATATCACTATGTATAACATATTTTTTCTTTTATTTATACCTTATAAATTACATTTTGTCTCCTCAGTTAAATGAATCGATTACGGTATTTTAGAATTATTTAATGAACTTCGGCAGTGCGAGACAGAACGACCGTATTATAGTTGTAAGATTTTTTTTCTTAAATTCTTATACGCAGAAAGTTCTCGCACCGTGTATGTAATATTATAGTACACCGGTCAAATCTTACATGAAAATCGGCTAAAAAAACAAAGTGTGATGTAAAGCTGGATTTTTAGTATGTTATTTGGAGTCCTTGGGGGAATGTAAGACTATATTTTGCAAGCAAAAAAAAAGTGTGCTAACTTCGTAATTAAAAAAAAAAGTAAAAAAATCGGACTTTTTTTGGTTTTTATTTTTTTTATTAAAAAACTATGCGTTTTTGGTCAAAAGTTGCTTTGTAATGTTGAAAGCGCATTAAATTTCAAACAGTTTGACATCTTTTTTATCAATGTCCGTCAAATAGTTTTCGAGATATGAAGCGTCAAAAAAGGTTAATTTTTGACGCATTTATAAAATGTAGCATTTTGCCAATATTTTTAGACAAATATCTGCAAAATACTTCATGATATGATATATATTGCAATATAACATTGTATAAAATTTATTTTGCTTTAGTTTTAGTGCAAATAAAGGTCAGTAAGACGAATAGTTACTTTGGTGAACAAAAAAAAATCTATAAATAGAGAAGTCAAGAGTCTGGTAGATTGGTTAAGGTAAAATAGTTTACGCTAAAAGTTTTAGGTTGAAAGTGCTATCTATTCGATCTTACTTTCTTTGATATCCGTTTATCTGAAAAAATTGTCTAAGCTAACTTTGCATCGATTTGACTATTACTAATGAAGAAATAAAATACAATAAAATTTTGAAGTTTAGTAAATTAGAAAAATAAAACAGAATTAGTTAGATTTTACTTTTTCCTTTTTGAGGGTCCTGGTTCTGCATCTTGATGGCACAACTCCTGTAGTGATAGAAAGTCCACTTGAGTTGTATTTGACCACCAATTGCTGTGGAATAAACTACGGGAACGGAAAGCGCCCACGCCAATTATTAAGATACTGGAGAAGTGGTATTCCCAGCAGAAGAACGTAGTAAGATGGAAGTCAACTCTGTCCACAGCCAGCGGGCTAAACTGTGGCGTGAGACAAGGAGGCAGTATGTCTCCGGCTCTCTTCAGCGTGTACATGGATGGGCTGTCGCAGGCTTTGACCAGTACCGAGGTTGGCTGCTCCATCAATGGGCAAAAGATAAATCACATCGCTTATGCAGACGATATGGTCCTACTAGCACCATCTGTGGGAGCTATGCGTAAGTTACTTGCAGAATGCGAGAGATACGCCAGCCAGCATAACATGAGATACAATCCGGACAAGTCTGAATTTATGCTCATGGAGGCAGCACAAGCACATATGCCCACACCTGTACCACCTCTTTTGCTTGATGGAGTTCAATTGCGGAGAGTACACGAAGTCAAATATCTTGGCCACATCTTGTTGTCCAGTTTAAAAGACCAGGAGGACATAGAAAGGCAGAGGCGAGCCACCGCAGTAAGGGCAAACATGTTGGCTAGAAGATTCACCAAATGTAGTGACAGCGTAAAAAGACAGCTGTTCCTCAGTTTTTGTACAAGCGTGTATACTGTCGAGTTATGGTCCGACTACACCTGCGCGGCGGTGAGAGACCTGCGCGTGCAATACAACACATACTATGTACTGATATTTCGTTAAACGGAGAATACTATGATTCGGGCACGTCCACGACAACGCTCGTGAGATTGCATCGATGTTATTGACCCTCAGTGATATGCTTTAAAAACCAGTCCGTACAAGAACAATTTCGGAACAATCTGATTCAATTAATGAGGGTTTTCTACTCGTAAATATTTTTTTCCGCCAAGCGGCGATCCTGAGGTCTTTCTGACCGTAAACTTAACTTACTAAATAAATGTTGATTTGTTATACGCAAATATGTGTCTAAGGCCCACTTGCACCAACCACTTAACTCAGGGTTAGTGGGCTGTCATCTGTCACATTCCATATAAAATGGTGGGTTAACCCTCGGGTTAACCCTCCATTTTCGTCGGTGCAAGTGGCCCTAAGTAATACTTGAACAGCCCCCAAATAATAATAATTCGTTCTCCGCTACGCCTCCTGTAAATATATGTAAACTATCCCATTTGGCCATTACCATCCACCGATTATTTCTGATCCAGTTATACTAGACTTATGAAATAATCCTATTTTTTGAAATAACTGGCACTCTTTTGGTCTTAAATGAAAGCTAGTGAAATTTTCTACATTTTTATTTTACAATTTATGTAATAGCCTGAGTTGTTTTGCTGATATCTGTCTCAAAATATTAGCAAAACGAATATTTTCATAGAAAGGGGAAAAATGCTCTTTTTTTGACGCTTCATATCTCAAAAAATATTTGACGGATATTGATAAAAAAGATGTCAAACTGTTTGGAATTTAATGCGCTTTCAATATTATACAGCAACTTTCGACCATAAATGCATAGTTTTTTAATAAAACGGCAAAAACCAAAAAAAGTCTGATTTTTTTACTTTTTTTTTTAATTACGAAGTTAGCACACCATTTTTTTGCTTGCAAAATATAGTCCTACATTCCCCCAAGGACCCCAAATAACATACCAAAAATGCAGCTTTACATCACACTTTGTTTTTTTATTTCTCTTTTTGACCAGTGTATAGCTATATTCTGTACTTTTAAATATCATTCTAAGACAGTGTTATAGCCGCATACATTTGTTAATCCAACATTTGATCGTTAATCCACCGCAAGGCAGCAACAGATTTTAACATTATAATGAAACCTCATAAACGTCAGCTGCCACTTCTAGCTGTCTTTATATTTGTATATACATACATACATTTTTCCTAGCCTGTACACAGTTTAGAATCATATCACAATACACAGTTTAGATATAATTTTAAATGTACTCTCGGAAAAACAAGAAAACGATTTGTGATCTTTCAACCTTTGTGATATTGTATTTTATATCTATAGAATTATGTGATTTGGCAGAACAACTGAAGCAAATAAGTTGCCTTTTAAAACTAATTTAGCTTAAAGTACAAATAATTCGAGAAAACTTAAGTAGATTAAATTACGATATAAATAAATACAATCATTCGATAACGCCGAAGTACTGTTAGTTTTCAAGACAATAAAATTGGTAACACTACAATTATTTTTATTAGGAATTAATTTTCTTTAAAACTGGCAGTTTTTATTGTTTTTGTCCTTCTCTGTTTACGTCTGTCTTTTTCAGACCGCATCAATATTTAAAGATAATAAGGTAAAATCGCTGTCAATAGAAATTGTCAAGAATGTAAACAAACCATTATTTAAAATATCAATATTTGAGCACAATTTTAGTATTTTAAAGGCTGGGGATCGTAATGTGATATGAATTGATTAAATAACACATGGATTTAGCCAGTATCTGATGAGTTAGAATGGAAATCAAAGACATTTTGACTACAAGGTTTGTTTAAATTGTTCACAAATTCTATTGACGGTGACTTTAGCAGAAGTTTCTTAACAAAAAAATCTCTCGAAAAAAATCTCTTGAAAATTACAGCAGCATTCAAATAAGAAATACCTCATTTTCATTTCATTACGGTTTACGTTGACAAGATAAAAATCGTTTGTTGCTTTCCATCATAATACGTCGGAAAGGGACAAACGATTGTTAGCAGCTTAAACTGCGTTTTCACGTAGTGTTCTGAACAGCTAGCGAGCATTCGTTCGGTCGTGCGCAGATAAAAACACTTAACTTACATACTTTTGACCCTGCCTGCTAAGCCGCGATCCTGGGTTCGAATCCCGGTAAGGGCATTTATTTGTGTGATGAGCACAGATATTTGTTCCTGAGTCATGGATGTTTTCTATGTATATATGTGTATTTATCTATCTAAGTATGTATATCGTCGCTTAGCACCCATAGTACAAGCTTTGCTTTGGGGCTAAGTTGATCTGTGTAAGGTGTCCCCAATATTTATTTATTTATTTATTGTATCGGTGCATGAGCGAACGAATGCTCGCTCGGAATTGTTCAGAACACTACGTGAAATCGCAGCTTTATTAACTTTAGTACAGCAGTTCTCAAAAAGTTTGTACATAGCCACGTCAGCAAATTTTAATTGATCCTATTTTGTTACCAACATTTAGTAATATAAGTCGAATTCCGTAAGATATATACAGTTGTTATAATTAAGAAAATATAGATACTAGAGAACCTTAATGACGAAATAAGACTTACTAAAATCTTAATTCATCAAAAAAATCTTGGTAACAAAATAGGAGTAAAAAAAAAACAAATTTAACTTTTTTCCTTAATTTTTGTACATACTTTTTGAGAACTGCTCAGTAAACGTTTATAAGGGGGTAAAACTGTTCTCAAGTTAGTGTGGCGGGAAATGCCCCCACCCAGAAGTAACCCCCAAGCCATAAGTGGGATTATTCATAACGATCCTCGGCCTCTTATTCACATCGTCATGATGTAGATGATGTTCGTGCATGATTGGCTGGTGTGGCTGCGTGTGTGCGTGTGTTTGTGTGTGTGTGTGCGGCTGGGGGTGCAGTATGTGTGTGGGTTGAGGCTGTGGGGGACGCTCCTCGACGGCCTTCTTGCGTTTCTTGCCGCAGTCTGGGGTCACCTGGTGACAAGAAAAATAACATTTAAAAAAAAAAGGAAAAATTCACACCTCCGGCAGGACACGACCCTGCGACCTATTGGATTTGCCGACCTTGCCGCTCTGACCACAGATTTCATAATTCATAATTATATACCATAAATCAAACAAACGTATCTATCTCAGCGTGTCAAATGAACTTAGCAAAATCCACTGACACGTCTTTACTCGCAGCTTGCAGCTTTCGGGCGTCAATTTTTATAAGTTGAAGTCAAGAAAAATATTAAAAATGCCTCGTTACGTGAAATCCAATTGCAACAACACAAAAATTATGAACACTCAAGGGCCTGCTACATATTTCCAATCACAAGCAAAGTAACAACTTCAGTACAAAATCTGACACGCTCGGCCGCTATACAAATAGATGAACTTGTTTCTTCTACAAAAATCTAGTTCTATGAATAGAATAGAATAAACGTTTATTCGTGAACACAGGCAAGACAAAATACACATAATAACAACAAGACAGAAAGGAATGAAGTGCCACGAAATGGCCTCATCTCAGCAGCTTGACTGTGACCGATTGAGCCACGGAGGCCTACTAGATATGTCCGAATTTTTCCATGCCTTCCCTCAATCATTAACACTCCCAAGAACCCGCCTGGTATGCACTGGTGAAATTTGCTCAGGTTCTTTCTATTGAGTTTAGATTAAATTAATTTTACATATACCTAGATGTCAAGCCAGTCTCGTTTATAAAAAATAAATCTATTTAACTTCTATCACAGAATATATAATACATAGTACAAGTACAGAAGGCCCACTGCTTTGATGTTCACTAAATGCCGCCTTTTTAAGTGCCTACAAATTTTTAACAAAGAAACGAGCCGCACGTGCGCAGCGTCGGACGATAGGGTTGTTTACGGATTAAAACGAATTTAATTAGAATGTTATAAAGTTATAATTACTGTTATATTCAAGTCTTGGGTACTTTGTAGGTATATATACAGTATTTATATATTTTTGTTTAAGTCCCAACATCACAAACCTTATTGAACTTTTCCGTGGGACTTGATCAATAGTACCTAGATCTGTGTAAGATTGTTCTATTTTCTTCATGATGTCTATTTAACTAAGCATTATTAGCCATTCCACACTCGGACATCGCATATGAACCTTAAAAAAACTTGCGACGTAAAGTAACAATAGAAAGTGCGAACGTGCGTTCCGTGAGAACGCGCGCCAGGTGCTTAGGCCGCGAACTCGCGGCCGCCAGCATGTACTTGTAGCGCGGCGATAGTATACCGGAGTGAGCCGCCCCTGCTTCTATTCCATCTTCATGACTGGTGCTACATCTATACTGTCTCTTTCTAACACATTGTATAAACACTAACCTTCCGTTCATTCCATAGATGATCCACCAGCATCTGTCTCGCTTGCACCCCCTTCGGGTCCTCAACCTGTTTTCTGGACACCGGACTGTTGGCAACCTTCTGTTTTATAGCTTCTAGCCGTTCTTCTGTTTGTGTCAGAGGTGCTACCTATACTATGTCGCTCTAAGATGATGTAAATACTAACCTCCCGTTCATTCCAAAGATGATCCACCAGCAACTGTCTCGCTTGCACTCCCTTCGGGTCCTCAACCTGCTTTCTCGACACCGGACTGTTGGCAACCTTCTATTTCATAGCTTCTAGCTCGCTTCTATTCCTTCAGGAGGTGCTACATATACCGTCTTACACACAATCTACTTATCGTGCGTGGTATGTACTGAAAGTCGTCGATGACGAAATTCTTTCTACCAAAAACGAGAAGAGAAAATAAAAATGGTACTAACCTTCCGTTCATTCCATAGATGATCAACCAGCATCTGTCTCGCTTGCACTCCCTTCGGGTCCTCAACCTGTTTTCTCGACACCGGACTGTTGGCAACCTTCTGTTTCATAGCTTCTAGTCGTTCTTCTGTTTGTGTGAGAGGTGCGACAGGGAGGCCTCGGCGGTTGCAGAGGTTGTGGAGCATACAGCATGCCACTATCATGTTGGTCACTGTGAAGAAAGGTTATGGTAAATGTCTACACAGATTATTAATAAGTTAGTAACATAACAGATCCTTCACTTGCCCGCAAGATGACAAATACCAAAGACATACGTAACTCCGTATAGACAGATAAAGTCTAAGAAAAAAACGTACCTCGGTACTATAGAGAATAAATTAATAGTTTAAAAAACACTATAAAACACGCTTTTATAAATGCACGTAAAAGCCAAAAATAAATTATGGATCGTTCAAGTTGTCTCTATTTGTGAGCTGAAGTTTAAAAACTATGTGCTTTTAATTATAATATTTGATTGTAAAAGCGTGGGGCGCTGGAACAGGAAAGACTTTTTGTATAACCACAGAATATATAAGTATAACTTGCTGATAAATCAAATTATGCTATGTTACGGGAAGGAGGTTACACAGATTGACGCGCTAACTGGAGTTGCAGCATGACTAGTAGGTTCTACATTAAACAGTCAAATCAATTAAAAGTCAGTGTTCAAAGTAGGTACCAGTTTGTCGAACTCAGACAAAATATGCGCTAGTAGCGAGGAGAGTCGACAGTCACCGACACTTAGAACGCCGCTTTTTTCCGGTAATCAAAGTACAAAAGGGGAAAGTGTCTACAGTGACAGGATGCAGAGTTCTTGTTCGTGGACGAGATATCTTTGGTTCTCTTTGGTAACCCTTAGGAGGCATATGTAAACGTTATGTTCTTATGCAACTTCATTCGCCAGGAAGTTCGAATTAGTATTTGTTTACAAGAAAGTCTTTCCTGTTCCAGCGCCCCACGCTTTTACAATCAAATATTATAATTAAAAGCACATAGTTTTTAAACTTCAGCTCACAAATAGAGACAACTTGAACGATCCATAATTTATTTTTGGCTTTTACGTGCATTTATAAAAGCGTGTTTTATAGTGTTTTTTAAACTATTAATTTATTTTATACTTTTTAGTCATTAATAATGAAATACTTTAACATTTATACATAAATTTATTTCAAGTAGGCGGATTTTACATGCCATTTGTGACTTAACGTGTACTTATTGCTAATTGCTACTTAATAATAACTAGCGGCTACCTTCTTATTACGGTATTATCATAAAAATGTTTATACCTAGTAAGTTATCCGTTAAAGATAGACAATATAGACATGTGCCTTCGCGGACTTTTTGAAGACATTAGAGAGACATACTTTCGCCATACATTGTTTTGAAGCTCTCAGCTAGTGGGATTTTGTTTGACTCGATTAGAAAATATTGTCACATTTCAACTAATTCAAACAAAATTTAAGTATTTCTTTTTTGCCGAGCCCCCCTTTATTTGCACTTAAGGGTCACAGGAAAACCATTACCCAACTTATTTTAAATACAACGTTGATCTTTTTTTATGCGGGGGCTTTGCCCCCGAGCCCCCCTTTGTTTGCTCTGAAAGGTCACAAGAAAACGCTAACCCAACTTATTTTAAATACTACGTTAATCTTTTTTTATGAGGGGGCTTCGCCCCCGAGCCCCCCTTTTCGTTACTCTTAAGGGTAACAAGAAAACCCTAACCCAACTTATTTTAAATACAACGTTTATCTTTCTTTTATGCGGGGGGCTTCGCCCTCCGAGCCCCCCTTTGTTTGCTCTTAAAGGTCACAAGAAAACACTAACCCAACTTATCTTAAATACTACGTTGATCTTTCTTTCATGCGGGGGCTTCGCCCCCCGAGCCCCCCTTTGTTTGCTTTTAAAGGTCACAAGAAAACCCTAACCCAACTTATTTTAAATACTACGTTGATCTTTCTTTTATGCGGGGGGCTTCGCCCCCCGAGCCCCCCTTTTCGTTATTCTTAAGGGTCACAAGAAAACCCTAAACTAACTTATTTAAAATACAACGTTGATCTTTCTTTTCATGCGGGGGCTTCGCCCCCGAGCCCCCCTTTGTTTGCTCTTAAAGGTCACAAGAAAACGCTAACCCAACTTATTTTAAAAACAACGTTGATCTTTCTTTTATGCGGGGGCTTCGCCCCCGAGCCCCCTTTGTTTGCTCTTAAAGGTCACAAGAAAACGCTAACCCAACTTATTTTAAATACTACGTTAATCTTTCTTTTATGCTGGGGGCTTCGCCCCCCGAGCCCCCCTTTTCGTTACTCTTAAGGATCACAAGAAAACCCTAACCCAACTTATTTTAAATACTACGTTGACCTTTCTTTCATGCGGGGGGCTTCGCCCCCCGAGCTCCCCTTTGTTTGCTCTTAAAGGTCACAAGAAAACGCTAACCCAACTTATCTTAAATACTACGTTGATCTTTCTTTCATGCGGGGGGCTTCGCCCCCCGAGCCCCCCTTTGTTTGCTTTTAAAGGTCACAAGAAAACCCTAACCCAACTTATTTTAAATACTACGTTGATCTTTCTTTTATATGGGGGCTTCGCCCCCGAGCCCCCTTTTCGTTATTCTTAAGGGTCACAAGAAAACCCTAAACCAACTTATTTAAAATACAACGTTGATCTTTCTTTCATGCGGGGGCTTCGCCCCCGAGCCCCCCCTTTGTTTGCTCTTAAAGGTCACAAGAAAACGCTAACCCAACTTATTTTAAATACAACGTTGATCTTTCTTTTATGCGGGGGGCTTCGCCCCCCGAGCCCCCCTTTGTTTGCTCTGAAAGGTCACAAGAAAACGCTAACCCAACTTATTTTATATACTACGTCAATCTTTCTTTTATGGGGGGGCTTCGCCCCCCGAGCCCCCTTTGTTTACTCTTAAAGGTCACAAGAAAACGCTATCCCAACTTATCTTAAATACTACGTTGATCTTTCTTTCATGCGGGGGGCTTCGCCCCCCGAGCCCCCCTTTTCTTTACTCTTAAGGATCACAAGAAAACCCTAAACCAACTTATTTTAAATACAACGTTGATCTTTCTTTCATGCGGGGGGCTTCGCCCCCCGAGCCCCCCTTTGTTTGCTCTGAAAGGTCACAAGAAAACGCTAACCCAACTTATTTTAAATACTACGTTAATCTTTCTTTTTATGCGGGGGCTTCGCCCCCGAGCCCCCCTTTGTTTACTCTTAAAGGTCACAAGAAAACGCTAACCCAACTTATCTTAAATACTACGTTGATCTTTCTTTCATGCGGGGGCTTCGCCCCCAAGCCCCCTTTTCTTTACTCTTAAGGATCACAAGAAAACCCTAAACCAACTTATTTAAAATACAACGTTGATCTTTCTTTTATGCGGGGGCTTCGCCCCCGAGCCCCCCTTTGTTTGCTCTGAAAGGTCACAAGAAAACGCTAACCCAACTTATTTTAAATACTACGTTAATCTTTCTTTTATGCGGGGGGCTTCGCCCCCCGAGCCCCCCTTTGTTTACTCTTAAAGGTCACAAGAAAACGCTAACCCAACTTATCTTAAATACTACGTTGATCTTTCTTTCATGCGGGGGGCTTCGCCCCCCGAGCCCCCCTTTTCTTTACTCTTAAGGATCACAAGAAAACCCTAAACCAACTTATTTTAAATACAACGTTGATTTTTCTTTCATGCGGGGGGCTTCGCTCCCCGAGCCCCCCTTTGTTTGCTCTTAAATGTCACAAAAAAACGCTAACCCAACTTATCTTAAATACTACGTTGATCTTTCTTTCATGCGGGGGCTTCGCCCCCGAGCCCCCCTTTGTTTGCTCTTAAAGGTCACAAGAAAACGCTAACCCAACTTATTCTAAATACTACGCTGATCTTTCTTTCGTGCGGGGGGCTTCGCCCCCCTAGCCCCCCTTTTCTTTACTCTTAAGGATCACAAGAAAACCTTAACCAAACTTATTTTAAATACAACGTTGATCTTTATTTTATGCGGGGGCTTCGCCCCCCGAGCCCCCCTTTGTTTGCTCTGAAAGGTCACAAGAAAACGCTAACCCAACTTATTTTAAATACTACGTTAATCTTTCTTTTATGCGGGGGGCTTCGCCCCCCGAGCCCCCCTTTGTTTACTCTTAAAGGTCACAAGAAAACGCTAACCCAACTTATCTTAAATACTACGTTGATCTTTCTTTCATGCGGGGGGCTTCGCCCCCCGAGCCCCCCTTTTCTTTACTCTTAAGGATCACAAGAAAACCCTAAACCAACTTATTTTAAATACAACGTTGATCTTTCTTTCATGCGGGGGCTTCGCCCCCGAGCCCCCCTTTGTTTGCTCTTAAATGTCACAAGAAAACGCTAACCCAACTTATCTTAAATACTACGTTGATCTTTCTTTCATGCGGGGGCTTCGCCCCCGAGCCCCCTTTGTTTGCTCTTAAAGGTCACAAGAAAACGCTAACCCAACTTATTCTAAATACTACGTTGATCTTTCTTTCATGGGGGCTTCGCCCCCCCTAGCCCCCCTTTTCTTTACTCTTAAGGATCACAAGAAAACCTTAACCAAACTTATTTTAAATACAACGTTGATCTTTCTTTTATGCGGGGGCTTCGCCCCCGAGCCCCCTTTGTTTGCTCTGAAAGGTCACAAGAAAACGCTAACCCAACTTATTTTAAATACTACGTTGATCTTTCTTTCATGCTTCCCCCTCGAGCCCCCCCCCCTTTTTTTTTTCTGTTCTTATCTTCCGGCACCATCATCAGGCCTTGAAACCTAATCGTAGTCATAGTTCATTACAAGACTTTTCTAAGAAGCCCAAAAACAGCTATGATACGATGTTCCATCATGTAGTTCCAGTTCATATCTTCCGGCTCCATCATCAGACCTTGAATTCTAATCGTAGTCAAAGTTCATTACAAGACTTTTCTAAGAAGCCCAAAAACAGCTATGATACGATGTTCTATCATGTAGTTCCAGTTCATATCTTCTGGCTCCATCATCAGACCTTGAAACCTAATCGTAGTCAAAGTTCATTACAAGACTTTTCTAAGAAGCCCAAAAACAGCTATGATACGATGTTCCATCATGTAGTTCCAGCTCATATCTTCCGGCTCCATCATCAGACCTTGAAACCTAATTGTAGTCAAAGTTCATTACAAGACTTTCCTAAGAAGCCCAAAAACAGCTATGATACGATGTTCCATGATGTAGTTCCAGTTCATATCTTCCGGCTCCATCATCAGACCTTGAAACCTAATCGTAGTCAAAGTTCATTACAAGACTTTTCTAAGAAACCCAAAAACAGCTATGATACGATGTTCCATCATGTAGTTCCAGTTCATATCTTTCGGCTTCATCATCAGACCTTGAAACCTAATTGTAGTCAAAGTTCATTACAAGACTTTTCTAAGAAACCCAAAAACGGCTATGATACGAGGTTCCATCATGTAGTTCCAGTTCATATCTTCCGACTCCATCATCAGATCAGCTCAACAGTACCATATTATTGTATTGTCATCGGAACTACATATAGCTGCCAATTTTCATTACGCTACGACTCCTGGAAGATGGTTAAATTAGCCTCCGCAGATTCCATTACATACATAGTTACATACACGACGACCTAATAAAAGCGTGTTAAAAAGGGACGGTGGGCTAGATGGCGATACACCTTTGGGGGATTCTCGGCTAGATGGCGCTAATAATGATATTTGACATTTTGACACATATCAAGCTAAGAATATGTGCCAAATTGTCAAAACTGAGGTTCAAAAGTTTTAAGCCTGTGTCGAGAGATGGCAGTCTATGCACTGTGACTACACATTTTTCTTTGGCAGTAACTCTCTAGAAACTCGATCCTGTTTGCAAATACCTACGCTTTATTTAACTAATGTTGTAGTCCTAAGGCACCCCAGAGGTGCAAAGGGCCTTCACAAGCTCGCGCCACGCCTTTCTATCTTCAGCGACCCTCGTGGCCTCGCTCCAGCTCAGACCAGCCGCTCGTAGCTCATTTTCGACGGACCGCTTCCATGAGTGAACAGGGCGCCCGGGGCCACGGCTTGCATTCTGCGGTTTCCAGTCGAAAGCAATGCTCGCATTATTTCTTCCCCCTCTCCGAAGAGTGTGTCCAATCCATCTCCATTTTCGTGTCGCGATTTCCTCGTCAATGGGTGTTTGCTGGCATATACTCCACAGGTCTTGATTTCGGATAGTGTTTGGCCAGAAAACGCGAAGGATCGACCTCAGGGACTTGTTGACGAATACTTGGAGCTTTTTCGTTAGGCCCTTTGTCACTCTCCACGTTTCGCAGCCAAACAGTAGCACAGATTTCACTATGGATTCGAAGAGGGAAAGCTTGATTCGACGCGTGAGCACATTTGACTCCCAGACGGCCTTTAACTGAGCAAACGCAGCCTTCGCCTTTTTTATTCTGCTGTCGATGTCGTCGTCCGCTCCACCTTTCTCAGTCAACACGCTCCCTAGGTACACAAACTTGGACACCGAGTCTAGGCTCTCGCCCCCCAGTGTCAGCGGATCCGTTGAACTTGACTTCACACGCATGCTGACTGTTTTGCGTTTGTTAATTCGCAGGCCCATTCTGTCCGCCTCTTCCTGAAGACTTTCAAGTTTAGCTTCCAGATAAGCAAGAGTAGGCGAAATTAACACGATGTCGTCCGCGTAGTCCAAGTCTTCCAGAGCGTTGGTGTCCCATGCTATACCTCTCGGCGTCGATACCACATTGCGCATGACGTCATCTAGGAGGATCACAAATAAAAGCGGCGATAAGAGGCATCCCTGTTTTACTCCGGCTGTAATGTGTATAGGCGCTCCGAGCTCTTTCTCATGTACTACCCTGCATGTGCTATCTTCGTATAAAGAGCGTATTATCCGTATGATGCAGGCAGGGATACCCCTCCTACCCAAACTTGCCCACAGCGCGGTCCACTTCACCGTGTCAAAGGCCTTTTCAAAGTCAACGAAAACTAAGAACAGCTCCGTTTGCCATTCGACACATTGTTCTATAAGGATGCGTAGGGTGTTGGTGTGGTCTGTGCAGGAGCGACCCGGGCGAAATCCTGCCTGCTCTTCGCGTAGAGTGTCAGCTACTTTTGGCGCGATGCGATTAAGCAAAACTTTTGCCAAGACTTTGGCAGCAGCTGGGAGTGTAATCCCACGCCAATTATCACATCGCGACAGATCCCCTTCTTTGGGACTTTCACCAGGAGCCCCTGCTTCCATTCATCGGGTACTTGTCCAGCTTCCCATATACGGGTTATTAGGGGATACAGTAGCGTTGCAGATGTGGCAACATCAGCCTTCAGCATGTCAACATGCACATTATCGATCCCTGGTGACTTCCCCGGCTTCAAGGATTTTAGAGCCGTGACTACCTCATCGAATAATGGCGGCATGGTTGAGATGTCCAGTTTCCAGGCGGGTTCACTAAAAGAGCCGCACTCGGGCTCCGGTGACTGGGTTCGGTCCAACAGATGGCTGAAGTGCTCCGTCCAGCGCTGCAGCTGTTCGTTTGCTGTACATAGCAGACTACCGTCGCTTCCCTTCAGCGGTTTCCTAGCCGCACGAGCACTACGCCCGCTGAGCGAGCGTGTTATGTCGTACAGCTGTCGCATGTCTTTGCGGTTAGCGGCGGTGTTTGCGCGGTCTGCTAGCTCATCAGCAACTCTCCGACGATCACGACGAGCAAGTCTTTTTATCGTCGAACGCAGACTGCCATACTCTTCCTTCAAGAGGGTCGTCTGAGGCTCCGCAGAGGACAGTAACTGGGACTTGATATTTTGTCTGGCTTCAATAGCCTGCCATAGCTCCTGCGACATCCAGATTTTCCTCCTTGGGTTTGAATAGCCGAGCACTTTTTCACCGGCGTTTGTAAAGGCAGTGCGGATCCGGGACCAGGTCTCCTCTATCTGCTCATCCTCAAGTTCCTCCAGAAGCTCGAACTGGTTCCTGAGACATACGCGAAAGTTTTCGCGACACTCAGGGTCCCGAAGTTTCTGTATGTCAAATCTTCTGGACGACTGCTCAGATTTGCGATGGGGAATTGCCAACTTAATTCTTACTTCTGCAAGGACCAGGTGGTGATCACTATCCACGTCGGCGCCACGCCTATTCCTCACATCTAGCAGCGAGGACCTCCAGGAACGACTGATTGCAATGTGGTCAATTTGATTGCGTGTTACACCGTCCGGAGAGATCCATGTAACCTTGTGGCACTCCTTATGCTGAAAAAGCGTTCCTCCTACTACCAGGTTACGTGCAGAGCACAGGTCGCCAAAGAGTTCTCCGTTTTCGTTCATGTCTCCAGCTGCTCCATGTTTGCCCATGTAGTGTTCGCGCCCTGCATTACTATTTCCCATCTTGGCGTTTAAATCGCCCATTAATATGATGAGGTCTTGCTTGCGTGTGCTCCTGAGTGTGTTTTCCAGCAGCTCGTAGAATGCCGATTTGGTCACATCCGAGGCCGAATTAGTTGGAGCATAGCACTGAACAATGCTAATTTTACGAGCTCGCGAGTCAAAACGTGCTGAGATAATGCGCTCAGATATTGGCTTCCAGCTCAAAAGACTCTTTTTGGCAGTACTGCTAAGCAGAAGACCTACTCCGTGCTCACGTCGTGAACTCTCGTCTTCTTTGCCGCTGTATAACAAAGTGCAGCCATAGTCTGCCGCTTGCTCTCCAAAACCGTTCCATCTCGTCTCGCTTAATCCGAGGATGTGAATGCCGTAATCTTTCATGACTTTGGCTACCTGCGGAAGCCGTTCGGGTCGAGTCATGGTTCTGACATTCCAGCATCCAATCCGTGTCCGTTGTTTCATGCCAAAAGTCGTCGTTAAAGGAGTCCGGTCGTTTTGCAATTGTGAAGGTTTCATAATCAAATTAAAGTTTAAGGATGTGCAGGTGATTAGCCCACAGCACCCATTTTATTAGCCCACAGTATTTAACTAATACTAGTAAATAACTATGTAAAACTCAGAAGAATCGGTACGTGCCACGCGACTACACAGGCAGACGCGCCCCTCGGACACTTGCAACCTCGAGGTGACAACTAGCGGGTAGCGGGTAGGTACTTGACGCGCGACCGCGAGCTAGTGACGTAGGCCTGATGTCTATAAAAATATTGGTCACTTGGTAATTGTTAGTATAGCAAATACTATGTAAACTCTACGAGTTAATACGTGCAGCTTGGTGCCAAAGTTGGCAACATGCGATACTAGCGCCCCTAGCGGCATGAGTTGATCAAAATAGTTTAGTTCATACAGTATAAAATTAAAAAAAGTCACACATTCTTATTTTTTTGTTTTATTCCGTCTAAAAATGTTCAAATAGATCAAGTAATCGCATTTTCTATTTTAATTTACTAAAATAAAAGTCTGACAAACTACCTACTTTGAACAACTCGTACCGCTAGATGGCGCTAGTAAAATTGTTGCCGCTCCATTGTATGGGAAACGTCAGAAGCTGCACGTATTAACTCTAGAGTTTATATAGTATTTGAGTATAGTAAGGGTCATTACATTAGGCTACTTTAAAAGTAATTTGACTAGAAAACTGATTTGACTAGAAGAAAATTTCTTCTAGTCAAATCAGCTTCTTTTTAGGAACTGTCAAAACGAATTCGAACGATTTGCTAATGTGGAATTTTTATTGACGTCACGTTCAACTCATTTACTTTTTATATTTCTAATCCGGATTATTAAATAGAAATTGGGTTTTAAAATAACAAGTTGCCCCGGAACCGTCGAAAGACTACACCCTTCGACCAGTGGCCCGTTTCTCGAAAGGTACAAGCCTTGTATTACAAGTGCGCAAACTGTCAAATCGTATGGGTTGTCATGGAGACACACTTACATGTAATACAAGGCTTGTACCTTTCGAGAAACGGGCCCCAGAGGCCCGTTTCTCAAGCCTTGTATTACAAGTGTGTTTCCATGACAACCCATACGATTTGACAGTTCGCGCACTTGTAAAACAAGGCTTGTACCTTTTGAGAAACGGGCCCCAGAAGTCTGCGCTCGCGATGGTGTCCTGCAGCGGCCGCGGCACGCGCACCACAAACGAACTGTGTGCGTACTCGAATGCACAAACGCTCACGATAATCTCTTTCGTAGCTATATCTCTACCGCTCTTGCGTATTGGCGCGACAGAGCCAGACTATATTTCTGCGGCGTTTCGGTGGCGTTCTGAAGTGCACGTAGCGGCGGACCGCATTTTGTGTCATTGATTTAAATCAAAGACATATGTAACTCCGTATAGACGGATAAAGACTACGAAAAACGTACCTCAAAGCCATAGAGAAAAAGGCACGGTGGCCTAGACAGCGTTACACCTTTGGGTAACGCTCGGCTAGATGGCGATAATATTAATATTTGACATTTTAACACATATCAAGCTAACAATATGGGCCAAATTGTCAAAACTGAGGTTCAAAAGTTTTAAGCTTGTGTCAAGAGATGGCAGTCTATGCACTGTAATTACAGATTTTACTTTCAGTAACTCTCTATAATACTCGATCCTCTTTGATTTAAATAAAGTAAAATATTCTGACTTACCAGTATTAGGATCGTACTGCTTATTACAAGTAGCTTGTAGACACTTCCACCTGCTCTTGAGTTGTTTAATAGCCTCTATTATAGCACTGTGTGTTTGTGTGTGTATGGTGGAGTAGTACTTCTCGGGCGAGACAGGGGATTTCTTGGTGATCTTCGGTATGGGGGTCATGATGTAGGGCTTTTGGGAGTAGTGTGGGCCACCTGGAAAAAAGACCAAATATAAGTTTTTTTGCAAACATTTTTGGCACAAGCTTTTATCGCTGACTGTAGGTACCTTTCTTTCAACAGTCATCTACTGCTCTCCGAGATGTTTCTAAAAAATCCTTACTCGATGGCGATACGTTTCATAACAGAGTTCCTATGACCACCATTCTGCTCAATCATCAGATCAGCTCCATGATACCATAATATTGCATTGTCACGTGATTTAGATATAGAGTTTATGTTACATTGCCGTCAGTTTTTAGAAACAAATTTTAGATACTTATTTTTAAGAATTTGTGTTTTTTTGTCCATAATGGCATCACCGTCCATTATAGGGTATTTTACATTTTTTTTTTTTTTTTTTTAATATTAGGGACACCTTACACAGATCAACTTAGCCCCAAACTAAGCGTGGCTTGTACTATGGGTGCTAAGCGACTATATACATACATACTTATTAAATAGATAAATACATACTTATATACATAGAAAACATCCATGACTCAGGAACAAATATCTGTGCTCATCACACAGATAAATACCCTTACCGGGATTCGAACCCAGGACCGCGGCATAGCAGGCAGGGTCACTACCGACTGAGCCAGACCGGTCGTCAAACAATTATGTATTAGATGTGTGCGCCGACCGGCGTGGCGTACGCCGCCGCCGCTCATTTCACCGGCGAGAGATCGGCGTGAAAAGAATTCCTAATTTTTGGCTTGTTCAGTGTTATTCATACGTATGTGCCGGGCCTGGCAGTCCCCATGCAATTTATACACAAATCATACCAATAAGCCAGCACTGCTCTCCCGAGTTGTTGAGGCTCTCCAGGTCGTTTTTGACGGCATGCTGATTGAGTATAGTGTCGTGCGAGTGCATCCCGCCTGGGATCGCGTCTACACTGATGATGTTTAAGTCACTATCACAAATCTGAAAAAAAAAAGAACTTTGATCAAATCCTTCAAGCGGAGTCAGTCAGGACGCATGTGTATAAGTTGGCGGATAAAGGTCCCCCCACATCATAATTCATAATTCATTTATTGCTTTTATGGGTTTTACAAGATTGTATAATACATATTTAGGTTCCAGCATAAACCCCGTTGGGGCACAGCAGCGTCTCGTAGCGTCTCGCGAGCGTAGCGTCGGTCCAACTGTATGGCAAAGCCTGACGCCGCGTCGGCGCGACGTCGACGCGACGTCTCTTTTCATACAGTTGGGCCGACGCTACGCTCGAGAGATGCTAGATGTAGGGGGACCCTAATATCTGTCAGATGAAGAAATGCCTAAGGCTATTTTTGTTAAGTGAAAATCATGGTCTCGCTCCCTGAAATCCCCGCTGTGGAAGGCCCATATGTCTGCACATTTTAGCATCTGAAGCAATCAGACAAATCTATCCTTACCTATTAATTTATTGCCACTATGTTAAGACATGACAAAAGGAACTACAATCAGGCAGATTTTTGATCTGACAATGCTGACAACAAGCAGACATATCTATCAAATTCCATATAGGTATGTATATTTCCCTTATTCAAGCAGTTTCAATAAGAGTGAGAGGCACCCGGAAACTTATCAGGGCCTTCGAATGTGAGGAAGAGCAGGGATCCTTTACTAAACAAGGATTCTGAAGAAACAGCCTTAGTGAGAATAAGTCATTTTCGTCTTTTAACAATCAATCGACTATTGCCACTCTTGTTAATTTTACATTCCAGACTACGTGCTTGTTTTTGTAGTTGTCAATATTTTATATTTCATTTTATTATTCATTAAAATACAATATCAATAATGTGAAAAAAAATATAGGTATGCATAATACAGCAGTATTGTATTGTATTGTATTTATTGTCTACATGTACAGTACAGTGATGCATCAAGATACATGGTGTTGGGTAAAATATCTAGATATAGTACATGTTAACTTGTGAGCTGTGAGGGCATTACAATATCTTATATCTATACTTATGAACTATGGTATTACATATCAATTTATCAATTTATTTGGTTAATGGTTCTTTATTAATTACAATATTATTTCTGGTCTCATGCATATTATTATTATATAGTCAGTTTCAATTCAGTTTAAATCTTGATCATTGAGAAATTCATCTATACTATAATAGCATCTTTCAATATTAGTATGTTTTTTATACTTACAATCTGGGCCTTCTTGGAGTGGTATGACTTGTTGAAATGACTCTTCTGGTCTACGTCAGGCCGCGCTATAGGCACGTGGGTACACTCTATGCAGCCAACGACATTTGGGACTCCATATTTCATGTAGAACCTTGAAAAAGGAACAAATACATAATAATAATAATAGTCTAATATCAGTACAATATAAGTTGCAATTAGAATAATAGGCTTTTTTATTTTATTATTTACTAGCGACCCGCCCCGGCTTCGCACGGGTACTATACCTACATATAAACCTTCCTCTAGAATCACTCCATCTATTAAAAAAAACTGCATCAAAATCCGTTGCGTAGTTTTAAAGATTTAAGCATACATAGGGACAGAGAAAGCGACTTTGTTTTATACTATGTAGTGATTTATCAGTACAATATATGGGATAATAGTCTTCCGCGACCACGGCTAGTGCAACCTGGCAGAAACTTAGTTTTTATCGCATTCACCCGTGTACAAAACGCGAG
Source organism: Leguminivora glycinivorella (assembly GCF_023078275.1). NCBI lineage: Eukaryota > Metazoa > Arthropoda > Insecta > Lepidoptera > Tortricidae > Leguminivora > Leguminivora glycinivorella. Next base: position 1,013,759 of record NC_062985.1, on the reverse strand, counting down.
AACTTAGTGTTAAACCTATAGGAACAAATACTTGCAATTTTATTATAAAATTTTAAGTTGCAACACTTGTACAGGTAAAATCATACTGGAAAAAATTGTCTCAATTCTCATGATTAGCTTTAACTGTAATATTATCAGTCTCTGTAAATTCAGTGACAATGCAATGAGTGATAGTGCTCTGCCATTGAGCTGTTTACAACCAAATTGTGTTGAATCAATTAAATTACATACAATCTATAGAAAAATAGGGAATGACGTTCTAATTGAATGAGTTTGAATTGAAATAATGTAATAGAGGAGTGTCTTTTCAAAAAGACATTTCTATAAGTCAACAAGGTTTCTTTCTCTAGGAAGACATAGATAAAAATAACCTCTGTTGACTTATACAAAATAAGTCCTTTTGAAAAGACACTCCTCAATTGAAGTATAAAACAAATTTTACAGTTTATATCAAATCAAATATTATTTGCTAGAATATGATAAGAAGGTATGTGTCAATCCACGGCAAGAGTAACATGAGTCACGATTTTATGGCACATTCCAGTTATTCACAACGCAATTTTAAGTGATAATTTATCTCTAAATAAGTGTTACTTTCCCAATATATGCATAGGTCTTTTAATTTGCAGCTATAGTCCATATAATCACGCAGTCGTGACTCACGTTAGTTTTACGTGGATTCACCCATGTCTTATGACCAGAGATCGGACGGATTTGCGACATTCTTAGTGAGTTACGTCATTTTAATGACTTTTAGTATGAAATGACGCACAAAAATCCGATCTCTGCTTAAGACTCAAGCATAAATACTCACCTGCACAATTGATCATTTAAATATGTGTGAAAGCTAAAAATAGTTTCTTATTTATTTATTTATTTATGTACAAGAACGGTTTACACCAATTATACTTGCATTACATTTATAATTATATACATACTTAAAAAGGTACACACTAATACCATAGAGGAATAAGTAATGGAAGAGTTGTAACTCCATACATCAGTAAATGCGAGTTATTTGTAGTGACATCTAGCGTCATTCACTCGTCAATCACACACCAACTAGCGTAAATTATCAGTACTGCTACTCGACACTAGGTGCCGACAGTATTGCGACCGCCAAAAATGTAATATTAAAACAGTTTACACCTTATATTATAAGCTGAAGTAATTGAAAGCAAAGTACTGATTAATACTATTGTAATATTAGCTAAAAATTGTTGAGCAATAGACTTTGTGTTCGTCGTGACGTCTATTGACAAGTAGCAGTACTGATAATTTACGCTAGTTGGCGCATGATTGACGAGTGAATGACGATAGATGTCACCACATATAACTCGCATTTACTGATCTATGGAGTTACAACTCTTCCCTTACTTATTTCCTCTATGCTAATACTTATGTAACGGTGTAGGAATTTAAGAACTTCAACTTTTCATTCATTCATTCACACCCTCACAGTAAGTGAGGCACCTGGACGCGAGTGTAGTCTATGTATCATAAAAAATATCTACTTGTAGGTTGTTACTCTTATTCTTACTACACTAGAATACTAACCTAGCTTTAAGATTATCCCGCTCTGCTCTCAGATGCGGGAAGTGTATGTATTTCTTCACTAAAGCCGGGTTGTTCAACGCCTCCGTGACTTGTGTGACGGCTGATAACACAAAGTACTGAGTTATGTTCGGGTCCGTCTTTCCGTGGATCGACTTCTGATATTTGCCCGTTGCGAAGAATGCTAGTGCTGCCATAACCTGAAATATTGGTGTAAAACATAGGTTTTAAAAAAAGGTTTAACACATTTTTTGTATGATTTGGAATTATTGTTAAAGTAGTGAGTAGTAAATGCTCCCCTTGCCACAATTACAAAATGACTGAATGATTACTGAACTTAGGATCCATATATGAGATATTATGAGACTTTGTAACACAATTAATGAATTAACATAATCATAGAAAAAATATATAATTTTCGCTCTGTTATTCATAATTTAGAAACCATCATAATAAATTAGGAAACTAAGTAATATGTACCATAATTCTGAAGCCTACATAACATCCTACATGCTTTAAAACTCAGGAGTATTTAAAGAACTACCCTTAACTTTGTGAGTAATGTCATATCAAAACAAACAATATTGCAACAAATAATTGCCATAATTTAAGGTAAAACTAAGTGTAAACAACCAACCTTGCTCTCCACGGAGAAGTCAATAGACTTCGTAGACTCCGGCATCACAGGTTTCAACTCCTCAATCAACCCGCGTGCCAAGTCCTTCGACAGTCTATACGTCTCTATAAACGTAGGGTCAGGCAGGTCGAACGGGTCAGTTTCCGCCGGCTTTGACCGCTTCTCCAGGACTACAGGCTCTTCTGGAGCCTTCTGCTGGTTCATCTGCTCAGACTTATCCTTCAACTGAGTATAAACTCCTTTCTCCAAACCCCGATGGTCAGCGTGATGGTTCTGATGATGCTTTTGAGTTTGCGGCGCATCCCATTTTAAAAGTTCGAAAATCTCCGGTTCCTCGTCGACGACGGATATATAACCCTCTTCTGGCGGCTTTTCAGCCATGATTTGGATGGAATCAGTCGGTTTTAATTGAAATAGAAATAGAAACGCTGCTTGCATAGATTGACAACAATGACGTTATGACGTTAAGTGCTGTGTTGCCAGGTTGTGTATAAAAACTTCAACCAAAGTAATTTTTGTGATGGTAGTAATGGTAGGTGTATATTTCTATAGTTTGTCAAGCCGTTCCCGTCACTAGAAAATAGCGCCAAATTTGATGATAACCATTTGCGAATGCATTTTTAATTTTTTTCTTCTGACGGAAATGGCTTGTCAGACCAGACTACAACTCTTTTTTTCCTACATATTGCTTTGCTGACATCAACTATCATGTAACTTTTATGGACATAAATAATTATTTACCATAATTAGTGCCCGTCTAAGTGCGTTTTCACATTATCAGAACCGATATCGGAAGTAGGAAGGATTTCAAAAGAAAAAATCAAAGATGGAGGCGTAAATATTGGGATATCAATCCGACATCCGATATCGGATCGGATAATGTGAAAACGCACTAAAGGTTGTACATTAATTCATTCGGAAGTACCTAATTATAACTTTCCATGATGTCTGCATGAACGATGGCCGTCCAATCCGGCAAATAAAAGCGAGAGCATGAGTCACGGAGCGCCAGACAGGCGCCCTGTCTAGGACTACCAATGCATACGTACATGTTGTGGGTATCAGACAACGATATACAGGGTGCCCATGAGGAAAGGGAAAAAATTAAACCAAGCGTTCCTGGGGTCATAAGGAGTAATAAATGTTATATAAACATAGGTCGAATTATGCTTTTTAAATTTGTGAAATTTTTCTTACATAATAAATACATAACTTTTGATTCTCTAGTATAACAGTGCCTTAGGGCGAGCTGGACAACGTTTGTTGTTGCTATCTCTTTTATTTTTACAAGAGGCAATGTCATGAAAACTTTTTTGGGCATAGATTATTCAAAGCGAGGTCTAAATCCTCCTTTGTTAATAACCGCAACACGCTGAATGTTAAATAAGAAAAAGGTTGGTTTACACAAATACAGAATACGAAATATGTCTTTCTCGCTTCCTAAGACCACCAAAGAGAATCCTACTATTCAACAAACAGTATACAAGAGTTTCGCCATCATAGATACTCTTTAGAAAGATGCGATAAATGAATGGCCACTTAAAAATTGTCCCTGTCATTCAACATTCAGAATGACTTTAAACGTCAGTGTTGTTGTTGTTTATTTTTGCAATGAACCTGGATTTATCAGAAATGAACTTTTAAACGAATAATATTAGTTTTACGAAGTTACGAAAGCTCTTAAAGAGTCACCGATTAATATTAAGAACAAGAGGGTTCTATCTAGTTCAGACGGTCAGCCTTTAATAACGGAAGTTTACTGAAACGATGTGTTGTGGTTGAGTGAAATAATTTCTATCATGCATCTTCCGGCAACATCGTGAATTGAGCATTTAGCTGTTCCAGGTGGGAGGACGGATCCTAGACAGCCATCAAGGATTTGCAATTAAAATTATTCTTAAAAATTGTATTGGAAATAGTACTAGTTTGTATTGTACGATTAAATTGAATAACATTTAAGTTGTAATTGTAAATTGAATTTCAGGTAGGTAGACTTTTTTAAATAAATGAATACTTCAGATATTGTGTACGTTAATTAATCGGCAAAATGAGATACACAATAATGAGCGTAAACTTTTAATAAAACCCAATACATAGTTACAAAAAGAACTTGAAACGACATACATTAAGTAGGTAGTACCTTTTACTACCATATCCGTAATGGAAAAAGGCATTATATCTCTGAAACAAATATCATTTTCATTTAAATACAACATTATTGTAGGTATGTGGCTTTCCACGTTTAAGTACTAGTACCTAAATCCGAGAACTAACGATTCACAATTCAAAACTTGTTGTTGGCTTGATCCAAATTGCATTGCAAGATTGCAATTAAGTCGTAAACTGTTCTATTCTAAATTATTTACTGATGTTCCGTATTTTGAGAGAAAAAAAGATTTTTAGGGCTGACAAGTCAATAATGACATTATCCAACTGGGGTTTGACATATGCAGTCAATTTAAACGTGTCAGTCTGGCAACGTCGCAATCATAAAGGTGTTTTGTACTGGTGATTTACTTACAACTATTTTACACAAAAATGGCAATATCTCAAAAATAAAGCCGAATTTAGCAAACATTAATTAGCATTTTTAACTTCTAATATGGTCAGGAACGTGATGTTAAAATATTTCCCTTTACTCATGGGCACCGTGTATATAGAAAACAGACGACTCGCGGTCGCCAGCCTTCCTAGTATTTGCACTGATATAAGCGCGGGCGCTCGCCGTGCCCGATCAGTATCGACCAAGTAACAGACCCGAAAGCAGCGCGTGTTTTTCGCACTAAAAAATTAGAAAAGGGTATTTTGATGCCTTAAATGTCCACCTGTAGTGTGAAATGGTGTGGAAAGGTAACAAGAAGCTCAAATTTAAAAACAGACGGCATTACATTCCACAAATAAGTCATATTTATAATTTATTCAGAGCCGGCATAGGTCAACTTACATTGGCTACTTACGCGTCAGTAGAGGGACAGTCATACTTCTGTCCCTTTTCATCTTGCGCGACTGCCCGCCGTCCTTGAAACGGCCAATCACAGCGCGCTTAACACATTCCCCGCCCGCTCCTCGCACCCCAAACACTGGTGACTCGTATCGCGAACAAAATATACAAGATTTCTACTCTTAGGTTCGCCGGGGCCGGGTCGAATCTTAATAATTCGCTTTCTACATTTACTATGAAACTGCTAATCGAATTCACCGTTCATACATGTACCTACTGTCTAATTATATAGATATATCTAATTATGTAGATTTAGGCGAATTCCGAAGCGCTGGTGGTCTGGCGGTAAAAGAGCGTGCGGCTTTTATCTGGTGGTCGCAGATTCGAACCCCGGCTCGTACCAATGAGTTTTCGAAATGTAATTTCGTCACTACTTTGAAAAAAACCTCGTATCTCACGCTGCTCCTCAAAGTTAAAACGCAGTAAATCTATATGCATTCCATACATACTTACTCCAATTTTCTTTTCATTGACAGACGAAGATACAAGTTTTTTTAAAGTAGTGACGATTTGATATTTGCCAGTCTCTTAATTTCATACATACAATCACGCCTGTATCTCATAAAGGGGTAGGCAGAACACATGAAACTACTAAAGCTTCAGTGCCACTCTTGGCAAATAAGGGGTTGAAAGAAAACGAAACTGTGACATTGCAGTGACAGGTTGCCAGCCTCTCGCCTACGCCACAATTTAACCCATATCCCATAGTCGCCTTCTACGACACCCACAGGAAGAAAAGGGGTGGTGAAATTCTTAACCACCCCCATTATTCTATCATTATTATTCATTATTTATTATTCTTTTTTTTATTTAATTTGTCTCTTAATTTCGGTGAAGGAAAACATCGTGAGGAAACCTAGTTACCTTGCGGGTTGGAAGATCACATGGCAGTCGCTTTCGTAAGTGCGTTTTCACATTATCCGATCCGATATCGGATGTCGGACTGATATCCCATACATTACAGGCGCCATCTTGGATTTTTTCTATTGAAATACTTCCGACATCCGATATCGGATCGGATAATGTGAAAACGGACTAAGACTAGTGTCTACGCCAAATTTGAGCCGCGGCCAATGCCGGGATAATACAAGGACGATGATGATGATGATGAAGATAAAAGGCGATTTCCAGTGCGATCTTTGGAATCTCTTTTTTTATACTACGTCGGTGGCAAACAAGCATACGGTCCGCCTGATGGAAAGCGGTCACCGTAACCTATGAACGGCTGCAACTCAAGGAGTGTCATATGCGCGTTGCCAACCCATTAGAAGCTTATTGTACACCCCCTTTTGCTGTGTTAAGTACACAGCAAAAAAGAGTGTACGAGTTCCAAGGAGGGTTCGGGTTGCCGACGAATCAAAGGACAATAGACGGAACAAATTAGTTCCGTAGATCCTTCCGTCACCAGCAAACCGCACACTCGTCGAGCTCTGGCAGCCTTACTCACCGACAGGAACACAACACTATGAGTAGGGTCTAGTGCTATTTGGCTGCGGTCTTCTTCTTGCGGCGGAGGTACTTCGCCAGTTGGGCTCTGCTCTAGATTCGAGCCAGATGATATCCGCTGTGCTGTGCCCTACCACACAAAGCGGAATATCATTCGCTATGCCCTACCTCCTACCTACCAAAAAAAGCAACTCAATATTTTTAAGTCAACTTACGTTATTAAGGACACTGTCTTCGCAGACACCGGTCTGGCGCAGTCGGTAGTGAGTGTAGTGACACTGCCTGCTACGCCGCGGTCCCGGGTTCGAATCCCGGTAAGGGCATTTATATTTGTGCGATGAGCACAGATATTTGTTCCTGAGTCATGGATGTTTTCTATGTATACAAGTATTTATATTTATCGTTCTGAGTGAGTACCCACAACACAGACCTTCTTGAGCTTACCGTGGGCCTCGGTCAATCTGTGTAAGAATGTCCTATAATATTTATTTATTCATTGGTCAAGGCAGTTATTGAAAAACGCAATTTCGAACGAGACTTTTCAGAAGTAGTTTTTGTAGCAGGTAATAAGGGTTTTAAATGGACACCCGAAACACCAGACGGGTAGCAGGTGCGTTGCCGGCCTTTAAGATGGGAGCCTGCTTTTCTACACATTTCTAAATATAATTATTTAGATAAGTAATATGTTATTGTTCTAGAACGAGAAGCGTTTTCATAACTAAGGTAAACTGTTACATTGTTACATGTGTGTGGAAATAATATAATTATAATAAAGACAATAAAATTTATTCCTCTCGTATCTTTACTTATTATTATTAATTAACCACGTAATGAACAATAGATAAACAATTTAGTTCAGTATTTTAACTTCCCGATTTATGAAATTCTGAAGTAAGTAATTATTAGAGATGGGCCGAATATTCGGTTAATATTCCGTATTCGACAATTTCGGCAAGTTTTTCAATACATATTTAAAAATATTTTAAGCGGGTTACTCACGTATTAAGTCGATATAGCGTTCGACATGTTTCGGTTCAATTTCGAGAACCTTTCTCAAGAGTAGCGACACCCCGCCTTTACATGTCGAGAGCGCGACGCCGTGTATGAACGCTATATCGACTTAATACGTGAGTAACCCGCTTAAAATATTTTTAAATATGTATGAGTCTCACGGGAGTTTTATAGTTAAAGTTTTTCAATGTTCGTAATCAGCCGAATAGTTCGGTTACATTGCCGAATATTTACCGAATAAACAAAGTAAATAAATAGCGAAAGTTGTTTCGTAATTCATCGCATAAAGACATCCTATTTCAGCATTGTAAGGAACTCCAAAGGGAGTTAAAAATGCTTAAAAGTTTTAAATGCAATAATTTTGTAAAAAAGGTAAAATAAAACGTATCTTAAGAAACAAAAACCAAAATTTTCTTATGCACTAAATTATAGGAACATTAAGAGCCTTAGTAGGATAAATGTGTACCCATTGCCAATCATTGAAACGTTTTTAACTCAAAACCAGGATTTAAAATATGGCTCAAACCGAATATTCGGCCGAATGTCCGGTTCGGTAACAGCTGAACCGAATGTTCGGCCGAATATTCGTATTCGGCAAAGTCCGTATTCGGCCCATCTCTAGTAATTATGTACTTGATGGAAGATCTGCCGGTGACTCATCCGTGCTAACACCATATCATAAACTAGCTTTTGCCCGCGGCATCGCTCGCGTTAAATTCGAAAATTGCGGAATACTCCATACAAACTTCCATCCCCTTTTTAGGGGGGGTTAGAAAGAGACAAAAGGTATCCTGTATCACACTCCATAAGTGCATACTTTCAACAATCTCCACTTAAAAAATCACGTCAAGTCGTCGCTCCATTTTGCCGTGAAAGACGGACAAACAAACAGACACACACGCTTTCCCATTTATAATATTAGGATGGATATCATTAGCATTAGACTCATATTGACCGGGATGTAGACCATGATTAACTTTTTGGTTTTTGTCGAACTCCCGATATTTCGACTGAATATCATAATAATATGTACTGCAAAATACAGCAATGTTAACAAATGAAATGTGTAAGTACAGTACAGGTAGGTTTTGTTCATACTACAGAAAAATTTGGCCTATCAGACATTAACATTCGTGCAATGGCTGACTCTCCCTGCTTCACCAGTCACCAGACGAGACACACTATTTGCCTTTTCAGTTAAAGTACTGGTTATAATTTAACTAACCACGAGTTTGAACAACTTCGGTTCGGTTGCATGGTTCAGTGTACCGCCGCCCCCGACGCCGGGATGACGTACCGCAGGCGCGCCTTTATTTACATTTTCGATTAATCACAGAGTATACCAAATCACGTGTTATGTTACTTATGCTCACGCTCGTATCTAGGTGAGTGGCTGAACTGGCTGAATGCGTTCGACGTTCAAAAATTAAAAAGTTTGTGATTTTTGAATTCGGAATGTGGGTTGGGTTAAGGTATGGTGCACATTGTCAGGACGCGTTTTTGCGATAATTTGGCCATGCCACGCGAGAGAGGTTAGGTTGAAACTTAAAATTAAAAGTGGAAATTAAAAGTAAGTTTAGTAGTAGTTATTCCGGGTTCGATTCCCGGCTTCATCACAATGGACTTAATCGATTTTTCTTTGACGTATTATGTATTTTAGTTTACAGTTAGTGGTTAGTTAAGGTCGAAAACCTCTGGAATCGCAGGCGGCAGGCGTCCATAGGCTACGGTGACTGCTTACCACCACATGGGCCGGTATGTTCGTTTGCGACCAACGAGACTGTATACCTGGTAGACGCATATTTTGGTTTTCATTTAAAAACCTTTCACACACACGTCAGATTAAGCCTAATATGGACAATCAATAAAATTAATTCGTGTAGTTTCGAAAGTTTTTTTATACGTATTTATTCATATTTCGAATAGACACATATCGGCATGGCAAAATATTTTGCTGGTAAATTACTTATGGTTTTATAGAATTTAAAGTTAAGTGTTAAGTATGTAAAATCGAATGCATAAAATTTACGTCGGTTTTTAAATTCCCCAGTGTAAACAATGCGTTACTGTGACATTTAGATTAGGGCGCATTATTTAAATTTAGAACGTTTTAATTGCGCTATTTACGAGTGTGTGTGCCATGTTAGCATTCGACGCGTTCGTTAAAATTTTAGGTCTCCATAAATTAGGTGATGTATAATAGGCTATACTTGCCTCCTAGTCAAATCAGCTTCTTTTTAAAAACTGTCAATACGAATTACAACGTCTTGATAATATGTGAGTGTATTTAGAAAAACGTCCTTTGTCGGTTACCATTAAGGCGATTTACTTGTATCTTTATATGAATAAACTGACAAAACGGCTTTATAGCCATCGACAAAGTGGGACGTTTTTCGTGCACACTCACATATCAAGAACGATTTAATACTGGACTGACAATGCCCATACAAAAAAGCGTACCTCTGAAATGTATGGGCCTTTTAGACTTAAAACTAGATGGCGCTGTTTCGCAGCTTGAAAGTGACCAAAATCATATTTTCCTCAAATATTTTTGCATTTTTTTTTGATAAGAACAAATGACATGGTTCTTTATTTTAAAATCATGATAAGTCACGTCAAGATACAATTTGAAAACAATGTAGCCATCATCAGTGTAGTTATTATAGGTAACTATTTAATAGGTGGCGCAAAAAAATTGACGTAGGTACTATTCTTAGTATGAAGGAATGAAGGTTGTAAATCCATCCATACTAATATTAAAGGAAGGGAAAGTGTGTTTGTCTGTTTGTTTGTCCGTCCTTCACGGCAAAGCGGAGCGACGAATTGTCGTGATTTTTTAAGTGGAGATAGTTGAAGGGATGGAGAGTCATAGGCTACTTTTTGTCTCTTTCTAACGCGAACGAAGCCGCGGGCAAAAGCTAGTTTATTATAAAACGTAAAAAAGCAAATTGTACATTTTGGGGTATAAGTACATAGTTACATTTGTTTGTTTAACCAACCAAATACAAAAACCTTGCGGATCAGTCACCTGAGCAAACTGTTTTTAACCAGTTTATTTTTGGTCGTGAAATATTTTCAAGTTACCAGTGGCCCGTTTCTCGAAAGGAACAAGCCTTGTATTACAAGTGTGTTTCCATGACAACCCATACGATTTGACAGTTCACGCACTTGTAATACAAGGCTTGTAGCTTCCCCCCCCCCTAGGGTGCGCGCCGTTGCTCGGCGACAAGCGCAGATCCAGCTTCGTGCCCAGGTGGGGGTCACGTGGTAAAGGCCCGGGGCCCCAGAGAGGGGTCACGTGGTCTATTTGTACGGCCAACTTAGGCTCCAGGGGGGGGGGTCATGACCCCCATGACCCCCCCCCCTGGATCCGCGCATGCTCGGCGACTTTTTTGTCACTCACATCTAGTCTATGGGATAGTATGAAAGTGGACAGACAGCAAGTGTGCGCACTCTCATACTAGCCCATAGACTAGATGTGAGCGACAAAAAAGTCGCCGAGCAACTTTGTCGGCCGTGGGCGCACCCTCTAATTTTTTTTTTTCAATACTACGTTGGTGACAAACAAGCGTACGGCCCGCCTGATGGAAAGCGGTCACCGTAACCTATGGACGCCTGCAACTCAAACAGTGTCACATGCGCGTTGCCACCCTATTAGACACTTGTACATTCCCTTTTGCTGTGTTAAGTACGCAGAAAAAGGAGTGCACAAGTTCTAAGGAGGGTTCGGGTTGCCGACGACGGCGACGACTCAAAGGACAATAGACGGAACAAGTTACTTCCGTAAGTCCTCCCGTCATCAGCACACTGCACCCTCGTTGAGCTCTGGCAGCCTTACTCACCGGCAGGAATACAACACTACGAGTAGGGTCTAGTGCTATTTGGCTGCGGTCTTCTGTAAGGCGGAGGTACTACCCCAGTTGGGCTCTGCTCTAGATTCGAGCGAGACGATATCCGCTGTGCTGTGCCCTACCACACAAAGCGGTATATCATTCGCTATGCCCTACCTCCTACACAAATAGGATGAAGGAGGAGGGAAATCTATCCTTCTGAGGGTAGATTGCATTTATATACCTACCTAAAGAAAGATACTGACTACAGATACTGACTATAAGCAATAACGTAGATAGGTATAGAAGGTATGTGTTCACTGTTCAGACTGTTCAGAGCGCCAAAATATCATTACATAATATTTGAATTCTTAAAGACTTCGATAATAAATTAGTAGGTAATACAACGCGTCTGTTTTGTTATCGTTTGACCTTGAACTGATGACAGTGAGGACAATTTGTTACCACCGGATGTCTCGCTCGACAATATGCATTGCCGATTACTAATATCACAGTATAATAAAGAGTACTATCGTACAGTATGGCCACTCCCGCTCCCCGCTGAAAGTGTCGCCCACCCCCTCTCGGTTACCTCACAGTTACCGCCTGTCAAAAACGCGAACAGTCGGCCTGTCATATTTCACAAGCATAGTACGCGTTCACCTACACGAGCTTAGACTGTGTGCTAGGAACGCGCCTCTTTCATATATTTGATCGCCAGGATCCGAGGTGTGCTTAATAGGTATCATTGGTCGGATACTGTCGTGCGATTCCGGCTCTTTTCGATTAATTTTTGACAACCCTAAGTGCGTTTTCACCGATATCGGATGTAGGACCGATATCCCATAGGTACATTACAGGCGCCATCTTGGATTTTTCCATTGAAATCCTTCCGACATCGGATCGGATAACGTGAAAACGGACTAAATAGTCGAAAGGGGTAGTGACATATTAATACAATTTTTAATGAAAAATTAATACCTACGATTCGAACCTTAACTGCTGTAATTTTTAACGATTTTGTAGGAAGTGTTCTGTCTGTACGTAAATTTAATTTTATTCTGCGACTATACCTCAGCCGCTTTAACATGGGTTCTATGACACTCAAATGTTATTTCTTATAGTGATGACAAAATATCGATAATTTAACATTTTTAGGGTAAAGGTTGAGCTGTATAAATTGCGGAATAAAAAATGCACTAGAACTATTAATAGTACGTATTCGTGTCGATTTAAAACACTCCCTTCGGTCGTCTTTTAATTTATCGCCACTCGTTTCGAACTTCCTTTTTTACGCACTTGTATCGTACGACGTTTTTCAGTACAGATGAGCCTCCGAAGTTTCGACCTGGCATATAATGAACCACTTCTCGCACTAGTGCGTAAAAAAACGACCATCTGTACTGAAAAAAATGTTAATCACTATTTAGTTACGTGTACGAATGATATAAGATAGAAAAAAAATTCGTATGTGACAATTTTTGTTATAATTAATAAATAGTACAAGTCTCTCCTCTACAAGTACAAGATTTAAACATATAGATTGTTTTACGTTTAAGTATTCTTATGCAAATTGCATGATGTCACGCGCGTGTGGATGCCGTTATAGAAAAACAGATTGTTGTTAAGTTAAACTCCAAGTACTTAATTATATAACATACTGAAACATATGGGATATACCTACTTATATTTATTTTACTGACACCGAAAGTGCTCTTTGATCATTTATTTCATTTAAAATTTATTGCAAAAATTAGTAGTCCTTGGCGGGATTCATTTTTATATTAGTTTTCTCTATATATGTTATTATACTGTTTATTTAAATTTACATTTAGGTTTGCTTATTTAGTTTTTTTAATTAGTTTAATTAGTTAGTTTATTATAAGACAGTTCATAATAATAATCAATGTATTTTTTCCTGTGTATTTAGAACTCAAAACTGAGATAATGAATTTGGTTCAAGATTATCAATCAGTATACCATTAGGTTGGTTTCAGTCGATAGTATTATAAAATAAACATACACAAATACAATAAATAAACCTATTGAGGTTGTCTTATCGTAGGGTAGGGAAGCTTATCTAGGTAATCAAATCTTATGCGTTAAATTTGACCCAATTCCTGGTTAATATGTGATATGTATTTAAGTCAATACCTGTTATGGTATTATCATTGATATGAGATAGAGACAGGTAGTTATGTGAACATTGTGATAAAACAAACTCCACCATAAATGTGTCTTGTGTTTTTTAGTGTTTAGGATTGTCATGGATATAAAATTACAAGCTATAATTACAGTCAAAGGTATAACAATATGGGTGTACAAAAGTTGCTTAAAAATATGGATTTTTATTCATTAAAAATGAAAATGTCAAAAATATATTATTTTTGAGATATGGCCATATTGCAGGCAGCATACGACTGGTAGGTCATCGATACAAACTGTTTGAGCATGCGTCGTGCTGTGAACACAAAAATTAAGATAAGAAACTTGAGCATACCAACAATATTTTTACCTATAATATTTAACTTTTATTTACAATTTTACAGTTGATAAAAATATGTTTCATGGGTGAATCCACGTAAAAGTAACGCGAGTCACGACTTCATTGCGTGGTTATTTGAACTACAGCTGCAAATTAAAGGATCTATGTGGAAAGTAACACTTCAGCCTCCGCCATACATAAAGCGTTTTGATAGCGTAGCGTTAACGCCATCGTTCGTCCGGCGCACCGCTATCATTGCGCTCCGCTGGTGCTCCGCCTACGCTCTCAAAACGCGCATGTGTGGCCGAGCTTTTTTTAGAGATATATTTTCGCTTGAACTTGCGTCGTGAATAAATGAAACATGCCATAAAATCGTGACTCACGTTACTCTTGCCGCGGATTGACCCGATACCTAATAAGTTAGGCAACATAACAAAACGTTTCTATCTCGAAAAAAAAAATAAGTTCATCTCGTTCGACCCGTGAATTTAAATAAAAGAACTAATTATAAACTGAAATTGATAATAATACAGTAAAGAAAAAGCGATCTAGCTCACTGAAAATATTTAATAACAGCCTTCTTGTCAATCCATATCCATACTTAATATAGGCTAGTTTCCTACTAGTCAAATCATGCTTCTCTTTAAGAACTGTCAAAACGATTTGCTAATATGGAATTACTATGAAATCCTGAGGAGTGACGTCACGGTCAATTCATTTATTATACAGCGTGTGTATTCCATACGGGCGAATATCTTAATAACGATTAGTATCGGACCCAAGGAGCTTAACTATATGTTTTCTTTTTGAATAGACGAGATTTTTTTTTTCATACATAATAATTCAGCACGCAATGTATTACGTCCACATCAATTAGCGTACCTACCTAATTGTCATTACGACATGACGTTTATGTCATGTGGAATTAAGTTGGATGGCGTACATTGCCGCTTGGTCAGATTTAAAATTAATTACTCTTAATTAATAACACTTTTTAACAAAATAATTATCCTATACGATTCGTTTGATCAGATACTATAACTGGATACATTATTCGCCCTTATGGAATCCACACGCGGTATATATTTCTCTTTGACTTATTAAATAGAAATTATGCTTAAACATAACTACTGTCCATATTTTTCTTCTAATTATGTGGTGCTTTATTGCGTGCACTGCATAAAATGTTTTATTTGAAGTGTAGGAAACTAGCCTATAATAAATGGGATCCGAATGTGTGTGTGTCTATTTGTTTCTCCGTCTTTCACGGCAAAACGGAGCGACGAATTGACGTGATTTTGAAGTGGAGATAGTTGAAGGGATGGAGAGTGACAATACATAGGCTACTTTTTATCTCTTTCTAACGGCTTACTTCCCTGAAATGGGGGTTGACCTTTTGTATGAAGCAATCTGCAACTTTTGTATATAGAGCGAGTGAAGCCGCGGTCAAAGCTAGTTATTAATAACTTCTCAAGATAACAACCATAGCGTGATAATGGCGACATGACACCAATGTGTTCATCCATGATACTGATAATTACAGTTTACTCTCCGATAATGATTAAAAATAACAACAAATTTCATAGTTATCAGACAATAAGCTTTGGTTTTGCCCGTGTGGTGACGGGTTAAGAATTTCACCACCCCCTTCTTCCCGTGGGTGTCGTAGAAGGCGACTGTGGGATATGGGTTAAATTGTGGCGTAGGCGAGAGGCTGGCAACCTGTCACTGCAATGTCACAGTTTCGTTTTCTTTCAACCCCTTATTTGCCAAGAGTGGCACTGAAACGAGTTGTTTCATGTGCTCTGCCTACCCCTTCATGGGACACAGGCGTGATTATATGTATGTATGTATGTATGTTCTCAAGATAACAACCATAGCGTGATAATGGCGACATGCGGACATGACACCAATGTGTTCATCCATGATACTGATAATTACAGTTTACTCTCCGTCATTATGATTAATAAATTAATAGTTTAAAAAACACTATAAAACACGCTTTTATAAATGCACGTAAAAGCCAAAAATAAATTATGGATCGTTCAAGTTGTCTCTATTTTGTGAGCTGAAGTTTAAAAACTATGTGCTTTTAATTATAATATTTGATTGTAAAAGCGTGGGGCGCTGGAACAGGAAAGACTTTTTGTATAACCACAAAATATATAAGTATAACTTGCTGATTAAATCAAATTATGCTATGTTACGGGAAGGAGGTTACACAGATTGACGCGCTAACTGGAGTTGCAGCATGACTAGTAGGTTCTACATTAAACAGTCAAATCAATTAAAAGTCAGTGTTCAAAGTAGGTACCAGTTTGTCGAACTCAGACAAAATATGCGCTAGTAGCGAGGAGAGTCGACAGTCACCGACACTTAGAACGCCGCTTTTTTCCGGTAATCAAAGTACAAAAGGGGAAAGTGTCTACAGTGACAGGATGCAGAGTTCTTGTTCGTGGACGAGATATCTTTGGTTCTCTTTGGTAACCCTTAGGCGGCATATGTAAACGTTATGTTCTTATGCAACTTCATTCGCCAGGAAGTTCGAATTAGTATTTGTTTACAAGAAAGTCTTTCCTGTTCCAGCGCCCCACGCTTTTACAATCAAATATTATAATTAAAAGCACATAGTTTTTAAACTTCAGCTCACAAAATAGAGACAACTTGAACGATCCATAATTTATTTTTGGCTTTTACGTGCATTTATAAAAGCGTGTTTTATAGTGTTTTTTAAACTATTAATTTATTTTATACTTTTTAGTCATTAATAATGAAATAAATACCTTTTAACATTTCTACATAAAATTATTTCAAGTAGGCGGATTTTACATGCCATTTGTGGCTTAACGTGTACTTATTGCTAATTGCTACTTAATAATAACTAGCGGCTACCTTCTTATTACGGTATTATCATAAAAATGTTTATATCTAGTAAGTTATCCGTAAAAGATAGACAATATAGACATGTGCCATCGCGGATCGCGGACTTTTCGAAGACATTAGAGAGACATACTTTCGCCATACATTGTTTTGAAGCTCTCAGCTAGTGGGATTTTGTTTGACTCGATTAGAAAATATTGTCACATTTCAACTAATTCAAACAAAATTTAAGTATTTCTTTTTTGCCGAGCCCCCCTTTATTTGCTCTTAAGGGTCACAGGAAAACCATTACCCAAATTATTTTAAATAGTTGATCTTTCTTTTATGCGGGGGGCTTCTTCCCCCGAGCCCCCCTTTGTTTGCTCTTAAAGGTCACAAGAAAACGCTAAGCCAACTTATTTTAAATACTACGTTACTCTTTCTTTTATGCGGGGGCTTCGCCCCCCGAGCCCCCCTTTTCGTTACTCTTAAGGGTAACAAGAAAACCCTAAACCAACTTATTTTAAATACAACGTTTATCTTTCTTTTATGCGGGGGCTTCGCCCCCCGAGCCCCCCTTTGTTTGCTCTTAAAGGTCACAAGAAAACCCTAACCCAACTTATTTTAAATACTACGTTGATCTTTCTTTCATGCGGGGGGCTTCGCCCCCCGAGCCCCCCTTTGTTTGCTCTTAAAGGTCACAAGAAAACGCTAACCCAACTTATTTAAAATACAACGTTGATCTTTCTTTAATGCGGGGGCTTCGCCCCCCGAGCCCCCCCCCTTTGTTTGCTCTTAAAGGTCACAAGAAAACGCTAACCCAACTTATCTTAAATACTACGTTGATCTTTCTTTCATGCGGGGGGCTTCGCCCCCCGAGCCCCCCTTTGTTTGCTCTTAAAGGTCACAAGAAAACGCTAACCCAACTTATTTTAAATACTACGTTAATCTTTCTTTTATGCGGGGGGCTTCGCCCCCGAGCCCCCCCCTTTGTTTACTCTTAAAGGTCACAAGAAAACGCTAAACCAACTTATCTTAAATACTACGTTGATCTTTCTTTCATGCGGGGGGCTTCGCCCTCCGAGCCCCCCTTTTCTTTACTCTTAAGGAACACAAGAAAACCCTAAACCAACTTATTTTAAATACAACGTTGATCTTTCTTTCATGCGGGGGGCTTCGCCCCCCGAGCCCCCCTTTGTTTGCTCTTAAATGTCACAAGAAAACGCTAACCCAACTTATCTTAAATACTACGTTGATCTTTCTTTCATGCGGGGGGCTTCGCCCCCCGAGCCCCCCTTTGTTTGCTCTTAAGGATCACAAGAAAACCCTAAACCAACTTATTTTAAATACAACGTTGATCTTTCTTTCATGCGGGGGCTTCACCCCCGAGCCCCCTTTGTTTGCTCTTAAATGTCACAAGAAAACGCTAACCCAACTTATCTTAAATACTACGTTGATCTTTCTTTCATGCGGGGGCTTCGCCCCCCGAGCCCCCCTTTGTTTGCTCTTAAAGGTCACAAGAAAACGCTAACTCAACTTATTCTAAATACAACGTTGACCTTTCTTTCATGCGGGGGGCTTCGACCCCGAGCCCCCCTTTGTTTGCTCTTAAATGTCACAAGAAAACGCTAACCCAACTTATCTTAAATACTACGTTGATCTTTCTTTCATGCGGGGGCTTCGCCCCCGAGCCCCCTTTGTTTGCTCTTAAGGATCACAAGAAAACCCTAAACCAACTTATTTTAAATACAACGTTGATCTTTCTATCATGCGGGGGCTTCGCCCCCCGAGCCCCCCTTTGTTTGCTCTTAAATGTCACAAGAAAACGCTAACCCAACTTATCTTAAATACTACGTTGATCTTTCTTTCATGCGGGGGGCTTCGCCCCCCGAGCCCCCCTTTGTTTGCTCTTAAAGGTCACAAGAAAACGCTAACCCAACTTATTCTAAATACTACGTTGATCTTTCTTTCATGCGGGGGCCTTTTCTTTACTCTTAAGGATCACAAGAAAACCTTAACCCAACTTATTTTAAATACAACGTTGATCTTTCTATCATGCGGGGGCTTCGCCCCCCGAGCCCCCCTTTGTTTGCTCTGAAAGGTCACAAGAAAACGCTAACCCAACTTATTTTAAATACTACGTTAATCTTTCTTTTATGCGGGGGGCTTCGCCCCCCGAGCCCCCCTTTGCTTACTCTTAAAGGTCACAAGAAAACGCTAACCCAACTTATCTTAAATACTACGTTGATCTTTCTTTCATGCGGGGGCTTCGCCCCCGAGCCCCCTTTGTTTGCTCTTAAAGGTCACAAGAAAACGCTAACCCAACTTATTTTAAATACTACGTTAATCTTTCTTTTATGCGGGGGCTTCGCCCCCGAGCCCCCCTTTGTTTACTCTTAAAGGTCACAAGAAAACGCTAAACCAACTTATCTTAAATACTACGTTGATCTTTCTTTCATGCGGGGGGCTTCGCCCCCGAGCTCCCCCCTTTGTTTGCTCTTAAATGTCACAAGAAAACGCTAACCCAACTTATCTTAAATACTACGTTGATCTTTCTTTCATGCGGGGGCTTCGCCCCGAGCCCCCCTTTGTTTGCTCTTAAGGATCACAAGAAAACCCTAAACCAACTTATTTTAAATACAACGTTGATCTTTCTTTCATGAGGGGGGCTTCACCCCCCGAGCCCCCCTTTGTTTGCTCTTAAATGTCACAAGAAAACGCTAACCCAACTTATCTTAAATACTACGTTGATCTTTCTTTCATGCGGGGGCTTCGCCCCCCGAGCCCCCCTTTGTTTGCTCTTAAAGGTCACAAGAAAACGCTAACTCAACTTATTCTAAATACAACGTTGACCTTTCTTTCATGCGGGGGCTTCGCCCCCCGAGCCCCCCTTTGTTTGCTCTTAAATGTCACAAGAAAACGCTAACCCAACTTATCTTAAATACTACGTTGATCTTTCTTTCATGCGGGGGGCTTCGCCCCCCGAGCCCCCCTTTGTTTGCTCTTAAATGTCACAATAAAACGCTAACCCAACTTATCTTAAATACTACGTTGATCTTTCTTTCATGCGGGGGGCTTCGCCCCCCGAGCCCCCCTTTGTTTGCTCTTAAAGGTCACAAGAAAACGCTAACCCAACTTATCTTAAATACTACGTTGATCTTTCTTTCATGCGGGGGCTTCGCCCCCGAGCCCCCCTTTGTTTGCTCTTAAAGGTCACAAGAAAACGCTAACCCAACTTATCTTAAATACTACGTTGATCTTTCTTTCATGCGGGGGCTTCGCCCCCGAGCCCCCCCTTTGTTTGCTCTTAAAGGTCACAAGAAAACGCTAACCCAACTTATTTTAAATACTACGTTAATCTTTCTTTTATGCGGGGGCTTCGCCCCCGAGCCCCCCTTTGTTTACTCTTAAAGGTCACAAGAAAACGCTAAACCAACTTATCTTAAATACTACGTTGATCTTTCTTTCATGCGGGGGCTTCGCCCCCGAGCCCCTTTGTTTGCTCTTAAATGTCACAAGAAAACGCTAACCCAACTTATCTTAAATACTACGTTGATCTTTCTTTCATGCGGGGGCTTCGCCCCCCGAGCCCCCCTTTGTTTGCTCTTAAGGATCACAAGAAAACCCTAAACCAACTTATTTTAAATACAACGTTGATCTTTCTTTCATGAGGGGGGCTTCACCCCCCGAGCCCCCCTTTGTTTGCTCTTAAATGTCACAAGAAAACGCTAACCCAACTTATCTTAAATACTACGTTGATCTTTCTTTCATGCGGGGGCTTCGCCCCCCGAGCCCCCCTTTGTTTGCTCTTAAAGGTCACAAGAAAACGCTAACTCAACTTATTCTAAATACAACGTTGACCTTTCTTTCATGCGGGGGGCTTCGACCCCGAGCCCCCCTTTGTTTGCTCTTAAATGTCACAAGAAAACGCTAACCCAACTTATCTTAAATACTACGTTGATCTTTCTTTCATGCGGGGGGCTTCGCCCCCCGAGCCCCCCTTTGTTTGCTCTTAAGGATCACAAGAAAACCCTAAACCAACTTATTTTAAATACAACGTTGATCTTTCTATCATGCGGGGGCTTCGCCCCCCAGCCCCCTTTGTTTGCTCTTAAATGTCACAAGAAAACGCTAACCCAACTTATCTTAAATACTACGTTGATCTTTCTTTCATGCGGGGGCTTCGCCCCGAGCCCCCTTTGTTTGCTCTTAAAGGTCACAAGAAAACGCTAACCCAACTTATTCTAAATACTACGTTGATCTTTCTTTCATGCGGGGGCCTTTTCTTTACTCTTAAGGATCACAAGAAAACCTTAACCCAACTTATTTTAAATACAACGTTGATCTTTCTTTTATGCGGGGGCTTCGCCCCCGAGCCCCCCTTTGTTTGCTCTGAAAGGTCACAAGAAAACGCTAACCCAACTTATTTTAAATACTACGTTAATCTTTCTTTTATGCGGGGGGCTTCGCCCCCCGAGCCCCCCTTTGCTTACTCTTAAAGGTCACAAGAAAACGCTAACCCAACTTATCTTAAATACTACGTTGATCTTTCTTTCAGGCGGGGGGCTTCGCCCCCCGAGCCCCCCTTTTCTTTACTCTTAAGGATCACAAGAAAACCCTAAACCAACTTATTTTAAATACAACGTTGATCTTTCTTTCATGCGGGGGCTTCGCCCCCGAGCCCCCCTTTGTTTGCTCTTAAATGTCACAAGAAAACGCTAACCCAACTTATCTTAAATACTACGTTGATCTTTCTTTCATGCGGGGGCTTCGCCCCCGAGCCCCCTTTGTTTGCTCTTAAAGGTCACAAGAAAACGCTAACCAAACTTATTCTAAATACTACGTTGATCTTTCTTTCATGCGGGGGCTTCGCCCCCTAGCCCCCTTTTCTTTACTCTTAAGGATCACAAGAAAACCTTAACCAAACTTATTTTAAATACAACGTTGATCTTTCTTTTATGCGGGGGGCTTCGCCCCCCGAGCCCCCCTTTGTTTGCTCTGAAAGGTCACAAGAAAACGCTAACCCAACTTATTTTAAATACTACGTTGATCTTTCTTTCATGCTTCCCCCCTCGAGCCCCCCCCCCTTTTTTATGTTCTTATCTTCCGGCACCATCATCAGGCCTTGAAACCTAATCGTAGTCATAGTTCATTACAAGACTTTTCTAAGAAGCCCAAAAACAGCTGTGATAGGATGTTCCATCATGTAGTTCCAGTTCATATCTTCCGGCTCCATCATCAGACCTTGAATTCTAATCGTAGTCAAAGTTCATTACAATACTTTTCTAAGAAGCCCAAAAACAGCTATGATACGATGTTCTATCATGTAGTTCCAGTTCATATCTTCCGGCTCCATCATCAGACCTTGAAACCTAATCGTAGTCAAAGTTCATTACAAGACTTTTCTAAGAAGCCCAAAAACAGCTATGATACGATGTTCCATCATGTAGTTCCAGCTCATATCTTCCGGCTCCATCATCAGACCTTGAAACCTAATTGTAGTCAAAGTTCATTACAAGACTTTCCTAAGAAGCCAAAAAACAGCTATGATACGATGTTCCATGATGTAGTTCCAGTTCATATCTTCCGGCTCCATCATCAGACCTTGAAACCTAATCGTAGTCAAAGTTCATTACAAGACTTTTCTAAGAAACCCAAAAACAGCTATGATACGATGTTCCATCATGTAGTTCCAGTTCATATCTTTCGGCTTCATCATCAGACCTTGAAACCTAATTGTAGTCAAAGTTCATTACAAGACTTTTCTAAGAAACCCAAAAACGGCTATGATACGAGGTTCCATCATGTAGTTCCAGTTCATATCTTCCGACTCCATCATCAGATCAGCTCAACAGTACCATATTATTGTATTGTCATCGGAACTACATATAGTTGCCAATTTTCATTACGCTACGACTCCTGGAAGATGGTTAAATTAGCCTCCGCAGATTCCATTACATACATAGTTACATACACGACGACCTAATAAAAGCGTGTTAAAAATAACAAATTTCATAGTTATTAGACAAGCTACCACAGTTTTGGTGTTATTTTAAGGTAGTAATGCACTCTATTTTTAACCCCCGACGCAAAAACGACGGGGTGTTATAAGTTTGACGTGTCTGTCTGTCTGTCTGTCTGTCTGTGTGTGTGTCTGTCTGTGGCATCGTAGCTCGCGAACGGATGAACCGATTTAGATTTAGTTTTTTTTGTCTGTTTTCTTACCTATGTTTCATGAAAATCGGTCAACTATGTCACGGTCGGGGGTTTTTTCAAAATTTTAATTTTGCGGTTAGGTTATCTCATCAAAAGTTTTCGGTATTGTTTTTCGCACATTTATTGCCAAGAATGCCAAGCTCTAGGATCAATTTGTATGGCATTTGTTGCGTTGAAAATAAACGCCAGTATGTATGTACAGTCGAGTTCATAAATATGTGTACATTTTTAGGGTTCCGTAGTGAACTAGGAACCCTTGGAGGATTACGACGAATTCTTTGAATTGCCGTTGACACTTTAATAGTACGATAAATATGTGATAAATATAAATAAATATACATAAGTATAAATAATTATAACTGTATACTATAATTATAATATAGTTTAACATAGATATTGTTTATACCAAATGAAATAAATATATTTGAGTTTAATACACAATAATAACATAATATATTATTTAGTACTGACATGTAACGATCTGTTATCAAATAAATTTCATTTCATTTCATTTCATTTCATTTCATTTCATTTCATTTCATTTCATTTCATTCCCTTATATAGTTTCGCCGCCGTCCGTCCGTCCGTCCGCGGATAATCTCAGTGACCGTTAGCACGTTAGTGAATTGAATTGAATCAATCACGCCGACAAAGCGGTAATAAAAAGTGGAAAAAAATGCTTTGTTAGGGTACCCCCTCCTACATGTAAAGTGGGGACTGTTTTTTTTTTCATTCCAACCCCAACGTGTGATATATTGTTGGATAGCCCATATAACCATAATCGGTCGCCGTTCCTACGCAAATCCTCCTATTTTGTGTACACACAGGTCTTCGGGTCTCAATGCTTAGTCGCAGTACGGTCGACGTTTAGTCGCGGCGACCCAAATGGGGACGATTGGTAACAGGCACAAATGGTCACAGAAGTGACAGAAGTGTGCACTACGCGTGCACACATTGTTACCGTTTGGCGACTACTTTCCCAAAATCATTCGTTCATTTCATTCTTTTCAAATGGCGACTGTCAGAGACGTCAAAGTAAAAAAGAAATAAAATCATTTGACATTAAAATGTAATGGCGTAAGAATTTGTTAAAGATAAATATTGTTTGCATTTGTAATATAATGTGGGCTAATTACCATGGCCAATTAAATTGCTCGAGTGATTTCATAAAATAAGTCTAAATTTATCAACGCGCCATCAATTTACCTCAGTTTAACCAGTAATAATATTATTGACTACTCGGTGTTTGCGTGTTATGTATATTGATTGGTGAAGTTTTAGTGCTCCGGTGCATAAACTATACTGAAATAATAAAAATAATGCCTAGAAAACCAATAAAGTTGTTAAAATATGGATTAAGACGGTAATATTCCATGTAAAAAACAGTCGCGAAACGGTCACCAAACGGTCGACAAACGGTCGCAAAATGGTCGCAGCGTACACGCGTGACCGAAAGCAGTGAATATTTATTATATTTTCAAAATGGCTTCTTGTATTAATTTTTTCCAGGTATCCTCAAACTTTATAAACAATTAAATATGCCGTCGTACTCAGTTGCCCTCACTAAAGAAGATTAAAAAAAATTGTAACGTGCGTACCGAGCTGCTGGGTTGTAAAGGATCGGGGATCATATTATTATGGTCTTCTATAGAGCAACTAGTATTTTGCGGCATTTCACAATTGACACTTGTTGAAGTAGTCGTCATTAATATTACTATCAACATTAATTTCAGCGATCTGTACTTCTTTTGTCAAGATTTTTGTATAGATAAGTGTCTACAAATTTGTAATGTTAAAGAGACATAAATAAAACGTAGTAGAGTAAATAATGTGTTTTTTTTGTAACCCAAACAAAATACTTGTAGATACGAGTGCGGAAAAGAGAAAAATCGATACGAGTAGCGATAAATTAATACACGAACGAAGGGAGTGTTTTAAATCGACACGAGTTGTGAATGTCCTTTTCGCACGTGTATCGTACGACGATTTTCAGTACCTAAATCTAAGCTAAGAGTTTCGACCAGACAAGAAATGAATCATTGCTTGATTTGCTCGCACTACTGCGTTAAAAAAAGCAGCATCTGTACTGAAAAAAACTATCATTGCGCAACAGAAATTCTATTAATATCACAGTAAATACTCTATTTCATTTGATTCCTACTTTTATTGTGTAAAGCTTTTTTCAATAAGAATTAAAAATTATATATTTAATACATTAAGTAACTATAAAGTGCTTATCTATTTGTATTATCATTCTGCACTTTTCTTAACTTTCCCACATTTCTATAAAATGTCGAAGAGTGCTTAAATAGTCGTCGTCGTTTATTATTATTTAATTCGCTCATATGTAAATGATTCAAAGCAACCAGTCCACAACTTCACAAGACAGTTTGAGAAACCTTCGTATTTCAGATTGTCATTTGCGGATACAGTGGTTTAGGAGCAGTTCGGTAATCAGACCTACACATGTGTGTACAAATTCTGTCAATGTCACTGTCAGAAACCGTTCTGACAGTGACAATGACAGCCACAAATTCGTCCACATGTTGTTACCGTTATGTGTGCAAACGTCGACTAATAAAGTGTCGTTAAATGTCATTTTGACAGTGACATTGACAGCCACAAATTCGTACACATTTTGTTACCGTAACGAGTGCACACGACGACTACATTTTGTTATTGTATCAATACGGTCGCATTGTTTGCACGACGTTACCACGCGTTATGTCACATTTGACAGTTAGTTACTGATTTGAAGATTTTGCGACTGAAATGGTTGTATGGGCTAGGTATTTAAAAATGAATAAGGGTTTATTAAAATCGTTTTTTGATAATATTAATATTTTCGGAAATAATCGCTGCTAAAGGAAAAAAAAGTGTGTCCCCCCCCTCTAACTTTTGAACCATATGTTTAAAAAATATGAAAAAAATCACAAAAGTAGAACTTTATAAACACTTTCTAGGAAAATTGTTTTGAACTTGATAGGTTCAGTAGTTTTTGAGAAAAATACGGAAAACTACAGAACCCTACACTGAGCGTGGCCCGACACGCTCTTGGCCGGTTTTTTCACCTTATTACACAAAGTTAGGGTGAAGAAACGTGCACTTATTTATGAACTCGACTGTACTCAAACATCAAATGAAGCTATCGTCAACTGGTATTATTAAATATCGATACGAACAAAGTGTCAAAAACGAATACGACTTTGTTGCTTATACGTTGTGGATACATATTTTTGACACTTTGTCTGCATCTATATTTAATACCTTGACTGTATACATACATTGCGACATCTTAACCCTTTTATTTTCAGATTTATTCAAATTTGAATTTTGGCATGCTGTCAATAGAGTCAAAAATGCATATATAGGTACATCACTATGCATTTAAGGGTTCTCAATGGCAACTTGCATTGAGAATTGTCTCAAGAAAATTTCCAGTAATTTTACGGACATTCTGAAAATGTTTGGAACTTGTACATTGCTAGTTCGGTAATTAAAATTTATAATTACTACTATTAGATTGCATAAAATTTAGCTTTTGTGTTAAATGGGCCGAGGACAAGTACGCCGATGACATCACGGTTCATTCAATTTTGTTGATGGGATAGGCTCGGCCTTGACCGCTTTTGACTTTAATATATAATATATACACCGTGTTTTTTTGTTTTCCGTTAAATTCGCAGTTAGGTAGGTACATCATCTGCGTGCGTAGCCGAATGGCATTTCTCCGACGGCAAACGAAAACAAAACGCCGAGCCAGCTAGTCTGGCTCTGTCGCGCCAATACGCACGGCACGAGCGATAGAGATAGATATCTACTAGCGTTTCGTTTCGTGAGCGTTTCGTGAGCATTTGTGCCATTCGGCTACGCACCCAGGAACCATCCTGTATATCGCTTTTTGCTAAATTCGAAAAAAAAAATTTTTTTTTCATGTCCATTCATAATAAATGGATAATAGTGTGAGAGGACCTTAATCATAACATTAAAGTCATTGTCAAGTGTTTGACGGCACATGTCAAAACAAAATAATATTAGGAAGTGGTAAGGGATGCTACACACGTGTTCAGTCTTTTTTTTTTAATAATTCGTTAACAGTAAGAGTTAGGACGCTAGTTTCTTAGATAAAATTAATTGTATTTGACCTAAAGAACCTTGCCTTAAAATTAACGGAATTCAATAAAATCAGGGTGTATATAATATTTAAATGAAATTGGTTGAATATTGGAATAAAAAAATACAGTCAAGATATTACACAGATAAAGCGCCAAAAATATGTAGTATGTGACATTATTGCTTAACAGCTAGGTAAAGTGAAAACGACTTGTTAAAACATTGAGAAAGGAGGGGTTAAATTGTGAAATACTTTTTGAGACAATTAAAATACCCTGTTGCTATGGTACTGAGTAATTAGTTGATTTACCCAACTAAGTGGGTATTTTTTAGTTATATTTACATATCCGTTGGAACTGTAATTAATCATGTTCTTTTGTTTCAGACACCATTCATCAGAACCATATAAAATAAGTCACATTCTGACGGTGAACCTTTAGAAAATGGTAGACGACCATGAAAGTAAAGAGAACGTAAATCCAGTAGAAAAAAATGTGGTCGCCATCGAAGCTGCAGCGGATTCGGACGAGAAGAAAGATCTCGACAAAATAAACTCGATCAAATCAAACGGACATGACTTAGTTGCTAAATATACTGTTGCTGATGGTGATGAGTCACCGGTAGATCGGGTGAAATTTGTAGGAATAGGAGATGATGATAGCATCTGTTCCGATGAATCTAGTGAAGAAGAAAAGCTCCCACCAATTCCAGACGGGGGATGGGGCTGGGTAGTTGTAATATCAGCGTTTCTAGTCTCTGCCTGTGCCGACGGCTTGGCATTTTCTTTTGGATTACTTCACGAAGAATTCACTATCTACTTCGAAACTACGCAGTCAAAGACATCTTTGATCGGAAGTTTATTCATAGCTACTCCACTGCTAGCTGGACCAATAATGAGCGCTTTAGTGGATCGCTATGGCTGCCGAATAATGACGATGATAGCTGGAGTGCTATCAACCGTTGGATTTCTACTAGCTTCAGTTAGCAATTCAGTAGAAGTACTTTGTCTAACATTTGGTTTCCTAAGTGGCCTAGCTATGGGCATTTTATACGTAACTGCTGTCGTATCAGTGGCTTTCTGGTTCGACAAGCGAAGAAACTTGGCAGTATCTTTAGCTTCCTGCGGGATAGGTTTCGGCACATTGTTATACTCACCGATGACGAATTATTTTCTATATTTGTACGATTGGAGAAATACTATAGTGTTATTAGCCGGTACTTTGTTAAATATGTGTGTCTGCGGAGCTCTGATGAGAAATCCTGAATGGTTGAAGATTAAAATGAAGCGTGAAAGGAAAGAGAGGAAATTAGCAAGGTCAAAATCTGGAAGATCGTCCAGTAATAGCTCTGTAGGCTCTGTGGGAGGAGAGTCGGTATTCATAACTGCGGAAGAGATAAGAGATTTGATGAAGAGTGGAAAGAGTCCAGAATACATTCTGTCGACTTTGGCTACAACTATAGCAGAGGCTGAACAGCTCGAAGCTACTACTCAGATGAATGCAGATCAGGCATTCCAAAGAAGAATGCATTCCGCGATACATTTACCAACGTTCATACAACAAAACGAAAAGGTGCCAGCGGAAGTAATTGAAAAACTAATGGCCAATAAGCGTCTATACAACATAATACTCCAGAACTATCCAGACGTACTGACAAGACGAAAATCCGAAGTCAATATTGTTATTGAAGCACCGAAAGATTCTAAAAATGCTCCAGAGCCAGCTCAATTACCAGTGACTATTAAAGTCAAGAAACCTAAGCATGAATCGGAAACTAAGAAATCTGGAGAGAAAATGAATGAAGAAAACAAGGCTGAAGAGAAAGTGGGAGCAAGCAGCGCTCTAACAGCGAGTAATATTAAGTTATTGCAAGAAAAGTCTAAGCACAAACCTCATGCCCACCATACTCATACGTCGCAAAATATGCCAACCAACTGGTTTGCGAGGCAAATATCCACAGATCATCATTATCTAAGAGAGATGCACATGACCAGAAATACGTTGATGCATAGAGGTGCTATGCTCAACATACCGAGGTACAAGCTTCGAGCGTCTTCTCTTCCTGACATTTATCGGAACTCGATGTGGTCTCTTGATTCTGAATCGGACGATGAAATGGTAAGATAAATAACAAACATCTATTTCATTACTATTAGATGATTTAGATGTCAAGTCAATCTTGTCACTAAAAAAATGCACGAAATCAAACTTTCTATTGGGACGGTAAATCCTAAATTTTTCAAATTTGCCGGCTTTTATTAGTTATTTATTTAAACTTTATTGCACAGTAAAAATATAAAAAAGGCGAACTTAATGCCAGAAGGCAATCTCTACTGCCTAACCTTTATTAGTGCCAAGATTTGCTTGACCGTCAATAAAATATTTATTTTCTTTAATTGAACTCCATTTTGGCATCCAACCTTTTTAGAATAAACATCTACTAGGTTATGAAGTGTATCGGCTTGATTTCCAGCAAGTTTGTCAAATTTTATACCTTTTTTTCGCAGATGTGGTATCACCGCTTCTTCGAGATCATGAAGTCCATGTTCGACTTCCGAATGTTCACGGAGTTCCACTTCCTAATGTTTAACCTGGCGTCTCTCATTCTCTCCGTGTGGTTCATCGTGCCATACTTCTTTTTGAAGTCTTATATGACAGAGAGTGGTATTGAGGGCGGTGCTATGATGATTAGTATCATTGGTGTCGCTAGCAGCATTGGCATTGTAAGTATTTGCTAATATGAGACCATTTTGTCAATGTTACTCTTCCTGATTTTCAACCTAGCGTCCCTCATCATTCTTTCTGAAGTCCTTTCTGATAGAAAGTGGCATTATGATGATTAGGTTTATTGGCGTTGCTAGCAAAATTGACACTGTATATAGATTTATTTCTTTCAAAATTTCGTTATTTAACATATTCTTCAAAACATCACCAACAGTTAATAATATGTTTATTAGTTATGGTGCTATTAGCCCATACAGATTGGTCAAAACATTACTTATAACACATTTATTTTGCATGGGAGTTAACATAAATATGTCATTGAACATTCGATTAGGTAGCCATTCGAATACAGCTTAATAAATTATGAGACTATTCATCTTAGTTACGACAATTTGTCTAGTCGTTTTTTATTTTTTTACTCCCCTCAGGTCGTCCTCGGCTGGGCAGGCGACCAACCCTGGATCAATGTGACCAAGACCTACGCCATCTGCCTCATCATCTGCGGCCTCTCTGTCGCGGCCTACCCTCCTTTCATCAAGAACTATTGGGCCTTGACCGTCATCTCAGCCATCTTTGGACTGTCATTCGCCAGTTCTTACTCCTATACTCCTGCTATATTGATGGAGTTGATGCCTATCGACCATTTCACTGTGGCGTATGGATTGATTCTGTTGAGTCAGGGGATTGGACATCTTGTGGGGCCGCCTATTGGAGGTTAGTTTAATCCTTATTTTAAGACACTATAAGAATAAGTCAAATAACATGACACGACTACTGAGAAACTGCGCTTCAAAAGGTGTAACAAGACGTCTGGTTGGGTCAGCAGCCAAGATTAAGTACAATAGTTAACGTTCCGTGGTCCGTGGCAAATGATACTCAACTGTCTGCCTCCCCATCACGGGATAGCGATCCAGAGAAATAAGTAACTAGATTACGGAGTGTGTACAATACACTTAGCTATGGACCTTGGTATACTAAAGCGTACAAAGCGGGCCCCTAAGAGCACGTGAGCGCTATAGGCGTTCGGTATTAGAGTAAGGCGTTCGATATTAGAGTAAGTAGTCACACGGTAAACAAGACAAAATATAATACACATTATGTGCCATAGTATCTATGGCTTACACTTAGTTGCACTTTATTATATTTCCATTCCCATTTCATTAGTCACATAAGGTCACAGAGGAAAAATTAATAATTAGTCAACACGATAAGGTGAATTATGCTGTATGTTAATGGGATTCATAAAATTATAAACATAGAGTGCAAGGTGTTTTTACAACCCTGAATTTGTAAGTCATCTATCGTAAAATAGTAGTATTTGGCTATTTACATAATTAATTATCATTTCATTTCATTAATTATCCGAATAACTTTCGTTTGGCATATTCAACTATTTAAATAAATACTATACGAATGAAGGATGTACTCACGTTAATATTTTGTGATTGGCGAAATATTTCGAGTCATATCGAGACCCTTCATCAGGCATGAATGCTCGCGGCGGCTACACTCCGTGCACAGAATAACTAATGGTGTAATAAAATATTATTCGGGTAGTTTCGCATTATTTTTAAATGTTAGGTGATTCATAAAGGCCTGTTAGTTTAAAGCAAAAACTGACAACCCGACTGGGCGTTATCGTCTGGTAAACTATCAACTAATAGTCAGCGGGCTCCTCTACATTTATTCCAATCAATGTAGAATTCTTAATTATTATTATTTTTACCTTTCACTGTTTTCCAACAAATATTTTCATTATTTCAGGTATGCTCTATGACGTCACCGGAACCTGGGACCTCACGTTTTACGTCGGCGGCCTCTGGTTGGTCATCTCCGGTGTGTGCGTCGGTGTTATAGCTTACACGAAGGACTTGCGTATGTGTGGGAGCGCCCCGCTGTTGAAGGAGGCTGAGGAAAAGAGTGAGAGCGGTGTAGATGTGTAAGAGAGGCCTCTGATTGGTTAGCTCCTTTGTGTGCGTAGGTGCTACTGCGTATACGAAGGACTTGCGTATACGTGGGAGTGCCCCGCTGCTCAAAGAAACTGAGAAAAGTAAGAGCGACGTATATGTGTAAAAGAGATAGACTGTAACTAAGTTCGAAAACACTATTTTTATACCGAGTATTACGTCATGTAACTCATGCATGAGGTTTTTAAAGGTATAGTCAGGGCAATTTTAATGAGGTCTAAGTCAAAATTATAGATAGAATAAGTGCTAAACCAATATAATACATTCATAGCAGGAAAATATGACCGTATGAAGTTAACCTTTGAAGGAGCTTTCCTGAATAAAGAAACCCTCAGTTCTGAAAAAACGAAAAAGTTTTGTACAGTTTTCAGGTCGCACTGATGTTTATATTTCAAAGATTTCTATACAATATTTACCTACATACAAATTTTACCTAATGCTGTTGCAAATAAATATGGTATTTTTATAAAATTTTCTCATTTTAATTCGTAAGAGAAATCTCATATAAGCATAACGATTTATTGGAATATTTTGTAACCGTATTTAAATTTAGATGTTTTTACAAAAATGTATATTGTATTGTATTCCATGTATGTATAAAGTGTAATGTAACAAATAATAAATTAATAATTGTATGTGGCATAATCAGTCAGTGACTGCCATAGTTACATTATAATAAATCTTTTTTTTAATCAACTTCATTTTTTATTTAATACCTACCCTCACAAAATATCGTCAATATATTTTATAATCTTTATTCTTCCTATAAATAACTTGAAGTAACTTAAATATTTTAATCAGTATTTACTTTTAACTGTTAGAATATAAACTTTGATTGTAATATATTAAGGTATAGCCTGACAAGATTTTATTTGACCCTGAAAGAGTGTCGCTACAAACCGCTTTCATATGGCAATAATGTTCGGACGTCATGTATAATGGGGACAGCGTGTACTGGTTTCGCGTAAATATTTGTAGAAAATGAAAACAGGGTTTTAGAGAATCAAAGTTTAATAAGCATGGTTTAAATACTTGCTACTTGTTTCCGTACAGCCTAAAATCCATGAATCTTGTGCCTTTATCCAAGTCGTCGATGTTTATTTTGTTTTTGCGTGGGACCTTGTTTTATACTGGTGTCAATGATGTAACGGCTTCCCATTTTATATAAATCATTTTCACGGCTGAGCTACAGACACCTTAAATAAGAACAAAAAATATATTAATCTACTTAAATCGAAATTAAATAATCAGTACAGGAGAACTGCACTATACATTGTCAGTACCGGACATGTCAACAACCGATTTCGGAACATTGTTATCGAAATACTGTGAAATCCTTCGTCCTTTTTTGTTGTTAGTAATTTATCTCGTTAAGTATAATTATTTTCACTTTTTTAAATATTATTTTGGGCATATTTGCGATGAAACCGTTAGAAAATCTAAAATATTTACTTCTCGTTTACATCACTGACATTCAATGACTTTCGACACTTTCGACGACGGGTGTCAAATATTAATCCTTGCCAGTAAAAGAAATTAGTTCAGCTGAAAATCCGCAACGTGGCGAGGGTCAAATAAAAACTTGTCAGGCTATACATACAACAGTTACAATATAATACAGATGTGCGAAAAGATTTTCCTTCGTTTTCTTTTTTTAAGGAAACGTACGAACGTGTCATGCTATTTCAGTCAGTCTCCGTACAAGACGTAGTGACACTGTTTGAGGTAACAGGACAAATACGAACGTTTCCGGAAAAATACGAAGGAAAAGCTTTTCGCAATACATCTGTACTAAGTAGCTATGACGTGCATGACAAATAATTTATAAATATAACTTGGAAGAAAAAAAAAACCGTTAAAAACCCTTAATAAGGTACAGCGCGTCAAATCTCGACTATAGGGGGCCAAAAGTAACTGGTCCATTTTTTCCATGTTTTACAATGTTTGCATTATTAAATAGAGTGTCCATCAGTTACATATGGTAGGCGTATTCAGTGGATACATGTAGAACTCAACAACATAGTGTAGGTAATAATAGAAAAAATGGATCAGTTACAATTACCCCCCAGTCGAGATTTGTCCCGTTGTACCTTACTAAAACAATTTACTCTTACATGGAAAATTTCCTAAGCTAAAGTGTTTTCCCAACATTTTATTTAACCGTAATTAACCTACATATAACATTACAAACATATCGTTTATCTCGCGACCGTGCTTGCCTGCCGTGCCGTGTGACGTGCAATTTTGTTTATTTATTCTTAACAAAATCCCAGACTTAGTTAAATATAACAATATATGATAGAACGGTACGTAAGGTATTTTTCCCCTCACTAGCTCGGAAACACGTGTTTTGTCCTTTAATACCAGCGGGTAAAAACGCATTTTATCCACTAGTGGGTAAAGTAATTTGACCTTGAATAAAGCCAAATTAACTGCTTTAAAATTGATAAAAGTAGGTGAATCTAGTAATAAAGATGATTTACCACCTGTGGAACTACTGGAAGCAATGATAAACGTATTTTTTGCGTTGTAGTTTCCTCCCTATAGTGAGGGGAAAAGTTTTGTGTTACACTCGGGTGCAAATGTATTTTACTTCTCGTGTGTTAAAAAACTCGCAAGTTCAGGATTCTATTCTCGAATCACACGCTTCGCTCATGGTTCAACTATAGAATCCTTTCACTTGCTCGTTTTTCAATTCCACACTCGGCGTTAAAATACAATTTTGCCCCCTTGTATAACAAATAACTATTAACATGGTTTATTTCATCACACGTCATGAGTGTTTTTCCTGCCTACTATTTGCTCTAACTATTTTAGACTGATTTGTGTGTAAATAATGATATTTGTATAATATGTTTGTGGAGATAAAAATGGATTTAGTGACGACTGACGAGAATTGCACCATTATGCAACACGGTAGGTGTTTGTAAATATACGAAGGTTGGTTTGGGTAGGTGTAGTGTAAAGTCAAGTTAATAAATATACATACATACATACAATCACGCCTGTATCCCATAAAGGGGTAGGCAGAGCACATGAAACTACTAAAGCTTCAGTGCCACTCTTGGCAAAAAAGGGGTCGAAAGGAAACGAAACTGTGACATTGCAGTGACAGGTTGCCAGCCTCTCGCCTACGCCACAATTTAACCCATATCCCATAGTCGCCTTCTACGACACCCACGGGAAGAAAAGGGGTGGTGAAATTCTTAACCCGTCACCACACAGGCACAGGCAGGCAGGCATTAATAAATATAATTGCGAACAACGTGCAAAAAAGACAAAGATGTATCCGCAACTTTAACGTATAAGCGATAAAGTCATGTAGGTACCTATAAATATATTTGTCACTTTTTCAAAAAGCCTTTGCGAATCATTTAATAAAAAATTGAATAACAACTTCATTCCTCGCCGGCGGCTATATTTCCGAGCTCATATAACCCGGCAACCTTCAAATCAAGAGTGAACAGGCATCTTCTGGGCGAGCTCACTCCATCGTAGGCCACGTCTTTGCCTTTGGCTAGTCTGTGGCCAAGAGTAAGCCCATTTATAATTTAAAAAACATTTAGGTGTACTATCTACATTTTGGCATAAAAGTAAACTAAACTTATATTTCTTTTTGAACATCTATATTTACAGTACGATTAACATCAGTTAACGATTCCGGTTTTTTATCTATCTTGATCGCTCTTATGCGATCCCGATAAGAGCCGAAGCCGAAGGGTAAGCTGAATCGTTAACTGATTTTAATCGCACTTGACTGTACAAGTCAATGAGATTGAGTTTTTCCGAATCTTTGTTTTCGCCAGGCGGCGCTACAGAGGTGTCAATTCATTCTGACAGTCATCATCATCCTCCTTGCGTTATCCCGGCATTTGCCGCGGCTCATGGGAGCCTGGGGTCTGCTATGACAACTAATCGCAAGATTTGGCGTAGGCACTAGTTTTTACGAAAGCTACTACAATCTGACCTTCCAACTCGAAGTGCAACTAGGTCTTATTGGAATTAAAGCTCGGCCACACATGCGCGTTTTGATAGCGTAGGCGGAGCGGCAGCGGAGCGTCAGCGAAGCGCAACGATAGCGGTGCGCCGGACGAACGCTGGCGTTGCGCCCAGCGGACGCCGGCGGGAACTAACGAGCGCGGATTGCGAGCGGAACGCCAGCGTTCCGCCGGCGCGCCGCTATCATTGCGCTCCGCTAACGCTACGCTATCAAAACGCTTTATGTGTGGCGGAGGCTTTAGTCCGGTTTCCTCACGATGTTTTCCTTCACCGAAAAGCGACTGGCAAATATCAAATGACAATTCGCACATAAGTTCAAAGCGACTGGCAAATATCAAATGAGTTAGTAGTATAAGTTCTGAAAATCTCATTAAAAAAAGCCGGGGTTCGAACCCACAACCTCCGGATCGAAAGTCGCACGCTCTATACCGCTAGGCCATGCACCAGCGCTTCAATTCATTCTGACAGTAAACTTCATAATCCACCAATTTTGAAGTTTGCTGTCAGAAAGACCATTGGCCTATTTCACAACAGTGACAACTGTCGCCCTGCAGTGACACTTCGGCGTTCATTTTATCCGTTCAACAAGGAAATATTAATGCTGAGTAACAATGTTACTTATCAAATCAGAAATAGGCACAGAATTGTCAGTGTCAAGCATAGAGGAATAAGTAAAGGGAAGAGTAACTCCATACTGATGTTTGTTTGATGATGATGATGATTTTATCCTGTTGTCCCTCATCAGGGGCATAGAGCTCTCAGGAAGGATTTCCACTGTTCCCGGTCCGACGCGGTCTCCTCCAGGCGCGCCGGGCCGAGGCCCACTGAGCCAGCCTCCTTTTCCACCGTGCACCTCCAGGTAGTCCGCGGGCGACCTCTCCCCCTTGATCCGGGAATATTCCAAGTCAACCCTTGCTTGGACAGGTAGTTGTTTGGTCTTCGTAAGACATGTGGTGGGTTATTTGTTAGTTTTCCCGTTTTACTCGGCTGGCTGAATGCGCCAGGAGCGCGATGCCATTAAAAAAAAAAAGGGGGTGTGTCAAAAAAAAATCAAGGCAACCTTATACTGACAACTTTATTGAAGGAAACAACATTACGATAGTTTTGTCAACAACAACAATAGAATACATTGAGCGGTGAACTCTGGGCGTGGGCAGGGGGAGCAAAAATGCATTTTGCAGTCTAAATACAAACACCAAAATGCAATGACCTCTTCGTGGTGAATACAAAAAACGTTTGCACTAAAAAGTAACAGATACTGTAATATTAAAAAAATATATTTTAAGCGCGTTACTCACGTGTTAAGTCGATATAATGTTCGTAACATGGGGTGTAACGTTCGTTGGTTACATGTCGAACGTTATATCGACTTAGGACGTGAGTAACCCGCTTAAAATATTTTTTCACCACACCAACTGGTAAAGGCTTACTTTGCTATTCAAAAACAGATAGCAAAATTGCATTTTATTCACAAGAGTGCAAAGTAATTTCATACAAATTTTAACTTGATGTCTTAAGCTGGCTGGTAGAAATTACCTACAAATGATGATGTTGAATCATAAATATTGAATAGATTGATGGATTTGATTTAGTTTGATGTTTTATAGTCAGTATTTTGTTCGTGTTGGTGTGGTGAAAAATTTTGTGTTTCACTCGGTGGCAAAGTTTGTTTAACCTTCGTGCCTTGAAACCCTCGCAACGCTCAAGATTCCACTTTTTGAACCTCTCGCTACGCTCGCGGTTCAATATTGGAATCTTTCAATATTGGCACGTGCGGTTAAACAAAAACTTTGCCCCCTTGTAAAACAAATAACTATTAAATATGTTAGAGTCTCACAGGAGTTTCATAGATAGGTACTGTAATATTTATCGATTAAATAACTTTTGTTTATGAATGTTACATATATGTTTTTTGGTTAGCAAAGTAATTTTGATTACACTACACATTCGCTCCCTTCCACCCTGTTTAAGAACTAAACAACTAAAAATATATATTTTATGTATATTTTAAACCTTTATAGTTTACTTTGTGCTAGGTGATGTAATGACAAAGAACACTGACACCTTTTTTAGACGGTAGTTAGAAATATTTTTACGATAAATATTATTTTTTTTAGTTTGAATATGGAATGCATTATTTTATTAACGCCGTATCTTGCGTGGGCGACGGTCGCGCGACCGTCGCCGTCGCGTCTTATACTTCCATATCGATAAGGTTTGATTTCGTAAGCGTTGCATCGCCGTCGCGCGACCATCGCGCGACCGTCGCCCACGCAAGCCACGGCGTAAGACAACTCAGTTACTGCCAAATTCAATAAAAAGTTAGTGTTAATAATGTGGTCCATGTGATTTTTTTTTTCGTTTATTTTCGTAAAAATTTTAGACATATTGATTGTGACAAATGAGAGCTCATATTTGGCTTACATTAAAATCATTTAATTCATTTTGAATTTAAAAGATTGTACTGAATTTACTATAAAAATAATACAACAATCACTAGATAGTAATGCGCTTGGAAGCTATATTTTTTATCAACTTGATAATGACATAATGTCAGGTGAATTCAAGTGGCAATTGTCAGCGTGGTAAAATCGGCGCCAAAATTACAAATGTCATTGTCATTTGACAATTGTCAGCGTGGCAAAACAGGCGCCAAAATGACAAATGACATTGTCATTTGACATTGCCAAGTTAAAACGAAAAGGGATACAGTGATATAATTTAAGTCGCGTATTTGTCCCCACTGTCGCCCTACTTCACAACATTAATACCATACAATTATTTAACACTGTTGCTACAAATGTCCAGAAATGCAACCGTAACTTTGAAAATAAGTATTGTCGAGGTCACTAATACCGTTAATAACAGTGAAATGTTCATAAGTGTTTTAAATACAATTAACTTGATAAACAACAAGGTTATGTATTTTTGAATTCACGTATATATCGGCAATAGAGTTGAGGTCACGATAATTACTGTCAAAGTAAAATGTGTAATCACAGTGCATAGACTGGCATCTCACGCCAAGTTAAAAACTTTTGAACTTCAGTTTTGAAAATTTAGCCCATAGTCTTTAACTTCTATCCAGCTAGAAGACCTCATTGACTTAAATTTTTCATTCGCAAATTGACAATATTTTGCAATTGGCTGTCTATGAAAATTGAAACTGTATGTGACGTATTTGTCATTGACACCTCAAGTCTCCTGCCGGTACCCTGAACTATTGGAAAATGTGTTTCCCCAGTTAAAATATATGTACATAAAAACAAAAAGTCTAACATCAATTGTTTACAGTTGTGCTTTTGTATTTACCTATTTACTAAATAAAGACACTCGAATTTATTTTTATTGCAAACAAAATTCTAGAATGACACATTTTTCTAATGAATAACAGGTTGCACCTACAGTGCTCTAACTGAAGTTCTAAATAAAAGTCTTATTACCTGCTTAAGAATAAACATATAAGTATTCCCTATAATAAGTTTATTCACAAATCAAGTTTTAAGAATTCACGCATAATGTATAACATGAAAATATACGTCGAAAAATCCTGATTTTTCAATTCTTAGTAAGTGAAGCACTTACTACTTAAAAATGTTGTCTAGTTCCGTTCATGTGAGATTAAATAGATTTTTGCGTCATACACTTTGATCAATTTTTAAGTTTACTTCATTTCTGTACCATATAAGTAATATATTTCTGACAAACATACATACAAATTCTACAGAAACTATACACCAAAGGAATTTCTTATCATTACTTACAAAAAATACTCTTTCCAATATAATTCTGCAAGCACCTACATCCTTTTGTCACTTTCTGATCGTATATAAAATATAATTTAACTAATGTAGTCACATTTTCCTAATAAGAAATTCAGCTAAATTATAATATTTATAACATAAATAAGTACACATATTATTTTTTATTGCTACACGTACACGTAATGTTAGATTTGTAACATTCCGACAACGATACGCCTAAAAGCATCATGAAAAAATTGCATTTTTCGGGTTAATATTTTTAATGTAACCTGCACACAGGCTGTGATTATATAATTAAATACTTTTTACTTACTTTTGCTTTAACAATCGAAGGTTGAGCTGTTATAAATAACATTTCAAAGAATAATTATATTCAATATATTTAGAATATAGGTAGGTGAAGAGGTAGATCAAGAGTTGCTTAAACATTCAAAATTACTATCAAAATTCCTTACTGGATATTCATAAGAGATTTTAAAATCGAAGCGTACAGTAATTTATTTTTTAATTTTATTCATAAGTTTTTCTCTAGCTGATATAATAAACATTAAATATTCTGTTATTAAACAACGAAAAATACTCTTCAGATAGTAACTACTTCATTATATTTTATTTATAATACTTATAACTACTCAAAAGACAAAAGTGGTTTTAAATTACAAGGGAAGACGTTGTCATAAAGAAATACAAATATTTGCAGAAATCTTACCTACTTTAACATTAACCATTAAGTTTAAAACTTAATAAGAGAGAAGATATGCTTTTGATACGTGATAATACTTCAAATTGTGCTTAAGAGTGAAATCAACCACAATATTCTATAAACAGCCAGTTTTATCTACAATTACAACGATTCATTAGCCTAAGACAAAAACCCTTAACCTCTCTGTTTTTAGTTCATGTTAGAAACAAGAGGAACAAATGGGAAAAGTTGTGTTCAAAATTAGGTGTAGGTACCTTTTACTAATAAGAATGTTAGCAAGTTAATTTTACAGTAAATATCGTCTTAGTCATTAAAAAAATATTGATAGACACTCAAAGAGATAGAAATAACTTATTTTGTCGTTAAAATAGGCCGAACAACGTTCATATTTATAAGCAAACTTCGAAAGCCGTAGGTTGGTATTAGGTACACCCTACCTTGGAACAAACAACGACAATGCATGGGAAACTTACAATTTAATATAACACTAACATTAAATGACATAGAAAAGGTCGTAGAAAAAGACTTAAAGACATATCTATTCTCACTTGAAATCACGTTAGGTTACATCATACAATTTTCATCCACTAGTGACCCTTTTTAGTGGTTTAATTTTAAAAGATAAAAATATTAGCTTTGGCGTATTTATTAGTAGTGTAAAACGTAGTGTAATACTCACTTATATTATTAGATTGGATTTAAAATATCTATGTGTATAGGTATAAAGTTCAGATAACGTTAAGAAGATCATAAATTTGGGTTTATCCCAAAATTGTGATAATAATCGAGTTTTAACGGTTTTTCTACAACAAGTAATACTAATTATGTAATATATTTAGTTTGTTTTCTATATTCTGCCGCCGTTTAGTAGATTTTAAAAACAATAAACATTTTAAGTGAGTCACTCATATTTCACAAAGTTGACAATTGTTTGCAAAAATGACAATAAATTAATTGTCATTATTTTTCCGTTCACAAGACGTGGCACTGAATTGTCAAGAGACAATTGTTAGTTATAAATAATTAATAAATATAAACGTGGAGTAGAAATTCAATTTGATCAACAAGCACGATAAATTGATAAAATTTCAAAACAATGGGAACATGACAAGTGTATAAATATATAAGCAGTCGAATAGAAGACTAGTATTTACAATAACAACCATGTTAACGAGTAACAGACAACCACAATCACAAACATGATTTTAGCCAATGAAATGTAATTTGACCGATCAGTGTAATAATTTCTCTATCAATCAATAACATGAAAATAAGCATTAATAAAATTTAAATAATTTATTTATTATACTATCACCAATCAACTTTAGTGATCTTCAAGTGTAAATCCATTCTGCTATAAGGTTGATTCTTTCAGATCATAATTATTATATTTTTTATATATTCAACCTTGAAACAGAACAAGGATTTACCCTGGTTTGAAGTTAAGCGACACAAGTGGACTATTTTACCACAGTGACATTTACACTGACAATTTTGGGGGCCGATTTTTGAGTCTCGGCCATTCGATTTCGTGAAATTCGTTCAATAATATCTCCACTACCAGCAATTTAAATTATACTAACAGAATCGAAAACGAGTGGTCATTACCACTAGTTCTAAAATTATTAGCCGTCCTCCGCTTTCCATAGACTTTCGAACGACGAATTCATGCGTTTGAAATTCAAAAATCGATCCCCTGCGCTTATTTCTCGGTTGATAAGTAACATCATTATCCAGCGTCTAGAATCCTTGTTGAACAGGCATGAACGAAGGAGTGTCACTGTCAGGCGACAGTTGTCACGCTAGTGAAATAGGCCAAAGGTCGTATCATACAAAAATCACAGAATATAATATAAAGAAAAGTTAATAAAAATCGGATCGAATAAGAATCGGCTTCATCCATAGCGATCGGACATTACACATTTTCAAATGCAGTATTAAGTAGTAGAATAATTCTGTGTTCTAATTGTACTTATCATATACTTATGTTTAACTAGGTATAATTACGTACGTATATTATGAAATCTGAACGTTTTAATTTTTGCTGAGTTTTAGAATATCGTTACTATTTTAATCATAAAACTTTACTTCCATATAATTCATGAGTTCTTGCTATATTCAGACTGTGTGTTTGATATAATAATATTATAAATTTATTATGACACTAATCGATTATAACAATTTGGAAATATAATTTGTCCACTTTATTATTGTGATATGTTTTATTTTACAGGTAGTTCAACTAATTGACTATAACAGTATTTTACAAAAATATATCAAATGATGAATGACATGTCGTCACTACTTTTAAAAAACTTATATCTTCGTCTATCAATGAAAAGAAAATTGTAGTAAGTATGTATGGAATGCTTATAGACTTACTGCGTTTTAACTTTGAGAAGCAGCGTGAAATAGGAGATTGTTTCAAAGTAGTGACGATGTGCTGTTATAATTTTTTTTTAAATTATTATTTAAATAACTTACTTTTATGCGAAATTCCATCGATTATTAATGAATTAACAGATATCTTTATAAAATTTATTTTGAACTAAATTTTGATAACTGCTCATTTATCGAAGTAGTAAAGGATTTTCTTTCATAAATATATATTGAGTTTTTAAATATTCCAAATTCAAAAGTAATCTCATAAATTTATGAATAGGCATATGCAGTTACATTTACGAAATATTCTAACATTTCTAACACATTTTTATATTATGTAGGTTCTATGTGACGATATTCATCATCGTTTTAGAGAGGTATTGTCCTAATTTTATACACTTCCTTCTAGTTCACATTTCTCACTTAATCCATTACAATGAATAACTATTACCTACTACTTATTTTAATTATACTATAAGAGTGCACATCTTAGAATTTTAATCATAAGTTTAAGAATCTTGCTTTCATTTATGTATAATACTAGATATTGTTTTTTTTTTGCAGTTTGGTTTTGGTACCCTTCATAATATACAATACTGACAAGATATTATCCCGGAGCTGTAAGTTCATCTTTTTGACACATTTGTTTTGAAGTATGTTGCGATGTGGCTAAGCCGTATCGTTTGCCAAATCCAACGATTATTTACGAATAATAGTTGAATGCATTAGGCCCTATGTACAAGGGGGCGCTTAAACAAAATGGTCATTGTACGTTCATGGTTTGTTCATTAGTGTTATTAATAAACAACTGTTCTTCATCTTATTTGAGTTTATTGTAATTTTTACTTGGTTTTAAAAGTATAGTTTATTATAAAATATAAAATTTCTATCAACTTACTGAAATGTCATTTGAATCGAAATGACAGACTGCTACAGCACGAGTTTCCAAATAAACATGAATAATAAATGACATA
This sequence comes from Leguminivora glycinivorella, assembly GCF_023078275.1. Lineage (NCBI taxonomy): Eukaryota > Metazoa > Arthropoda > Insecta > Lepidoptera > Tortricidae > Leguminivora > Leguminivora glycinivorella. The sequence goes on along the minus strand of NC_062985.1, from coordinate 970,095 downwards.
ATAAGTTAATACTGCTTGATAAATTAATATCGTAAAATACTCAGTAACGAAGATCCGCAAAAATATAACATGTGTCTATTATGTTTAAAGTAAGCGAAATATTGATTAAGTACCTACTTAATTTTTTTAAATATTATAACAGGATTTTATTTAACATTTCATTAGGTCGCGTGAGTTTACGTTTCGTGGACGCTGTTATGTGTCAAAAAGAGGAACTTACAGCTCCGGGACAATAGTTTGATAAATTCGGGTACCGAACTGCATCAAAAACATCATTACATACTATAAAACAAAGTCGCCTCCGGTCGTCGTCGGCCTGTCCCTATATGCACGGATTTTGATTTTTTTTTTAATAGATGATTCTAGATACTCATGCGAAGACAGAACGAGTCCCTAGTAACTAATTAATAATTCCTATGAGTCATAATTTATCATCATAAATTTCAGCCGTTAATCGCCCACTGCTGAGCAAAGGTCTCCCTCCGTGTACGCCACTTATCCCGGTCCTGGGGGGTTACTATGACGTACTAAAGACGTTCAGTTTAGGTTGAGAGAAAGGGACACAGCTATAGCAGTTACATAGCTCCGTCCCTCTCTCTCAACCTAAACTGAACGGCTTTAGCACGTCATGGTAACCCCCCTGGGCTAGTCTCACCCAGAGGTGCCCCGCAGTTTTCTGAACGTCGTTCACCCAACGAGTCACAATTATCACGATCTTTTCATAAAATTGAGGCAGCTCTAGGCGCCCGTTACATCGACTTGACAATAAACAAATCGGACTGACACTTAAATAATTTGTTTTTAGCATATTTATGGGTTGGTAGCGTAGATTGCGTAAGTATTTCCTTGTTGATTGAAATTCACACTCTATAAGCATAATGGCTCACAATATGCATGATGACGATTTATATGTCAATTCTCACTTGAGTGTCTCATCGAAAGATCAGCGCTGGAAGTTACCAGCAACACGCTGAGATGAGGCCATTTCGTGGCACTTCATTCCTTTCTGTTTATGTTGTTATGGGTGATTAGTCCTGAGTTCCTGACTGTGCTCACGAATAAATTCTATTCTATTATATTCTATATACATATCCATGTTGACAAACTGTACGCACAATGGCACACTATATGCATAATGACGATTTATATGCATATCCATATTGACACACTGTACGCACAATCATAACACACAATTACACAATTTATGCATAATAACATGCTACATGTTAAGTTTTTAACTAAAAGGTGCCACAGTCTCAGTTGTTAACAAGGCTGATTTCAAATAGAAGCTTTATGGGAAAAAACATCTTATTACTACGTACCTACCAGTTTGATTGACTATATATGCTATGCATATGCATAAAGGTACACTGTGTGCACACTGTCAGCAATAAAATAGTTACGCACAATGTCTCTATTCTTCACCGTGTGGCGCGCGCTAGGACGCGAGCTTGTAACATGTCATAGTCATACAAAATCCGTCTGACAGTGCCAAAAATGATATTTCTCTAACGAAAAACGTTACTTTTGTCACTGAACCGATTCTACCGCATCGCTAGGCTGTTATAACCATTGTTGGATTTGAGCCGTGGTACCTTTAAGTTACTATAGAATATATTTATTATGTGTTAAAATGTCACATCCAGTGTCATTATTGTTTTTTCTACGCTAGCTATGTATGCACACTGTATGCATAACGATGCACAATATGCATAATGACGCACTGTAAACATAATGGCGCACTATATGCATAATGAGTAATGCCACACTATAAATATCCAAATAAACGGACTACAATATGCATTATGTACGACACACTGTCAGCAATGACAGCGTTACGCACAATGTCTCTAGTCTCGTTAGCATTAGCCGCGCGTCCTAGCGCTCGGGCCGGAGCGGCGCGAGCGCGGCCAAGGACGCGCGTCGCCGCCGCTAGGAGGCGGGCGAGGCGGGCGCCGCCGAGTGCGAGTGCAGCCCCGCCGCCGAGCCGCGCGCCACGCGGGGCTCCAGCTCCAGCGAGAGCGTGTACTGACGCTCCTCGGGGATCACTAGGTTGCGGTCGAGTAGGAAGTCGCACACCTGAAAGAGATTAAGGTAAAGTTTTACAAATTGTACTGTTTTGAGGACAGGAATCGCATTAACACAAATGAGCGCTTCAGCGGTAGTGGCCAGTCAATATGCAGCAAATAGACGTGTGCGCCGATCAAAAAATGATCGGCGGCGGCGTTTGTCAAAAAATCGGCGGCGGCGGCGTATTTTCGGCGTGAATTCGGCGTGACCTTGATTTCATGTTTCTTATATAAAAATAATTTATTTGTTTTTATTCTTGAAAATTTGATCAATACAGCTGTACTACGTATACTTTTATATAAAATATGAGTTAAATAACACATATAAGTGAACACGGGAGAGGAAAAAACACTTTCGAGTATACCCAAATAGTTACCCTTTGCTGGCACAATACCTTTTTTGATCAATGTTGGCTTCCATCAAAGGATGCCTTCTCTAAGTGATCATGAATCTACAACCATCTCTTTCTTTATGATGAGCTTAGTGATGAAATTAAAGAAGAACTTTGTGCCAAACGCGATCGTCGGCTATAGCTGTATCAAACTCATTTGGAAATATTCATGCCTTTTGCTTATTTGGCCATTCTTTGACTTGCCCGCCGGTGTTCAAAGTTGTGCCAAGTAAACTAATAAACTAGAAATCGTATTGTTGGTTACTTTATTTTCAATTCGTAGTCTTTTTGGTACAGTACAGAAGGAGTACTAAAAACGGACTTGAATTGATGAATGCCAACCTTCCGAGCAGGCCAAGGTGCAAGACGTGGGTTTCGTCATAAAACCAAACTAAAATGGAGTTGAGAGTAGGGCCCATGCTTACAAATGTAGGAAACGCTTGACATCCGTTGGCTCGCTGGGTGGACGACATCCGGAAAATTGCGGGTCATAACTGGATAAGAGTAGCTCAGGATCGGGAGAAGTAGCGTAATAGAAGAGAGGCCTATGCTCAGCAGTGGGTGAAAAAAGGCTGACATGATGATGATGATGATAACGGACTTGTTTGTAGATCGGGTCACGCCAAAGCTGATTTTTATGAGGTTGGGTCTACGCCATAAGGGTAAGAAAGCTGAATTTACATCGGTGACCTCTCAAAAGCATACAACTTCAGCAAATATTTCAATGATACCGTGTCGTTATCTGTGTCGAGGAAAAAAAGAGCTTTACACGCTGAACTATGCTGGAAACGAACGTCCGGTATATAGGTCTCGGCATTTTAAGTTGGACGCAGACAGTTTAGTAGAAACTGCGGTTCTGTTTTTTGCGTCTTGGAACCACTGAATAATTTTCCATGTGCTATACGATACGTGCAGGACATGTTTGCACCTGATCGGTGGGCTAAAGTAGCAACTGAATGGTTACCGCAGCTTCGCCGGGGCAAAGGCAGACCAAAAACAGAGATATCACTCGGACGGCGGGAGCAGGCATCAAACCGTGATGAGTGGACGAAGGAAGAGGAGGCATTTACCCAGCAGTGGGACACATATTAGGCTACTTAAAAAAACACGGTTCTATCAAATGAAGTTTGACACTTGCCAGTGATTGGAACCACAGAGAATGAAATGAAAAGCTTCATTTCCTGCAGAACCAGATCAGCAACGAAATTAGGATCATGCAAATTGAAGCAAACCTGGGTTACCTGGGGGCGTAAGGCGCAAAAAACAATCGCCTCCTATTCAGTCTGCTGATTTAGTCTTACACACAGCGGCTATAAACAATTTGCCGACGCGGTGGGCACGTGGGTATTTTGGAAGGGACAATATTTCGAGGAGCCATGAAATCTTGATGGATTACATGGTGATCTAGATGAAAAGATAGCAGAAGATCAGACAGGAAAGTTCTTGGCCCTCCAGATGTGGTATTCTCGTAGTGCTGTAAACAATTGTGTCAAGTAGTATGCCAGATCAAAGTCGTCACGATCATATTGTAGATCTTCCCCGTATCCGGTTTTTCGCATCTTTCTTAGTGCTTAATACAGAATATTTAAAAAAAGTAAATTATATGTATTGGAAATTGCATAAAGAGTCCAAAAATGTAATCAAATACTAAGTTTGAGCAATTTATTAACCACCAAGGTCACGCCGATTTCACGCCGATTATTAATCGGCGGCGGCGGCGTGGCCAAAATTACCGGCGGCGGCGGCGCGCCGGCGCGGCGCACACGTCTAGCAGCAAACAATTCAACCTATCTTAAAAAGGTTTCCTTTTCCCTTGTTTAGGACAAAATAATTAAGATTTGACACAATTCTCAGCATTGAGATGCAAACTATGCTAACCTTGTTGATAAAAGTAGAAAATATTTAAGAAATTCACTAAGGTCGACTTACTTTTGGAATGTGGTCGATCTTGTACGGAGTTTGCTGGAAGTTTCTTATTTCTCGAATGACGTGCGCAATCTGACAAGAACATTGCAAAATTAACGTTAGTTTTGACAAAAGGCCTCTGGGAATTTGAGTTAAATCTACAACAATAAAAAATTAAGCACTCACCATACGCATTTTGGAAAAGTTGAGCAGGCCATCAGGAGTATAGTTCGATGTGCCCTCGTCAATGAAAGAGAGATCCGACAGGTACATTCCCAGATATGGGATACATGGTGGATCGCATCTGCAAAAAAAAAATCAATTTATGACTTATTCGTGACAAACTTAAAGTCTGATGTCAATTATAGCTAATCACCAATATTTGTCAAATCCTCATGCATATGACTGATCCTTATGAACCCAAAAACAATACTTAATTAATTGTTGAAATTGTTACAGAAATTAACTCCAAAATAAGGAAAAATTCCACTAACCTGTGAAGGGCATCCCTCAAGATTCGGAATCGACATTCAGACGATATGATCGTCTGCATCTTTTCGATTGTCTGTTTGCTCTGAAAATAATGCATATTTATTTGAATAACACTGCCGATGAATGAAAGACGTTTCGAGGATTGCTATGTCCCCTGGTCCCAGAGAAAACTGGCTACAGATTAACACCAAAATCTTCTAATCATCAATCTTTCTCGAGCGCATCAGAATTTTATCCTGTTTCATTCATATAGCGTTTAAACTCAAAAATAGCTTTATTCATGTAGGCCTAATTACAAGCTCTTATGAATAGTTCATTACATATATTATGATCTTAATCTAACCTAATTATCAGAGCAATTTATTGTTGTAATTATTGTGTGTAACAATATTGAGTCTATAATATACAATTTTTAACTTCTGATTAGCAGAAACCGTGAGTTCCAACCGTGATCCAGAGGCCGTGAGTTCAAGTCTCACCCAGGGCAGACATTTTCCACTTTTAAATTTATTCTAAGTCTATAATATACAGTTTCATATAAAAATAATGAATATACAATAAATATAAATATAAAATACATGCTTAGAATATTTATAGGAAAAATCCATTGTCAAAAAAAAAATATTAATTTCATCAACAATAATAAAAAACATAAATAATAATAAATCATTTCGAATTTATACCTATAAAATCCATTACATTGTTCACAACCAATCCACTACCAATAAAGGCAAAATAATTATTTTTAAGATCTTCCTAAGTCTTTTTGAGACAGAATGTATCCAGCATCCTTGTACAGTGCCTCAAGGGCCTAATTGTCTATGTTTCCTGCTTAGTCTTAGTTTCTAGTAAATTTTTCTTTATTAGACTTATATTAACCGGGATATAGACCGTGATTACCTTTTTGATTTTTGTCGAGTTCCCAATATTTCAACGCAGTTGCACATCATGATCACGGAAAAGGAAACTGTAAGTCTAATGAAAATAACCGTGAATCATTCTAAACTCTTAATTTTTCAATAACTTACAGTTTTGGACACCTTCTCCCAAGTCTTCTTGAGCCGATACACCGATGTGTTGGACAGGGCAGCGCACACTTGCAGCACGCCGTTGAAGTTGTGCAGACAGCGCGCTATGTCGGCCACTGCTGCCCACTTCTCAATGGCGGCTACGCGTCCTGCACAAAAACAGATTACTTGATTAATTTTGTTCTAACAGGTCTTTCAAATCTTTTGATGAGGTTTAAAAAAAAATAACATCAATTTGTATTCTAATAGGAAGACCTATTAGAATACAAATTGATGTTATTTTTTTTTAAACGAGCTTCTCTTGAAATTGAACCAAACCTCTCGTTTATTATTAACTCACGGAGTGTTGCCCCCACGAGCACTCATATCATGCCTGACGAAGATTCTCAATATGTCTTGTAACACGTCACCGATAGCAATTGCTATGAGAAAAACCGTGTTTTTCAATATCTGAATATGTCTCACTAAAGTTTAACTTCTACAAATATTCTCTTCTCATAATTCAATAGTCGAGATCACGACATCGACATTTATTTCTTAGAATACACCTTTCTAAAGTTAGCGATGAGTAAAAGTCTGGTATGGGAATTCACAGGTGCACTCAAGTATCATGTGGACTTGATGTGGATTAATACGATGAGTTTCAATAAAAATCGAAGTGGTTCCAGTAGTAGGTAACTAGGTTAGGTTTTGCTTCGAGAATACAAACCTGCTAAGGTATATTTCTTGAGGATTTCCGAGATGACGAGGTTGGAGATGTGATTGAAGTGTGACGTCATCAGCAGAATGTGTGGTGCTCGTTCGGCCTTGTCGGCCTTAGTCCACGCTTGTCCCAGGAATTCTCTGCGAAATTGCAAAAATTCATCCCGTCATTCAATAAAGGTGTCGAGTGAATTACCTACCTACTCAATACCACAGAATTATTGTTGTCGTGGTGGACATTAAACACCCTTCAGAAGCAATGTGCTTACACAATTAAAAATATTCCAAAATAACTTGTTAAATGTTTTAAATATTCTTACTCGCTGTGAATGGAGCTGAAGATTTGATAATCCAAATACGTCATTTGCTCGGCTATTTCCAGCGCTGACAGAGTCTCCACGCTTTCTTTGGTTGGTACCTGTCAAAAACCAAAGAAATGAGATATGGTGCGACAATTTTGTTATATTTTTAGTACATACAAACAAATTCAGGGCCTTACTGTCGGTTACGTCGATGTTAAATGTAATGCTGATAATAGTCGCAGTAATAATGATGATGCCACTCATACCGATGACGGTTGTGGTTACGACAAGGATCATAATGACAGTGTTTCAGACAATCAAGGTAACCTATTGGGACTTACTGGAGGCGGTGCAAACAGTGCTTTTAAATCCACAGCCCTATCGGGTGACCGTTCAAGCAGCCTCAGCAACTGAGCAGCGGCCTTATGTTCCGCTGGTAACAGTCCTGGACTAGCTTCTATCTCCTTCAGGAAGTCCATGGTGAGGCCTCGGAGACGCTCGTCGGACCAGAAGTCGGAGGAGTGCTTGGAGATCCAGTGCCTGGTAATGATAAGTGAAGATAAATATTTCAATAGAAACCGCATCTTCTTTTTCAAATTGAAACATAAAATTATCATCACGTGGATACCCACGAGACTATACATATACAGTCTCGAGTAGTGTGCTCATGTATAAAAATCACTCGAGTTTTCGTATTCCTCTGTGAAAAAACTGCTGTTTACACCAAGACCCCATTTTAATTATGTAGATTCTAGATTCTATTCATTAACATAATATGAAATTACATGTACTTTTGACGAAGCATGTGGTGGATTATTAGTGATGTAGTTTGGACGAAGTTTGTTGCGGATGCTATTTTGTACCTAAGCGTTTAACGAAGCCTGCGCTGTGGATTTGGTTGATGGTTTGTATGTTTTGGATATTAAATTCGATTAATATTTGCGCAAACCTAATGAACGCCGCGTTTTTAATTTTGCATACTAAAACTTCTCACGTCCTCTTTTAACCATGGGTCCAAATAATTTTGACTGTGCTGTTCAATGTCCAAATGGGCCTCAAACTATTTTTTTTTCCATTCAGAACAACAGTAATTTAACCTGACCTCAATTATTTGCTAACCTGAGCACATTCAAAACTCGCATAGTAGCAGCAGTAGATATAACAGAGTCCCGTCTGGTCTGCGGCGGTGACGTGGTCGGTGGTGACCGAGGGTTTGACGACGCTGATGTGGCCACAGCAAATGCCACTGCCGCTGTTGATGTACTGCTCCTAGATGGTGAAAAATCCAGTAAAGACAAAGAAAAGATACAGGATTTTAGACTAGCCAAGATCGTATAGAGTTAAACTAAGAAGCAACGACTTTGATGCACTTCTGCAGTTTTTTTTCTACTGAGGCTTTTACTCCCTGCCTATTTGCACAGGGTGAATTTGCCAATGTCAGTGTTGACCGAAGTGTTGACTTTCACATGTGAGGAGAATGTTCGGTATTTTTATATGTATACTCGTAGGTACGAGACACGAGTATCTTAAGCAAGGGTTGAGTAGACGTCAGAATTTTATCGATGTTCGACGTTTAAAAAAAATTTGCAACGGCAAGGGTGCCAAAATCGTTGTTAGCCTATTTCGGTTTAACTCTATTGACAAACGCCAAGCAAAAAGTAAAAAGTATAGAAACGCAAAAAGTTTTGTGTGCGTTTCTATACATAATTTAAGTTTCGCTTGGCGTTTTATAGAAACGATTGTGACTTGGCTAGGTCATTTAAAAGAAACGGGTGAAGAGTGCGGGCTGCAGGTTTTCTAGGTACATTCCGGTATAAAGGTAAACTGTGTTTATGGTTTTCTACGTACAAGATTTCATCTTTCTGAAGTGGCTAAACTTACCTGAGCATTATTTCGAGAATATCAGGATATGATACTTATACTCATACTTAGTAGGTACTAGGTAGGTACTGTACTTAGCTTGTTAATGATAACAAGGTTTTTATGAAGTTAAGATGTATAATTTCATATTGTTAAAAATTACCTATTTAAATTATATTCAATTTGTTAACATGATTAAGTACATGTAATCTTTATCTACTTAACATGGTTTAAATGAGATTTTTGGCAGTAAAACTCAAAGCCACATCTTGAGAATATTAAATTACTAAGGATTAATTAATTAAATTATATATATTACCTATGACGTCTAATATTTATTATTATTATATTTGTGCACACTTTCCTAAACAACCATAAAGTTTGTCAAAGCCTGACGTAGGATTTATTTGGTGATGATAAGGACACAGAAAATACTAGAATGTTTAAAAGTAAAGATAAGATTTTCAAGATTGAAACTGGACGGACATTGTTAGAAAGAGAAAAGAGAGAAAGCAAAATAAAGATTAGAGTAAAATACGTAACGTCACATAGTAACTAACTACTACATGCATAGAGAAAAGACAAATAGATAGAAAATGTAAAATTAAAACCGATTTAAGTTCATGCATATACTATTGATTTAGTCAAGGATTTATTTAAAGGAGAAATAATGAATCACAATACATGGACAGTTTCAGTAGATAATTTTGAACCAATCATGATGCAAAAACCTCAAAGATACCAATCGTTCAGGCGTTTACATCAATAAAAGGATAGGTAAGAGAAATCGTGCCAATTTTCTACGAATTTAAAAAATACTTTTTACATACAAATGTCCGAATTGTGTTAGTTCCTGTTTTCTGATTTTGATGGCGTGAGGCTTGTGACAGTTGTGACTGAAGACCATGTAGAAAAGTTAACACAGTTGATAAAGAGATATGAAGATGGAGGATAATGTAGACTGAATTGCTGTCGAGGTGATAGTGGCTGAATATAAGCAGATTCAAGGTTGATAGTAAAACGTGTGGTGAGTTCTGTTCGCAGTGTACTTCGGTGTGCCCTGTGTACTACATCAATCGAGGACCATACATAAAAATCTTAAAAAGGGCAAAATTCTAAAAAAGTCTAAAGAAGCGTAATCTCAAAGTCGTCCTCTACGGCCGCTCTAAAAGCCTGCAGTCTACGAGTTACCTCTCAACCACTCACCACAACGGGTCTTTTCCAAAGCTGTTAAACGAATACCAATTGAATTATTCAGGTTTTTTTTATTTCTAAACAATTTTGCTGTGCGACGGATGTCACAATCCGACCCGTAATTGTGTGCAAGTTATTTAAAATTTGTGATTTATACAATTTTAGAAAAGTTACATGCCACAACATTGAGATTTGAATAAGCTCTCAATTTGTGCTGAACAATAATTAGTAAATCGATAAAGTTATGAATAAGAGAGATGATGGCTATGGTAGAAGCGATTGTAAATTAGTCGTACCTCCTGTGAGACTGACGGAACGAGGTGATGACCACTCCTGCTTTGGACTGGCTCGTTTCTCGCCGATAATTCTGGAAAGGCATGAAATACAATAAAGTAAAACAGGAAGAATACAGAACACGATGTTCAAAAATCTTTGAAATTACGGAAAAAAAATATGTTGATTAAGTAATCAACATCCTGTAACTAAGTAGTTACCTGCACTTGAGACACCTGTGAAGTGACAGACGAACGTGGCTCAGATCCGCCCCAGTACCGGCGCCTCTCGCTGTTGATCGACGAGTTGGTGAAACGACGTTCGCTGCAGAACAAAAAAAAACGAGATATTAAAACAACATAATAGTGCCTGATAAAAGAGACAGACCCGTTAACTATACGAGATTTGGATTTAAATTGGAAAATTAATAACAAAATGTGTACAAAGATACCGGGGTGCTTAAGCAAGCAAGGTCGCCATGAGGTGATTCTCGCCTGTTTATTTCGAATAACCTATCTAAATTAGGGCGCTAATACAACTGCACCGTAGACTGTAAAAATAGGGAACCTCATTCCAGTGACTGCTAATATTATATTTTTAAATAACAATCTTGTAATATAAGTAAATCTTGTAATTAATGCGCAGTTTAGGTGATCCTTCTTCAAATTTCACAAACGATGGCCATACCTGACAGACCGTCTTGGTGTGTATCGTCCTGTGTCCGAAGCCCGCCGGCTCTCTTCCGCGGCGGCAGCCGCTTCCCGCGCACCCTCGGAGCGACGCCGGGCGTCAGACGCCGTCGCCGCTGCCGGCAGCAGCCGTCGAGGACTTTGCGACATGGTGCGGACTCGCTGTGAAACAAACTAAACTTTCACGTGATACTTTCTTGCCTCGTCGGCGCAGAGGCCTTGCAGTGCCTACCTAGTCATTTTATAATAATCATCGATCAAAAGGTATTGTATCTCTGCACTGTACATATATTATTATATGTCCAACTTTCGTTTGTTACTTAATCAGTTTCAAAACGATAATGATAGAAAGCAAGTTAGACATCTAAATCAATGACCATGTGAAAATGAATCACCAATAATCCTTCTTTCATATTGTTTCAGTATTTAGAATAAAAAACCATGACTTATTTTTTTTTTAATGATAAAAGCAAGATTCGCCCAGGATTCTGCATACTTACCTACTATGCCTAGTCGATTCTACTAATTGCACTAAGTGAATTCTACTAAACTACTTATTGCACTAAATTTCGTGACTCTTATGAGACTGGCAACCGTAATGTACCTACTTACACGCCAAATGATGAAATAAATGAAACTTACGTCCGAAAACCTCTGCGATATCTTAAACTTCTCCTCCTTCTTTAGAAGAATCTTTTCCTGTTCCTCTTCCTTATACTTGATATCCTCATCGCTCTGGTCCACCAGCTCTATACTCTCAACCTTCATGATGGCTGCTGCTGCATCATTGTCTTTAGTTGGAGACTTTCGGGTTTTAGGATCTGGGGGTTCCGGGCTGGACTTCTTTGGGGTCCCAACTAGGGTCACTGAGCTTATACCACCGGGGGAGGTTGGGGTTGTACCTTTAAATATTTATAAATATAAAATAAAAAAATACAAAAATTTTAGTACTCGGTCCACTTGAACAAAGAACTTATTGACTGACTTTGTATATCATTATATTACAACAACAGAGTCCCTTGCTTACTTTATCTTGCTATTTAGTTTATTTAAACGCCTCAAAACAATATAACGATTCAACTATGATGGATGTTTTTAACACTACAGATGTAATTAGTGCGAAATGTTTATTCCGTCGTATTCTTACGGAAACGTTCGAACGTGTCATGCATGCTATTTCAGTAAGTCTCAGTACAATGAGTACTGACATATTGACTGAACTAGCATGACAAATACAAACCTTTCCGGAAAAATACCAAGGAAAACCATTTCGTACTACACTTGTAGCTATTTGTAGTTTAACTTCCAATTTTTTGATGATTTTCACAAGATTTTACAGTTGACCTAATTGATTCTTCAGAAATTAGAGACATACCTTTCAACGTCTCATTGCTAGATGACGTGGCCATTATCTTAGGGATGGTCAAGAGACTGTTGTCTTTTTCATCTTTTTCTTCTTTTTCCTCCTCCTTTTGTAAGCATGGTGAGAATACAATCCGGTAAAAATATTAATTTGTAACATCAGCGTTACTTACTGTTTGTCTATTACGAGATTTACGAGCCTACTTTTACTTATACCAACCGTAGACTTTAACCCCCTTATTCATAAATGTTCACTAAAGTTATCAAGCTGATAAAGTTCGTTTGTCCCTTTCTATCACACCAATACGTCGGAAAGGGACAAACGAACTTTATCGGCTTGATAACTTTAGAGTACGTTTATGAATAAGGGGGTAAAACTTTACATGCACAATCTAGTAGCAGTTTCCTTTGAAACAGCTTTGTAACGTGTTTTTGCTCAAACAAGTTCCAAATCGAATTCAGAAGTGATAAAAACATATAAATACCTTGCATACGCTTATTGAGGAAGTCCGTCGTGATGGTGCCATTAAATATGGTGAAAGCTTGTCGTCTTCCTCACCTGCGTTAATATAAAGACATGTATAAAGTATCCAAAAACTACAAAAAGGAGGCATAGTTACGAGTAATTAGTAGGTGACACTTACTTTTTAATCTTGAAGGTTTCCAATGCCAATCCCTCTCACTGAATTCAGATCCGTATCCTGAAATATACAAAGCTCTCATGAAAACGTTGGATACATAAAGAGGTTTCTAAAATTAACTTATACAATTTCGGAACATATTCGCCAAAAATTTCATACAGCGTATGGTGACTCGCCTGATACAGTTCTAACGCCGCTGGTCTTCCTTGTAGCAATAGATGGTTGAGCCAGCTCCAACTCCTGGACAGACTGCTTGTAGTAGACCTGTTTTAGTACTTCGAGGACCGTCAAATCTTCATTGAACTTATAGTCGGTAGGGATGTCGAATTCCACTGAAAAGTCTGCCACTTTTTGTACGAGTACAGAAGTAAGGATTTGCCTGAGACAGAACTAGCGGTGCTTGTCTTTCGTGTAGCATCAGGTGGTGGAGCCAGCTCCAACTCCTGGGCTGACTGCTCGTAGAAAACCTGCTTTAGGGGTTCGCGGACAAATCTTCAGTGAACGTATGGTTGGTAAAGGAATGTAAGGATTTTTTCTAAATTCCACTGAAAGGTCTGCCACTTTTCATACAAAGATAAGAACTTGCCTGAGACAGAGCTAGCGGCGCTGGTCTTTCGTGTAGCATCAGGTGGTGGAGCCAGCTCCAACTCCTGGGCTGACTGCTCGTAGAAGACCTGCTTCAGAGCTTCGAGGACCGTCACGCCGTCGGTAAAAACTCGGTATGTCAGTAAAAATGTGTTGAGGAAATCCACTGAGAGGAAACGGAGGTCTGAAAGCAGGACATTCTTTTTAATTATTTGCAGTTCAGTCTTTGCAAAGATCAAGTGTGGAAAACCCCTATTTATTAACAACTTTTGGGTCTGCTTGGCAACTTAGATCGACTCTGGCAACTATAACAATGGTGCATCCAAACATGTAGAGAGATTCGGAAAATATTCATAATTTTGTATCCAAGGGATACACACATACAATGTTCGCCGACTGTTACTTGCATCGCTTCACGGTTAGTATTCCAAAAATACGCACTAAGCGTTTCGGTTCAACATTTATTATGCGAACCGCCAAGGAGTGGAATGCCCTGCCTGAGTCTGTGTTTCCACATGAGTACAATCCAGGTCTCTTTAAAGCAAGAGTAAATAGGTATCTCATAGGTAAGCGTGCCCCACCTTAGACCGCATCATCACCTACCATCAGGTGTGATCGTGGTCAAACGTCTACCTATTCATACTAAAAAAAAAAACTGTCCTATATGTATGGATGATATTAGTGGAGATATGTAATATGAACAATATAGTAGTTAGACAGTAGACACAATGAGACATTTTATATCGATCCTCCAAACAAAGACTAGGTACAATTTTGTTAGCAATTAAAATAATTGTTTCGTAATAATTTAATTGATCAACAGTATCATACAGTGGAGCGACAAGCTTTAGAATTCAAAATGAAACATCAATATTTGAGTTAATTGCTTCCCTTTATTAGAGTTCAATAATAGGACTCGTGTCTGTATTGTATGCATCATGTTTACTTTAGAGCTTTGCTTTTGTCGGTGCATTACCAATAATGGAAGTTAATAATGTAGGTGGAAGACCAATAATTTATTTTTCTTCAGATTCTAAAATAGTTCTTCTTGTCTTTTTAACCCGTCGTCTATTTCTGTCATTAAATTGTCATAAAATAATTAACTTTGACATAATTTTTTAAAGTCCAACGCCATCTGTTAGGATTCTTATCAAACACAGACGAAGGATTAATAGTGCCTGTCGGCTCACCTGTAAGTCTTTGAAGTAGCCGTTGTGGTGTAGCTGATCTGATCTGTGGCACCTTGCATGAATTCAACGTTCTGAAATAATGCAAAAGAATTAGGTTATTATCGACAACAACAAACTGAGTATAACTGCCGGTAGTCAATTTTAATATTAAGTATTAAATTAATACTCGGCCAGATCGACAGGCAGGTAGACTGGCCGAGGCGGCACCGCATGAACCACAGTCCCTGAGGAGTTCTGTCAATGCTGCGCTCTCCACAACATTGCGCAAGTTCAGAGGTCTAGGCTACCGTTCTCTTTAAGAGTCACTGTCACTTTTCATACATTGCTAGTATCAGTTACCTACCTTAAAAATATATTTACCTGCTGAACCGTATATCCACGTCATCCGTAAACAGAGCCCGATCAGATCGACAGGCAGGTAGACTGGCCGAGGCGGCACCGCATGAACCACAAGCTCTGAGGAGTTCTGTCAATGCTGCGCTCTCCACACATTGCGCAAGGTCAGAGGTCTAGGCTACCGTTCTCTTTAAGAGTCACTGTCACTTTTCATACATTGCTAGTATCAGTTACCTACCTTAAAAATATATTTACCTGCTGAATCGTATATCCACGTCATCCGTAAACAGAGCCCGATCAGACCGACAGGCAGGTAGACTAGCCGAGGCGGCACCGCATGACCCACAAGCCCTGAGGAGTTCTGTCAACGCTGCGCTCTCCATGCATTGCGCCAGTTCGGAGGTCCACGCTGCTTTCTCTTCCAAAGTTGCTGCCACTGTTGACACATATAAACCGGCCATTTTTTTTTTAAAGTTGTCCACTCCACTTTTTTTTGGGATTTGGAAATTTTTATGTGGTTTTCACTCAGAATCGCGAGCTCTTTCAATCCTAATAGGAGAAAAAAAATGTCCCAAGGTTTTTTTCCCATTCCGTTACCATTTTTCAATACATTTTGTATGGCGGTAACGGAATGGAAGGTTTGAAAAACGTATGGAAATCTTGGGACATTTTTTTTCTCGTATCAGGATCGAAAGACCTCGCGATTCTGAGTATGAATCGCGTAAAAAATACCCATGTTACAAAAAAGTGGGGTGGACAACTTTGAAAAAACGGGCCCAAACACATTTAAAGCCAACTATGCAACTCCTTGGTGATGGGTTCCAAAACAAGGAAACAATCCAATGCCGGAAACATTAAAAAAAAACCGGTCAAGTGCGAGTCGGACTCGCTCACCGAGGGTTCCGTACAAACTTTCAATAGTTGAATCATCAAAATGTTATTCATAGAACTCTACAGATTTGCCTAAATCCCTCAAGACTCAATTTCCCACATAACAAGTAATATTTTAATATACAATTTTATTGTTAGACAACGTCCAAATAAAATCAAGACTATTCGACTTCAATAGTTTACGACTTACGACATGTCGCAAGGACGCTCCTGAACCGACCTCATTATATCAGGAAAAACGCGATGTAGGAAATGAGCGTTCAACGTACAGCGACATCTATCGGCAAATTGAGTAAACTAATGCGCGCGAGCTAGTATGGAAGATGATTTTTATAGAATAATTGTTTATTGCGTGAACCGATTTTAACCATTTTGCCTCTATTTGAAAGCAGGTAATTTCATTGTTATTTTGTTACAAAATACAGGTACAATAAACACCTGCAAGGGTGTTGAAATTGAAAATGTAAATCTGAAAGGTTTTTTATAAATAAAAAAAAAAAGTTTTCAAGATACGTGTACGATTTTATTTTTCCTGTAATATTCATTATAATAGCCATGTTTGGTGAAAATTTCATAAATTTATGTTGGTAAACTTCGGAGATAAGGGGGGGGGAACGGTATTTTTTTTTACATTTTCCTTCAAAAAACATTTTTTTTCCACAACCAAAAAATTATAAAAAATAGTTTTGAGATTTACAGTTTGAGCTATTTCTAACGATACCCCACTTGACCTACTTACTTGAAATTTTCAGTTTGACCCCCTTTCATTTTGGCCATTTTCTATCATTTATATTAATTAATTAAAAAAAAAATTCTTTCAACTTGTAGAGGTTCACAATGTTTATAACTATTCCAAATTTCATATCGATAGCATAAGTAGTTCTCGAGATATTTAACAATGTGACAGACGGACAGACAGACGGACAGAGTCGCACCATAAGGGTTCCTGTTGTACCTTTTTGGTACGGAACCCTAATTAACTAAAAGTTGTACAAAAATCTACAGTTTGAATAGTTGGTTTGGTTTTTATTCACTCCTGATAAACACTTTTAATCGTTTGACAATTTCGTATCACATTGCGAACAAGACGTTAATACGAAAAGGTACAAAAATCATCACTTATTTACGCCGGTGACTGTACCAGGAGGTACTCTTTAGTTTTCATAAATTAAATTCGTTGGTATAAATGGTGACATCGGTGACAATCCTGCCAATAAAATAACCTATGCTATGCTCATACTACTACAAATCAACAAATATCATCAGACGTTTTACATAGCACTCACCCAAGTGAGCACAGATTTGTTCACCCTTGACCTCAACAAGGATCTTGAAGTCTTTCCCTTGATAGAGGTCGCCTCCTGGGGAAGAACAGATGGATGTTGAATCTGAAAATGAACAAAAGTTATTCTGTTGTAACAGTCCGCGTTAACAATCTTATTCGAATTTCCTAGGACGTAACAAAGGAGATTTTAATTTTTATTTTTATGAGAGCTAGTGGGATGATCTTAATTAGAACCAGGATAATATGTTATGAGAACATAAGGAACCTCATCATCATCCTCTTCGCGTTATAACGGCATTCGCCACGGTTCATGTGAACCTGGGGTAGATTTGACAACAAATTCCAAGATTTACGAAAGCAACTGCCAACTGACAGTGCAACCCTAAGTGTGTTTTCACATTATCCGATCTGTTATCGGATGTAGGACCGATATCCCATACATTACAGGCGCCATCTTGGATTTTCTCCATTGAAATCCTTCCGACATCCGATATCGGATCGGATAATGTGAAAACAGACTAAGTTTAACTGGACTTATTAGAATTAGTCCGGTTACCTCACGATGATTTTCCTACACCGAAAAGTGACTGCAAATGTCAATTAACATTTTACACATAACTTCGGAAAGACTCATTGGTACCAGCCAGGGTTCGAACCCGCGACCTCCGTATTGAAGGTCGCACGCAGCACTTGAGAATATATAAGGAACCTTGAAATTTGAAATGTACCTAAATACAACTGCTTATCTATTTTACCATCGTCACCATGACTGCTCTAGTTATCGACAGGCATATATAGATAGCACAGAACTTAATTTAGATAGAAGAAACAAATTCATATATTTGTATAGGGGCCGAGCGTGTCAAATTTTGTACTGAAGTTGATTCTTGCCTGTAATTTTAAATATGTCTCAGGCTCTTGATTGTTCATAATTTTTGTGTTGTTGCAATTGAATATCACGTAACGAGGCCTTTTTTATGTTTTGGTTGACTTCAACTTACAAAAATTGACGCCCGAAAGCTGCAAGCTGCGAGTAAAGACGGACAACTCAGTGGATTTCACTGAGTTCATTTGACACGCTAAGTAGATACGTTTGCTTGATCTATGGTATATATGACATCTGTGATAGATAGCATGTCTAGCAGAAATAATAGCAATGATTCTTGGAAAATTGATGATGATTATGACATTTACCATCGTCATCATGACTGCTAGGATCCTCAACCAACAACGCGTCATGCAGTGGCAGTCTCCCAGTGGGTGGGAGATGCAGTCTTCCTCCTGTAGCTCTGGTGCTGAGGAGGAGGTGGTTGCTGAAGAGGAACGCCTGACGGGCTTGGAGTGACGCTCGGCGGCCTTTGCCCACCACTTGCGAGATCGTTCCTGAGGAATAGCGATATGTTATCATGAAATAGGTACTTCTATAATCGGTGCTTTTAGGTAGTTAAAAAGAGTAAAGGAATAATTTGTGTATTTTGGGTAGGTTACCTACAACATACGTCGGTTAACCAACCAAATACAAAACAAAGTGGATCTATCATTGAGCAAACTGTATTAACCTTCTTATTTTGGTCATGTAATGTTTTCACTTAGGTACCCTCAACTGGCTGAAGGAGCCTTTTGAGGGTATATTTTATTTATTTATTTATTTATTTTTTGTTTACATTTATTTAAATATCTACAGACTATAAATGTAAGTTACTTATTAACTATCGCACTTTTTCGTGATAAAAGTTTCATTTCCATCTTTTAATTCTGTCTATGATCCTAACGGCCCAGCCACGACATTGGTCTAAGCGCGACAGCGGTGAGCGGCAGCCATACGTGCGAATGAAAAGTCCCATCGCTGTGTCTCGCTCCAATATATGGCCGCCGCTCACCGCTGCCGCGCTTAGACCAATGTCGTGGCTGGGCCGTAAGGGTATCCAATTGACATATATCAGAGCAACATCAAAAATGCTCTAAATTTGAATTTTGTGTACCATTAAGTGTTATGTAGGAAAGTATTACCTTGTCTAATGAAGACTTGATTGACATCCAGCAGAATATCGCAGCCTTCAATTATCATCCGCTCCACGGCCAAGTTCTTGCGAAGGTTTTCTGTTTCGCTCACCTGTCAATATCATAGAGATGATAAGTAATAACATTAACTTCACAGTAAAATACCTTTTCCCCTCACTAGCTCGGAAACACGTGTTTTGTCCTTTAATACCAGCGGGTAAAAACGCATTTTATCCACTAGTGGGTAAAGCAATTTGACCTTGAATTAAGTCAAATTAACTGCTTCAAAATTGCTAAAAGTAGGTGAATCTAGTAATAAAGTAGTGGAACTACTGGAAGCAGTGATAAACGCATTTTTTGCGTTGTAGTTTCCTCGCTGTAGTGAGGGGAAAAGTTTTGTGTTACACTCGGGTGCAAATGTATTTTAATTCTCGTGTGTTAAAAAACTCGCAAATTAAGGATTATATTCTTGAACCTATAGAACCCTTTCACTTGCTCGTTTTTCAATTCCACACTCTGCGTTAAAATACAACTTTGCCGCCTTGTATAACAAATAACTATTTTAAGATGTTCTAGAGAGGTGATGATGTAGACAGAGGGCTATCCTTTTCACACATTCACACGCGGCACACGCCAGAGTAAAACACCTTAGAAAGGTACTTGGGAATAATGCCTCGACGGCTCTTTTTGCTGGGTGATCAAGCAGCAAGTAAGCAAGACAAGGTTCTTTTCCCTTTCACACACTGGAGTGGAAAACACCTCACCTCGTCATGCATCTGCCTCGAGAGCTCTTCCAGCTGCGCACGCGCGTGCTGCAGGCTGCGGCGCTCCACGTGGTCATGCGGCGTGTGTGCCAGCAGCTCGTGAAGCGTGATGATGTAGCGAGGGATCTGAACAAGAGGTTGCTGGGTTATATGGTTCGAAGGACCATTGTTAGCTTGTGAATGTATTTTTCATATCAGAATCAGAAGAATAGTTGTAGTCTGTGGAACTATTGATAGATTGCATAAAAGCAATAGTGGAGCTATTTGGTTCGTAGAACTAATGCGACTCTGACTCCTAAAGGCAAGGACATATCCAATTATCCATAGAAAGTTATTATATGTGACTTTCTTTACGAATAATTGCTTAAGGTCAAATAGAACTTTATCTTCTGGGAAATACTTGTTTTAAATACTTTAACCCAGAAATATTGGGCATTAATCGAAGGCTACACTACAACCTTTAAGGGATGAGTTCGCCTTTGTACTAACACGTATTTTTTGGATTTGTATTATTTTCTTGTACAATAAATTGCTTCCTACAGCTCGCTTTATGTATCAAACATACCTGATGCATAGGATACGTCAAGAACGTCTCCAACGACCGCCCCTGGCACGCCGGCTTGCTCTCCAACCTCGCCAGGAGCGTCGCAAACGGCTGACTCTGCTTACACTCCGTCAGCACTTGCAGCGAGTAGTGGTGGTTCCTAACGTACTCCTGGTATATGGTCAGCATCGGCAGCAGCATATCGAACAGGTCCCCTGTGGACACGCCTATCGTCTGATTGTTTGGTTGACAGTTCGACAGGGGCAGCTACGACGACACCAAGGCCATGCTAGCTTCCAGGCTATGAGGGGGGTCGCCTACTTTATGTTCAGACTGGTTTATGGTTTGGTCTTTAAGCTTTTAAATGACGATGAGATCGCTTTTGGGTCTCGGTTTTAAATACAAAAAAAAATCACGGGTTGTTTATAGATTTACTCAGGCAAAAAACGGAGCCAAAATTCTCAATATGTTCAGAAGCATAATATATGTACTTCAGAACATTAAATTTATTTTGCAGCATTGTTATTCATTACAAAGATTACATACTTTGTGATAAACGCATGAAAAATGAATATTAATGTACATATAGCGACCAAGATAATACAAATGATGGCGGTTTCATAAATCTTTACACTGCTTTCAACTAAAGTAAGGAAGGGCATTATGAATCACAAAGGATGCCGTTTGGATTGAAGAATGCACCACTCAACACTGACATAGAAAATACACGACAGGGAAATTATGCAAGGTCAAATTCTTTAAAAGGTGTTCAAAACCGCCAGTAAGTTATAGATAACAGTTGTAAAAAGGACGCGTCAACTACATTGGCATTCACTATGGGTTGTAAAATTTCACTGACGTTGGTTTCAAAGAGACACATTGACCTTAATTATTTTAAATTTACTTTATAGATTTTTAATTAATTTTAAGGGCTTATTAGCTTCGCCATGCTGCGCTATTCTATCTATGTCGTCTAATCTACCTACCTACACTAAAATATATTCTATTATTTTCCGTACACATAATAACTAGTTGTTCTACATTCTACGCAGCAAAACAAAATTTCTACTCGTAAATCGATATACCTACAATATAATTTATGATTAATTACATACCTAAACAAAAATACACGGTTATTAATACCAAGGCTAATATTAAAATCTAATTAATATATGTTACCTGCTGATGCTGGTTATTATAATGGTGTAGGTAAAATTTAAATGCTGTTGAAAGTACACGTATATAATTTTGTTAACTATTATTACCTACTACCTACTAACTAACATAGCGCAATGCCGTCTAAATACTGTTGGGTTGTTACTTAAACAAACTGCTACTAACACATAATATAACTATCGTTTATAAACTATAACAACTACAAATTATTATATACTCCTGTCTCTTCTACTTATAAAACAATATGTAAAGTTGCGTCTGGTGGAGTAAATGCGTTTTTTGATGATATCTTCTAAACTGAACATTTGAGAACTATTTAATTGCAATCCTGTACGTTGAAACTAGTTCGAAGTATGGTCACCAAACTTTTAACTTTATTCGGCTATCATATATGTAATACACGGTGCTCATGAGCATTAAAATCGAAAAGAAAAAAAAAATACCAGATGAAGAAATTTCACGTTTTTTTTTTACTATTTTGGAATGTATTTTGACATAAAAACGTAAATGTTATTCATAAAACTTCTTCTTCCTCGGTTCCTCATGGCTGAGGGTCGCGACCACATGAGGTCGTTATTTTTCGCACCAAAGCTCAACTAAACCTAGCACTTTGAATAAGTTTGACGTTTTTATTAAAAAAAAAACCTTAAATTTTAAAAGGTTTGGATTCTCTTTTTTGACATCTACGAGTATCATTGAGGATAGTGAGACTATTCGCTATTAAAAAAGCTTCTTGTACTGAGTAACACGAATACACTTTTGTACTGAATATTTTTTTTTTTTCAATTCGTGATTACTCTGAAACTAGGCGAAATCCAGAAAATTATAATATGACATTTTAGTCTTAAAATTATGTCAGGAATAAATTTAAATGCTGTTAAAATGTCTCACAATGCTCACGAGCACCGTGTATATTCTATTTCAAAAATATGTTCAAAAGACGCATTTATCCCACCAGACGCAAATAACCCGGCTGACTTTTTTTTTTACTTATATTTTGTTATATCTACTATTAAACATCTTTTTTATCCACACAGTGCTCTAAACAAAACTGTACCTCTTGCAGAGAATGAAACGTAAAATACTAAGTTAAGTTTATTAGACAACAGGTACACTATTTTCTACTTTCCGGAGACACTTAAGGTGCTCGCAGTTTTAATATGTTTAAGAAGAATACATAAAAAGCTTTATATTGCATTTGGGTCTCAGGAATTATTTAGCCACTGCATTGGTGGACCTGAATTTTATTTTTCTTCATTTTACTTTCAAAATAAGCATTATACAGAGTGGGGCCTGTAACAAAGGCGAAGAATTGAACTGTAGGCTATTCTCCTTATACTGATACTGATCAACATTTGTTCAGTGACTTTTAAAAATTATGAAGTCTTTAAATTTTTAATTTTTCATACAAAATAAATATTAGCTTCAATGTACGCCATTATTGTTGTCATTGACGTTGTCTGTCACACTTTAGACTTAACAGAATTCGCAATACATTACCTCTTAGAAAAATCTTTCAATGGTGATAAAAATCAAAATACAAGTTATTTTTGAAAGTCACCGAACAAATGTTGATCAGTATAAGAAGAATAGCCTAGAGTTCAATTCTTCGCCTTTGTTACAGGCCCCACTCTGTATAATGCTTATTTTGAAAGTAAAATGAAGAAAAATAAAATTCAGGTCCACCAATGCAGTGGCTCTGTATAAGAGAATTGTTATGGTTTTAATTTAAGACAATTTTCTGTGAAACAAATTTATCTTTATTATCTAAATATTTTTAGCAATATTTTCTTTAACACTAGTATTCAGTTGGTGATTTTAGATAGGTACACCATTTCCATTCAAGGATTGGTCATGCTTTTTCCAATTTCGCTATAAATTAAGTAATTAAGTATGTTTCCATCGGACAGGCTAAGGCACTGGTGCCACCAAAAACGAGTAAGCGATGAGCTGTCGGCGAGAGAAAGGAATAAAAAGATAGTCGCGCTCGTGTAACCACTCAGTTGCTTTTGGTAACCTCAGTTGCTTTTGGTAACCTCAGTTGCTTTTGGTAACCTCAGTTGCTTTTGGTAACCTCAGTTGCTTTTGGTAGCTTCAGTTGCTTTTGGTAACCTCAGTTGCTTTTGGTAACCTCAGTTGATTTTGGTAACCTCAGTTGCTTTTGGTAACCTCAGTTGCTTTTGGTAACCTCAGTTGCTTTTGGTAACCTCAGTTGCTTTTGGTAACCTCAGTGGCTTTTGGTAACCTCAGTTGCTTTTGGTAACCTCAGTTGATTTTGGTAACCTCAGTTGCTTTTGGTAACTCTAGTTACCAGCTGTCACCTTTATTTTACTTGAAAATAGAGGCCATTGAAAATTTAATAGCAATTGAGTGGGTAAATAATAGAGACGCGATGAAACTTAGCGTGAGCGATAGTTCGTCGCCGAGCGATGATATTGGGTCACTAATATATGTAAATACTATAAATATTTCTTCAGTTATTAAAGTTACTTTTAGGTACCTATAGTCAATCCATGGAAAAACAATTTAAAATCATGCTTACGATAATGAAGATAATACTTTCAGAAATTTAGTTGTATCAAACGTTGATGTAAACGTGAATAATTGACAGTATGAATAGTTGAACCGTTTGTGGACGCTACGCTACATTATAGAAAGTCTAAGTCCATTTGGGTGAATCAGTTTTTTCTTGCCTGTTATTGCCATGGTTACGGTCCCCAGAGTCACTCTGGTTTTATGCAAAATTATGCTACTTAAACTATGCAAACATGCATTTTTCTGGTTTTAACGAGCCCTTTTCTTAATTTGCACCTACAAACATGGACTACATGCATGCTTGCATAATTTCAGTAGGTAGCATATTTTTTATAAAACCAGCGTGACTCAGGGGACCGTAACCATGGCAATAACAGACAAGAAAAAGTTGATTCACCCATTTTCACATTATCCGATCCGATATCGGATGTCAGAAGGATTTCAATGGAAAAAATCCAAGATGGCGCCTGTAATGTATCGGTTAGGACCGATACATTACAGGCGCCATCTTGGATTTTTTCCATTGAAATCCTTCGGATGTAGGCATCCGATATCTGATAGGATAATGTGAAAACGCACTAAAGGCGCAGATTGTCCGCAAACTTGTTATATTAGTCCTCTCTGTTTTTAGTATTATCTTCATAAAATAGTCTGTCTGCTACGCAACGTGACTTTTTAATTTTTTAGGGAAGGCAGATAAGTCGATTATAATGATTGCTGCTAAGTAATATGGACATTCATTTGGCTCTTGATAACATTTTCAGGGTTCCGTAGTTTAAATATCATTACTTATATTTAATTCATTCTCAAAAAACGTTCAAAGTATTAAACAGTTTTCTTCTGTATCGTTAAAAGAAATATCGCGAAAACAACCTAACGCTTGAACCTCCTTTTCTCCAGAACAATCTTAGTTTATGATTGTACTAGTATTCAAACAAGTAGCAGATATTTGATTTTTAGATACTTGAAGTTTTTCTACTTCTAGTTGAAAACTTTGGACAGTTTTTAGATCTAAAATGGATCTGACAAGACATATTATTCTTCCCAATCCTAATTAATACATGTCAAATTATAATCTACTGAAAATATTTCAACTTGTGCTATCTTAAAGTAGTCACACCACTATACATATAAATACACTATACATATATAGGGCGCTACGAGTCCTTGCATAGATTACTCATATGAGAGATAATTTCGACCACAGCAACTGTGACCTGGGTGGCCGAGCGGATAAACAGGCATCTGCCGCGATTGCAGAGTACGCTGGTTCGATTCCAGCCTCAGGCACTAGAGGCCTTGGTCACTTTTTCTTTCATATGTGTGATTTATTTCGGTATATATTCTTTTTATTAGATCTAAATTTAATGTTGCCAGTTAGATACTGGATCTATAGGAAAATTATATCTTTAGATCCGTTATCTTTGTAAGGCAAGTCACCCTTTTTAACCCCCGACGCAAAAACGACGGGGTGTTATAAGTTTGACGTGTCTGTCTTTGTGTGTTTGTGTGTAGCATCGTGGCTTTCGAACGGATGAGCCGATTTAGATTTCGTTTCTTTTTGTTTGAAAGCTGAATTAGTCGGGAGTGTTCTTAGCAATAGGCGAGACGACTAAAAAAACTAATTAGTCCGTCAGTTAGGTCATCAAAGAATTTTAGACAAGTATTTTTTATTTTTTCTCGTAAACGAAAACTGACTACGGTACAGTGCGTTGTTTTTTCGCGTGACGTCACGCCTAGGTAGAATTTTTACTTAGAAGTGACGTCAGAAGCCCCCACTCCGGAACTTTGATGCTCTATATCTTTGTATTTTTCATTAACTAGAAATAGCGAAAAATATGTCTTCGGTAATTTTGGACGATCTAACTGATGGACTAAACAGAATGCCATTTTTTTTATGTAAGTAGTCGTCATCCCTCGTAGGATCTTTGATGAAAATCAGTCCACTATGTGGGGGGTTTTCAGAATTTAAATTTTGTATCAGGGTTATTACTTCGTTGCGTAGCCGACAGACTAAAACGCATGCATCAAAAATCCATGGTATCTCACCTAATACGAGGGTCGGCCACGACTCCATCCGAGAAGTCAAACCCTTGAAGAAGATCTGGTGGAGGAACAGAACTGTCTCACTGTTCAGGAAGATGGAGTTGACATCCTCGTGGGTGCAGGGGGGCTTCTTGGAGCTAGCGGCCATTTTGAAGGGGCGGAGGAAGCAGGTTACCTGTAGAAAGGTGGTAGGGATACGTCTGAGCTTTGGACATCAAATAGAATCCGAGTTTTAAGTTTCTTGAAGCCTTAAAAATAATTCTCAATAGACTTTTCAAGTTTAAGTGCAGAAGATCGAGTATCGGACCCTGGCGCTAGGCCGAGAAAACGCAAGGTTGAAGAAGAAGACCTTTAAAGTTTAGTAAAGTAACAAAAAGAATGAGATTGAAAAGTAAGTAGCTTTCGTAAGTGTAATTCGTAGAATCCTCTTACCAGTATTTCCATTTGTTCGAGATATTCTTCTTCTGCCTCAACCATTTTGAAGACCAAGCTGTAAACAATAACTAAAATTAAAGATCTTAGAGGTACGGCATGTATTAGTGATACATCATGACATGATTAATAACAATGTCATGAAAATTTACAAAATCGTTCTGAACAGCAAATTCAGAAATACTTATAAAATCCAAGTTCGTCAAATGTGCATAATTATATTTTTCCTTCACTCCAACAAAGGAGTCATTAGACGAAGAAACATGCCCACAATTTGCCAATTCACAGTTATAGCCCTGACAGCACAGCTACAAAACACATCATAGATACTGCAGTGTATGAGTCATGGAGCAATGTGCGATGACGTTTGTCTCGGGTTAACGGGTAGTGGAGGAGTGACAGTACTGTGAGAGCTGTCGGTGAGAGCGGACATGTCAATTTGACGCGAGCCGTATACTTATCCCCCCTCTGTTTCTGTAAGTACTACAGATTTATCTGGAACCAAAGGACTTTAAAGAGCTACCCATGAGCCTCATCATCAGACACTTGAATAGCTGAAGGGTTTTGGGGGTAATTGCACTTAAGATCCGAGTGGGTCGAAGTGAACCGTAAGGGCCCCCGACTACAGAGAGAGATACTACAGATACTGTACCTGTTCCTCTTCCGCATGCTTTCAGCGTGAGGGCTCTTGATGTACTGATCCACGATCTGCTTCCATCGCCGACGGCACAGCCAGCCTCGGAAGAAGCTCTGAAAATTTGCAGCTAAATCATTTTGTGTTCTTAAATTTTTTTGAAGTTGCTGCATAGATAGACTTTCTTTAAAGAAGCCAGTATCTTTAGAAATTACTGAATACTAAAGAGCGATGAAAAAGAGTCAATATCAGAATAGGTATGCGTCATCGAAAATACTTTCACTCTTATCTTTAATATTTATAAATTAATTATAATTCCTATTTACAATATACGTATGTATGTACATATTACCTACTTTTAATAAATAAGTCGCGCAATATGCTGTCCCGCACTCCTCGCTGGCTCCACAGAATACCAGCGCCGTTGGCAACGCTTACGCCGTGTCTTGCGTGGGCGACGGTCGCGCGACCGTCGCCGTCGCGTCTCATACTTCCATATCGATAAGGTTTGATTTCATATGCGTTGCATCGCCGTCGCGCGATCAAC
The DNA here is from genome assembly GCF_023078275.1 of Leguminivora glycinivorella. Lineage (NCBI taxonomy): Eukaryota > Metazoa > Arthropoda > Insecta > Lepidoptera > Tortricidae > Leguminivora > Leguminivora glycinivorella. The sequence goes on along the minus strand of NC_062985.1, from coordinate 942,220 downwards.
GCGCGACCGTCGCCCACGCAAGCCACGGCGTTAGTCGTGCCAACTGCATTGCCGAGTGGAGACCATTTCATCTTCACATTTTCTTTTCATCTGTTTGTATTGTATTTTTCTTCTAGATTTTATAGTTGTTTCTTTGTACTTTATTTGTTCTTGTAATGTAATGATGTGTGTTGCCTGAATAAACATTACGAGTATTCTATTCTGTTCTATTATATCCTATTCTATTTTATTCTTCGTAAGTATCACTTGCGAATTCGGAGGGAGCTATTGGTATCTGAATGCTTAATAGAGAATCGTTGATTGAATAAGATTTGTTTTCATTTTAGAAATGAAATGAAATGAAATGATTTATTTATGCATGTGGAGAATGGGTTACATATTAGGTTCTATTTGCTACTCAAGTAGTCTCACCAAACTCTACCTTTACAGGCGTACATACATTTTAAGACGATGACACACAATTCACATTCTAATTATAATACCAATTTATATAACAAGTCAAAACTAAAACGAGATCTGAGAGAGATCTGAGCTAATTCATAACAATCATAACCAATTATTAAAATCGGAATATACATACTTGTAGGTAGTAGGTGAACCTACATAATGTAAAATTCATGCCAGGGAATACGTTGTAAACAACTTAATTCCTTTCTAGTTTCTAGAATATACTCGAGTTTCTCTAACCTACAAAATGTACAACGTATGTGTGTGTAAATGTTTCTACGCCTAAAGGTAAGAATACTTACAAGTAACTTAGAACTAAACTTAGACTTGGTTATGTAACTTAGTTAATTTATACTGTCACTGGTTCTCTGTGATACGAGCTTAGTACGAACACTCACAAACTCTATGAAGTGTTTGATAAAGTTCCTTTACCTAATATTAGATACAGGGTGGCTAGCCGAATGGCACAATCGCTCACGAAACGCTCACGAAACGAAGCGCTAGTAGATATCTATCTCTATCGCGCTTGCGTATTGGCGCGACAGAGCCAGCGGCGTATCGCTTTCGTTTGGCGTCGGAGAAATGCCATTCGGCTACGGGGCCTGATGTAGTTTTGATTTTAAATAGGAATAATACGAAGGAAAAACATTTTAAACTACATTTGTGTGGTGACGGGTTAAGAATTTCACCACCCCCTTTCTTCCCGTGGGTGTCGTAGAAGTCGACTGTGGGATATGATATAAATTGTAGCGTATTTTGCACAAATAATGCATCTTTCTATTTTATTTTAATATTTTTCCGCACTTTTCGTACCTATCCGCCCTCTTTTAGTGACATCGCGCTCTCACTTACTCCCATACGATTAGACAGTGTACGCTAGCGTCAAGGCCATTGGGTGCTGTCAGCGTCTTAAAGACGCGCGATAACGACAGACACCAAAGTCCGGTAATATGGGAGACACTTTCACCCAACTGGCTACGTGTCACGAGATATTTTAGTTATACAGTGTATCCTTGGCTTAAGACGCTACAGGAGCGAAAATGCTAAAATGGAAAGGAGCCCCCCTTTCAATTTGGGAATTATAGTTAAATGTACTAATGTTATTAACTAGATTATCGAAAAAAAAATGTATATTCAGAACAACTCAGTTAACAGATATTGCGAAAACATCTTTAAAATCGAGGTTCCGCTCCCGACTATTTCCTCCTTCAAAACTGAATCAATCGTAACGAAATTTGAGAACTTGTATAACAATGAAATTGTCTGTGTCGGACCGTTTAGTTTTTTTTTGGCTAATTGTTACCAATTTTGAATACCACATCTTATTTGCGCCATAATCCAATAAGGCCGTTTTTGGAAAGGTTTGATGGGCTGATGATGATGATGATGGGACAAAAATAATAATAATCTGTGTTGAAAAAATCATTTCTCTATTTTCAAAAACCAGGGAGGAAATAGTCGAGAGCGTTTGTATGGAGAATTGACCCCTCCTGTATCGTCTTAACTTTGCTCCTAAGTACCTGGACTTTCTTAATTTTGCGCAGCTCCGCCGGGTCGATGTCTGGCGAGTGGCTTGGGGAGGTGGTAGCGGATTCAGCGCGGGTCGGCTGATCATGCTCCTTCTTGAATGTGCACAGCTGAGAAACAAACCAGAAAATCTAATATAGGTTGTCGATGATTTGCTTATAAATAAGTAGGTACAACACAGCAACCATTTCTTTAATTTGCTCCTTACAATTAAAATTAGTTTCAATTACTGATATGCCGACGGAAAGTTTCCAAAATTCTGAAATTTTCACATAGGAAAACTTCGGAAACTTTCCATACTTTGTATGGACAATTGTATGGATGGAAACTTTCCATTTCATAAATTTAAATTCCCTTTATTTTTCGTGAAAGTTCCGTGAATTTTTCAAGAAATTTAAGATTTGTTTGGAAAGTCTCCGCAACTTGCACATCATTAGTTATAATAAAGGAATAAGGTAAATACGGTTAAGTTTATCATAACGCGAAGTGTGTCTGGCCTTTACATTTGACCTTTTTACTCATAGTCACAGATGTTTTTGCGAGGTCACTTTTGCTCTTTGCTACTCACGATTAGTGTTAAACGTATGAACTCTCAATAAACGCTGATCATTGATTTAAACAAAATGGACACCGCAACAAAAAAGGCCCAGGGCTAAACCTCGGAAAAGGTGGCTTGACTGTGTGGAAGAGGACCTGAGGAGAATAAGGAAATATACCAACTGGAGGAGGGTTGCCAGAGATCGAGACAACTGGAGGAAGATAGTGGAGGAGGCCAAGACCCACAAAGGGTTGTAGCGCCATCGGAAGTAAGTAAGTATTGATTTAAACAGGCCAAATGTGAAGGCCAACACTTCCCCTTATGACACACTTAACCGTATTGACCTTAGATAGTTTTTGAACAGAGCCTGACTGTACAAAAAGATGACGGGCTCTTTGTGCTAGGCTATACTTTCCTTATCCTTTCATGGAAGAGTTTTGTAACGTACCTCAGTTCTAAGTTTTTTGACCTTACTGCTTAACTCACCGCGCTATTAAGCATACTCTCACCGAGACGGCCTCTCGCATTCAACCACCTGCAGAAGGCGGAGCTGCTTCTGCACTTGTAGAACTAAGTTCAACGTACCTCAGTTCTAAGTTTCTTGACTTCACTGCTCAATTCGTCGCACTGTTGAGCGTACTGCCATCGGGATGTCCTCTCGCTTTCAACCACCTGCAGAAGGTGGAGCTGCTTCTGACTTGTAGAACTAAGTTAAACGTACCTCAGTCCTAAGTTTCTTGACCTCACTGCTAAACTCATCGCACTATTGAGCGTACTGCCATTGGGACGTCCTCTCGCTTTCAACCACCTGCAGAAGGCGGAGCTGCTTCTGCACTTGTAGAACTTGTAGAAGTTCAACGTACCTCAGTTCTAAGTTTCTTGACCTCACTGCTCAACTCATCACACTGTTGAGCGTACTGCCATCGGGATGTCCTCTCGCTTTCAACCACCTGCAGAAGGTGGAGCTGCTTCTGTTCCAATTCTTCTTTCTGGAGTAGTAGCTTGTTGAAGCTGGGGGCAAAGAAATGGATAGAAATTAGTATAATAGGTAAACATAAAATAAATTGATTTAAAATTTTATGATTATTTACCAAATAACTTAAATCTGGACTTAATCGTGTATCACAACATTTAACCTCAATGACGTCCCTGAAACGTTGGAGGTTAGTTTTAAATGTGATACGTGATTAAATCCCGATTTAATAGTTATTAAAGTTATGTGAAGTTCATATTAGTTGGCTGGTAATGAAATTTCACCACCCCTTTTCTTCCTGCGTAGGCGAGAGGCTGACAACCTGTCACTGCAATGTCGTCACTATTTGGATTTCTTTCAACCCCTTTTTGCCAAAAGTGGCACTGAATAAACTTAGTAGTTCATGCGCTCTGCCTACCCCTTTATTGGCGGCAGGCGTGATTATATATATGTTATGTATATGTGTAAAGATGGTGACGTGGTAAAAGTACACACATGAAAAGTAGGTACAGTACCTACGTATTGGCTACGTGCACGACAATTACGCCCACTACCATGTGAACCTGAAGTGTAAAATGTCAGAAAATGACATGTAAACAAACATTATATTTTAACGATTTTTCGTTAATTTTAAATAAATCGAATAACAAGAGCTACTATTTCAAGTGTAATTTAGGTAGATAGATTATAAAGACATGGATATAATACCAAAAATAAGTTTCCAAAGCATTACTCACGGTATAAACTTCCAACCCCAGACTACAGAAGTGATATGGTATTCGCTAAACCTCCGTCCCGTTAATGCCATATAAAACAAATCTAAACGTAAGTACCTAGTCATGTCCGCGGCGGCAGAAATATCAGACACGGGGATATTCCCAGGCTAGGCCTGAATTTTTAAGCATAACCTTTTACGGTAGGACAAATACTAACAGACTATTGAACAATATTAGGTAAACAAAGCTTAAATATATTTTATTATAATGTTTGTTTTGACATGTCACTTACGTTTTCTCTTCACCGTAGCTATCCATTTAGTTCTTTGATCCTATTTCCAGTGTGCTCTAAGAAACGCATAGAACGTGCAACGACTATTTATGCCATTATTTGTACAATTAACAACGAAACAACATTGATGCCCCATATCAAACATTACACATTGTATTATATTGTATGAGTTTTGATAGATGACAACCACAATCAGTGTCGATTTTGACCACCGCAAGCACTGCGATCGCTTTGCTTACCCCCTCCATGCACTTCGCAATAATAAATGAATTTATTACTGGCACAAACAATATTAAAAGTACTTAAGTTACGAAACCAGCAGAAAAATGTTGTAAAAAATTTATTCTGACAGCTCAAACATGCATTTGAATATGACCCATGTGACCAGTTACGTTTAAATGTTTCCAGCCAGTTATGAGCAATTTTAATTGCTTTTACGGAAAAATAAATCTTAGAACGAGTGTTTACGGTTGAAAATAGTAATATCTGCTTCCTCACGCAAAGCTTGATTAAGGCCATGCATCGATAAATATTAGGATTTTAGATTCACTGGTGTGCTTAGCCCCGGAAACCTAGAGATCTGATTTTTGGATATGTATATCTTGACTATATGATTGAAATTTTTGTACAGCTCGAAACACGAATGCTTACAATTTTCTCGATAGAAATTTAATCCAAAGTAAGGCCTTAATTTTTCGTTTAACTAACATTGTGAAAAAAATATGCAACTTTAATCAGTCTAACCTACTTTAAAGTGAAGGTTTCCAAATTATCTAGTCTCTCGTAGAAGGAAATATTTTTTATTATCGTATATACAAAGATTTATCATCATTTACGATATCATGAATTCAACAGAAAACGGCCATTTTATGCGGTTTCGTTTCTCTTTCTTTCATGCGTCAATCGTATACATGTGTCCTTATTGTCAAAAATGTCAGACGGCCGGCGGGCCTCGAGGAGGCAAGACCTATGTCAAATCGCGCAGCGTTTTTGACAATTTATAATTACGAAAATTTGGACGTAGTTTAGCGAAAAGGATTTATCTCCATAAAATTGCCATTGAAATGAATGACTTTTGTTATTGTCAGAAAGTTTAAATTCTATTGGCAATGTTTGTGGGTTAGATCCTTTTCCATAAACTACGTTCATTTTGTATATTTATTATATATACGCATGTGTGCGTATTGCCAAAGCTACGTCAAACTCTATACTATTTGAGTTACAAGATGCTATGAAATTTCGACAGGAATGATAATGTGTCCGTGGCCCTGTGGTACCAGCCATCAGCTAAATATGCTAACTTCTAGGTGATTTTTTTCCATTTTATTTCGAAATTTCTACTTTTTGTTTTTTTTTTCTTTCTTATTATACCAAATAAATTATAAAATAAAGAAATTAATATTAATTCATCTTCAAAAGAAGAAAACCTTTTCTGAGGGAGCCTAACCTAATGTATACACAATTATAAGTGAAATAAAATAAAACAAAAATAAAAAAATACATTCATTGAAAAATAAGAATAGATATTGCAATAAAAAAAAATACAATGTTTAAGTTGGTTGGCCACGCAACGGGATTTGAACCCACAACTCTGGAGTGAAATCCTTGTACATATTGGATTGGACTGGCCCTGCCGGCCTGCTAAAGCTGATGTCCCTTGTTCGAATCCCGCCAAGGGTATTTATTAGTGTGAGGAGTACTTACAGATATTTATTTGGCTCATTTTCTCATTTCATCATCTCCAAGGCCATTTACATAAACGACTCTTGGTTTTATACGTACTGATAAGTTGGATGTGTTTCAGTACAATTTTAAAATGTTAAATCTGCCGTTTCGGCTTGGCTATTAAAACATAAGCAATTATGTCGTTCTCTGCTATAATTCTTTGATATTTTCTACTTAGTACGTACTTCGCTATCAAACAACCTGTATGGTCTGTGCAGTGATCTTTCTGTTCTGCGGTTGTCTGTGATTAAAACTCGTTGACGTTGGTATGTCAAAATATTTTCTGTAGCTTATGCTAAAAATACAAAAGATACAAAAACAATGGTATAAGAAAGGGAAAAGGCAGACTCCAGGTACATGGTTATTTTTTAAATACATCCAGCAGCGGGGCAGGCAGGGCCCAAGGTGACCGACCTACGCGCCGTGTACAGGAGTACCGCCTTCTGCATCTCACCCCTAGCGAGTGTCGCTCACTTTTGCCTATGAGATCGTTCGCCGAAACGACGATGATCGTCGAATCAACCAAGTATCTCGACCATTTTCGAGAACTGGCGCAGGTAAGTACCTACTTGTAGTACGGTACTTCGCGGTCCACAAGATTGTATGGAAAATACTAACTGCTGGTGAATTATCCTAGTTATGAGGTCATGTCTGTGCAATGTGCCCGAGTGACTCGCCGGGATAGTGTCCGACAAATGTTATTATTATTGTTTATATATAGCTAAACTCAAGCTTAATCCAGAACTGTAAAATAAACCTAAGAATTGGCTTTCTCTTTTTTAGGGTTTCATACCAAACATAGGCACAAAAGGAACCTTTCTGGTGCGGTTCGGCCCGTCTATTTTCTGCGTGTTCGGCAAAATACTCGATGACTCTATGTCTCTTACATAGTTTCTCTTAGTGCGTTTTCACATCATCCGTTCCGATATCGGATGTCGGACATGGGTCCGATGGGATGGCCCATGTTCCGTATATTTACGCCACCATCTTTGATTTTTTTATTTTGAAATCTTTCCTACATCCGATATCGGATCGGATAATGTGAAAACGCACTTACACACTACTTTACTTTTTAAGTAAGTAAATAAGTTAATCTTCTTTATTGCCCCACAAAGATAACAGGTTTACAAATTTAATAACAGAATTACATTGAAAATAAAGGCAGCAACAGGCGGTCTTATCGATGTATATGCGATCACTACCAGAATTCTTTATTAGGGTAGCACGAAATAAAGCATAGTTTTGGTATTTCCGATGAACTACAGTATGGATTCTTCAAAAAAGGAGTGTACTTAGTTTCTAATGGGTCGGCAACGCGCATGTGACACCCCTTGAGTTGCAGGTGTCCATAGTTTCCGGTGACCTCTTTTCCTCTTACCTGCCGCCGACGTGGTATAAAAAAAATTGTAAAAGGTAATTTAAATAATATAAGGTACCTAGTTTTAATTATCAATTTTAAAAACTTGTGTTTTTAACCAACTTCCAAATTTCGAGGAGGTTATCATTTATCAATTCGTGTGTAATGTTTGATGTTTGTTACTAAGTAGACAGGTTTAGATTTTTTTTAGTGTATGTACATATTATTGAAAGCCAGTTCTGATAATTGGATTCTGGAGAAATCGAGAAAACTCCTAAAGTCTGAAAGGCGCATAATATATAGTGAATTTTGTGTTTTATTAGAACATCATGCATTTCCATTCAAAACAGTCACATATGGTGAAGTGGAACAGTTTATGATGATCAGAGCGGAACTCTTCAACGACGAATTTAATGAGTTAAGTTTTTTAAGCACTTTGAGGTTTCAAGTCAGATTTCGATCATGCTGGAGTTTTGGTGATCTCTTTTGGATACCAATCCATGAAAGATCAAGGAAACTTCTCAAATTTGAACGGCACACTTGTAGTGACTTTTGTATTATCACCAAAGTCTCTCTAATGTTTTGGATTATGAATAAGGACAAGGACTTACATTTGACGAAGTGGAACTGATGATGATCAGAACGGAACTCCTCAAAAACGCATAGCTCGTGTTAAGAGATTGATGAAAGAACTGCTGATGATGATCCGATTAGGAGCCCTTCAGTGACACATAGCTCATGTTAGGGATTTGCTCATTTATGCGTTTGTGTGTATGTAAATAAATAAATAAATAATAAATATTGGGGGATACCTTACACAGATCAACCTGGCCCCAAACTAAGCAAAGCTTGTACTATGGGTGCTAGGCGACGACGATATACTTAATTATATAAATATATACATAGAAAACATCCATGACTCAGGAACAAATATCTGTGTTCATTACACAAATAAATGCCCTTATCGGGATTCGAACCCGGGACCGCGGCGTAGCAGGGTCACTACGCGCTAGGCCAGACCGGTCGTCATCATTTCATGTGTCTCTAAACATTAAAGTTTATTATTTCTTCAGTATCGATCGCAGTCGCATGTGCGTTTCGTGTATGAGGTGCCTGGCTCGCTTTTATGTAGTGTTATATAAATCCGGATTTGTGGCTAGGTCCGTGTTATCAAGGTCCGGGTACCCAAGTTTAATATGTCCGGATTCACGGATTCTAAGTACAGTCCAGTTTGCTTTCTACGTACAGTAGAATGGATGCGTTTTTAATTTTATAACAGTGAGGAATGTAAATCATTCTGTAAAGGACGGGTTCGGTACCTCGGCAACTTAGCACTGCCGGGACTACACGAATACACAAGCAGACATTTAGAACGGGTACCTTTTTCTTTTGACAGAGAACAGATCTTGGTATCTAGGAGGCAAACGTTAATTAGTTTTCTTACTTTCATTTGATAATCCGGTAAATTTTTTTGCAAGGTTCAGGTGTTCCGAAATAGAATATTCATTTATTTTCGAACAATACTATAAGGCCCAGAAACTTCAAGGTACTACGTCTTTTAATATACACATAGTTTTAAGTAGAGGAGTTGAGTAGTTTTATGTGCTCTGCCTACCCCTTCATGGGATACAGGCATGATTGTATGTATGTTGTATGTATGTATGTATAGTTTTAAGTTTATAGTTTTAAGCACAATGTTTAAAGCATGGAGTAGAAGAAGCTCATGTGTTAAAGAATGGTACTTATGTGGTAGCTTTTACATGTGATTAGAAGACTGTAATCAGGTCCGACTAAACAGGTTCGTCCTTGCCACTAAAAAGCGCCGTGATGTCATCGGATAGTGACGGATGAGAGAGTGTTTAGAAAAATGCAATAAAAAGTGTAGAGACTTGAATATCGACCTGTGGTATACTGACGTATGTGATATCTGCTGATTCCCGAACCGTTACCACTTTTTATTTATTTGTTAGGTAGATAAGCGACCAATTATATATACCTACTCCATTTTTTTCTATATAGAGGTATATAGAAATAGGAATCGAAGATGGTATGGAAAATATCCTTGTACTGCATTAACCGTCATCTTCATAACTAAAACATAAATCATGTCTGTAAAAGTAAGTAAGTAAGTACAAGGAATCTCTGGGCAACTTGCCCGGTGAAAAACCAAAAAGCTATTTATTCTATAGTGCGTTTTTAAATAGTTAAGAGACAAATATTTACATGTTAATAAATATTTTTAAGAAATTTCACAAACAACGAATGGGTTTGTTTCTACAGGACGACGTGTAACAATCATCATTTCTTAGCATAAGGAGTATACGATAAGGCATAACATCGCTTCTGGTATTTGATAGGTACTAGTACTACTTAGAAGGATTGATCATTACTAATATGTAGTAGACTGGACTGGTATGGTGAAGTTAGAGAGTTACTTCAGATAATATATAAAGAAGGTCCTCTTCGATAGTACTAGGAAACCCTAGGCTTGGTCCATTCCTTGGCCAAAGAATTTAGCGAATAATATTGATGTAATAGGCATAGTTGACTAATTACTCGTACTTCCCGTGAGAATTCATTTTGGTGGATTATTTGGTTATTTTTAAGTTAGTCTATATTTACTGTGTACCTTAGTTTTTATTTCAGATACCATCAGTTAAAGGATTTTATACAAACAATGCATAATATTTATTAGTTCATTATATCCAGTACACGACATGCTAAATGAGCATAAGGTACAAAGTAAGCGTAGGTATATACCTAAGTCTGTATTATGATAAACTTTTATTTCATATATTAATTTCCACTAATTTTTAGCCACTATTTATAAAACTGAACAGTGTAGTTCCTCTAGGTTATGATACACATCTCACAATATAAAAAAAAACTAAACAAAATTTGTACCTTGGTTATCAATTTAACTAAATAATTTAGGTTTTTTTTTTATACTATGTCGGTGGCAAACAAGCATACGGTCCGCCTGATGGAAAGCGGTTACCGTAACCTATGGACGCCTGCAACTCAAAGAGTGTCACATGCGCGTTGCCACCCCATTACAAACTTGTACACCCCTAAATCATACTATACTAAAGATTAAAAAATAACTTTGCTAAAAAAACCTTAGTTAACGTTCTATATTTCAAAAACTTTAATTTTGTTTTATATTACATCAGTTTTATTCTAAATATGATGGTTTTGTTAGGTTGTTTTTACAGCTTCAGGTTTTTTACTGATCTATCACATAAAACTTGTCAGTAAATAAGTTCGAATTTTGTACTTTTTTAATGAATTGTGCAATAAAGTTTACATAAAATAATATTTACAAATATACATACAATCAGCCTGTATCCCATAAAGAGGTAGGCAGAGCGCATGAAACTACTCATGTTTCTATGCCAGACTTGGCAAATAAGGGGTTGAAAGGAAACGAAACTCTGACAAAATGTAAAATAAAATAATCATCAGTTGATTTACCTTGTACGTTAGTTTGAGCTAGCCAGTGCGTTTATGTTTAATTTACAGTTTTAAATTAGTCTTGACTAAACTGAGCTTGGCTTAAAATAATAAATAAAATTAATACCTTTCTGATGGATTGGACTTTGACTAAGGGGATTCTAATGTCAGCAGAGATAGGTACTCTATACGTACTAGATAGGTACTACCTAGCTGTGAAAATTGATGAAGATAATATGTTAATGACTAAGGATCTGTCTACAGCTTCAACTACGGACAGTTTTTGAGTAAACAACTAGCAAAAGTCGCGCTTACAACGATCTCAAGACTACATTTTTTTGGTTTTATATTGATTCTATATCATCGTATAATCCTGGATTTGGGCACAATTATAAGCGTATTTATTTTAATATCGTTCTAATATCACTTTTCTTGCATACTGTTTGCTTTTACAGTAATCATGCCAAAACTAATTTAAGCCTCCTTAGGCTAATATCGCTTTTAGGTAAGTATTTTATAAGCCTGCATAGGCTTATTTTGGTCCAACGTTAGACTCTTATGAGCCTAAACAAGCCTATTTTGATTTTTGTACGACAACACGGTATTTGAAACATTCTAAGGCTATCCGCTTGGTCTGTAGCGTGATAATATAAAAATAATATTTGACAAAATAAACACGGAAGATACGAATTACCATTTAGTAATACTTATAAACTTATAATAGCGTGTTTATTATCCTTGGTGCTTCTTCATATTGCGCAATAAGTATTTGGAAAATATTATTTACTGTAAAATGGACCCTTATTTACACTTCAAATTTCATGCGCCCACTCAAATAATAGTATTTTGTATCCTCGTTAATTATTTTATTTCTATATTTGCAGTAAAAAGACGCCATTGTTATAGTTGCATTTTCTCAGTGCGCTATTAGACTATTATAAGATCATTTACTTAATATTAGCATTCTTGAATACCAATGACACGGCCATGTTTAATTAATTTAGGGTTCCTTGCTTTACCTATATAAAACCTCATTTTCTTTATCTTGACCTGATTTTATATCACTTGACCCTATAAAAACAAATATACTTATTGTTTTTACTTTTTATTCAAATGGCAATGTTGGTGATGTGAAATGGTTGTATACTTAGAATTGTGTTCCCAAAATCTATATAAGGTCTAATCACTTTATATTGATCCCATCTATTGTTTATTTAAGTATGTTTATTCTATATTACGCTAATATCGAACTAAATTACTGCTATTGATCTCATAATAGCTTTAAATAAGGTCACATAAAGATGCACTATTGTATTTTTATGTTATGCTGATATTAGTCTGAAGTTCTTACAAAAGCATTTATTAAGGCTATTATAACATCAAATGATCCAATATCGCTCTAAACTACTGCTATTGATCTTATAATAGTTTTGAATAAGATGAAAAAAGCATGTACTTATAGTGTTTTTATGTTATGCAGATATTAGCCTGACATTCTTACAAGAGCATTTATTAGGACCATTATAAAATCAAATAAACTTAGAGAAGGGGACTATAAGAACATTTACTCTCAAGAGCAATTAATCTACGTAAATGTTATTGTAGGAGTAAGAGGCTTATAATAGTATTATAAAATGCGCTTATATACACATATGAGACTAAGTAATGAGACAGAGAGTTCTAGAGTGCGTACTAGCTTGTCTAAGGCTAATATAAGAGCGTAACATTTTATAAAACAAATATTAGAGTGCTATAAGCCCACTACACTTATAAAGTGCGCAATCCAAGACTATTTTGCTAGCGTTCCTAATACCTAGATTTTTTACTATGTTTATGGGACAACATACGTATTATCTGAAACCAGTTCTGGTAACAATTAGCATTCATAAGTCATAACTACTTATTAATTTGGGCCTCAATCCTCTGTTCTTGAAATTATCGTCCAGTCGTATCGAATTCCTCAATAATTTCACACCCTATTTTTGTTGTTATAAAGCCTCTCTCTCTTTCAGTTCGATTAAAGAGATTTTTTTATGTTCAGCTGTTTACCTGATTTGACATCTTTGTTTTAAAAACGTGATTTTACTACCTACTAAATTTCTTTAAACTTTCAGTTAAATGTCAACAATCAGGACAAGGTTTCGCTTTCATCTTGGCTGCAGAAAGAGGAACCGCCGGACTACCCGAGACGTGTTGAAGATCCACCTTCTGAGTGAGAAAAACTGAGAGAGATACAGATTCTCTCAAGACATATGAATATTCTACACGGTGTTTTCTTAGTTACGTTAATTATAAGGATGCATTCCTATTATTCCTAATCTTATAATATCATTTACTTGGCACCCGAGCTTGCCTACGATTTTAATTGGATTCCAGACCATTGAGGTCAAATGGATTCTTGCAATTAAAAATCATCAAAAAAGAAATTTGCACATAGCATACCTGTATTCTTCATCTCCTTGAATACATATAAAATAAAACAACATAACTACCAAATTGTTTATTTCAATCACTTATTTTCAGAATTACATCCTTATTTGGTTATGCTTGGCATAGTTTGTATTATACATTATACACAGTAGTATATTTTATCTTGTACAGGTACTGTATGTATACCTCCAACGACTGAGACCATACCGCCATTTAATCGTTATTCTTTATTTAAAATGTATATTGATTCACGGTGTCCTCATAAGTGTACACAATCAAGATACTTAGCCCCATTGAGTGAGTGTTTTTTGTTAAATCCAATGTTTGTAGTTCTTTAAATATATCTATGGTTTATTTGACTAAAGGTAACAATATTTGAGTAAAAAAATGTGTGACCTTCGGTTTTTGGAATGATTGCTGGTACCATATGAGACCGCTAGCCTCGCACAGAGGTAAAAGCACAGAATGTATAATAGTACAAGTACAGAAGGCTCACTCCTTTGATGTCCACAAAATGCCGCCATTCTAATTTTTTACCTGCATTAACAAACGGACCGCACGCGAGCAGGCGACATTGAATTTTATTGCGCGGCGCGAAAGTCGTCACCACTGAATGGGCCGCGAATTCGCGGCCGCCGACATGTACATGTAGCGCGGCGATAAAAGCGCGGAGTGAGCCGCCCCTGGTAAAAGTAAGAAAATACTATAAAAATCTGTTATAATTATTTATTAACAAACAGACATTTTCAACATAATATTATGTAATAGGTAGACATGTTAGACTACATTTAATAAAAACCGGCCAAGAGCGTGTCGGGCCACGCTCAGTGTAGGGTTCCGTAGTTTTTCATATTTTTCTCAAAAACTACTGAACCTATCAAGTTCAAAATAATTTTCCTAGAAAGTCTTTATAAAGTTGTACTTTTGTGATTTTTTTCATATTTTTTAAACATATGGTTCAAAAGTTAGAGGGGGGGGGGGGGGGGACGCACTTTTTTCCTTTAGGAGCGATTATTTCCGAAAATATTAATATTATCAAAAAACGATCTTAGTAAACCCTAATTTATTTTTAAATACCTATCCAACAATATATCACACGTTGGGGTTGAAATGAAAAAAAATATCAGCCCCCACTTTACATGTAGGGGGTACCCTAATAAAACATTTTTTTCCATTTTTTATTTTTGCACTTTGTTGGCGTGATTGATATACATATTGGTACCAAATTTCAGCTTTCTAGTGCTAACGGACGGACGGACGGACGGACGGACGGACGGACAGACAGACATGGCGAAACTATAAGGGTTCCTAGTTGACTACGGAACCCTAAAAAGTAGGTTAGGGAGACCGGGGATAGTTGACTAACTTTTGGCTTCAGCTCATATATCTTTGATGTTTGTAATGAAAATAATTGTTGTTACAGATAGAAGAACTATTCGGGTCTCTAAACCCTTTATTTTTGACGCAAGTATTTGTTTGCAATTATAACACGTATCTATTCGATTTTCTAAACTCCAGACTCTTAGTTAACCTACCCCATCTTCGGAGTAAGTTGGCTAGGCGATAATTAATGTAAATAAAGAAATTATAAATTTAAATAAAATTTAAATATAGCCGGGGGCGCCACCCGGGGGCGGGCGAGTGGTCTAGTGGTAAGGACGTTAGCCGCGTAAGCTGAAGACCCGGGTTCGATTCCCGGCTCAGCCACCAGTGGCCCCTGGTGGGCCCTGTCGTTTTTTCTTTCGTGTATGATATCTATTTAAATTTATAATTTATATATAGTAGTGTGAACTAGTGTGACTACTTGAAAAAAAAAAAAAACAAATCGAAAAATATTCAATAAAATAATTTGATTTGTTCCCTAATTGTAATGTAAATACAGAAAATTAATAATTTACAATAAAACAAAGTGTACGTAATGTTAGTAGCTTTTATCGAATTACAAGACACACAAACTTCAATCAATTCAATCAAATGAATTTAAGTGATACCATACGGGACCGCTAGTCTAAAATGGGTATATCTGTTATAATCATAGTACCAGGTAAGGTACAGAGAGGCAAATCTTGACTGGGGGGAAATTGTAACTGATCCATTTTATATTATGATAAAAAAAAATCTGTTTATTTCTAAGAAACGTTTATTTATTACATACATGATGATGAGTTCTACATAGATCCACTGCACACGCCTACCATATATAAGCGGGCCAGCTTTTGAGTCTCACGCGTTCGAATTCAGAAAATTCTTATTTTCAACCGGTATTTTAGTGACAAAATCCCGTATCGCCCCCAGTGGACACTCTAATTAATAATTCAAGCATTGTAAAACATGAAAAAAATGGACCAGTTACATTTGCCCCCAGTCGAGATTTGCCCCGCTGTACCTTACATTAAAAAATCATAACAATAAGCGCTTGCATAATTAATTAATTATACAAGCTATTACTTCTTCTTCCTGCCAAGTTCCATCCCTGCCATATTTATTGTTAATAATAAGCAATTATCATCTTTTTTTTTAATATTACAGCAATTTATTGTTGTGATTAGCAATATTCATTTCAAAATTAAATTCCATGAATTTGGACATACGACGTAACACGGGTACACGGACGTTCATTACATGGACCCTAATTCGGATCCGTGTAACAATGAAGGGACCGCAAACTCAACGTTCTTTCTAAGAATGAAAAGAGATTAAATCGCGTATAATTAATTTACTTATAAATATATCCTGATGTTTTCCGACGACGACATTAAAAGCTAGTTTTATTTCATGAGTAATAAATAACTATCGTCCTAACCGAAGACAATATAATTATAATCTAATGTAAGTCTATGTTGATTGGTCTTCGCGTAGTATCTGAGGTGCCAGTGAGTTGAGGTGGTGTCCAGTAGGGAATGCTCCCGGGAATTCCCGGTACCAAAAGTACCGGGAAATCCCGGGATTTTTGAACTCTTTGGGTACCGGTACTGATGTTATAAAATCCCGGTTCTTCGGTACTTTTCGGTACTGAAAAATGGACAAAGATTACAAACTAAAACGCATTTAATCACTTCAAAAATTTGTACGTTAACGACGGAATATCCATTGAATGCTGTACAAATGTAATGAAAATAGTTTCAAACGCGTTAGAGTTGTCCCGCTCGGTATTCATCGGCTATGTGACAGTGTATGATTAATACCAATAAAAATCTATCTATCTATCTATCTATGATCGGAGCCTTGGCGTCGGTTATACTTAGAGGGTAAACCAAACTAACTTTGCTAATAATATTGTCTTCGGTTACTGCTATAGTTACTCATAACTTTGCTAATGTTAGAATTAGTTGAGGTCTGTAATGATTTCTTGCACATGTCGTCCAGGTTTCGAAAGTATGCTTAGAACGCAGTCTGATATACTATAATTTTGGTCCTAATAGGCGACCGGATTAAAATTCTAAGAATAGCCACCAACACACGTTAATTATTTGAATAGCCACCAAATTCTACAAAACCCATTACTCCAAATCTCCCACACACCCACAGCCTGTGCCTGATTTAGAAGAAAGCTTCCAACATCAACATCGCATTTGTCGATTACTCTAAAGCTTTCGACAGTCTTCATCACAATTCCATTTTCACAGCTTTACGCGATCAAGATATAGATTCCAGTTACATTCAGCTCATAACCACCATTTATCAAAATAGTACAGCCGCCATAAAACTACAGTCCTCAGGTTCCTCATTTTCTATTCAAAAAGGAGTCAAGCAAGGAGATCCGTTATCGTCAAAACTGTTTACCAGCACACTTGAACAAGTCTTCCAGAAGCTTATGACAAGTTGGGAAGATCGGGGCCTTATCGTCGGGAATAGAAGGCTAATAATCTTCTATTTGCCGACGACATTGTTCTGTTCTCCTCAATCCTCTGCCGAATGCCGAATGAGCTATGGGCCAAGATTACCACAGAGTAGCAGCCCAGGCCAAAACGGGGACCCGGCAGACCACGTATGCGATGGCGGAACAAGTTAGACTCCTTTATGAAAGAATGGCCGAGCACTGCACAAAACCGGGAGGAATGGAAAAAGCGGGGGCAAGCCTTTGCCCAGCAGTGGGAAATCGCAGGCTCTTAATAATAATAAAACATAATGAGATGTTTGTTACACCATACTTTTGAACGTAGCCTCCCGAACATGGCCGCCGCTTGGCCACTACGTATCCAACAATCTCTGCATCAAGCGGGAGATTGTTGGATACGGTCGACCTAAGGTAGCAAAACTTATCGACGACTTCCATTTTATGTTTTATTCATAATTTTACAACAAATGTACTAGTAAACCCTCAGTACCGAAAAGTACCGAAGAACCGGGATTTCCCGGTTCTTTCCCAGTACCGGAAATCTCAGTCCCGGTTCTGGGACTGGTACCGGTTCTGCATTCCCTAGTGTCCAGCCAGAAGTTGAATTTCTGAAATGTTGCATTTGCAAAAAAAAAAGTATTTGCAGCATGTTGTGTTAAAATGACGAATTTGTATACCTGGAGATGAATTTTCTTAAATTTTAATTGGCATGAAGTGGAATTTGCAGCTTGTTGAATTTGCAAAAAAAACTTAATTTTTCCCACTTCGTTACCATTTTTCAAACACTTTGTGCTGCGGTTACAAAGTGAAAAGTATGCGAAATAATAGAAAATTTCGGGACCATTTTTTTATCTCTTGTTTTTTGCCCCAGATCGAAAGGGCTCGTGATTCTGAGTAGGAAAACCATAAATTTTACCTACCTTAGAAAAAATATTTTTGGTGATTATTCTCGCGAAAATGCCAAATGTTAATAATGTACTATCAGCTGCAAAAGTGCATGGCGAATTTATCAATGGATTCATTCATAATTTCTCCATGCACTTTCGCAGCTGATAGTACCTACTATTTCAGTTATTACATGTATGGTGTTTTTCAGAACAAGTTCGCATACCAGGCTATTTCTGTCAGGTCGAAATTTCAAAGGGTCATATGTAGGGTAGGCACTGAAAAACATCGTACGATACACGTGCGAAGAGGAAATCCTAAACAAGCTGTCAAAAATTCGACACGAGTTTCTGCACTTGTATCGTAATGTAGGTACTATATACCATTCAGAAATAAAACATAAGGGACAACTGTTCGAGAAACATGAACATTTTGAATTAAAATTTTATTAAGTCTGATAAAAATATGTAAAGTAAATAAATGAGTTGGCCGTGGCGTCAGTAGCTACTCAGTTGCTTTTGGCAACTCTAGTTACTAGCTGTCACCTTTAATTTGACAATAGAGTCCATTGATCATTTTAGAACAATTGAGTGAGACTCAATTTCATATTAATTCCGTATCAGCAAAAAGTTCAGAAAATTAATTTTGACAGTTATTAAAATGAAGTGTTTTTTTCTTGCAAAATCTGTAAATTACGCCAATTTTCATTAATTTCAAATCTAGAGGATTCCTTAGACCGTTTCCGTATAGCATCACCTGTATTCGCATAGTGGCATAGCAAGATCTGGTAGCTGCTGCGCCACGGGTGTGAAAAATAGAACTAAAAAATGGTGAAGAGGCCGGCTGTGCAATTCCCATTAAGTTTGTACAGTTGGATCACGTCTCCGATTTGGATAAAAATTGGTAGGCTGATAGAGTCCATGATGCTGAGCAAGAACCTTCCTTTGTTGTTACCAGATTTCTATGCATTTTCGGTAACAAAAAAGGAAAGTTTCATACAATCAATCTAGGACATTTTGGGAAACCTAGTGAATCTTGCTCAGCATCATGGACTATCTAACATGGACATGGACAGCATATGGTATATTCCAAAGGGTAAGTAAAGTAAGTATTGCAAAACAATAAAAAAAATACAACGCGATTTAGATACCTAGGTAGCAAGGAAATGTTATTTGTAAGAGGGGTTAAATAAACTACTTAAACCTATACCCAAGAATAATTCGTTAATATAGATATTATAGCTGTCTCTATAAATCTTCTAAGGCGCATAATATGGAGTGTAGAAAAAACTCCATAAGCTATAGTAACGTATAGTAGCTTTGATAGAAACATTAAGAACCATTCGTTTTGTTATTTGACATTGGGCGAATGAATTGAATACAATATTAGTTACAACGCCATCTGTGAAGCGTGAAATTGTCAATGTCATTTTGCCGAAATATTTTTCTTTGGCTGACTGCCGATAGTTGTAGTTTACATTTATGAAGCTAGATGGAGCTTTAGCTGGGCTATTGCTCCGCGGAACGCATTTCGGCGCTTCTATGTGTGCGTGCTTGCGGGGGCTGAGGTAATTGACAAGCGTGGCCTATGAGCTGTCAGTCGCTCCTTTAGTAGCCCCTTAATATTTAACTAGACAAAAAGCCCGTGTAATGTACAAGGTGCCTAGCTAACGTCGCAATCGCTAACGCTTCGTAAGCGTATCAGCTAGCTTTCCTTATCGCTCTTCTGTAGTGGCACACCTCGGACACTGGCGATCAAATATATGAAAGAGGCGCGTTTCTAGCACACAGTCTAAGCTCGTGTAGGTGAACGCGGACTATGCTTGTATGAGTGAGATATGACAGATCGACTGTTCGCGTTTTTGACAGGCGGTAACTGTAAATGGGCCATTTTTTTCAAAGTTGTCCAGTGTCCACCCCACTTTTTTTTGGATTTGGAATTTTTTATGTGGTTTCCACTCAGAATCACGAGCTCTTTCAATTCTAATGGGAGAAAAAAAGTGTCCTAAGGTTTTTTTCCCATTCCGTTACCATTTTTCCATACATTTTGTATGGCGGTAACGGAATGGAAGGTTCGAAAAAATGTATGGAAATCTTGGGACATTTTTTTCTCCTATCAGGATCGAAAGAGCTCGCGATTCTAAGTATAATTCGCATAAAAAATACCCATGTTACAAAAAAAGTGGGGTGGACAACTTTGAAAAAAATGGCCCAAATCCGAGAAGGGGTAGGCGGCACTTTCACCGGGGAGCGGCAGTGGCCATACTGTACGATAGTACTCTTTATTATACTGTGGTAGTGGCGTGACAAAGCCACTGCGTTTCGAACGCCACCTAGCGTCAACGATTGTCACCTCGGCTGGGCCGCCTGGGCTACCAACTTAACAATGCTAGTGGGCAAAATAATAACTAAAACTATTGTATAGTAATTTGACACAATTGTGAGAGAATAGCGACTTTGGCAGCGGCAAAGTTAAGTTTGTTTTCAGATTTTCATACGATTCATCAAAGATTCAAATGATTCAAGTTTCTAATGGGGTGGCAACGCGTATGTGACACTGTTTGAGTTGCAGGCGTCCATAGGTTACGGTGACCGCTTTACATCAGGCGGGCCGTATACTTGTTTGCCACCGACGTAGTATAAAAGATGGTCGACTGAGATTGTACGGTTAATAATTTTAATGGCTGTATCCGTTTGCTTTTCTGTTGATGAAGGGTGCTGCCGTTATGATTTATAATAGGCTACTTTCCTCCTAGTCAAATCAGCTTCTTTTTAAGAACTGTCAAAACGATATATTTTGAACGACTTGCTAATATGGAATTAATGTGAAATCGCATGAGTGACGTCACGGTCAACTAATCAGTAGTAGTTTACTTTATATATTTCTATCTGATTTATCCATACTAATATTAGAAATGGGAAAGTGTCTGTGCCTGTTTGTTTGTCCGTCTTTCACGGCAAAACGGAGCGACGTGTTAACGTGATTTTTTTAGGGTTTTTTAAGTGGAGATAGTTGAAGGGATGGAGAGTGACATAGGCTACTGTTTGTCTCTTTCTAACCCCCCTATTCCCTAGAATGGGGGGTGGAAGTTTGTATGGAGTATTCGAATTTAACCGCCGACGCAAAAACGACGGGGTGTTATAAGTTTGACGCTGGTTTGACGTATCTATCCGTCTGTCTGCCTGTCTGTGCGTGTGTCTGTCTGTGGCATCGTAGCTCCCGAATGGATGAACAGATTTAGATTTCGTTTTTTTTTCTGAAAGCTGAGTTAGTCTGGTGTTCTTAGCCATGTTTCATGAAAATCGGTCTACTAAATATGTCGCGGTTGGGGTTTTTTTTTTTCAATTTTAATTTTGTGGTTATTAAATCTGCTGATGTACCTACTTATTCATTTCACGAGTTAAATAAAATTAAGTCTGGCATTTCAGAAAATTTCACCACTGAACAAATTAAAAGCAAATTAAAATTGTTTACAATTGTAAAAGTATCGTCAACTGTATGTCAACATGCTGGAATGTTGTATCGTGTTATTATTTGTGTTGAGCGAGCCAAAATGAAAAATTTATATCAACAGGCTGATTATGTTTAAACAGTTTGATGATTTTCATCTCGTATTGATAAAGTACCTTTTGTGCGGGTCTTTTTTTTAATACTACGTCGGTGGCAAACAAGCACACGGTCCGGCTGATGGAAAGCGGTCACCGTAACCTGTGGACGCCTGTAACTTAAGGAGTGTCACATGCGCGTAGCCAACCCATTAGAAACTTGTACACTCCCCTTTGCTGTGTTAAGTACACATCAAAAAGGAGTGTACAAGTTCCAAGGAGGGCTCGAGTTGCCGACGACTCAAAGGACAACTAGACGGGACAAAGTTAGATCCGTAGGTTCTTCCGTCGCCAACACACTGCACCCTCGTTGAACTCTGGCAGCCTTAGCGGCAGCTCTGCCTAAAACGCACTTTGACCAATTCGCTATTGTATTATGATCGCTATTTGCCTATTACTTACGCTCCGTCTTGCGTGAGCGACGGGCGACGCGACGCGACGCGACGCGATGCGACGGCGATGGCTCAAGGTCATCGCGTATCCATCGCACGAAACTTCGGCACTAGCATTTTGGTGATTAGAATCACAAGATTCGCCGTCTTTCACAATGTGTAAATGGTCTAGCGGGTTTGACTTCTAGGTGGAATCGTTTGCGCCATGAGTGTCGTGAGTTCGAATCTCGGCTCACGCAATCTTTTTGCATTTTTATTTACTTTTTTCTTTTATGTTCTACTAGCTTTTGCCCGCGGCTTCTCTTGAAAGACGGACAAACAAACAGACACACACACACACTTTCCAGTTTAATCAGTATGGATTGTTTGATTTTGTTTACCTGCTTATTTCTTTCTCTAAGATTCTACTTTCTTATTTTTTTTAAGAACTTTGGGTTTTATACTAACAAGGAAAGTTTTAAGTAGCACACAATAATACTGCATTTTGTTTTTATTAACTTAATGTTTGTTTTAATCCATACTTCCATACTAATATTATAAACGGGAAAGTGTGTGTGTGTCTATTTATTTGTCCGTCCTTCACGGCAAAACTGAGCGACGAATTAACGTATACTATTTACTTATAACGAATGGTATTTACTTAATGTTGAAATGAAAAAATGTCATACAGTGTAACCCAGTGTTTTTTAATGCTGCCATCTAGTGTCGACTGGCATAACCACTACACTAAGAGCCCTTATTCCTTAGAGCGTTCATCAATTTCGTGAAATAGCCATTGATAGATGGCGTTGGCGCTCGGTACGCGAGCCACCGGTAACGCAACACACAGGCAAGAATGATCTTGATAGTTTTGAATTTAATTGCTAGTAACAATTCTTTTGGTTTCATGTGTTAACTTTTTTGTAAAGTTTACAAGAGATAAGAATATATTATTATTATATGGTACCTACTAATTGTAAGTAACTTAAAATAAACAGTTTCAAAGAGCTGAGCTGTGTGCAAAAAATTACATGTGTTATTGGCCCGGCTAATGAGATCAAACATGGTCGAGTTACGATAAGTAGAATAGCAGTTCTGTTATTCATTTCCTGACTCGATCATGTGACCTTGGACATCATCGAGATCGACGCTGCTCATCAGCCCAAACATAGTGGAGTTATTATGAGTAAAATAGCAGTTTTGTTGACCATATCCTGACTCCACCATGAAAACCAGAACCTCATCCTGGGGGCCGGTTTTTGAATCTCACATATGGGATTTGTCACTAAAATACTGGTTGAAAACAGTGAATTGCTTAGTATTTTCAGTGACAATTTTCTGAATTCGAACGCGTGAGACTCAAAAATCGGTCCCCTGGTTCCGAAATATAATACTAATTCAAACTCTCATCAGATTTCAAGTAAAATTTCTTGGATAAAATTGCATGTGTAAAAATCAGGCGGACCGTATGCCTGTTTGCCACCAACAGGATCAAGATTTGTTTAGTCGCAGTACCTATACAGCACTTCTCAGAACTATCTAGCTGCTTACGCTTACGAGAGCACGGTGCGCCGGACTATCGAACGTAGGTCCACTGTCTATGAGCGCTGGGCGCAGACTGAACTGAGCAGTGATGAGTGAGCGGGCCCGTGTCAGCAGTGTATTTTATTCGAATTTTATGTGCTTTAAAATAGTACATTACGATACAAGTGCGTAAAAAAGGAAGTTCGAAACGAGTAGCGATAAATTAAAACACGACCGAAGGGAGTGTTTTAAATCGACACGAGTTACGAATTTCCTTCTCGCACGTGTATCGTACGACGTTTTACAGTACAGAAGAGCCTCCGAAGTTTCGACCTGGCATATAATGAACCACTTCTCGCACTAGTGCGTAAAAAAAAACACCATCTGTACTGAAAAATATCTATCGACACAAAGGTATGTCTTATATGTATTTTTTTTTATATGGCAACAAGAAGTTCTGGTTTAGGATAATATTATTATTTAAGAGTTACAATAAATGCAGGAATCGCAGGAATTACAATGAACGCCCCTTAAAGAGTAGTCTAATTATATTTTTTTTGTATGGGTACCTTTCCTTGTTAGTATAAAAGCCGGAGTTATTAAAAATAAAATAAAAATAAGAATGAAGATTCTTACAGAAAGAAAAAAGTAAACAATCAAATAATAGAAAATAAAAGAAACAAAAATAAAACTGCAAAAGCATGCCTCAGCCGAGGTTCGAACTCACACCGCTGGCGCGGCGTCCAGACGTCGAAACCGCTAGGCTACGAGCCCGTTATAATAACTAGTTAATTTTGTGATCCTATTCACCAAAGTCAAGTGCTAGTACATATATCGTAAGGTCATCGCACTAGTGTTTCATATTTTTAGTTCACACTTAAATTTTAATATTTTACGCAGACAATCTCGTATCACCGTGCACATAATCAAAGGCTGTCAATACAAGTTACAAAAGTTGTAATTTCCTTACTTTTTAGGCACATTACTCCTTTGGTCAACTTATGTTAATTTGAATATTTTGAATTTTTATTATAAGAAAATATAAAGAATGAAATGTGAAACTAGTAATCAATCGTTATTTCTCTAGTCCGACCTCTCTACGTATTGAATTTGCTTCTAAAAATCAAATAGCTTGATCGCGCGCCCATCGCCATCGCATCGCGTCGCATCGCCGTCGCGGGCCGTCGCGGGCCGTCGCTTACGCAAGACACTCCCATATGAACACAGCGGTTTGATCGCATCGCGTCGCATCACGTCGCTTAACATTCGCATGTTCATCGCTAGTTCGTCGCGTCGCATCGCCGTCGCGTTCCGTCGCCCACCTAAGACAAGTCCATAGAGATAGAAGGTTTGATTTCGTCGCATCGCATCGCATCGCGTCGCCGTCGCGGGTTCGTCGCTCACGCAAGACGCGGCGTTATACATATTACATACATACATACATACAATCACGCCTGTTTCCCAGAGGGGTAGGCAGAGATCACGGATTTCCATTTACTACGATCCTGACAAATCACTTTCGCTTCACACACTTTCATAACGTTTCTCATACACGCTCGTCGGTTTCGAGTACTTCTGACCTGGCCTTTAAAGCATTAAGCCTAAGAAGTTAGCTCAAAAACGAACCTAACCTACCTAACCTGGGGCACTGTTTCAAGTCTCAATGTGCCGGATTCGTGCTCGTAGATATCTATCTCTATCGCTCTTGGTATTGGCGCGACAGAGCCAGACTACCTTTCGCGGCGTTTCGTTTTCGTTTCGCGTCGCAGAAATGCCATTCGGCTGCGGCACCAGGCCTACGTGTTCATCCAACTACTTAAGACGACACGGTAGGGGTCAATTCTCTATACAAACGCTCTCGACTATTTCCTCCCTGGTTTTTGAAGATAGAGCAATGATTTTTTCAACACAGATTGTTATTATTTTTATCTGTGTCGGATCGTTTTGATTTTTTTGATATTCTGCTTTTTAAAGACTCTAGATCCAATCAAAAATTTCCAAAAACGGCCTTTTTCATTGTGGCGCAAAAAAAGGTGTGATACTCAAGATTGGTAACAATTAACCAAAAAAGCTAAAGGGTCCGACATAGATTATTTCATTGTTATTCAGATTCTCATATTTCGTTCCGATTGATTAAGTTTTGAAGGAGGAAAGAGTCGAGAGCGGAACCTCGATTTTAAAGATTTTTTTGAAATATCTTTTGACTGAGTTGTTCTTAATGGACATTTTTTTTTCGATAAATCTGGTTAATAACACTTGTATATTTAACTAAAATTCCCAAGTTGAAAGGGGGGCTCCTTTCCATTTTAGCATTTTCGCTACCGTATCCTCTTAACTTCTCGATTGGTTTTGGCAAAACGTGAATTACTCCGACTGCGGTTTAGTCAGAGCCGGACAAAAGGCACTCTTTCACGCGTAGACTTTTTTCTCTCTCCCTATACAAAAAATATTTCAAAATATTTAACAAAATGTGATATCCGTATTTTCGTTCAGTTGACGCTATCGAATAACGTTTAATAAAACATACACCGTGTTTTTTGTTTTCCGTTAAATTCGGCACGTCGTTAGATTCGTTACCAGGAATCACCTGTATACTGCTTTTTGTTAAATTCGAAAAAAAAATTTTTTTTGATCGTTTTCATACATAATAAATTAATTAATCGGTGTGAGAGACCCTTGAGAATAACATTCAAGTTAGTGTCAAGTTATTGCCGTCACATGTCATAATAAATAACACTAAGAAGTTATAAAGCTACACTAATTGAGCAATTAAATTAATTTTTCGAATAACTCGATAACAGTTTCTTAGAGACATATCGTCACTACTTTGAAAAAATCTCGTATCTCACGCTGCTCCTCAAAGTTAAAACGCAGTAAGTCTATATGCATTCCTTACATACTTACTACAATTTTCTTTTCATTGACAAACGAAGATTCAAGATTTTTTAAAAGTAGTGACGATATATTGTAATTCACCTAAAGAACTTTCCCTCAAAGTTAACAGAATTCAATAAAAGCACGGTGTAGTATATAACCTATGATATAGGATGAATCGCTCAATTCATTATACACATCAAAAGAAAAATGTAAAAAAACGTGTTATCACAGAATCGGCCTCTTTTTAATTTGTTTCCGACTTTTCCTGACAACAAAGATACACAAACGTGTACATTCGATTGTTAGATAAGATAAATCATTTATTTGGCAAACTGCAAACACACACAATATACAGATTAAAGGAGACACACAAATTAATCGCAACATAATAAAAAGAGACAGCAATAAAATGAATAAAAGACAGAAAAAAACAAACAAACAATAGTAAAAAATAAAAGTACAGAATACAACTGTGTGGTGCATTGCAGCAGGACAAAAGGGTCTCGGCTCAGTGATACGCTTCGCTCTTTCGACCAAAGCACTGATTTTCTGCCGGAACCTAGGTCACATCAGAGTATAATTATATTGAAGTTTTATTTCCAACGTTAAATCGTAAACAAATGTAAACAAATGTAATAGTGTATAGTGTAAGTGTTATGTATTATTTAAGTTTTATTGCCAACGTTAAATTGATTGATCTTAACTATAAAACTCCTGTGAGACTCATAATTCCTCGAAATTGGACCGAAACATGTCGAACGCTATATCGACTTAATACGTGAGTAACCCGCTTAAAATATTTTTTGTAAATTGATTGATCGTTAAGTTTTGATTAAATTACGAACAATTACGTAAACTTGTACGTGTGTTCGTAGTACCTATATTTCTTTTTAATTAAATTTAGTGTGTTCTGTTTGTTATTATTATTTTTTTATAGATCACAGTCAGTTGTTATTTTTCTTGTAACGTTTTCACTTTTATTCTTTTTAACTGTTTGACCACTTTTCTTGTATGTGTTTTGCATTTCTTATGTCTGTTATCCTCCGTGAATCTTTTTCACTTGATGGTCTCATCGGAAGATCAGCGCTGGAAGTCCCCAGCAACACGCTGAGATGAGGCCATTTCGTGGCACTTCATTATTTTCTGTCTTATTGTTATTATGTGTATTTTTGTCTTACCTGTGTTCACGAATAAACGTTATTCTATTCTATTCTATTCTATTCTATTCTATTCTATTCTATTCTATTCTATTCTATTCTATTCTATTCTATTCTATTCTATTCTATTCTATTCTATTCTATTCTATTCTATTCTATTCTATTCTATTCTATTCTATTCTATTCTATTCTATTCTATTCTATTCTATTCTATTCTATTCTATTCTATTCTATTCTATTCTATTCTATTCTATTCTATTCTATTCTATTCTATTCTATTCTATTCTATTCTATTCTATTCTATTCTATTCTATTCTATTCTATTCTATTCTATTCTATTCTATTCTATTCTATTCTATTCTATTCTATTCTATTCTATTCTATTCTATTCTATTCTATTCTATTCTATTCTATTCTATTCTATTCTATTCTATTCTATTCTATTCTATTCTATTCTATTCTATTCTTCTATATTTTGCCACGCTTCGATTACAGTAAGAATTTTATTACTGCCAATTTCACTGACTTGCGTTTATCACTTTTTGGGTTTTCTTTTTGTATTTTGGGTAAGTATAAAAAAAACGGAAAATAGATTTCAAATAAAAAACTATTTTTTTTTTCATTTTAAATCATTTATTCACGTTCTCATAATTATTATTCTTTAATGAAAATAGTGCTCACTCAGATATGTAAAATGCAATTTTCAATATTTCTATTATAAAAGGGTGTAAAAGGGCCATTTTTTTTTCAAAGTTGTCCACTCCACTTTTTTGTAACATGGGTATTTTTTACGCGATTCATACTCATAGTCGAGAGCTCTTTCGATCCTGATAGGAGAAAAAAAGTGTCCCAAGATTTCCATACATTTTTTCGAATCTTCCATTCCGTTACCGCCATACAAAATGTATGAAAAAATGGTAACGGAATAAGAAAAAAACCTTGGGACACTTTTTTTCTCCTATTAGGATTGAGTGGAAAACACATAAAAATTTCCAAATCCAAAAAAAAGTGGGGTGGACAACTTTGATAAAAATGGCCCAAAAACATTATTTTTCATCAATTAATCTACCAAACTTGCATAACTTCAGACACTACTGTGATTAGGGCTCTGGATACACGTGATTCACGCCGAACCGTAGCTACGTGATCTTAACACCGGCGGTACTAAGATCACGAATTTCACGAACACGGCAAGGTACGTACCTCGTACGCACGTACGTACGTACTTGCCTTAGCGCCCGGATTCACGTGACACGCCGCGGGCCGTGACACGCCGCCGCCCGAACTAAGTTCGTGTGCAGAGTACTTATCGTACGTTTTGTAGATTTAACTCGCCCGGGAGAAAACCAAATCATGACTATTATTGAATTATCACTTAATACCTATACTTAATACTGGACGAAATTTTTTTACATATGAATTAAACTTATATTTATGTTTTGCTTCGATTTTTATACAATACATATAACTAGCGGCCCTCCCCGGCTACGCACGGGGATTATGATAAAAATTGTTATAATAAGTTATCCGTAAAAGATAGACATATGCCATCGCGGACTTTTTTGTAGACCTATTAGAGAGACACAATTTTCCAATACATTATTTTGATATAGCTCAAACGGTTTCGGCAGCGTTTTCGATTAAAGCTCTCAGCCAGCGGGATTTTGTCCAACTCGATTAGAAAATATCGTCATATTTCAACCAATTCAAACAAAACTTTAACAAATTATATACCTGAACTTTCCTCAAGAATTACTCTATTCATAAGTGAAAACCATATGAAAACCCGTTCAGTTTTTGAGTTTATCACGAACACACAGACAGACGCGGCTCCCCGGGAGTTTATTTTATAAGAGAAGATTAAGTGATTTACGGCGTTATTCTGTTTCCGATTTTATTGAAATTAAAACTAGCAAACTGTCCGATGCCTTACACTATCTATATACCTGTATGGTAAATGTCAACCTGTGTTACGTTACGTCTTAATATTGTTTATTTTTTGACATGTGCCGTCAGAATCCTCAAATACTTGACACTAACTTAAAACTGTATGTGGTGACAGTTTAGTATAGTATGGAGTAACTATTGTCCCAGAGCTGTAAGAAGTGTAAGAACCTCTTTTTCACACATGACAGCGTCCACAAAACGTAAAATCCTGTAATAATGGTTAAAAAAATCAAGTACTTAAAATAGTATTTTATACAATCGCGATATAATACAAAGCTTTTCAGTCGAGTACCATGTTTAGGCCACGAAGCTTTGCTGAGTGGCCTAACAGTACGGTACGAGAGTGAAAAACTTAATTATATCACTATTGTATACAATACTTTTTCTACGAGTCATCATCTTCATCATCAATGGACGGAAATATCATCATTCATGCAAGTTTAAATTAATGTTAATAGCGTCGTTCACCGTTGTATCAACATCGAATTACCTAGTAACCAATTGTTTGTAACAACCGTCTCTGATTGGCCGATAACGCCACAAATAAAAAAAATGTATTTCAGATGCAGAAAAATTTGCCAGGTATCGCAAATTAGTATATAAATTGTATGATGTTCTATTTTTGAAATTATTACAGTTAACTTAAAGTCAACTATAATGAGATTAAGTACATATATTATTATAGTTGAGTCGGAACTGCCATAGAGTATCCAACACTGAAAAGTTAGCACTTATAGTTTAGTCTGTGGTGTCCTAATTGACAGATTACAATCGACGAGTAGAAAAATAATATTTCCCTTACTTTAAACATAATCTAAAACATGTTACATTTTTGCGGATCTTCGTTAGTAAGTATTTTACGATATTAATTTATAACGCAAGATTTACTTATTAAACCATTTATCATTAATTTTTATTTTTAAACTAGTGCTGTGGCAGAGTGTAATTTCGATTCAAATGACATTTCAGTAAGTTGATAGAAATCGTATATTTGTTTAAGCGCCTCCTTGTCCATAGGGCCTAATCGATTCAACCAATTCGAAATTAATCGTTAGATTTGGCAAACGATACGCCTTAGCCACATCGCAACATATGTACTTCAAAACAAATGTGTCAAAAATGTGAACTTACGGATCCGGGACAATAGTTCTGATGAAATTCAGCAACACGACGCTTAGCCATATATTTCTGGTCAAGCATTATTATGTTATTCTTAAGGTTTTCACATTTATTCTTTCATTTATTATGTATGAAAATGAAAACCTACCAAGTGGCTTTAATTAATTAATATTTAAGCTTGCTCTTATGTAAGCATATAACGTAATCTTAAATGTAAACAAGACAAACAGGAGTGTAGGTGAACAAAAGAGCAAGTTTATGATGACTATTATACTCCAGGCAAAAAATATGCACACATGTGCGCGGGGCCACGGCTAAGACAAAAAAAATGACAGCTGCAGTTCTTATCAGTTTCGGTACATTAAATAATACTTTTAGATAGTATATTCCTTTATAGCACTGTATTGTTTGACGAACGAGCTCAGCTATCTTACTGTGGTGGTATTTTGCAAATAATAAGCGCAGTTCCACCACGTGGTAATAAAGACAGTAAAATTTACGAGCAGCCTTTTGTACGTGAAGCTGAGTGAAGTGAGCGATGTGTTATTTTTACATTTTAGGATTTTTTATTTAATCTGGATGGGGCAGTTTAGAATTTTAGTTTATTTCAATTAGTCACTTGTAAGATCCCAGTTGATCAACACTTGAAGGCCTTGACATTTTACTTTAGCGGTGAATTTAAAAGTTATTGTCTTGTTGTTTTGTTAATTTTTTGTATTGTTACTGTTAATGTTTGAAACTCTTAACAACGAAGAAAAGTTTGGTGTGGAGATATGCCACCAGAGTCGGAGATTCAACTTTATGTAGTCTCTGCAAGGATCGGACAAACAATGAGTTTCCGTGTCGTCATGGTACTACAGGATCTATCGCGAGGCATTTGACGTCAGTTCATTTGAAATCTGCTGTTACTGTTACGACATCAAACGAGTAAGTCAATTTTTTAAATAGGTGTAATCCATAATAAGTAAATGAAAGCAGCAAAGGTCTAAGTTTAAATACCATGAAAAAATAATTTTAAAGTTATTGCATGTAAATAGTATAACGAAGCTCACTTTATTAAGCAGTGCCTATTTATTATTTTTGAAACAATATATCAGTCATAAAACAGTGTTTACATCTTAATAAAATGATAATCCTGCGCCTTGAACCCTCTTAAAGTAGACTTTTTTTACTACCATCAATCTTATTACTATATAACGTAATTACACTAATTACCTAATTAAATAGTGGCTATAACAGTTAAGTAAGTTCGCGTAAAATGTATAACATAATTATTAACTAGGTATGTGTTAAAATTACGTTTCCGTGGATGTCATCCTATCGTCACATTCTTAATTTTTATACTAAATTGACAAATTTCTTACTCCTTGCATCAATAATTGAATGGTACCGTGGATACTTATCTTCCTATTAAATCTTATTAATCAGAGGGTAACTAGAGAGTTTTTGTCAACGAACATTGCAGACACATAATAAGCAGATTCAAGGGTATCACGGTGCACGGTTAAGCCCATATTACCACGTTAACGCATGGTATTTTTCAACCACAACCACTCAACAGATAAGCTTAACAAAGGATAAGGTATAGTCATGGTATAGTGCCATTTTAATAAACATAAAAGTAATATTTTAGTGAAAGTATAAGCATTTTTTGAATTTGTACTCGAAGCGTCGGTTGTAGCGTAGAGACAATGCTAACAGTGGTTATTTAATAATAAGTCGAATTTAGAATTATAACTGTTGAAAACCTTTAGATAGAGTAAAAAACTCAAATGACTGGAAGGAAACTTTATCTGAAACGGTTACCAAATCTAGCAGTTACCCTTACAAAAGGTTACCTACCCATATCGTTGGTATTTTTATAACCACTTCTAAATTAAGCCTATCGGAAACCCCGGATCGTTTATTTAGTTATATTTATTTATTACTTACATATTAATATTTGAAAAACCGCAGTATTGAATATAAATTTTAATTCAAAAGTAATTAAGATATAACCTCACGATACCTACATTTTTATTCATAACTTATAGAGACTGCATCCGATCTTATCTTCTCTCATGAAACGCCGCTGGCGGACCGAACGGGCGTGTCACGTGAATTCGTACGTACGTACGGACGGATCTACGAACGTACGTACCCTAATTTCACGTGATTTATTTTCACGTGACGAACGAACCAGAAATCCGTTGCCGTGTATCACGGCAACGTGCGTACGGCTACGTGTTCACGATACACGGTCACGACCGGGAGCCCTGTGGTAACTGTGAGGTAACCGAGAGGGGGTGGGCGGCACTTTCAGCGGGGAGCGGGAGTGGCCATACTGTACGATAGTACTCTTTATTATACTGTGGTATAGACTCTAATTAATTATTTGCAAAGAAGACTGTCTGCTTATCGTCTATTTAGTAAATTAGTACTCGTAGAAACACGAATCATTTGAGCATAGTAAAAATCTTTTGGAGGTTATAATTTCCTCATAGATGATCTGTGAACAAGCAGTGTTTGTCACATGCAGCAAAATTATTTTTACATTTATACTTGTATCCCTTACTACGCTTAGGATTCTATTTCAGAATCCCTCGTTACTCTCAAGACTCTAATATATGTAGAATCTTGGAGTTATATTCACTTCTTCAAGCTCCATTCTTTTCTTTTTACTTTTTTAACCGCCTTCCAAATCTCAAAGGAAGGGGTTCTCAATTCGTCTGTTTTTTTAGGGTTCCGTAGCCAAAATGGCAAAAACGGAACCCTTATAGTTTCGTCATGTCCGTCTGTCCGTCTGTCCGTCTGTCCGTCTGTCCGTCTGTCACAGCCGATTTACTCGGAAACTATAAGTACTACAGTGATGAAATTTGATGGGAATATGTGTTGTATGAACCGCTACAAAATTATGACACTAAATAGTAAAAAAAAGAATTGGGGGTGGGGCCCCCCATACATGTAACTGAGGGATGAAAATTTTTTTTCGATGTACATACCCGTGTGGGGTATCAATGGAAAGGTCTTTTAAAATGATATAAAGTTTTCTAAAAAACATTTTTCTTAAAGTGAACGGTTTTTGAGATATCAGCTCTCAAAGTCGTAAAAAGTATGTCCCCCCCCCTCTATTTTTATAACTACGGGGTATAAAATTCTAAAAAAAATAGAGGTGATGCATGCTAATTAACTCTTTCAACGATTTTTGGTTTGATCAAAGTATCTCTTATAGTTTTTGAGATAGGTTGATTTAACTGTAATTTTGGTTTGCTGCTACGGAACCCTTTGTGCGCGAGCCCGACTCGCACTTGGCCGGTTTTTTTTTTTTATGTTTGTTCCTCGATATATCCGTCGTTACTGGACCGATTTTGAAATTTTTTTTTTTTTATTGAATGTATATGCATACAGATTGGTCCGATTCTTCTCAGAACCCAGTTCTGGTGGTGGGATCCTGGAGAAATCGAGGGAACTCCTCAAATCTGAAAGGCATACATATGGTGATTTTTGTGTTTTTAAAGGAACAGCATGCATTTACGTACGGAACAGTGACATTTGGTGCAGTGGGACTCCTGATGATGGTCAGAATGGAACTCCTCAAATCTGAACGGCACACTTATAGCATTATAGTGACTTTGGTATTTTTATAAGAACAGCATGCACTTACGTCCAGAACAGTGACATTTGGTGCAGTGGAACTGCTGGTGATGGTCAGAACGGAACTCCTCAAATCGACGACCGGTCTTGCTCAGTCGGTAGAGACCCTGCCTGCTAAGCCGCGGTCCTGGGTTCGAATCCCGGTAAGGGCATTTATTTGTGTGATGAGCACAGATATTCGTTCCTGAGTCATGGATGTTTTCTATGTATATAAGTATGCATTTTATCTATTTAAGTATGTATATCGTCGCTTAGCACCCATAGTACAAGCTTAGCTTAGTTTGGGGCTAAAGCCGGGTCCAGACATGTATCATTTGCCCGATCCGATCACCGTATCCGTATCGCCGACGCGTATCATGATCGCATATGTGGACGGGTAATGATACGCGTATCATGATACGCGATCTCGATACGCCGTTATGATACGGCCCGACCCATGTCATGTCGGTTTTTGTCCGATCATCAAAGGTGATACAGATACGGACGGGGGTCAGTCTGGACGCATCACTCGCGACGCTCGGTCGGTTGCACGTGCGCGTCATTTTCGTGTCCTTGCCGTGAAATAAAAACAATGAATTGGAACAATGAAAATGTTATTAAATTTATCTAGGCCTATAAAAAAAGCAAGTATTATGGGACCCCAGCCACAAAAGCTATTACAACAGGAATCTGAAGCAGGAAGCCTGGGATGAACTCTAAACTGGGATGAACTTAGAATATTGTGAATGACAATAAAACAGGCACATGAAATTGCTAAATTCTCGTACACTTCAACCAACTGCGACGACATGTTTGATCAAGAGCAGAAACTGAACTGGGCAATTTGATACGCGATCATGACTATTGTGAAGATACGGATACGGAGCAAATCGGAGGCGTCCACAACTTGATACGGGGCTTGATACAATACGCAGATACGGTACGGTGATCGGATACGGTGATAGGATCGGGCAAATGATACATGTCTGGACCCGGCTTAAGTTGATCTGTGTAAGGTGTCCCCAATATTTATTTATTTATTTATTTATAACACCCCAACGTTTTTGCGTCGGGGGTTAAAAAGACAGACTAAGGCCCACTTGCACCAATCACTTAACAGAGTTAGTGGGCTGTCATCTGTCAAATTCCATATAAAATGGTGGGTTAACCCTCGGGGTAACCCTCCATTTTCGTTGCTGCAAGTGGCCCTTAGTGAATATAACCAGTTACGAACGATAGACAAATAATTTTTGAATTGACGTGACGTCGACATCCGGATCTTACCCGGACAACCAGGATAACAGGAATTCCGGGCCAAGGGCGCGGTCTACTAAAGTTTATTGTTTATTTATTTACCTTTTTATAGGTTGCCGGGGAAAATGGGGCCCAAGGACCAAATGTAAAAGCCCGATCACGCCACAAATTGTGCCCTTCGGCGCCATATCGTCACTACTTTTAAAAAATCTCGTATCTCACGCTGTTCCTCAAAGTTAAAACGCAGTAAGTCTATATGCATTCCATGCATACTTACAATTTTCTTTTCATTGACAAACGAAGATACAAGTTTTTTAAAAAGTAGTGACGATATGTGTGTATATTTTTCCTCCAATTTATTTAAGGTCCTGTGTTTTTTTCTAAACATTAAACACGTACAATAAAATATACGTGAAAAACTAACTGCATAAACATAACATTGCATTATTTGCATAAGAATTGATAATG
This sequence comes from Leguminivora glycinivorella, assembly GCF_023078275.1. Classification (NCBI taxonomy): domain Eukaryota; kingdom Metazoa; phylum Arthropoda; class Insecta; order Lepidoptera; family Tortricidae; genus Leguminivora; species Leguminivora glycinivorella. The sequence goes on along the minus strand of NC_062985.1, from coordinate 906,105 downwards.
AAATATGTATGAGACCCCTACTTATATTACCTATGTTGTACAAATAAATAACTTTACTTTTACTTTTTACTTTTTAAACATTTCTGTTTTGGACCTAAGAAAGTAGATCGTGAAGATAACATGTAGATATTGAATTAAACTACGAATAAAACTGTACGGTTATAAAAAAAATCTTGTCTGAAAAGAAGGGTTAAACACGATAATTTAGTAATTTACGCGACATGTTTCAGAGAATCTAGGTCTCATCTAGGACATGTTTCAGAGAACCAAAGGTCGACATTTAGACGACCATACATTTTTCTTGATAATTCCGAGGCATGTTTTTTTCTTAGACTTTGGCACTGGTCCAACCGCGAGCTAGTAAACTATAAGCTAATCGGCTATAAAAACGAACAAAAGATCATCACTCCCAAAAGAGACACGGCGATATTTATAGTTACTCGCCCAGCGGTGAGCTATCAATATTGCCGTGGCTTTTTTATTTGCACGGGAGTGTTTATCTTTTGATCGTTTTTAATGCCGATAGCTCATAGCTCTCTAGTTCGCGGTGGGACCAGTGCCTTTAGCTGTCTATACGGGGTTACATAATTATATCTTTGAAATTAAAGCAAAGTAATGAATGTAACATAAATAAACCGCTTTGATGTGTTTCCAGCTGTTTGCGCGGGGACCAAAACCCTACGGCCGTGAGCAAGGAACTCGCGGGACCCAATCAGAGGAGCTTCATTACGTTTGGCGGTTCGGTTGGTTAATTAAAGAAGTTACGTGATCTTAGGTGAATGTGTAATAAATAGTAATTTAAAATGAAACTGACATGGGCTGCAACTACTGCTGGTTAAGGATATTTATTTAATCACCTAAAATAATTTATTTTGTGAATATTTATTATTATATTCCATACTGAACAACTTCGACAAAGGAAACAAGCTCGAAGTGGGAAAAAAATCTGACCATGACATATCTTATGGGAAAGTATGCTTTTATCCTTTTGGGCATTTTCGCGAAAAAAAATTAAAAATCTTTTTTTTTTTAAATAAGTAGGTAAATTTAATGTTTTTCCTAATCAGAATTGCGAGCCCTTTTCATCCTACTAGGCGGAAAAAAGCGTCCCAAATTTATTTTGTCCACTTCGTTACCATTTTTCAAACACTTTGTACAACGGTTACAAAGAAAGTATGCAAAGTAATAGAACATTTTGGGACCATTTTTTTGTCTTATTGTTTTTTGTCCTGGATCGAAAGGGCTCGTGATTCTGAGTAGGAAAAACATAAAATTTACCTAGGTAGGTAAATTTCTAAGGTTAGAAATTTTTTTTTTGGTAATTGTTCTCGCGAAAATGCCCTTTTACCGCATGTGACAGTATGAAATATTTGTTCAAATTTGAACTCATTTGTCAGTAGAGTAGAATTTATAACGGTCAAATATGGAACAATATGCGGTAAAGGGTTAATGCCTAAGAGGTACAATAGGTACATACTTATGTGTACAAAAACATTCCATGTTATGAATTTGATCTTGTTTTGACACGATCTTGAGGTAACAAATCCATTTTTTCCATTATTACACTGTGATGTTGAGTTCTACATGTATCCACTGAACACGCCTACCTTATAATTATATTAATTATAACCGATGGACACTCTATTTAATAATGCAAACATTGTAAAACATGGAAAAAATGGACCAGTTACATTTGCCCCCCAGTCGTGATTTGCCCCGCTGTACCTTACACTGATTGTTCTTTGCAAACACTACATAGAGTCATGTAATTTTTAAAACAGTGATTTCTTGTAATGAATTCAATACTTATATTAGCGTTTAATCAAAAAATATGAATAAAGACAGGCACAACATTAAATACATTAAATAAACTATCAGAATAGGCCTCCAAGCCTAATTAACTGATGCATGGGAGCATGAGTATTAAAATTGGCCCGATATTTTGTAGCTTCATTTAAATTTATGAGAGTTTCGTAGCACTCTGGTAATTGCTACGAGCTACGAACGTAGGCCGTAGCAGGGTGGCCATCCCCTCTTGCTACGTTGAGTTCAAATCTAGAGTGAACTGGCATATTCTGGGCGAGCTTTTTTGTCAATGAGTATTAATAACTCGCGACAGCCGCGGGCTGGAGAGAGTTATAGACACGAGTTTTCAAAATCCTTACCTACTGTGTTACACACAATGTTTTTCATCACATTTGAGAGGAAAACACAGATGACAAGATCATAAGGCAATACGGATTGTATTAATTTCGAAAACTATAGTTATTTGTTATACAAGGGTCCAAAGTTGTATTTTAACGCCGAGTGCGGAATTGAAAAACGAGCAAGTGAAAGGATTCTATAGTTGAATCACGAGCGAAGCGAGTGGTTCGAGAATAGAATCCTGAACTTGCGAGTTTTTTAACACACGAGAAGTGAAGTAAAATACATTTGCACCCGAGTGTAATACAAAACTTTCCGCCAGGAAAGTACAACGCAAAAAGCACGTTTATCACTACTTCCAGTAGTTCCACAGGTGGTAAATCATCGTCATCACTAGATTCACTCACTTTTATCAATTTTAAAGCAGAAAAAATGACTATATTCAAGGTCATATTACTTTATCCACTAGTGGATAAAATGCGTTTTTACCCGCCGGTATTGAAGGACAAAACACGTGTCTCCGAGCTGGTGAGGGGAAAAATCTATTACTCCCTTGGGAATAAAATAGTACATTATTCTTTAGTACACGTAGTGCGTCTACTATGAGACCTTTAAACAGGAAATGTGATGAAAAATAAATAGTTAAATAGTTCTCAATATGTAACTCGATAACGAGAGCATCACGGAAAGTGTAGAGAAAATAGAAAATTGTGACTAGAACCTTGCTAGAACCATAGATTAAATATAACAAGATCATACCATCCCATACATTAAAATGCGACCGCCTCAGACCGCGCTTACACTCCACCACACATAGATGGCGCCACAAAAAAAATGTCTTGTAGCTTTCGATTATACTTGAAGATGGTGTTAAGTGTCACTTTTGACATAGATTTACGGCTCGGAATTGACACTTAATGCCAATCTACAAATAATCGGTGGCAACAAGGCAATTTTTATGGCGCCATCTATGTGTGGTGGAGTGTAAGCGCGTTCGTAGGCGGTCGCATTTTAATGTATGGGATGGTATGATCTTGTTATATTTAATCTATGCTAGAACCAAAAAATTGCTGCACGGATCAGGAAAATCGTTTATGGCCCACACCAAACGATACGCCAATTATGTCTGCGTCACGCTACCTGTAGGGCTAAGATGGGCCTTTTTTTTTCTAAGTTTTCCACCCCACTTTTTTTGTAACATGGGTATTTTTTACGCGATTAATACTAAGAATCGCGAGGTCTTTCGATCCTAATGAAAAAAAAAAATGTCCCAAGACATCCATAATTTTTTTCGAATCTTCCATTCCGTTACCGTCATACAAAATGTATGAAAAAATGGTAACGGAATGGGAAAAAAACCTTGAGACACTTTTTTTTCTCCTATTAGAATTGAGAGAGCTCGCGATTCTGAGTGGAAACCACATAAACATTTCCAAATCCAGAAAAAATAGTGGGGTCCCACTTTGAAAAAAAAAATGGCCCACATGGACTACCTATCATTTGATGTTTATTTGTAAAAGTCATGTACATGGGATCTTACAATTTTTACAAATAGCTTCCATGACACCCTGTCAGGGCACACAAATTACTTATATCTAGCTTAATACTAATTTTCAGGTCATGTAATAGTTAGTTAATTGTTTGGATAGGTATAATTATGATATAATAATTTTTGGTCATAGACATAATTCAAGTAAGTAATACGATTTAGGAATAAATGATTTCAATTAAATTCAAAATTCTAAATATGTATAAAATTTATGTGTAAAAAAATAAGAATCGTTTTTGAGGAACCATTTATGTCACGTTCTAACAGATAAATATGTCTGGTATACTCTTGGATCGTCTCGTTCGTTTTTCGTCATGCTCCTAAATTTGTCCCACATTGGCAACCCTGTACCGAGTACAGCTAGTTAGCCAGAGTGCACTATCCCATTCCACGTTGTTAGTATGATATTAATGTCCAGAGTTTGCTGCACTACGTGCCAGTAAAGATCACAGGTCAACTCGGCATCTTTACGGTACATTGGTATGATAAACTCGGATATTTTAAAGGTTAGAAGGCTACTTAATTTATTCTCTTCTTCTTTCTAGTCTTTTTTTTTATATATTTAAAGCGTGCGACCACAGAATTAGATTTAGATAGAAGAAACGAGTTCATTTATTTGTATGGCGGCCGAGCGTGTCAGATTTTGTACTGATTTTAAATATGTCTCAGGCCCTTGAGTGTTGATAAGTTTTATGTTGTTGTAATTAAATATCATGTAACGAGGCATTTTTAATGTTTTTGTTGACTTCACTTACAAAAATTGACGCCCGAAAGCTGCAAGCTGCGATTAAAGACGGACAACTCAGTGGATTTCACTGAGTTCATTTGACACGCTAAGTACATACGTTTACTTGATCTATGGTTTATATGACATCTGTGCGTGCGACTTTCAATCCGGAGGTCACAAGTTCGAACACAAGTTTGTCGGAACTAATGTGTGAAATGTCATTTTGATATTTGCCAGTTGCTTTTCGGTGAAGGAAAATTTTGTGAGATAACCGGACTAATCTGATACATCTGTTCAAATATAATCATTGTGAAAGAATGTTGGATGATTTCACAAACACATCGCAATTTAACTCATTTCCTTGAAATTACATAAATATGTACTTATATCGTTCTTATTATTTATTTACCTACTGTTATCAAGCGTAGGCAAGATGTAAAAGGGCGGTGAGACCTCGGCAGGGATTAGGGCCGCAGCCCTGACACCAACCTACACGGGAGCACAGTATAAAGAGTACTATCGTACAGTATGGCCACTCCCGCTCGCCGCTGAAAGTGCCACCCACCCCCTCTCGGTTACCTCACAGTTACCGCCTGTCAAAAACGCTGACAGTCGATCTGTCACTCACTCATACAAGCATGGTACGCGTTCACCTACACGAGCTTAGAATGTGTGCTAGGAACGCGCCTCTTTCATATATTTTTACTTCTGATTCGCATTCCGCGGAAATATGTCAAAATGTGTGTGGTTTTCTATACCACATTGTGGCAAACAAGCATACGGGCCGCCTGCTGATGGAAAATCTTAACTTTATCGAATACCTTTTTCTCAAAATCAACAATAATTACAAGAAACTTGCAATGAAAAAAAAATCCAACCTGTAATAGTAGCGCAGAAGCGATGGAGTGGAAAATAAACAGAGCGCAGGCGGGTCAGGGTTGCGGCCTTAATCTCAGGTTGCCATGGTTACCGGCTCGCCTGGATTCAGGGGGGTTTTGAGTGTAGGTCTAGACAGGATTTAGGTGACCTTTGTTCCGATCAAAATCTAATCCAGTCTATAAAATAATAATAAGTATACTCATCAAAATTTAGAAGATTACTTTGCTAATCCGCAAATAGACAACGTGCTAGTTATTAGACTACCCACCGTGGTCACACTGGTCACCGTGGGCCTGAATAACCCAAAAAAGTGACCTTTAAAAAAAGTGTTTTTTAGAAAAAAAAAGTAAATACTCATTTATAAATTAAAGTTTTATGAATAACATTTACTATTTATGTGAAAATACATTCAAAAATAGTAAAAAAAGACACAATTTTTGTGCACTAAGTGCGTTTTCACATTATCCGATCCGATATCGGATGTCGGGCCGATATCCCATACATTACAGGCGCTATATTGGATTTTTTCTATTGAAATTCTCCCGACTTCCGATATCGGATCGGATAACGTGAAAACGGCCTAAGGGTGCTGGGGGGGCGGAGGCGGGTCCATGTGCAAGTGATAATTTGCGACCGGTCGCTTCTTGCGGTGGGTCTGTCTCTATGTCAGCTACCTGTCCGGTAGCTGGCATGGTGGATGGTCTCGGGAGTAGCACAGGTTGCAGAGATCCCCGAGGCAAAACTGGTTGTGCTCCTTCCCGAGGTTACTGCCTGTTAACTGCCTGGTTCTACCGTAGAAACAGGTAAGAACGGAAACAACCAGTTGAACCATCGTAGGGCGAGTTTTGCAAGGGAGCGGACACAAGGACCGGAAGTAGGTGTTGTCATCCGGATGACTGCATCTCCAACTGGGCCAAGTGAGTGAACCATTGTAAAACACCCTTAGTGTAATCCCAACCTATCCATATCCCTCAGATGGGTCGCAATGTTTGCCAGCATGGCGACATCGCTATAGGCTTGACTTCTTCATGAGGACGAGTCTGTAGGGGTGGGGTGATGATGGCAAACAACGATCCATATCCCGTATAATCAGCCGTAGGCGATGACGTGGCATGTCGCAGCGGGCTTCCCATCCACAAAGAAGGATGGGAGGCGGTAGAATGCCACCCGCGTGTTTGTGCCGTGCGCGGGGACCCGTACGGGTGGAGAAGGAGATCCTGGGAGTCTAGGCGAAGCAGGGGTCTGCGGTCGTTATCCCTGTTAGGCGAAGCTCCTTTGGCTCCATATTCATCTCACACGGGCGGTCTTAGTCTAGCCAGCTAGGATCAATCGGCTGCCGTGTCCAGTCAGATGGCCACAAGGTTAGTTCTCTGGGGTGTAGGGGTCTGTAATCGGCGGAGCACGATTCACTGCGTCGGCTGAGGAGCTGACCAGGGTTTTGGCACCGTGCGGATTCACAGACAACGCATCCTGGATTACTATAGCAGACTTGGTAGCCCTAATGCTTCAATGCATTCCAAATGTGTGGCTCCGTGGTGGGTGGGGAGCCAGTTTGCTGAAATTTTTCAATGTGTGTATGGATACTAATGTACCTATAACGACGGGGGGAGGGGACGCCGTACCCGTACGGGATGAGGCGAAGGCGCATAGCGCAAAGGTTGCTGCACCAGCGAATAGTGGGGCTGTCTGTGACAGATCCACGAGCGTTGGCAGCGGCAACACGTGGACGTCCGCAAGGACGGGGGCGAAGCGTAGGGGCCACGGCGGAGCTGGCCATCCCAACAGCACCAACCCGTCTCTTCCCTTAGGGTTGAAGAGTGGGGGCGCAAAGCAAGCACCCCTCGGGGAGCCGACTAGCGCTGGTGCTGGGGGATTGGCCGCGGAGCAACGGCCAACTGCGGGAGGGACGCACCGCTTCCAAATTCTGGTGGGGCGGCTCCGGGCGCCATAGACGACGCTACTGCACCCCAGGGTGCGGATGCGCAGTCGGGTGGAGGAGTAGCCCCAACCAGGAGGCAGAAGAGGCGTGCGAAGGCGCGGGAGAATAGGGACGCGCAAGTGGGGGCCGGACCCTCCACTAGTGGGGCGGGGAGGCAGCCTAACAAGAGGTCACTGGGGGCCAGTGGCGACTCTTCTCTGCTCGCTGGCGACCACAAGCGAACGAGGGTGGGGGGACGTTTGCTGAGGTAGCGGCGAGCGAGAAGATGGCTATCGTCCCAGTGGCCTTTCCTGGGGAAAAGGTGATGTTGGAGCATAGGTCGGCCATAGTGAGCGTCCTGCTCGTAGCTTTGGACGAGGCGGCCGATCCTATGCCCGACATCACACTAGGTGCTGTCACGGGGGTGCGCTTCACATCACCTGCGGAGGAAGCGACGCAGTGGGATGGCTCCGCTCGGTGATCGGAAGAGGAGAGATCGGCGGGCGGCGCCTGAAAGTCGTGGCTGCTAAAGATCTGCCGAAGCCGGTCAAGATGGCCTGGCGTACGGCGATCGATGGCAGCCAGGACGTGTCGCTGGCTCTGCGGGTGATGCAGAGGCGCAACCCTAAACTCCGCACCGACGAGTGGAAGGTGGTCGGCACCGTGATGTCGGAGCTGAACACCAGGCGCATCGTTCTGATGGACCAGGTGTCAGCTGACGTCATCAGGGAGGCCGGCTACGTTCTTCACTCGGGGCTCGACACCAGCCACTTCAAGCTCCTGGAGACGGGGAAGGAGCGTGAGCATGAAGAGGCTGGGGTGGAGCCCGGCGCGGACGGGGGGGAGGGGGACTCGGTGGCCGATGAGGCTGCGGGCGCCGCGGGGGCGGCGACGGGGGAGGCCCCGGAGCGGGACGCGCTGCCTGGCGCTCCTGCGGAGGTGGCTCGGGACCGGTCAGAGGCGGGGGAAGTGGTGCTAGTCGGGGAGAGTTTCGCCGGGCTGCGCTGGACCCGAGAGTCGTCACCGATCCTATCGGTGGCGGGCTCGGAGGACCTGCGCGGTCTGGAGGAACTCTACCTGGAGGGCACCACTTCGCCCATGTCCTGCGACAACACGGTCCAGGAGGCGGCCGCTGATCTCAGCACCGCCAAACACTAACCGCCGTAATGGAGGGGCTAAGGTGTGTACAAATAAACTTACAACACAATAAGGCCGCCACTGCCCTTCTGGCTAGGCAGCTAAAAAGCGACAAGTTCGACATTGCTCTTATTCAAGAACCATATATTTACAAGGGAGAGATAAGAGGCTTAAATGGTACTGGCGGGACGATACTGTATATCTGCCCCGAGAGTAATATGAGGACATGTATTTATGTTAAAACCGGCATTGATGCTATGCTTCTAAATGCTTTCTGTTCCAGGGATCTGACCACGGTCAAGATCCTGAATAAAGGGGGGTAAGGCACTAGTCATCTCATCAGCCTACCTTCCCTACGAGGCGGCGGATCCCATCACCACACAACTGCGGGATCTTGCTGACTACGGCAGCCGGGCGAACACTGACCTGATCATCGGCTGCGATGCGAACGCACACCACGTCATCTGGGGAAGCTCGGATGTCAACAGAAGAGGAGAGAAGGTACTAGAATTCCTGGTAAGCTCTTCACTACAACTCTTAAATAAAGGCAATGAGCCGACATTCGTCAATGCTAGGCGAGGTGAGGTCATTGATATAACGCTAGCGTCCAACAACGCAAGTAATAAAGTTAGTTCATGGCATGTCTCTGGGGAGATTTCTTTATCGGACCATAGATATATATGCTTTAGGTATACCACTAAAATCAAAGTAGAAGTTATACTAAAACGGAATCCCAGGAATACCAACTGGTTATCGTTCAAGGATGACCTTAAGGCGGACCTGGGAAACCCCAATGGTAAGCTAAACTCTATTATTGACATAGAACTTGAAGCTGACAAAATAGGGCAAGCCGTCCATACGGCTTGGACAAATAACTGCCCGGAAAAGAAAATCCTGGCGAAGAAGGTACCCTGGTGGAATCCGGAGATAGCAAAACTCAGGAAAGAAACTAGGGCTGTCTTCAACGATGCCAAAAGAAGTAATGATTTTGAGCTCTACGCGCGAAAACTCACAGAGTATAGCAAGGCAGTGAGGAAAGCGAAAAGGAAAGCGTGGAAAAACCACTGCGATCAAATCGGTTCCATTCCGGAAGGCATGAGACTCACGAAGGCACTAGCCACAACGAAGTCAGTCCCACTCACCTCTATTAGAAGGAGTGATGGTGGAATGACTGAAACGGGGCTAGAGACCCTCAAGGTGATGTGTGCCACACATTTTCCAGGCTCGATAATAAATCAGAGTGTACCAGACGATGAACCAATTAGTGTTACGGAACAGTGCACTCGCACGACCAGGCATAATTGGGACACGTCGAAAAAGGTAGTAGACCACAACAAAATACAATGGGCATTATCGACATTTCAGCCATATAAAGCCCCGGGGCCAGATGGAATCTACCCCATACTACTACGAGAAGGCGCTAACGTACTTATACCCCACTTGAGTAGACTGTACAAAGCGTGTATTGCCTTCGGACATGTACCACGTGCATGGAGGTTAGTAAAGGTAACATACTTGCCCAAACCAGGCAAAGAGGATTACACAGAAGCCAAATCATATAGGCCCATAAGTCTATCATCATTTCTCCTTAAAACTTTGGAGAAACTGGTGGACAGACACATCAGGGATGGTCCGCTCAAGAGACATCCACTACACCGCTTGCAATGTGCATACCAGCCGGGCAAGTCCACGGAGACAGCACTACACCTGGTGACAACTAGAGCGGAGCAGGCCATAGAAAACAAAGAACTATGTCTTGCTGCATTTCTGGATGTCGAAGGTGCCTTTGATCGCACCACATATGGTGCAATCAATAATGCTGCACTCAAACATGGCATAGAACCTACCATCTGCCGCTGGATAGGTAATATGTTGAACAGCCGGCTAATTAAGTCCTCCCTCATGGGGGAAGAATTACTAGCCACAGCAACAAAAGGTTGTCCACAAGGTGGGGTTCTCTCTCCGACTCTATGGAGCCTGGTAGTGAACTCACTTTTGGAAGAACTAAATAAGGGCCCAGTATATACAGTGGGTTATGCAGATGATTTAGTGATACTCATAAACGGGAAATTCCCGGGAACGGTGTCAGAAATCATGAATACAGCACTGAGGCAAGTGGAGAGGTGGTGTAACCACCAACAACTCTCCATCAATCCAGGCAAAACAGTGGTAGTACCGTTTACCAGGAAAAGGGCCCTTACTGGCATGGAGCAACTAAGGCTCTATGGAAGGGTACTTGAACTTTCCAATGAAGTGAAATATCTAGGGGTAACACTAGACAAAGAACTGAACTGGAAAAGACACGTCGAACTGACCACAGCCAAGGCACTTAGAGTGTTTGGAATGTGTAGGTCAGCTTACGGCAAAACATGGGGTTTAAACCCAAAGGTACTAAGGTGGATCTACACCATGATGGTGAGACCTATAATCCTGTACGGAAGCCTGGCCTGGTGGCCAAGGACATTACTGAGCACATGCAAGGATGTCCTCATGAAGGTACAAAGGACAGCATGCATGGCTATAACGGGTGCGTTCAGAACGACGCCAACAGCAGCATTGGAGGTACTATTGGATCTCCCGCCGCTACATCTAGTGATACAGTCTGAGGCACTGAAATCGCTACACCGGTTGGCTTTAACAGGCCTCTGGAGCGATAGCATGCCGAAGACTAAACACACAAGCATGGAATACAACAATTCTATGGGAAGGCTGATGAGTATGGGCTGCGACAAAATGCAACCGAAATTCATCTTCCACAAAAACTTCAAAACCAAAGTCCATACTAGAGCCGAATGGAAGGAGGGTCTGGAGACACCCACCCCTGATGACAACACCATCATCTGGTATACAGACGGGTCCAAGATGGCATCTGGTACGGGCGCAGGCATTTATGCAAATGACTACAGTGGTAGTATCAGCATGGGCAATTATGCCACGGTCTTCCAAGCCGAGACATATGCAATAATTGCCTGTGTACATGAGAATATAGTTAGACAAATCCAAGGTAAGACTATCTATATACTCAGCGACAGTCAAGCGGCACTCAAAGCCTTCACATCGCCCAGAGTTACCTCTAGACTGGTATTAAACGGCATCCAAGCTCTTAACAAGCTTGGAAGGCAAAACAAGGTGCAACTGGTATGGATACCGGGGCACGAAGGCTTCATTGGCAATGAAAACGCTGATGAACTTGCCAAGGCCGGATCTGAAGACAACTTCATAGGTCCGGAACCTTATGTGGGCCTTTCACAAGGAACCATCAGAATGGCTATGAAAGACCAAACAAAGGCTAGTCACCAAAAAGAGTGGGATGCCCTGGTTGGTCTGAAGCATTCAAAGCTCTTTATGCAGAGGGTAGACTCTGGATGGAGCAAAAAGCTAGGGAAGCTAGGCAAAAGACAACTCCAAATTATAACGGGGGTGTTCACAGGCCATTACGGGGTCAAAGGAATTTTGGCCAAGATGGGACACGCCGACAACACTGATTGTCGCATGTGTGGCGAAGAGGAAGAGACCGTCAGACATTTAATGTGTGAATGTCACGCCCTCGCCAGACAAAGAATGAAGAACTTTGGAGCAGGCTACCTGGCACCGAAGGACTTCAGAGAGCTACCCATGAGCCTCATCATCCGATACGTGGAGATGGTCGAGAAGCTCCTGAATAGCTGAAGGATCTTAGGATCGTAGGGGGTAATTGCACAAAAGATCCCGATGGGTCGAAGTGTATCCGTAAGGGCCCCCGCAGATTTAAGATAAGATAAGATAAGGGTGCTGGGGATTGGCGGTGGGACGTCCGGCAACCGACTCGGGTCACTGAGGGTCAGTGTTGCATGTTGCAAATGATGTCACTTTAAACAAGATGATTTTAGCGTAGGTACTTATAGGGTTTTATTTTATTTCACCTACACTGAGAGAAATTTGCATTGTGAATTTAACAAGTTCGACTTGTTGCGGTTTATCCGTTTGAATCAGCCAAACGTATGTTTAAAACAATATGTGTCAGGTTGTTTTTATAAAATCGACTTGTTGATTCAAATATATTGCCGATTCAAATGACAAGTAGCTTGTTGTTTGAACCAAAGAGCACGTAGGCGCTATTTTAACCAAAAAACTTGTTGAACGAACATGAAAACTGGTTGTATTTTCTCTCAGTGTAATATTTCAGGTAGATATCAAGTTTGGCTCTAAACTGGAAATAGTCCGCTCCCATGGGACAACGATCGATAGGATTCAATTACCCAGGCTCGTTCAATTTGCAATTATTTTGCACATAACGGCTTTTCTGATAAGGAAATATTTGAATTGAATCGGGGAAACTGTTGTAGGTAAAAAAATATTGTAAAGAATAATATTTTAAGCGTTTTTGATGCCTATACAAGTATTTAATGTATACATAAGTTTGCTAATAATTCAGCTACTTGTAACGGTTATTATGTAAAGTTTCTACCGAAGAAATGCGGTATTTTACCTCTTTCTTGTGTGGGATCTTATATTCTTAGATCTTATATTTGTAGTAAAAATTACGGGGTGTTTAGCAAATGATCCGACAATTTTTTGCGGGCTTTGTGGTATTATGCATAATTTGTTTGATAGTCTTACAAATTACAGAATCAAATATACTGAATTTAAAATTTTGTTGTCATGTGCCCTGTGCATGGTATATTGTAAACCGTCAGATTCCTTAGCCACATATTGTATGTGTCATTGTCTGTGAATTTTTTGCAAAAGAAGTTTTTTTAAATGAAAAAAGTTTTTACTTAAATTAAAAAAAAAATAAGAAAAAATCAACTTGATTTTACCTTTGATTTGACGAAACTTAGCGCCCCCGTCCCTTATCGGCTAATAATACCTGTTCAAGCCAAAACAATACAGCACAGCCTGTGGTCGATCCTTCACGACGGAACCAATTATGGATGTACTCACCGTGACAGTTAATTAATTGCTTGGCAAGTTTGCATTTGCATACTGCCATCCCCGCGAACCGTGTCACAGATTACATAATAGAATAATAGATAGACCGGCCATAAGTTCATAAAGTTGCCTAGATGGCATATTGCTTCTCAAGGGAAGGACCGCTTGCAGCGATTTATTTGATTGTTGACTGTAACTTAAAAATAATAATATTTGTATATTTTAGTTTCATAGTTATAAATGTTGATTCAAGATTTTTGTAACTAATTTACTAATAAGATATGAACAAAAAATTTGTACGAGGTGTGAAAAGAAAACGATTAAATTCGAATCCAATCTTGTAAGTTTGCAGCAATTGATCGGATAATGTGAAAACGCACTTACTCGAGATTGCTAAAAATGTATTGGCTGTTCCACACATTTTGACTGTCTCACTTTTAAGTTTTCATAAGAGATTTCGGTGCTAATAGCATAATAATGTTGCTCAATATGACCTGTACTTAACCCTTGAATAATTGTAGATGTATCTAACTTATAAATTACTAGCTTTTGCCCGCGGCTTCGCTCACGTTAAACCACAAAATTGCGGAATACTTCATACAAACTTCCACCCCCCATGGAAAGGAAGTGGGGGGTCAGAAAGAGACAAAAACTAGCCTACGTCACTTTCCATCCCTTCAACTATCTCTACTTAAAAAATCACGTCGATCCGTCGCTCCGTTTTGCCGTGAAAGAGGGATAAACAAACAGACACACACACTTTCCCATTTATAATACGTAGGGTGTTCAACAAGTCTTGACGTGTCTGCAAACGCTAAGCGTACAGCGACAGTTCATGTGTTCGTCATTAAGTGTCGTCAATTACAGGAATAAACACATTTATTTCAGCTCCCTAGAATTAATATTATAGTCCAAAGTAAAATTAGAAAAAATAGAGAACATGTCGTTGAGCAAACGAGACTATCGTGTTATTATTTACTATAACTTCAAGCGCGGTTTATCTAAGCAAGAATGTTTTGACGAGATGTGTTCTGTTTTTGGTCCAGAAGCCCCATCTGTGAGGACTGTGGAACGATGGTACTTACAGGGGGATTTTGAGCTAGACGACGACCCGCGACCGGGAAGACCCGCAGAAATTCAAGTGCCAGAAAACATAGCTCGTGTGGAAAAAGCTTTTAGAGAAGATCGCCGAATCACATATCGTCAGTTAGAAGAACTCTTAAATATTCCTGTATCCTCTTTGCACAACATTGTGACGAATCATTTAAGTGTAAAAAAACTTTGTACCCTGTGGGTACCCCACACCTTAAGTGAGCACCAACAACTACATCGCGTACAATAAGGCGCAAACTATGGTGAAACAATTTGACAATGGCCAATCCAAGAGTATCAGTTCAATTATCACGGGTGACGAAACCTGGATTTATTATTACGACGTGCCAACTAAATCGCAAAGCAAAATATGGGTCTTCGTAGACGAAGAGCAACCAACACAAGTGCGGAAATCGAAGTCGGTGAAAAAAATTATGATGACTGATTTTTTTAACAAGCAAGGATTAGTAAAATCAGTGATGCTTAGTGGACAGAAGACCGTTACAAGTCAATGATATACTGAGATTTGTCTGCCTCAATTATTCGAAGAACTGAGAAATCGACGACCGAAGTCGGGACTCGCCTCGTGGTTTCTACACCACGACAATGCACCAGCTCATAGAGCTGGCGCTACTTCGCAATTTCTGAGGGCATCTAGCATTAAAGTACTGGAGCACCCTGCCTACAGTCTTGATCTTGCACCCTGTGACTTTGGGTTACTGAATACGTGAAGAACCGCATGAAAGGGCGCAAGTTTTCTACGGATGAACAGTTGGTTGGTGCGTTTGAGGAAGAATTAGAATTAATTAATAAAGGAAAGTGGGAGGGTTGGATAAATGAGTGGTTTGTGCGTATAAATAAATGTATTAATTGTTGTGGTGCTTATTTTGAAAAAATATAAATATATATGATTACACGACAAGATTTATTGAACACCCTACGTATTAGTATGGATAATCGATATATTATGCGTCGTCTACTAGGAGTCATCCAAACCGATCGATGTGTCACCGTCACTCCAATTTGCTACCTGCGTAATTTAAATACATCCGTGTCGATCCATATATAATATAATTATGTCCGTAAGTCTATAAAATATTTTGAATCAATACTTTCGATAAAAACGTAAAAATAGAAAATAAAGTTGCTACCCGCTGTCACAGTATAATAAAGAGTACTACCGTACAGTATGGCCACTCTTGCTCCCCGCTGAAAGTACCGCCGCCCCCTCTCGGTTACCTCACAGTTACCGCCTGTCAAAAATGCGAACAGTCGACCTGTCATATCTCCCTCATACAAGCATAGTACGCGTTCACCTACACGAGCTTAAGACTGTGTGCAAGGAACGCGCCTCTTTCATATATTTGATCGCCAGTGTCCAAGGTGTGCCGCTGTTTTTCTGTAGGTATGTCCCTATACAAATATATGCTGAAATCTTTAGAGCTTCACCTACAAGCCACAGCAGATTTTTTTTAAGAGGTTTTTTTTTCTTAAATGTACAGCACAAAAATTTAAAGTTGACACGGCTAATTAAGTAACCAGGGTGCGTAGCCGAATGGCACAAACGCTCACGAAACGCTCACGAAACGAAACGCTAGTAGATATCTATCTCTATCGCTCGTGCGTATTGGCGTGACAGAGCCAGGCTAACTGGCGCGGCGTTTCGTTTTCATTTGGCGTCGGAGAAATGCCATTCGGCTACACACCCTGGTACAGTTTTAGTGCGAAAAGACTATCCTTCGTATTTCTACGGAATCGTACGAACGTGTCGTGATATTTCAGTCAGTCTCAGTACAAAGCGTACTGACACTGACACACACAAGGACAAACTGGAATCATAATTAATAACTATTTGATAATTCATAACTACTCACAAAGCTGTCCCTCTCTAACCCGAGTAATCAGAAAGAGAGCAATAATCCCAGGTCAGGGCTGCGTCCTGCGGCCGTGACATCGATCCCGCTATTAATACTTGGAAGCTGATTTTTGCCCTGTGTGCGTAGCCGAATGTACAAACGCTCATGATAAAATCTCTTTCGTAGCTATCTATCCCTCTCGCTCTTGTGGATTGGCGCGATAGAGCCAGACTACATTTCTGCGGCATTTCGCGTCGCAAAAATGCCATTCGGCTACGGGGCCTGCAGTGCTCAGTTTTGCAGTAAGTTTTCTTTAATTTGTGGATCGGGGTGGAATCTATTTGCAAAAAAAACAGCAGCGGAAAAATATTTTTTCATTACAAACTTGTAGGTAAAATGTGCTACGTTTTTCTCGATTTTTAGCTTTTCTAGCCGGATTTTTTGTCATATCGGCTGGAATGGATTCGCATTATAAAAAAAATACCTTCTAGCCTCCTGTATAATTAACCTGTAGATAGAGCTGTAACCTGTAGGTAGAGAATGCCTTAAGGTATTAAGTCCGCCGCATTTGTACTTTTTTTTATTGTGAAATAAAGTTTAAATAAATAAATAAATAATTCCAAAATTCTGTAAAATCTATCAATTGAAATCGAAAGATTGTTCAGGACTATTGGCGTTTTTTTCTTTATTTACTTAAATACTAGCACCATGGCTATGAACCCTAATTATGTACCTACCTACGTTGCCTATTCGAAAATAAAGTATATTTAGTATGTTTTCAGTACAGATGGTGTTCTTTTTACGCACTAGTACGAGAAGTGGTTCATTATATGCCAGGTCGAAACTTCGGAGGCTCATCTGTACTGAAAAACGTCGTACGATACACGTGTGCGAAAAGGAAGTTCGAAACGAGTGGCGATAAATTAAAACACGACCGAAGGGAGTGTTTTAAATCGACACGAGTTTTTTTTACGCACTTTTATCGTAATGTATAATATAATTATATTGCATTGTTATGTTATGTCATACACATGACGCAAGCTAGTTATGTAAAAGAGATAGTTATGTTCAGTGTCCACACGCGATACAGGCATTTGTGACATCGCAGCCGATAGCGGGGCGACCACACTTTTGTAAAAAAAAGGAAGTTTAAAACTTTTTTTTGTGTGGGACTCAGTCAATTCTGTGTAAGAATGTCCTATAATATTTATATTTTTTGTCACATTAGTTTAACTTGAGAAAACATTTGATTTTGTCGTGTTGGTAAAAACAAATTCTGATATACTTAATTTTATTTATTTATTTATTTAAACTTTATTGCACAAATTATCAATAAAAAGTACAAATGGCGGGCTTAACGCCTTAAGGCATTCTCTACCAGTCAACCATTGGGCAAAACAGAGATAGTTAGTTTGGTGCACAAGATTATACTCGTAAAGCCAGTATGAGATTTTAACGATTAAATACAAGTCGATACCTACTATTATAAAATAAACATACACAAATACAATAAGTAAACGTGGAGGAAAACCACTTTAAATCCTTAAGCTAGTTCATCCCACCTAAAGGAGACATTCATTCATTTTATTGTCTACATAACATAAAGGAGACATTCATTCATTTTATTGTATTCATTTTAAAGTCAAATTTTATTGTCTACAAAGTTTTTAAATTGAAGAAATTAGATTCATGCATGAGAGTCTATAGTCGTAAGATAACTACGATATAAAGATTCCGCCAAACGAGACATGGGGACCTATTTTTGAGTCTCGAACGCATGAATTCGCCGTTCGAAAGTCGTAGCATTACGTCGTTTTCCACAGACTTTCGAACGGCGAAAAAAATCGGTCCCATGCACGCCTTCAATATCCCGGTGGTTCACAAATGGGAAGAGTTTGCCGAGGACAGAGACAAGTGGCGTAAACTGGTATTCGACGGACATTAAATCTACGACGACGCTTGGTTTAAGGCACTAGCAAAGCAAGTAAGCGCGCCAAGCGTCATCAGCGCGATACCTGTTCGCCACGGGCACACCACACCTGCCAGAGTCGTGGTCGTGTTTGCCTCTCCCATATTGGCTTTGATAACCACGAAAAACGTTGTCGCCCTACCTGACACTGCTTTGAATAAGTAGTCTGTTAAAGACTTGATGGCCAATGATAAAAATAACTAGCTTCTACTTATTAAATTACATAATTTATTTATTTGTTTTATCGATATCACTTGCTACCTTTCCTTGACTACCAGCCTTCATGGTCACCCCAGCAGATTACGCTTGCAGCCAGACAATTGTTAGCAGCTCTGCTATAAATAAAGACAACCAGCCTTGTTGCTTTTGTTGGTGCATAAATAATACACCGTGTCGATTTCAATACCGGCAAGTAAAGGACGCACACAAGGGCCTTAGGTGACCGATTTGACCATTTTGACCTTGATAGTTTGGTCAGAAAAGTTGCAGCCATTAATAATAGTTGCAACCAAAGCATATCACAGACATGGTCACTTAGATACGGCGGGTCAAAAGGACCTACTTGGGCCAATCAAATGGGTGCGTTTCTTTTGGTCATCCTGAATATTGTTGGGTGAATATAGTGAAGGCAGATCGTTGCTCCTTGGCGTAGTAGGTACCTACCGTTCTGGGTACGTAACCAGGAAGGCCAGATGATAAAACATCTGGCCGTCCCTATCGCACTTACAAATAGTGCAATAGGGACGGCGATGTTTTATCATTTATCCGCGACCATACTTGCCTGCCAGATGCATAAACGCTTAGGATAATATCGTTATCTGTATTGTAGACATTTAGCGTATCATTTGCCACGGTGCAAAGTCAAACTTCTTTTCTGCAGTATGCCTTTTTGCTTAAAGTAAGTATCACTAGTATCCAGAAAGTGTCCTATTACTTGAAATAAAATATTTTATGCAGTGAACGAAATAAAGCATCACATAATTAGAAGAAACACATCCATGGCAGTAGTTATGTTTAATCATAATTTCTATTTAATAAGTCAAATACAATTGTCAATTGTGGCGTAGGCGAGAGGCTGGCAACCTATCACTGCAATGTCACAGTTTCGGTTTCTTTCAACCCCTTATTTGCCAAGAGTGGCACTGAAACTTGAGTAGTTTCATGTGCTCTACCTACCCCTTTACGGGATACAGTCGTGATTGTATTCTATGTTGTTGTTGTTGTAAGTCAAAGACAAGGATATAAAGTATATGAATTGACCGTGGCGTCACTCCTCAGTGTTTCATAGATAGTAATTCCATATTAGCAAATTGTTTTGACAGTTCTTAAAAAGAAGCTGATTTGACTAGTAGGAAACTAGCCTATTCTACACTTTGCAACCGAGAGAGAAAGGTTAATAAGTTATTTTTCCAACTACCGATATTCCTCCATCGCTCGACATCATTTATGCAATATGCACACTTGTTACAAAAGGCAGCCGCTCGGAATAGAACCCCTATAAATAATGTAAGAATGTAACTGCTTGGAACGAAGTTAGATTTCAAGGGCTTATTATTTATTTATTGACGTAAAAGACGTATTTGTCGACTATGGTTTAGTATGTTTTGCTCCCTGTAACATATATAAATTCGTATTTAAAGTCATTTTATACCAGTTTTTTCCCGCGGCTCGGCACGCGTACTAATCTAACCTTATTTAAAGTCACACACAGGTCGAACGCGATTAATTAACATTATTTTTACCTTTTTTCCCAACGTTTCGGCCAGGTTGCACTGGCCGTGGTCGCGGAAGACTGACGTCCCAGCAAAGCGGTCTTCCGCAACCACGGCCAGTGCAACCTGGCCGAAACGTTGGGAAAAAAGGTAAAAATAATGTTAATTAATCGCGTTCGACCTGTGTGTGACTTTAAATATGTGTACAAAACGCGAGAACTTAAAGTGTTAATCTAATCTTGTTTTCGCATACAAACTTTGGACCCCCGTTTCACCCCCTTAGGAGGTGAATTTTGAAAAATCCTTTCTTAGTGCTCCTATATACCTTTTAAGGAACCTACGTGCCAAATTTGGAATCTAAAGGACCAGCGGTTTCGGCTGTGCGTCGATATGTCAGTCAGTCAGTTTCTTCTTTTATATAATTAGACGCGACACGATTAAATTGCGGTCGACCATTCGAATTTATGTATTACTAGCTATTGCCCGCGGTTTCGCTCGCGTTAGAATGACAAAAAGTAGCCTATGTCACTCTCCATACCTTCATACATAGCCACTTAATAAATCACGACCATTCGTCGCTCCGTTTTGCCGAGAAGGACGGACAAATAAACAGACACACGCACTTTCCCATTTATAATATTAGTATGGATATATACAATCTCTGATCACACCTCTATTATTTAATTGTATATCCATACTAATACTATAAATGGGAAAGTGTGTGTCTGTTTGTTTGTCCGTCTTTCACGGCAAAACGGAGCGACGAATTGACGTGATTTTTTAAGTGGAAATAGTTGAAGGGATGGGGAGTGACATAGGCTACTTTTTGTCTCTTTCTAACGCGAGCGAAGCCGCGGCCAAAAGTTAGAAACACATAAATTCGTACGGTCGAACTGTTATATAGGCGTTCATAAACCACGGTACCTGAGTATCACTAGCTGGGCCGTATGCTAGAAGCACCTGTGGCCCGTTTCTCGAAAGGTACAAGCCTTGTATTACAAGTGTGTTTCCATGGAAACCCATATGATTTGACAGTTCGCGCACTTGTAATACAAGGCTTGTACCTTTAAAGGTACAAGCCTTGTATTACAAGTGTGTTTCCATGACAACCCATACGATTTGACACTTCGCGCACTTGTAATACAAGGCTTGTACCTTTCGAGAAACGGGCCCCAGGTCATCAACAAGAAATAAAACTACAGTCAAAACTAAAATTCTTTACACTCTGACCCAGTCTACATACTTATATAATATATACTTATATCTACGTCGACGGTTGGAAGCATGTAAATATTGTCACAGGGAACGTTTGCTGAGTCAACAGACGGAGTGATCTCAGATTGGCACAAGATTGCCACTAAATTGCCCGCCGCTGCTTCAGCTGTGTCAATATTAATATAACTTGTTGCTTGCAGATATCATGATAATATTTATTTTTGAAACTATTTAAATTTATTAAAGTACTTAAATTAAAAATAACCTTGCAGTACAACGCCGAGTTTTACGCGTCTTTTATTTCGAATTGTGGTAATAAAAGTGGAAGGGAAAGACCCTCACTACCCTCAGGCTCCTACCACAGAATATATAATAGTACAAGTACAGAAGGCCCACTGCTTTGATGTTCACGAAATGCCGCCTTTTTAAATACCTACAAAATTCCTACAAAGAAACGAGCCGCACGTGCGCGGCGTCCGGTGATAGGGTTACCTATGGATTTTAACGAATTAATACCTACTCATATAAAATGTTATACTATTATATTCAAGTCTTGGGTACTTTCTAGGTATATATACTGTATTTATATATTTTTGTTCAAGTTCCAACATCAAAAGCCTTATTGAACTTTTCCGTGGGACTTAATCAGTAGTAAATCTGTGTAAGAATGTCCTATGGTATTTATTTTATTCAATATGTCTATTTAACTAAGTATTATTAGCCATTCCACACGTGGACATCGCTTAAAAAAACCTCGCGACGTAAAGTAACAATAGAAAGTGCGAACATGCATTCCGCGAGAACGCGCGCCACCCCTGAGTAGGCCGCGAACTCGCGGCCGCCAGGATGTATCGCCGAGTGAGCCGCCCCTGCTCCTACGCCAAATAAGTAGATGGTCCGACTTGTGATGAAAGGGGAAGGCGAAGACTCTCCGGGCCCTCCGGCAAATAGTCGTCTAATAAGTCAATGGTGATGGTCGTCCGGCAAATGGGCCACCTCAAACAAACTTCTTCTTCTTAGCTGAACTTCGTTAGTAACTTCGTATCTCCATAACTGTTCTATACTGCGTTTCGGTCACCAAATAACGTCAAAAATCGTGTCTTGAGTTTCTTCCCAAGAATGGGGCGAAAAAGGGGCTATTTACAGTTGTCAGTAGAGATGGGTAACTACCCAGGTAAATACCCGACGGTGGGTATTTACCGGGTAAATACCCGATATTTACCCGATATTTTCATTTTCCTTCCAAATTTGATGATTTAAATTGGTGTTTGGGCTAAAATATATTCATTTAAGGGCGGTTCTCAGGGATGACGTTCGGTGCCTGATTTCGGTGGTGATTTTTATTTATTACTTTATTGATATGTCAGTCAATTTACTAAAATCTAGCCTAAATATAAAAAATATTGGTGGTGGAGGCCTCCATTAAAACCTTATAGTTTGTAAGAAATCTGACATTTTAAAATCACCGAAATTATGTATGGGCACTATAATCAATTTGCCCCACCGAATTCAATTTTTTACACATTATTCCACATTTCAACTTAATATATAAATTATTATTCAATTTATTGATATTTTTCATTTTAATTCGATGACAGGTCATGTAAAAAGGCTCATAATCACGCAATTTTACAAAATTTAACATGGTAATATGCTAGTCATTATCGAGTAGAGAATTTTGTACCCATAGAGTGGCTTAATTTGCTTAGAAACATAGTTCTATGTTTTTACAAGGTATATCCTACTATTTAAGTATGAAATATTAGAAAATAATGAACATTTAATCAGTTTGCAACGTGGCAATCGAAGTCGGTGGTCACTTTTTTTGATATCGGTGGTCAAAAAATCCACCGAAACCACGGAAATCAACTCCACTGATATCAAATTTTATAGCTTTTTTGGAGATAACTGCAATAGCATGAATGATACAGAGGAGATGTTATAATGACGTAATAACATACTTTCAAGGATTTGTTAGTACCTTACATAACGACAAATGGACCTAAACTGTGGGAGTAAATTGATCCACCGAATCTTAAAAAACATGGGACCAAACCCAGCGAACGACTGAGAAACCTTCAAAAAGTCCCCTTTATAAAACGGTACTGCATCTCCTCTACACTGAACGGTTAAAACGTAGCTAAAACTAACTATATTTGTGCTACTACGTCCCTGATCTACTAATTTGTAAGATTAATGTCATGTTTAAAAAATTACACCGAAATCAGTCACTAGCCCGGGACACATGGTAAATTTGTCTTTACTCGATGAGTTTAGCTAACATATTATTTTTATACATAAAATATGATGGGTTAACTAATACCTTATACGTGAATATCTATAACAACTGCGATCAACAACTCCATTTTGAGTTATGATTTTTTGTTTTGCAAATTCTGAGTGCGGGACACGCCCACCGACGGTCATTTTTCGCATTTAATATTTTATTACTCATATCATACAAATAATAAATAAATAATGTTAAGGTGTACCAAATAGAACAGAGGCTAAAGATTATGCCTAATTTAATTCAGATTTTTAGAACAGTCCGTTCTGACGTTTTTTGCCTCGGACACGTAAAAACGCGCCTCCTGAGAAATGCCCTTAAGTCAGTCTTTGTAATTGTACACATAATGTTTATTCAAATTGAGAACAAATAGGTTGCTATGAAATAAAATGTGATTTTAGTGTATCACTCCAACTCTAAAAATCGTGTAATATAATTTTCTGACATACGGAAATAATTTCAAATGCTTTTAATATAAATTATAAGTCTGATAAATTAAAACTGTAAATAAAAATATGTGAATAAAAATATTTTAAAAGTAAAGTTTTGTGGTACAATAAATTGTAGATTATTACAAGCACTACAATTTACATATTTGTAGGGCTTTTCCGGTACAAATATGTAACTTGTAAATTTTGTGGTACACACGCTTGTATTATGACAAATTTGTAACTTGACACTTGTCAAATTGTAATTGTAAGTTTTGTGGTATAGGGCACTGAAGTTCATACTGACGCTGACTCTCGCGACGGTAGGAGATTGTGAAGCAGAACTGCAACAAATAAAAGTTATTAGCACATAATCAAGGGTTTAGTGTAAGGCTTGAGTGCACGCTCATATTGGGTCACTATTAAGTTTATCTTATCGCTAAACGACTATTTCGGCTAGATGTCAGAAAATGTAAATATACAGTCAGCATAAAGTCAATTCAGCTGGGATGACTTGAAAGTAGAATACTCAATCAGCAAAAAGTTAATTTAACTGGATGGCTAAGACTTAGAATGAATGAGTAGCCAAACGTCTGGAAATATACATAGTCCGTATGATTAGCATATCTAAAAAGTCAAAAGTGAAGTTAGTTAATTGACGTCAACACAGAACGATACAGTAGCAAAACGTCCGGAAATATAATGTGTCATGGACGTCATGGTTTATAATAAATATGTAACAGTTCTTATTAACAGTGCGAGAAGGTTTTAATTCTCAAGGCACTTAATCATTTTAAAACCAGACGTTTTGCTAACGGGTCGTTCGGCGTTTATTCTTTTTAGCAATAAAAACATTAAACAATCCAGACTTTTTGCTCCTCGACTGTTTAGCGTTCATGTCTGTTTTGTAATACAGACATTCGAAGATGAAGATGTTTTGCATTTTAAATTGTTACGTTTTAAGATCCAGACGTTTTGCTAAAGATGCATTTAGCATTCATGTCTACGTAGCCACAAAGACATAACACAATCCAGACATGTCAGCTATATAGTCTTTTAGCGATAAGGTAAATTTGATAGTGACCCCTCATATTGTGCGTGCAGCGGGGCGGGGCGTACAGCGTGCATATAAAACAATTGAAGCTCACACAAGTGTCCTGACTCGACGCTGTGTAGAGTGGAAACACGCTGCATGCCCAGTCGAACGCTCTGCTCAGGCCCCGTAGCCGAATGGCATTTCTCCGACGCCAAACGAAAGCGATACGCCGCTGGCTCTGTCGCGCCAATACGCAAGCGCGATAGAGATAGATATCTACTAGCGCTTCGTTTCGTGAGCGTTTCGTGCGTGATTGTGCCATTCGGCTAGCCACCCAGAGAATCCAATTGGGCCTTAGTGCGTTTTCACATTATCCGATCCGATATCGGATGTCGGACCGATATCCCATACATTACAGGCGCCATCTTGGATTTTTTCTATTGAAATCCTTCCGACATCCGATATCGGATCGGATAATGTGAAAACGGCCTTACACTTAACGGTTAAGGGTTAGTGCTGTCCCCATTAAAGTATAAAATATGATACTTGAGAGCCTTACGGCCCAGCCACGACATTGGTCTAAGCGCGACAGCAGTGAGCGGCAGCCATACGTGCGAATGAAAAGTCCCATCGCTGTGTCTCGCTCCAATGTACGGCCGCCGCTCACCGCTGCCGCGCTTAGACCAATGTCGTGGCTGAGCCGTTAGGATTAAAGCCGGTTTTAAAAGCATCTGACCTCATAGCCGAATGGCATATCTGCGATGCGAAACGCCGCAGAAATGTAGTCTAGCTCTATCGCGACAATACACAAGAGTGATAGAGATAGATAGCTACGAAAGATATTATCGTGAGTGTTTGTGCATTTGGCTACGCACACAGGAGCGCTTTCAAAAGATTGCATGTACATACATTTAATCTACGACCTCAAGGTCACGGTAATGCAGGTTGCCAGGTGGTTTAAGACATCTGTCGAGGGCGCATTAACACTCGTTCTCTTCCAGCCTTGGAGAACAAATAATTAAACTAGGAATAAAAAGAAGATAAGAGTAAAATTCAAACTCACCCCCACAGCAGCCCGCTCTAAAGGTTTGCTGAGGCGCTCGCAGTAAGAACCTTCTAGAAGAAGGACTCCTGTTGGTCGAGTATTATTCTCTGACTCGTAGTAGAACAGCAGGTTCTGTTGACAAACACATTATTTTAAGTAATGCATCGTATAATTATTTATAAAAGAATTTAATAAATCGAGTTAGTAGAATATCAATGTTCTAAAAAGCGTCCAGTTTTGAAGTGATCGCATGCAATTTGATTATGACTATTCCTAACATGAGTGTTAGGAATAGTCATAATCAAATTTAATAATACTTCCGAAGTAAGAAAAATCTGCTGGCGTAGCCGAATGGCAATCGTCGACACAAAACGCCGACAGAAATCAGTCTGGGTCTGTCGCGCCAATACGCAAAAGCGACAGAGTAACTACGAGCGTTTCGTTTCTTGAGCGTTTGTGCCATTCGGCTACGTACCCTGACCAGGGTGGCTAGCCGAATGGCACAATCGCTCACGAAACGCTCACGAAACGAAGCGCTAGTAGATATCTATCTCTATCGCGCTTGCGTATTGGCGCGACAGAGCCAGCGGCGTATCGCTTTCGTTTGGCGTCGGAGAAATGGGGTCCAGGCCCCGTAGCCGAATGGCATTTCTCCGACGCCAAACGAAAGCGATACGCCGCTGGCTCTGTCGCGCCAATACGCAAGCGCGATAGAGATAGATATCTACTAGCGCTTCGTTTCGTGAGCGTTTCGTGAGCGATTGTGCCATTCGGCTAGCCACCCTGGCCAGAAATATATGACTACGCGCCATGTTGCATGACCTTGACAAATACAAAATACAAAAAGTTTATTTCATTACCAGACATAGATAATAGTTATTTGTTATACAAAGGGGCAAAGTTGTATTTTAACGCCGAGTGTGGAATTGAAAAACGAGCAAGTGGAAGGATTCTATAGTTGAACCACGAGCGAAGCGAGTGGTTCGAGAATAGAATCCTGAACTTGCGAGTTTTTTAACACACGAGAAGTAAAATACATTTGCACCCGAGTGTAACACAAAACTTTTCCCCTCACTATAGCGAGGAAACTACAACCCTACAACGCAAAAAATGCGTTTATCACTGCTTCCAGTAGTTCCACAGGTGGTAAATCATCTTTATTACTAGATTCACCTACTTTTGACTTTATTCAAGGTCAAATTACTTTACCCACTAGTGGATAAAATGCGTTTTTACCCGCTGGTATTAAAGGACAAAACACGTGTTTCCGAGCTAGTGAGGGGAAAAATATAGGATTAAACAGTAGGTATAGTTACATTCAGAGATAAAATCATCATCCTCCTTGCTTTATCCCGGCATTTGCCACGGCTCATAGTAGCCTGGGGTCCGCTTTGACAGTTTTACGAAAGCCACCACCACCTGACCTTCCAACCCAAAGGGTAACTAGGCCTTATTGGAATTAGTCCGGTTTCCTCACGTTGTTTTCCTTCACCGAAAAGCGACTGGCAAATATCAAATGACATTTCGCACATAAGTTCCGAAAAACTCATTGGCGAGCCGGGGTTCGAACCCGCGACCTCCGGATCGAAAGTCGCACGCTCTTAACGCTAGGCCACCAGCGATGTCCAAATAACCTTGACAAATATTTATTCAAATTTTAATTTTGACATGCTGTCAATAGAGTCAAAACTACATGTTGCATATATACATCTCTATGCATTTATGGGTTAAATATACATAATCTCCTTTGCACGAGGCATGTTGAAAATCTTTATCGATTCTGTATGACTCTATAACACTTTATCATGTATAACGACTGGGCAGTTTATCGACATTTGAGTGCATTAATACGGGTATAAAAATATCCTGTAATCCGATATGGCGGTCGGCGGAAATAGGACACGGGTCCCTGAGGACCTGTATATTGGCCTCGTTATTGCAAGTAGGTAACCTCTAAAAACCGGCCAGGAGCATGTCGGGCCAATGACATGATAGGGTTCCATAGTTGGGCCATTTATAACATGGGTATTTTTTACGCGATTCATACTCAGAATCGAGAGCTCTTTCGATCCTGATACAGGAAAAAAAAAACCCCAAGATTTCCATACATTTTTTCGAGCCTTCCATTCCGTTACCGCCATACAAAATGTATGAAAAAATGGTAACGGAATGGGAAAAAAACCTTGGGACACTTTTTTTCTGCTATTAAGATAGAAAGAGCTCGCGATGCTGAGTGGAAAACAAATAACAATTTTCAAATCCAAAAAAGTGGGGTAGACAACTTTGATAAAAAATGGCCCAGTCTTTACACATCTGTTACAGAAATAAATTAGTACATTAAGATACAAGTGCGGAAAAAAAAGAAGTTTGAAACGAATGGCGATAATTTAAACCACGACCGGAGGGAGTGTTTTAAATCGACACAAGTCCTAACGTGTCTTGTACGAAGTTCTTCAGTTCAGGCCCTTTGAAGTTTCGACGTAACAAGAAATGCCCTTCTTTGCGCACTAGTGCGGGAAAAAAACAGCATTAGTATGTACTGAATCGGAGCGTCCCTATCGCATTTATCGCATTTACAAATTTACAAATAGTGCGACCATGCTTGCCTGCCAGTTTCCTATTTTTGTCATGACACCAAGGACATAATATAACACACCTAACCTTTTTTTCTTTTATTTGAGCCGAAACGGGAACACAGGAACGCACTCCCCGTTTATTATTGGAAGACTCATTGGAGATTCTGTAGACGTGTCAGGGAGGCAGGAATAAAAAGTAAAAATACAGGGTGCTTATTTATTTGCCGCTTGCCGCTTATCGCTTTGCCGGGTAGAACCTAGATGCATTATTAAACTCACGGCTGTATCCCATACAGAGCACTTGAAGTTTCTCATGTTTGAAGGTCACTCTTAGCAATTAAGGGTCAAAAGACTACAAAGTTGTGGATATTGCAATGACAGGTTGGCACAATATTGTCTTCGGTTACCGCGATGGTTACTCATGAAATAAAACTATGGAAACGGATTAAATCGCGTATAATGAATTTAAAATTCATCCCGACGTTTCGAACTCTTTACAGCGTTCGTGGTCAACGGGTGACTGAAGAAAAATTACAATGTGCAAAAGCTACCCACACACAAGAAATATTAACGAACCATGACCACAAATAATATAGATTTCTAAGGGCCGGTTTTTCAATCGCCAGATAAATGTATCTATCAAATAAAGTTTCGTACGCCTACACGGCTCATCATGGCTGATATAAATAATATAACCTATTGTCACCTAATTGTTACCTGTGATGACGAAATAAATATATTTGATTGATTGATTGATTGATTGAAAGTTATCACTATCCTTTTCATCACACGTATAAATGACAATGACAGCTAACATATATCTGACAGATATTATTTATCTGGCGATTGAAAAACCAGCCCTAAGGCAGGTTCACACACTATTAATAAGCTAGTTATACAATATTCAAAAAAAATTTTACCATTACTATGTTAAATAAGTTTTCTCTCTTTGTAGCGGTGTTGTAAAATGTAGCAATTTTCGTATTGTTAAGTTAGACAGATAATTTTTAAGAAAAAAAAACCGTCGCCTTTCGGGTTCTGGTGAAAGCTACTTGCGAATGTTGGATTATGTAGAAATGTGTAAGTATTTTTTAAAACTGCTTTTAATGCTTTAATTATTAGATGGCAACACAAATGAATATACGTATAACGTTAAGGTTTGAGGAGTTTCCTCAATTCCTCATGAATCCGATTATATTATAAGAAATCGAAGCTTGACAAACTTTGACTTCAAAACTTATGCTTAACAAACATAACTAAATAAATGTCACTGTTCTGAACTTAAATGCATGCTTTTCTTACAAAAATACCAAAGTCACTATGAGTGTGACGTTTAGGTTTGAGGAGTTTGGTTCTGGCCATCATCAGCAGTTCCACTGCACCAAATGTCACTGTTCTGGATGAAAGTGCATGCTATTCTTATAAAAATACCAAAGTCACTATAAGCGTGCCGTTCAGATTTGAGGAGTTCGGTTCTGACCATCATCAGAAATTCCACTGCACCAAATGTCACTGTTCTGGACGAAAGTGCATGCTGTTCTTATAAAAATGGCAAAGTCACTATAAGCGTGCCGTTCAGATTTGAGGAGTTCGGTTCTGACCATCATCAGAAATTCCACTGCACCAAATGTCACTGTTCTGGAAAGTGCATGCTGTTCTTATAAAAATGGCAAAGTCACTATAAGCGTGCCGTTCAGATTTGAGGAGTTTGATTCTGGCCATCATCAGCAGTTCCACTGCACCAAATGTCACTGTTCTGGACGAAAGTGCATGCTGTTCTTATAAAAATACCAAAGTCACTATAAGCGTGCCGTTCAGATTTGAGGAGTTCGGTTCTGACCATCATCAGAAATTCCACTGCACCAAATGTCACTGTTCTGGACGAAAGTGCATGCTGTTCGTATAAAAATACCAAAGTCACTATAAGCGTGCCGTTCAGATTTGAGGAGTTCGGTTCTGACCATCATCAGAAATTCCACTGCACCAAATGTCACTGTTCTGGACGAAAGTGCATGCTGTTCTTATAAAAATGGCAAAGTCACTATAAGCGTGCCGTTCAGATTTGAGGAGTTCGGTTCTGACCATCATCAGAAATTCCACTGCACCAAATGTCACTGTTCTGGACGAAAGTGCATGCTGTTCTTATAAAAATGGCAAAGTCACTATAAGCGTGCCGTTCAGATTTGAGGAGTTTGGTTCTGGCCATCATCAGCAGTTCCACTGCACCAAATGTCACTGTTCTGGACGAAAGTGCATGCTGTTCTTATAAAAATACCAAAGTCACTATAAGCGTGCCGTTCAGATTTGAGGAGTTCGGTTCTGACCATCATCAGAAATTCCACTGCACCAAATGTCACTGTTCTGGACGAAAGTGCATGCTGTTCGTATAAAAATACCAAAGTCACTATAAGCGTGCCGTTCAGATTTGAAGAGTTCCGTTCTGGCCATCATCAGCAGTTCCACTGCACCAAATGTCACTGTTCCGTACCTAAATGCATGCTGTTCCTTTAAAAACACAAAAATCACCATATGTATGCCTTTCAGATTTGAGGAGTTCCCTCGATTTCTCCAGGATTCCATCATCAGAACTGGGTTCTGAGAAAAATGGGACCAATCTGTATGCATATACATTCAATAAAAAAAATATTTTCAAAATCGGTCCAGGAACGACGGAGATATCGAGGAACAAACATAAAAAATTAAAAAAATAAAAAAACATACAGACGACTTGATAACCGTCCTTCTTGAGATATGAGGCGACGGTTAATAGTTATTTGTTATACAAGGGGGCAAAGTTGTATTTTAACGCCGAGTGTGGAATTGAAAAACGAGCAAGTGAAAGGATTCTATAGTTGAACCACGAGCGAAGCGAGTGGTTCGAGAATAGAATCCTGAACTTGCGAGTTTTTTAACACACGAGAAGTAAAATACATTTGCACCCGAGTGTAACACAAAACTTTTCCCCTCACTATAGCGAGGAAACTACAACGCAAAAAATGCGTTTATCCCTGCTTCCAGTAGTTCCTCAGTTGGTAAATCATCTTTATTACTAGATTCACCTACTCTTATCAATTTTAAAGCAGTTAATTTGACTTTATTCAAGGTCAAATTACTTTACCCACTAGTGGATAAAATGCGTTTTTACCCGCTGGTATTAGAGGACAAAACACGTGTTTCCGAGCTAGTGAGGGGAAAAAATAATTAACCAATGAATCTACACAAAATTGACAAAGAACAAACTGCAAATGTCCAACACCATACAACACAAATGCCTCACACGGGAACTATGATGCCACAGATAGACACACAGATAGACACACAGACAGACAGACACGTCAAACTTATAACATCCCGTCATTTTTGCGTCGGGGGCTAAAAACAGAGTTTCAGGCCTGAGAAAAATTAGATTTTATTATTTAAGAACACAGTTCAATATTGAATGAGTAGATAGCTAGGTTTTTATTATGCGTGGTGGGACAAAGTACACAACGCGACATGCCTATCATGTGTTATTCTGGGCACGGAGAGCGTTCGGAGGTAAATACAGCTTGGAGCGACAGAATCTCAAAAAATAAATTAAAATAAATAGTTTATTGACATACTTTTACAAAGTAGATTCTATTTTGCGAATAATTGAACTGTCACAGTCTGTAGACAGAATCTGAATTTGCCGGAGGTCACTCGTGACTCAATTTCAGTGTGTCATCGGCTTGGCGCTAGGACAGACGGAGCGCCTAACCACAGATGAACAGCTCGAAGACTTGAAGACGAGTTATGCGCCTGTATCGACCTTCGAGTTATGCGCCTGTATCGCCTACGGTGGTGCCCGTCGCGCCTACATCTCTGGCGACCAGTGGAGTCATCGACTCTCCGGCAAGTATTGCGCCTGCGCTTGCGCCCGCGCCTGAGCCCGCGCTGGCGGCGGTGGTTTCCACAAAGATACTTTTCTCAAACATGCAATGAAAATGCTAAAATGGGCTGAAGTATCGCTTTTTGGGCGCAACAATCGGCTGGCGCCTTTAAAAGTAAGGCAAACCGTGCTACTTGAATCGTTTGTTGTACGTGAACTTGTCTTAAGTTTATTTTATTTGTAATTGTCGGCACTGAGCGCGGAAAAAGATACTTTAATTAAGGCTTTGTATCATCTACCTGCACTTTCCTGTTACTAAAAATCCGTTCTACCTTACTTTTTATTTTTTATACAAAAGTTAACTTCACGGTTGTAAAACATTCCGGCACAATGATCTTTTAACAGTTTTAACTGTCAGTGTCACTTCAATTTATTAGTTGTCAATGTCATTCTCTTTTTTTGCGTTTCGTTTTTGCATTGAAAATTTTCACTGTTGCATGTTTTAATGACTTGCTTGTTTCATTTTTGTTTTCAGTTCACTATCACATTTTTTAACCTTCATGATTCTGTTTTATGTAATATTGATTGTCGTAATCTATTGTAAATGGTCAACTGGCGGGATAACAGAAAACTTGTAGTTATTTAGGCATTATTTTTAAGGTTCCGTATTTATATTTAATATATTATATTATATTCAATATTTAGTACCCTTTTGTATAAGTTTATATGTCGCACGATGAATCTTTTCTTTCTGCCTGTGACTTGTCCTCTTCCTTTCAATCTTTTCACAGTTTACATTCTGACGAGCCGGACACACTCGGTAATTTAATCACTCACACTTTTCAAACAGAACACAAACTCTTTAACGTTTGCCACATAAATGCTCAAAGCATCCCCAGCCATTATAATGAACTTCTTGATACATTTACTTGCACTAACGTTCACGCAATTCTTGTTTCCGAAACTTGGCTCAAACCTAGTTTATCTTCCACGTTGTACAGCCTACCTGGCTATATTTTGCTCAGAAATGACCGCGTCGGTAAGGGAGGAGGGGGCGTTGCCATTTATGTGCGTAGCGATCTACCCTACAAAATTCTTTCTTCTTCTCCGTCACGATATTCTGGCTCATTAGAATATTTATTCATTGAGGTCTCATTTAAAGGTGTAAATGCGGTCCTTGGAGTTGTATACTGCCCTCCGGCTATTGATTATTTTGCAGATTTTGAATCAGTAATTCACCCGTTTAGCATCGAATACACACATCTCATAGTTATGGGAGATTTTAACACGGATTTACTGAAAGACAATCCCAGGACACGCAAATTAAAAATAATTGCCGAGTCTTCAGACTTAACTGTTCTTCCACTAAAACCTACTCATCACAACATCGATACGACTGACTCCTGGTTGGATCTGATTTTTACCGCTTCCGTCAATCATGTTAGTACTGTGGGCCAATATCCTGCACCGGGTTTTTCACATCACGACTTAATCTTTCTTAGTTATCGTATCCGTCCACCTAAGGCACACTCAAAGACTATTCAGATGCGTAGTTTTGCGAGGCTTGACTTAGAAGCATTACGACATGACGCGGTCGCCCTGGATTGGTCGTCTGTTCTAGCAGCTGTGTCCGTTGACGAGGCGGTATCTCTATTGAATGCGGTAGTTTTAAAACTCTACGATAAACATGCGCCTGTAAGAAATGTCAAAATAAAACGCTTACCCGCACCTTGGATAACGAGCACTGTTAGAGCGGCGATGGCCAGGCGTGATCGGGCTTTTCGTGTTTTTAAGCGAGACCGGAGTGATGAGAACTGGGTATCTTTTAAAGCTGCGAGGAACCGCTGTAACCAGCTAGTGAGAGCTTCCAAGCGTAAACATATTTATGAAAATATAGCCTCTTCATCTCCAGCCAACACTTGGAAATTTTTAAAAACTTTGGGCATTGGGAATTCCACCAACAATTCTAATTCTTTAGCGTCAGTCTCGTTGAATGATCTCAATACTCATTTTGCCAAGTCTTCCGCGTTAGATGACATAACAACCGCCAAAAGTATTTCTGTTATTAATGCCCTGCCATGTCTTTCCAAATCTCAGTTTTCTTTTACCCCGGCCACTGATGACGAGGTCCGCAAGGTAATAACGGCGATTAAATCAAATGCGGTTGGTAATGACCAAATCAGCAGAATGATGATTCTCCACATCTTGGAATGCATCCTACCCGTTGTGACGCATATTATTAACTTATCTATGCATTCTGGTGTTTTTCCAAGCATGTGGCGTAGTGCATATGTCATACCTTTGCCGAAAGTCTCAAATCCTACAGCACCAAAAGACTTTCGCCCAATCTCCATACTTCCGTTTTTATCCAAAGTTCTGGAGGCAATTGTACATAAAAAACTGTCTGCACACATTTCTGACAACCAACTTCTTTCACCAGTACAATCAGGTTTTCGTTGTGGACACAGTACAACTACTGCATTGCTGAAGGTTATCGAAGATGTGAGGCAGGGTATGGAGTCTACTCAGTTGACTGTGCTTGTCCTGGTAGACTTTTCTAATGCGTTTAACGCCGTTAATCACGAGCTGTTACTAGCTATCTTGAAACACCTGAACATCACGTCATCAGTGGCTGAATGGTTCTCATCTTACCTGCAGAATCGTCGGCAGGCTGTTCGAGCTGATAGATCTACATCTGATTGGTGCGAGCTGTCTTCTGGCGTTCCGCAGGGCGGTATTCTGTCTCCTCTTCTTTTCTCCATTTTTATTAATTTAATAACTGATCGTATTAAATGCTCACACCACTTATACGCCGACGATCTACAACTTTACGCCCAAACAAGCCCCAGCAATTTGGACCTAGCTATCCGCAAAATAAACGACGACTTGGATATCATATCTGCCTGGTCACGCGATTTCGGAATCTCTGTCAACCCCAGCAAGTGTCAGGCCAT
Organism: Leguminivora glycinivorella; assembly: GCF_023078275.1. Lineage (NCBI taxonomy): Eukaryota > Metazoa > Arthropoda > Insecta > Lepidoptera > Tortricidae > Leguminivora > Leguminivora glycinivorella. The sequence goes on along the minus strand of NC_062985.1, from coordinate 870,819 downwards.
TGTACTGGGTAGTCCACGGCTATTGTCCTTACTTGATACCGCTCTTTTAGATCCCATTAAATTTGAAAATAACATAGTTCCTTTCCAGCCCGATGTGAAAAACCTTGGTTTGGTCGTCGACAGTGGCTTGACATGGACTCCTCAGGTGTCTAACGTTTGTCGTAAGGTGACTAACATGCTGCGATCTTTATATAGATTTAAGCACTTTCTTCCAGTCAGCACGAAAACTCTTCTCATTCAGGCTCTAGTGTTGCCCGTGATCGAATATGCAGATGTTTGTTACTCTAATATTAGCCAGGATTTACTCAATAAATTAGACAGACTGTTGAATGGCTGCATTAGGTTCATATTCGGGCTCCGTAAATACGATCACATATCAGCTTTTCGCCGCAAACTGAACTGGCTTCCCATTCGTGAACGCAGGTCTCTGAGAATTCTATGCACTCTTTATTCTATATTATTTGATCCAGTTACCCCCGACTATCTTAAATCAAATTTCAATTTCATAGAACCGCGTCCCGGTTGTGAACTGCGTACGTCCCGAACTCTTAAGCTGGCTATTCCTTATCACCGCACTGGCTTTATTTCCAACTCCTTCACCCTCCAGGCAGCTCGTCTTTGGAATGATCTCCCTCTTCCCTTAAGGCAAGCACAGACCAAATTTTCTTTTAAACGCATGTTACGTACACACCTCTCCAACAAGCTCAAGGATAAATGATCTGCATAGTGCTTATACTTGGGTACATTATATATTATATATTTATAGTTTGTATGTAAGTTTATATTATTAGCTATATATTTATATATTATTCACTCATATATACATTTTCTTTTATTGGATACATAGGTAATTTGATTTGTGTTTCTTGTCACATCTCTATATTGACAATCCTGCACTAACTAAAGTTTCTGTTTGATCCAATGGTTGACTGGTAGAGAATGCCTTAAGGCATTAAGTCCGCCATTTGTACAATTTTATGTCGTGCAATAAAGTTTAAATAAAAAAAATAATCACGCCTATATCCCATAAAGGGGTAGGTAGGCAGAGCACATGAACTACTCAAGTTTCAGTGCCACTCTAGGCAAAAAGGGATTGAAAGAAATCTAAATTGTGACATTGCAGTAACAGGTTGCCAGCTTCTCGCGTACGCCACAATTTTAACCCATATCCCACAGTCGACTTCTACGATACCCAATGGTAATAAAGAGTGATTAATTGTTAATAAGGCACCGATTGAACTGTTTTGTGTATGAAAACTGTTTTAAAAATATCTATACATATTAAATAATAATAATTGAGCCTACTGCAGGGCACAGCTGCAGACTCCTGTCGGCAGCAACAGCAACTCATATACCTGGGAAGACCGTTTTATACACGGTGTTTCCGGTATCACTCAAAACCTCAGACACCCCAACTGATTTTTATTTTTTTAAACGTAAATCTAGAATGTTCATTTTTTAATCTGATGATTGTTTTTTTTTAAATTGAGTTTTAAATTTTATGTGCATCTCTACTCGGCTTTTAACTCTACACTCAATAAAATAATTGCTAGCTACCATAATAAACCTTCAAACTGTTTAATTGTGTACGTTACTGCAACGACATAAGGTTTACCAATAGACAGCTATGTCAATGTAAAGCCCTTTAACCTGTGTCACAGTAAACTTCAAATTGGACAGGTGACTCAGTAAGCAAATTTAAACCTAAAATTCAAAATGACAAGGTTGTAATTAGGTACGAGTCAATTTGTTATGACTTATGATAAACTTTAAAATTAAACTGACGCACAACGTCTATCACGTAGCGGAAAAAATAATCGTCCACGTAACCAGCCAGTATTAATACCCTTAAATACTGAAAAAGGTATACAACCTCTAACAATATGATATGCACAATGTTGTATTACAAATTTGTAGAATGGGCACGTAAACAATAACTAATAATACAAATTAAAACAAAAAATATTACCCCCATCAAGATATAGCTCAATCGATTCTACTCTCGATTCTGAACAAACAGTTTTCAGGTTTTTAGTGTTAAGTGAAACACGGTGTATAGACATGAGTTTATTCAAGAGACCATTGTAGAATGAATGAACCCAGAGTTCGAATTAAACGCATATCACACAGCCGATTTCCACTACACCCACGAGAGGATAGGTGATGGTGAAAACTTAACCACAAGGTCTCATCAAGAAAATGCCTCTATGCACTGAATTATACTTATTTTTGTATTTCATAATATTTTTTTAATTTAATCAAGATTGTTTAAATGAATAAATACGATTTTCACCTAACCAACGAAATCACATACGTAACGTCAACATTCCAGGAAAAATAGACACTTTGGTTTTCATACTTGCGGCATTTATTTCAGGTATAGGTCTGTGGCGCAAAACAATTTGCGAACGATTATGCAGATGTCGAGAAATGTCGCTATTAAGTCGCTTTTAGTATTAAAAAGTTTTAAATTATAAAGCAGGTTCTTTTTTTGCGCTAGCGATAATTTGAGGTGTTATATGGCTTTTAAAATGTTTCTAAGCCTTTTTATTTATACCTACTATGTATTTTTCTTACATAATAATATATGCCTACCGGGTTTTTTTTTTTTTATTGATCTATGACTTCCGAGTCCAGTCCCCGCGAATGATACGGGCGGCTGAATTCAATAAATGGCCTACCGGGTGTGGCCTGTAACACGACCAAATTATTTAATTATTATATTAATTCATGATTTTTTCTGGTGCTAACAAGCCCTTTCCTAGATTTGCCACCTACAAACATGGACTACATGCATGCTTGCATAATTTCAGTAGCATAATTTTGCATTAAACCAGCGTGACTCAGGGGACCGTAACCATGGCAATAACAGGCAAGAAAAAGTTGATTAACCTACATTGTAAATAAAGAGAAAAGTTAAATAGGTACCTATTATATCAACGTGGTGTAAATTGTTGCCCTAATAAAAAGTTACCTGCGGTGCCTATGCTTATTTATGAATTTAATATTTATATAATGAATATTGATAATAGACTCTGCCCATTTACTTGATGACTATTGACAAGTATCCTCTGCGACCTTGAACTATAATTTAGTATAACGTGACCTTAAAACAAAGGTTGACCTGACAGTGAACTTTCAGGAACAACCATTAAAAATGCCTACAACACAATCCTAAGAAATGTCACGCAAACAGATCGTACACGCATAGGTGGATAGCGATAGGCGTAAAGAATATGACCCAAAGAGGACCGAGTATAGAGAGTTACTGTTAAAGTCATCATCATCATCATCATTATCGGCCTATCTTCGTCCACTGCTGGACATTAAGGTGGAGCGAATTTAAAAATTTTGGAAATATGCAATTGAATATACCACTCAAAGAATGCCTAATTTTATGTAGATTATGAGAAAAATAATAAAAAAATCTAGTTATATACTTTTGGCCCTCTACCATTAATTTAATAAAAAAATATTAAAATTTTTTTGCAAAATATATTTTTTTAATTTTACATATTTTTTTTACATTTATATATTAAACACCACCTTTGGTATCAGAAATGATTTTAATTTCAGTTTTTTTTTAAGTTAAAACATTTTTTTTCTGAGACCTAAATTTACTGTAAATTTGTAATTTTCCAAAAAATCCTATTTATATATAACTCGCGCTTAAAAAAATATTCTAAGCATGTGACAGAAAAGCTATCAATTGAAATAAACTCATAGCACATTAAACAACATATCAGTCCAACCAACATTTTTGGTTATAACGCTTCAAAGTATGCTTAAATTGCCCAATTAACGCCTAAAATGTCACTCTTGGTCATCATGAAAAAGTAGGAAAAATCAAGAAAAACGCAAAAACCCAAAGCTTTTTTATTTATATCTAAAGATGTCCTTTCATATAAAAGACAACCCAAAAAATATATTGTACTTGTTACTTCGTTTATCGCATTTCGCATGATAACGTGATCATTGAGTTAAAAATGAAATATTGAAGTATCATTATTTACTATTATTTAATAAATTTAAACATTATTGTGGTTAAATTCACTTAATAACAGGTTCTTTTATATCATAAATTAATAATAAATCTACCTACCTTACCTTATTTTTTTTTGCTTCTACGGCTGGTAGAGGGCTAAAAGTAGTACCTAATTTTAAATTTGATACCAGAAATATAATCTATAATTTTTTCCACAACTTTTGATATGTTATGAATTTCTAATTTTTAATTTTCTCCATACAAGCACGTTCCACCCTACTGGACATAGGCCTCTCCCAATGCACACCATTGTTCCCGATCTTCTGCTAATCTCATCCATCCCCCACCAGCTAACTGTACCTACTGTTAAAGTGAAACCTTCAAATCTAGGGTGAACAGGCACCTTCTGGGCGAGCTCACTCCATCGTAGGCAACGTCTTTGCCTTTGGCTAGTCTGTGGCCAAGAGTAAGCTCATATTTAAAAATATTTTAAGCGGGTTACTCACGTATTAAGTCGATATAGCACATCTCGACAAGGCTTTCTGAACACATACGTAGTATGAAGGGCCGGGACACCCACAGCTCTGCGGTGACAGAACACGTATTGGATTCGGACACGACGCACTATGTAAGATTTGATAGGGTAAAAAAGGCGCGAGAAAAGTTCTTCGTTCAGCGGAAAATACGGGAAGCTATAGAAATTAGTCGTCATCCTAATTTCAATCGTGACAGTGGTTGGTCGGTGCCACCTAGTTGGAAAACAGTTCTAGGCACTACGTCGGTCCCCAGTGTAAACGCACCCTTAACAAGTGACGTAATAAGTGTTGTGTGCAATCCTGCTTTTGACAAAAGTAACATAGTGGGTAGCTCCGATCTCGCCACGGTGGCGTCGCTCGCGCCGCCGACCCCCCCTGCGCCCGTCCTCAGCAGCCGCGCGCACCGAGCAAGCGCCCGCAGTATGCGTCGCGCTCTCGACATGTATTGTAAAGGCGGGGTCGCTACTCTTGTGAAAGGTTCTCGAAATTGAACCGAAACATGTCGAACGCTATATCGACTTAATACGTGAGTAACCCGCTTAAAATATTTTTAAATATGTATGAGTCTCACGGGAGTTTTATAGTTAAAAAGAGTAAGCTCATTCGTAATAAAATATTTTTTAAGAAAAAATAAAAACCGGTCAAGTGCGAGTCAGACTCGCTCACCGAGGGTTCCGTACAAACTTACAATAGTTGAATCATCAAAATGTTACTCATACCACATAACAAGTAATATTTTAATATACAATTGTATTGTTAGACAACGTCCAAATAAAATCAAGACTATTCGACTTCAATAGTTTACGACTTACGACATGTCGCAAGGACGCTCCTGAACCGACCTCATTATATCAGGAAAAACGCGATGTAGGAAATGCGTTCAACGTACAGCGACATCTATCGGCAAATAGAGTAAACTAATGCGCGCGAGCTAGTATGGAAGATGATTTTTATGAAATAATTGTTTATTGCGTGAACCGATTTTAACCATTTCGCCTCTATTTGAAAGCAGGCAATTTCATCGTTATTTTGTTAAAAAATACAGGTACAATAAACACCCGCAAGGGTGTTGAAATTGAAAAATAAAAGTTGTTTCAATAGTCACTATGCAAAGTTTGAACGATCCTTTTTATTTCACCATGTACCTAGTACCTACATAGGTATATGTCTTTGATCCTGGTCTATATAAGTCTAATCTTTTTAGGGTTCCGTACCAAAAAGGTACAAAAGGAACCCTTATGGCGACGCTCTGTCCGTCTGTCCGTCTGTCCGTCTGTCACATTTCTAAATATCTCGAGAACTACTTATGCTATCGACTTGAAATTTGGAATATTTATGAATATGGTGAACCTCTACAATCTTTTTTTTGTAATTTATTAATATTAATTATAGAAAATGGCCAAAATTAAAGGGGGGCAAACTATAAATGTCAAGTTACTAGGTCAAGTGGGGTATCGTTAGAAAGAGCTGAAACTGTACATATCAAAACTATTTTTTATAATTTTTTTGTTGTGGAAAAAATCGTTTTTGAAGGAAAATGTTAAAAAAAACCGTCCACCCCCCCTTATCTCCGAAGTTTACCAACGAAAATTAATGATTTTTTTTACGAAATATGGCTATTATAATAAATATTATACAGGAAAAATAAAATCTTACACGTATCTTGAAAACTTTTTTTTAAATTTATAAAAAACTTTTCAGATTTCCATTTTCAATTTCACCACCCTTGCGGGTGTTTATTGTAACTGTAATGTATACAGAATAATAATAGAAGTACCTGCTTTAAAATAGAGGAAAAATGATTAAAATCGGTTCATGCAATAAATAATTATCCGAAAAAAATAATCTTCCATACTTTAAGCTCGCGCTCATTAGTTTACTTAATTTGCCGGTAGATATCGCTGTACGTTGAGCGCTCATTTCCTACATCGCGTTTTTCCTGATACATTATAATGGGGTGGGGTCAGGATCAGGAGCGTCCTGACGACAATGTTGAAACGTAAGCTATTATAGTCAAATTTTCTTGATTTTCTTTGGACGTTGTTTAGTTAATAAAATTGTATGTTATCATGTGAGAAATTGAGTTTTGAAGGATTTAGTCAAGTCTGCAGAGTTATATGAATTAACATTTGATGATCCAACTATTGAAAGTTTGTACGGAAGTTACGGAACCCTCGGTGGGCGAGTCCGACTCACACTTGGCCGGTTTTTTTATACCACGTCGGTGGCAAACAGATATACGGTCCACCTGGTGGAAAGCTGTTACCGTAACCTATGGACGCCTGCAACTCAAGGGGTGTCACATGCGCGTACACTCCTTTTTTGAAAAACCCCATACTGTAGTTCATCGGGAATACGTCGGCAGGGAGCTCAATCTTAAATTATACTTGTTTTGCAGAACCCAGAACACATGACCCGACTCTGACTTGTCACTTTTCTATTAAGTTTATTCCATACCGGCGCAGCCTGCCGGCTTTCAGCGAGATCAAAGCGGAGGAAATGCTCTGTGAGCCTGTGTTGTCGTAATACACTCACTGAGAACAGGGTACGCAGCCGAATGGCACAAACGCTCACGAAACGCTCACGAAACGAAACGCTCGTAGATATCTATCTCTATCGCTCTTGCGTATTGGCGCGACAAGTCCAGACTACCTTTCTGCGGCGTTTCGGTGGCGTTTCGCGTCGCAGAAATGCCATTCGGCTACGGGGCCAGGTCACTTTGTACGGAGATTCTCTTTAGTGTCGGGTGATACATATAATATTTACATGTTTCACATCGGTCTTTGGAGAAAGAACATTTACACTGAGTTTTGAATAGTTATTTGTTATACAAGGGGGCAAAGTTGTATTTTAACGCCGAGTGTGGAATTGAAAAACGAGCAAGTGAAAGGATTCTATAATTGAATCACGAGCGAAGCGAGTGGTTCGAGAATAGAATCCTGAACTTGCGAGTTTTTTAACACACGAGACGTAAAATACATTTGCACCCGAGTGTAACACAAAACTTTTCCCCTCACTAAAGCGAGGAAACTACAACGCAAAAAATGCGTTTAATCACTGCTTCCGGTAGTTCCACAGGTGGTAATAGTTATTTGTTATACAAGGGGGCAAAGTTGTATTTTAACGCCGAGTGTGGAATTGAAAAACGAGCAAGTGAAAGGATTCTATAGTTGAACCACGAGCGAAGCGAGTGGTTCGAGAATAGAATCCTGAACTTGCGAGTTTTTTAATACACGAGACGTAAAATACATTTGCACCCGAGTGTAACACAAAACTTTTCCCCTCACTATAGCGAGGAAATTACAAGGCAAAAAATGCGTTTATCACTGCTTCCAGTAGTTCCACAGGTGGTAAATCATCTTTATTACTAGATTCACCTACTTTTATCAATTTTAAAGCAGTAAATTTGACTTTATTCAAGGTCAAATTACTTTACCCACTAGTGGATAAAATGCGTTTTTACCCGCTGGTATTAAAGGACAAAACACGTGTTTCCGAGCTAGTGAGGGGAAAATCATCTTTATTACTAGATTCACCTACTTTTATCAATTTTAAAGCAGTTAATTTGATTTTATTCAAAGTCAAAATGGATAAAATGCGTTTTTACCCGCTGGTAGTAAAGGACAAAACACGTGTTTCCGAGCTAGTGAGGGGAAAAGAATATTCCTGAGTTTTTGCTTTTGTAAGTTACCAGTACAGCGAATTACGCTCCTTAGCTGGCTAAAACACTGTACAGTATGGCCACTCCCGCTCCCCGATGAAAGTGCTACCCACTCCCTCTCGGTTACCTCACAGTTACCGCCTGTCAAAAACGCGAACAGTCGACCTGTCATATCTCACTCATACAAGCAAGGTACGCGGTCACCTACACGAGCTTAGAATGTGTACCTACTAGAACGCGCCTCTTTCATATATTTGATCGCCAGTGTCCGAGATGTACACAGAAATATATGGCATATCTTTTTCTTTGAATTAGGACGTCAGTCTTTGGCTCGTTCAAGTAAATACTTAGGCACTAGTTCCACCAAACACGAGTAAGCGATGAGCACATTTTAATTGCTAGGGATATTTAATCTTAATTCTTTTTTTCTGGCTTCCGGACGGAAAGCGTAAAATTTCATGCCGCTGCGAGGAAAAAAGCCTCAAATGAGGATGACATGTTTCTTGTAAGCTTTTACCGACCATTACATGTAATCCGAGACATTTCTTGCTTTACTGGTATGGAAATGGTATATTACTTGCATTTTTTCAACCAAAAACCTCGCTAACACTGACATACATATAATGTACGATCTAAATCTTACCCTAAAATACAACTCGAAAATTTCTTACAAATAGGGTATTAAGCTCGCTGTGAACGCGTACTATGCTTGTATGAGTGAAATATGACAGGTCGACTGTTCGCGTTTTTGACAGGCGGTAACTGTGAGGTAACCGAGAGGGGGTGGGCGGCACTTTCAGCGGGGAGCGGAAGTGGTCGTACTGTACGATAGTACTCTTTATTATGCTTTAAGGGTGAAGTCACATCTGTCATCGAGCCGCATTTTATGTATGTTAATTGAAGACGCTCGCATTGGAAAGCTGAAAGCATGCGTAGGTACGCATGTTTGTACAGTCGACTACAAAGAGGTGTATCCACTTTTTCTCCTTATTACAATGCAATAAGGTGAAAAAATCGATACATCTCTTTGTAGTCGACTGTACTAAAAGTGATTTCTCATACAGAAAATGCGGCTCGATGGTATGATTCCACTCTAAAGAAATGCGTCTCAAAGCTACGCTGTAGCAGTTAGCATATCGTAACACGTAGCAATCGAATTATTTTCTACCCGATCCGAACGTAAGATAACGCCACATATACGCTCTGGATAAGTGGATACGATATTATTGGATATGCTACTGTCAAAAGAGAAGTTTCCAGTGCAGATGGTGCGTGCTATCAAAATAGTACATTTCTTGTCGAGTCGAAACTTCATAGGGCCATCTTTACCTACTGAAAAACGTCGTACGGTGCACCTCCCACACGAAATTGCACTATGTTATGACTTAATACTCTTCGGCCAAGAAACCAAATATTGGAGATCGTACCTGGTACAGCACAAACCACCGGAGCTGCCATTTTGTGTTATCCGAGCTCCGCTTGTGGAGGTACCCGGCCTGCAACAAGAGATAAAAATTAGCAAAGTCCTTTAGTTTGACCCTTTTACTCTTATATTACAAAGGGGTCTTTTTTTTTTAAGCGCTGGTAGCCTAGCGATAAGTGCGTGCGACTTTCGTTCCGGAGGTCGCGGGCTCGAACCCCGGTTCGCAGCAATGAATTTTTCGGAACTTATGTGCGAAATGTCATTTGCTATTTGCCAGTCGCTTTTCTGTGAAGGAAACCATCGTGAGGAAACCGGACTAATTCCAATAAGGTCTAGTTACCCTTCTCGTTGGAAGGTCAGATGGCAGTCGCTTTCGTAAAACTAGTGCCTACGCCAAGTCTTAGGATTAGTTGTCAAAGCGGACCCCAGGCTCCCATGAGCTGTGGCAAATGCCGGGATAACGCAAGGAGGATGATGATTAGAAAGGGATCTTTTGGGAAACTAGGTTACGAAGGAGGAAATCAGTGATTGTATTTATTTTATGACAGCAATGGGTTTTTTGTTCCACTTTAGTATCAAATTAAGTAAAATATCACAGCAGCTGCTACCAGCTGGCCAGTATAAAATACCTGCAGGTGTTCATCTAGGTTCGCTCAGAACACAGACCAACCCCTATAGACATCCATTACAAGACGACTCGCGGTCGCCAGCCTTCCTAGTATTTGCACTGATATAGGCGCGGGCGCTCGCCGTGCCCGATCAGTATCGACCAAGTAACAGACCCGAAAGCAGCGCGTGTTTTTCGCACTAAAAAATTGGAAAAGGGTATTTTGATGCCTTAAAGATGTCCACCTGTAGAGTGAAATGGTGTGGAAAGGTAACAAGAAGCTCAAATTTAAAAACAGACGGCATTACATTCCACAAATAAGTCATATTTATAATTTATTCAGAGCCGGCATAGGTCAACTTACATTGGCCACTTACGCGTCAGTAGAGGGACACTCTGTGGCTCAGAAAGAGCGATGAGCTGGACAACGTTTACATGGATGGAGCGCTGGATCTTGCGGCTCAGCTACCTCGGTCAGGGTGACTAGTCAACTGTATATACCTGCAGGTGGTCATACTGGGCCCACTCAGAGCTCTACCACTGCACCTAGAGGTCCAGTAGCCTGGGGCCCGGGAGGACTAGTCAACTTTACGTTGATGATGATGAACTGGCCATAAACGCGGATGGAGCGATGCTACCTAGGTCTCACTAGCCTTACTCAGAACTCTCACAATGGATCCTGAGGTGTAGTACTTGTAGCGTGGGTGTGGGGACTAGTCAACTCAAGCGCGGATCCAGCTTCGTGCCCAGGGGGGGGTCACGTGGTAAAGGCCCGGGGCCCCAGGAGGGGGTCACGTGGTCTATTTGTATGGCCAACTTAGGCTCCAGGGGGGGGTCATGACCCCCATGACCCCCCCCCTGGATCCGCGCATGAGTCAACTGTACCTGTAGGTTGTCGTACTGGGCCCGCTCAGAAAGAGCGATGAGCTGGCCATCGTTGACGCGGATGGAGCGCTGGATCTTGGAGTCCAGTAGCCTGGGTGTGGGGGACTAGTCAACTGTACCTGCAGGTGGTCGTACTGGGCGCGCTCAGAAAGAGCGATGAGCTGGCCATCGTTGACGCGGATGGAGCGCTGGATCTTGGAGTCCAGTAGCCTGGGAGTGGGGGACTAGTCAACTGTACCTGCAGGTGGTCGTACTGGGCCCGCTCAGAGAGAGCGATGAGCTGGCCATCATTGACGCGGATAGAGCGCTGGATCTTGGAGTCCAGTAGCCTGGGTGTGGGGGACTAGTCAACTGTACCTGCAGGTGGTCGTACTGGGCCCGCTCAGAGAGAGCGATGAGCTGGCCATCATTGACGCGGATAGAGCGCTGGATCTTGGAGTCCAGTAGCCTGGGTGTGGGGGACTAGTCAACTGTACCTGCAGGTGGTCATACTGGGCCCGCTCAGAGAGCGCGATGAGCTGGCCATCGTTGACGCGGACGGAGCGCTGGATCTTGGAGTCCAGTAGCCTGGATGTGGGGGACTAGTCAACAGTACCTGCAGGTGGTCGTACTGGGCCCGCTCAGAGTGCGCGATGAGCTGGCGATCGTTGACACGGATGAAGCGCTGGATCTTGGATTCCAGTAGCCTGGGTGTGGGGGACTAGTCAACAGTACCTGCAGGTGGTCATACTGGGCCCGCTCAGAAAGAGCGATGAGCTGGCCATCGTTGACGCGGATGGAGCGCTGGATCTTGGAGTCCAGTAGCCTGGGTGTGGGGGACTAGTCAACAGTACCTGCAGGTGGTCATACTGGGCCCGCTCAGAAAGAGCGATGAGCTGGCCATCGTTGACGCGGATGGAGCGCTGGATCTTGGAGTCCAGTAGCCTGGGAGTGGGGGACTAGTCAACAGTACCTGCAGGTGGTCATACTGGGCCCGCTCAGAAAGAGCGATGAGCTGGCCATCGTTGACGCGGATGGAGCGCTGGATCTTGGAGTCCAGTAGCCTGGGTGTGGGGGACTAGTCAACAGTACCTGCAGGTGGTCGTACTGGGCCCGCTCAGAGAGCGCGATTAGCTGGCCATCGTTGACGCGGATGGAGCGCTGGATCTTGGGGCTCAGCATGCTGGATCTGGGAACAAATGGGATATAAGGTTTTATTTGGCGGCTACGAGTAGTTGCAATTATCCGTACTAGATGTATAGACCTCGCGACATAGAAAAAGTTGTTTTAGAAAAAGTTATAAGCAGACCTGTGTGCGTAGTCGAATGCACAACGCTCACGAAACGAAACGCTTGTATCTATCTCTATCGCTCTTGCGTATTGGCGCGACAGAGCTAGACTACCTTTCGCGGCGTTTCGTTTCGTTCGGCGACGAGGCCTGACTATAATAGGCTACTTTCCCTCTAGTCAAATCTGTTTCTTATTATCTTATTAATAACTGTCAAAATTAATTTGAAACTGTCAAAACGAAACCTACGATTATATACGAAGATTTCACATTCTGAACCACTCGCTCGCGCGGTTCAATATTGGAAATCTTTTCTCTTGCTCGGGTGTCAATTTACGTGCGGTTTAACAAAAACTTTGTCCGCTTGTAAAATAAATAACAGACAAACAGAGAGACAATCAGACACGTCAAACTTATGACACTCCGTCGTTTTTGCGTCGGGGGTTAAAAAGTCACGGAAATTTTTAAACGAATTATAATTTTATAGACGTTTTCCGCTCAGGGTCCGTAGCCAAATGCATAAACGTCTACCTCTATCGCTCTTGCGTATTGACACGACAGAGCCAGGCTGCGTTTCGTCTAGCGTCAATGATTTTCATTCGGCTAGGCAGGCAGGAAGAAAAGTCAACCGTCATAAAATGAAAGGACCGAGCTAACAGGAGAAAACTTTTCAAATAATTCTTAGTTTTTATTTCTTTCCGATAAGACTCAAGATTGGAAAGCGAGTAGACAACCACTAATGTCCTCACAAATATGATTCCGATTTTCCTCTCTGAATATTGCACAGTTTTTCGGAACTTATGTGTGAAATGTCATTTGATATTTGCCAGTCGCTTTTCGGTAAAGGAAAACATCGTGAGGAAACCGGACTAATCCCAATAAGGCCTAGTTACCCTTCGGGTTGCAAGGGTGAACAGGCATCTTCTGGGAGAGCTCACTCCATCGTAGGCCACGTCTTTGCCTTTGGCTAGTCTGTGGCGAAGAGTAAGCCCATTTATTATTATAATAATAATAATAAAGCACAGCGCGGATAGTCCGACGGTTCCTCTCTCTGCAGCCCTAACCACCGGCAGCTTGGGCCCTGCCCCGCTGCTGGCGGCACCCTAGGTTAGGTTTTTTATAATATGTTTTGTAAATGTTTTTATATTTTATTTTATATACATATTGTAAAATACCTAGCAAGAAGGAAAATAAATACTGAGGAATAATAAAAAATACGCCTTGCGAAATACCAGATTATGGAGAGTTTACAATAAAGTGTAAACATATTGTTCATAAAGAGGACTAGGATTTCCTCGTTAAAAACAATATTATTATGTTTAGAATAAGAGTTTTGAATGATTCGCGGTTAGTTTCATTAGACTTCTATTGACCGGGATATAAACAGTTTACCTTTTGGTACCTAACGAATAAAGACGGTCACACAATTAAGGTAATCACGGTCAATGCATCCTCGAGCGACCCACCATACAATAAATTTGCCAATCAAATTTGAATCAATGGCACTAGAAAACAAGGCTAAATTTATTTTGTTTGAAAATCGATCAAATCAAAACAAAAGCAACTCAATTTTATTCAACGTAGTAGGTTCCAATTTCAATATACCTAATAGGTACCTATTTTGTCCTAGTATTAGGACTTTGAACCAGAGGAAGATAAGTTTAGATGTTTACAATAAAATCCTTGGATGAACACCGCAACTAGGTTTCTATAGAGAAGCGGTAGTCCACTTTCCCCGAACCTCTTGTATTTAAAGCGCCGCCGTTACGAGCCAACTTCGACTTCTTTGAGAAAGTTTAACGTTTGCCGGATAAATTGCTGCGACTGACTGGGGTTTCCTTGAGGGGCGACTTTTGATTGCTTTTTTGTCCAAAAAATTGTGAGGAAAACTAAGGGCATCATGAGCTGTGAGTAATTAATGTTCTACGAGTTTTTTTGTCAATTTTCCTGTTGTAATTTAAGTGATTTTTTTAAGTTAAGGTACAGGGGGCAATTTTCACGGGCGGATAATTTCAACTTATCGATATTTTTTTCACTAGTTAATAAAGTGTCCTCTCGCGGCTTCGATCGCGTTAGAAAGAGACAAAAAGTAGGCTATGTCACACTCTATCCTTTCAACCATCTCCACTTAAAAAATCACGTCAGTTCGTAGCTCCATTTAAGGTGGCTCGCCTAGGTTACCCGAAGCTCAGGCTGCGTTAGATGGCGTTAATTTGCAAATTACCGGTCTTATTTTTTTTGTGGAGTCGTACAGGCATTTATATACTTTCAATTATGCTTCGCGAACATTTAATATTAAAATTGACGTATTACAACATACATTCAACTTCTCATTGTAACGTTAATCCCCTTAATGTAGATAAATTTACTATTTTACACTATTTTTAAGTACCACTCACACATACAAACAGTGTTTTTGTATTCCTTCTAGTCGATAATTTCACGCGGCGACAGCTTGTTTAAATAGCCTTGCGGTAAATACGTGTTATCGCATGATTTGCATGGAAGTACTGGGTTCGAATCCAGGACTTTTTCTCTTTTTTTTTAATACTACGTCGGTGGCAAACAAGCATACGGTCCGCCTGATGGAAAGCGGTCACCGTAACCTATGGACGCCTGCAACTCAAAGAGTGTCGCATGCGCGTTGCCGCCCCATTAGAAACTTGTACACTCCCCTTTGCTGTGTGTGCACAGCAAAAAGGAGTGTACAAGTTCAAAGGAGGGTTTGGGTTGCCGACGACTCAAAGGACAATAGACGGAACAAATTAGTTCCGTAAGTCCTCCCGTCGTCAGCACCCCGCACCCTCGTTGAGCTCTGGCAGCCTTACTCACCGGCAGGAACACAACACTATGAGACACTATTTTTTGTTTTATTATTATACATAAATGTATATGTACTCGTACAGTAGTTACTGAGCGTTTTCCACAAAAAAGATTAAAAACCTATTCTCTTACATGGTAATAATTTTTGGGTTCGTCGAACTCAGAATTTCTAACATAATTATCCTAATCTGATATTTTAAAAAATTCCAAAAAGTATAGATAAATTTTAGTTTCTAAAGTACGATTCGAATGATTTTTTTGGAGGAGTAATTTCGAGAATATATTATATTTAGCGAGGGTATTAAAAGTTGTGTTTTATATCTCAACTTAATAATTAGAAAATCAAAATGACAATAAAAAAATCAATATGTTCTCTAAGATAAAATTGATACCTTCGGCTCTCCATTCTTGCTCGGTCAATAAAAAATACGAAATTTATATCCAAAAAAAATACAAAAAGTTTATAGAATCCCGGGATTCGAACGCAGTTTCACGGCGTGACAGGCGACTGTTCACCAACGACGCCATTACATAACACGCTGTTACCGACGAAATTAGGCTATACGTATATAATTATTTAAATATAAATAATAATGTCAAATCCATACTAAAATTACAAATAAGAATGGGTGTGTGTCTGTTTGTTTGTCCGTCTTTCACGGCCAAACGAAGCGACGGATTGACATGTTTTTTAAGTGGAGATAGTTGAAGGGATGGAGAGTGACATATGCTACTTTTGTCTCTTTCTAACGCAAGCGAAGCCGCGGGCAAAAGCTAGTACAGCACGGGTAGCATGGTCGCGCGATAGACGATAAAATATCAGGCCGTCCCTGTCGCACTATTAGTAAGTGCGATTATAGGGACGGCCAGATGTTTTATCATTTATCGCGCGACCATAATTGCCTGCCTGGACCAGATTATATTGATGATAATTATTATTTGTAACCATTTAGTTAATATTGTCTTCAGTTACCGCGATAGTTACTCATGAAATAAAAACTATGAAAACGGATTAAATCGTGTATAATGAATTTACAATTCATCCCGACGTTTCGAACACTACAGCGTTCGTGGTCTCTGAGCTCAAC
The DNA here is from genome assembly GCF_023078275.1 of Leguminivora glycinivorella. Lineage (NCBI taxonomy): Eukaryota > Metazoa > Arthropoda > Insecta > Lepidoptera > Tortricidae > Leguminivora > Leguminivora glycinivorella. The sequence continues at coordinate 854,544 of NC_062985.1, read as the reverse complement.
GGGTGACTGAGGAAAAATTACAATGTGCAAAAGCTACCCACATACCTACATACATATTCATATATATAACTATTTAGTTGTTGAAGAAAAACATTCACACAACAATAACATAGGTCAACTAGCTCAGTAAATGTAAGGAAGTCAGCACATTACTAATACTATGCCCACACTATGACCTATGTACCTGACCTGACGTGTAATATTTTATTTTATCAACAAAGGCACAATAAAGATTGTATTGTATTTTTGTATGAAAATAAAAAATAGGAAAGAAATATAGTAAGAGTCTTTTTTAATAGAATATTTATTCTATTAAAAAATATAAAAAAAACTTAATAAATCCAAAAAAAGTTCAAATGATTAAAAAAGACTCCGGAATGGAACTCGAGATCTTCTGCTTCATAGTCAATGCGTTTGACCGAGACGCCATTTCGATTTACACTAGCAGTGTCGAAATACACGATATGTATCTTTATTGACAAAATGCGTCATTATTTCTGAGTCTGCTTGAGTTAAGTAAACCAATATCTTTAAATAATTACTTGTCAAGAGCCAAGTGTCACTGATGACAATGTCAACTAAAAATGCGCGAAATATGACGGCTCTGTGTCTGTACACAAAATTTGGCACGCACATTTTCGTAAAATTAATAAAAAATTCACATGGATTTGTCCATGATTTCTGTATGAAACAATGTATTTCGTTCAATACTGCGACGATGGATAATGTATAGTAGATGTATGCGCATATTTTTATTTAGTTGTAGTGTGCGGTGACTAAATAAATGGTAGATGTTTTTTGTATGGAAAGCGAGCCACCTTAAGAAATAAATAAACAGGTACCTAAGTAAGTAATTAATTGGTAATTTTATGAACAAAGTTTACTTTCAAATCTCTAAGATAAAATCGACCACCAGTCACAAATATAATAAAAGAACAAACAAAATTAATCTACAAACTAAAAAGCGCATAAAACTGACACGTACAAAATATACCTAAATAAATGTGACACTCCTGAAAGATAGATTAAATAAATTGAAGGTTCTCTAATAAAATAAATTATTATCTTTCATTTTATACTCACTTTTATTTAACAGAATTCATATTTCGCATTCCAAAGCAATCCACACACACCCATTTCAAAAATCACACACTAACACAACCAATAAACCAAAGCGCCTGTTGATAATGTCAGCGCAACAAGTCACGAGTGGGTTTGCTATTATAAAGTGGAAGGCGCTGGTTCAGACGGCGGCCGCGATGCGACTGGGCCTGTACCGGGCACCTGTAGCTTAATCGACCGTTCCGCGCGTGCGTGCCCTTGATGACGTACGAAAAATTCACTGGGAGCTACGAATGTATTGGAGGAACCAATAAGTAGATACATATTTTTAAATTAAAATGATACCTACAGGAGCGAAAATGCTAAAATGGAACGTCCTTTCTATTTGAGAATTATAGTTAAATAATACTAATGTTATTAACTAGATTTATCGAAAAGAAAAATGTCCATTAAGAACAACTCAGTTAAAAGATATTGCGAAAAAATTTTTCAGAACGAGGTTCCGCTCTCGACTGTTTCCTCCTTCAGTACTTAATCAATCGGAAAGAAATTTAAGAATCTGAATAACAATAAAATAATCTGTGTCGGACCGTTTAGTTTTTTTGGCTGATTGTTACCAATCTTGAGTATTACACCTTTTTTGCGCCATAATGAAAAAGGCCGTTTTCGGAAATTTTTGATTGGCTCTAGCGTCTTTAAAAATAAAAATATCAAAAAAATCAAAACGGTCCGACACAGATAAAAATAATAATAATCTGTGTTAAAAAAATCATTGCTCTATCTTCAAAAATCAGGGAGGAAATAGTCGAGAGCGTTTGTATGGAGAATTGACCTCTCCTGTATCGTCTTAAAGGATAAATGGAAAATAAAATGTACAGTATGGGGTTATGGGGTTCTTCAAAAAGGGAGTATACCAGTTTCTAATGCCTGCTGGATGTGTGCGAATCTTTGCATCCCTTGCCTCAATTCTTAAACGCCTTAGCGGCACACCCTATGAAGGCGGGAACTAACGAGCGCGGATTGCGAGCGGAATGCGCGCGGATTGCGAGCGGAGCGCCAGCGTTCCGCCGGCGCACCGCTATCATTGCGGTCCGCTAACGCTACGCTATCAAAACGCTTGATGTGTGGCGGAGGCTTTAGGATGTAAAAAGCTAAAACAAATGTGTTCGTAAACTTCGTATAACAAAATGTATGAATGTGTTTTCCGTGCGTGGTAGGCTAGTCGATATGTCGAGAAAATGGTAAAATACTTAGGTAATGTGTTGATCGCATTCGATTCGACTAGCAATAAAGACGACAAGTAATTTTCAAATTAAAATGTGTCCCGTATCCGACGCTTCTCAGCTCCGCGCCCGGTCAGCCTTAGCGCGAGTATCCAAGCGAACATGATACGCAGCATATTTCTAATTTACGCCACCCCCACCACCCCCCATACATATTTAACGCATACTTTTCATTTCGACTTATTGTTTTTAGGGTTCCGTACCAAAAAGGTACAACAGGAACCCTTATGGTGCGACTCTGTCCGTCTGTCTGTCCGTCTGTCACATTCCTAAATATCTCGAGAACTACTAATGCTATCAACTTGAAATTTGGAATAGTTATGAACATTGTGAACCTCTACAAATACAAAGTATAATTTTTTTAAATATATTAATTTTAATTGTAGAAAATGGCCAAAATGAAAGGGGGGCAAACTGTAAATTTCAAGTTACTAGGTCAAGTGGGGTATCGTTGGAAAGAGCTCAAATTGAACGTAAATAAGCTATTTTTTATAATTTTTTTGTTGTGGAAAAAAAAAGAATTTTGAAGGAAAATGTAAAAAAAAATACCGTTCCCCCCCCTTATCTCCGAAGTTTACCAACGAAAAATTATGAAAATTTTAGTAAACATTGGTTTTATGCTAAATATTACAGGAAAAATATAATCGTGTTTGTATTTTGAATACTTTTTTTTAATTCACAAAAAACTTTTCAGATTTTTACTTTCAATTTACCCACCCTTGCGGATGTATATCGTACTTCAAATTAATACGAGATGTTACGTAAACCATCTTCTGTCCAATAAAGTAAAAACTGTTTAAATCGGTTAACATTATAAAGAATTATCCCTGAAAAACCAGGTCGCGCAAATTAGTTAGCAAATTGACCGGGAGATGGCGCTATACACAATAATACTCATTAGTGCCTATACTTTTGTCTTCTAGTCAAGTCATTAGAGTTATATGAAAATATGAGATTATTTTTACTAGTTAGTTTGAAAGAAAGTTTGTACGGAACCCTCGGTGGGCGAGTCCGACTCGCACTTGGCCGGTTTTTTTTTAACCCCCGACGCAAAAACGACGTATACCTACGTTTGACGTGTCTGTCTGTGTGTGTGTGTGTGGGTGTCTGTCTGTGGCATCGCAGCTCCCGAACGGAAGAACCGATTTAGATTTAGTTTTTTTGTATGAAAGCTGAGTTAGTCAGGAGTGTTCTTAGCCATGTTTCATGAAAATCGGTCTACTATGTCGCCGTCGGGGGTTTTTCAAAATTTTAATTTTGTGGTTACTTGGTTAGGTTATTTTTAACCCCCGACGCAAAAACGAAGGGGTGTTATAAGTTTCACGTGTCTGTCTGTCCGTCTGTCTGTCTGTCTGTCTGTCTGTCTGTCTGTCTGTCTGTCGGTCTGTCTGTCTGTCTGTCTGTGTGTGTGTCTATCTGTGGCATCGTAGCTCCCGAACGGAAGAACCGATTTAGATTTAATTTTTTTGTCTGATAGCTGAGTTAGTCTAATTAATTTTTTTGTCTGTTCTTAGCCATGTTTCATGAAAATCGGTCTACTATGTCGCGGTCGGGGTTTTTCAAAATTTTAATTTTGTGGTTAGGTTATTTTATCATTAATAAGCGCTGGTAGCCTAGCGGTAGGAGCGTGCGACTTTCACTCCAGACGAGGTCACAGGTTCCCCGGATCGTACCAGGGCGTTTTCCAAATTAAATCCCGAATATCAAATTTCACCAGATCAGGGGGCCGATTTTTGAGTCTCACGGCGTTCGAATTCAGAAAATTGTCACTGAAAATAATAGGCAATTCATCGTTTTCAACCGGTATTTTAGTGAAAGTGAGACTCAAAAATCGGCCCCTGGACGTGTTTGGGCTCATTATTCTCAAAATCACGAGCTGTATTGATCCCGACGGTAAAAAAATGTGTCCCTTTTCATACAAAATTCGAGTTTCCAATACGTCACGCTCGTAGTAAGTTCATACTAACATCGTGACGTAAAAGGAAAAAAAAATAGGACACATTTTTTTATCGTCGGGATCGAATCAGCTCGTGATTCTGAGAAGCAGCACCGGCCCGTGCACTCAATCAGGGTAGAGCGAGTTTGAGTTTCGGCGCCCTTGGGAAGAAGTTTCACTACGTAGGAAAATAAATCGCGAGCGTAGCGAGCGCGAAATTTTTCTTATAGTAATGCCGTAATTTGAAGATTAACGCAATACAGAATTTATGGATTTCATCATACAGAGTGCGAAAGGGACAAATGGTTGAACTTTCGTAGTCGCACCCTAGTATAGTTACGTGTGAAATAACAAGCAAAATGGAGCACTATAGTGGCCAAGTCAGGAAAGCAGATTCGGAATTTGTTCTAACTAAAAGAGAAGATAATTATAAATAGTAAGCGCGAGCGAAGCGAGCGCGATTTTTATTCCTATTGACTCATTAATTATTCCCCGCCAGCGGGGAATCCGGGAATTTTCAAGCTTTTATAGTCTGCAGAGCTGCGGTCTTTGACATATTTTGGGGTAAGTATTTTGACTTCACAAGGCGCCTATGTTCCCGACTTATATTTCGCCATCACTATTATTTTTATAATACTAAGAGTTAATTAAGAGATTAACTGCGGACTCGATCGTCACCGTCGGGATGCTCATTTCGGTATTTTGCCACTAAGTGATCTGAGTGCTTTGAAATTCGCTCACCATCTGCTATGACTCACAAAATTGCGCCTCTCTGAGACGTTTTGCGCCTTTGGATTTATGAGGAACTCCGCTTTGGACTATCGGGTAGACTCATATTTTTGCATTTGGATAGCGACGTAACTTTGCCGTTCGCCGCACAACGTGGTTCGTCAAGGGTTAGAATCCCCCTTTTACGGCGCCCTAGCATCAGCGCCCTTATGAATGGCAATGTGGTGCAACTTTCCACTTAATCTGAATTACAAATCTAGATTTTCAATAGGTGGATTCATTTCCGACTCCTCTCGCCATTTTGTGATATGTGCGCGCCCACGCAACGTATAATTTTTTGTATGGATTTTTCCACATTCTCGACCTTACCATGTGGCGCCTAGAGCGGCCGCTCCACTCGCTCTACCCTTAATCCGGCCCTGCTGAGAAGAATAAGCCGAAACACGTCCAGAACTGGTGAAATTCGATATTCAGGATTTAATTTGGAAAAACGCCCACCAATGAGCTTTTCGAAACTTATGTGCGAAATATCACTTGATATTTTCACAGTCTCTTTTCGGTGAAGGAAAACATCGTGAGGAAAAATCCCAATAAGGTCTAGTTTCCCTTCGAATTGGAAGGTCAGATGGCAGTCGCTTTCGTAAAACTAGTGCCTACTCTAAATGTTGAGATTAGTTGTCAAAAGCGGTCTCTATTAAGCTCCCATGAGCCGAGGTAAATGCCGGGATAGCGCAAGACGGATGATGATTATTTTTTAAATATCATGCATTAAACTTTTGCCCAATGGTTATGGTAGAGAATGCCTTAAGGCGTTAAGTCCGCCATTTGTACTTTTTATTGATAATTTGTGCAATAAAGTTTAAATAAATAAATAAACTTTAAGCCGAACGATAAAAACCCTTAGAAAAGTTGTAGATTTAACGGAACGGAACGGACTTAATAAAACGGATTTTTCAATAAACCGGGTTCCGATTAAACAAATTAATGTTTTTTGTCTTATTTTGATATATAAAAATCGAAATAATAGTTTTCCAATATGCTGCTAACCGTAACAAATTAAGGTACAAGGGGGCAATTTCAACTGGTGGGTAATTTCATTTAATGGATTCTTTTTCCATGTTACAATTTTTAAATTTATTTTAAGTGTCCATTGATCACACATTCCACGCCTGGCACTCAAGTGGCATTCAATAGTGTAGAATATTAAAAAAAAAATTTGAAATTACCCACCAGTCGAAATGGCCCCTGTACCTTAAGGTACAGCGGGGCACATCTCGACTGGGGGGCAATTGTAACTACTTAATCCATTTTTTTCCGTAATGGAAAATTTTCAGTAATGGTAAATTTTTTGAATATTGTATAACTGGCTTTATTAATAGTGTGTGAACCTGCCTTAGAAATCTATATTATTTGTGGTCATGGTTCGTTAATATTTCTTGTAAGTGGGTAGCTTTTGCACATTTTAATTTTTCCTCAGTCACCCGTTGACCACGAACGCTGTAAAGAGTTCGAAACGTCGGGATGTATTTTAAATTCATTATACGCGATTTAATCCGTTTCCATAGTTTTATTTCATGAGTAACTATCGCGGTAACCGAAGACAATACCATTTTTTTCCATTATTATTATTACACTATGATGTTGAGTTCTACATGTAAGTATCCACTGAACACGCCTACTTACAGTGTGTAACCGGTGGACACTCTATTTAATAATGCAAACAGTGTAAAACATGGAAAAAATGGACCAGTTACATTCCCCCCCCCCGTTCGAGATTAGTCCCGCTGTACCTTACACAATCGTGTGGTCGAATTTTAAAAAATCGGTTAGAATTGAAACAAAATTGAGTCAGATATTTTTGCAGATTTTGTTATGTAATTTCGTTTGGTTACATATTTAGGTACATAACATAGTTATACTTAATTTAAACACCACCCTATAAATATTTTAGCTCGCTGCACGCTTTTAATTTACTATAGGACCCTAAGTACTTAATTGTTTTTGGGCAATACGTTAAAGTTTAACGAACACGATCGATAAAAACCATTAGAAATATTGACAAACTAATCTAACAGACTATTTTGTAGGTACAATGTCTTTATTAACCGACTATTGAGGTAGGAGGTTCGAATTTTCTTTTAGGTACATAATATGCTACTCTTTTTCGCACTAGTTCGCAAAGTGTCATGTTACTCGTCACGTCGAAACTTCAAACTGTCATAATCATAAAACGTCGTACGATACACGTGCGAAGAGGAAAATCGCAAATCTTGTGTATGAAAACTCTGCATTCGGTCGTGTTTTAATTTATCGAATCATTCAATATCAAATCAAATCATTTCGTGTTTCCTTTTTTCCGCACGTGTATCGCAAAAAATTAGCTATTCTATACCTGTTTTTAGCGGAGGGCCATCAATCAGTTTTTGTTTTTCTCGTTGAGTGAAGTCGTAGTACTTAGGTACCTACCTATTTTCATTTCAAGTCCTCAAGGAGGGGCTTAGGTCAAACTGGGACTCTCACTCGAATTCAATATCAATTCAAAGGACCTTAAAGTTTAAAACAAATAAAGTCACACAGGTACAGTAAAGGGCCATAAAGAATGCAATCGGTCTTTGGAAAGAGACAATTAACGTCACATAAGCAAGAAAGAGACAACGCTCTACGAAGACAAAAAAACCGGCCAAGAGCGTGTCGGGCCACGCTCAGTGTAGGGTTCCGTAGTTTTCCGTATTTTTCTCAAAAACTACTGAACCTATCAAGTTCAAAACAATTTTCCTAGAAATTCTTTATAAAGTTCTACTTTTGTGATTTTTTTCATATTTTTTAAACATATGGTTCAAAAGTTAGAGGGGGGGGGACGCATTTTTTTTTCCTTTAGGAGCGAATATTTCCGAAAATATTAATATTATCAAAAAACGATCTTAGTAAACCCTAATTCATTTTTAAATACCTATCCAACAATATATCACACGTTGGGGTTGGAATGAAAAAAAATATCAGCCCCCACTTTACATGTAGGGGGGGTACCCTAATAAAACATTTTTTTCCATTTTTTATTTCTTCACTTTGTTGGCGTGATTGATATACATATTGGTACCAAATTTCAGCTTTCTAGTGCTAACGGTTACTGAGATTATCCCCGGACGGACGGACGGACAGACAGACATGGCGAAACTATAAGGGTTCCTAGTTGACCACGGAACCCTAAAAATGTGCATTCTTTATGTTTGAAAATAGACGCGGAAAAATGATCGGACATTTGATGCGACTCGACCACCTTTTTAGGGTTACGTAGTCATTATACTATTCTGGAGGGACGGAAAGGACGTGAGAGAGGAGGAGGGAAGCCCAGACGCAGCTACATAGACAAAGTAAAAGAAAAAGTAGGGGCTTTGTCGTATCAAAGAGTCAAAGAGCTGGCACATAATAGAAAAAGCTGGAAAATACTCCACCGACAAGAGATTAACTCTTAAGTTTATGATGATGATGATTCTTTATGGCCGTTTACTGTACCGTATGGCTCGATAAGTGGGACAAAGATTTAACTCACGCATTATCAAATAACTCACGTATCGTAACTAAGTCGAAATTGTCGACTATGTCGGTTCACCAACGCATGCTCCGGTGGAATTCCTTGCTACGCTGCCTTTTTATTTTTATTTTATTTTATTTTATTTTATTTTATTTTATTTTATTTTATTTTATTTTATTTTATTTTATTTTATTTTATTGAATACAACTCTTGCGGGCTTACAGGTGATCCCAAAACGCTCACAAGATAGTGCTTAAATACCTATTCTAAAAATTAACAATGTCACTTAACTTACTAATACAATTATTATAAATACTAGATTGGATACATTAAATTACAATTAAATTTACAGTTACAATACATTACAAATAATACCCATATGTCAAGTTACATTTGAATAAATGAAATAAAATAATAATTTACAATTTGATTAAATAAAGGTTCATACACCAACAATGAATAATAAAATAATTGCTTCAAATATTGAATGTCAGTTACTTACTTAACTAAGATGTTTGCAAATTTAACTATTTTTATTTGTAAAACTGACATATTATCGGCAAATACATCGGCGTCCTGGATCCGCGAAAGGAACTCATTTATCATGATAATGGCTCGGGCCGTTGGTGCGTTGCATGCCTGACGGGTTCTAGTTTTACCGGCGGAGATGGCAAAAAGATTACGCACTCGTCTCCCTTTGCGTCCGACCGCATTCGTGAAATTGTCAGGAACAAACAAACTTCCTCAAACAAGCTCAAGTCCGATCCTGTATGGAGTATTGCAGCCACCTGTGGGACGGCTCAGCCAAATACCAACTCGCTGCTTTGGACTCAGTGGAGCGCAGAGCCAGGAGGATGATTGGCGACAAGAAGCTAACGGCCAAGCTACAGTCTTTGGCCCATCGGCGGAAAGTCGCTAGTCTGTCGGTGTTTTACAGGTTGCACTTCGGGGAGTGTGCTCAAGAGCTACACGAGCTTATTCCACCGGCCCCATTCTACCATCGGACTCTTAGACGCACGGCAGGTCTCCATCCTTACTTGGTGGATATTCCACGAATCCGCACGAAGCGCTTTGCTTCTTCTTTTCTTATGCGCACTGCCAAGGAGTGGAATTCCTTGCCGGCGGCTATATTTCCGAGCTCATATAACCCGGCAACCTTCAAATCAAGAGTGAACAGGCATCTTCTGGGCGAGCTCACTCCATCGTAGGCCACGTCTTTGCCTTTGGCTAGTCTGTGGTCAAGAGTAAGCCCATTTATAATAAAAAAAAAAAAAAAAAAAAAACTTAGCCTCCTCAAGGCAGCCGGGTTGTCTACCCTATGGCGCAAGAGCAAGCAGTAGTGGCGCAGTGTCGCAATCTTCCGGCGTATTTCGAGAGTATCCAAACCAACCATACCATTCACGAAAAGAGACGGAAATAGAGTTGGATAGTACCCGTAGGCCGTAGTACCGTTTGTATACAAGAACCGTGCGAATTTGCGTTGGACCTTCTCTATCATCAACACGTATTTTTCCTCGCATGGGTCCCAGACGATCGCATTATACTCCAATTTGCTTCTGACATACGCATTATACAATAGAAGGGCAATTTTCACGTCACTGAATTGTGCGGCTGTTCTAATGATAAAACCTAACGTCTTGTTAGCCTTCTTGCAAATGGTTATGATGTGATCGTGCATGTTGAGCTTAATATCCAACCCAATACCAAGATCTTGGATGGCGGAAACGTGCTCCAACGGAGCGCCAGAAAGATGGTAGCTCGCTGTGATCGGGTTTTTTGACCTAGTGAATGTAATGGCTTTACATTTCTTAGCGTTAAGCTCCAGCTTGTTCTTAGCGCTCCACCGTGACACTGTATCCACCATCTGCTGGAGAAGATCGCAGTCCAAGAAATTATCTATCGGCAACATTAACTTGAGATCGTCAGCAAAGAGGAGAAAATGCGCCCCAACGATACTACTGCATAGGCGATTGCAACGATACTACTGCGATTTTACTGAGACGAAGATGATAAACACGTTTTGAGAGCATTGGTTCCAATCCATCAAAGCGGAGAAGGATCACAATCAAGCTAGGAACATACTACGCGGACGTCCGTCGTAAAACGACCGCGACCGCGACCTATCACTGTGCACGGAACAAAACATCCAGAGAGCCAGATTTCGATCGGACGTCCGTGCGCTCAAGGCCACGTCCGCGTCCGTCGACCGATAGTTTGCACGGTTATGTGTATTTCCATTGTCCAGATTCCCGTCCGCGGTCGATTTACGACGGACGTCCGCATAGTGTGTTCCTAGCTTCATCGAGCTGTGGGATAGATACCTACTACCTATGTTGCAAGAATTGGGTACCTAATTCGGATTCGTCGAAATACAGGTTGCCACTTGTGGTGTAGTTCAAGGACGATAGTAATTCAATTATTATTATTCAAAACACCGGTCTTTCGTCTCTTCTACAGAGAACTTGGACAGATTGACATTTTTATTGACAGAATAACATTTTAGATATATGGAGGGTAAAGTTAAAAGGTTTTATTCTTTGGTCTAACGCAGTTAAAAGGTAAACTATTATTTTATCAAATCTGTCTACGCAAAATATGCTCCGTGTGCAAGCACACCATTTTTTTCATGTTTTCATGGTAGTTTTTGAAACGAATATGCTGGCAACATTTTTTTTCATTTCGCTCACTGTCACTTGTGTCACATCAACATCACAAAACTAAAATTTGTGGAGACATTTCGTACAAATAAACAAAACTCTTGGTCATTACAATTACAAATTGACACCAATTTATTCCAGTATTCACGTAATAGACTGTCAGTACGTCAATTCAGGTTTCAATTGCGAATTCGCCCCGCGCTCCCGGCGTTTTCGACTGATATGTGTGAAGGGTGAAGTTTATAATGGCTCCTGTTTTTAAGAATGATGTAGTAAATAGATTGCTTAACGTGAGACTGGACGATGGTGGGAATGGAGACGAGGTTCCGCCGCAGAACATGCTGCCTTCTAACCAGCAGGCGAGGCAAGGGAGCAACGCGCCTGACGAAGAAAGTGGGCCGTCTTGCGAACCGATCGCATCGTCGTCTGCAATCGAGAATCTGCAACCGACGAACAGTAGCGGCGGCCGATTACACAACTGGCAAGCGACCAAAACGACCGTCAAGGAGCGCTTGTCCTTTCTCTTCAACAACGAAATACTGTCAGACGTCCATTTTATCGTGGGTAGGGAGGCGAACCAGCAAGTCATACCCGCACACAAGTTCGTCCTGTCTGTCGGGAGTGCTGTCTTTGATGTGATGTTCAATGGCGTCCTAGCGACGAAGTCTGACGAAGTAGAGTTACCTGACGTGGAGCGGCGGCGGCGTTTCTCCATTTACTTAAGTTCCTATACTCGGATGAAGTTAGAATCGGTCCGGAGAGTGTTATGACAACTCTGTACACTGCCAAGAAGTATGCAGTGGCGGCTTTAGAGGAGCACTGTGTGGATTTTCTTAAGAGCAACTTGGGTACGGACAATGCTTTCCTGCTGTTGACGCAGGCTAGGTTATTTGACGAGCCGCAGTTGGCTGCCCTTTGCTTGGAGATGATAGATAAGAATACGGCTGATGCTTTAAACGCTGAAGGTTTTACTGATATTGATCAAGATACTTTGAATGCTGTTTTGGAAAGGTAAATTATGAAAGTTATCATGTTAATGTATTAATTGTTTAGAAGAGTTACATTATTGCCAAAGTGAATTCAGTATTCATTTAATCGTTGTGAAAGTGTTAAGTTGGAATTAGAATGACATGTTTGTGTTATATCAATGGTTCAATAAAAATTAATGAAAAAATAACTACCAATCAGTTTATTCATTCATTATGTACATAGAATTACTGCAAAATCTTCTAAATTTTCAATTAAAATAGTAGGCAACTTTTCTTATCAGTTAATTTTTATGTATCAAAAGAAGGTCATTATTCCTTTATTATTGATGATTTTGATTACTTTCTTTATGAACTCTTTTAAGTATTGTAGTGCATAAAACATTTAATTTGTACTTCCAGGGACACCTTACGCATCAGAGAAGCCAAAATATTCTCTGCAGTGTTACGCTGGTCAGAAGCTGAGTGCATCCGTAGACAACTCCCCGTTACCCCAACCAACCAACGCACATCACTCGGGCGAGCCTTTAACGCCATCCGTTTCCCTCTAATGTCCGTGGAAGAATTTGCAATGGGCCCAGCACAGAGTGGTCTTCTTGATGACAGGGAAATTGTTCAACTGTTCCTATATTTTACCGTTAATCCTAAACCAAATGTTGGGTTCCTAGATACACCGAGATGTTGTATGACTGGGAAAGAGCTGACGGTGAACAGGTTTCCGCAGACGGAGTCTAGATGGGGTTACAGTGGGACTACTGATCGGATCAGGTTTACGGTGGACCAAAGAATATTTGTAGTTGGTTTTGGATTGTATGGATCTTATTTTGGGCCAACAGAGTATGAAGTGCATCTGCAGGTTCGTTAAACATTATTTGTAAATGTACTGAATAAGCGATTTTGTTTTCACTGACACTATTTAACACCTTTTGTAGTTTTTGATAAAGTTATTGAGTTGACAATGTTGACATTTAAAGGCACATACAAAAGTAGCTTCCAGTAAGCTGATGGATGTTTTTTATCCGAATTCCTTGCGATTTTAATTTCCGTTTCCGGGTGTTATAAGTTTTGACGTGTCTGTCTGTGTGTTTGTCTGTCTGTCTGTCTGTGGCATCGTAGCTCCCAAAACGGATGAACCGATTTAGGTTTAGTTTTTTTTGTCTGAAAGCCGAGTTAGTTGGGAGTGTTCTTAGCCATGTTTTATGAAAATCTGTCTACTATGTCACGATCGGGGGGGTTTTTTTTTGTTGCTACTAATACAAGTACCCTGTTGCACTCTTCAATGCAGGGAACAACATAGTGACTATACACAGCAACTTAGAAGAGGTAAAACATGGGGTATTAACTTCCAAACAACCTTTAGGTAGTTGTTTAGGCTGTAGATGGCTTCAAGTAATTCTCTTTTTATCTTGTTCTCCAGATAATCCACCTAGCAACAAAGAAAGTGTGCGGCTCGAACACAACAACATTTTGCTGTGATGGTACCGACGACACTTTCCGTGCCATGTTTAAGGAGCCCGTGGAGATTCTACCCAACACCTCTTACATCGCGTCTGCTAAACTCAAGGTAAATTTATCCACACAAACCTTCTTGTCCTTAAAGCGTGAGCACAGTAATATCTTTATTACAGTACAGTACAGTAATATCTTTATTACAGTAGTTACTATAGTACAGTAGGATCACTCCCTGCTTCCCGCTGAAAGCGCCGCCCACCCCCTCTCACAGTTACCGCCTGTCAAAAACGCGACCAGTCGACCTGTCATATCTCACTCATAGAAGCATGGTACGCGTTCGCTTACACGAGCTTACGGCTCAGCCACGACATTGGTCTAAGCGCGACAGCGGTGAGCGGCGGCCATACATTGGAGCGAGACACAGCGATAGGACTTTTCATTCGCACGTATGGCTGCCACTCACCGCTATCGCGCTTAGACCAATGTCGTGGCCGGGCCGTTAGAAGGTATGCGTAGGAACTCGCTTCTTTCAAATATTTGATCGCCATTATCCGAGGTGTGCCAACGGGACTCAGTCAATCTGTGTAAAATAATCCTACATATATATATATAATTTTACCAACATACTTATTTTTGTTAATTTTTGAATGCCACCTATCTATAATGTGCTCAATGCATAATAGGCTAGTTTCCTATACTTAAAATAAAATATTTTATGCAGTGCACGAAATAAAGCATCACATAATTGGACGGTGTTATGGAATAGCGAACTAAGCGCCAAAATCCGAAAAAAAAGTTATGAATGCAGTTCGGATATAAATGTGATAATCTATAGTATTGACTATTTATTTGTTGAAAAATCATGCTTACAGCCTTATTTTAAGGGGTAGAATCAAGCGACACGTTAAAATTTGTATGGCCCTGTGTACTAAGTCGTTACGTAAAAACGAATTGAACGCCAAATTTACTTTTACAAATTATAATAAGCGTATATTCTAAATCGCAAAATCGAGTTAAACGCCATAAAAATGTTATTAATTCGTTTTGGTTTAAAGTTTTGATGATTTATAAACGCAATATCGATTTAACCGCCCTAATAGTGTCGTTTAATTCGTTGTTACATATTTGAAATTGCAGGATATTTCGCTTAATGAGAACTGAGTATCAAGAGGTTTTGTTATATCATAATATCTTATGTGTGTAATTCTGGCTAGTACTAATGAATTATTATTAGTTACAATGCCAATTTTGCCATATATGCTGATTTTTTTGACATTTATTAAAAAAAGTTGATTGGAGAACAAAACTAAATTGTTAGACGGATTAGTCCTAATCATTGTGGAGGAAAACATTGTTTTTCATTTATTTACAATAGCACTATTTACTCAAATATATGGAATGTTATTTTATTCCAGTATTCACTTTACCTCTAACAATTTGCATTAAAGAATCAAGCGACAAAATATGTCTCATAGTACGCTACGACGAAATAAATTAACCTCATCCCAGTATTAGTTCAATAAAGAATCAAGCGGAAAAACGTTAATAACTTCGAAACTTGAATAGGTATGGTGTTATTTTTTTTATCTATTTAAATTATGAACACTTTTATAGGTTCAATGTCAAAATTAACTTTTTTACTTTATAAATGAACTTACAAACAACTGATTCAAATTTCAAATCTTTCTAGCTCATTTTCTCGATTTCAACTAACTGTCGCTTGATCGCTTATTCCATAACACTGTCCAATTAGGAGAAAAATATGGACAGTAGTTATTTTTAAACATAATTTCTATTCAATAAGTCAAAGAGAAAGATATAAAGTAAATTAATTGACCGTGACGTCACTCCTCAGTATTTCATAGTAATTCCATATTAGCAAATCGTTTTGACAGTTCTTAAAAAGCTGATTTGACTAGTAGGAAGTAGTCAAATCAGCCTATTGTAACATTGACTGCACAACACGTCAGTTGAAGTTTTTAAAGACGTGTATAAAGCTGAGTTTAGACGTGCAAGTTATTGCTGCAAGTTTTGAGACAGAAGTACACGCTAGAAAAAGATGCAGATATTTGCCACTCACTCTTACCTATAGTTGCGTCTGAAAACTTGCAGCAATAACTTGCTGGTCTAAACTCAGCAAAAGCGTATTGAGACTACTACTAAAAATTGAACTGAAATCTACCAATCAAGTGTCTTTAAGTATGGCTGTAACGTGTGAAGTCGCAATTCATTTTGCTACAAGGGCCTCGCATAAAATTGTAATTATCGTCTCAACGGGAAAATTTATAACTATAATCTCAATGGCAAAATGATAATCAAACTTCTTGCCGATAC
Source organism: Leguminivora glycinivorella (assembly GCF_023078275.1). Lineage (NCBI taxonomy): Eukaryota > Metazoa > Arthropoda > Insecta > Lepidoptera > Tortricidae > Leguminivora > Leguminivora glycinivorella. The sequence goes on along the minus strand of NC_062985.1, from coordinate 838,573 downwards.
CCATATTTTGCTACAGGCCGCCATTTTAGCAATATTCTCACGAAAAAAATTTCCATTTCCAGGGCACAGATTCATACTACGGCACCAAAGGTCTCCGCCGAGTGACAGTAGACTGCAACAATGGAGAAAAGGTGGTTTTCCAGTTCTCATATGCCGCCGGAAATAACAATGGCACCTCGGTCGAGGACGGACAGATACCCGCCATCATTTTCTACATATAATGAAGTCATAGTCAACCCACAACTTGTGAAGATAGGTAACTTTCGTCTTACTGTAGGAATAATATTCCACCGCCAAAATATCATGTGGCATCATTAGCATAGATTTGAACAGTGACCGGCATGTGATGATTTCTGTATAGTATGAATTTTCTGAGATGAACTTTTCGGTTTTGCCCTAATCTGTTAAACAAAGGCCTTTGTTTCTATTATTCGAGGTGGTTAGCTCCCGTTTCCACAGCACGTGCTAAAGTCTCAGTGTAGTTAAAAAGCAACTATCATGATAGCAATAAGGTTCAAATTTATTAAACAGTTTGCAGTGTGCAGGTAACTTTTTTGAAGATGACAAAACGTGTTATCTTCGAAAGGGCTTTTTATGGATTTGAACCTTATTGCTGTCATGATAGTTGCTTTTTAACTACACTGAGACTATAGCACGTGCCGTTTAAACGGGAGCTAACCGCAGCGAATAATAGAAACAAAGGCCTTTGTTTAACAGATTAGGCAAAAGCGAAAAGTGCATCTCAGAAAATTCATACTATACCTTGTCACATTATCGTCTTGTTTGAAATGTCATACGAAATTGTGAAACGATTAAAAGCGACAAGGTACAGAAATCATCACTTATTTCATCATGAAACAGTCAAGTCTAAAAATATAGGTCTGCAAATGTTGCCGTATCGCTCTTATGCTGACGATTTAAGAGCTTCAGCTTGCTTTGAACAACTTGTGTACACCCATATTTTTATTGTACAGTCACCGGCATAAAAGAGCATTTCTTTTTTTGCCATTTTTTTTATTTTGATTTTTTAGGGAATTTTAGGTCAATTGTACTCAGAATCACGAGTACTTTCAATCTCACTGGGAGACAAAAATGTCCCAGAATTTCCATACATTTTTGTTACTTTCCTCTTTTGTTACCCCACACAACATGTATGGAAAATGGTAACAAAAGAAGAAGAAATTGTATGAACCATTTTTTTTAACTACTAAGATTGAAGAAGCTAGTGATATGGAGCAGAAATACCATACATTTTTTCAAAAATATCATATTTCATAAAAGTGGCGAAAAAAAAGAAATGCTCAAAATATGAGATGAGTTCTATACCTTATCGCATGAACGTCTTGTTTGTAATGTCATACGAAATTGTCAAACGATTTAAAGCGACAAGGTACAGAAATCATCATATATTTATGCTGGTGACTGTACCTACTATACATGACTAGATACTACAACACTTTGTCTCCGAAAATGAAAATGTGCAATGGATTTTACAGTGTAAAAAATAATCAAATTATTTCTAAACTAATGTAATGTAACTGTGAGCAAAGGGTATGAAGTTTAGTGAATTATTAGACCTCCGGATATTTTTTTCTGTTTTTGTACATATTTCATCAATTTTATTATCCAGGAGTGTGTCGAAATTTATGTAATTTTTGTTTAGCAATAAATTTTGTGTAAAATATCGTTTTCTGTTAATGAGTAGTAGAGTATTTTTTCAAAGTTGTCCACCCCACTTTTTTTTTGGATTTGGAAAATTTTATGTGCTGGTTTCCACTCTGAATCGCAAACTTTTTCAATGCTAATAGGAGAAAATAAGTGTCCCAAGGTTTTTTCCCAATTCCGTTACCATACATTTTGTATTTATTCATACATTTTGTATGGCGGTAACGGAATGGAAGGTTTGAAAAATGTATGGAAATCTTGGGACAATTTTTTCTAAGACCGAAGGACCTTGCGATTCTGAGTATAAATCGCGTACAAAATACCCATGTAACAAAAAAGTGGGGTGGACAACTATGAAAAAAATGGCACACATATACAGTATGTAAACTAACGAAAACTTTACTGTAACCCGTAAATGTCCAGGTGATACTGAGAAACTTTTACTATGGGACCAACACCCAAAACGCGAAATAAAAATTTACTCTCCCATAGGAAATACTTACTATAAAATAAAACTACCTATGAAACTGTCAGAAGATATTTTCGTGATTTCGGGGTTGATCCCATAGTAAAAGTTTCTCAGTATCACCTGGACATTTACGGGTTACAGTAAAGTTTTCGTTAGTTTACATACTGTATATAATCTTTGAAAAAAAAAACTCCATGATATTTTCATAATCACTATCATCAGTATCATCTTTAATTTATAAAAATAACATTGACTGAGTGATTAAAATACCCACCTTACTAAAATTATAGTTCCTTTAACCGTGATCGCATCATAAACATATCAACACATGGTTTAATTTAAGAGAAGGTTCGCTTTTTTATACAACGTTGGGAGTAGGTGAAAAAGGCTTGATGTTAAGCTTAGCCTATGAACGCCTGAATGTCAGAAATTCCATTAACTCTCAAAATAGTCCTTACACCCTGGCGGGTGCTGCCGCTGCGTGCGTCCCGGGCACAAAGCCCTACTACCCCTTTAATGTCATTAGTGTCAAAAGGGACTTTACGTGGTGGCTTCGGCTCCGCGCACGCCTCCCAAAAATCCATAATGCCCTATGGTATCTATGATGAGAAAGAAATGTTAATATTAATTATTATTGAGAGCCTGCGATGTCCCACTGCTGGGCAAAGGCCTCTCCCCGCTTTTTCCATTCCTCCCGGTTTCGAGCAGTCTGCGGCTATTATTTCAAAAAGGAGTCCAACTCGTTCCGCCATCGCATACGTGCTCTGCCGGGTCCCCGTTTGGCCTTTGCTGTCACTCTGTGGTAATTTTGGCCGATAACGCATTCGGCAGACATGACCGGCCCAATCCCACTTCAGCTTGGCCGCTTTCCGGACTACATAGGGAGGGAGGGGTAATGTGGACTATGTTTCTATGGACAATCGATGAAAATTACGACAGAGCCTTTATGAATACTCTTTAATACACGTCTGCTGCTCTGACGAATGTTCTCAACGAATATCAAGCAAATATTACCTCTTAATAGAACCAGAATCGACGCACAGTTTTTAAAGTCCTTATTGAGAATACATAGCGTCACAAAAATACATGTAAATCAATAAACAATGTAATAGAACAAGTTATAACCAATGTTTAATTTTTTTTAATTATTTAGATTTAGTAATAAATTTGTTATAGCCAGTATTTATTTTCGTGAATAAAAATCATCAATTGAATATAATCGTATTGTTTTATTTTGTATACAAAATTAAAAATAAATAGGGTAAATTAATGGAAATAAAAAGTTTAGGTAAAGGCTAACCATCGATAGAATATTGGAATTGAGTTGAGATACTTGAGATCCTAAAATTAGACTGGTTCATATATTTTAAAAAGAGTATTTTGTATAGAATAAGCTACTACTAATAAACAAATGTTAATAATTCGTCTTTTATTCAATAGTTACTGTGGCAGAGAATACAATTTTGATGATGACCCCTATAACAACTTTTTTAAGTATCTTTGTGTGTGTTGATAATTTGAATAAAATACTGAAATTTAGAGACGTTCGCTTTTAACTTTGTATTACGAAGTAAGTGGTATGGATTGCTGACGAGAGTAAATTAAATCGCTACTACTTGCCAAAACGATTAAATGACTTGAGTTTGCAATATTCTTACGCCCCGGTGCCCCCAAGTTACACACAACTTTCATCACAATTCACAATTAAGGTACTATAAATTTCATAACTCCCTAGGGAGAACGATTTCTCTATAGGTAACTCTGCGTGTAAAATCATATTTAGTGTGAGAGTGTGATGATAACGATCCACTTACATTAGTATTGAACAAAATTGTACTTTATCTGTAGAAAATAAGGCTTAATACATTCACAAAAAATTACGCACTACGTCAGAAACCGGTCGTAATTTATAACCGCCCCCTTGTACAGTCAAGTGTAAAAATATGGGTGCGTACAACTTATCAAAAATATGTCCCATAGCACTTTATGTCGGCGGAATAAGGTCTCGGTACATATTTTTGAGCGGATAAAATCGATACGTATTTTTGCACTTGACTGTACCTATGCTGAGACCCGCCCAGCGGGTTCTCCAGCATCTGAGCAAAGTTCACGAGTGCCAGGCGGGTTCTTGTAGCGAAAGTGTTAATATCGATCACGAGCAGCCGGTCTCGTTCTGCCATTGTTCATGCCTCTTGCTCAGGTTCTTGGAGACAGGCTTCGTCTTGTCTATCGCCGTCAAGATGGCCGCCAGGTCTAGGCGGTCTTTGCGCTGGTTTTTATCTCCTGTAGAAAAAAAATCATGAGTTGCAACAGAAGGTGTAAAGTTGCCTTAAATGTACATCTCATCATTAAATTTAGAGAATAGAGGCTAAATGTAATCATAGTGCATTTACTGCAGCGGCTCGACATACATTTAAAACTTTTAGAACCTCCATTTTCCAGAATTGACCCTCTCTGAATGTGTGTCAAAATTGTTGAATATGAATCAGTCTGAAATAAAGTATAGAGGAAGGGGGCTGCATATCTAACACCTTGGGTACAGTCAAGTGCAAAAATACGTATCGATTTTATCCGCTCAAAAATATGTACCGAGACCTTATTCCGCCGACATAAAGTGCTATGGGACATATTTTTGATAAGTTGTACGCACCCATATTTTTACACTTGACTGTACAGTCTGACTAAAAAGAGTAAAAATTAATAAGTTTTTTTGCACAAGCTTTTATCGCCGACTATACCAACTTCTTCAACAGTCATCTACTGCTCTCCGAGACGTTTCTAAAAACCCCTTACTCGATGGAGATACGACGTTTCATAACAGAGTTCCTATGACCACCTTTGTGCTCCATCATCAGATCATCTCCATGATACCATAATATTGCATTGTCACGTGATTTACATTTATGTGTGCAAAATTTCAGTTCAATCGGAAACCGGGAAGGGGGTGAAATTTAGCTTCTACGTTTTGACGCACACTAACATACTAACAAGGCAAGTTGAATAAAAGCTTGAAAAAAGTGGCAACATTGTTGTGTTGCCACTTTCAAATCAATATGTGTGAGAAAACGGGACGACACTATTCTGTTGCCGCTTTGCCACTTTTTAATTTCTAATCTTTTTGGTCAGACTGCACGCCTTATATGCGACCTTTGGGTGTTTAGCGTTCAAAATGACAACAATCAGAATCGGGCTCTAGGTTGAGCACAGTCTGTAACTTACCCTTCCCCATATTGGGCAGCATCTTCCTAACTCCTGCCATTAGTGCCTCCTTACACACCAGTTTTACGTCACTGCCCGAATACCCCTCAGTTCTCGTGGCCAGGTCCTGGAATTAGATTTTATGTGGTGAAAAACAATGTCTTATAATAATGTTTATTAAGATTGTTAGTTTGTATGGTATGCCTTATAAAAACAGTCAAGATGTATGTAGAGCCTTTTAGCATATATTCTTATTAGTTGTCTGTGCACCCCTCTATCACTAGCTGTCACATATCTGTCATTCATTCACATTCTTTCCTTTACCAATTAGCCTCTTATTTGTACTTTGTGTCGTCCTCCTAATATAATTAATTTAATCCATTAATATCAGCTTAATCATAAGTCTATATTTATTTATGACCAAAGATTTGTACGCCATATATTTTGGACAATATACAGCTGCATAATCTGGAGGACTGGATTTTTATTTCTCCGCCTGCATACGCTTTCACCTGCCCTGTCCTGAGTTTGAGTTGGTAAGCATCCACGGGAGCCTCTCAGCACCTAGAGTGCAATGATGTTTCCAAGTTTATTTAGAGTTACAATCCGAATTGGCCCGAAACATGTCGCAGCAATAGCGATATAATAACGTGAGTACAACCGTATTTCAATTAATTATTTCAATTAATTATTAGAGTTACAATGTTATAAATGTAAAGACTTTGGTCATGGGGTCGTCACTTTCGCCTCTATCTATCTATTGCTCTTTTGCACATTCAAATAAACTAAACGCAACTTAGAATTTTAAACCTCACAGTAGCAAGTCAGCCACTCTGATGGCATCTGCTGTCCGTACACACATTTTTTTTTACATCCTAAGTACCTTTCTAGTCACTCTTCCATATTGGCGCGACAAAGCCAGTTGCGCTTAGATCGCCACCTACCGTCAACGATTGTCACTTCGGCTAGGCTTTATAATTACATACGGTGAGGTATGGCGCCGCATCAGGACCGAGGAATAAGGAGAACAGCTCAGCTCTGGTCTTGTGGTCGGGCAGAGGGATGTAGATGCGCTTCTCTAGGCGACGCAGCATGGCTGGGTCAATATCCCTGCGGAATAATAGATGATAAGTGATAATTGCCTGTGTGGTGACGGGTTAAGAATTTCACCACCCCCTTTCTTCCCGTGGGTGTCGTAGAAGGCGACTATGGGATATGGGTTAAATTGTGGCGTAGGCGAGAGGCTGGCAACCTGTCACTGCAATGTCACAGTTTCGTTTTCTTTCAACCCCTTATTTGCCAAGAGTGGCACTGAAGCTTTAGTACTTTCATGTGTTCTGCCTACCCCTTTATGGGACACAGGCGTGATTGTATGCATGTATGTATGTATGTAAGTGATAATTTTTGATGTCACCGGCAGAATGGATGTAAATTTTCATTCGATATTGGAATTGCTGGCCATTGTTGTTGGATATTTAAATACGTGTAAAGAAACACAATGGATTCTCTCTTGATGAACGAGTTCTTAGTAAAGAGTTGAGCCTTCAGTCGGCTCTGTAACGAGCGTCCAAATTATGATGATGAAGAGTTATTACAACAGCTTTAACGGACCATATTAGAGTAAGCGAGCAAGAACAGGAACACTTCCATCTACCTCAGTCAGAAGTTAAACTTGCAGCCGCCGTGAAACCTCGTACTTATTTAGTTAGGAGTTGCGTCTTCCAGCATTTTGAAGCCTAGTATTCATGCATGGACCGGGCTAATTTGGGTTATTGCAACAGAACTTTACAACGAACCATGGCATGTTAGAATTGGCGAGCAGGAACACTATGCCTTCCCTCTCGCTCACTCCATCCAACTCAGTCAGGAGTTGAGCCTTCAGTCTCCGTGAGGCCTCGTGCTCGCCAGGCATTGAGCGTTCTGAGGCTAATGTCTCCACTTCATCGATGAAGATTATTGAAGGAGAGTAGTAGGAAGCCAGCTCGAAGAGCACCTGAAACAAATGAAGATGTTTAGAAGAGTCACAGGGAGAGGAATTTAGTGTAGGATTATGATGAAGAATAGGCTCAACGGAATAGGTCGCCAGATATTATACAGTAGGTACATAAAGAGTACCTACTTATAAACTGTTGAAGAGAAGAGAAATCAAAAATGATTTCTAACACTTTATTTTTGCGTTCCTTGTGCCTACCGTCACATGGTCAAGAATACGGAGGAAACAACCAAATTGCGCTGCAAGAGACACAAAGAGAATCTGCGACAAACAAACGACACTTGGATGTACGTTGAAGAACGTGCACCAACTTTCGTTGGCCACTGCACGTATTAGCAACGTCTTGCCCTTGCCCGTGCAATACGTAGAAACAACACGATGCCTTCCCTCGTCACTTAATGACAACTGTGCTCGGCTGAACAATGAAGAAAGTCCACCGACACTCGTTGGTCATGACACGGTGTTCTTACTTCGTCTTTTCCGTACCGCGGTTTTTCGTTTCGTTTTCGGGATAAGGAGCTTACTTTGACAATCCGTCCTGAGTCCCCCCACCACTTGGTGACAACCGTGATTAGCTGAACATTGCAGAAAGCGCATCGACTCTAGTTGGAAACAGCACGTGCCAACAGTGTTTTTCCCGTGATCAGGGGACCATGGGCCATGTACCTAGCTCATGTAGAAGCAACTCACTTTGACGATCCGTTCTGAGTCCCCCCGCCATTTAGTGACAACCGTGCTTGGCTGAACATTGAAGAACGTGCACCGACTCTCGTTGGCCACGGCACGTGCTAGCAGCGTCTTGCCCGTACCCGGGGGTCCGTGTAAAAGCACGCCTCGCCACGGTTCTAGAAGACCGGTGAATACTTCTGGATGCCTGAAACAAACGATTTTGTCAAATAATCATTTAAGTACAACTCTTTAAAATTAATTCAAACTCCAGACGGATAAGGTCCATCATTGTGTTGCACTATCGCCCGACACAGGGCTTCACGGAAGACCAGCGCTGTGGCACCATCAGTTCCGGAGCACATGTTGACTGGTGTCCTTAATTTGCAACCACAAACCAAACCCAATGTAACTGATTTTGTGTACTGTTTTAGTATGTAAGTTTCATATTATTTTGGTTGCAATAAATGCCTTTTCTTTCTTCTTTCATGTTATATCATTATCAACTATTTAGATCAAATCATTTCGATGTTATAATATTATTAAATTGCAGAATAATTGACTAAAATCCAATATCTGAGAAGGATTTGTGAGTGTGTTTAGTAAAACATCCCACTTTGTCGGTTACCATTAAGGCAAGATTTACTTGTATCTTTATATGAATAAACTGACAAAGCTTTATAGCAATTGACAAAGTGGGACGTTCTCCCGCGCACACTCACATTTGATCTGAGAAAGTCAGGTTATGAATGAAAAAGTATGAAAGAAGAAAGTCTCGTCGGAGTCATTTCTGCCACTGGAAAAAGAGGTTTTACTTTTGGCGCGTAATTGACAAACTTGTTTGACTCTTTATATAGTTATTTAATTTGGAACTGGTGATATAGGTAGACTCGGAGTTATGAAATTAAATGAAATGAAATATTCTATTTCAGACAGGTGTCCATATTTACACAAAATATTAGTAGATCAAAACAATAAAAATAAAATTAAAAAACAATAAAATAAAATATCTTACGCTAGTGTTAAGAGAAGACATAATGCTCATTAGATCTAACATGCATTGACATCCAATGAGTAATAAGAGGGCTATCAACCCTTTCTGCGATCACCCTCAGGAGAGAGTTGGTGCTGTCCCTGACGCGCTGCCACAATGACGCCACCCTCTTACGCAACACTGCGTGGAAGCCATCCATGCTCCACTCGGCGAACATTCCCGACACACACGCAGAGCACTAAAAGTCCTTTTCCCCTCACTAGCTCGAAAACACGTGTTTTGTCCTTTAACACCAGCGGGTAAAAACGCATTTTATCCACTAGCGGGTAAAGTAATTTGACCTTGAATAAAGTCAAATTAACTGCTTTAAAATTGATAAAAGTAGGTGAATCTAGTAATAAAGATGATTTACCACCTGTGGAACTACTGGAAGCAGTGATAAACGCATTTTTTGCGTTGTAGTTTCCTCGCTATAGTGAGGGGAAAAGTTTTGTGTTACACTCGGGTGCAATAGTACATTACATCAGAGGCCGGGAAAATGAGGATTTCCGGCCAAGTGGGTATATACGGCCGAGCGAGCGTGCGAGCGAGGCCGGATAGGGATACGAGGCCGGGAATCCGTTTTCACGCCGAGGCATGTATAGTGCTTTTCTCAAACATACAATGAAATAAAAAAAAATGCTCTAAAGGACAATATTTTATAAAAAAAGTTACTTTGCAGGCCTAGGCCTAAAAAATCGAGTTGTTGCGCCCAAAAAGCGATACTTCCCAGCCCATTTTAAGGAACGTAAAGACAATATTTCATTGCATGTTTGAGAAAATGTATTTTACTTCTCGTGTGTTAAAAAACTCGTAAGTTCAGAATTCTATTCTCGAACCACTCGCTTCGCTCGTGGTTCAACTATACAATCCTTTCACTTGCTCGTTTTTCAATTCCACACTCGGCGTTAAAATACAACTTTGCCCCCTTGTATAACAAATAACTATTTAGTAGGTATTTGGTATTTATACAGGTTTGTTAGGAAACTTTATAACACCCTCTGGGTGCGAGCTTCCAAGACGAGCTAAGTTGTAAAACGTAGCAATTAACAAGTTTTGGAGTTTGCTTTCAGCGTCGACGCATGACTTTTTTACTAAAACTACGTTTATTTCAGAAGTCATCGTTTTGAAGATTTTACCTTCGGAAATTTAAAGATAAATTCAGAGATTATGGATATAGTAGATATGTCCACCCCATACAAAAAAATGCGACCGCCTAAAAGCACGGCAAATGTAGATGGCGTTACTACAAATTTCTTGTTGCCTTGAGATCACTGTTAGATGGCGTTAAGTGTCACTTTTGAGACATAAATCTTTAAAAGAATATAATGAATTTTAGGACTCGTAACGCCATGCATGTACTAGATTGAAAGTTAGTTAATATTTCGCCACCCTTTCTATCGCTTAAATAGCTCAGTTATAGTAGCGTAAGACGATGGACGCGGCCCTGACGTCGTGGGTTCGATCCTCGGTAGTGAAAATATTTTTTTTTTCTTTTTTTTAATATTTTATACCCTTTTCAACCATCTCCTTTTAAATAGTGATTTTTTTAAATATTAGATTCACAACCCATTTCATTGAAATTTTGTTAGACACATGTAATGCAATAAGTTTAAAAATTGTCTTTCAGTATTAGTATTGATGGAAGGTAACCTAAGGTTCAACATCGTACCCATCGTACCTACTAACAGCAATACTCTGTCTTAACTAACCATAGACGTTATGCTCTTGTAATAAGGATTACAAATGTACAGTGACAGTTGTCCAGTTGCATGTACCACATTGAAAGTTAGTCTAGATATATTAATATCGACAATTACAAACCGTCAGCAGATGTTGCTTTATAATATAATTAATAAATAAAGATTTTTTTGAGTGTAGGTGGATATTGTCGATTTTGGTTTCGCTCAAGAACCTTTGCGAATACGTTACAGACTAAGGTGTAAATTATCTACGCATTTTGTTATGAAAAACGATACAATATACGGCTTAAACAAAACGCGGAATATAAATACATAACAAAAATTGCCTTGTGTTGCTTAATTCCGTGATTCAATATATGTATGTATTTACAAAAGCTTTGCCGCCATCCACGTCTTACTCAGCTTTAACATAAGACTGAAAATCACTTAAACATTAGTCTTTAGAGTCAAAATCTTTTTACTATTTTTACAATGAATGAATGACAAGTCTAGCTAGGAGGTTTTCCACGAACACCAGAGTTTGCGCTATGTGGCTATATATGTCACTCTATATGCCTGGATAGGAGTAAAAGAGAAAGATGTCCGCAATGTGTTAACCCAGGTGACAGCAGTAAGCCCTCAGTACTAGTACTGTCACTGGCTGTCATGGCCAACCTACTGCGTTTCGATACTGGTAAAATATCGAAGTATCATTCATTATGTTCTTTTTGTATCTAGGTTATTAATTATATACGAATATCAAAATATCAAAATGATGATAATTGATGAATATCAAGATGATTTTTAGTTTAAAGCAAGAAGATAAAAATATTTTCAGAAATATGTAGGTACCTACTCTTTTTATATAACAAAACGCATCCATCAGTCAAGCGCCGTGTATAGCCATCATCTTCTATTTCTGAATTGATTTTTAATAATAATTTACTAAGGTCTAAATCAGTGTACGACCAAACTAGAGTTATGCGACGTTGCAGTCAGCAGTCTGGCAACGTTGCATTTTGAAGTAACAAAACATTTAAAGTAAAATCCATAATCCTACGGACCAAATTGACAAGTAAGTGTGAACGAATGTTGCCACAGTTTGGCCAGTGTCGTTCTTATCGATATTAAAATTATTATTACATCGTAGATTTAAGGTGCACCCAGACGGGACAATGAAATTGGCAATTTGATCGGCTAATCAATATACCAACTTTTTCTGTGATTTCGACAGATCAAAAGGTCTGTAGACGGCTAATTAGAGATATTTTTTTTATTTCGAAGCAGCAATAATATTATTCGAAAATTATATAGATATTTATGATATACTTGCCATAGCGTGACAGATAATTTATTATCGTCGGACATGGTATTTTATTTTTTACCTACAGGCTCGGAAACCTTTTTATGTTTTAAAACTAGTGGGTAAAAATACATGGTATCCATCCACTACCTCGAAGATACATAGAACAAACCAAAATGTGTACCTCTTATTTGAAACTCATATACTTATTCTTGATTTAAACTTGTCTGTTGTATGTACTTTACAACTTGTCGATATATTGTTATCGACATATACCTTCCCTATTTTAATTTTGCTGTTCCTGGTATCATTTTACCTGTCAGTCATTTGTCAATTTAGTCCGTAGGATTATGAATTTTACTTTAATATTCATTCAATTTGTCGTGAAAAGTCTTCATGACTTACTACTCATATTATACCTATAAGTTACCTAATTTCGTCACTCTGATTAAGTAGAAGTTTGGTGTGGCGGTCAAAGATACTGCTTTTTAGCTGCGATAACTTGAGCAGCAGACGAGGTTCGAATCTCACCGGGGAGACCTTGCTTTTTTGTGAATCTTTTTTTATTTTTTTATTTAATACTTTGTGTTTGATTTATTTTTATTCATTATATTTGATGGGAAAATAAGTACTAATATTTCATATCTCAGGTTTGACATGTTTTTACACCCCGAACTACCAATATTCCATGTTTTATCAATCTGGACCAACACTTAGTATGGTAATGAAAAAACTTTTCAAAAAATTTGGTGAATAAAATTGGCCTATTAATATAATTATTGTTTTATTCCCCAATAATATACAATATCTATCATTTTGACAACTTTAATCTCATTCTGATCATAGTGCCGTCTGACTCTGTCGTGCTGAAATTATGTAGTTGTTTGTGGTAAAACATTTTTATACTACTAAAAATGAAATAATCAGAAAGTAATACTTCCGTCTTAGTGCGTTATCACATTATCCGATCCGGTATCAGATGTAGGACCGATATCGATATCCAATATATTTAAGCCGCTATCTTTGATTTTTGCCTTTAAAATTCTTCCTTCATCCGATATCGCGGATAGGATAATGTGAAAACGCACTTAGAGTTGTAATATTTTACCTAGCATATTTTGGTTTTACTGGAATGTACGTTCAAGATAATTCAGAATTATCGTTAAAACTTATGCAAAAAAAATCAAAAACCATAAAATTAAAAAAAAACACAAAAAAACTGTTATCTTCACTTTGTGTCTCTCCGCCGGGATTCGAACCCGTGATCTCTGGATTGAAAACCAAACCAACTTCAACCGTGACCATAACGTGTCTTGACAATTGGCACGAAATTCGCCATCATCTAGCTTTCACTAATGTGTCAGGCGTTTCGATGTTCCTGCTGAAAAGTAAATACTTTAGTTATTAAGTTGCACCTGTCAAATGATCGAAGAGAAAAACGTGAGACGGATGTATGGGATGACAAGTCTGTACTGTATTGGCAAGGTGCAGGGTGCAAAGCGGGTGGAGGCCTGGAGGGGGTAACTAAAAGGATGACAGCGCTCACCAGCGCTCACTATGGCCAAAATTGACATTCCTGTCACTGACTTACGTTGTCAAATCCATATTGCAGTAAACATTTTCGAGATAAATTTAATATGGGCCTAGTAAAATTTGTTATGGTGAATTGTAATAACACCAAGAAAAATAGCGACTAAATTCTAGCTATTTCCAAGACTGTGGTGGAAACGAAACCACCGTTTAAGTGGATAATTGCCGTAAGAAGAAAAGTGTCATCTAACCTCTGATTATTTAAAGTGCATAATCATTTGATACAAGTATTGAATTTACGGTGAATTTATAATGCAAACTTTATTGGAGGTAGAAAAGCCGATGTGGAAGCCAATCCCAGTTACGAGTATATTCCAAAATCATTTGAGTTGTTCCCTCATGTCTGCTCCTGTGTACACATCGAAACGGATTGACAAAAATGCGTAAACATCGAAGTTTCAATGGGATGAAGGAGCACGAAAACAAGAAAAGCAGAAGCAGGCCATCCACTAAAGGCTTGTCACATTTTAAATAAATTTCTTGAGAACTTATTTCATCACATTGATGACTATATATTTGTTGTGATATGGTAAACCTCTAATATTTTCAAGTAAATGAAACAAGTTTTTGTAATGTATATTATAATAAAAGTTATTATAGCTAGTTTCTTTTTATTTTACTATAAACCCTGTACCCTGTCCCTGAATGATATATTGGGTTGGTAAGAAAGTAATGAGCGAATCATAACCAATATTGTAATTTTTATTTAATTTATTATTTTAATCATTTATCAAAAATATAACGGCCTTCGTTATCTACTATTTGTCTCCATCGTTCTGGTAAATAATGAATAGCATCGGCGAAGGTTTAGATTTAAAAAACTCAGCTAAGTATGTACTGTCGTAGATGGGCTTGATCATCGAACTTTTTTTCATTCAAGGCATTGCTTAGCCATCTGAACAATGCGTAATCCGTAGGTGCCAAGTCTGGAGAGTACGGTGGATGAGGTATGACTTTCCAACCTAGCTCCAATAGCTTTAGCCGAGTCACTTTTGCAATGTGTGGGCGAGCATTGTGGTGTAAGAAAAAACTTTAGCATGCTGTGGACGATTCTGACAGACTTTTTGGTTTAAATTTTCAAGCTGATTACAGTATACTGATGCGGTAACAGTCATTCCACTTGGTAGGAGTTCCCAGTGAATAATACCATGAATATCCCACCAAACGGACAGCATAACTTTTTTCGGGTGAGGCTCTGTTTTTGGTGCCTCTATTCCTTTTTCGTTTGGAGCTAGTCACTGACGTTTGCGTGTGTGATTTATATATAAGACCCATTTTTCATCTCCAGTGATAAGATGGTCCAACCAGTTGAATGTGCGGCGAAAAGACAGAAGTTGTATACTGATATCGGCACGGCGGTTTAGTTGATCTCTATCAAGTTCGTGCGGTATCTAAACACTGTATTTGTAGTTTTTTCCCAACTCGTGTAAATGTGTTTCTATGGTGACATGAGAGCAGCCTAACTCGGTAGCAAGAGTACGACTCGTTAGCCTCGGATCTCCTTCAATTAAGGTTTTTAATTTGGCTACATCAATCTTCACCGGTCGACCAGACTTAGGTTGATCTGATAATGAAAAGTCGCCACTACGAAACCGCTGGAACCATCGTTTCGCCGTGGCCTCAGACATAACTTCAGAAGCAACACGCTGACATATATTACGCACTGCTTCGGCGGCTGAATGGCCAGACTGAAATTCATATAGTAAACAATGCCTTACATGCACTTTTAATTCGTCCATTTTCTTCCTTATATTAGCTCGGCGACAGCTAGTGAATGACTGACGAGAAACTGTGCGACTAGCCCTTTATATACTTTCGACCATAGAAGATTCTAGAACTCGCTCAAAAATTTTATGTGGAATTCAATCGATCGCTCATTACTTTCTTACCAACCCAATAGTACCTACAGTTAGCCTATGAAAATGACATATCAACAATTTCAAAAACCAATGATTTATTTATACTTTATTGCACATAAGTTCAAATGGTGGAATAATGTCTTCAATCTCTAGAAAATTCCCAGCTAGAACCACTTTCTTGCCTTTATTCATTGACCGATATCGCATATATTATGTTTAAGTCGCCATCTTTGATTTTCGCCTTTGAAATCCTTCCTACATCCGATATCGCGGATCGGGTATAATGTGAAAACGCACTTAAGGTTGTAATATTTTGCCTATTCTGGAATGTACGTTCAAAATAATTAAGAATTATCGTGAAAACTTACGCAAAAAAATCTAAACAAATAAAAAACCATAAAATAATAATAAAACCCAAAAAACTGGATATCTTTACGTGTGTCTCCACCGAGGCTTGAACCAGTGACCTCTGGATTGAAAAGCGAACGAACTTCTGATGAGACCATAACGTGCCATGACAATTTGCCCGAAATTCGGTATCATCTAGCTTTCGCTACATGTCAGGCATTTCGATGTTCCTGCATAAAAATAAATAGTCAGTTCCACCTGTCAAATTATTGAAGAGAAAAACCTGAGACGGATGTATCGGATGACAAGGCTTGCAAATTTATTAAATATAGATATGTGCCAAATGGGACTATGAGCGACATCTATCCATTTCCGCTGCAAACAATAGTTTCGTTTTGACAGTCGCATTTTGTGGTACGGGGTGGCATAGTCTGTATATATGTAGTTTGTGCTCAAAGTTAAAACGCAGTAAGTGTATATGCATTCCATACATACTTACTACAATTTTCTTTTCATTGACAGACGTAGATACAAGTTTTTTAAAAGTAGTGACGATATGTAACTCCGTATAGACGGATAAAGTCTAAGAAAAAAACGTACCTGCTCAAAGCCATAGATAAAAAGGTACCGTAGCCTAGATGGCGTTACACCTTTGGGGGACGCTCGGCTAGATGGCGCTAATATTCATGTATCAAGCTAAGAATATGGGCAAAATTGTCAAATCTGAGTCCAAGTTTTAAGCCTGTGTCGAGAGATGGCAGTCTATGCACTGTGATTGATTACACGTTTCACTTTGACAGTAATTCTATAATACTTGATCCTCTTTGCCAAAACTTAGCGCCCCCGTCCCTTCTCAGCTAATTATACCTGCCCAAGCCATAACCACAGTATAATAAAGAGTACTATCGTACAGTATGGCCACTCCTGCTCTCCGCTGAAATCGCCGCCCACCCCCTCTCGGTTATCTGACAGTTACCGCCTGTCAAAAACGCTAACAGTCGGCCTGTCATATGTCACTCATACAAGCATAGTACGCGTTCACCTACACGAGCTTAGACTGTGTGCTAGGAACGAGCCTCTTTCATATATTTGATCGCCAGTGTCCGAGGTGTGCCATAACAGTACAACAGCCTGTGGTCGATCCTTCACGACGGAACCAATTATGGATGTACTCGCCGTGACAGTTAATTAATTGCTTGGCAAGTTTGCATACTGCCATCCTCGCGAACCGAGCCACAGATTACATAATAGATAGATCATAACAATTCAATATACCTACTCTATGGATCATAAGTTCATAAGGTTGTCTAGATGACATTGCTTATCAAGGGAAGGACCGCTTGCAGCGATTTATTTTAAATATGTTGATTGTTGACTGTAGCTTAAAAATAATAATATTTGTATATTTTGGTTTCATAGTTATAAACAAAGAGCAGAATTCTTCATAGCATAAATCAAACTGTCAAAGGGATTGACCTAACTGTTTTATCGACTTATCGATATTACGGAATCATATCGCATTAGGTATCCATAATCAACTTAAAAGATTATTCTGTAACATTTGACCTTTTTGATAAGCAACTTGCATCTCCATATTAAAGTAAATCATGTCAGCGTTACATATGTAATTTATGTCACTTGAGTTTTTATGAGTGATTTCCGTGCCGTGTTACTAAAATGGTTAATAATCCTAAAAGAAAAACAATAAAAAAATGGATACAGAAAGATTTTTCTCCTAGTTTCAAAGAAGATTCTTCCACTATTGCTCTAAATATTTAACCGTTAATTTGTTTGTATGTATATCCAAAAGCCTGATTTCATTAAGTGACAAATATAAATTTATCGATAAGTCGATAAAACAGCTAGGTTAATCCCTTTGAGAGTTTGATTTTTGCTATGAAGAATTCCGCTCTTTGGTTATAAATGTTGATTCAAGATTTTTGTAACTAATTTAGGTACTTATAAGATATGAACAAAAAATCTGTACGATGTGTGAAAAGAAAACGACTGTATTCGAATTCAATCTTGTGAGTTTGCAGCAATTGATCGGATAATGTGAAAACGCTTACTCGAGATTGCTGAAAATGTATTGGCTGTTCCACATATTTTGACTGTCTCACTTTAAAGTTTTCCATAAGAGATTTCGGTGCTAATAGCATAATAAATGTTGCTCAATATGACCTGTACTTAACCCTTAAATAATTTTATTGCAAATGTATCTAACTTATAAATTACTAGCTTTTGCCCGCGGGTTCGCTCGCGTTAAATCACAAAATTGCGGAATACTTCATACAAACTTCCACCCCCCATTGAAAGGAAGTGGGGGGTCAGAAAGAGACAAAAACTAGCCTACGTCACTTTGCATCCATCCAACTATCCCTACTTAAAAAATCACGTCGATCCGTCGCTCCGTTTTGCCGTGAAAGAGGGACAAACAAACAGACACACACACTTTCCCATTTACAATATTAGTAGGTATGGATAATCGATATATTATGCGTCGTCTACTAGGAGTCATCCAAACCGATCGATGTGTCACCGTCACTCCAATTTGCTACCTGCGTAATTTAAATACATCCGTGTCCATATCGATATATAATATAATTATGTCCGTAAGTCTATAAAATATTTTGAATCGATACTTTCGATAAAAACGTAAAAATAGAAAATAAAGTTGCTACCCGCTGTCACAGTATAATAAAGAGTACTACCGTACAGTATGGCCACTCTTGCTCCCCGCTGAAAATACCGCCGCCCCCTCTCGGTTACCTCACAGTTACCGCCTGTCAAAAATGCGAACAGTCGACCTGTCATATCTCCCTCATACAAGCATAGTACGCGTTCACCTACACGAGCTTAAGACTGTGTGCAAGGAACGCGCCTCTTTCATATATTAGATCGCCAGTGTCCAAGGTGTGCCGCTGTTTTTCTGTAGGTATGTCCCTATACAAATATATGCTTAAATCTTTAGAACTTCACCTACAAGCCACATCAGATTTTTTTTTAAGAGGTTTTTTTTTCTTAAATGTACAGCACAAAAATTTAAAGTTCACACGGCTAATTAAGTAACCAGGTACAGTTTTAGTGCGAAAAGACTATCCTTCGTATTTCTACGGAATCGTACGAACGTGTCGTGATATTTCAGTCAGTCTCAGTACAAAGCGTACTAACACTGACACACACAAGGACAAACTGGAATCATAATTAATAACTATTTGATAATTCATAACTACTCAGAAAGCTGTCCCTCTCTAACCTGAGTAATCAGAAAGAGAGCAATAATCCCAGGTCAGGGCTGCGTCCTGCGGCCGTGACATCGATCCCGCTATTAATACTTGGAAGCTGACTTTTGCGTACCCTGTGCGCGTAGCCGAGTGCACAAACGCTCACGATTTTTTTTTTTATTATAAACTGGCCAGTGATTGACCTTAGTCGCACCTGATGGAAAGTGACGACAAGGCCGAGGTTGTAGCTCACTGTTATCTCTTTCGTAGCTATCTATCCCTCTCTCTCTTGTGTATTGGCTCGACAGAGCCAAACTACATTTCTGCGGCATTTCGCGTCGCAAAAATGCCATTCGGCTACGGGACCTGCTCAGTTTTGCAGTAAGTTTTCTTTAATTTGTGGATCGGGGTGGAATCTATTTGCAAAAAAAAACAGCAGGGGAAAAATATTTTTTGATTACAAATTTGTAGGTATGTGCTACGCTACGTTTTTCTCGATTTTTAGCTTTTCTAGCCGGAATTTTTGTCATATATCATTTTGGCTGGAATGGATTCGCATTATAAAAAAATACCTTCTCGCTTCCTGTATAATTAACCTGTAACTGGTAGAGAATGCCTCGAGGCATTAAGTCCGCCATTTGTACTTTTTTATTGTGAAATAAAGTTAAAATAAATAAATAAATAATTCCAAAATCTGTAAAATCTATCAATTGAAATCGAAAGATTGTTCAGGACTATTGGCGTTTTTTTCTTTATTTACTTAAAAAATAGCACCATGGCTATGAACCCTATTATGTACCTACCTACGTTGCCTATTCGAAAATAAAGTATATGTAGTATGTTTATATTGCATTGTTATGTCATAGACATGACGCAAGCTAGTTGTGTAAAAGAGATAGTTATGTTCAGTGTCCACACGCGATACAGGCATTTGTGACATCGCAGCCGATAGCGGGGCGACCACACTTTTGTAAAAAAAAGAAAGTTTAAAACTTTTTTTTGTGTGGGACTCAGTCAATTCTGTGTAAGAATGTCCTATAATATTTATATTTTTTGTCACATTAGTTTAACTTGAGAAAACATTTGATTTTGTCGTGTTGGTAAAAACAAATTCTGATATACTTAATTTTATTTATTTATTTATTTAAACTTTATTGCACAAATTATCAATAAAAAGTACAAATGGCGGGCTTAACGCCTTAAGGCATTCTCTATCAGTCAACCATTGGGCAAAACAGAGATAGTTAGTTTGGTGCACAAGATTATAAAGCCAGTATGAGATTTTAACGATTAAATACAAGTCGATACCTACTATTATAAAATAAACATACACAAATACAATAAGTAAACCTACATATACAGTGTGGAAATCAAACTCAGGCCGTGGAGGAAAACCACTTTAAATCCTTAAGCTAGTTCATTCCACCTAAAGGAGACATTCATTCATTTTATTGTCTACATAACATAAAGGAGACATTCATTCATTTTATTGTATTCATTTTAAAGTCAAATTTTATTGTCTACAAAGTTTTTAAATTGAAGAAATTAGATTCATGCATGAGAGTCTATAGTCGTAAGATAACTACGATATAAAGATTGCGCCAAACGAGACATGGGGACCTATTTTTGAATCTCTAACGCATGAATTCGCCGTTCGAAAGTCGTAGCATTACGTCGTTTTCCACAGACTTTCGAACGGCGAAAAAATCGGTCCCATGCACGCCTTCAATATCCCGGTGGTTTACAAATGGGAAGAGTTTGCCGAGGACAGAGACAAGTGGCGTAAACTGGTATTCGACGGACATTAAATCTACGACGACGCTTGGTTTAAGGCACTAGCAAAGCAAGTAAGCGCGCCAAGCGTCATCAGCGCGATACCTGTTCGCCACGGGCACACCACACCTGCCAGAGTCGTGGTCGTGTTTGCCTCTCCCATATTGGCTTTGATAACCACGAAAAACGTTGTCGCCCTACCTGACACTGCTTTGAATAAGTAGTCTGTTAAAGACTTGATGGCCAATGATAAAAATAACTAGCTTCTACTTATTAAATTACATAATTTATTTATTTGTTTTATCGATATCACTTGCTACCTTTCCTTGACTACCAGCCTTCATGGTCACCCCAGCAGATTACGCTTGCAGCCAGACAATTGTTAGCAGCTCTGCTATAAATAAAGACAACCAGCCTTGTTGCTTTTGTTGGTGCATAAATAATACACCGTGTCGATTTCAATACCGGCAAGTAAAGGACGCACACAAGGGCCTTAGGTGACCGATTTGACCATTTTGACCTTGATAGTTTGGTCAGAAAAGTTGCAGCCATTAATAATAGTTGCAACCAAAGCATATCACAGACATGGGTGGCTAGCCGAATGGCACAATCGCTCACGAAACGCTCACGAAACGAAGCGCTAGTAGATATCTATCTCTATCGCGCTTGCGTATTGGCGCGACAGAGCCAGCGGCGTATCGCTTTCGTTTGGCGTCGGAGAAATGCCATTCGGCTACGGGGCATGGTCACTTAGATACGGCGGGTCAAAAGGACCTACTTGGGCCAATCAAATGGGTGCGTTTCTTTTGGTCATCCTGAATATTGTTGGGTGAATATAGTGAAGGCAGATCGTTGCTCCTTGGCGTAGTAGGTACCTACCGTTCTGGGTACGTAACCAGGAAGGCCAGATGATAAAACATCTGGCCGTCCCTATCGCACTTACAAATAGTGCAATAGGGACGGCGATGTTTTATCATTTATCCGCGACCATACTTGCCTGCCAGATGCATAAACGCTTAGGATAATATCGTTATCTGTATTGTAGACATTTAGCGTATCATTTGCCACGGTGCAAAGTCAAACTTCTTTTCTGCAGTATGCCTTTTTGCTTAAAGTAAGTATCACTAGTATCCAGAAAGTGTCCTATTACTTGAAATAAAATATTTTTCCCCTCACTAGCTCGGAAACACGTGTTTTGTCCTTTAATACCAGCGGGTAAAAACGCATTTTATCCACTAGTGGGTAAAGTAATTTGACCTTGAATAAAGTCAAATTAACTGCTTTAAAATTGATAAAAGTAGGTGAATCTAGTAATAAAGATGATTTACCACCTGTGGAACTACTGGAAGCAGTGATAAACGCATTTTTTGCGTTGTAGTTTCCTCGCTATAGTGAGGGGAAAAGTTTTGTGTTACACTCGGGTGCAAATGTATTTTACTTCTCGTGTGTTAAAAAACTCGCAAGTTCAGGATTCTACTCTCGAACCACTCGCTTCGCTCGTGGTTCAACTATAGAATCCTTTCACTTGCTCGTTTTTCAATTCCAAACTCGGCGTTAAAATACAACTTTGCCCCCTTGTATAACAAATAACTATTATGCAGTGAACGAAATAAAGCATCACATAATTAGAAGAAACACATCCATGGCAGTAGTTATGTTTAATCATAATTTCTATTTAATAAGTCAAATACAATTGTCAATTGTGGCGTAGGCGAGAGGCTGGCAACCTGTCACTGCAATGTCACAGTTTCGGTTTCTTTCAACCCCTTATTTGCCAAGAGTGGCACCAGAGATTATGGATATAGTAGATATGTCCACCCCATACAAAAAAATGCGACCGCCTAAAAGCACGGCAAATGTAGATGGCGTTACTACAAATTTCTTGTTGCCTTGAGATCACTGTTAGATGGCGTTAAGTGTCACTTTTGAGACATAAATCTTTAAAAGAATATAATGAATTTTAGGACTCGTAACGCCATGCATGTACTAGATTGAAAGTTAGTTAATATTTCGCCACCCTTTCTATCGCTTAAATAGCTCAGTTATAGTAGCGTAAGACGATGGACGCGGCCCTGACGTCGTGGGTTCGATCCTCGGTAGTGAAAATATTTTTTTTTTCTTTTTTTTTAATATTTTATACCCTTTTCAACCATCTCCTTTTAAATAGTGATTTTTTTAAATATTAGATTCACAACCCATTTCATTGAAATTTTGTTAGACACATGTAATGCAATAAGTTTAAAAATTGTCTTTCAGTATTAGTATTGATGGAAGGTAACCTAAGGTTCAACATCGTACCCATCGTACCTACTAACAGCAATACTCTGTCTTAACTAACCATAGACGTTATGCTCTTGTAATAAGGATTACAAATGTACAGTGACAGTTGTCCAGTTGCATGTACCACATTGAAAGTTAGTCTAGATATATTAATATCGACAATTACAAACCGTCAGCAGATGTTGCTTTATAATATAATTAATAAATAAAGATTTTTTTGAGTGTAGGTGGATATTGTCGATTTTGGTTTCGCTCAAGAACCTTTGCGAATACGTTACAGACTAAGGTGTAAATTATCTACGCATTTTGTTATGAAAAACGATACAATATACGGCTTAAACAAAACGCGGAATATAAATACATAACAAAAATTGCCTTGTGTTGCTTAATTCCGTGATTCAATATATGTATGTATTTACAAAAGCTTTGCCGCCATCCACGTCTTACTCAGCTTTAACATAAGACTGAAAATCACTTAAACATTAGTCTTTAGAGTCAAAATCTTTTTACTATTTTTACAATGAATGAATGACAAGTCTAGCTAGGAGGTTTTCCACGAACACCAGAGTTTGCGCTATGTGGCTATATATGTCACTCTATATGCCTGGATAGGAGTAAAAGAGAAAGATGTCCGCAATGTGTTAACCCAGGTGACAGCAGTAAGCCCTCAGTACTAGTACTGTCACTGGCTGTCATGGCCAACCTACTGCGTTTCGATACTGGTAAAATATCGAAGTATCATTCATTATGTTCTTTTTGTATCTAGGTTATTAATTATATACGAATATCAAAATATCAAAATGATGATAATTGATGAATATCAAGATGATTTTTAGTTTAAAGCAAGAAGATAAAAATATTTTCAGAAATATGTAGGTACCTACTCTTTTTATATAACAAAACGCATCCATCAGTCAAGCGCCGTGTATAGCCATCATCTTCTATTTCTGAATTGATTTTTAATAATAATTTACTAAGGTCTAAATCAGTGTACGACCAAACTAGAGTTATGCGACGTTGCAGTCAGCAGTCTGGCAACGTTGCATTTTGAAGTAACAAAACATTTAAAGTAAAATCCATAATCCTACGGACCAAATTGACAAGTAAGTGTGAACGAATGTTGCCACAGTTTGGCCAGTGTCGTTCTTATCGATATTAAAATTATTATTACATCGTAGATTTAAGGTGCACCCAGACGGGACAATGAAATTGGCAATTTGATCGGCTAATCAATATACCAACTTTTTCTGTGATTTCGACAGATCAAAAGGTCTGTAGACGGCTAATTAGAGATATTTTTTTTATTTCGAAGCAGCAATAATATTATTCGAAAATTATATAGATATTTATGATATACTTGCCATAGCGTGACAGATAATTTATTATCGTCGGACATGGTATTTTATTTTTTACCTACAGGCTCGGAAACCTTTTTATGTTTTAAAACTAGTGGGTAAAAATACATGGTATCCATCCACTACCTCGAAGATACATAGAACAAACCAAAATGTGTACCTCTTATTTGAAACTCATATACTTATTCTTGATTTAAACTTGTCTGTTGTATGTACTTTACAACTTGTCGATATATTGTTATCGACATATACCTTCCCTATTTTAATTTTGCTGTTCCTGGTATCATTTTACCTGTCAGTCATTTGTCAATTTAGTCCGTAGGATTATGAATTTTACTTTAATATTCATTCAATTTGTCGTGAAAAGTCTTCATGACTTACTACTCATATTATACCTATAAGTTACCTAATTTCGTCACTCTGATTAAGTAGAAGTTTGGTGTGGCGGTCAAAGATACTGCTTTTTAGCTGCGATAACTTGAGCAGCAGACGAGGTTCGAATCTCACCGGGGAGACCTTGCTTTTTTGTGAATCTTTTTTTATTTTTTTATTTAATACTTTGTGTTTGATTTATTTTTATTCATTATATTTGATGGGAAAATAAGTACTAATATTTCATATCTCAGGTTTGACATGTTTTTACACCCCGAACTACCAATATTCCATGTTTTATCAATCTGGACCAACACTTAGTATGGTAATGAAAAAACTTTTCAAAAAATTTGGTGAATAAAATTGGCCTATTAATATAATTATTGTTTTATTCCCCAATAATATACAATATCTATCATTTTGACAACTTTAATCTCATTCTGATCATAGTGCCGTCTGACTCTGTCGTGCTGAAATTATGTAGTTGTTTGTGGTAAAACATTTTTATACTACTAAAAATGAAATAATCAGAAAGTAATACTTCCGTCTTAGTGCGTTATCACATTATCCGATCCGGTATCAGATGTAGGACCGATATCGATATCCAATATATTTAAGCCGCTATCTTTGATTTTTGCCTTTAAAATTCTTCCTTCATCCGATATCGCGGATAGGATAATGTGAAAACGCACTTAGAGTTGTAATATTTTACCTAGCATATTTTGGTTTTACTGGAATGTACGTTCAAGATAATTCAGAATTATCGTTAAAACTTATGCAAAAAAAATCAAAAACCATAAAATTAAAAAAAAACACAAAAAAACTGTTATCTTCACTTTGTGTCTCTCCGCCGGGATTCGAACCCGTGATCTCTGGATTGAAAACCAAACCAACTTCAACCGTGACCATAACGTGTCTTGACAATTGGCACGAAATTCGCCATCATCTAGCTTTCACTAATGTGTCAGGCGTTTCGATGTTCCTGCTGAAAAGTAAATACTTTAGTTATTAAGTTGCACCTGTCAAATGATCGAAGAGAAAAACGTGAGACGGATGTATGGGATGACAAGTCTGTACTGTATTGGCAAGGTGCAGGGTGCAAAGCGGGTGGAGGCCTGGAGGGGGTAACTAAAAGGATGACAGCGCTCACCAGCGCTCACTATGGCCAAAATTGACATTCCTGTCACTGACTTACGTTGTCAAATCCATATTGCAGTAAACATTTTCGAGATAAATTTAATATGGGCCTAGTAAAATTTGTTATGGTGAATTGTAATAACACCAAGAAAAATAGCGACTAAATTCTAGCTATTTCCAAGACTGTGGTGGAAACGAAACCACCGTTTAAGTGGATAATTGCCGTAAGAAGAAAAGTGTCATCTAACCTCTGATTATTTAAAGTGCATAATCATTTGATACAAGTATTGAATTTACGGTGAATTTATAATGCAAACTTTATTGGAGGTAGAAAAGCCGATGTGGAAGCCAATCCCAGTTACGAGTATATTCCAAAATCATTTGAGTTGTTCCCTCATGTCTGCTCCTGTGTACACATCGAAACGGATTGACAAAAATGCGTAAACATCGAAGTTTCAATGGGATGAAGGAGCACGAAAACAAGAAAAGCAGAAGCAGGCCATCCACTAAAGGCTTGTCACATTTTAAATAAATTTCTTGAGAACTTATTTCATCACATTGATGACTATATATTTGTTGTGATATGGTAAACCTCTAATATTTTCAAGTAAATGAAACAAGTTTTTGTAATGTATATTATAATAAAAGTTATTATAGCTAGTTTCTTTTTATTTTACTATAAACCCTGTACCCTGTCCCTGAATGATATATTGGGTTGGTAAGAAAGTAATGAGCGAATCATAACCAATATTGTAATTTTTATTTAATTTATTATTTTAATCATTTATCAAAAATATAACGGCCTTCGTTATCTACTATTTGTCTCCATCGTTCTGGTAAATAATGAATAGCATCGGCGAAGGTTTAGATTTAAAAAACTCAGCTAAGTATGTACTGTCGTAGATGGGCTTGATCATCGAACTTTTTTTCATTCAAGGCATTGCTTAGCCATCTGAACAATGCGTAATCCGTAGGTGCCAAGTCTGGAGAGTACGGTGGATGAGGTATGACTTTCCAACCTAGCTCCAATAGCTTTAGCCGAGTCACTTTTGCAATGTGTGGGCGAGCATTGTGGTGTAAGAAAAAAACTTTAGCATGCTGTGGACGATTCTGACAGACTTTTTGGTTTAAATTTTCAAGCTGATTACAGTATACTGATGCGGTAACAGTCATTCCACTTGGTAGGAGTTCCCAGTGAATAATACCATGAATATCCCACCAAACGGACAGCATAACTTTTTTCGGGTGAGGCTCTGTTTTTGGTGCCTCTATTCCTTTTTCGTTTGGAGCTAGTCACTGACGTTTGCGTGTGTGATTTATATATAAGACCCATTTTTCATCTCCAGTGATAAGATGGTCCAACCAGTTGAATGTGCGGCGAAAAGACAGAAGTTGTATACTGATATCGGCACGGCGGTTTAGTTGATCTCTATCAAGTTCGTGCGGTATCTAAACACTGTATTTGTAGTTTTTTCCCAACTCGTGTAAATGTGTTTCTATGGTGACATGAGAGCAGCCTAACTCGGTAGCAAGAGTACGACTCGTTAGCCTCGGATCTCCTTCAATTAAGGTTTTTAATTTGGCTACATCAATCTTCACCGGTCGACCAGACTTAGGTTGATCTGATAATGAAAAGTCGCCACTACGAAACCGCTGGAACCATCGTTTCGCCGTGGCCTCAGACATAACTTCAGAAGCAACACGCTGACATATATTACGCACTGCTTCGGCGGCTGAATGGCCAGACTGAAATTCATATAGTAAACAATGCCTTACATGCACTTTTAATTCGTCCATTTTCTTCCTTATATTAGCTCGGCGACAGCTAGTGAATGACTGACGAGAAACTGTGCGACTAGCCCTTTATATACTTTCGACCATAGAAGATTCTAGAACTCGCTCAAAAATTTTATGTGGAATTCAATCGATCGCTCATTACTTTCTTACCAACCCAATAGTACCTACAGTTAGCCTATGAAAATGACATATCAACAATTTCAAAAACCAATGATTTATTTATACTTTATTGCACATAAGTTCAAATGGTGGAATAATGTCTTCAATCTCTAGAAAATTCCCAGCTAGAACCACTTTCTTGCCTTTATTCATTGACCGATATCGCATATATTATGTTTAAGTCGCCATCTTTGATTTTCGCCTTTGAAATCCTTCCTACATCCGATATCGCGGATCGGGTATAATGTGAAAACGCACTTAAGGTTGTAATATTTTGCCTATTCTGGAATGTACGTTCAAAATAATTAAGAATTATCGTGAAAACTTACGCAAAAAAAATCTAAACAAATAAAAAACCATAAAATAATAATAAAACCCAAAAAACTGGATATCTTTACGTGTGTCTCCACCGAGGCTTGAACCAGTGACCTCTGGATTGAAAAGCGAACGAACTTCTGATGAGACCATAACGTGCCATGACAATTTGCCCGAAATTCGGTATCATCTAGCTTTCGCTACATGTCAGGCATTTCGATGTTCCTGCATAAAAATAAATAGTCAGTTCCACCTGTCAAATTATTGAAGAGAAAAACCTGAGACGGATGTATCGGATGACAAGGCTTGCAAATTTATTAAATATAGATATGTGCCAAATGGGACTATGAGCGACATCTATCCATTTCCGCTGCAAACAATAGTTTCGTTTTGACAGTCGCATTTTGTGGTACGGGGTGGCATAGTCTGTATATATGTAGTTTGTGCTCAAAGTTAAAACGCAGTAAGTGTATATGCATTCCATACATACTTACTACAATTTTCTTTTCATTGACAGACGTAGATACAAGTTTTTTTAAAAGTAGTGACGATATGTAACTCCGTATAGACGGATAAAGTCTAAGAAAAAAACGTACCTGCTCAAAGCCATAGATAAAAAGGTACCGTAGCCTAGATGGCGTTACACCTTTGGGGGACGCTCGGCTAGATGGCGCTAATATTCATGTATCAAGCTAAGAATATGGGCAAAATTGTCAAATCTGAGTCCAAGTTTTAAGCCTGTGTCGAGAGATGGCAGTCTATGCACTGTGATTGATTACACGTTTCACTTTGACAGTAATTCTATAATACTTGATCCTCTTTGCCAAAACTTAGCGCCCCCGTCCCTTCTCAGCTAATTATACCTGCCCAAGCCATAACCACAGTATAATAAAGAGTACTATCGTACAGTATGGCCACTCCTGCTCTCCGCTGAAATCGCCGCCCACCCCCTCTCGGTTATCTGACAGTTACCGCCTGTCAAAAACGCTAACAGTCGGCCTGTCATATGTCACTCATACAAGCATAGTACGCGTTCACCTACACGAGCTTAGACTGTGTGCTAGGAACGAGCCTCTTTCATATATTTGATCGCCAGTGTCCGAGGTGTGCCATAACAGTACAACAGCCTGTGGTCGATCCTTCACGACGGAACCAATTATGGATGTACTCGCCGTGACAGTTAATTAATTGCTTGGCAAGTTTGCATACTGCCATCCTCGCGAACCGAGCCACAGATTACATAATAGATAGATCATAACAATTCAATATACCTACTCTATGGATCATAAGTTCATAAGGTTGTCTAGATGACATTGCTTATCAAGGGAAGGACCGCTTGCAGCGATTTATTTTAAATATGTTGATTGTTGACTGTAGCTTAAAAATAATAATATTTGTATATTTTGGTTTCATAGTTATAAACAAAGAGCAGAATTCTTCATAGCATAAATCAAACTGTCAAAGGGATTGACCTAACTGTTTTATCGACTTATCGATATTACGGAATCATATCGCATTAGGTATCCATAATCAACTTAAAAGATTATTCTGTAACATTTGACCTTTTTGATAAGCAACTTGCATCTCCATATTAAAGTAAATCATGTCAGCGTTACATATGTAATTTATGTCACTTGAGTTTTTATGAGTGATTTCCGTGCCGTGTTACTAAAATGGTTAATAATCCTAAAAGAAAAACAATAAAAAAATGGATACAGAAAGATTTTTCTCCTAGTTTCAAAGAAGATTCTTCCACTATTGCTCTAAATATTTAACCGTTAATTTGTTTGTATGTATATCCAAAAGCCTGATTTCATTAAGTGACAAATATAAATTTATCGATAAGTCGATAAAACAGCTAGGTTAATCCCTTTGAGAGTTTGATTTTTGCTATGAAGAATTCCGCTCTTTGGTTATAAATGTTGATTCAAGATTTTTGTAACTAATTTAGGTACTTATAAGATATGAACAAAAAATCTGTACGATGTGTGAAAAGAAAACGACTGTATTCGAATTCAATCTTGTGAGTTTGCAGCAATTGATCGGATAATGTGAAAACGCTTACTCGAGATTGCTGAAAATGTATTGGCTGTTCCACATATTTTGACTGTCTCACTTTAAAGTTTTCCATAAGAGATTTCGGTGCTAATAGCATAATAAATGTTGCTCAATATGACCTGTACTTAACCCTTAAATAATTTTATTGCAAATGTATCTAACTTATAAATTACTAGCTTTTGCCCGCGGGTTCGCTCGCGTTAAATCACAAAATTGCGGAATACTTCATACAAACTTCCACCCCCATTGAAAGGAAGTGGGGGTCAGAAAGAGACAAAAACTAGCCTACGTCACTTTGCATCCATCCAACTATCCCTACTTAAAAAATCACGTCGATCCGTCGCTCCGTTTTGCCGTGAAAGAGGGACAAACAAACAGACACACACACTTTCCCATTTACAATATTAGTAGGTATGGATAATCGATATATTATGCGTCGTCTACTAGGAGTCATCCAAACCGATCGATGTGTCACCGTCACTCCAATTTGCTACCTGCGTAATTTAAATACATCCGTGTCCATATCGATATATAATATAATTATGTCCGTAAGTCTATAAAATATTTTGAATCGATACTTTCGATAAAAACGTAAAAATAGAAAATAAAGTTGCTACCCGCTGTCACAGTATAATAAAGAGTACTACCGTACAGTATGGCCACTCTTGCTCCCCGCTGAAAATACCGCCGCCCCCTCTCGGTTACCTCACAGTTACCGCCTGTCAAAAATGCGAACAGTCGACCTGTCATATCTCCCTCATACAAGCATAGTACGCGTTCACCTACACGAGCTTAAGACTGTGTGCAAGGAACGCGCCTCTTTCATATATTAGATCGCCAGTGTCCAAGGTGTGCCGCTGTTTTTCTGTAGGTATGTCCCTATACAAATATATGCTTAAATCTTTAGAACTTCACCTACAAGCCACATCAGATTTTTTTTTTTTAAGAGGTTTTTTTTCTTAAATGTACAGCACAAAAATTTAAAGTTCACACGGCTAATTAAGTAACCAGGTACAGTTTTAGTGCGAAAAGACTATCCTTCGTATTTCTACGGAATCGTACGAACGTGTCGTGATATTTCAGTCAGTCTCAGTACAAAGCGTACTAACACTGACACACACAAGGACAAACTGGAATCATAATTAATAACTATTTGATAATTCATAACTACTCAGAAAGCTGTCCCTCTCTAACCTGAGTAATCAGAAAGAGAGCAATAATCCCAGGTCAGGGCTGCGTCCTGCGGCCGTGACATCGATCCCGCTATTAATACTTGGAAGCTGACTTTTGCGTACCCTGTGCGCGTAGCCGAGTGCACAAACGCTCACGATTTTTTTTTTTTTATTATAAACTGGCCAGTGATTGACCTTAGTCGCACCTGATGGAAAGTGACGACAAGGCCGAGGTTGTAGCTCACTGTTATCTCTTTCGTAGCTATCTATCCCTCTCTCTCTTGTGTATTGGCTCGACAGAGCCAAACTACATTTCTGCGGCATTTCGCGTCGCAAAAATGCCATTCGGCTACGGGACCTGCTCAGTTTTGCAGTAAGTTTTCTTTAATTTGTGGATCGGGGTGGAATCTATTTGCAAAAAAAAACAGCAGGGGAAAAATATTTTTTGATTACAAATTTGTAGGTATGTGCTACGCTACGTTTTTCTCGATTTTTAGCTTTTCTAGCCGGAATTTTTGTCATATATCATTTTGGCTGGAATGGATTCGCATTATAAAAAAATACCTTCTCGCTTCCTGTATAATTAACCTGTAACTGGTAGAGAATGCCTCGAGGCATTAAGTCCGCCATTTGTACTTTTTTATTGTGAAATAAAGTTAAAATAAATAAATAAATAATTCCAAAATCTGTAAAATCTATCAATTGAAATCGAAAGATTGTTCAGGACTATTGGCGTTTTTTTCTTTATTTACTTAAAAAATAGCACCATGGCTATGAACCCTATTATGTACCTACCTACGTTGCCTATTCGAAAATAAAGTATATGTAGTATGTTTATATTGCATTGTTATGTCATAGACATGACGCAAGCTAGTTGTGTAAAAGAGATAGTTATGTTCAGTGTCCACACGCGATACAGGCATTTGTGACATCGCAGCCGATAGCGGGGCGACCACACTTTTGTAAAAAAAGAAAGTTTAAAACTTTTTTTTGTGTGGGACTCAGTCAATTCTGTGTAAGAATGTCCTATAATATTTATATTTTTTGTCACATTAGTTTAACTTGAGAAAACATTTGATTTTGTCGTGTTGGTAAAAACAAATTCTGATATACTTAATTTTATTTATTTATTTATTTAAACTTTATTGCACAAATTATCAATAAAAAGTACAAATGGCGGGCTTAACGCCTTAAGGCATTCTCTATCAGTCAACCATTGGGCAAAACAGAGATAGTTAGTTTGGTGCACAAGATTATAAAGCCAGTATGAGATTTTAACGATTAAATACAAGTCGATACCTACTATTATAAAATAAACATACACAAATACAATAAGTAAACCTACATATACAGTGTGGAAATCAAACTCAGGCCGTGGAGGAAAACCACTTTAAATCCTTAAGCTAGTTCATTCCACCTAAAGGAGACATTCATTCATTTTATTGTCTACATAACATAAAGGAGACATTCATTCATTTTATTGTATTCATTTTAAAGTCAAATTTTATTGTCTACAAAGTTTTTAAATTGAAGAAATTAGATTCATGCATGAGAGTCTATAGTCGTAAGATAACTACGATATAAAGATTGCGCCAAACGAGACATGGGGACCTATTTTTGAATCTCTAACGCATGAATTCGCCGTTCGAAAGTCGTAGCATTACGTCGTTTTCCACAGACTTTCGAACGGCGAAAAAATCGGTCCCATGCACGCCTTCAATATCCCGGTGGTTTACAAATGGGAAGAGTTTGCCGAGGACAGAGACAAGTGGCGTAAACTGGTATTCGACGGACATTAAATCTACGACGACGCTTGGTTTAAGGCACTAGCAAAGCAAGTAAGCGCGCCAAGCGTCATCAGCGCGATACCTGTTCGCCACGGGCACACCACACCTGCCAGAGTCGTGGTCGTGTTTGCCTCTCCCATATTGGCTTTGATAACCACGAAAAACGTTGTCGCCCTACCTGACACTGCTTTGAATAAGTAGTCTGTTAAAGACTTGATGGCCAATGATAAAAATAACTAGCTTCTACTTATTAAATTACATAATTTATTTATTTGTTTTATCGATATCACTTGCTACCTTTCCTTGACTACCAGCCTTCATGGTCACCCCAGCAGATTACGCTTGCAGCCAGACAATTGTTAGCAGCTCTGCTATAAATAAAGACAACCAGCCTTGTTGCTTTTGTTGGTGCATAAATAATACACCGTGTCGATTTCAATACCGGCAAGTAAAGGACGCACACAAGGGCCTTAGGTGACCGATTTGACCATTTTGACCTTGATAGTTTGGTCAGAAAAGTTGCAGCCATTAATAATAGTTGCAACCAAAGCATATCACAGACATGGGTGGCTAGCCGAATGGCACAATCGCTCACGAAACGCTCACGAAACGAAGCGCTAGTAGATATCTATCTCTATCGCGCTTGCGTATTGGCGCGACAGAGCCAGCGGCGTATCGCTTTCGTTTGGCGTCGGAGAAATGCCATTCGGCTACGGGGCATGGTCACTTAGATACGGCGGGTCAAAAGGACCTACTTGGGCCAATCAAATGGGTGCGTTTCTTTTGGTCATCCTGAATATTGTTGGGTGAATATAGTGAAGGCAGATCGTTGCTCCTTGGCGTAGTAGGTACCTACCGTTCTGGGTACGTAACCAGGAAGGCCAGATGATAAAACATCTGGCCGTCCCTATCGCACTTACAAATAGTGCAATAGGGACGGCGATGTTTTATCATTTATCCGCGACCATACTTGCCTGCCAGATGCATAAACGCTTAGGATAATATCGTTATCTGTATTGTAGACATTTAGCGTATCATTTGCCACGGTGCAAAGTCAAACTTCTTTTCTGCAGTATGCCTTTTTGCTTAAAGTAAGTATCACTAGTATCCAGAAAGTGTCCTATTACTTGAAATAAAATATTTTTCCCCTCACTAGCTCGGAAACACGTGTTTTGTCCTTTAATACCAGCGGGTAAAAACGCATTTTATCCACTAGTGGGTAAAGTAATTTGACCTTGAATAAAGTCAAATTAACTGCTTTAAAATTGATAAAAGTAGGTGAATCTAGTAATAAAGATGATTTACCACCTGTGGAACTACTGGAAGCAGTGATAAACGCATTTTTTGCGTTGTAGTTTCCTCGCTATAGTGAGGGGAAAGTTTTGTGTTACACTCGGGTGCAAATGTATTTTACTTCTCGTGTGTTAAAAAACTCGCAAGTTCAGGATTCTACTTCGAACCACTCGCTTCGCTCGTGGTTCAACTATAGAATCCTTTCACTTGCTCGTTTTTCAATTCCAAACTCGGCGTTAAAATACAACTTTGCCCCTTGTATAACAAATAACTATTATGCAGTGAACGAAATAAAGCATCACATAATTAGAAGAAACACATCCATGGCAGTAGTTATGTTTAATCATAATTTCTATTTAATAAGTCAAATACAATTGTCAATTGTGGCGTAGGCGAGAGGCTGGCAACCTGTCACTGCAATGTCACAGTTTCGGTTTCTTTCAACCCCTTATTTGCCAAGAGTGGCACCAGAGATTATGGATATAGTAGATATGTCCACCCCATACAAAAAAATGCGACCGCCTAAAAGCACGGCAAATGTAGATGGCGTTACTACAAATTTCTTGTTGCCTTGAGATCACTGTTAGATGGCGTTAAGTGTCACTTTTGAGACATAAATCTTTAAAAGAATATAATGAATTTTAGGACTCGTAACGCCATGCATGTACTAGATTGAAAGTTAGTTAATATTTCGCCACCCTTTCTATCGCTTAAATAGCTCAGTTATAGTAGCGTAAGACGATGGACGCGGCCCTGACGTCGTGGGTTCGATCCTCGGTAGTGAAAATATTTTTTTTTCTTTTTTTTAATATTTTATACCCTTTTCAACCATCTCCTTTTAAATAGTGATTTTTTTAAATATTAGATTCACAACCCATTTCATTGAAATTTTGTTAGACACATGTAATGCAATAAGTTTAAAAATTGTCTTTCAGTATTAGTATTGATGGAAGGTAACCTAAGGTTCAACATCGTACCCATCGTACCTACTAACAGCAATACTCTGTCTTAACTAACCATAGACGTTATGCTCTTGTAATAAGGATTACAAATGTACAGTGACAGTTGTCCAGTTGCATGTACCACATTGAAAGTTAGTCTAGATATATTAATATCGACAATTACAAACCGTCAGCAGATGTTGCTTTATAATATAATTAATAAATAAAGATTTTTTTTGAGTGTAGGTGGATATTGTCGATTTTGGTTTCGCTCAAGAACCTTTGCGAATACGTTACAGACTAAGGTGTAAATTATCTACGCATTTTGTTATGAAAAACGATACAATATACGGCTTAAACAAAACGCGGAATATAAATACATAACAAAAATTGCCTTGTGTTGCTTAATTCCGTGATTCAATATATGTATGTATTTACAAAAGCTTTGCCGCCATCCACGTCTTACTCAGCTTTAACATAAGACTGAAAATCACTTAAACATTAGTCTTTAGAGTCAAAATCTTTTTACTATTTTTACAATGAATGAATGACAAGTCTAGCTAGGAGGTTTTCCACGAACACCAGAGTTTGCGCTATGTGGCTATATATGTCACTCTATATGCCTGGATAGGAGTAAAAGAGAAAGATGTCCGCAATGTGTTAACCCAGGTGACAGCAGTAAGCCCTCAGTACTAGTACTGTCACTGGCTGTCATGGCCAACCTACTGCGTTTCGATACTGGTAAAATATCGAAGTATCATTCATTATGTTCTTTTTGTATCTAGGTTATTAATTATATACGAATATCAAAATATCAAAATGATGATAATTGATGAATATCAAGATGATTTTTAGTTTAAAGCAAGAAGATAAAAATATTTTCAGAAATATGTAGGTACCTACTCTTTTTATATAACAAAACGCATCCATCAGTCAAGCGCCGTGTATAGCCATCATCTTCTATTTCTGAATTGATTTTTAATAATAATTTACTAAGGTCTAAATCAGTGTACGACCAAACTAGAGTTATGCGACGTTGCAGTCAGCAGTCTGGCAACGTTGCATTTTGAAGTAACAAAACATTTAAAGTAAAATCCATAATCCTACGGACCAAATTGACAAGTAAGTGTGAACGAATGTTGCCACAGTTTGGCCAGTGTCGTTCTTATCGATATTAAAATTATTATTACATCGTAGATTTAAGGTGCACCCAGACGGGACAATGAAATTGGCAATTTGATCGGCTAATCAATATACCAACTTTTTCTGTGATTTCGACAGATCAAAAGGTCTGTAGACGGCTAATTAGAGATATTTTTTTTATTTCGAAGCAGCAATAATATTATTCGAAAATTATATAGATATTTATGATATACTTGCCATAGCGTGACAGATAATTTATTATCGTCGGACATGGTATTTTATTTTTTACCTACAGGCTCGGAAACCTTTTTATGTTTTAAAACTAGTGGGTAAAA
Source organism: Leguminivora glycinivorella (assembly GCF_023078275.1). Taxonomy (NCBI): domain Eukaryota; kingdom Metazoa; phylum Arthropoda; class Insecta; order Lepidoptera; family Tortricidae; genus Leguminivora; species Leguminivora glycinivorella. The sequence continues at coordinate 801,626 of NC_062985.1, read as the reverse complement.
ATACATGGTATCCATCCACTACCTCGAAGATACATAGAACAAACCAAAATGTGTACCTCTTATTTGAAACTCATATACTTATTCTTGATTTAAACTTGTCTGTTGTATGTACTTTACAACTTGTCGATATATTGTTATCGACATATACCTTCCTATTTTAATTTTGCTGTTCCTGGTATCATTTTACCTGTCAGTCATTTGTCAATTTAGTCCGTAGGATTATGAATTTTACTTTAATATTCATTCAATTTGTCGTGAAAAGTCTTCATGACTTACTACTCATATTATACCTATAAGTTACCTAATTTCGTCACTCTGATTAAGTAGAAGTTTGGTGTGGCGGTCAAAGATACTGCTTTTTAGCTGCGATAACTTGAGCAGCAGACGAGGTTCGAATCTCACCGGGGAGACCTTGCTTTTTTGTGAATCTTTTTTTATTTTTTTATTTAATACTTTGTGTTTGATTTATTTTTATTCATTATATTTGATGGGAAAATAAGTACTAATATTTCATATCTCAGGTTTGACATGTTTTTACACCCCGAACTACCAATATTCCATGTTTTATCAATCTGGACCAACACTTAGTATGGTAATGAAAAAACTTTTCAAAAAATTTGGTGAATAAAATTGGCCTATTAATATAATTATTGTTTTATTCCCCAATAATATACAATATCTATCATTTTGACAACTTTAATCTCATTCTGATCATAGTGCCGTCTGACTCTGTCGTGCTGAAATTATGTAGTTGTTTGTGGTAAAACATTTTTATACTACTAAAAATGAAATAATCAGAAAGTAATACTTCCGTCTTAGTGCGTTATCACATTATCCGATCCGGTATCAGATGTAGGACCGATATCGATATCCAATATATTTAAGCCGCTATCTTTGATTTTTGCCTTTAAAATTCTTCCTTCATCCGATATCGCGGATAGGATAATGTGAAAACGCACTTAGAGTTGTAATATTTTACCTAGCATATTTTGGTTTTACTGGAATGTACGTTCAAGATAATTCAGAATTATCGTTAAAACTTATGCAAAAAAAATCAAAAACCATAAAATTAAAAAAAAACACAAAAAAACTGTTATCTTCACTTTGTGTCTCTCCGCCGGGATTCGAACCCGTGATCTCTGGATTGAAAACCAAACCAACTTCAACCGTGACCATAACGTGTCTTGACAATTGGCACGAAATTCGCCATCATCTAGCTTTCACTAATGTGTCAGGCGTTTCGATGTTCCTGCTGAAAAGTAAATACTTTAGTTATTAAGTTGCACCTGTCAAATGATCGAAGAGAAAAACGTGAGACGGATGTATGGGATGACAAGTCTGTACTGTATTGGCAAGGTGCAGGGTGCAAAGCGGGTGGAGGCCTGGAGGGGGTAACTAAAGGATGACAGCGCTCACCAGCGCTCACTATGGCCAAAATTGACATTCCTGTCACTGACTTACGTTGTCAAATCCATATTGCAGTAAACATTTTCGAGATAAATTTAATATGGGCCTAGTAAAATTTGTTATGGTGAATTGTAATAACACCAAGAAAAATAGCGACTAAATTCTAGCTATTTCCAAGACTGTGGTGGAAACGAAACCACCGTTTAAGTGGATAATTGCCGTAAGAAGAAAAGTGTCATCTAACCTCTGATTATTTAAAGTGCATAATCATTTGATACAAGTATTGAATTTACGGTGAATTTATAATGCAAACTTTATTGGAGGTAGAAAAGCCGATGTGGAAGCCAATCCCAGTTACGAGTATATTCCAAAATCATTTGAGTTGTTCCCTCATGTCTGCTCCTGTGTACACATCGAAACGGATTGACAAAAATGCGTAAACATCGAAGTTTCAATGGGATGAAGGAGCACGAAAACAAGAAAAGCAGAAGCAGGCCATCCACTAAAGGCTTGTCACATTTTAAATAAATTTCTTGAGAACTTATTTCATCACATTGATGACTATATATTTGTTGTGATATGGTAAACCTCTAATATTTTCAAGTAAATGAAACAAGTTTTTGTAATGTATATTATAATAAAAGTTATTATAGCTAGTTTCTTTTTATTTTACTATAAACCCTGTACCCTGTCCCTGAATGATATATTGGGTTGGTAAGAAAGTAATGAGCGAATCATAACCAATATTGTAATTTTTATTTAATTTATTATTTTAATCATTTATCAAAAATATAACGGCCTTCGTTATCTACTATTTGTCTCCATCGTTCTGGTAAATAATGAATAGCATCGGCGAAGGTTTAGATTTAAAAAACTCAGCTAAGTATGTACTGTCGTAGATGGGCTTGATCATCGAACTTTTTTTCATTCAAGGCATTGCTTAGCCATCTGAACAATGCGTAATCCGTAGGTGCCAAGTCTGGAGAGTACGGTGGATGAGGTATGACTTTCCAACCTAGCTCCAATAGCTTTAGCCGAGTCACTTTTGCAATGTGTGGGCGAGCATTGTGGTGTAAGAAAAAAACTTTAGCATGCTGTGGACGATTCTGACAGACTTTTTGGTTTAAATTTTCAAGCTGATTACAGTATACTGATGCGGTAACAGTCATTCCACTTGGTAGGAGTTCCCAGTGAATAATACCATGAATATCCCACCAAACGGACAGCATAACTTTTTTCGGGTGAGGCTCTGTTTTTGGTGCCTCTATTCCTTTTTCGTTTGGAGCTAGTCACTGACGTTTGCGTGTGTGATTTATATATAAGACCCATTTTTCATCTCCAGTGATAAGATGGTCCAACCAGTTGAATGTGCGGCGAAAAGACAGAAGTTGTATACTGATATCGGCACGGCGGTTTAGTTGATCTCTATCAAGTTCGTGCGGTATCTAAACACTGTATTTGTAGTTTTTTCCCAACTCGTGTAAATGTGTTTCTATGGTGACATGAGAGCAGCCTAACTCGGTAGCAAGAGTACGACTCGTTAGCCTCGGATCTCCTTCAATTAAGGTTTTTAATTTGGCTACATCAATCTTCACCGGTCGACCAGACTTAGGTTGATCTGATAATGAAAAGTCGCCACTACGAAACCGCTGGAACCATCGTTTCGCCGTGGCCTCAGACATAACTTCAGAAGCAACACGCTGACATATATTACGCACTGCTTCGGCGGCTGAATGGCCAGACTGAAATTCATATAGTAAACAATGCCTTACATGCACTTTTAATTCGTCCATTTTCTTCCTTATATTAGCTCGGCGACAGCTAGTGAATGACTGACGAGAAACTGTGCGACTAGCCCTTTATATACTTTCGACCATAGAAGATTCTAGAACTCGCTCAAAAATTTTATGTGGAATTCAATCGATCGCTCATTACTTTCTTACCAACCCAATAGTACCTACAGTTAGCCTATGAAAATGACATATCAACAATTTCAAAAACCAATGATTTATTTATACTTTATTGCACATAAGTTCAAATGGTGGAATAATGTCTTCAATCTCTAGAAAATTCCCAGCTAGAACCACTTTCTTGCCTTTATTCATTGACCGATATCGCATATATTATGTTTAAGTCGCCATCTTTGATTTTCGCCTTTGAAATCCTTCCTACATCCGATATCGCGGATCGGGTATAATGTGAAAACGCACTTAAGGTTGTAATATTTTGCCTATTCTGGAATGTACGTTCAAAATAATTAAGAATTATCGTGAAAACTTACGCAAAAAAAATCTAAACAAATAAAAAACCATAAAATAATAATAAAACCCAAAAAACTGGATATCTTTACGTGTGTCTCCACCGAGGCTTGAACCAGTGACCTCTGGATTGAAAAGCGAACGAACTTCTGATGAGACCATAACGTGCCATGACAATTTGCCCGAAATTCGGTATCATCTAGCTTTCGCTACATGTCAGGCATTTCGATGTTCCTGCATAAAAATAAATAGTCAGTTCCACCTGTCAAATTATTGAAGAGAAAAACCTGAGACGGATGTATCGGATGACAAGGCTTGCAAATTTATTAAATATAGATATGTGCCAAATGGGACTATGAGCGACATCTATCCATTTCCGCTGCAAACAATAGTTTCGTTTTGACAGTCGCATTTTGTGGTACGGGGTGGCATAGTCTGTATATATGTAGTTTGTGATAAATTCAAGTTTATCCTTGCCGGCGGCCATATTTCCGACCTCATATAACCCGGCAACGTCAAATCAAGGGTGAACAGGCATCATCTGGGCGAGCTGACTCCATCGTAGGCCACGTCTTTGCCTTTGGCTCGTCTGTTGCCAGCCCATCACTATCACTACATAGTATAAAACAAAGTCGCTTTCTCTGTCCCTATGTCCCTATGTATGCTTAAATCTTTAAAACTACACAACGGATTTTGATGCGGTTTTTTTCAATAGATAGAGTGATTCTAGAGGAAGGTTTACATGTAGGTATAGTACCCGTGCGAAGCCGGGGCGGGTCGCTAGTTTATAATAAAAGTAAAAAATGTTTTCACCACACCAACTGGTAGAGGTTTACTTTGCTATTCGAAAACAGCAAAATCGCAATGTATCCACGTGCAAAGTAATTTTATACAAGTTTCAACTTGATGGCTGGTAGAATTTAGCTATAAATGATGATTTTGAATCATAAACATTGAACAGATTGATGGATTTCACTTAGTTTGATGTTTTATAGTCAGTATTTTGTTCGTGTTGGTGTGGTGAAATTTTTTGTGTTTCACTTCGTGCCTTGAAACCCTCGCAACGCTCAAGATTCCACTTTTTAAATCTTTATAGTGGAATCTTTCGCTTGCTCGTATTCCCGACGCAGTAGGTAATTAAGACTCCAAAACAGGTTCTTCATGCTACTTATTAATATTTTTACAAGGCGTCACAGAAACAAAGCTCTCATTCTTTTCGCCAAAATGTGCAATGACAGCCCGCCGTTCGGGTTGCCAACTTACAAAAATATATCAATCTTTGGTTAAAATTATGAGATATTTAACACTGCCTTACAGTAATTATATCATAATTTGTGAAGTTATGAGATTCTTAAGGTGGCTCGCCTAGGTTACCCGAAGCTCAGGCTGCGTTAGATGGCGTTAATCTGCAAATTACCAGTCTTATTTTTTTTGTGGAGTCGTACAGGCATTTATATACTTTCAATTATGCTTCGCGAACATTTAATATTAAAATTAACGTATTACAACAAACATTCAACTTCTCATTGTAACGTTAATCCCCTTAATGTAAATAAATTTACTATTTTACACTATTTTTAAGTACCACTCACACATACAAACAGTGTTTTTGTATTCCTTCTAGTCGATAATTTCACGCGGCGACAGCTTGTTTAAATAGCCTTGCGGTAAATACGTGCCATCGCATGATTTGCATGGAAGTACTGGGTTCGAATCCAGGACTTTTTTCTTTTTTTTTAATACTACGTCGGTGGCAAACAAGCATACGGTCCGCCTGATGGAAAGCGGTCACCGTAACCTATGGACGCCTGCAACTCGAAGAGTGTCGCTTGCGCGTTGCCGCCCCATTAGAAACTTGTACACTCCCCTTTGCTGCGTATGCACAGCAAAAAGGAGTGTACAAGTTCAAAGGAGGGTTTGGGTTGCCGACGACTCAAAGGACAATAGACGGAACAAATTAGTTCCTTAAGTCCTCCCGTCGTCAGCACCCCGCACCCTCGTTGAGCTCTGGCAGCCTTACTCACCGGCAGGAACACAACACTATGTGACACTATTTTTTGTTCGTCGAACTCAGAATTTCTAACATAATTATCCTAATCTGATATTTAAAAAAAAATCCAAAAAGTATAGATAAATTTTAGTTTCTAAACTACGATCCGAATGATTTTTTTTTCTAATTGTTTATTTTTGATGGAGCAAGGGTATTCAAATCGCTTTTGAAATCTTAAATTAGTAAATGAAAATGCAATAGTTAACTGAGTAACGTAATGCTTTAAAAACTCAAGTGGACTTTTTTTATCTAAGGAGTGATTTCGATAAAATATTATATTTAGCGAGGGTATTAAAAGTTGTGTTTTATATCTCAACTTAATAAATAGAAAATCAAAATGACAATAAAAAAATCAATATGTTCTCTAAGACAAAATTGATACCTTCGGCTCTCCATTCTTGCTCAGTCAATAAAAAAAACGAAATTTATATCCAAAAAAATACAAAAAGTTTTTATAATCCTGGGAATCGAACGCACCTTCACGGCGTGACAGACGATTGTTCCCCAACGACGCCATTACATAACACGCTGTTACCGACGAAATTGGGCTATACATATATAGTTATTTAAATATAAATAATAATGTCAAATCCATACTAATATTACAAATGGGAAAGGGTGTGTGTCTGTTTGTTTGTCCGTCTTTCACGGCAAAACCGGAGCGACGAATTGACGTGATTATTTAAGGGGATTTAGTTGAAGGGATGGAGAGTGACATAGGCTACTTTTTGTCTCTTTCTTACGCGAGCGAAGCCGCGGTCAAAAGCTAGTTTATTATAAATGGGAAAAGCTGGTTACTCTATAATCTGAAGTGGAAGAATTCGTTGTTTCACCAAAGATAAGTTGTGTTTGTTTGTTTGTCCGTCTTTCACGGCCAAACGGAGCGACGGATTGACATGTTTTTTAAGTGGAGATAGTTGAAGGGATGGAGAGTGACATATGCTACTTTTGTCTCTTTCTAACGCAAGCGAAGCCGCGGGCTAAAGCTAGTACAGCACGGGAAGCATGGTCGCGCGATAGACGATAAAATATCAGGCCGTCCCTGTCGCACTATTAGTAAGTGCGATTATAGGGACGGCCAGATGTTTTATCATTTATCGCGCGACCATAATTGCCTGCCTGGATCAGATTATATTGATGATAATTATTATTTGTAACCATTTAGTTAATATTGTCTTCAGTTACCGCGATAGTTACTCATGAAATAAAAACTATGAAAACGGATTAAATCGTGTATAATGAATTTACAATTTATCCCGACGTTTCGAACACTACAGCGTTCGTGGTCTCTGAGCTCAGCGGGTGACTGAGGAAAAATTACAATGTGCAAAAGCTACCCACATACCTACATACATATTCATATATATAACTATTTAGTTGTTGAAGAAAAACATTCACACAACAATAACATAGGTCAAATAGCTCAGTAAATGTAAGGAAGTCAGCACATTACTAATACTATGCCACACTATGACCTATGTACCTGACCTGACGTGTAATATTTTATTTTATCAACAAAGGCATAATAAAGATTGTAATGTATTTTTGTAAAATAAAAAATAGGAAAGAAATATAGTAAGAGTCTTTTTTAATAGAATATTTATTCTATTAAAAAATAAAAATAAAACTTAATAAATCCAAAAAAAGTTCAAATTATTAAAAAAGAGCCCGGAATCGAACTCGAGATCTCCTGTTTCATAGTCAATGCATTTGACCGAGACGCCATTTCGATTTACACTAGCAGTGTCGAAATACACGATATGTATCTTTATTGACAAAATGCGTCATTATTTCTGAGTCTGCTTGAGTTAAGTAAACCAATATCTTTAAATAATTACTTGTCAGGAGCCGAGTGTCACTGATGACAATGTCAACTAAAAATGCGCGAAATATGACGGCTCTGTGTCTGTACACAAAATTTGGCACACACATTTTCGTAAAATTAATAAAAAATTCACATGGATTTGTCCATGATTTCTGTATGAAACAATGTATTTCGTTCAATACTGCGACGATGGATAATGTATAGTAGATGTATGCGCATATTTTTATTTAGTTGTAGTGTGCGGTGACTAAATAAATGGTAGATGTTTTTTGTATGGAAAGCGAGCCACCTTAACATTCGGGTATCAATATTGGCACTTGCGGTTGAACTACAACTTTGCCCCCTTGTAAACCAAATAACTATTTACCTGACGGGATACACGACAGACTCCATCAACAGGCTCTTCGCGTCTTCTAACCCCTTAATGTCCTCCCAGCTAACATTCGCAGGTCTTATGATATCCTGGTACAAGTCTTCGACTAGCTGCTTCTTCTCTGTTGACGCTCGGGCCAGGAATGGTGACAGGGACTTCAGTTCTATTGCTGGTATGCCTTCATAGCTCTGTTGAAACATTTATTTATGCATTAAAACAACCTTAAGACGGTTGGCGCTTAAGCCAATCCAATAATGGCAATCCAACATAGTGTGTTTCGCGACGTAAGCACATACCGCCATTTTTCCGAGGAACGTCTCATATTAAGTACCTACGAAATACTTGCACCAATAAAGCTATTCGAGCTGGACACGTGGACATATTCCATCCATATCTAGTAGCACACCTCACTGGCGATCAAATATATGAAAGAGGCGCGTTCCTAGCACACATTCTAAGCTTGTGTAGGTGAACGCGTACTAAGCTTGTACGAGTGAGATATGACAGGTCGACTGATCGCGTTTTTGATAGGCGGTAACTGTGAGGTAACCGAGAGGGGGTGGGTGGCACTTTTAGCGGGGAGCGGGAGTGGCCATACTTTACGGTAGTTCTCTTTATTATACTGTGCTAGTAGTGTCTGGTGGAGGAACAGTGTACGTAGCCGAATGCACAAACGCTCACGAAACGCTGACGATAATATCTCTTTCGTAGCTATCTAGCTCTATCGCTCTTGCGTATTGGCGCGACAGAGCTAGACTACGAAATGCCATTCGGCTACGGAGCTAGGTTGTTTGTTGCAGTGAACTCTTTCAAGAACCACTATACTGTTGACACTTTCTATTAAGAGAATCGGCTGATTTTGTCATTAAGTAAATCCCTTAGGCCCACTTGCACGAACTACTTAACTGAGGGTTAGTGGGCTGTCATCTGCCAAATTCCATATAAAATGGTGGGTTAACCCTCCATTTTCGTTGGTGCAAGTGGCCCCTTAGATAGGTATACTATAAGGATTTTTCTACCAGGTTAATAAATAACCAAACCTGTTTAGCCAAACCCAGCTGCGAGACAGTGATGTCAGGCAGCGAGGCCTCAAACCCCGTGAGGGCCTCGGGCTCCGCCCGCGGTCTCGCCTGCCTCGTTGGAGGCCTGCGGGGCGCCGGCGGCGACACCTGGCGGAGGAACTGCGGCTGCTTGTTGAAGCGCGATAAGTAGTAGCTTGTGTAGTCCTGAAATGAGAGGAAGATAAACGTTTTTCATCACACTCCCACAGTAAATGTGCAATTCCCGCGGGCGGAGCAGGAGTTATAAAATAACCCTTCTCCCTAGGGAGTTATGAAATTTCTAGTACCTTCTTTTCCAATCTTTTTACACGTTACACAAATATCTTACCATATGTGTGTCTGTCGGTGATAAATTGATAATTCTTCAATCTCAATGTAAACATAAGTTCTGTGTAATATAAATGTATAAGGTCATTTATTTGTACGTCTATAATAGGCTGAAAGTGGAGATATTTTTATAGACTAATGTAGATCTATTATGTACATCCATTGTTTTTGAAAAATAAATATATTTCATTTCATTCATTTTTCTTGTCGCAAGTATGTAATTCGGGGCGTAAGAATATTGTAAACTCGAGTCTCACAGTGGCCACAGTCGATTTCTCAGGTCGATCATGATTTTCAGGAGAAAATGGGTTGGTGAAATTCTTACCCCGTCACCACACAAGTAACATCGTATTATTTATTTATTTATTTATTTATTTATTTCAAAAAACTTATGACTATATTACATTTTTTTCTTTTCGCCAAACTGGAACCAGTTTGTTGGCGAATAGTGCGCTCTCAAACATATTTTACCTTAATTAAGTTGTTTACCACAAACCACAATGCAACTTACAACTAACATGCGTTTGCGTACCTACTTCGTCTCACGACAGCAGTGTCTATGAACCTTATTTATATGTTCTTACGATCTGCAACATGTCGCTCTCGTGAAACGAAATATCTACGCATTCCTACCCACTAATATTTACATGACATGATATGTTAACTGAAAATCCACTACTTAGGCAGTTATATTATCTAATAGTGTTGACTTTAATATTTTTTAAACATCTGTTTACTATTACATCTGTTTATTATTATAATGATAGTCTTCGCCAACGGAGATTTAATTTAGCTCTACATAGTGCTAAAAGCTCTTCATGGATATAAAAACGTTACGAGTGAAAGTTGAGCTCATCAGAGAATCTCGCCAAGTTTCTGAGCGAACAGGAAAACTTACTTAGCTTGAGAATTTTATTATCTTAAAACTACGGAGTTGATGAGGTTTTATCCAATATACCTAGATAGAAAAGTAATCTACAACAAGGTAAAGATAATGCTGAGTATGTTTTGTGTTAGGTAGCTCAGATTTCTTTAGAATAATTTTTAAGAAAAAAAACTATAAGCGTGCCGTTCAGATTTGAGGAGTTCCGTTCTGACCATCATCAGCAGTTCCACTGCACCAAATGTCACTGTTCAGTACGTAAATGCATGTTGTTCCTTTAAAAACACAAAAATCACCAAGGCATACACTTTCAGATTCGAGGACTTCCCTCGATTTCTCCAGGATCCCATCATCAGAACTGGGTTCTGAGAAAAATGGGACCAATCTGTATGCATATACATTCAATCAAAATAAATTTCAAAATCGGTCCAGTAACGACGGAGATATCGTGGAACAAACATAAAAAAAATAAAAATAAACATACAGACGACTTGAGAACCTTCCTTCCTTGAGAATTTGAGGCGGCAGTTAAAAATAGAGGTTGGTTTTGAATTCAGTATTCCGTACCTAAGGCACTGGTTACATCAGAAGTGAGTAAAGCTATGAGCTGCGATGATAGCGTGAGCGAGTCATAGTTCGTCGCCAACAGAGAATAAAAAGCAAAATTATGTCTGTCTGTATGTCTATCGTAACATTCATTATAGGCTCCGAAATTACTGAGCCAGTAGCAAAAAGGCTATCGAATTTTATTAGTGGAAATGTTGGAAAGCCTCTAGGACTACCGTCCTAGAGCTAATAAATATTAGATATACCTACCTATGCAAAACCTGGAGGGCGATTTTTGAATCTCACATACGGGATTTTGTCACTAAAATACCGGTTGAAAACGGTGACTTGCTTATTATTTTCAGTGACAATTTTCTGAATTCGAACGCGTGAGACTCAAAAATCGCCCTCCAGGGGGCCGATTTTTGAGTCTCACGGCGTTCGAATTCAGAAAATTGTCACTGAATAATAGGCAATTCACCGTTTTCAACCGGTACTTTAGTGACAGTGAGACTCAAAAATCGGCCCCCTGACCAGAAATATACATGTGACTAGGCGCCATGTTGTGAAATTTCATTAGAAACCATTTTTAACCTCCGACGCAAAAACGGCAGGGTGTTATAAATAATAAAAAAAATAAAAATAAAACGTTTATTCAGAACGTAAAGCTTAACCCTATTACATATCTTCTGCCAAACCACTTTGTGGTTTGTTGGCAGACGAGGCTCCCATACACTTATCAAGCTAAAATACCTCATAGTTTTTAGATATATGTATAATATATATATAAGTTTTTGCTATGCATACACACACACATATACATATACGTATAGGATGCATGTATGCGTAGCCAAAACCTAGCTTACCTTAACCCTTTACTTATGCGCTTTATGAGCGATTACCTCTTAATCTAGCAATTATGCGTTTCAGCGTTTACCTTAAACTTACAGCGTTTACTTTACAGTTCAAACTAATATTTTCTTATCTATTATGACATGAAGTAGGGAGTTAATTCTCTTATTTAAGCGTACAGCATAAAGATACAATTTTCAGTGATTACATTTTATACAGGTTGTATTTTATCTTTTAGTTTATTTAACAGGAAGATACTTAGTAAGTTTGACGTGTCTGTGTGTGTGTGTGTGTGTGTGTGTGTGTGTGTGTCTGTCTGTCTGTCTGTGGCATCGTAGCTCCCGAACGGATGAACCGATTTGGATTTAGTTTTTTTGTCTGAAAGCTAAGTAAATCGGGAGTGTTCTTAGCCATGTTTCATGAAAATCGGTCTACTATGTCGCGGTCGGGGCTTATTCAAAATTTTAATTTTGTGGTTAGGTTATTTCATACAATATGTACTTACTGAATTGTCACTAACTAACTAACAAACAGTGCGATAGGGACGGCCTGATATTTTATCATTTATCGCGCGACCATGCCTGCCTGAATAACAGCACCCGCTTGACAATAATCATATGTGAGTGTGCACGGGAAAACGTCCCACTTTGTCGATTGCTATAGAGCTGCTTTGTCAGTTGATTCATATAAAGATACAGGTAAATCTCGCCTTAATGGTAACCGACAAATAAAATAAATAAATAAATAAAATAAACACATATCAACTTAGCCCCAAACTAAGCAAAGCTTGTACTATGGGTACAAAGTGGGACGTTTTACTAAACACACTCACATATATTTCTGGTCAAGCTTTACCATTATGTAACCGTTATCTAATAAATTGCAGTTAGAACAGAGTCACTCAAACCGTTTCACGCCACAATTTTACATTGTCGCTGTAATAGCAAAGAATAATAACTTAAATTTTGGCTCCCAATAAATAATATATTGCATACGACGCAGATGACGCTCCCCCGCCCAACACCAAAAGGCCATATCTTTTAAACCTTATAAATATAGTTACATCGTTTTGAATGTAGCGAAGTTATACCAGTTTAGGCTCATCGCCAACTGTGTGAATGTCGCTGTGATATCATAAAGCAGTCATCTTATACAATTTAATACGTTTTGAGGGTGTGACGTGACCTTAATTCATAGCTACGACTATCTATAAATTATGATGCGAATAGTAGGTACGCGAAAAATTAAAGATCCAAATATACTGTAAGAGACGGTCTATCGGTGAAAGGCATCCATTAAAATTAAAACACTTTAAATGGGGCTATTTAAACTATTTTTCCTCTCACTAGCTCGGAAACACGTGTTTTGTCCTTTAATACCAGCGGGTAAAAACGCATTTTATCCACTAGTGGGTAAAGTAATTTGACCTGCTTTAAAATTGATAAAAGTAGGTGAATCTAGTAATAAAGATGATTTCCCACCTGTGGAATTATGGAAGCAGTGATAAACGCATTTTTTGCGTTGTAGTTTCCTCGCTATAGTGAGGGGAAAAGTTTTGTGTTACACTCGGGCCGTCCGTCCGCGGATAATCTCAGTAACCGTTAGCACTAAAAAGCTGAATTTTGGTACAAATATGTATATCAATCACGCCGACAAAGAGCGAAAATAAAAAAATGAAAAAAATGTTTTATTAGGGTACCCCCCCCTACATGTAAAGTGGGGACTGATTTTTTTTTTCATTCCAACCCCAACGTGTGATATATTGTTGGATAGGTATTTAAAAAGGAATAAGGGTTTACTAAGATTGTTTTTTGATAATATTAATATTTTCGGAAATAATCGCTCCTAAAGGAAAAAAAGTGCGTCCCCCCCCTCTAACTTTTGAACCATATGTTTAAAAAATATGAAAAAAAATCACAAAAGTAGAACTTTATAAAGACTTTCTATGAAAATTGTTTTGAATTTGATAGGTTCAATAATTTTTGAGAAAAATACAGAAAACTACGGAACCCTACACTGAGCGTGGCCCGACACGCTTTTGGCCGGTTTTATCTTATCTTAAAAGGTTTCATTCCGTATATGAAACCTCTTACAATACACTGCTGAATGATTGTTGGTTGTAGATTATGTTATAATTATAGTTTCAAGTACTGTGCGTATTTCGCCACAGTAACATGGACAATTCTGTGCCTATTTCTAGGATAACTAACTCATATATACTCAGCGTCAATATTTCCTTGTTCAACAGGCAATGAAAGACGAAGTGTCACTCCCGGGCGCCAATTGTCACATAATATGTGAATTATGCCACTGAGTGTTTTAGTTAGAAACCTACCTGAAATACTTTACGACACCCACACGTCAAACTATTGCATGATTTTTTTTTATACTACGTCGGTGGCAAACAAGCATACGGTCCGCCTGATGGAAAGCGGTCACCGTAACCTATGAACGCATGCAACGCAAACAGTGTCACATGCGCGTTGCCACCCCATTAGAAACTTGTACATTCCCTTTTGCTGTGTTAAGTACACAGCAAAAAGGAGTGTACAAGTTCCAAGGAGGGTTCGGGTTGCCGACGACTCTAAAGGACAATATACGGAACAAGTTAGTTCCGTAAGTCCTCCCGTCATCAGCACCGCACCCTCGTTGAGCTCTGGCAGCCTTACTCACCGGCAGGAACACAACACTATGAGTAGGGTTTAGTGCTATTTGGCTGCGGTCTTCTGTAAGACGGAGTTACTACCCCAGTTGGGCTCTGCTCTAGATTCGAGCGAGAAGAATCATTTAAAACCTGTGGTAGCCGAATGCACAAACGCTCACGAAACGCTCACGATAATATCTCTTTCGTAGCTATCTATCTCTATCGCTGGCTTATTGGCGCGACAGAGCCAGATTAAATTTCTGCGGCGTTTCGCATCGCAAAAATGCCATTCGGCTACGGAGCCTGACTTAGATACGCGCCATCTTGCGGAATTTCATTAGAACTATTTTCTTCATACTATACTGAACTGTCACCCCATACATCAGAATAACAGCGCCCTCCTGACAATAGTCATACATTTCTGGCCAACCTTTATTTATTTTAGTGTATTTTAAATAAGTCTCATATGTTACTGGGTGTTTTCCAAAATAAATACCGAAAATTGAATTTCGGCAGATCTGGGGCCCGTTTCACAAAAGGTACAAGCCTTGTATTACAAGTGCGCGAACTGTCAAATCGTATGGGTTGTCATGGAAACACACTTGTAATACAGGGCTTGTACCTTTCGAGAAACGGGCCCCTGGACGTGTTTGGGCTCATTCTTCTCAGAATCACGAGCTGATTCGATCCCGACTATAAAACAATGTGTCCCAAATTTTCCATACAAAATTCGAGTTTCCAATACGTCATGCTCGTAGTAAGTTCATACTAACATCGTGACGTAAAGGAAAAAAAACTGAGGACACATTTTTTTATCGTCGGGACTCGGGATCGAATCAGCTCGTGATTCCGAGAAGAATGAGCCCAGACACGTCCAGATCTGGTGAAATTCGATATTCGGGATTTATTTTGGAAGAAGCCCTACTATGGACAAAATAACCATTGAAAATTATTGCATTGTGGCTAAAACACCCTGTACAGACACGCTAGAATCATCATATCGACTGCAGTAGGGTAACCTCCCCGTTAAACGTTTCAGTGTGATCGGTGCTCTCGCGCGGAACGGGACGGGTCACTGAGCACTGCGCCGGGGCTAGATACCGAATGTGCCACAGGCATGTACCTACAGGTATACATTTACTTAGAGTATTACGTTAGGTCAGACTTAAGTGTCTTAACCTTACATACTAAACTAAACTTACAGATGCTCTTCAACAATGACGACCGGTCTGGCTCAGTCGGTAGTGACGCTGCCTGCTAAGCCGCGGTCCTGGGTTCGAATCCCGGTAAGGGCATTTATTTGTGTGATGAGCACAGATATTTGTTCCTGAGTCATGGATGTTTACTATGTATATATATAATATAAGTATATATTTATCAATTTAAGTGTGTAAATCGTCGCTTAACCTGCATGATTATGTCCAGGGGGCCGATTTTTGAATCTCACTTTCCCTACAATACCGGTTGAAAACGGTGAATTGCCTATTATTTTCAGTGACAATTTTCTGAATTCGAACGCCGTGAGACTTAAAAATCGGCCCCCAGGTCTATGTTATCAGACATACTCCGCATTGAGACCTGCCTCCTCCGCTATGGTGTCAGCTGCGTGGAACAAACCATCGTTGTGACTTGTGGTCTTCAGATACCCCCCAGGCGAAACACGGTCTTCACAAACTTGCGGGATTCGTATCTTCAGCGTCTCATTTGGTCACTCTCCAGGTGCGTAGCCGAATGGCATTTCTGCGACGCGAAACGAAAAAGAATCAACGCCGCGAAAGGTTAGACTGGCTCTGTCGCGCCAATACGCACGAGCGATAGAGATAGATATCTACGAGCGTTGTGTTTCGTGAGCGTTTGTGCGATTCGGCTACGAACCCAGTTCAGTCTGATCGGATTTCACTCTCGCTATCTTTTATTTTATTACAAGGAGATAAAACAGAAACATACAAGTGAAGAATATAACATAATAGTTATTTGTTATACAAGGGTGCAAAGTTGTATTTTGACGCCGAGTGTGGAATTGAAAAACGAGCAAGTGAAAGGATTCTATAGTTGAACCACGAGCGAAGCGAGTGGTTCGAGAATAGAATCCGGAACTTGCGAGTTTTTTAACACACGAGAAGTAAAATACATTTGCACCCGAGTGTAACACAAAACTTTTCCCCTCACTATAGCGAGGAAACTACAACGCAAAAAATGCGTTTATCACTGCTTCCAGTAGTTCCACAGGTGGTAAATCATCTTTATTTCTAGATTCACCTACTTTTATCAATTTTAAAGCAGTTAATTTGACTTTATTCAAGGTCAAATTACTTAACCCACTAGTGGATAAAATGCGTTTTTACCCGCTGGTATTAAAGGACAAAACACGTGTTTCCGAGCTAGTGAGGGGAAAAAATATACGTATCTAGTACAAAATAGATTAAGATGTTTCCTTGAACATATCCCACTGAGAACATACGTGGTCTGAGGTTAGTAGCACAATAATCTACAAGTTACCTGCATGATGATGTCAAGGTCTATGTTATCGCAGACCTCATACTCCGCGGTGAGACCTGCCTCCTCCGCCATGGTATCAGCTGCGTGGAACAATCCCTCAGCCTTCAGGTAGTTGTGGACCAGGTAGCGGAGAATCCGCTTGCGGGTGCGGAAGAGGGACTCTTTCTGCAGAATAATTGGTTTATTACTTCCTATAAGCCTAGCACATGATGGCCGCGAGAGTATGTCGCCGCGAGACAGATGACACGTCTTCTTCTAACTGTATTAATGACATAAGGACGGGTAGTCTATCTCGCGGCGACATACTCTCGCGGCAATCATGTGCTAACCCTGCTATAAGCCTAGCACATGATGGCCGCGAGAGTATGTCGCCGCGAGACAGATGACACGTCTTCTTCTAACTGTATTAATGACATAAGGACGGGTAGTCTATCTCGCGGCGACATACTCTCGCGGCAATCATGTGCTAACCCTGCAGTTTTGATATCACATTTCACGTAGTCCTATGGGTAAAGATTACAATATTATTCAAATTACTCTCCGATTCTATGCAGGTAATATGAAATGTAACCGTCTACCGCAATAAGGTAACTTTTATCATAGAACGACACAAATTTTGGCCCAAAATTATTCCCCCTTTTACATGTTTATCATCATCATCACCTTCATTCGTTTACCGTATCCGAGTCACTTGGGGTCGGCGTAGCATATCTTCCTCGTTCATATAGATCTATATTTTTTAACTATGCTCTTCAAAATCTGGGCCTACGGTCCCAGCCAAAATGGGGCTACCATAAATTATAATCGCTGTACTATACATCACATCCATACTAATCCATACTAATATTATAAATGGGAAAGTGTGTGTGTCTGTTTGTTTGTCCGTCTTTCACGGCAAAACGGAGCGACGAATGGACGTGATTTTTTTAAGTGGAGATAATTGATGGGATGAAGAGTGACATAAGCTATTTTTTGTCTCTTCCTAACGCAAGCGAAGCCGCCGGCAAAAGCTAGTACTATATAGATCTATATTTTTTAACTATGCTCTTCAAGACCAGGCCCCGTAGCCGAATGGCATTTCTCCGACGCCAAACGAAAGCGATACGCCGCTGGCTCTGTCGCGCCAATACGCAAGCGCGATAGAGATAGATATCTACTAGCGCTTCGTTTCGTGAGCGTTTCGTGAGCGATTGTGCCATTCGGCTAGCCACCCTGGGTACGTAGCCGAATGGCACAAACGCTCACGAAACGAAACGCTCGTAGATATATATCTCTACCGCTCTTGCGTATTGGCGCGACAGAGCCAAACTACCTTTCGCGGCGTTTCGTTTTCGTTTCGCTTCGTAGAAATGCCATTCGGGTGCGGGGCCAGTTTTAATATCACTTTTGACGTCCCATAGGGATCACAGGTAAAGGTTATATTCGACCACAATAAGGTACAGTCACTGCCAATAACATCGTACACAAAAAAAGGCTGAACAGTACAAATATCTGTTATGGCTCTAGAAATAAGATTCTGTCAGATATTTCTGCAGCCTTTTTGTGCGTTGTCATTGACGATGGCTGTTCCGTATATCGTGGAAATACACAAACAACCACTTGATTACAACCCGAAACACTGGGGAACTATAATTCTACTGACTTGTACCCCCTTTTAAATGTTTTGTTTATACGATACCACAGTATAATAAAGAGTACTATCGTACAATATGGCCACTCCCGCTCCCCGCTGAAAGTGCGGCACACCCTCTCCGCGGTTACCTCACAGTTACCGCCTGTCAGAAACGCGAACAGTCGACCTGTCATATTTCACTCATACAAAGCAAAGTACACACCTACACGAGCTTAGACTCTGTGCAAGGAACGCGCCTCTTTCATACATTTGATCGCCAGTGTCCGAGGTGTGACGATACTGTGACTACTATAATTATGTAGGTAGTCAGCGTAGGCTCTCAAGATCTGGGCTTAGGGTCCCAGGCAAAATTGTTACCGAATTTTGATAAAAAATGTGGCTGCCCTAAATTATAAATCCTGTATAAGTAATATTACTTTTCATAAATATAAACACAATGACAATATTATAAACAGAACATACCGCCTCCATCTTCCGCATTTGACTCATAGGCCTATTTATAACTCCAGACATCGCTTCGCTGGACAAACCACAATATGAATACAATAATAAAAGAGTATAAAAATGAGAAATGCCAATATGACTCAGTCACAAGTTAGTTGCTAGGGGTTGTTTGGTAACCAAGCAACCATAAGGGTATGCGCCCACGGGCAACTGTCGCGGCAACTAATTAGCATAAGAAATTTTTGAAAAAAAAAAATCGTCACTACTTTGAAAAAATCTCGTATCTCACGCTGCTCCTCAAAGTTAAAACGCAGTAAGTCTATATGCATTCCATACTTAAACTAAATACCAAAAACTAAATATACTTAAACTAATGATACATCAATGATTCCATACATACTACAATTTTCTTTTCATTGGCAGACGAAGATACAAGTTTTTACAAAGGTTTTAGTGACGATATATATGTTTTTATATACTCCTCGGTCTTTATTCCGAGGTGGATTTTGCCAATGACGACGTTTCTCAACGTATACAACCAGTGAGTATTATATTCTTTGCATACAACGCACGTAAAGATTGAAAATATTTAAACTTTTTTCTGATGACTATTTTATATTTGACACCTTGTTTTATGTCAGTGTCAGTGAAATGGGCGAAATCGACGCAAAATTTTGCGCAAAATCATAACGAAATGTGCTTTTGAAATCTAAATCAGTACGACATCAGTCGTTATGAAGACCTTGTTGACCTACGCAGAAGTAGGTAGTGGACCTTTGAGGATTATAATCAACAGGTGGGCCATTTTTTTCAAAGTTGTCCAGCCCACTATTTTTGTAACATGGGTATTTTTTACACGATTAATACTCAGAATCGCGAGGTCTTTCGATCCTGATAGGAGAAGAAAAATGTCCCAAGATTTCCATACATTTTTTCGAACCTTCCATTCCGTTACCGCCATACAAAATGTATGAAAAAATGGTAACGGAATGGGAAAAAAACCTTGGGGCACTTTTTTTCTGCTATTACAATTGAAAGAGCTCGCGATTCTGAGTGGAAACCACACAAAAATTTCCAAATCCAAAAAAAAAGTGGGGTGGACAACTTTGAAAAAAATGGCCCAGGTCTCCGAGGAAGCATTGGACATACTTTGGAAGAAATGCAGAAGCGGTAAGTTTTCCAAATATTTTCACGATTATTTATAACTAGCTTTTGGCCCCCGGCTTCGCTCGCGTTAGAAAGAGACAAAAAGTAGCCTATGTCACTCTTCATCCCTTCAACTATCTCCACTAAAAAAATCACGTACCTATATTTGTCGCTCCATTTTGCCGTGAAAGACGGATAAACAAAAAGACACACACACTTTCCCATTTATAAATTTTATTATATTAGTATGGATTGCCCCGACCCAACTTGACACCCTTATTGAGCTCTGACAATTTTACTTACCGGCAGGAACACAACGCTTGCGAAGCAATTTCCTATTGAAAGGTTCGTCCACAATATTTGTAACTAAATACAATGAACACAAAACAGCAATAAAACACAATAAAATGTACCTATATATGTTCGTGTTAATATCTTTTCTTGGTCTTACCTAACCACAAAAAGAGCTTACATTTTTATGTTACTAACAAATCTACAGGATTACGCCTGCAATGAACATTTTTCATTTCATGAATGAATTTTTTTGGATTTGGAATTTTTTATGTGGTTTCCACTCAGAATTTTCGCGAGCTCTTTCAATTCTAATAGGAGAAAACAAGTGTCCCAAGGTTATTTTCCCATTCCGTTTCATACATTTCGTATGGCGGTAACGGAACGAAAGGTTCGAAAAAATGTATGGAAATCTTGGGACATTTTTTTTCTCCTATCAGGATCGAAACACCTCGCGATTCTGAGTATTAATCGCGTAAAAAATACCGATGTTACAAAAAAGTGGGGTAGACAACTTTGAAAAAAATGGCCACAAACCTTTCCATAAAATTCAACACTTTCACAGCAGTTTTCACTCCAGATCTTCATCAAATGAACTTTGTGTAAACTACCAGCGGGTTTAATTAAAGGAAACGTTCCTGAGAGCCGGTAATGAAGCTAAATGTGACTATTACAAGCCGTAAGGCCGCCTTTTTAATTACTGTAGATGCCAGGAACGGTTGCAGTCACTTGCAGAGTTAAATGCTTTAAGTGTAGAATAAAGGCTGAAATAATCCAAGCGCAAACTTATAGCTGAGTTTACACCAGCAAGTTATTGCTGCAAGTTTTGAGATGCGACTATGGGTAAGAGTGAGGGGCAAATATCTGCAACTCTTTCTTGCATACACCTCTATTTCAAAACTTGCAGCAGTTGCAGCAATAACTTGCAGGTGTAAACTCAGCTTAAGAGGAGCTTATTAATTTCTAAAAGTGGCACTGTAACTTGAGTAGTTTCATGTGCTCTGCCTACCCCATTTTAGGAATGCAGGCGTGAGTTTATATATAAGTATGTTATTACGAAGGTATAAGAACCAATGAACGATCCATAATATAACAGACAATGAAAAATTAAGTTCTAATTTAACGTTCATAAAAGAATTGGCACTAGGAACTAAGACTGCAGTGAAAGTGCCAGCAATAACCTACGGCAGCCACCAGATATATCGAAACGGGCGAAGTTTTGACAAATATCGAAACAGCCTCTATTACAAAAGCGATAAAGTGCACCTTATAAGAAATAAAGTCGTGTATACATATTTTTGGCACGTTGTCCGCATCTATATTTATTAACTTGAAGAATCTAAGCTCAGCCGCAAATTTTATACCGGATACTTCACAACGTCGTATCTGTTAAAAAAACTTCACTGAAAATTCAACTTAGCATTAAAATAAAGTTGACTTCCCTACTCACTTAAACACAAAGATATGAAATTACTACAACCAGCGTTTGATCGAAACACAAAATTAGTAATGCGGTTGTCAAAGACGATATTCCTGAAGTTCCATTCATTTTTGCACTAAACATTGTAAGAGACGGGCAGGGATCGGAACCGGTTTCAAAATATCGGTTAATATTGTTCGTAAACAGTTCAAATTTCTGTTCTGTCATTAACCGGTAATCTACAATAACGTTTTGACAGAGAACAAATCAATTTCGGTTACCTGTATTCAAGATGAACAGAATTTATTTCGTTCCGTGAAGTTTATTGAACGGGTTAATAAAATGACACGCTGTGTCAAGTTTGACAATAAATTTATTTACATATCTATAACAGCCTCTTCAACCAGCAATACACTGATATTGCACCTTTTTATTGTGAAGTTATAAATCGGTATGTCAGACATTGACTTAAATGAGGAGGCACACTGACATTTTATCCCACATTGAGTAATTATTAACATAATTACTAAAAGTTATCCCACCAGGCGGCGCCTGTGCAAGTGTCTAGCCATGTCACTGTCATTCATATGTGAGAGAGAGAAAACAAATATCATCTTCTCTCTCTCACGTATGAAATTCTTCATCTGTGCAATGGAAGGACGGGACGGCGCCATCTGTCATAACTTTTGAGTGTGCCTCCTCATTAAATGCAATAATTGATACCTTTAGCCAGAGACTTCGGTAGAAAGAGGTTACATATATTCATTTATTACATTTTAACTCGAAATTATGAAAAAAAAAATCATATTTTTATTGTACAAGAAAAGAAAATAAACACCGTGCGCCTGAATAACCCGAAAGATTTTAACCAGATGCATTTTGGATGTAAAAACAAAAAATATTCTATGACTTTTTTATTTTTTTATTTTTTTGTGTTTTTTTTACTCTTTTTGAATGTATTTTCGCATAAAAAAGTCAATGTTAATTTTTTTGAAATGTTTTACCTACTTGTCACATAATCTGCTTAAAACTACTAGGAATCACATTACACAGTGTAACAACATTAAATTTTAAAATCTAAATTATAAAATGCAAACATGGAAAAAGCTTGCCCACTATGAGGATCGAACCCGGTACCTCCATATTCCTAGTCCATGTCCCAGACCGCTAGACTACGGAGAGAGATTACTGACCGGACCAAATTATTGAACCGTATCGGAGTGCATTTACCTACATCGAAAGATACGCCTTATATACATGACTATAAGGTCCATTTCAAAGATACTTTTAACATAATAGTTTGTAGCTTGACGTCATAAAATTGTCATTCGCACCAAAGTTTCGCTGCCTGCAAATGAGAAAAGAGTCGTTGTATCTCTGACGTTGACATCTCTGACGTAGAAACCGGTTAATTTCGTTCAACAGAAACAGATCTGCTGAAGAACAGTTCTCTCATATTAACCGGTTAAAAACCGGTAACCGAAAACAAGAACACTATTTTTTCGGTTTGACGTCTAGAGCCAAAACCGGTTTGGTTAAAAATACCGGTATCCGATCCCTGGAGACGGGTTTGCCAGCCGCAAAATTAAGTTGGCGCTAGATTTAGCAGTGAATTGGCACTTTTCTATCTTAGAAAACATTTAATCGACTTAGGGCGCCGATATTAATTTTTCCACTTTCTTTATTGCGGGTTTATATACTTTTATGATCAAATTGCTGGACAAAAAAAAGAAAAATGGGCAAACTGCAATTTAAAAAAAAAGTTAATTCCTATCAAACGGACATGATTACAATTTTGCTGATCTCCACACCTAAGCAATGCCTATCTTGTGGATAAGAATTAAAATCTAAACATTTTTTGTACGTATTATGCACCCTGTTTTTATTGAATTCCGTTAACTTTAGGGGAAGGTTCTTTAGATCTAATACAATTAATTTCTCCTAGAAACTAGCGTCTTAACTCTTACGGTTATCGAGTTATTAAAAAAATGAAGATAATTACTGAACACGTGTGTGACAGCCTTTACCAATTCCTAATGTTATTTATTTTGACATGTGCCGTCAATCACTTGACACTAACTTGAATGTTATTCTTAAGGGTCTCTCACACTAATAAATTCATTAATTATGTATGAAAATGATGAAAAATGTTGTTTTGCGAATTAAACTAAAAGTGGTATACAGAATGGTTCCTGGCCCCGTAGCCGAATGGCATTTCTCCGACGCCAAACGAAAGCGATACGCCGCTGGCTCTGTCGCGCCAATACGCAAGCGCGATAGAGATAGATATCTACTAGCGCTTCGTTTCGTGAGCGTTTCGTGAGCGATTGTGCCATTCGGCTAGCCACCCTGATAATAAACCTAACGACGTGTCGAATTTAACGGAAAACACTACCGAGTAAAAAATAAAAGTTGTTCATTACGACCTCAAAAGTCACTATTCACTATGCAAAGTTTGAAGGTTCTTTCTATTTCACCCTGTAAAACACATTTTAAAACCCTTGTAGTGTAATAAAAGGTTCATAAATCATGAATACTTCAGTGCACGACGAATAGAGCCACAGAAAGCTTTTAAAACATAAATCACTGACATTTTAAATTCAGAAACATCCAATTTCCTCGCAAAATGGATACATTGGGTGCACAAACCCAACGGATGCCGAGTGCGCTTTGTTCATCATTGGCATCACTAGTGTTGGCAAGAAATCGAGTCTATCGAGTCTATATTTTAAGATCTTGAGTCCAGGGTACGTAGCCAAATTTACAAACGCTCGCGGTAATATCTGTTCCGTAGCTATGTAATTATCTCTATCGCTCTTGCGTATTAGCGCAACAGAGTCAGACTGCATTTCTGTCGGCGTCTGGCGTCGACGATTGCCATTCAGCTACGTGGGCAGGAGACACAAACTCAACGGGTGTCAAGTGCGCTTGGTGCATACTAGTGTTGCCAACGAACTGAGTCTGTCGAGTCTATATTTTAAGACTTGAGTCCAGGATATACACCGTGTTTCACTTAACACTAAAAACCTGAAAACAATTTGTTCAGAATCGAGAGTAGAATCGATTGAGCTATATCTTGATGGGGGTAATATTTTTATTTAAATTTGTATTATTAGTTATTTTTAAGTGCCTATTCTATTGTACTCGTAAGACAACATTGTGTATATCGAATTGCTAGAGGTTGTTTACCTTTTTCAGTATTTAGGGGTATTAATACTGGCTGGTTACTTGAACGATTATTTTTTCCGCTACGAGTTTGACGTTGTTTGTCAGTTTAAACTTAATGTTTATCATAAGTCATAACAAATTGAACTCGTACCTAATTACAACCTTGTCATTTTGAATATTGGGTTTAAATTTGCTTACCTGTCCAATTTGAAGTTTACTGTGACAAAGCTTTAAAGTGTTTCACAATGACATCTTAGCTGTCTATTGGTAAACCTTATGTCGTTGCAGTAACGTACACAAATAAATAGTTTTATGGTTTATGGTGGAAGTTAGCAATTATCTTATTGAGTGTAGAGCTAAAAGTCAAGTAGAGCTGTACAGAAAATTAAAAATTCAATTAAAAAAAAAGTAACCATCAGATTAAAAGATGAATACTCTAGATGAGTTTAAAAAAATAAAAATCAGTTGGGGTGTCTGAGGTTTTGAGTGTTACCGGAAACACGGTGTATATTGGATACACAAACTCAGTGCGCTTGGTGCATGATAAATAGTGTTGGCAATAAATCAAGTCTATCGAGTCTATGGTTCAAGACTTGAGTCTACGATACATACATACATTAACCCAACGGATTTTTAGTGCGTTTGGCGCACACTAGTATTGGCAATAAATCGAGTCTATCGTCTGTATTTTAAGGCCTCGAGTCTTGGTTACATACACCCAACGGATGTTGAGTGCGTGTTATATAGTCACATATTATGGGCTACTTGAGCTCGAACCTGCCTTACCTAATACCGCTTGACTGAGCTACCAAAGCTTACCTATTTAAAATCGGAATAAATAAAAACACATCAATATATCACATCATACATACCTGTGTAAATATATTCAAAACTCAGTCGGTAGTGACCCTGCCTGTCGGCTCAGTCGGTTCAAGGCTCTGTCGGTATAGTGGAGTAAAAGTAAGGTACCCTGGACATAATTCAATAACTCGTCCTTTTTGATATTTTATTGGGTATTATTATTAAGCATCAAATAGTAATTATGTACATAGATAAAAAAAAATACGATCGTATTCATATCTTATAAAAATCATGAGATAAAGTACATTATCCCACTTTTCGCTAACAGCAAAATAGTTAACCGAAAACTTTGTTAGATTAACTTTGTGGTGCACTCAGATGCGATCAGTTATTAGCGATATTACACAGAAAATAAATCTGATTGTGTACTTTTTTTTACCGTTTTCATTTAATGTGAATATCTAGGTAGGTAAAAATGGTGACCATGATATATATATCAATTTGCATTGTATTGAGTATATATAGACATTTAGCACCGATCTTAAACATATATTTTTAACGCTTAAATAAACATGAATTTCTCAGTAGGTATAAATTGTAACTGAGATTTTTTTGCTTAAGACCAGGTTTTTGTGTACTATAATCATGATTTTATCAAAATTAATACTGTGAAGGTCGCGCTTAAGAAACTGTAAATGTCAGTAATTTAAAAGGGTGCAAAGTTGTCGTAGAGCGGCTGGCGCGGGGCGGGGGGAGCGCGCGGGGCGCGGGCCTGGGAGAGCGCGCCGCGCACCGGCCGCGTCACCGCGGCGGATCGGTTAATAGGTTAGGGATGTAAGGTACCGGCCACACCAGAGCGTCGCGTGTCTCGGGGCGCGCAACGGACGTCCGTGCCACTCCACCTGAGTGTAATTCAAAAATCGTCTCCTCAGTACATTTTGTATAGGAAGGACGTAAGACGCGCCCCAGGCGGCGTGGCGCGCGCCGCGCCGCCTGGGGGCGCGTCTTACGTCTAAAATAAACACAACGGACGTGGCGTGGCGCGGGCGTGGCGAGGACGAGGCGCGGACGGGGCGCGGACGCAATCTAAATTACACACAAGAGGTGAAAACACGGCTCGATACGTCATTATACAGGCTGATTTCGTTGCGGAAACGTCTTCCTCGTCCGATGATGAAGATGCGTTTGCCTTGCTGCAAATTCTTAATATGCAGAGGCATAGGAGATATTGCGTTCACCCTATGCGAAAATTATCCGAACATTACCTGCAGATATTTCGAAACCATGGAAAAGTTGCATGAATATCCGGATCTTTTTCGTACAGTTTATAAAATGTCAAATAAAAATGCAAATAATAAACCTTTGAATTCAGATTTCTTATCCCTCATGCCTGTTTACCCCACCCAACCATACCCAGGCTGGCCCCGACTCCAAAAATAATTGATTTGTTTATAATTTGGATGTTTAGATTATTGTAATACGATACGATAAGAAATCTGAATTCAAAGGTTTATTATTTTTTGCGTTTTAGTTTCTCCGTGTTTTGTAACGCGCTTATTTTTGAAGGCGGTTTTATATTAAAGAAAAATTTATTTATTTATTGATTTTAGTGGTTCCTATTGATATTATATACGTACAGTAGTGAAAGAATTATCCTTTAACTCCTAACCATTGAGGAGTTGACCTTCCATCATCAGCTCAGCGACATTAAAATTTTTACCATCAATCGTAAATATTGGTGTACCTATTAAAAATACACTAAAAACATTACATGTGCCTATAACATTTGAAGAGTTCCCTCGATTTCTCCAAGATCCCATCATCAGACCCCGACTTGGTGCCAATAGGACCATCTCCGGGTTATACCCGTTCGATTAAAAAAAATAATTTGAAAATCGGTCCACGATTCTCGGAGATATCGAGTAACATACATACAAAAAAAAACCGGCCAAGAGCGTGTCGGTCCACGCTCAGTGTAGGGTTCCGTAGTTTTCCGTATTTTTCTCAAAACAATTTTCCTAGAAAGTCTTTTTGATCTTTTTTCATATTTTTTTAAACATAAGGTTCAAAATATAGAGGGGGGGGGCGCACTTTTTTTTCCTTTAGGAGCGATTATTTCTAATATGATCAAAAAACGATCTTAGTAAAAGTAAACCCTTATTCATTTTTAAATACCTATCCAACAATATATCATACGTTGGGGTTGTAATGAAAAAAAAAATCAGCCCCCACTTTACATGTAGGGGGGGTACCCTAATAAAACATTTTTTTCCATTTTTTATTTTTGCACTTTTTTGGCGTGATTGATACATTGGTACCAAATTTCAGCTTTCTAGTGCTTTCGGTTACTGAGATTATCCGCGGACGGACGGACAGACAGACAGACAGGGGGAAACTATAAGGATTCCTAGTTGACTACGGAACCCTAAAAAACATTCAGTCGAATTGAGAACCTCCTACTTTTTTTGAAGTAGGCAAACGGCTAACCGATTGAAACAGAAACATAAATGAAAAGAGAGGGCGAACGGCGACAGCTGCGTGTCGCTATTATATATTCTGTGGTGTCGGCGATTTCAAAGGTAAGCGCACGTGCACCCGATCTCGCTACCTACGCCCAGGTGCGGGCGCGGCTTTCGACCTTCGCGCCGTGCAATAGAATTTAATGTCGGCTGCTCGTGTGCGGTCTGTTTGTTTTATAGAGTGGCTGCATTTTCAACATCAAAGGGTGGCCTATTTTGTGCAAAATTCTGTTATATCAATAACTTCTCACGTCACTAGATTATCGACTTTGAATGTCAAGTATATTTAAAGTATCATCACTTTATTTCAGTGTACGAATTTCGTATGTGTTAAAAATCAGTGTTCTAGCTTCATAAACCAGGGAGGAAATAATAGAGAGCGTTTATATGTCTTGTTTTGCCTTAATTCAATATCATCACATATTTTTGTTGCTGATAAAATAATACATCCTTATCAAGGCCTTGTAGCTCGGCGAAAGAATCGTGATCGCGGAGTGCGCCGGCACTGATTATAATTATTTTGTCCAGTTATTATAATAACCTATACAAAAAGTACCGATAGAATAGGTATTCTAATCTATATCTGCATAGAACTATTTAAAACAAACCACAAAAGTTCATAGTTGATCGTTATTGGTACAGTCAGCAACTCAGCTGTGAATACAGATAAAGTGCCAAATATATGTATACACACACCTTAATGTACCAAGTACCAACACTTGTACAGGAAATAAAATACTCTATACATATTTTTGGCACTTTGTCTTGCCAGCTGTGTTGTTGACTGTACACGATCTAAAAAGGAGCCGAACGGTTATTATAATTACGCGGTGACTTGCGTAGTCGGCGGCCGCGCGATACATAGTGCTGTCTCTGTTCAGGCCTCGTAGCCGAACGCCATTTCTCCGACGCGAAACGAAAACGAAACGCAGTCTGGCTCTGTCGCGCCAATACGCAAGAGCGATAGAGATAGATATCTACTAGCGTTTCGTTTCGTGAGCGTTTGTGCCATTCGGCTACGCACCCTGTTCTCACTACCACGAATTTGAAGAACAATATTGCTGTCTCTCTCAATCTTTAGGCGTCATTCATATATTACGTCATACAAAATGTGACAATCCATGTTAAAGAATTAAAAAAGCGTGACATTGGGGGGTCCAAATAGTAGTCCATAAACCACGTCTTTTACCAACGTGAGTGATATCTCTGTCACTCTTTACGTCTTTACTAACAGAAATTTAAATAACAATAGTGCTATCTCTGTCACTCTTTACTAACAGAAATTTAAATAACAAAAATGCTATCTCTGTCACTCTTTACTACCAGGAACTTAAATTATTATAGTGCTATCTCTGTCACTCTTTACTATCAGGAACTTAAATTGTTATAGTGCTATCTCTGTCACTCTTTACTACCAGGACCTTAAATTATTATAGTGCTATCTCTGTCACTCTTTACTGTGTGCGGGAAGTGCACATACCATGAGTTTGACTAACATGAGTGCTATCTCTATCACTCTTTAATACCAGGAACTTTAATTATGATAGTGCTATCTCTGTCACTCTTTACTACCAGGAACATAAATTTTATTATTATAGTGCTATCTCTGTCACTCTTTACTACCAGGAACTTAAATGATTATAGTGCTATCTCTGTCACTCTTTACTGTGTGCGGGAAGTGCACATACCACGAGTTTGACTAACATGAGTGCTATCTCTGTCACTCTTTACTACCAGGAACTTAAATGATTATAGTGCTATCTCTGTCACTCTTTACTTCTAGGAACTTAAATATTTTTTTCGGTTTCGGTTTTGGTCTTGGTTTCGGTGTCGGTTTTGGTGTAGGTTTCGGTGTCGGTTTCGGTTTCGATTTCGGTTTTCGTTTCCATTCCCGTTTCGGTTTCCGTTTTCGTTTTCAGTTTTGTTTTTGTTTAAACTAACAGAACTAAAACTAAAACCAAAACCAAACCAGAAACGGGAAACCGAACACGGGAAACCGGATATCGGATACCGTATATCGGATACTGGTTACCGGTTACTGTCTACCGTTTACCGGATACCGGTTACCGGTTACCGGGTACCAGATACCAGAAACCAGGTTTTGATTTCTGGTTTCTCATGTTACAACGTGTATAGATTAGTCGATACCAAGTCGGACACTTCCGATTAGGCGATTTCGGCTCGCATTGTTACGCAGCATTCGAGTGTTGAGTTTCTCACACATGAGGCCCCCTAATAAAATTTGTACCACTCATATTATTGATTTGACTCTCGCAACACAAACACCTCATGCCCACACAAATACACACAAAATAAAATCATTCACAAACTTCAAATCATTCAAAAACTCAACAGTCACACGCGCTCCTCGCGGTCCTCTAAGAACTCCCTTGCGAGAGTCGACACTTCAAAATGAAGCGACATCGCATCGGCTCATCGTCCACAAATCCGAAAAGATCCACCGATAAATTTGTACCGGAAAGACCTCACCGCGACAATGTCACATTACCCAAATTACTTCAAAAATCCTCTGAAAGTGAAACAGTTCATTAGGTTTACCGTAAGAGTGAGTGAGACAGACACGCACTGTGCTTCAAATTTGCCTCGCCAAAATACGTTACACACGACTCGAAAGAATACAGTCTTAAGCGCCGCCGCAAGCTTTCATACATATTACGTTGTTGTGATCCAAGCATCTCGTCAAGCTCGATAGGTACTATTATTGAGCTAACGACTTGACCAGTTTAACGTGACCTATCGGACTAATTGATTTGTATGAATTTTGTCACTTGTAATAAGGGAGCTCTCTTATACTGGACGGTGAAATATTTGTTATCGAAGCGTTTTGAAAACGCGGCGCCCTTGATATCGCCGAGCGAAACACGTGTCGACGACTCGCCGCCCGTTCCCGCTACTACTATACTAGCTATACCTACTCTGTGCACGACCTTATTCTGCAGGTAATAACGTTCATATTAAAGCGCAAGTAAGAAAAATATCAATTAATTAATTTAATTTAATTTAATTTATTTATTCAATTCAGACATCAGTAATTAAGTAATGAATCTTACATATTTGTTGTTTAATTGATTTCGTATAGTACTAAGGATATATTAACGGCAAAATTTACCATCTTTCAATTTAGTTAAGTATTTTTCCTTTCCTAAAATTATCAATATTTAAGATTTTGAACAAGCGCCAAAAGTATTGGTATAAGTTTTAATAATTTATCAACACACGTAATATTAAATTCATAATAAATTGCAGGATTACGGTTAACAATATTTTCTAGTGAAATACGCCTGAAAATGTGTAACTTACTAAACCTTCTTTATAAATGATAGTTCTGTATGAATTATTTATAAAAATTAGATGTTTTTATATGAAATGCAGGTGTCACAACAAGCACTTTTTCCGGATTACATTTAATACTTTAGTTATAAAATCAAAAATTATTCAAAGTTCGTTTTTATTTTTTTTTAAATTGAATCAGAACCCTAATTTGATTAATAATTTTTATTTAAACTATCACTAATGATACTTTATACGACAGAAAAAGAAAATTACGGTTATCGAATTATGTCCAGGTCAAGCTATTTTTACTGATCTAGTAGTGACCCTGCCTGCTAAGCCGCGGTCCTGGGTTCAAAGCCCGCCTAGTTTCTTGCCGGTCCCATAGTGGATACCCCCCTCCAACTGAGGGGGGACTGAAATCATCTCGAGGCTGAGGCGTAGGGTTAGAGCCGGCGTAGCTTTATTTGACGTTCATAAGCGCATTGTAATTGTTGTTGCTTGGAAAATAAATATTTCATTTAATTTCATTTCATTTCGATAAAGGCATTTATTTGTGTGATGAGCACAGATATTTGTTCCTGAGTCATGGATGTATTCTATGTATATAAGTATGTATTTGTCTATTTAAGTATGTACCTATATCGTCGCTTAGCACCCATAGTACAAGCTTTGCTTAGTTTGGGGCTAAGTTGATCTGTGTAAGGTGTCCCCAATATTTATTTATTTATTTTATTCAAAGCTAAGAACATAAACTATCAAAGCTATTTACTTAGCTCGGATTTACAACTCTCGCGTTACATCGTAAAGGCGCTCTATAAGGCACGTGTAACTTAACCTTATACTTATTTCCAGCTTTTCTCTTTGGAGGTAGAGTCCAAAATCGTATACTTGTAACTCGGAACTAAAAGTTGTACAGTAGAGTTCATAAATATGTGTACATTTTTTCACCTTATTGCAACGAGTTAAGGTAAAAAGTGTTCAACTATTTATGACCTCGACTGTACTAAGTTTGTGGGTTGTAAACGTTGCAGTGGTAGTGTTATACTCGCTTGCCAAGCGTGAGCGATTTAACTGTCTAGCAGTAGCGTCTGGTCAATACAAGCCGATACCCACCGGCTTGCCTAAAATTGATTATTACTAAAGTACCTAATGGTACGGCAGGATTATTATTGCTCAGTGTTGCCTAACAGAAATTTTCACCAGCCGCCACTGGTAGGTATTATAGAGAGTTACTGTCAAAGTAAAATGTGTAATCACAGTGCATAGACTGTCATCTCTCGACACCTCAGGCTTAAATCTTTTGAACCTCAGTTTTGACAATAACTATGGCCCATATTCATAACGTGATATGTGTTAAAAAGTCAAATATTTTTACTAGCGCCATCTAGCCGAGTGTTCCCCAAATGTACCATATGTTTCAAAAATATAAAAAAAATCACAAAAGTAGAACTTATAAAGACTTTCTAGGAAAATTGTTTTGAACTTGATAGGTTCAGTAGTTTTTGAGAAAAATACGGAAAACTACGGAAACTACACTGAGCGTGGCCCGACACGCTCTTGGCCGGTTTTTTGTATTATTTTCTTAGAATTTATCCGTCTATACGGAGTTTCGTATGTCTCTGCCTGTACATAATAATGTGTATACATGTTTTTGCCACTTTGTCTGTTGACTGTACATTATGCAGTGTAAATGCGTGCTTGAGCACCAAGACGGTCGTCCTGCACGGGCAGCAATCCCTATTCCCTGTCCCTATCGCACTATTGCTAAGTGCGATAGGGACGGCCTGATGTTTTATCATTTATCGCGCGACCATACTTGCCTGCCTGGTGCCGTAGCCGAATGGCATTTCTGCGACGCGAAACGAAAACGAAACGCCGCAAGAGCGATAGATATAGATGTCTACGAGCGTTTCGTTTCGTAAGCGTTTCGTGAGTATTTATGCAATTCGGCTTCGTACCCAGGTCGTATTAAAACCAAAAAATCCATAAAAACTGTAACATTAGAATCGACCTCTAAACTTCGGTGGGCGTAGCTCAAATGACGTAAATGTCAATAAAATAACATAAAAAACTACCCTAACAACCCCCAATTTCTCGCACTGCCTCCTTCGTGAATTTGTAAAAGCCCTGCGGAACCTCTTATTGAATGTCACGCTCGAGTTACATATGATCTCACTGATGAGTGAGCGAGAGAGACATACACATACAGGATGAGTCATGAAACAGGGCTAACATTGCGTTCAGCAAGTTCATTGATCGGTCACCATGGTGTTTAAGTGACGTAATCAGAATCACACATTTTTTTTAACTCACTTACCTAGTCATTTTTTTTAACACACGCTTTTTTTTTTACTTTTTAACCCCCGACGCAAAAACGACGGTGTGTTATAAGTTTGACGTGTCTGTCTGTGTGTGTGTCTGTCTGTCTGTCTGTATGTGTGTGTGTCTGTCTGTGGCATCGTAGCTCCCGAACGGATGAACCGATTTAGATTTTTTTTGTCTGAAAGCTGAGTTAATCGGGAGTGTTCTTAGTCATGTTTCATGAAAATCGGTCTACTATGTCGCGGTCGGGAATTTTTTCAAAATTATAATTTTGTGGTTAGGTTATATAATATAGACACATTTAATTATTTATAATCGTGGGCAATATACAACACCTAATTTTAAGCATAAAAAGTGTTTTTTGACGGCATTCATTTAGACATTTACATACTATACTGTACTTGGCATCCTAATTTCCGGGTGACCATTAATTTCAGAAAAATAACTTAGTTTGTTTTTTCAACTCGTAAATCACAATTATCTAACCAAAACTGTTGCTTTTAATTCGTTATATGCGCACTGACACATATGAAACGAGAGCAGGATTAACACTTCTCACGTTTCCTATATAAGCCTGTATAGGTATAGATCCTGTGAAGACCGGCATAACGAGGGTCCCTAGGGCAGGACAAATATGATTTACTAAGTTTAGGCTGCACGGTAAAAATAACACTAGGGTTTTACGGCTTCGTGAATATTTTAGGACCTACTACAGGGGCACAGTATGATAAAGAGTACTATCGTACAGTATGGCCACTCCCGCTCCCCGCTGAAAAAGCCGCCCACCCCCTCTCGGTTACCTCACAGTAACCGCCTGTCAAATCCGCGAACAGTCGACCTGTCATATCTCACTCATACAAGCATGGTACGCGTTCACCTACACTAGCTTAGAATGTGTGCTAGGAACGCGCCTCTTTCATATATTTGATCGCCAGTGTCCGAGATGTGACAGGGGTCTGGGTCTAATGCCTTAAAAAGGCTGTACTATAGATAAAAATAGACAGTTAAAATCTGGCTTTATTTTGTACTTTATTTTCGGGATCCTAATTATAAATTAAAACTCTGATATTTCATGCGGGCAAGCACAGTTACGTAATATAGGCTATCGCATCGGTAGGTACGTTTTCTTCGCACTTATAGAAGGTGCCGACATAGTCTAGGTATATCACACTAGTGTGCTAGGTCCGCGTGAGTAGGTACCTAAGTGGGTGTATGTGGTATACATTGATAATGATATATTGTTTTTTTTTAGTAAATCTTGTAGTAGGGCCATTAATTTTTTGTAAAATTATGTAGTTAAGGCAATAGTGAATTAAATGACTGGTAGGGTATATATTTTAATAAACTCATGCATGTCAGTCACTGACTAAAAAAAAAAACGTTTATTCAGAACGTAAAGCTTAACCCTATTACATATCTTCTGCCAAACCACTTTGTGGTTTGTTGGCAGACGAATAAAATAGTACATAAGGTAAAATACCCCATAATGGACGGTGATGCCATTATGGACAAAAAAAACACAAATCCTTAAAAATAAGTATCTAAAATAAGTTTCTAAAACCTGACGGCTATGTACCATAAACTAGAGTTGTAGAGCTGTTTCATTTTGAAGTTTCAATTAATTCGGTTATTTCTGAAGGATTTGGAGACAAGATAAAATTCACCAGTTTACTGAAAAAAATATCAAGACGAATTCTTAGTAATGTTGCTAAGAGAGATGAGTTCATGTATAAAATAATAAAAAAATAACGCACGGTGTAATCTTGAATGCGTTTTACTTACTGCATTAAGCATGAGATAAGGTATAAAACATAATAGTTTGTTGCTCCAAAGATATAAAGAAATGACGTTATTTTGCGAGTGTCCATTACTGGACCCGAAAAACTGCCTACCTCCTATGATGGACAAGGAACAATTTACAAAACCAAAATTTACAAGAAACAATCCTATGTTAAAATAACCCAAACTAATTGTATTTATGGTGTATAAAATTGACTAATTGCGTATCAGTTGGCTTTAAAAGTAAAATTTTAAACTTATTTCACTGTCCATAATGGGGGATCCATTACTGGAGAACTGCCGTCCATAATTGGAGAAAAAACACCTAGTTTTAATTTGTTAACTATGAAGAAACCAATAGGAGTATCTATTCTGCAATGCGCTTGAAATGTAGATGAAGGATAGGACATTCAAGATTTAACACGCTTGGCGGTAGAATTTTTACATTTATCAGTGAAATATCAAAAACAGGCGAATTTTTTTCTTAAACTGTCCATGATTGGGTCCGTCAATATATATTTCTAAAGTATGAATGAAAGTAGTAGAAGTAGGTAGCTAAGTAAAATAACTGCCAAGCCAATGAATTTAATTAATACAAGTTGAACTCAGCCCAGTTTCAAAGTGACATGGAAAAATGCGTGCCAAACAGGTCTAGAGGGTGAACTAGTAATAAACCTCTTTAAAAAAGGGGAGAGCACTTTCACCTTCTGGTCAAGAGATTATTATTACCGGAGGCTAATTCAGAATTTTAAAATGTTTACCTAATTTGTTTTTGACAGTACTTTACCTGTGTACTTTATCATAAGCATAGTATACTAAAGAGTACTATCGTACAGTATGGCCACTCCCACTCCCCGCTGAAAGTGCCGCCCACCACCTCTCGGTTACCTCACAGTAACCGCCTGTCAAATCCGCGAACAGTCGACCTGTCATATCTCACTCATACAAGCATGGTACGCGGTCACCTACACTAGCTTAGAATGTGTGCTAGGAACGCGCCTCTTTCATATATTTGATCGCCAGTGTCCGAGATGTGATTACCTCACAGTTACCGCCTGTCAAAAACGCGAACAGTCGACCTGTCATATTTCACTCATACAGTCAGCAGCAGAAGTTCCGTAGCGGGCAAGGTGTTCACAATGATCCTAACACGCTCTTATTGTCTTAAAAATAAGATCGTCGTAAGACAGTCAGCTGTACAAGCATAGTGCGCGTTCACCTACACGAGCTTAGACTGTGTGACAGGAACGCGGTTCTTTCATATATTTGATCGCCAGTGTCCGAGGTGTGCCATAAGTGAGCATTTCTTTTTTTTTGCCACTTTTATGAAGTGTGATATTTTTGAAAAAAAAATATGCTATTTCTACTCATAATTACTAGCTTTTTCAATCCTAGTAGTGAAAAAAATTGTCCCATACGATTTTTTCTTATTTTGTTACCATTTTCCGTACATGTTGTATGGGGTAACAAAAGAGGAAAGTAACAAAAATGTATGGAAATTCTGGGACACTTTGTCTCCCAGTGAGATTGAAAGTACTTGTGATTCTGAGTACAATTGACCTAAAATTCCCTAAAACAATCCAATTTTTTTTAATGGCAAAAAAAAAGAAATGCTCAAGTAATCGTAATATTATGTTATGTTACAGATTCGTCTACTATGTCATAACATGGTAAATAATATGACAAGTCATATTGTTTACCATGTTATGACATTTTTATTTAACTGATTTTAGTTTTTAACTCTCCTGAAAAGAAATGGGTTTATCCTTTACGAGTTTTATTTTACGACATTTGAGATTATCAATTTATCATAGTCAAATTCAGGTGTGATTCAGAATAGGCCTCTCATCATCATCATCCTCCTTGCGTTTCTTTGACTTGGCAGAATAGGCCTCTATAAAACCGTAATATCAGGAAATACGTGGTTTGATTAGGCCCCGCAGCACGCGACTTCTGACTTTGACACGCCATGTGTTGCTAGGAATATTCATCTGCTAGGAATATAACCATTTATTGAAGTGCAACTTCTAATACGACTTCCAACTAACAGTGTTAAATGCTTAACACTCAGCTTAGCCACTTCCAATTGACAGCGTTAAAACATGTTGGTAGAATTGGACTCCACGTTAAGGTTTCTAAGATGAAGAGGCAGCGTATGAAGACAATGAAGGCACATTTTTAGACTGGAAATAGAACAACAGAGCTGCAAGTAAGACGAAAAGGCTGTCACATTGATTCCCAACCTTTTTTAGGGTTCCGTAGTCAACTAGGAACCCTTATAGTTTCGCCATGTCTGTCTGTCCGTCCGTCCGTCCGTCCGTCCGTTCGCGGATAATCTCAGTAACCGTTAGCACTAGAAACCTGAAATTTGGTACCAATATGTATATGAATCACGCCGACAAAGTGCAAAAATAAAAAATGAAAGAAATGTTTTATTAGGGTACCCCCCCTACATGTAAAGTGGGGGCTGATTTTTTTTTTCATTCCAACCCTAACGTGTGATATATTGTTGGATAGGTATTTAAAATAAAAATGAATAAGGGTTTGCTAAGATCGTTTTTTGATAATATTTATATTTTCGTAAATAATCGCTCCTAAAGGAAAAAAAAGTGCGTCCCCCCCCTCCAACTTTTGAACCATATGTTTAAAAAATATGAAAAAAATCACAAAAGTAGAACTTTATAAAGACTTTCTAGGAAAATTGTTTTGAACTTGATAGGTTCAGTAGTTTTTGAGAAAAATATGGAAAACAACGAAACCCTACACTGAGCGTGGCCCGACACGCTCTTGGCCGGTTTTTTAAAACACACGTCTGCCTGTTGCCTAGAAGGATATGTCCACGCTCCCCAACCCCGGTGACAAGTGGATACATCACACATTACTGAACTATTAGTTGTCAACTTGTCCCACGGCCCCGCGCCCCCTAATAATGTTGCGGGAGGGGGGGGGGACACTTTGAAATCCCTTGCTAGCAGATACATGCAAAGAAAAACAAAACCAGAGAATAAATCATTCCTAAAACCTTTTATTCTCTTATGTTGCGGTTTATTTGATTACGGCAAGTGGAGACGTGAGCGACTCCATTAATAATGTTCGTAGAAAAGGGCACGTCTCGTGAGGCTTACGAGGAGGACACTATTGTTTAGATGGTTTTGATTTCGCAGCTAAAACTATATTATTTCTATTCAGACATAGGAATTCGTAGGGAACATTTTCAAAAAATACTTGCATTTATATCATATCTGTATAATAATCATGGCAGTCAAGAGCATACCCAGTTACACTATAACGAAGTTTATGGTACCAGGTCGGTGTCTGCGGGCAAGCTTGTCGTGCCGAGGGTCACTAATTACTACGGCGATAGGTGTATTCAGAAACGCCTTCCCTACATACTCAACAGCCTGCCCTCTGACATCAGACAGGAAACATGTAAAGTGAAGTTTGCGAAAAAGCTACGTAGTTACCTTAAAAACTGCATATAATAATTAGTATTATAGATAATATAGTTATATGTTGATTATATATACATGATAATAGTGATAATGTAAGAGAGTAGAGACTGCTCGATCCCACAGTCAAACCGTGAAAACTGTTTTGTGGGACACTGTTCTAATGTAAACTGTTTATTTGTGTGTTAATAAATCAATAATAATAATAAATAATAAATCAAGGTACGTACAAAAACACGCAATGTGTCGAAATGCCAAGAATCACAGTGTCATGCTACCCAAAGTTTTCATAAATTTTCACATACGGAAAACAGACCCCCGTACAACGTAACCCAGTGGTCAGCAGTGCCCCAGCTGAAAACGCTGGATAAAAACTTCAAATTTGGAAATCGCAAACCCAAACCCTAACCCAAAGTTTTCATAAATTTTCACATATAAATACGGTAGACAGACCCCGTACCACGTAATCCTGTAGTCAACAGTGCCCCAGCAGATAATACAGTGCAAAAAAAACAAATTTCAAAATCTCAGTGCGTTTTAACCTAAAGAATTCAAAAAAATCACACATACGGAAGACCCCCGTACCCCGTAACATAGTCGCAACTCACAGTGCCACAGTCAGCAACGCAGGTCAAAAATTCAAATGCCAAGAATCGCAGTGCGTTTGAACCCAAAGTTTTCATAAATTTCCACATATACGGAAGACCCCCGTACCGCGTAACCCAGTCGCAGTGCCGCAGTCGGGGACGCGGGGCAGTCTGCGGACGGCATGCCACGCGCGCAGACATGGCGGCCGCATCGCTCGTGCTCGCGCTCACGCTTCTCGCTTTCGCCGGTGAGTTTGTTTTTTTTTTTCTTGAAAAATTTTGCGTGCGGGAGTGGTGTGAATTTTGGCTTAGGCTTTGGTTGGCTTTTGGTGAAACAGTTGTAAATGAAAAATCTGATTTGTTTTGATGCGTTCGTTTAAATTTGACGTAATTTAGGAAGATAATCTAGGTACAACTAATTAAACAAAGGGCATTTATTTGTGTGATGAGCACAGATATTTGTTCCTGAGTCATGGATGTTTTCTATGTATATAAGTATTTATATATTATATATATCGTTGTCTGAGTACCCACAACACAAGTCTTCTTGAGCTTACCGTGGGCCTCAGTCAATCTGTGTAAGAATGTCCTATAATATTAATTTATTTATTATTTATTATTTATTTTATTTATTTGTACCTAATAGAAAAATGCTTGAGGATAGGCTTTTTTTTTTGCTAAATTACGTCAATTTTGTGGTTTATGCTGCTTGATTAAAAGACAGCTTTTGTCAGTGGATTTAAGATAAGTAATTGTTCTGGGTGAGTGTAAAAAAATGTATGATTACAGATTTATATTCACGAGTTTACGAAATAGTGCCACAAATTGATTTAGATCCTTATATTTACCCAAACTCTAAAATTAAATTTTATTTAAATACGAAGTTTGTACTCAATTAATTTAATTATACTTAAAATAATAAATTGGTTCATAAATCAATTTCAACAAACGATTTTTTTTTACGCCGTGGCTTGCGTGGGCGACGGTCGCGCGATGATCGCGCGACGGCGATGCAACGCATACGAAATCAAACCTTATCGATATGGAAGTATGAGACGCGATGGCGACGGTCGCGCGACGGTCACCCACGCAAGACACGGCGGCGTTAGACAAAATAGATTGTCTAAATGAATAAGTATTTAGTGTAATTAATACACTAAATAAACTTTATAACTTTTTTTAATAAATATTGTATTTTATTGGCTGTAATTTGAATATTATTGTCTGAGTAGACAGTGTCTATGAAATAAGTTTATGAATGAAATGCTACTTAAGACGTGGCTCAGACAAGTCACAGGGTCAATGCTTACAAAAATCAGAAAATAATAATGTTTTCAATTAGTGTAATGTTCAAATGTGGTGGATTAAATACATTACAAACAAAAAAAAATTAATGCAAACAGATGATATAGAAAATCAAATCTTTATCATACACAGACCAAAATATTATATGACACTGTGAGCTCAAGGCTTATGTTATGTATGCTGAGACCACGAGATCCATAGAAAACAAATACTTAAATATAATGGAAACAACCCATAACTCAGGAACAAATAACTGTGCTCGTCAAGTCATCAATATCATACAAATAAAATATTCTTACCGGGATTCAAAAACCCAGGGTTTCTATGGAGCTCATACATGGGTGAATCAACTTATTCTTGCCTGTTATTGCCATGGTTACGGTCCCCTGAGTCACGCTGGTTTTATGCAAAATTATGCTACTTAAACTATGCAAACATGCATTTTTTCAGTAGCATAATTTTGCTTAAAACCACCATGACTCAGGAGACCGTAACCATGGCAATAACAGGCAAGAAAAAGTGCCCTTGCCCTTGTGCCGCTTGACTGTGCCCACTTGTGAAATTTTGAAGTCACAACAAACACCCTGAAGTGAAACAACCGTGTCTCAGGAAAAAATACCTGTGCCCATCACACAAATAAATGCTCTTACCGGTACCACAGTATAATAAAGAGTACTATTAATCGTACAGCATGGCCATTACCGCTCCCCGCTGAAAGCGCCGTCCACCCCCTCTCGGTTACCTCACAGTTACCGACTGTCAAAAACGCGAACAGTCAACCTGTCATATCTCACTCATACAAGCATGGTACGCATTCACCTACACGAGCTTATAATGTCTGCTAGGAACGTGCCTCTTTTATATATTTGATCGCCAGTTTCCGACTACGACCTTTGTCCCACTGGGCCCCAATGACTACCTATGTGAAAGTTTTTTTTTTTTTTTCAATTTATTTAGGTAGGTAGTGTTTACAGTATGTGTGACCAACACCGTTCACCACTTTTTAAAAGTTGAAATTGAAAACAAACGTCCTGAAGTGACCTACATACGCATAGTCTTGCTCAAATCCTCTTAATGCGACAGTGCAGTGGAAACACACCTCTACCATTGTGTACTTTCATTCATTGTAATACGGTTAAAAGTCATACTCGGGTTTCGGTGGTAATTGCTGCAGAGCGGTCCGCGGTACGAACTTTTTTTTAAAGCTTGTGAGTCGTTTATTTTGATTTTAATTTAAGAGGCCTGTTGTGATGTCAAATTTTGTTGAGGTTTTTACCTTGTTTTGATGCGACCTTAATGGTGAGAGTGAAATGAACTAGTTTTAGTTCAACAAGTCTTGCTTTTTAATGTGCATATAATGCTTTGCGAGTGGTGTCACTGGATGGAGTTTTTTTAAAGCTATATTTTACATTTTGTTATCTGGAATACGATACAATATAAGTTGTAAATATAACGAATGTTTTTAGGTCTTAACTTTGGTAAGTTTCTCATCTAAAGTTTTCAATTATTTGGTCTAAAAAGTATTAATTCCTAAAAGAAGACTATGCTTTATTAGAAAACTAACTAACTAGTATGGCTCTGTGATCCAGAGAGGACCTTGGCCTCCAAAACGAGAGCACGCCACTTATCCCGATCCTGCGCAGCTTCCTGCCAATTATCGACTTGCTTAGAAATTAGAAAATAAATAGTCATTTAATAAAACAAGAACTTTAATCTAAGTCAAACTATAATCTAATTTCCTTCCTGTCGTGACATAGAATCATATTAAAAATTCAATGAAAATAGTCATTGTCAAGTCTTTCATTAGCCCTCTATATGACTCACCAATAGCTACACTGCTATGTGATTAGTTGATTACGTATACACAATTATACATAGTAATACATGTAGGTATAAAACAACATGAAAGTGAAGTCAATGTCAACGCTAACTGTTTTGCGGCACGCTCGGCCTTAGCCACTGCATTCCGTTTGTTTTACTATTGAAAAGCTGTATTGAACCCCTACCACGAGTTTTGACGATTGAATACCTTACTCGATAGCATAAATACAAAGTTCATTGTGTGGTAAATTAAACAGCGCCTCGAACGGTTTCAATAATGTCCTGGATCTGTAAGTTCACATTTATGACACATTTGTTTTGAAGTATGTTGCGATGTGGCTAAGACGTATCGTTTA
The DNA here is from genome assembly GCF_023078275.1 of Leguminivora glycinivorella. Lineage (NCBI taxonomy): Eukaryota > Metazoa > Arthropoda > Insecta > Lepidoptera > Tortricidae > Leguminivora > Leguminivora glycinivorella. Next base: position 758,566 of record NC_062985.1, on the reverse strand, counting down.
CCAAATCTAACGATTAATTTCGAATTGGTTGAATCGATTAGGCCCTATGTACGGTCACGGACTATAATTGTTGATCCACTTCTAGTTCATTTTATACTGGGCATCTCATAGTTAAGCATAGTTAAGCTATAAAGTTCCAGTATAAAAAATGAGCTAGAAGTGGATCAACAATTAAAATCCGTGACTGTACAAGGAGGCGCTTAAACAAATATACGATTTCTATCAACTTACTGAAATGTAATTTGAATCGAAATGACAGACTCAGTTTAAAAATAAAAATTAATGATAAATGACATAATAAGTAATAAATCCTGCGTGATAAATTAATATCGTAAAATACTCACTAACGAAGATCCCTAAAAATGTAACGTGTGTTAGATTATGTTTAAAGTAAGCGAAATATTGTTTTTAAGTACTTGATTTTTTAAATATTATTACAGGATTTTATTTAAAATTTCATTAGGTTGCGCGAGTTTACGTATTGTAGACGCTGTCATGTGTCAAAAATGTGAACTTACAGCTCCGGAACAATAGCTACAGTATAGGTTATTTACTTGTTTGGTTCTGATACTAATGCTACTTACATTTTTTATTTTAAACCTTCTAACAAATTAATACCAGGAAAAAAACAATCTACAGTTAAATAGCAGAAAAACTGGTTTCAAGGGTTTTCTGTCCACTCGCATTTTCCACAGATAATTTGGTATGATGAAGTAAGTATAACAATACAAATTATAAAATATACAATGAAGATATTTTTATCTCCTATAAGGACAAAAACAAATACATATGACGTAAAAATCAAATAAGTAACTAAAGTGTACCAAATGTACAATTGTAAATATTAAGTAAATAAAATTTAATGTCCTAGAACATCATGTAACCTGACGGTGAAGCTATTAGTTTTGTGGAACGCGCGGCCTTAACCACTGTATTCCATTTGTTTTACAATTCAATGAATGCACGACTGGATGGAACCGATCACTCGATTTAGTTCAAATTGATTGTGGCGTCCAGATATTTTCAATCTACGAAAGAGTTGATTGTTTATTTTTGCCATATCGCGGGACCATGGGATCCCGGACTTTTGGAAGGCGTGCGTGGGGCCGAAGCCAACAATGCAGAGGCCCTTTAAGACAGTTTAATATTATCCCTGTATGCACCCAAGGACTGATTGTTTATTTATTATTACGTTTAAAAATACTGTTTTAACTGGTTGTTATACGATTTGATATAGGTACTTTTGGTTATTGTCATTATTGTTTTTTTTACCCCCGACGCAAAAACGACGGGGTGTTATAAGTTTGACGTGTCTGCCGGTCTCTTTGTCTATCCGTTTGTCTCTCTGTCTGTTTGTCTGACTGTCTGTGTGTGTGTGTGTCTGTCTGTGGCATCGTAGCTCCCGAAAGGATGAACCGATTTAGATCAGACTATGCGCGCGAATCACGGCGCGACCATTTAGTAGTATAATATGCGACACCGCGAACGCGAGTGTGGAACTTTCTGCATATCGAATCCACACTCGCGTTCGTGGCGTCGGGCCGTGATTCGCGCGAATAGTCTGGGGATCGATTTTTGGATTTCGAACGCACGAATTCGCCGTTCGAAAGTGGAAAACGACGTACAGTCAAGTGCAAAAATAAGTATCGAAAAAATCGACTCAAAAATATTTTACTACGCTCTTATTACACCGGACTAAGGTGCTATGGAACATATTTTTGAGCAAGATGTGTACACCCATATATTTACACTTGACTGTACTTAATGCTATTTTTGAAAAAGGACGACTAATAATTTTAAAACTAGTGGTAATGACCACTCGTTTTCGATTTTGTTAGTAGAATTTAAATCGCTAGTAGTGGAGATATTATTGAACTAATTTCACGAAATCGAATGGCAGAGATTCAAAAATCGGTCCCCTGGAGCGGACTTATTATTTAACACTTTCGCTACCAAGAACCCGACTGTCGGGTACACCGCTCGTAGAAGCGTAGCCGATTACATGGGTTTCCCCGTATGTAGCGAAAATGTCGTAGCGCCGCGTAGAGCCCGGTTTCGAAAGTGTTAATTGGAACTTTGCTATAAGGCAGGATTTTATAGATGTGTGCACGCACGACCCTGTGTAAATGACAAATAAATGTACGGGATACTTCTAGCACTAGTGCGTAAAAAAGGTGTGATACTATACAGCACGACCACGGATGATTTTATTAATTCTGATGCGGTACAAATTCACGAAAAAAAATGTACTTTTTTGTACTGACGTTTAAAAAAAATGTACCCTTATGATTTTGGAGTTTCGACATAGGGCCCGGGGTCGTGCTAGGTAGGTACTCCCTGGCACGACCACACTATATTTAATGAGATTTTAAATTTCTGTTGCAGTACAAATTCACGAAAAAAAATGTACTTTTTTGTACTTACCTTTTAAAAAAAATACCCTCATGGTTTCGGAGTTTTGACATGGGGTGTGGTCGTGCTAGATCGGTGGTACTTCCTGGCACGACCACACTATATTTAATGATTTTTAACCGACTTCAAAAAAGGAGGAGGTTCTCAATTCGACTGAATGTTTTTTTTTTTTTTTTTTTTTTTTTTTGTATGTATGTTACTCGATATCTCCGAGAATCGTGGACCGATTTTCAAAATTTTTTTTTTGATCGAACCGGTATAACCCCGAGATGGTCCCATTGGCACCAAGTCAGGGTCTGATGATGGGATCCTGGAGAAATCGAGGGAACTCTTCAAATGTTATAGGCTTATGTAATGTTTTTAGTCTATTTTTCAAAGGTACACCAGTATTTACGTCTGATGGTAATAATTTTATGTGGCTGAGCTGATGATGGAAGGTCAACTCCTCAATGGTTAGGAGTTTAAGGATAATTCTTTCACTACTGTACATGTATTCGAACTGATACATATAATATCACTAGGAACCACTAAAAATCAACTGAGCTGATGATGGAAGGTCAACTCCTCAATGGTTAGGAGTTAAAGGATAATTCTTTCACTACTGTACATGTATTCGGACTGATACATATAATATCACTAGGAACCACTAAAAATCAACAAATAAATAAACTTTTTAACAAAAAATAAAACCGCCTTCAAAAATAAGCGCGTTACAAAACACGGAGAAACTAAAAAGTCAAAAATAATAAACCTTTCAATTCAGATTTCTTATCGTATTGCAATAAGCTAAACATCCAAATTATAAACAAATCAATTATTTTTGGAGTCGGTACCAGCCTGTGTATGGTTGGGTGGGGCAAACAGGCAATAGCAAGGCGACGAACAGGTCTGGTACCGACTACAAAAATAATTGATTTGTTTATAATTTGGATGTTTAGCTTATTGCAATACGATAAGAAATCTGAATTGAAAGGTTTATTATTTTTGACTTTTTAGTTTCTCCGTGTTTTGTAACGCGCTTATTTTTGAAGGCGGTTTTATTTAATTTCTGTAGTGGTACAAATTCACGAAAAAAAATGTACTTTTCTGTACTTACCTTTTTATAAAAAGTACCCTCATGGTTTCGGAGTTTCGACATGGGTTGTGGTCGTACTGTACTCCCTGGCACGACCGCACTAAGTTTTTGAAGTAATTTACATAGTACAATTTCAAAACACTTGTTTAGTATTCATTTGACCATCAAATTAAACATAAATATAGTGTGGTCGTGCCAGGAAGTACCACCTATCTAGCACGACCACACCCCATGTCAAAACTCCGAAACCATGAGGGTATTTTTTTTTAAAAGGTAAGTACAAAAAAGTACTTTTTTTTTCGTAAATTTGTACTGCAACAGAAATTTAAAATCTCATTAAATATAGTGTGGTCGTGCCAGGGAGTACCTACCTAGCACGACCCCGGGCCCTATGTCGAAACTACAAAATCATAAGGGTACATTTTTTTTAAACGTCAGTACAAAAAAGTACATTTTTTTTCGTGAATTTGTACCGCATCAGAATTAATAAAATCATCCGTGGTCGTGCTGTATAGTATCACACTAAAAAAGCACCACCTGTACTGAAATAGTAGGTACATTACGATACAAGTGCTTAACAAAGGAAGTTTGGAGTTTTCCTTTTCGCGCGTGTATCGTACGACGTTTTTCAGTACAGTAGATGGCCCTCCGAAGTTTCGACCGGACATATAATGAACCACTTCTCGCACTAGTGCGTAAAAAAGACACCATCTGTACTGAAATAGTTATTTGTTATACAAGGGGGCAAAGTTGTATTTTAACGCCGAGTGTGAAATTGAAAAACGAGCAAGTGAAAGGATTCTATAGTTGAACCACGAGCGAAGCGAGTGGTTCGAGAATAGAATCCTGAACTTGCGAGTTTTTTAACACACGAGAAGTAAAATACATTTGCACCCGAGTGTAACACAAAACTTTTACCCTCACTATAGCGAGGAAACTATAACGCAAAAAATGCGTTTATCACTGCTTCCAGTAGTTCCACAGGTGGTAAATCATCTTTATTACTAGATTCACCTACTTTTATAAATTTTAAAGCAGTTAATTTGACTTTATTTAAGGTCAAATTACTTTACCCACTAGTGGATAAAATGCGTTTTTACCCGCTGGTATTAAAGGACAAAACACGTGTTTCCGAGCTAGTGAGGGGAAAAGTAATTAACACGTTTCGAACGGTCCACAATCACAAAGTAACGAATATAACGTTATTTGCCTCCATTTTATTGGGGCATGTATCATGAAACGTTATTACATTATTACTCGGCTCTTAAACTCGGCTGGCTTTCGTTTCTCTTTGAGTGTTTGTGTTTCGCGATAAAATATGGGAATGTTAATTAAATCGAAAGCCTGTGTTATTCAGGTAAGGTAACACAATACAAACAAATATATTAAGTAGGTATTGCCGGCCATCATATTTTTTAACCCCCGACGCAAAAACAAAGGGGTGTTATAAGTTTGACATGTATGTCTGTCTGTCTGTTTGTCTGTTTTTTTTGTCTGTCTGTCTGTGGCATCGTAGCTCTCGAACGGATGAACCGATTTAAATTTAGTTTTTTTTGTCTGAAAGCTGAGTTAGTCGGGAGTGTTCTTAGCCATGTTTCATGAAAACCGGTCGATTATGCCGCGGTCGGGGGTTTTTTCGAAATTTTAATTTTGTGGTTAGGTTATTATACTACGTCGTCGGTGACTAATAGGCTTATGGCCCGCCTGTTGTTAAACCATAACTTTTAGACTTAGTATATAATATGCACGCTGACATCCGCGTAGAGCTCTGGCAACCTCGTCCAAATCACAACACTATTAACCCTTTACCAGGCCCCCAAGAACTAACGTTCCTTTAAACAAGAAATAAAAATGTGGGTTACGGTTATCCCATCTAACTAACTGTCATATTCGATTTTGTCTTATTGTATTCTTGATCAGGCGAAGGGATATATTCCTCCACATCTTATATCGGTTATCATGACTTAAATACGAGATTTTATAGCTAGGTACATGCAATCGCTATAGGTTGGACACAAAATAGTTTTATTACTTACGTGAGTTTTTTATGATATGACAAGATAATTTACCTGGACATGGGAAGAATAGGATCCGCGCAATTAAACTCTAATAAGGCCATGGGATAATGTCAACCCACATGAATTCTGCTCTTACACAATGAATTGCATGAATATTTATTTATTTAATCTTTATTGTACACAAAGAAAGAAAAACTTATAGTACAAAAGGCGGACTTAATGACAGACAGCATTCTCTACCAGTCAACCTTTAATATTTAGCAATGTTTACGATTAAACTTTAGCTTTCAACACTCAAAATCTTCTCAAACTCTCTAAAGTGAAATGTATAATTTCTTTGAGAAAATAAAGATCTATAAACCTAAATCTACAAAATATCAAGAAATTGTTTGACCTATTACTTCTGTTACATAAAAATTAAGGAAAGTGTTCGAAATCCCCCGTAATATACGGAAATTAGAGTTAAAGTGAATTTATATGGTTGCCAACGAAAGGTATGTTACGCGATTTAGAAGCGTGTTGTGAATAAAGATCTTAAATTTCATAAAATACTATTTTCATTGATTGACAAAATATTTTCTAGCAGATTTGTAGAACCTTACAAAGGATATTTATAGGATGTGGGACGAATATATCCCTTCCCCTGGTAAAGGATCAACAGGACCTAATGTTATTAGTGAAATTGCCTGTAATCAAAATAAAACATTTTACACCATGCACGAAATAAAGCATTAGAGAATTAGAATAAAGTATATGAGTCGACCGTGCCGTCACTCTGCAACGCTAGTATCATATTAATTATATATTTTAAATTATTCTTTAGACGAATGTCCGTTGTATTTTTTTTTTAATCAAGCTGATTTTACCAGAAGGAAGGTAGCCTGTTGGCTGTGCTTTCTCAGTTGAGCTCTGCTCTAGCACTAGAATGGCATATTTGCTATGATTAACCACACAAAGCTAAATGACATTCACAGTGCTCAAATCCCTCTTTTGGACGCAGTCAAAAGACATACCGGGTCGAACTATTTTATGTTACTAAAAGTTTTACATGTTTATATAACTCCCAGCGTATTGCCGAAATCATATTTCCGGCACGCTACTTATGTTCCGGAAGACCCTCCGCGAGATGGGATTACAAAGCACATAAAAATGTTTTAAGGAGCTACTGATCCTGAACTATCCTAAACTATAAATTGCGCAAATAGGTATTCCGCATTTTTGTAAGAATTCGAATAAGATTTATTTATTGTCCAAGCTATGTCTAGTGCATACTAATATTATAAATGGGAAAGTGTGTGTGTCTGTTTGTTTGTCCGTCTTTCACGGCAAAACGGAGCGACGAATTGGTGTGATTTTTTAAGTGGAGATAGTTGAAGGGGTAGAAAGTGACATAGGGTACTTTTCGACTCTTTCTAACCCCCCTCTTCCCTAAAATGGGGGGTGGAAGTTTGTATGGAGCATTCCGCAATATTCGAATTTAACGCGAGCGAAGCCGCGGGGAAAAGCTAGTTGTATATAAAAAGAAAATAAAACATAGAAATATTTTGTTGCAGCATATTTTTGCATCCACCATGTAATTTTTTTTTTTTTTTTTTTTTATTTAATATTTTATGACTGTTATTAAATTACTTAGTGCTTTTGGACAAAATCCCTACTAATATTATAAATGGGAAAATGTGTGTGTCTGTTTGTTTGTCCATCTTTCACGGCAAAACGGAGCGACGGATTGACGTAATTTTTAAAGTGGAGACAGTTGAAGGGATGGAGAGTGACATAGGCTTTTTGTCTCTTTCTAACGCGAGCGAAGCCGCGAGCAAAAGCTAGTTATTAATAAATAAGCATTTTTTCTTAATATTTATAAGATCGAAAAGAAGAGATCAGGTGTCTATCTTCAAAACGATGTACTTACTGCCAGCGTTTGTGACACAATATAGCACTTATACTTATAATTTTTACAAAATATTTTTATAAGTCGACGAAACTTTTTTATGTATTTTTCTTAGAAAACATTTCATTTCATATGTATCATGTACCGAAGTTGATCAACCGATCAGTATATATTTTCTTAATTAATAAATAAATTGAGATCTCGTTTCTAAAATTCTCCTACTGACTTTTTTTGTGCTTAAATAGGTATGAATATAAATATGTTCAGCGGGTAATATTTTTATTTTATTAGGATCAGTTATATACACTTGCGATCACTAACTATCATGTTTAACAGTTTGTAATTATGTATGTAACAACTGATTAAAATTTAGGTACGAATAATAAACAAGATCTGATATACCTAAATACATTTTGTCGGCTTTTACTACAAACACAAGGTAAAACCTCTGCACGTCACAGTTGTTAGCGTAGAGGGTCTACGAAGTCCGTAGTCATTGCTACGAGCACCGCTACGCCTTCGTAGCATGTTGTGCAATGCCGCACTGAGAGAAAAAACAAACAGTTTTCATGTTCGTTCAACAAGTTTTTTGGTTAAAATAGCGCCTACGTGCTCTTTGGTTCAAACAACAAGCTACTTGTCATTTGAATCGGCAATATATTTGAATCAACAAGTCGATTTTACAAAAACAACCTGACACATATTGTTTTAAACATACGTTTGGCTGATTAAAACGGATAAACCGCAACAAGTCGAACTTGTTAAAAATAAAACAATGCAAATTTCTCTCAGTGCGGACAGGCTATACACTCTATGCAGGTTTATATTTGGGCAATGATTATACACATATTTTTTTATTTATTCAAGAACAAACAGTCATACAATATACATAATTAGGTAAACTTAACTTATAGCCAAAATTTAATTAATTACACGCCTAGAATTCTCCAAATTACAAAAATCGAGTTACAATAAGAGTACTGATGTGCCAACGGAAAGTTTCCAAAATTCTGAAATTTTCACATAGGAAAACTTCGGAAACTTTCCATACTTTGTATGGACAAATGTATGGATGGAAACTTTCCATTTCATAAATCTAAATTCCCTTTATTAGGGTTCCGTAGTCAACTAGGAACCCTTAGTACGTTTTCACATTATCCGATCCGATATCGGATGTCGGACCGATATCCCATACATTACAGGCGCCATCTTGGATTTTTCTATTGAAATCCTTCCGACATCCGATATCGGATCGGATAATGTGAAAACGGCCTTATTGTTTCGCCATGTCTGTCTGTCCGTCCGTCCGTGGATAATCTCAGTAACCGTTAGCACTAGAAAGCTGAAATTTGGTACCAATATGTATATCAATCACTCTGACAAAATGCAAAAATAAAAAATTGAAAATAATGTTTTATTAGGGTACCCCCCCCTACTTGTAAAGTGGGGGCTGATATTTTTTTTCATTCCAACCCCAACTTGTGATATATTTTTGGATAGGTATTTCAAAATAAATAAGGGTTTTCACATATCGTTTTTTAATAATATTAATATTTTCGGAAATAATCGCTCCTAAAGGAAAAAAAGTGCGTCCCCCCTCTAACTTTTGAACCATATGTTTAAAAAATATGAAAAAAATCACAAAAGTAGAACTTTATAAAGACTCTAGGAAAATTGTTTTGAACTTGATAGGTTCAGTAGTTTTTGAGAAAAATACGGAAAACTACGGAGCCCTACACTGAGCGTGGCCCGACACGCTTTTGGCCGGTTTTTATTTTTAGTGAAAGTTTCGTGAATTTTTCAAGGAATTTAAGATTTTTTTGGAAAGTTTCCGCAACTTGCACATCACTAAATAAGAGTATTAAAGTGTAAGAGCATTAGAGTTTTATAAGATTATTAGAATTCTGATATAAGTAACGTAAGATGACACTGTGGCATGATATCGATATGACAGTCTTGACACTGACATATCGCCACTATATATTGATTTAAACTAACACGATCTTCACTCATATTATTAAATTAAAACGGGACTTAATCAAAATGAAGGGCAAGGGATTTCATCTTCGTGGAATCCAGTGATTAGCAAGTGTAAACGTGAGAAAACTTCCCGTCCCATACCATCGGATGTCGTGAGTGTTGTATGTAGGCAGAGTGGCAACCCTAGCGTAAAAGTGACTGATGACAACCAAGTGCGGGTAGTTCGAAAAACTCGTACAGCTAGAAGATGTTGATACAACTCCCAGCCAGTCTACCCGTGACCACGGACGTAATGTCATGTCCGAAACGTCGGGTTAAATATAAAACGTAAGTTTTACGCGATTAGTCCCGTTTTAATTTAATAATATCGCCACTACTTTTAAAAAATCTCGTATCTCACGCTGCTCCTCAAAGTTAAAACGCAGTAAGTCTATATGCATTCCATACATACTTACTACAATTTCCTTTTCATTGACAGACGAAGATACAATTTTTTTTTAAAGTAGTGACGATATATTATCCGGTCCATATATTTTTTATAGATTTAATACTTGACGTACGAGTATATTAAAGTTAGAATCAGGTAGTGTAGCATTGACAATACAATTTGGATAATTGTTCATTTACTTCATTGAAATTTATAGCGTTAAACAATAAAACATAGTAATAGCAGTGTACGTATGAAGTACCTGGTCTATACATGCAATTATAATTTTAAATTAATGTTGAATTATTTTTGTAATAAATTAATATTTCCAACTTGCTCTCAATATGACAAATGAGTTTTAATATTTTAGTGATAACAAAAAGTGCCTTATGAGTATCCTGGAATTCATTGACAATAGTCAAGTTAATTTAAAATACAAATATTAATTATGCTACAGAAATATGTAGTACCTTAAACTTATAAATGACAAAAACTAACAATGCTTATACCATCTGTTTCAAGCCTCATCAATTCACAAAAACACTCCGTACATCAAGAAACTAATTTACAACGTTTTCTCTCACCCAACTCAATAACAACCTCTATTCCTAGTTACCAAGGTTCTGAATGCGTATTGTTTTTAACAATTCTTTGTTAGCCAATTACTTATGCGAGATATCGAACGGTGGCAGGATGCCAAATGGGGCGGTGCGCGTTCTTTGTGAAAAAATTCTCGACGGTGAGATAGGGACCGGTGTAACTTGATCCTATACAAGGTGCTCGCGAGGAACCCATATAACTTTAACGGCATATTCTTGGTCACATTTTAAGACTAAAATGTCATATAAACTTTTCTAGATTTCGTCTAGTTTCAGAGTTATTGCCAATTAAAAAAAAAAAAAATTTCCGTATTGTTACTCAGAAAGGTCTTCTTAACGGCGCTGATACGCAGTTGTTGAGCATAGTCTCACAGTAGTCATTGATAGATGTCAAAATGTGACAAGAAAAACTTCCAAAAAATTTGGTTTTTAGAAAAATAAATTAAGGAACTCATTTAAATTGCCAACTTCATGGATAAAAATTACTTTATATGTGAAAATACGTCCGTTTTGACGACCGGTCTGGCGCAGTCGGTAGTGACCCTGCCTGCTACGCCGCGGTCCCGGGTTCGAATCCCGATAAGGGCATTTATTTGTGTGATGAGCACAGATATTTGTTCCTGAGTCATGGATGTTTTCTATGTATATAAGTATTTATATATTATATATATCGTTGTCTGAGTACCTGCAACACAAGCCTTCTTGAGCTTACCGTGGGACTCAGTCAATCTGTGTAAGAATGTCCTATAATATTTATTTATTTATTTACGTCCAAAAAAGTAAAAAAAAAAACAAAAAAAAAATTTTTTTTGCGAAAAATTTTAAAATTCATAACATTTTTTCTTTCTTTTGGCCTCAGAAACGCGTGGTTCAAGTTAATGCGGGTTCCTCGCGAGCACCTTGTATATCCAGGGTACGAAGCCGAATGGCACAAACGCTCACGAAACGAAACGCTCGTAGATATCTGTCTCTATCGCTCTTGCGCATTGGCGCGACAGAGCCAGACTACCTTTCACGGCGTGTTGTTTTCGTTTCGTCGCAGAAATGCCATTCGGCTACGGCACCAGGCCCCGTAATCGAATGGTATTTCCGGGCAATTTTTTCACAGTTTCCCACTTTTTTTGTAACATGGATATTTTTTACGCGATTCATTCAGAATCGCGAGGTCTTTCGATCCTGATAGGGGAAAAAAAATCCCAATATTTCTATACATTTTTCAGACCTTGCATTCCGTTTCCGACATACAAAATGTATGAAAAAATGGTAACGGAATGGGAAAAACCTCGGGACGCTTTTTTATCCTATTAGGATTGAAAGAGCTCGCGATTCTGAGTGGAAATCACAAAAACAAATCTAGAAAAAAAAAACTGGGATGGACAACTTTGAAAAAAATGGCCCTTCTGCGACGAGAAACGCTACCGAAACGCCGCAGAAATGTAGTCTGGCTCTGTCGCGCCCATACGCAAGAGCCTGATTTTTGCCTTTGCAATCCTAATAATGTGCAAACTAACTTACGCCGTGTCTTGCGTGGGCGACGGTCGCGCGACCGTCGCCGTCGCGTCTCATACTTCCGTATCGATAAGGTTTGATTTCGTATGCGTCGCATCGCCGTCGCGCGACCATCGCGCGACCGTCACCCACGCAAGCCATGGCGTTATACTGGTCGCTCTAAAACTAAGAAAGAGAAAGTAGCGTTGTGAACACCGATTCGTTAACTACGACACAGAGGTAACGTCAACAACAAACCGAAATAGGTCAAAGCAGCTGTGTCTTATGAACGTCACAAAGTTTGGGAAGCGCTGTTCCGCTGTTATGAGGTTTTTGTGCGTGATGTTACAAATTATATTGCCAAGGGATAAACTTTTTGTAGCTCGGAAAAGTTATTTTTACGACAGAGATAATTTGCTTTAATTACATAACAATAGCCATTTTACTATGTACTTCGGGACTTTGAGCGTATGAACGATTTGGTAACGGGGATATCATAACCGAAAAAAAAAGGTATGAAACGGTAGAGGTATGACGTCATACCGATTCATTTAAGAATTTCGGTAACCAGTAGTAAATATTTTTACCGTAGCGGAATAATCCATTGATATAAGTGCATATCCACCATCTTGGAATCCAAATTGATGATTAATTTTGAAATAATCTTCCATTGAAAACTTCTGCAATGACTTCCATGACGCCATGACATGACTTGGCGTCAAAAAAAGTTTATGAAAAATGACTTTTTCTCACACCCTGTATGTTTTTTTCCAAAATCTGTAAACGCCAATCTTCATCAATTTAAAATAGATAGAAGGTCTCCAAAGACGGTTTTCGCGTAGCAGCACTGGATTTGGTAGCTGCCCTCACTGACCCGCTATCAAAATATGTACCCCGTATATTTTTCTAAAGCCAATATTAATGTAAAAGTGTCGAAAATTTGTTTTATTTTTACACATTCACACAGAATAGTACATTACGATACAAGTGCGTAAAAAAGGAAGTTCGAAACGAGTGGCGATAAATTAAAATACGACCGAAGGGAGTGTTTTAAATCGAAACGAGTTACGAATTTCCTTTTTGCACGCGTATCGTACGACGTTTTTCAGTACAGATGGCCCTCCGAAGTTTCGACCTGTCATATAATGAACCACTTCTCGTACTATTGCGTAAAAAAAACACTATCTGTACTGAAAAATATATTTTTAAGTTATTTGGCGGTGTTGGAATGGTATAACAATAAAATGTAACAAAATCCAACCAACACATTTTTTTCATTTTGACACTGTTGCTTTTAGATTTTAACTGTCAAACTTATATGACTGACAGATCATTAAATAAGGCTTTTTTTAGAAGTATCACTTACAGTGGTCGCTCCTTCAGAAACAAAAAAAAATGTTTTTTTTTTTTAATGTTGACTTACGTGCTTTTTACAGAAATATTATAGTTAGAGACTCAATTTTCTTCCAGGTTATAAGTACTATTTAGTTAACCAAAATGAAAAAAAGATTGTATGATAAAGTTAAATAATTTTAGAGAAAAGTCATATTTCATGAATTTGGTTTTTTTTTCTTCCGGCTGAACCACTGGGAATTTTTCAACAAACCTTTGCACAATCGTACTACTACGTGTAAGTAACTATAGAAAAAAAAAACTGCTCTAATCATTAAAGGGCATTTTTTCTTCCCTTATCCTGATACGGCCTTATTCGGTTTCCTCGTGTTACGCCGTGTATAACCGTGTGTATATATTACCGGTAAAAACCCCCTTTAAATATTGCCTTCGGTTCACCAAAAAGTTACAAAGGCACTCGGCTTCGAATCCTGTCAAGATATTATAAAATACGGCTTAATGTTCATCTTAATGGCTGTTTATTCTCACCCTGTAGCCCCATTCTGATTTAAAAACTTGCAACAGTCTTTGATCTTATTTTTTTTTTTTTTTATGAAATAGGCAGCAAACGAGCAGACGAGCCGAGAGTATGGAAGAGTATGACAAGACTATGGAAAAAACAGAGATGCTCATGCTTGCATGGTGCATGACTCGTGGGCCATTTTTGTTTCAGAGTTGTCCCCAATTTTTTTGTAACGTGGGTGTTTTTTTACGCGATTCATACTTAGAATTGCGAGGACTTTCGATCTTGATAGGAGAAAAAAATGTCCTAAGACTTCCATACATTTTTCAAACCTTCTAAGATTCCGTTATCGCTATACAAAATGTATGAAAAAATGGTAACGGAATGGGAAAAAACCTTTTCCTAAGGTTTTTTTCTCCTATTAGGGTTGAAAAAGCTCGCGATTCTGAGTGGAAATCACATAAAAATTCCAAACTTTGAAAAAAAAAATCAAGTCTCACCATATTTAAATTAATCCTAGCGTCATCAATTGCAGAAGTTGTTGCTAATCAAAAAGTTAAAAATATAAACAGATCATCCTCATGCCGCTGTATTACGAGTACCTGAAGTCTGCAAAGTAATTCTTGACTGTCATGGGAGTCGTGCGTGAAGTACAGTCAACCAAAAAAGTCGTTTACCACTTTTCGACCTCATGCTTTTAAAACTAGAGTCGAAAAGTGATAAACCACTTTCTTGGCTGACCGTACACGCCAATAAAGTCGTATCACAACAGTGACAAATTGCTACATAAGAATCGACCCCTCGATTTAATGAAATACGATAATCGGTTGCTTTTCAAGCTTTACTTCAGGAGCGGAGGTAACAATCGTTAATCGTTAACGGAAACTTCTAGGTCATTAAACTAAGGTTAATAACAAAATTATTGATGGACAGCTATGGCTATGCTGACCGAGTAAGTTGAGTATACAGGGTGTCCCAAGACCATGGGACATGAAGGGAAAGTACCTAAAATATCACAGATAGGATATATTGCTGAAAGAAGACTTTATTTTATTTTTAAAACTTGGTAAAACTGCATTCAAAAAAAAATTTTTTTTTTTTTTTAATGTATGGACAAATTTTAAGGCTAAGGAGTCTGCCATGTAAAATGTTAAAATTCATGGTCTTCCTTTTATCTCCGACACTATGTTATTTAGAGAAAGATAATCTTTATGATGAAGCCTATCGATCGGTATGACAAAATTACAGGAAGTTTTTTTTTTCTCGTGTAGCGGGTTTGATTCCCGGTTTAACCATGTAATTATTTAAAAATCTATGAATGGAGTTTTACTTAGTTTTAAAAATAAAATAAAGTCTTCTTGTAGCAAAATACCCTATCTACGATATTTAAGGTACTTTCCGTTCATGTCCCATAGTCTTGGGACACCCTGTATATTATATATATCGTTGTCTGAGTACCCACAACACAAGCCTTCTTGAGCTTACCCAGTCAATCTGTGTAAGAATAATGTTTATTTATTTATTTATTTAGTGTCCGAGGTGTGCTGCCTCGTTAATCGTGACTCGTGACGTGTATTTTTGAGAACCAGCGCCCCTCTGTCACTCACGTTGCTATTAAAAATCTTTCGGTATAAGGTAACGGACCCAATCATGGACAGTTTAAGAAAAAAAATCGCCTGTTTTTGATATTTCACTCATAAATGTAAAAATTCTACCGCTATGCGTTTTAAATCTTGAATGTCCTATCCTTCTTTTACATTTCAAGCGTATTGCAGAAGGGATACTCCTAATAGTTTCTTCATACCTAACAAATTGAAACTAGGTGTTTTTTCTCCAATTATGGACGGCAGTTCTCCAGTAATGGATCCCCCATTATGGACAGTGAAATAAGTTTAAAATTTTACTTTTAAAGCCAACTGATACTCAATGAGTCAATTTTATATACCATAAATACAATTAGTTTGAGTTATTTTAACATAGGATTGTTTCTTGTAAATTTTGGTTTTGTAAATTGTTCCTTGTCCATCATAGGAGGTAGGCAGTTTTTCGGTTCCAGTAATGGACACTCGCAAAATAACGCCATTTCTTTATATCTTTGGAGCAACAAACTAGTATGTTTTATACTTACCTTATCTCATGCTTAACGCAGTAAGTAAAACGCATTCAAGTTTACACCGAGTATTATTTTTTTATTATTTTATGCATGAACTCAACTCTCTTAGCAACATTACTAAGAATTCGTCTTAATATTTTTTTCAGTAAACTGATGAATTTTATCTTGTCGCCAAATCCTTCAGAAATAGCTGAATTATTTGAAACTTCAAAATGAAACAGCTCTACAACTCTAGTTTATGGTACATAGCCGTCAGTTTTTAGAAACTACTTTTAGATACTTATTTTTAAGGATTTGTGTTTTTTGTCCATAATGGCATCTCCATCCATTATGGGGTATTTCACCTTATTTCATTAGAAACATTTAGTTTTACATCACTTTTTCTTATTCTACTTCATCATCATCATCATATCAGCCCTTTATCGCAGTCTGCTGAGCATAGGCCTCTCTTCTAGTACGCCACTTGTCCTAGTCCTGAGCCAGTCTCATCCAGTTGTGACCCGCCACCCACCCAATGAGAAAACGGATGCCAATATGATAGAATATATGCCAATATACACGGTGTAACATGAGGATACCGAAAGATTTTAACTACGCATTTCTGAGGGCAAAATAAAGATAAAATGTTTTATGACGTCAAGCACATTTCGTAAAAAAAAAATTTTTTTTGGGATTTTTTTTTCACTTTTGTTGGATGTGTTTTCACATAAAAAGTAAATGTTATTCCTAAAACTGGCACTTAAAATAAAAATTTACATTTTTTTCTAAAAATACTTTTTTTAATGAGTGAGGATAGTTAGATTACGTCCGATAACGGCATTATTGCCATCAAAGCAACGTTTTGTTCTGAGAAATAATACATAATTGTTTTTTTTAAATTCTTATACTTAACTCTGAAAGTAGGCGAAATCCAGAAGTGTTTATTTGACATTTTACTCTTCTAATATGATGAGAAATACGCTGTTAAAATTATTCGGTTTCCTCATGTTACACCGTGTATGATATTCTACTTAATGTTAATTTTCTGTTACTCCTACACTCTGTTCTTACACTTCATTTGCTTCTGCTTACTCTTGCTCTATTCCTTGTTCAATTTGAACTTTAAAGTATAACCTAACCAGTCTAACCACAAAATTAAAATTTCGAAATAAACCCCGATCGCGACATAGTAGACCGATTTTCATGAAACATGGCTAAGAACACTCCCGACTAACTCAACTTTCAGACAAAAAAACCTAAATCTAAATCGGTTCATCCGTTCGGGAGCTACGATGCCACAGACAGACACACACACACACACATAGACAGACAGACAGACACGTCAAACTTAAAACACCCCGTCGTTTTTGCGTCGGGGGTTAATAAGGTTAAAATTCGAATGTATTGAAAAAGATGCGAGGTTTTCAAACTAAGTTTGGTTCTCAATTATGTATGTGTACTGTGTAGTACTTTGACCGTTAATAAGTTACAGGTAGGTCGTCTGGGTACAATGTCTGAATGTATGTAGTACCTAACCTATTTAGAGGGCGTTTATTACGTTAGTAACGAAGGTAATAAAGCTACTTACATTGTATAAGGTTAGAATCGATACAGTTTTACCAAAATTATTTAAATAACTTGCGCTTTATATTTTGTAAACATTTTGTTTGGCGAATTTCATTACGGTGGTGTACGGTGGCGGTACGGTGGTAGTGATTGTAGGAAGTTTTATGGAAATGTAATAAAATTTTGGGTAAGATTAAGCACACTTATTGTTTTGGTTTCTGTATCAGCTACTTATACGAGCATTTTCAGAAAATGGGACCCAAAATTAATGACAGTCGTTAACAAAAATTAACTCGATGTCAGTTTTGTGACGAGCAACTTTTTTCGTGTTCTAAATGTACCTAAATTATTGCTTAAAGTTCATGTAATTAACACAAAAGCAATATTTTTTTTTGAAATTTCATGCTTAAGTATTTGTCGTCACAAAACTGACATCGAGTTAATTTTTGTTAACAACATTCACTAATTGTAAGTCCAATTTTTGCTATTCGAAAACAGATAGCAAAATTGCATTTTATCCACAAGAGTGCAAAGTAATTTCATACAAATTTTAATTTGATGTCTTGAGCTGGCTGGTAAAAATTACCTGTACATGATGTTTTTGAATCATAAATATTGAATAAATCGATTGATTTGTTTTAGTTTGAAGTTTCATAGTTTGTATTTTGTTCGTGTGGGTGTGGTGAAAAATTTTGTGTCAGTCTGGCCCTAGTATGTATATGCTTTTTCATAAATAAATGATGAGGAAGTAGCATTTTATCCAAAAAACGATACATTTCAGGATATAGGAAAGACCTTTGCGTAGTGTTCGGTTTCTTGAATTGTTAATTATATGTCAAGTTGTCAACATGGACTAGTACTTACTCGATATACTCTGGTAATGAATGTAACGACTTCTTGCGTATCCCTAGGGCGCGAAAGCAATAAGCCAAGCACTTAGTGCTCAAGCGATGTAAGTTGTATGTGTCGTAATTGAATACGTAAGGGTGTAATTAGCGGGGTTGGTATTTATTAAGGCTGCCTTTAACGTGTTGGCGTCAACACGGGATAAATGGAGGAGCATAAAACGTGATGTTACGTCACAGAAAATTAATGAAAAATGATGAAAGTAATCGCTTTCATTTGTCATGACGTTTATGATATCATTGCTATCCTCCCTCCCTGCCTCTTAAAATTCTGATCCTGATTTCCTGGTTGGTAGGCCACCAAAACACTTGCATATTTATTATTCGGTCCTCTTACTTATAATATATCAGCAATCGATTTCGGTCGTTTTGCATTTTCATAATTTCGAAGGAAATACGGTTGCCTGACTCAGCTTATTTGACGGCCTCGACAAGCCTTGCCCTGGTTACCTCGTTCGCCAACTCCTGTCCGGTCTCCTGAAATCTAGCCCAATTATCATTCTGCATTTGGCTACGTACATTGTAATGAGAATTCTGAATTCGTAACTATCAGATCAGAATACAGTTTGTTACAATTGTTACCACAATGTGGGACAACTTTGCTGCTGGCGTACGAGACAGTTTGCAACATTGCATGAATGATATTTGCATGAGTTTGAATAATATTTAGAATATTTTCTCATAAAAAAAAACTAATACTTACAGTGAAATCTATGACAGAGTAAATTGTATGCTCCTAGTATCGTATAGAGATAGGTAGGTATAAATACAATTAAAAAAAAAACATTTTCCTATATCCTATAGAAGGCTACATCATATAATATAATACTACTTTTATAATGTATTAAATTAATTAACATTAGCCAATGCATGAGCAATCTTTGATCTCGTATCAAAACTTACAGTGGTTGAATCCGAATCGCGGTCTTAATAATATTTGTTTTTGTGTTTGATTAACAAGTTTATCCGTGGAAACAACAATTTGCCGGTTCTTATTTAACAGACTATAGCAACAGTTTTCATGCCCTTTCTCATTTTTGATAACATCGAGGAAAATCTGAAACAATCTCACTTTCCGCGTGGCTTAAGAGCGTTATAACATTTCGGCGTCGGGCGAAATTAGGTATTTTACCCGCCGCGCGAGCCCAATATGCCGACCCTTTCTAGCACGTCTTATCACTCGCTCGCACTACAATAATGGACAAAACAATCTTGATCCTTTCTATGGAATTTTGATAACAACCACAATCTACTATCTCGATATAAACTTTTGGTTTCTAATAAACATTATTTTGTACGAAAATACGAGAATATAGCGCGAAATAATATCAATTATGTTAAAATTTATTTAAAAAATTAAAGTAATAATTATAAAAGTAGATCCCATCCCAAATATTTGCTTTGTTATATGATAAGTATTAGAGTAAAGTATAATTATATTAATATGATGATAAAATAAGACAAATACAATTCTAATTACTTCAAGGTGGTGCTCAGGGTCTGATGATGGAGCCAGATGGTGGTCACCAATACCAATGAACAATACGAGTATGAGTATACAACTTCGTGGTTTACATGTCATTCTAGCATTTTCACTTTCACATTTCAAGTGCATATACCACGAGTATAGGTTTTCGGGTGTGCTGATTTAAAAATTAATGACCGATTTGGAATCTGACATTGCTGACTGTCACTTTGACACAAAAGTCGTTATGGGTGTCGTAAAATAGGTTTTAGGGGGTGCTGATTCCAAAATTAATGGCCAATGTGGAATCTGACATTGCTGACTGTCACTTTGACACAAAAGTCGTCATGGGTGTCGTCAAATAGGTTTGCGGGGGTGCTGATTCCAAAATTAATGAATAATGTGGAATCTGACATTGCTGACTGTCACTTTGACACAAAAGTCGTCATGGGTGTCGTAAAATAGGTTTTAGGAGGTGCTGATTCCAAAATTAATGACCAATGTGGAATCTGACATTGCTGACTGTCACTTTGACACAAAAGTCATCATGGGTGTCGTCAAATAGGTTTGCGGGGGTGCTGATTCCAAAATTAATGAACAATGTGGAATCTGACATTGCTGACTGTCACTTTGACACAAAAGTCGTCATGGGTGTCGTAAAATTGGTTTTAGGGGGTGCTGATTCCAAAATTAATGACCAATGTGGAATCTAACATTGCTGACTGCCACTTTGACACAAAAGTCATCATGGGTGTCGTAAAATAGGTTTTAGGGGGTGCTGATTCCAAAAATAATGACTAATGTGGAATCTAACATTGCTGACTGTCACTTTGACACAAAAGTCGTCATGGGTGTCGTCAAATAGGTTTCCGGAGGTGCTGATTTGAAAATTAATGACCGATTTGGAATCTTGACATTGCTGACTGTCACTTTGACACAAAAGTCGTCATGGGTGTCTTCAAAAGGTTTCGGGGGTGCTGATTCCAAAATTAACGACTATTTTGGAATCTCACAGTGCTAATTGTAATTTTGACACAAAAGGAATCATGGGTGTAGTCAAATAGTTTTTAGGGGGCACTGATTCCAAAATTAATGAAATGATTTAAAAAGTAATGACCGATTTGGAACCTGACATTGCACAGTACCCCTGGAAAGGAAACCTATTTGACGACACCCATAACGACTTTTATGTCAAAGTGACAGTCAGCAATGTCAGATTCCAAATTGATCATTAATATTGAGATCAGTACCCATGAAAACCTATTTGAAGACACCCATGATCACTTTTGTGTCAAAGTGACAGTCAACAGTGTCAGATTCCAAATTGGTCATTAGTTTTCAAACACCTCCGGATACCTATTTGACGACACCCATGACGACTTTTGTGTCAAAGTGACAGTCAGCAATGTCAGATTCCAAATTGGTCACTAATTTTGGAATCAGCACCCCCTAAAACCTATTTTACGACACCCATGACGACTTTTGTGTCAAAGTGACAGTCAGCAATGTCAGATTGAACATTGGTCATTAATTTTGGAATCAGCACCCCTAAAACCTATTTTACGACACCCATGACGACTTTTGTGTCAGAGTGACAGTCAGCAATGTCAGATTGAACATTGGTCATTAATTTTGGAATCAGCACCCCTAAAACCTATTTTACGACACCCATGACGACTTTTGTGTCAAAGTGACAGTCAGCAATGTCAGATTCCACATTGGTCATTAATTTTGGAATCAGCACCCCCTAAAACCTATTTTACGACACCCATGACGACTTTTGTGTCAAAGTGACAGTCAGCAATGTCAGATTCCAAATTGGTCATTAATTTTGGAATCAGCACCCCCTAAAACCTATTTTACGACACCCATGACGACTTTTGTGTCAGAGTGACAGTCAGCAATGTCAGATTGAACATTAGTCATTAATTTTGGAATCAGCACCTCCTAAAACCTATTTTACGACACCCATGACGACTTTTGTGTCAAAGTGACAGTCAGCAATGTCAGATTCCACATTGGTCATTAATTTTGGAATCAGCACCCCCTAAAACCTATTTTACGACACCCATGACGACTTTTGTGTCAAAGTGACAGTCAGCAATGTCAGATTCCAAATTGGTCATTCATTTTGGAATCAGCACCCCTAAAACCTATTTTACGACACCCATGACGACTTTTGTGTCAGAGTGACAGTCAGCAATGTCAGATTGAACATTAGTCATTAATTTTGGAATCAGCACCTCCTAAAACCTATTTTACGACACCCATGACGACTTTTGTGTCAAAGTGACAGTCAGCAATCTGAGGTACTACATATTCGTAATCTGAAAGTAATCAAGTCAATAATTTCAGTTATTTTGAATCGACTATGATTCCGAATTATTGGTAATAGTAATGATTGTATAGATGATTAGTGATTCCTTTACATGTAATGGTAATTTACCGTTTCACTTGATTACATTACAAGTAATCTGACACCCAGTAGTGTCAGATTACAAAGTAAAATCAAGTAATCGTGTAATCCGGAATCGATTACGATTTCCCCATCTCTGGGTTTAGTTATATGGTTCATTGGTACTGGTGACCACCATCTGGCTCCATCATCAGACCCTGAGTACCACCTCTTGTCAAAGGTCTTGTTGAGACGAACCCAACGAGCCTAAACACGAAGTCGTTTACTTACATGGTTCACTGGTACTGGTGACCACCTTCTGGCTCCATCATCAGATCCCGAGTACCATCTTGATGTGTCTTATCATCTTGACCGTATTGTAATTTTCACATTTTTATCATCACAACGTTGTAATACTTTAACATTTAAACATAACAAAGTATTACAAAAGCAAATATTTACGGATCTAGGATCAAATTCGTTGGTCGCTGTTTACACACACACAATGCGAGGATAGCCCGTGTAGAAACAAGGCGTCCGACCCACACAACAATAAATATTCTCGACGTTTGCGATGAAAACTCGGAGACCAAAGTGACATACGTCTTACCTCCTCGAGCTCCGGCGCGGCACTGAAATCGCAGGCGTCCGTCGCCGGTAAAATAGCGACAGGAAGGCTAGTTTTCAAAAAATTGGCAAAAAATCATGATAAAATATTATAACGACAAATGGATAACAGCAGTTTAAGCACATTGTGCAGATTATTTATATACTAAAATAACTTCGATAACATGTAGATTTTCGGAGAAATGATCACTTGTTTCGATGTATTTTCAAGACAAAATTGAGTTCGTTTTACTTTCAATTTCTCAATTTCAAAGGATTAAATGATAAATATTGTTTAATGGGCCTTAAGTACAAGATATTTGGAACTTAAATTTACCTCATTCATGAGAGTGATCTTATCAAATTGTACATAATAAGAGCTCCGAATTCTGTGCTTCACGCGGTTTTTCCTAAACGAGCATCAGAAAAACAATCATTACTAATTGAAAAAGCTTTTTTTTTCATATGTTTTTTATTTAACCGACAGTTAATAAGATGTTCTAACTGAAACAAGTACTTTAACTGTCTTTTAGTATGAGTAAAGTGTACAATTTTGTCGATAAATATTGTGCATTTTACAATATATCGCCTTTTTTTGTCATAGCGCTCTTAACTTTTAGATACATTTTCAGTGCCAAACAATTCCCATACTTTACGAGACCTAAAGTACCGAAATGACCTAAATTCTAGTTTTCTCGACGGCTTTTTGGCGATAAGACCTTCTTTAGATACCTTTGAGATTTAGTTGAACCGTGTCTTTATTTTTGGGGCTTTTTGTAAAGGATTTGAGTTAACGTGATAGATACACGATACACTACAAGACTGTACTAAGTAGGCACTTAGGCAGCAGCTTATAAAATTTTATGACTTTTGAAGAGCCCCGGATTCGCAAGGAAAATACTAGTGTCCCGAAATCTCAAAAAAGTTGTTAAATCAGTGTTTCATACCAAAATTACGACTAATATGTACTTGGGAATCGAACTACGAGTATACAACCTTCATTTCAAACGAGTTTTTTTAGAAATAACATTTTTATATGAATAAAGCTAGTAATACTTAACGAAAACTTAATAAAAAATTACAATGACTACAACTAATGGGCTTTAAATGTAATTGGTTATACTTTTTTGCTATTTTATTATTTATATTTTGGACTTCATCCTTTTGCAAGAAGCTTCCATTTGTCAACAATGCATACCTAAGATTACTAGTGTTGATATTCATTCATTCATTCATTCATTTATTCCTTTATAAAACATAGTTTTACATGTCAACAAAATTACATATAAATACAATTATTCTTCTTTGTTATTTTTTGTTATTAAGTGTCTACAGTCGGCACTTTTAACTTACATAGTCAATGCAAACATGCTGTCGAAGATACATTTCAATTTTATAATTCAAAATGGTTGGTATAGTGAACCAGTTCAAGAGTGCACGTCGTTGAAAAATTCGTCAACAGTGTAATACGCTTCAAGCATAAGTTTATTTTTAAGTTCATTTACGAAAGATTTGTTATTACTCACATTTTTTATTTTTAGTGGTATTTGATTATATATTTTAGGACCTATTGAGTGGAGACACTTTTTAGACTTGGCTAAACGAGTACATGGTTGACGGAGTTCGCCTCGTCGCCTCGTGTTATAGTTGTGCGAGTCACCACGCGTCGGGAATTGCTCAAGGTTGCCTCTCACATACTTGGCTACGTCAAGAATATACAAGCTCGGGAGGGTGAGGATCTTGGCATCCCTGAACAGCTCTCGCGCGGGGTGGTCCCAGGGGACCCCACATATGCAGCGAACTGCTCGTTTTTGCAGCCTAAATATTCTGTCGCGGTTGGCTGACGTTGCCCATAGTTCAATACCATAAGTTAGTAATGAGTGGAAGTAGCCAAAATAGGCTTTCCTAACGTTGGCAGGATGTAGGCTAGGGCGCAGCCTGCTGAGTGCGAAGCAGGCAGCAGACAAGCGGTCGCATAGTGAGTCAGTATGGCTGTTCCAAGTTAATTCGGAATCGATGACGAGACCAAGGTATTTTACTTCGTCCACCTGGGGAACAAGTTTGTTATTGCAGATACGGTTGATCAACAAATACCGTGGCCAGATACGGGCTGACCAATACAACGTTTGTAGTTGTTAACGAGGTTATCTATTACCGGCCTAGCTGAAGTGACAATCGTTGACGTTACGTAAATATACTCCGTTTTTTAAGATTAGAATTAACTGTCAAACTTTGTTCTTAGGACCAATATTAAATGTTAGCAATTTAAACCGGAACGAGAACATAACAGGCCAATACTCGTTAATTTGTTTTATATTTTTATCTACTCGTACCTACGCTCAGGCACTCGTCCCACCGCGAGCTAGTAAGCTATGAGCTACCGGCTATAAAAAGCTAATCACTCCCGTTTAAATAAAAGTGACACGGCGATGTTTATAGTTACTCGCCCAGCGGTGAGCTATCAAAATCGCCGTGTCTCTTTTATTTGCACGGGGGTGCTTATCTTTTGTTCGTTTTTATAGCCGATAGCTCATAGCTTACTAGCTCGCGGTGGGACCAGTGCCTATAGAAGGCAAAACATTCGGAGGACTACGCGACGGTCTTTTTTGTAAACCCCTTGATCCTGCCATATTTAATCTTTATTTTGCCCTCAGAAATGCGTAGTTAAAATATTTCGGATTAACACCGTATAATTCACGTATGTCGGTCGGACACAGGACCTTCCCTGTTCGCACGTGTAGGTATTCTAGTGCTCTAGCCCTCAAGGGCTCTCACACGACGCAACTTTGCCAAAACTCGTGTAAAAAGTTACGAAATGGGTCACTTCACTGTTGACAAATACTTACTTTATCATTTTTATGTTTCCTTGAGTGAATAAGAGCTTATTCCTGTCTAGAATGATAAGGATCCTTCATCTTTCACAAGGTCAAATTATGTTTTCATGATTAGACAGTGTGTTACCACCATGCGGGCATGTATTAAAACAGATAATAATATGATTCATTAGCAATCGTTTGTGTACGTCTCTGGAAATGATAATCACTTAATTTAACCGCATAACAAATTTTCTGAAATCCGCATTATTTGCACGCTAACAATACTCTTGTTTTCCACCATGTGGTATTAAAAAAAAGCTTTAAAAGGTCGACGTACTCGTATTATTACGTTAAAGTTTCTGTTTTATTATTTCATTATTGGGAACTGTTAATTTTTGAGGTATAAACATACTCGTATTACGAGTATGTTAATCTAAGCATAATATCTCAGTACATGCTCCTGTTTGGAAACACAACAAACCATCGTTTCGTGCGAACTATCTACTTGTTAGTGAACAAGTAACAACAACTTAGATACATACAAGTTCCGCCGAGGGCCACGTATGAATAATTGATATCTGTTTAATGTCTTACCTATTAATCCTATTATTATAACATTTTGAAGAGCATTTAATAGCTTAATAGCTCTAGAAACTAGCTAATGAGTAGGCACCACATAAAGATTAGAACAACGCGAGAGGTCGCCACAGTGCTGTGGCAGTTGCTGAACTACTGTATATACGGATTATATGTGTTGCAAGCAGAAAGAGTATTGATAGACAGACGGACGGACTGACAGACTGACGGACTGACTTACCATCAGGTGTGATCGTGGTCAAAAGTCTACCTATTCATACTAAAAAAAAATCAATAAGATAGGCACATATTAAGCCTGTCGTCCACTTACGCCGTGTCTTGCGTGGGCGACGGTCGCGCGACGGTCGCGCGACCGTCGCCGTCGCGTCTCATACTTCCATGTCGATAAGGTTTGATTTCGTATGCGTCGCATCGCCGTCGCGCGACCATCGCGCGACTGTTGCCCACGCAAGCCACGGCGTTAGGCGGAATCAAGGCGTGTCGAATCGAGTCCTCATGTGAATATTTGAATGCGATTCGACGCGTCGCTGCTAATGGGCGCAGTTTTATAAAAAATGCAGAAGGCGAAATAATGACTCGGCGCGCCTATTGGACGCCAGGTTTTAGTGCGTTTACACATTATCCGATCCAATGTCGGATGGACTTCAATACTAAAAATCAAAGATGGCGGCTTAAACGTATGGGATATCGGTACTACATCCGACATCGGATCGGATAATGTGAAAACGCACTTACGCAAACGTTAGCCAATTTGTCAGCATTAAATTATACAGAAATAGTTACACAACTATACAGGCTTATGGTCACTCGGTCAGTTTACCCTTAAATGCAGGACCTTGACAATGATTTATTCAAATTTGAATTTTGACATGCTGTCAATAGAGTCAAAAATGCATGATGCATATAATTATCAATTTATCACTATGCATTTAAGGGTTAAGTGGATTTGATACAACCAAGACGATTGTGATACACATGAGTCGCATGACATTCATATCTCTCTTTATTATAAACTAGCTTTTGCCTGCGGCTTCGCTCGCGTTAGAAAGAAACAAAAAGTAGCCTATGTCACTCTCCATCCCTTCAACCAAAGAGGATCGAGTATTATAGAGAGTTACTGTCGAAGTAAAATGTGTAATCACAGTGCATAGACTGCCATCTCTTGACACAGGCTTAAAACTTTTGAACCTCAGTTTTGACAATTTGGCCCATATTCTTAGCTTGATATGTTTTAAAATGTCAAATATTAATATTAGCGCCATCTAGCTGAGCGTACCCCAAAGGTTTAATGCCATCTAGGCCACTGTACCTTTTTCTGTATGGTACTGAGGTACGTTTTTTTCTTAGACTTTATCTGTCTATACGGAGTTATATATGTCTTTGCTTCAACTAACTCCACTTAAGAAATCACGTCAATTCCTCGCTCCGTTTTTCCGTGAAAGACGGACAAACAAACAGATACACACACTTTCCCATGTATAATATTAAGTATGGATATTATTATCACTATTTTGATTACAGCTTTTACATTAAGTAAATTTAATGCAGGTTTTTGAGACAGGTTGATTTCTACTTAATTTTTTCCTTACTTACTATTAACTTAATTTATAGTTCAATACAAGTTATACAATTTCAAATCAATTGTAAAACAAATAGTCTAAACTAATAAATCACTCTTAATCGCTCTAAGTCCTCCTGTCGATTTCGCTATAGTTTAGAAGATAAACTATTCTTTAAAATCTCCATATTGATGAAGTTTAAAGGTTTATTCTCGTTCAGATGGCGCCACACTCTTGATTGATTCTCGGTCAGATTGCGCTAATATTAATATTTGATAATGATAATTTAACACATAGGTATTCAAGAAAAGGATATGGGTCAAATGATTGAAACAAATTCAAATAATGTTTTAATCCTGTGGCGAGAGATGGCAGTCTATGCACTATAACTACACATTTTACCATGACAGACGTTCTCTACAGGGTGACTGGTAATTCGATCTATTCCTTCAAAGGTTTTTCGTTTTTTTTTTCGAAAAAGTTCTACCTCTCGGCCTATGAATGCAAATTGTTAAACAAGTAAGAACATTAGGATAGTATTTTTTTATTTTATAGACCATAAATAAAGGATTATTTTAAATATTAAAATCACGTAAAAAGGGTTATGCATGCTTCAGAAATAAAAGGTTAAAGTTCATTTATATTCGTAAATATTCGTTTCTCTTTGGTATAACTATTTCAGTTCTAGTAATAGTACCAAGGACAGTCCGGTTTAAATTTAGAGAAGTGTTTCCCAAATAATTACTAATGCAAGCCCCAATTATCCTACACCTCCGTGTTGGAATTCTGACGCGTTTGTATTTCACAACTCTAAGTAGATTATTTGTTCCGTATAACCAAAGAGGATCGAGTATTATAGAGTTACCGTCGAAGTAAAATGTGTAATCACAGTGCATAGACTGCCATCTCTTGACAAAGGCTTAAAACTTTTGAACCTCAGTTTTGACAATTTAGCCCATATTCTTGGCTTGATATGTGTTAGCTGAGCGTCCCCTAATGGTGTAACGCCATCTAGGACACCGTAGTTTTTTCTGTATGGTACTGAGGTACGTTTTTTTCTTAGACTTTATCTGTCTACAGTTCATATTTTCATAGTGTTGGTGTGGTGAAAAATTTTGTGTTTCACTCGGTGGCAAAGTTTGTTTAACCTTCGTGCCTTGATACCCTCGCAACGCTCAAGATTCCACTTTTTGAATCTTTCGCTTGCTCGGGTATCAATGCGGGTAAACAACAACTTTGGCCCCTTGTAAAACAAATATGAAATAACTATTGTATGGTTGGTTCACCCTTTGTTCTTCGCCAGAAAAAAAATTAAAGCAAGTACCCTTCGTACTTCAACGCAAAACAAAACGCAAAATATAAAATTTAAATTGGACATTAATTGAAAGCCTGCATTTTCGGCATTTATTACGAAGCCAGAATAAAAAAACCTCGTTCTCATTTGTGCGGTGAAGCAGGGTACAGTCGAGATCATATGTATGTGTTGTGTAGGTACATTTTGTCACCTTATTGCAACGAGTTTAGGTGAAGAAATGTACACATATTTATGAATTCGACTGTACTTATTTTAACCCGCACTGCGCTAGTCCTCTGGAGCCTTCTTATAAAAGTGGTGAAGTGGTGCCATTACTAAAATACCTACATCATTATAAATATGAGTCACTATTTTTAAAGAGAAAGCCGAGTTTTACTACACCTGCGAAAGGGTAAAAGAAAACGGCTTAGAGCGTTTTCACACTATCCGATCCGATATCGGATGTAGGAAGGTTGTCACAGACAAATGTCAAAGATGGCGCTTTTCGGTCCTTCATTCGATGTCAGATCGGATATTGTAAAAACTGGCCAAGAGCGTGTCGGGCCACGCTCAGTGTAGGGATGGTTTCCCGTGGGTATTTTTTTCAAAAACTGTTCAACCTATCAAGTTCAAAATCATTTTTCTAGAATTTATTTATAAAGTTCTACTTTTGTGACTTTTTTCATATTTTTTTAAGTTGTGGTTCAAAAGTTAGAGATGGGACGCATTTTTTTTAACTTTTCGAGCGATTGCTTCCGAAAATATTAATATCAAAAAATGACTTCCGTAAACCTGTATCCGTTTTTCAATACCTATCCAACAATATATCACACGTAAGGGTTGAAATTAAAAAAAAAAAACACTCGCTAACGGTCACTGAGATTATCCGCGGACGGACGGACGGCCAAACAGACCCGCTTCTTAACATGTTTTCAAAATAATTATGTCCCAATGTTGCAAAAACAACCGAAGTCGTGTCAAAACTAAATGAAACCCAAATAAATTCATCAAAATAGAATCTGGTCCTATAAAATCTGATTACAGTTTCCACTACCGGATAATAATATGTTTGTAAATTGTTAAAACAAATGAGAGCCGAAAACAATTAGTGCATGCTGATTCGATTTGTGGGAGCTCGGAGCTTCATTGAAATTGTATTATGACTGTGTGCTTTGTATAACCTTTTTTAGGGTTCCATAGTCAACTAGGAACCCTTATAATTTTGCCATGTCTGTCTGTCCGACCGTCCGACCGTCCGTCCGTCCGTCCGTCCGTCCGCGACGATTTAATACGGAACTGACAAAGCCCATACAAAAAAGCTTACCCCTGAAATGTATGGGCTTTTTAGGCTTAAAACTAGATGGTGCTGTTTCGCAGTCTGCAAGTGGCAAAAAAAAATCATATTTTCTCCAAATATTTTTGCGTGTTTTTATTTTTTAAAGAATAAATGACATATTTCTTTATTTTAATATCATGATATCACGTCAATACACATTTTAAAACAAATTAATTTTTAGGCACCATCAGTGTAGTTATAATTGTATTTAATAGGTGGCGCTAAAAAATTGAGGTACGATTCTTAGTCTGAAGATTGTAAATCCATACTAATATTATAAATGGGAAAGTGTGTGTGTGTCTGTTTGTTTGTCCGTCTTTCACGGCAAAATGGAGCGACGAATTGATATGATTTTTTAGGTGGAGATAGTTGAAGGGATGGAGAGTGACATAGGCTACTTTTTGTCTCTAACGCGTGCGAAGCCGAGGGCAAACGCTAGTCCTATATAAATCATCCTTGTCTATTACTAAAGACTAGCCCATTCCTTCATGATTATGACTGACCAAGTACACAGCTGGCTTCATACATTATTATTATTACCCCAGTCTTCAAGCCGTCACAACACGTGCATCCAATGACACACGGTTCACACGACCATTGGCTAGCGCTTTATACAACCGGGGACGACGCGACACCGACAAGGTTGAATAAATACATTTAGGGCCTTATGACACTTGCGATTTGCGGGCGATTTGAAAGCGAAGCGAACGCGCAACGAGTTCGCCGTGTGTGCGCAGCGCATTCGCCGCAATATCCATTGCAACAGTGTTTGAATTTTTCGACGATGCTATTATTGTTGCTTGTCCATCTGCCCACATTCATAGATAATAAACTATTTAGGTGTCCGTGCCTTCGCTTGAACCACTAATGAGATTAACACCTTCATAACTCGGCCCTAATCGAGTGAATTCCTCGACTAGTAGCGCCATCTGGCGCGCCAATCAAGTACTAGTGTCGCCCGGTTACCAGCGCTCGGCTGCTTTTTCCTCAGTACGCTTTTGTAACTCGGCCGAGCAACACGTTTACAAAAGCAAGTCTTAAAAAGTTCGAGAAATTTAAAACATCGAGAAGATTATGATTACTTCTAACTTCGTGATATTCCGCTCGGTGCCTTTGGCCCAGCGACGAGACGCAGTGACCTCCTGTAGGCTCCGTCATAAGTACGCGGATAGACATGCCTCACTCACGTGAGACTGACATGGCGTCGTCCCGTGAGACGACAGACATCGTCCCGTGAGACGACAGACGTCGTCCTGTGAGACGACAGACGTCGTCCTGTGAGACGACAGACGTCGTCCCGTGAGACGAAAGATATCGTCCCGTTAGACGATAGAGGTTGTCCTGTGAGACGACAGACGTCGTCCTGTGAAACGACAGATGTCGTCCCGTGAGACAACAGACGTCGTCCCGTGAGACGAAAGACGTCGTCCCGTGAGACGACAGGCGTCGTCCCGTGAGACGACATGACGTCGTCCAGTGAGATGACATGGCGTAGTCCCGTGAGACGACAAGCGTCGTCCCGTTAGACGGCATGGCGTCGTGCCGTGACACGACAGGCGTCGTCCAATGAGACGACATTGCATTGTCCCGCGAGACAACAGGGTTGTTCCTGTGTGGTGGCATGGAGACGATGAAGAAAATTGACAGTGATGGGACGCAGTGTAATCCTAAGCACCGTCATAAAGAATATAAAGGACAAATGCTACGCTCACGTAAGACGAGACAGAGCGACGTCCCGTGAGACGACATAGGTTCGTCCCTTGAAAAGTCATAGCTTCGCCTCGTGAGGTGACAGGACACAAGAGATGTCTTGAAACGACAGATGAGGTCCCTTTAGATAACCTGGCCTATGAAAAGATAGGGCCCACGATCCAATAGGGCATCGCCTCGTGATATGACGAAGGAAATCATTCATTGTGCAGACATGATTCGTCATTAGAGATAACATGAATAAAGTTGTGCTGTGCGAAAAAGTACACTGTCATATAAATTGACAAGCGTCGCCCCGTAAAAGATTGAACTTTGCAGCGACTTGGAATTTGGATTTCGTTGCCCTATGCGATGATTTACGACATCCTGTGAGAACCCATTGGGTTATTACATGCTATGCACTAATTCACCTTTCGTGTCATGAGACGAGCGTTATGATCACGAGGCAAAATGTTGTATTTGTACTCGAATCTCAATGAGATTATGTCGCTTTAAGATCTACTTTGCGGTAATTAGATAGATAGATAGATAAAAACTTTATTGCATAAAAATATCATGACAAAAAAAAAAAAAAAAAAATAATAATAATAATGAAGAACTATAAGAATTAGCACAACTCTTAACTAAACATACTTTGTATAAGGTATTTCTAAACATATATACTTCGTAGAAGGTCTTTCGAATCAGAACCACAGCGTACGTGTTAACCTGAGACATACACAATTACACAGTTTAGTCATTGTCTTATTAGACAAAAATCATCACGTGATGGGTTCCCATAAGTGGGGTCGTTTTAGACAGGTAAAGTGAACGACATCGGCGTCGTCTCAATTGCCTAATTAGCTAATACATAATCAGCGTGGTCACCTGACCAACAGATGAATGATTGTGAGGAATGTCCAAATTTCTCTCACTCGTGAATATCTGAACGGCCATAATGATGACGAATGTGTGATCCAATTACTGTAAAGCAACGCCGTTATTGCCAACCTAATTTGTCATGTCAACTTTTATAATGCTCGTCATGATAGAGGTTTATTACAATATAGCAGGTTTGACGTTGTGAAAATCCACTTCCACATCTAAAAACGTGTGGGTGGAGCTTCGGTAGCAATTAACTAGCACTTTGTTGCCAGATACTAAGCGAATTAAGAAATATACATAATAGTGATGCTAAACAGAATGAAAAACCACTTTATATTACAAAGCCCTTCTTGCCCAATCAGAAAGGGAGAGGGGGCGGTGAAAATACCAATGGGAAAAAGAAAATCCATTAATTTATGCTACTGTTTTACGCTATTCATAGAGTGCAGATTCTTCTAAATGAATGATTAGAGCTCTAGTCTCATCAACTCACGGGCGTCAATAATTGACGCATGGTCTTGGGTCTTGATACGGACTTTAGAAATGCAGAAGAACCACTCAGGTACTTAGCAAATGTTGACTATTAGCTACAAAATAACTTACCGCAAAGGAAAATTCTTGTACTAGGCTCATTACTCTGTGAAACCTGGATATTAGTCTGTATTTCAGCAAACTTATAGCTGTCCGGCTGAAACGTCTAGTCGGACTAATGGCGGATAATGTTCCAGTATATGTTGTTCAGTATACCGAACTGACAAAAGTATCACTTCTGTAGCAATCGACCCAGTAGAGACTTCTGAACCAATTCATTTAGAAATAAAAAGCTACAGCTCGGAAAGTTTTCTAAGTACGATATATAGATATATGTACTACAAATTGACCTCAAACTGCCGTTAATCGACCAACTAGACCAAGACTAACGTTAGCTAGACCAAGGTTACAGACAATCCTTGAAGAGGTTAATTACAAAGACAACAAACTCGTACCGGAAATCTGACTCCCAAATATATACGATATTTTGTGGATAGTTTGGCAGAATAACTTAAAGGATATGTTATTTAGCACAATAGAATTTTAGTATGCCTTGTTGCATTGTTACTCAGGACGGACTCTCGTCGTAAAAGGATTTGTCGGTTGTCCAGTTCGATGGCGTAATGTTACGAATCCTATGTTTCTATAAATAACTAACGAATTAGATTAAAGAGACGACCGAACAATATTCTCAAACTATTTACAGCGAAGAACTATGGCTTACATCTCTTGACCGAAGTAAATGAAGTTGGTCCTAAACTTAAACAACTACACAAAACAAAGCAAGAAACCGTGTTGGTAAATTGTATTCAAAGTGCTTATTTGTTGTTCATACTCATGTATGATATATCGAAAACACTTTAATCTTATTAAAACCAATAGGGCAATACATTTTCCGACGGAAGCCGATTTTCACAATTTGCTAAGGCACTCTTATGGATAAAATGTTGAAAGGTAGTCACTGAATGTGGAGGCCTGTTTCTGAAATGATAAATTAAACGGAAATTGAAGGATGAATCTCTTTCGATTTTAGACCACAGTTTCCTCTTACAAATAAAGAGGCGCTCGCATCCTAAAATTATCGCCCGCTACTGCGGTATTACTAACAGAAAGTTCCCGTTTATTTCATTTGACAAATGTTTTCTGGGGCCTAGAGATATTAACAGAAGTTGCATATTTACAATTAACTTTTGGAACTCCATTAGCGCGTTGTAGGATCGGTACACATTTCCGCAGTTGCTTACTAAGCGCCATTTATTAGAATTTTGCGGCGCGACTATTTGTCAGTAACAGAGGAGACGCCACAACTTATTCAAAAAACGGTCCGTAAGGCCAGAGGACGAGTCCCAGTCCCAATTGAATTTAGTGTAAGGAACTAGAAATATGATGTTTATAACATTACTGTGCATAAGACTTAATTTAGAAGACTTCGGACTCCTAATATACCTGACATACAAGAATTTGTTAGGACACTCATAAAAGGGAGCGCAGATTCTAGGCAAAATGGGTTTCTAGTGGTAACAGAAAACTTAAAATTATTGCCGTTTAAATAGATATTGATGAACTATATTTATCAGAAGTAAGGTCTTGAGACCTAAATAAAAAATAAAAGCTCAGCGCTTAAGGTACGCAGTAGGTACTTATAGCTACGATATTTTGACCTATTGGTCTCGAATGACAGGCAAGTGTAAATACCATTGTCATCGTCCGTGGCGCTACATGCTACAGCCGTGCGTACGTACGACTTTTAAGAAAATCCTAATTATATGCCATACGATAAATAAATAATTTTCATCTCGATATAATTGTAGAATCAGGTATTACCTTACATAACAGTTGCATCTTGTTTATGGGAAGTCCCGCTGCATATGGATTTTGGGAAATAAGCAAGAATACAGTAAATATTAACCCGTATGTTTATGTGTATACATCAGTTTATAAAGAACGTGAGACATTTATATTATTCGCACAAAAGAGCAATATAGAATATATTGCTTTGCAATTTGGTGATAAATTACGAAAGTGCTGAAAAGAAAACTATTTACTATCTTAAGCTGATGACTGAATTTTAATTATAAATGGGTAATCGTACATCATTAACCCTTATTTGAATAGTTATCTGTCGTCTTACATTCTTATTAGAATATCGAAATGGACTAAAGAGCCATAAGTCGTAATGTTTTAGAATTACTAGCTCACGAATCGTACAATTTTCCCTTTATAAATTCGGCTAGTCAGCACATAAGTCATAAAAATGATAAGCCTAAAAATATATGCATCACATATTCATAATTATTCAAACACAAATTAAATATTTCAAATATCGAAAAAAGCATACTAGCTAGACATAGTAAAAGACTAAATAAAGTTGACTAGTACAGTGTAGAGAGGATTCCCGCATTAACATTCATGTATATTCATGGAAGTATCAAAGTCAATTTAATTAGAAATAATTGCCTTCATTTGATCTTCGCCTAAGTATGTGTGACTCATTAGATCATTGATTCGTTTCAATCGCTTGTATCCCAAAGATTTTTGCTCAGTTGACCCATTTTAATTTAATAGGAAAAATTTACATAGTTTCCGTTCTCGTAAAGACTTTGAGTAGGAGCTTACCTTTTATTATATGGATCCTTAGCTAATCATGGCCATGGTATTATCAATTCAGTCAGAAGCCGAAAATGTATTATCATCTTATTTGCAGTTTTGCTACCAGTCCAGCAGTAACGCATACATTATCGTAATGTGGGTATACATTACAAATTAACATATGATAGCGTGCAATTTCTCCCAACTCAAGCGTCCATTTCAATTGTTTTGGGCAAATGTATATTTGATATACAGAATTCATAACACATTATGCATTGGGAAATGTTGACATTTGGCAGTGGGCTATGTAAGACAATGTTTAAGCTATGTCAATATTGCTTATTACTCAGTATACTAACAATAATATGTGCATATTGAGAGATACATATAGGCGCATTACTTATGGTACAGTAATCAATTTACATGAAAAATAAAAATTTCAACATAATGTCATAATGCTCACGGCAGTGCTATGATATAATTGTGTATTATAGTTACATGATATAATTATAGTTATCTTAAGCAGAAGAAGACTAGTATCTTGGTGAATTTATAAGACAAAAAACATGTATATGATCTTGTTCTGACTAAGGACTGTTGTAAGGGAAACGTGAGACAAATTTTGCCGACGTTGATGTAACACCCATTGATGAAGGGAAGCTCTTCAGAGTTTGGGTTGCTACAGATATTTTCTCACAAAAATGTTAATGAAATAACAGGTTTTATTTCCGTAAATATTGTAATACCGATCTATTAACTACTGGCTTCCTGTCGGTTTTATGTTATATATAAATTAAGTGTTTCACCACCATCATAGAGTCATAATGGATAACTGTGCTGTGCTGTCAGTTTCAACTCATGAAATCTTAGTAGCTAAATTTTGAAACATCCCTTTGTATACCTTCTTATTTCTTATTATGACATTTCTGTATAAATAAAGTATATCAGTCACAGTACGCCCTAACCAGCGCCGGCAGAGGTTTAAACACGTCTCATTAGTGGTTCAAGCGAAGGCACGGACACCTAAATAGAACCGTTTTTCCCCCGAAGGGTAAAAAACGGATATTTAGGTTCCTGCCGAAGCTTGAACCACCCTTAAGGGCCTTGCCGGCTAAAGGTACTGAGGAAAAAGCAGCCGAGCGCTGGTAACCGGGCGACACTAGTACTTGATTGGCGCGCCAGATGGCGCTACTAGTCGAGGAATTCACTCGATTAGGGCCGAGTTATGAAGGTGTTAATCTCATTAGTGGTTCAAGCTTCGGCAGGAACCTAAATATCCGTTTTTTACCCTTCGGGGGAAAAACGGTTCTATTACAAATATCGACTTAAACTAAAGTGGATAGAAATTAATTTTGCTGACGAATACAGCATGACGTCTCGACTCTACACGCAGCGAACTCGCTGCGCACTCGCGGTAAACACGCTGCGAACTCGCAGCGAACTCGCTCCGCTTTCAAACCGCCCTGATAAGGCCCTTAAGTAGTTGTTTTTCAAAACCCATGGATAATGATTTTATAATGCGAGGGATGTACTGTCAAATGTTAACTACGTGTTGTTTTGCTTTAGTTTGATGTTTTACAGTTAATATTTTCCTCTCATTGGTGTTGTGAAAAATGTAGTGTTGCACTCGATATAAAACTTGTTTATACTACTCGCTGCGCTCGCGGTTCAATATTGGAATTTTTCGCTTATTATATATCAATATTGGCACGTGCTATCGCGCTGCAAACAAATTTTGATCTCTTGTAAGACAAATAACTAGGTACTGGGGGTGTTTTTTTAATGATTGAGTTGCTGTAGTTTTTTTTTAGTGTTCAAGTTTTTTTGAAATATTAATTATAGTTTTAGTTAGTTTTAGTTTATTATTTATTATGTTTTAGTGTACTTATCATTACTCTATGACAAATAGTGAGGTATTTATTAAATAGTAGGTACTTCCATACTGATATTATAAATGGGAAAGTGTGTGTGTGTGTCTGTTGGTTTGTCCGTTGTCCGTCTTTCACGCCGAAACGGTGCGACGAATTGGCGTGATTTTTTAAGTGGAGATAGTTGAAGGGACGGAGAGTGACATAGGCTACTTTGTCTCTTTCTAACGCGAGCGAAGCCGCGGGCAAAAGCTAATAATTACATAATTTTAAGGATAAATTGTACTAACAGTTGGCGGACATCATGATTCCAACTGGACATCAAAATGGTATTTAATCGTAATCGTGAACTATAAAAGCGAAAAGCCAGACAAACGATCACATGACTGTAGGCATTCGTTCGCGTGCTTAGCAATGACTAGTATTCTATTACTGATGTATCGGTATGTAGGTAACCTAGAATAGGAAAATTAAATATTTCATTTCTTTATTTATTATTTACAAGTAACAACAGAACTAATAAGCAGGGAGGCAGTTAAAAAGTGAGCCTAGCTGTATTAGGTAATCATTATGACAGTAATCATAGTAGAGTTGTAGATGTATAATATGTTTGTCTAGTTCATTTTTAAAGTGATTCACTTGTGTTAAGATCACGCCTTCTCACTACTCGGTTGCTCTAAAACAAAACAAAACTGAGACAAATAAATATTCTTTTCAAGGGACAAGTAGGTACCGCAGTGGCGTATCGTCTATACAACTCGATTCCCAACGATAAAATATATGTAGAAGTCCATACAAAACAAATCCCAAAAACCCCTCCGGCTTTACCAACATAAATGTTCACGCGTCGCCACTGCTACATAGTCAAAATTCAATCACCAAACATATATTATGTTTGCGCCACGACATCGAATATGCTGCCCTTAAACAATTCCCGGAACTTTTGCTTCACATGTTACGCCGTGGCTTGCGTGAGCGACGGTCGCGCGATGGTCGCGCGACGGCGATGTGACGCATACGAAATCAAGCCTTATCGATATGGAAAATAGACGATGCGATGAGACGCGACGGCGACGGTCGCGCGACGGTCGCGCGACCGTCGCCCACGCAAGACACGGCGTTGGATTTAACATCAAGAAATTAACAGGGCTGCCAGAGCTCAACGAGGGTGCGGTGTGCTGATGACGGGAGGACTTACGGAACTAACTTGTTCCGTTTATTGTCCTTTGAGTCGTCGGCAACCCGAACCCTCCTTGGAACTTGTACACTCCTTTTTGCTGTGTACTTAACACAGCAAAAGGGAATGTACAAGTTTCTAATGGGGTGGCAACGCGCATGTGACACTGTTTGAGTTGCAGGCGTCCATAGGTTACGGTGACCGCTTTACATCAGGCGGGCCGTATACTTGTTTGCCACCGACGTAGTATATAAAAAAAAAAAAATAACAAACCACCAGGGGAGGATAGTGAAGAGAGGTCCAGGGCGACCGCGGCTGGAAAGAGGACATGTTGGGCGTCCTCGGAAGATATACAACACAGTTATCGTGGAACCGGATCCTGTTATCGTAGAGCCAGTGATTGTCGTAGAGCCAGAGATTGTCGCAGAGCCAGAAGTTGCCATAGAACCAGAGGTTTCTGCGGAAGAAGGCTTTGAGTCAACTGAGGAGTATGGAGACTGCGAAGATTTCGTTGGAGTTGCCGAGATTAGTTTGAAAGAGGCTTTATCAGGTAGCGAGCGAAAAGGATGGAAGGATGCAATAATGTCAGAAGTCAAAAGTTTAATTAAAAACGACACTTTCGATATCGTCAAGAAACCTATGGGCCAAAATGTCGTTGGTTGCCGATATATTTTAACGACGAAGTTAAATATCGACAAGACTGAGAAGAAGAAAGCTAGACTGGTGGCGAAAGGCCACCGTTACGGCGTAGATTACCAGAAAACCTTTGCGCCAGTCGCTAGGCTTGATTCGGTAAGATTATTAGTTGCACTTGCAGTGGAACTGGATCTTGAAATTCATCAGTTGGACATAAATACGGCATATTTAAATGGATTATTAGAAGAAGAGATATACATGAAAGTACCAGATCTTCTTGACGAATGTTTGCAAGATTTAACACGATTGGAGCAGCCAGGTTCATTCATATATGAAAGAGCTAGCAAGTTGTTATGCGACCTGAGGTCTGGAGGCAATGTATGCAAGCTCAAGAGGTCGCTGTACGGCCTAAAACAAGCTGGTAGACAGTGGAACATCAGACTGGATGAACAGCTGAAGTGCATGGGATTGCAAGCATCTTTAAATGAGCCATGCCTTTATTTTAAAAATATAGACTCGCAAACTAAACTCTTTGTATTAATTTATGTGGATGACATACTCGTCGCATCGCAAAGAGGTGAATGCATCGAACATTTCAAAAAGGAACTGGCCGAAAAGTTTGAATTGAAAGATTATGGCATTGCGAAGTATATGTTAGGCATAGAGTTTGACAGATTTGACAATGGAATGAAATTGTCACAACAAAAATATATTGACGATTTATTAATTAAATTTAATATGGATACATGTAAACCGATATCTACGCCTATGGAATTTAAGCAAAAGATAGAAAAACCGGTGAATAAGTGCAGTGCACGTGAACAATACCCATATCGCGAAATTATAGGTTCGTTGATGTACCTTTCTACGGGAACGAGACCTGATATTACGAATACGGTGGCTGTATTGAGTCAATTCCTGGATTGCCCTAACGAGGAATGTTGGAATGCAGCAAAGCGTGTCTTGAGATACCTGAAGCATACGAAACAATATGGACTTATTTACAAAAAGACAGGTAAATCATTGCATGGTTATTCGGATGCTGATTGGGGAGGTTGTTTGATAGATAGGCGTTCTTATTCTGGTTATGTTTTTATGTTAGGAGCTGGTTGTGTAAGCTGGAGATCAGAAAAACAGAGATGTGTGAGCACTTCATCTTGTCAATCGGAGTATATAAGCTTGGCATCGGCAATGAAGGAAGCTATATACTCGTACCTGAACAGTTTGCTTACTGAAATTGGGTTACGTAAGTATGCACCATTATCTTTACATGTAGATAATCAGGGGGCAATATGTCTTGCGAGCGATCCAATGTTTCATTCTCGGTCCAAACATATTGATATAAAGTATCACTTTGTGCGAAGTGTATTAAAGGACAATAAGAGTATTGAGTTAAAGTACTTACCGACCGACTCAATGCTCGCCGATATATTAACGAAGGCTTTGCCTAGAGAAAAGCATTATACGTGCATGCGCGGTTTGGGCATTGCTTGTTAATTGTTTACATTTTTAATAGTTGTTCTTTGATATCACTTTAGTTTGTTGTATGTTTTATTGTGTTACAATTTATTTTGAATATGCACATTAAGGGGGCGTATTGAATATAATGATAATGAGATATTCGATAGAATAGAGTTGTGCCTAAGAGGCCACAGTACTGGCTGTTGAAGGAATACTGTCATATTTTGTATTTGGTATAGCAACCGATTCTTTGATATGTTTGTTTACGTTTTGTAAGTCAGTCGGTCAATAACAGTTCTCATGTAAACATTGAATAAATTCCTGGTGTACACTTTCTTGGTTTCCTTGTGCTATAGATCTCTGCTATATAGTGTTAGACCTGTGGGATATCCCCCACAGTTGCTATGTACACTCTAAATAAAATCCACACTCCTGTTCAAAAACTTAAATAGTGTACATTTTGTTTTTAACAGTACATTTTGTCATTGTATACTTATTGTTTTTTTTAACCCCCGACGCAAAAACGACGGGGTGTTATAAGTTTGACCTGGCTGTCTGTGTGTGTGTGTGTGTCTGTCTGTCTGTCTGTATGTCTGTTTGTCTGTCTGTGTGTGTGTCTGTCTGTGGCATCGCAGCTCCCGAACGGATGAACCGATTTCGATTTAGCTTTTTTTGTTTGAATTCTGATTTAGTCGGGAATGTTCTTATGTTTTATGAAACCCGGCCACTTATGTCGCGGTCGGGGGTTTTTTCAAAATTTTAGTTTTGTGGTAAGGTTATGTGACCTGTGTACCTATTCAATATCGCATGTCGCAGCTTAATGACTCGATACGGAA
The DNA here is from genome assembly GCF_023078275.1 of Leguminivora glycinivorella. NCBI lineage: Eukaryota > Metazoa > Arthropoda > Insecta > Lepidoptera > Tortricidae > Leguminivora > Leguminivora glycinivorella. The sequence goes on along the minus strand of NC_062985.1, from coordinate 716,521 downwards.
TTACTGAGCATTATTAATGAGAGCCAGGTAATGACGCTGTTACATTTTACTGGATTAAGCCGGCATCGGTACGATGGCTGCCGTTTTATTATTCAAGAGAGTTTTGCAGCTGTTCGAATGTTCATTGGCTTGAAAGGTAGAAAATTCTACTTGTAGGTGAAAATTCTACCTGCAGGCGGGAATGTTCAACAAATTGCAAAATGTAGGTTACAAGAAAAAAAAATGTCAGAATACGTTACAAGTGACGCCAGAGCTACGAATAACATTTACTTTTTAGGTGAATAACCTAACCACAAAATTAAAATTTTGATAAAACCCCCGGCCGCGACATAGTAGACCGACTTTCATGAAACATGGCTATTAAGAACAGTAAGAACACTCCCGACTAACTCAGCTTTCAGACAAAAAGAATAAAAAAAATAAAAAAAATCTTAATCGGGTCATCCGTTCGGGAGCTACGATGCCACAGACAGACACACACACACACAGACAGACAAACAGAGAGACAGACAGACAGACAGACGGACAGACAGACAGACAGACACGTCAAACTTATAACACCCCGTCGTTTTTGCGTCGGGGGTTAAAAACAACAAAAATAATTTAATACATACATATATTCACGCCTGTATCCCTCAAAATAAATTAATAAAATATTATAACTATAATTATAAACAATAAGTATTACGTTACAATAAGTTTTAAAACGATAAACAATATTGTTTTACCAAATTTATCTTTCTTATTACAAGTGGTTAAAATCTTTCGGGTTCCTCATGTAACACGGTGTATAGACCCTTACAACAGTATGTAATTTTATAGAACCTCGAAACTGAGGGTTAAATAGAGAGTCCAAAGACAATAACATTATCTATAAAGCGTTAGACATAGACAATAAAAGCAAGTGTAAGATGGATGGGTGGACAAGATTGATCGCACGGCGTATGACAAGCGTTCGTGATATGGGTTGTTTGTATACTTAGGCACTGATCCCACCGCGAGCTAGTAAGCTATGAGCTATCGGCTATAAAAACGAACAAAAGATATGCACTCCCGTGCAAATAAAAGAGACACGGCTCACCGCTGGGCGAGTAGCTATAAACATCGCCGTGTCTCTTTTATTTACACGGGAGTGATTATCTTTTGTTCGTTTTTATAGCCGATAGCTCATAGCTTACTAGCTCGCGGTGGGACCAGTGCCTTATACGGGTCTGTTGACCGCGGTTATGAAATATGTATAATGGTTTAAGACGCTGACAGCACCCAATGGCCTTGACGCTAGCGTACCTGTCTAATCGTATGGGAGTAAGTGAGAGCGCGATGTCACTAAAAGAGGGCGGATAGGTATGAAAAGTGCGAAAAAATATTAAAATAAAATAGAAAGATGCATTATTTGTGCAAAATGTTTCGTTAGTGTTTTAGATATGTATATATTTGTTATTATAATATTAACTAAAGACAACTAAGTGAATAATTGAACGACACACAACCGTTTAATGACGAACTCGAGACCAATCTTTGCAATTTTTTTCTATCGAGCCGATTTCATTAAATCGTGTATCGAGTACGGCTATGTTCTTTAAAATATAATGAATAATAACATATAATTTACTTGCCTTACTAAGACTAATAGTTTGTCTTAAAACACTGCGCAAGTAACATCAATTTTACGCAATTGGGTGTTGTCAACTTGTCAGCCCCTTAAGTCTTTCTTTGCGTTAGTATATTTTATGTTGACTTATGTAGGCATACAATTGTACATTTGGTCCAATGAGGAGGCACACTGACATTTATCCCGCCAGGCGACGCCTGTGTCATTATTGATTGATTGTCAAAAAACATCTTCTCGCTCTCACGTATAAAATTATCTGTGCAATGGAAGAATAGGGTGGCGCCATCTGTCATAACACTCATAACCTTTGAGTGTGCCTCCTCATTGCAATTTGCATTATTTAGTCAGATTGACAGAAAACGTTATATTAGAGAATCGTAAACTCTTCTAAACTTTAGTACTTCAAGAGTTTCAGTTCAATTTAGTTCATAAGATTATGGATACGACTTTATATATTTGTCGTTTCTGTCACAATATTGCATAATATTGACTGGACTTATATACCTCATGACATTTACGTTGGCCAGGTTAGCTGATTTGGTCCCTTTTTAGTGTATGGCACGCCACAGACAGTTTAAGACTGACAGAACTGTCAGATTGAACTGACAAATTGCATACATTTTTTTTTAAGATTATGAATTTTTAAGACTGTCTGTGGCGTACCTAAGACTGTATGATAGCTATTTCAGTTTTTAATCATTTTAGTTGAAGCCTAATGTTACGCTAGTCTGCGCAGAATAACCTTGGCCCTAAACTCTAAAATCTAAAATCTTGACTCTAAAATCCTACTTTAAGAGTTAAAAATAAAACGGACACAAAATCCGAAGGGGATAAATTGCACTTAACTTCGGATTTCGCTTTACTCCAGAGACTGCAGTGTATTCCGTTTCTTGATTTATTACTATCTTCAGAACTTGTTTAATAATATATCGCTCTCGGAGGAAATTAACAGAAACGACTGGCAGGAAGCTAAATATTCTCAAATAATGATCGCAGGAAATATGAAGGACATACGTACGTGCATACTTCCAATTCTCACCTACGGTGCACAAACTTGGTCTTTGACAGCGTCTCAGAGGTCCAAACTCGGGGTTTGCCAGCGAGCTATGGAGCGCAGCATATTAGGCGTAAAATTAATGGTTCGTATCCAGAACACTATGCTACGCTCCAAGACAAAAATTGTCGATGTCTCTCGGAAAGCGGCCAAGCTAAAGTGGGACTGGGCTGGAGACAAGCGCGGATCCAGCTTCGTGCCCAGGGGGGGTCAAGTGGTAAAGGGGGGGTCACGTGGTCTATTTGCACGGCCAACTTAGGCTTCAGGAGAGGGTCATGACCCCCATAACCCCCCCCCCCCCCTGGATCCGCGCATGGCTGGACATGTCTGCCGCATGCCGAGTGAGCTGTGGGCTAAGATTGCCACAGAGTGGCAACCCGGCCTAACTCTATCTGGCAGACCTCGCCGGCGATGGCGGGACGACTTGGACTTAATAACTGGCCCGAAAGTGCCCGAGATCGGGAAGATTGGAAAAAAGGGGGGGAGGCCTTTGCCCAGCAGTGGGACATAACAGGCTCCCAATAATAATAATAATTTAATACGTAGGTACACATATACATAGGGATGTACAGATGTAGCGAAAAGGGTTTCCTTCGGAAACGTTCGTATTTGTCATGCTACTTCGGTCAATGTCGGTACATCTTGTACTGAGACTGACTGAAATAGCATGACACGTTCGTACGTTTCCGTAACAATACGAAGGCAAATCTTTTCGCACTAGCGCACTACATCTGTACCTACTTACTTACTTGATTTACTTAGTTATTATTTTATTCATTAACTGGCGCAGTCGGTAGTGACCCTGCCTGCTACGCCGCGGTCCCGGGTTCGAATCCCGGTAAGGGCATTTATTTGTGTGATGAGCACAGATATTTGTTCCTGAGTCATGGATGTTTTCTATGTATATAAGTATTTATATATTATATATATCGTTGTCTGAGTACCCACAACACAAGCCTTCTTGAGCTTACCGTGGGCCTCAGTCAATCTGTGTAAGAATGTCCTATAATATTTATTTATTTATTATTTATTAACTAGCTTTTGCCCGTTACTTCGCTCGATTCAAAAATACGGCATGTTCCAGACAAACTGCCACCCCCAATTATAGGTAAGTGGGAGGTTAGAAAGAGATAAAAAAGTAGCCTAAGTCACTCTCTATCCCTCCAATTATGTCTACTTAAAACCACGTCAATTCGTCGCTCCGTTTAATACAGTAAAAGACGGACAAACGAACGCACACAATTTACCATATACCTTTAATATTAGTACCTATGGATATCTGTTGGGAAATAATTCGGTCAAATTTTTTTTATTATGACTGTGTGGTGACGGGTTAAGAATTTCACCACCCCTTTTCTTCCCGTGGGTGTCGTAGAAGGCGACTATGGGATATGGGTTAAATTGTGGCGTAGGCGAGAGGCTGGCAACCTGTCACTGCAATATCACAGTTTCGTTTTCTTTCGACCCCTTATTTGCCAAGAGTGGCACTGAAGCTTTAGGAGTTTCATGTGCTCTGCCTACCCCTTTATGGGATACAGGCGTGATTGTATGTATGTATGTATGTATTTTTTTATTATCATTAGACTACCTGTTCGTGGCGATACTCATGGAAATAAATTATATATTTTTAAATTAAAGGAAAAATTCACACCTCCGACAGGACTCGAACCTGCGACCTCTGGCCTTGCCGGGGCCAAAGCAAGGCCAGAGGTCGCAGGTTCGAGTCCAAAAATATGTAATATCGCTCGCAGACATTTCTGCATGATAAAAAAACAAATTTATATACAATAATTAATAATAAAATTCTCTGGCGTACATATATTATGTTATGTCTGAATTTGAGCAAATCGTATTTATTTTACATATGATTATCTAGTAGATTCGTTCCCACAAAATTCGCTATGCCAGGCGGTTTTACCCTAAAAGGCCAATCTCTCAAAAATTCATCTCGTATATATTCCGCGCCCCCAGAGGTTACCTCAAACGATCTGACGCTGAACTTTCTACCATTTTAGACTATGTTATTAGACTATATTTTATAAGTAGGTATGCACATTAGAGGCAAAAAGCTCTTATATTTATGCTATGTGTATTTTGAGGTCTAAATTTATTTTGATATTCACTAAATTTTGATAAGTTCATGTTCCTTAAAATGTACTGGTTCCCAGCCTGTAGATATATGTATTCTGATCAGGAAAAAGTAGAAGAAAATTTTTTTTTCGCGAAAAAAATTTTTATTTTTATATGGGCCGGGCCACGAGAATCGGCCGAACCGCCATACAAAGGTAAAAATTTATTTCGCGAAAAAAAAATTTTCTTCTACTTTTTCCTGATGAGAATACGATACTGAATACGCCCTTAAAGGGATCACCACTATTTTTTACACCCTGTACATATGTCTTGCAAAATGGCCACTTACATTTTAGCCAGGCAAAGGCGGTCAGACTCCAATTCTGTCCGTCTCGGTCCAGAGTCAAGATCAACTATTTTTGTCGAACGGAAAAGCAAAATCTAAAATAGACTTAGACCACTTTGAGATTAATATTACTGCATTTGAGGAGTGTCTTTTCAAAAGGGCTTATTTCCATTTTTTCTTTTTTTTTAACTATGAATGCAGTTTTTTTTAGTATAGAAAATTACGTGTTGTTTTGAGATTAAAGCTCAAAAATCTCGCCTTGATCCTTGATCTTTAAAAAAAAAGAGTAATATCAAAGTTTAGAACACATTTTGAAAAATGTGTAATGATTATTTATGTGGATAAACCAATGTATGTAGTACCTACAACAACATTGATATCAACTAACTTAATACAAAATCCAAAAATTAAATAAAACTATTTTAAAATAATAACATGTACGCTACAAGGCCACAACAAAAAGGGCTTAATTGCCAAAAGTTCGCATCAAAAGTGCTTAATTCTCAAAAACATATGGTAATTAAATATTTATTTAGGTACACATGTTACACACACACACACACACACATACAATCACGCCTGTATCCCATAAAGGGGTAGGCAGAGCACATGAAACTACTAAAGCTTCAGGGCCACTCTTGGCAAATAATGGCACATGTTACGTTTGATGTAATCATATCATTAACGTCAACTTACAATATTACAATTTTGCAAATTAAATATTAAGTAATTTCAAAATCAATACCGTAGAATTATGTTTTTCTCGATTTCCCAAAAAAAGTTCAAAGTGGAAATAAGCCCTTTTAAAACGACACTTCTCATTTATATATTAGTTTAAGTTTAAAATTGGAAGGCGTCTGCCTTGGGTGAGGCTTGAACTCACGGCAACTGGATCGGTACTCTAGCGCTCTGCCAACTGAGTCACTAAGACTACGGGTACCACTGTCCTAAGTTGTGAAAAATTTCGCTGGTTTGGTTGAAGTTCGTGAGATCAAGTCTCACCCAAGGCAGACATTTTCTACTTTTAAATTATATTCTAAGCCTAGTGGCATCGATTGGAGATGTTTCTGCGAATCATAATAAGTTAAAAATATTAGTTTAAATTCTTGTTACTCTGGCGGCCAACCCCATCTAAACACATATATGTATAAAAGAAAAAACTGACTGACTGACTGACATATCATCGCACAGCCGAAACAGCTGGTCCTAGTGATTCCAAATTTGGCACGTAGGTTCCTTATAAGATATAGAGGAGCACTAAAAAGGATTTTTCTAAATTCACCCCCTAAGGGATGAAATTGGGGTCCAAAGTTTTTATGGGAAAACAAGATTAGATGAGCCGCGGGAAAAAGCTAGTTATTTATAAAATAAAAAGAAATATAAATATTAAATATTATAGGACATTCTTACACAGATTGACTGAGGCCCACGGTAAGCTCAAGAAGGCTTGTGTTGTGGGTACTCAGACAACGATATATATAATATATAAATACTTATTATATACATAGAAAACATCCATGACTCAGGAACAAATATCTCTGCTCATCACACAAATAAATGCCCTTACCGGGATTCGAACCCGGGACCGCGGCGTAGCAGGCAGGGTCACTACCGACTGCGCCAGACCGGTCGACAAAAACATAAACACATAAACTTTAATTAAAGGCCGAAACTACCCCGTTAAACCCTAACGGCTCAGCCACGACATTGGTCTAAGCGCGACAGCGGTGAGCGGCAGCCATACATTGGAGCGAGACACAGCGATGGGACTTTTCATTCGCACGTATGGCTGCCGCTCACCGCTGTCGCGCTAGACCGATGTCGTGGCCGGGCCGTAAGGGTCCGAGTAACAGCAATAGGCCAAGTTGACATACGTCGTATGTCGGTATGTAACAGTAATCACTTACGCCCTTTTGCTGTGGGGTGGAGTTGTAAAAAACCTGTACCTGTTAAAGAGTGGAAACCTAGGCAAACATAGTTTCATTTTAACGACGTCGTATATAATGTATGTTCCAAGGGAATAGTCATATATTATGTTATACAAGGAGACAAAGTTTAGTATTATTTATTTATCGTATGGCATATACTGTTCCTCTACTTTTAAATGTTTAAAAAGTCATACTGCAGATACTCGATTAGTATAGGTAATACCAAAGACATATATTATGTAACTCCGTATAGACAGCTACAGCCTTGTACTAATATGTATTCTGTGCTACAGTCTAAGAAAAAAACGTACCTCTGCCCCTCTAGCACAACTTGTCTTGTCGCGCGCGTCCATACTAGAAGTCGCGCTTGATGTATGGACTCGCGCGCGACAAGGCATGTTGTGTTAAAGGGTCAGGACCATATCGGAAAAGACCGTACGGGGGCCTAGATGGTGTTACACCTTTAGGGGACGCTCGGCTATACATGATGTAGATGGCGCTAATATTAATATTTGATATTTTAACAAATAAAATTTCGTGAAAATTTATCACTAAGCAACTGAAAGTTTGTAGCACGTTATATAAATAACCTAACCACAAAATTAAAATTTTGAAAAACCCCGAGTGGACCGATTTTAATCAGAGATGCGATTTATTTGAAATAATTCTCTCAAATACAAAATGCAAAATACCTATTTTGTATTTTGCATTTAAATGCCTTTTAGTAAAAAACATTTTGTATTTTATTTGAAATACTTTTTGAGATGTATTTTGCATTTTGAATATGCATTTCAAAATACAAAATACTTTATGATTAAATTAAGTTTAGCCAACATTACCAGTCAAACAAAATGTAAACAAATGACGCTTGTATTGCCGAATTTGACCGATAGAGGTGCCTGCTAGCCATGCGCGCCTGACTGACTAGTGTCAATTTGACACTGTCAATGTCAAACGAAAACGAATATTATCTATGGAAAGCGACGCCACTGTCGCCGACGATTTAACGGATTTATTGTTTGCTGGACTGCTGGTGCTGAGTACTAATGACTGATTTTGATTTAATTACCTACCTACTTAAGTGTTGAGTTATTATTCCTATTGTAAAAATCCTAAGCTATAGAATGAAAATAAATAAAGAGCATTTAGGTGATATAGGTATGAAATATAAGAACTAGATGCACAATCAACAAAATGGGGCTCCATGGCTATGGCTCTCTTTTCGTTAGTCTAGTTTTTTTACATTATTTAAGTGAGTAGGTATAATAGGTATAATAATACCTAAAAATAGTAGGCGATCAATAAATTCTGTTATGTTATTAATAAATAAAATAACATAACATAATTTATTGATTGCCTACTGACACACCTACTGATAAATATGACCTTGACCAAAATGTCATTCATTACTTTCATTAGGTGCCATGTTATTAGACGTTTTTGTTCGGCATTGTGACTCTATTTCTCATGATTATTAATACCGAAAATAAATAAAAATATCTGAGATTTGGTCAAAAGGTATTTTATTTTCAAAAAGTATTTTGAAAATACCTATTTTGCATTTAGCATTTGAAATACAAAACTCAAAACTATTTGGTATTTTGCATTTGAAATAGTAAATCTGAAAAGTATTTTGCATTTTGTATTTAAATGCTTTTTTAAAACCATTTTATACATCTCTGATTTTAATGAAACATCGACTAACTCAGCTTTCAAACAAAAAAAACTAAATCGAAATCGGTTCATCCGTTCGGGAGCTACGATACCACAGACAGACACACACACAGACAGACAGACAAACAGACAGACAGACACGTCAAACTTATAACACCCCGTCGCTTTTGCGTCGGGGGTTAAAAAGTAGGCGACTATCATTGAGTAATTATTACTTCGTATAGAGGAGCTATAGCAAACAACGAACGTGTCACAGCCTGTAAGCTGAAGGCGGGGCGAGGGGGCGGGGTGTGAACTAATGGCCTGCTTCCGTAACGTCGCAAGCGCTACGATTTTACTCGGCGCTTACGACCTTTCGGTCGCGATGATGAGCCCTGCATAGAGTGCATAGATTAGAAGTCGTAGTATAGAAGTGACATGGGTTTACATAGGCATTTTTTTTTTATTTATGACTCTCAATTAGCGTGAGTTGTTAACAAAAAACATAAATCGCTGTTAGTTTTGTAACGACAATCAAGCTTGAAATCTGTATTTAAAACTAAACTTTTTTCACGTTCTCAATTTAGATTATAGCTTAGTATAATTTACATAATTAAAACAAAAACGATGTTTTTATTGAAATTCCATGCTTAATTATCGTTGCAAAACTGACAGCGATTTAACTTTTTTTTAACAACTCTGTGAGTCCCAATTTTTTTAAATGCCCACATATAAAGCTGCATACGGACTGAGCGTACATGTGTACACGTAGCCGCAACTGGATATTAGTTATTTATGTGACATTTGCATAATGGTAGGCATTAAAACATGAGTGTTGTTTTTGTTGTGTTAATAAGATAACATGAGTGTTTTAATGCCTAATTATGTATAGTCGCATACCTACATAACTTTATCTACATCCATGTATGTATCGGCGCGGGTTTATCGTCCCATAGAAAATTTGAATTTCGCGCGTTTTTATACTCTCAATTTGCTTGACCGTCTACTTACCTGCACTTACATTTACATACTCACATGAAATTCGACACGCGTATTGAGAATCTGTTATAGACCGACATGTCGGAAAACTTTGCAATTCTGATAATAATAATTAAATAACCTTTTTTGCGTCGATAAATATATATAATTTAATGTATGATAGGAAACTTGAACTAACTTGCGATATTGTCACGTCTGCTTTTGTTGCATTTTTTACTCTTTGGTTTCAACGAAACATGGCCGCCGCAACATGGCGCTTCGGCAGGAGTTTATATTGATATTTTTTTTTTAAAGTAAGCGTGTTTAAACAAAAATGCAGTAAACCTACGTATGAAAAGTCACTCCTTGGCTTTTGTTAGATTTTCCTGAGCAGTTTGTACAGTATCTCACTACACATGACGGCATTATTTAGACGAAATATTTTTCATTGCGATACGTCAATCTACCACAGCCGTTCGGCACAGACTAAGCGCGCTTGTGCCAATCGGCTCTAAGTGTTGTTACACAAAATCAAGTTGAGGTGCCCTCTCTAGTTAACATAATTACTCAAAGGCGACTATACTTTTATTTTACACATTCATAGTTGTCACTGTTCCGAGTTCAAATATGAATTTCATCATAACCATAAGGCCGTTTTCACATTATCCGATCCGATATCGGATGTAGGAAGGATGTAAAATGTAAGATTTATGCGCTTCCAGGTCTTCATTTATGTATTTAATAGATCATTATTATTAAAAAACGATATAAAACGCAAAAATTGCGGATTTAATGCCGATGGCACTCTACTACAACAGTTTTTGTCCGAGGCACCATGGAACTGCCGATATCGGCAGAACGCTTCCGACATTTTTTGGCATGCCGGAGCCCCCGTCAGTTGTCGGCCGATAATATTAAATTTGTTTGTGTGCGTATATAATGTATGTATACGTTTGTAGTAGTGTGCGTGACAAAAATGGCGTCTATTAAATAGCTGCTAATGATCGAAATTCAAACTAGTTTTTTCATCTTTTTGTAGATATAGTTGAATGTAAAATTATTTATTTTGCCTGACACCCTGAGTATTTTTCATGCACATTATTTTAATTTTACAATATAATATTTAGGATATAGTGATTATAATTATTAAATATAAAACATTTTTTAAATATTTTTGGACACAAAATCATACTTCATTGATTTGGAACAATGCGTTTTATCGGACCGACATCCGACACTATCGGAAGCGTTTATCGGATGTAGGATGTCGGTCCGACATCCGATATCGGATCGGATAATGTGAAAACGGCCTAACACAACTCGCTCGTTTAATAAATGGAAATAGAAATTTTGCCGAAAATCCAGCGACATTGCAGTGAACAGCAGGGTTTGGGTTTAAAACCAAAACCTACGTATTGTGACGTTAAAAATGTAAATTTATTCAGTGCAGCTTTTAAAACGTGATTTAGTATTCTAAGTCGACTTTCATTGTGTATTTGCGGTTTAGTGCCCATATTTTAATAGTTAATCTGGCGGCTGAGATTAATCTTTATTTTTATAAAAGTAATAAAAAATACACTATCTCTAAGTTATTGCCTTAGTGAGAGTCAAGGTCTCTTTTAGGGATTTATCTAATGAGTTGAAAGGTCGCTTTCTATTTTATAAGTCGCTTTCTTAAATAACCTAACCACAAAATTAAAATTTTGAAAAAACCTCCGACATAGTAGACCGGACTAACTCAGCTTTCAGACAAAAAAAACTAAATCTAAATCGGTTCATCCGTTCGAGAGCTACGATGCCACAGACAGACACACACACAGACAGACAAATAGACACGTCTAACTTATAACACCCCCTTGTTTTTGCGTCGGGGGTTAAAAAGACACTATTTCCAATTTATTTGTCTTAGTGAGAGTCAAGGTCTCGTTTAGGGATTAAGACTTTCCTAACGGTAATCCCAATGTCTAATGCCTAAAGTTACCCTCTGAGTTGAAGCACAGTATAATAAAGAGTACTATCGTACAGTATGGCCACTCCCGCTCCCCGCTGAAAGCGCCGCCCACCCCCTCTCGGTTACCTCACAGTTACCGCCTGTCAAAAACGCGAACAGTCGACCTGTCATATCTCACTCATACAAGCACAGTACGCGTTCATCTACACGAGCTTAGACTGTGTGCTAGGAACGCGCTTCTTTCATATATTGGATCGCCAGTGTCCGAGGTGTGGTTGACTCGCCTCCGTAAAAACTCTTCAACATCAATTCTTGAGGTTAGTTGACAAGTAGACCCGCTCCCATGAGCCACGGAATTAGCTGACTTATTGCAAAGACGGTAGTAATGTTTGTCCAGCAGTTTTTAGCGGTTTAAGGGCCTTATCACAGTTGCGATTTCCGCGAGTGAGTTGAAAGCGAAGCGAATGCGCAGTGAGTTCGCCACGACTGCGCACTGCGCAGCGAGTTCACCGCGAGTGAGCAGCGGGTTCTAGAATCGAGATGTCATGCTGTATTCGTCAGCAAAATTAATTCCTATCCAATTTCGTTTAAGTCGGTATTTTGTAGTGTTTATTGTCTACGAATGGTAGATGGACAAGCAACAATAATGGCACCGTCGGAAGATTCAAACACTTGCAATGGGTATCGCGGCGAACACGCTGCGCACACGCGGCGAACACGCTGCGCACACGCGGCGAACTCGCTGCGCGTTCGCTTACAAATCGCCCGCAAATCGCAAGCGTCATAAGGCCCTTAAAAACAGCAAGAAGAGCGTGAGAATAACCGAGACATTTACATCTTGTAATTTTTTTTTAAATAAAAATTCACAGATGTTAGTTTTTGGAAAATATTACAACAGTGGAACCACTCGTAAGAAAACCAGCACGTAGTCATATGTTGCTACATAAGAATTGCTTTAAATAAATTAGTAGCGAAGGCAACTCGCACATAATCCAATATAGCGGTAAACAGTCGCCATGCTTAATTGGTTTAAATTTTAATTTAATGGGATTATTTTCTTCCATGGCATTACACAGGACTTATGGACTTAAAGACAACATGACATCGAAGTTCACATTAAATGGACCTTGATTTTACATCGCAGACATATGTCTCATTCAATGGTGTAGGAGGTATGTAATTTTTTTATTTTATTTTATTTTATTATTCAAATAAGTTACATAGCATAACAGTAAAAACTAAGGCACTGTGTAACTAAAAATAAAAAAAGAACAATATATGTAGCACATCATGAAATAAAACTATGGAAACGGATTAAATCGCGTATAATGAATATTGTATTGTGTTGTATTGTGTTGTTGTATTGTATTGTGTGTGTGTATTGTATTGTTGTGTATTGGGGTAGATCGAAATCGAGGGTAGATCGGAATAGCTACTGTGCGGACGTCATTTAATGTTTCTCCGCGATTTAAATTAAAATTAGTTACCTAAAAGTGTACAACGCGCGTTGTATTGTTCGTAATTAAAGAACTTATAGTTGCTACGAGAAGTGGTGATATTTTACGTCTTAAATACTAAGTATTTATAACTTTACGGACATAACAAGAAGTGAACTTAACGGTTAACGATATCTGTGCCCGAACCGGTTAGCGCTGCAGCGGCTGCCGTTATTTATCCGCTAGACGTGTTTTTTGTTTACTATCATTAGTGCAGCGCCTCAAGCGCTTAGTAATCATGGCGAATTCTAGCAACATGGACATCGATGGAACTGACAATTTTGTGTGTGCAGGCTGTCATTTGAGTATTACGAACAGTTTTTACTTAAGTTGTTGTTCATGCCAACTTAAATATGACCTGCACTGCCTTAACATGACGGAGGAGCGTTTCCAGGCGTTGCATGAATGCACCAAGGACAGCTGGGCGTGCCATCAATGTCGGAGACAAACGCCGAAAACGGACTATGATAACTCCCCGCGCGAGCGATGTTTACATCTCATAATTTAAGCGACGCATGCGACTCCAAGGTTACGCATCGTAAGAAGCCTAGCAGGCCGACCTCCCCGCAGGTTGTCTTACCTACCCCGAGTGCACACACAGTGGAAACTAATTTACACGTACCGAATTTAACACAACAAATTCAAGAAGGATTTAAGGTGACAATGGAAACTTATGTTGTGTCGGCACTGAATGACTTCTCTAATAAATTCTTTATTCGGCTTGACAAGCTTACTACAACAATAGAATCAATTTCTTCGCGTCTGACTTCGTTCGACGAACGCATCTCGTCCCTGGAGGCGCGGCTGGGTGATAATATTAACACAGATCAAAACATTGAGCTAGCCGATGAAATAGAAAAACTCAAGTCACAAATAAATGACCGCGACCAAGAGTTACTGAGTAATGACCTTGAGATAACAGGCATTCCTGAGACAACAAATGAAAATAAACTACACCTGATAACACTAATAGGCCAAAAGGTCGGAGTGGCGGTAACGGAACATGATGTGATGAGTGTGACCAGGGTCGGTGTCCGCCGTGCGGTCCCAACCCAGACAGGATCGAACACCCCTGGCGAGTCAAGCAGCGCCCCGCTCGGGAGCAATACGGAGGAACAGGGAGCGGCTGGAGCCTCGGCCGAGGGTGGCGGTGCCTCGGGCCACACCATGACGTCGCGGCCTCTCGTCGTGCGGTTCGTGCGGCGTGACCAGCGGGACCAGCTGCTGCGAGCAGCTCGCGTGCGCCGCGTCATCGATACGACGGGCTTCGGCTTCCCGGTAAACCGAGTCGAGTCTACATTAACGAGCGTCTTACGTCAGTAAACCGGCAGCTGTTTTATAAAACTCGAATGGAGGCACGGCGCCTGCAATGGCGAGCCCCTGGACGACTCGTGGTAACATCTTTGTGCGACGTGATACAGGACATTTGGCAAAAAAAATCAGGTCTGAAGCCGACATAGGTAGGGTTTTTAGTAGTGAATAAGTTTGCACCTTATATATTACTTACTTTTTTATTTTTACAACTTGCAATTATATGTATAAACGGTACACTTCTGTGTTATTGTATAATATGTGTTAGGCTTACAACATGCTTAGTCGATATATTCTTTAAAAAAAACCTTATGTATAAAATACAATCTATTGTAATTATGATAAACATAGTATGTCAACATGAATACCTAATAAGTATACTTAAACTTAATGGAACTGAATTTGATATAATTACCATGTTTCATTGTAATATTTTCTTATATTTTACTATTCGACCTTATGTCAACGAAATACGAACTAGACTTGTAAGATTGTCTGTGTATTTTAGCAATTTAATAATCCTGCAGTCAATATATACTGATTTACTCATATACCTATATAATGAAATAAATATATATTTATTTACACTGCATGCTATTTATTATTTGATACTCTTAATTATTTACCGAGATAACCTTCAAAGTCAAATATTATTTCGTCATCCATTTTTATTACTCAATGGTTTATATTATTTGTCAACATATATATCTATAGAACGCCGCCATATGACGATTCTCAAACAACTGCTCATAAATAGTTTGTTTTGCCAGGTAGTGTATTCGTATGTTATCCAATTTGTGATGAAAACTAAAAACTTAAAATTAGGTTTATTGAATGCCGGCTCGCTCGGAACGCGCCATGATGAGTTTTTAGTAGCCCTTAATCGATATCCTGTGGACATTTTAGCTATAAACGAGACATGGCTACGTTCTGGTGAGGAGCTGCGCGCCCCGGCTCCGCCCGGGTTTCGGCTGCGTCACACGCCGCGCCCGGCCGGCCAGCGCTCGCGCGGCGGGGGTGTCGGATTTTATATAGGCGAACATTTACGGCCGCGACTACTTAGGACGCCAACGGCGGCGGGTGTGGAACAAATGTGGCTTGGTTTATCTCTTAATGGTAGTAAGATAGCTATAGGGACCGCTTACCGGCCCCCTTGGCAAAATGTTGATATTTTTCTTGACACATTATCTGAGGCAATATGCTCACTATCAACATATGACCATATCGTTTTACTGGGAGATTTCAACATAAATACCTTACTTGCTCAGGATCCCAATGTAATTAAGTTATCAGATTTTTTACGCACACTACAACTATCACAATTTGTTAATGAACCTACTCACTTTACTGATCACTCAGAAACATTGATAGATTTAATATGTTCAAATACAAATATAGGATGTGTAGCGGTGTACTACATTCCCGATCTCAGTCACCATGCGTTCATAACATGTCAGATTAACATTAAGAAAAATAAGCCCGTCTCGAGGTGGTCAGTGTACAGACCGCTTAAGGATATTGATTTAGACAGGTTTAATGCTGACCTTGAAGCTATAAACTGGGATCGCCTGGTGTGTGATAATGTTAATGATACTCTCTTCCATTTCAATTCTTCCATTTTACAGCTTTTTGACCTTCACGCGCCTTTTAAAAGAATTTTAATAAAAAACAACATCATCCCTGGATCACTGATACAGTTAGGGAAATGATGCGGCTGCGTGATGTGGCGCACGCTAGATTTCGCCGAACTGGGCTTGAGTCACATAAACAATACTATAATAAGGATTTGAAAAACATTGTTAACACAGCTCTTTTTACTGAAAAGTCAGCCTTTTTTCAAACATACATAACAAATAATCAAAAAAACCCCAAAATTATGTGGCAAAACATAAAAAATAACATCGCCGATTTTAAAAAAAGTAATGATGTTTTACCGCTTAACTTCAGCGACCCAAATCAGATTAACTCTCACTTTCTTAATTTACCCTCAAGAAAAGGTGTCACCATAGTCAGTTTAATGTATTTTGAGTTTCATAGATTTGGTTCAGCGAAATTCACGTTGAAACCAGTAGATGAGGGCACTGTGCTGAGAATAATTAAGTCGTTTTCAAGCAATGCGGTTGGTACTGACAACATCACGTTGGACATGGTTGAACTCACGTTGCCTAAGACTTTACATATCATTACAAATATCATCAATCAATCCATCAGCACCGGTGTTTTTCCAGATGACTGGAAATCGGCTATAGTACGGCCTATACCCAAGACAACTGAACCTACGGACTTAAAGGACCTCAGGCCTATTAGCATCCTTTGTTTTATGTCGAAAATCCTGGAGAAAGTAGTATGTAGGTAATTAACGGATTTTGTAGAAACGAATAATATTTTACCAAGTAAGCAATCTGGGTTTCGGAAAGCACGCAGCACAGCCACAGCACTCCTTGACGTAATCGATGACATACTAACAGGGGCCCTATTCGAACCGTTATCTAACTGTCAAGTGGTATCATTTCAAAATCAACTGTGGATAATGGTCGCATGTGAGATTGGATCGCAAGTTGGTTTTGAGCCAACCAAAACGTATTAATTGAAAAAAAATATGAATCTAAAATCAACTTTATCTTAGTACAATAGGGCTTATAGTTTTTTACATTAAGCAAAACGGTACATGATTCATGTGTCCTTTTTACCGTTGACAGCTTTTGGTACATGTGGATTTGGTCGCTAGACTTTTTTGTCTATGGAAACGCTGTGCACGATGCGGTGGCGAGTAGCGGAACTAAACATGTCATTTACCGGCTATCAAAAAGAGGTTACACTGGTGATGGTCGATAAAGACTATTATTAAACGAATTTTAGCAGCAATGAAGCTTTATTGACAAGCGTTATTTTTGTGAAACCGACATCTACACGTCACATAATGCTAGATCCACACATTATGAAATAAACGCCACAAATTATAGGAGGTATATACACGTCACCCAATCTCAAGTTGCTTCTAAACCACGCTTACGGATCAAGTCGTAAGTACATTCACACATTTTACAAAATACTTAAATTGAATTTTTTTTTCTCCTACAGAGCCGCCATTCATAGAGTCTGACCGGAAAGTGAAGAGTCGTGAAATGTATGGGGTCTAATACATTCCACGACTCACGACTCCTCACTTTCTGTACAGACACTAGTATACAAGGGGTTTGCATTGAAATTCAATGAGGAGGCACACTCGAAGCTTGTGACAGATGGCGCCACCTTATAAGTCCATTGCACAGACAAAGAATTTAATACGTGAGAGTGAGAAGAAGATATATTTTTCTCTCTCTCACACATATGAACGACAATGACATGCCCATTATTACACTTACGTACAGGCGCCGCCTAAAATGTCAGTGCCCGGCGGGATAACATGTCAGTGTGTCTCCTCATTTACATTGACAAAATAGCTTGAACATGTTAAATCCATTAAACTGCAATTGAAATTCCTATCTTTTTTGTGCCAATGTTTTCATTTCAATGACATACAAACACAACTATTATTATTATTATTATTATTTAATAAGCAGGCAGGCAGTTAAAGAACTGATATAGCCTGTATCCAGTGATCATTGTGACAGTAATCATAGCCGAGTTGTAGATGTGATGTGCTTGTCTAGTCTATTTTTAAACTGATTCACATTTTGTGCTGAGACCACGTCCTCTGGGAGCTTGTTCCAAGATCTCACTACTCGATTGCTCAAAAAGTGTTTATAAGGGTTACTGTGAGATCTATCACTCTTTAGCTTTAAGAGGTGACCTCTCAAACGAATGTTGTTATTACGCTTGAACATCTCTTGAAATTCCTTGAGGTCGTAATGTCCAGTTAGTATTTTGAATGTCTCTATTAAATCCCCACGTTCTCTGCGGTCTTTTAGAGTAGTGAGCTTTAGTTCTTTTAGCCTTTCCTCATATGGCTTGTTTTTAAGTTGTCTTGGCAGTTTAGTGAAGCTACGTTGGACTTTCTCTAGCATATCAATATCTTTGGCAAAGTAGGGACTCCAGGCTTGAAAAGCGTACTCCAGTATAGGTCTGACA
This sequence comes from Leguminivora glycinivorella, assembly GCF_023078275.1. Lineage (NCBI taxonomy): Eukaryota > Metazoa > Arthropoda > Insecta > Lepidoptera > Tortricidae > Leguminivora > Leguminivora glycinivorella. The sequence goes on along the minus strand of NC_062985.1, from coordinate 698,051 downwards.
TAAGTTTTGTATATTTTTAGCATCATATCTGGTGTCAAAGTCTTGAAAGCTTTTCTGATCAGATAAATTATACTTCTGGCTTTTTTGACGATTGTAGATATGTGCTCTTCCCATTTCAAGTTTTCGGAGATCTTAACGCCCAGGTCAGTTTGCGTTTGTACAACCGTTAGTGGATTGCCTTCCAAGTGATAAGTCAGGCGGGGATTCCTATTTCCTATATGGAGTACTGTACATTTAGCAGAGTTTAGATTGATTAACCATTCTTTAGACCAGCTTGCTATGGCATCCAGATCACTTTGTAGTTGGTTATAGTCAACAAATGGGTTAGAAAATATCTTAGTATCATCCGCAAAAGTACTAATACTGCACTTGATGCGCTGTGGAAGGTCAACTGTGTACAGTATGTAAAGCACCGGGCCTAGGACTGAACCTTGTGGTACTCCACTATTAATCCGTCTTTGCTGAGACTTGGTCAAACCAACTCTAACTTCAAAGGTTCTTTGTTGCAGGAAAGCCCTTATCCATAGTAACAGTTTCCCACGGATTCCCAAGTGTTCCAGTTTAAGAAGTAGCCTTTCTGTGGGAACTTTGTCAAATGCCTTTTCATAATCAAGATAAATTACATCCGTAGGGTCTCTGTTGTCAAAGCTTTTTGTCCAAATTAAATATGTGTTTGTATTGTTTATATTTATCAAGAATAAATGATTTGTATTATGATAATAATAATGATTTGTATAAGGCGGAAATTAGTTTTTTACCTCACCCACACAAAAAGGGACTTTGTTTTTTTTCTACGAGGGAGCAAACTGACAATTTTCTGTTCGAGAACTTTGTTGTCAGTACAGAATATTAACGCAACGAGTTTGCATACCTTTAAATGTCTGTCACATAATTAATAATTTACATCTTGGGCGTTAACATTTCAATACCTACCATTATCGAAATCCCTCGCTACGCTTAAAATTCAATGTGATTGCCATGCCCACAATATTGCTGCCGATATACAAATACAGTTGTATTTTTATAGCACCCTAAAGAAAAGGATGCATATAGTTTTCTTTGTTCTTGTTTACTGACACACTTGTTTGACAAAGTATAGTACGCACTTACCTACAAAAATATTGACAAAAATGTACAAACTCTTTGTTGCGTTAGTATTTTACACTGGCAAATTAATTCTACAACACAAAATATTGTACCTATGGTAACACCACATTTGGAGATACTTTTGCATTCGATCGTAAATATAATAGAATATGCCCAATAAAACAACTGAACAAGCTTCGTTAAACTTTATTTGATGTCTTAAATGTTTGTGTCACAGAACACATTTGTACATTTATTTAGTCGCATACATCTGTATACTCCACAACTATTGTTACTATTGCTATTTACAACAGGGGAAGACAATTATATAACTCCGTATAGACAGATAGGAAGAAAACGGCCAAACTCAGAACTATAAAGAAAAAGGTACGGTGGCTTAGATGGCTTTACACCTTTGGGGGGTGCTCGGCTAGATGGCGCCAATATTAGTATTTTACACTTTAACTCATATCAAGCTAAGAATATGGGTCAAATTTTCAAAACTGTGGTTCAAAAGTTTTAAGCCTGTGTCGAGAGATAGCAGTATAGGCACTGTGATTACACATTTTACTTTGACAGTAACTCTTCTTCAGCTAGTAGATATTCCGTGCCACGACCGCATTATTTACCGCATGTATGATTTGAAGAACCACTGCAATTATTACAAAGGGGGAACCTAAGGGCACAGTACAAGAAAGAGCTCTATCTACAGTATGGCCACACCCAGCAATAAACTCTGAACTAATGTAGATACTTACTACAATTTAAATACACGTGACTATCAAATTAAACAAATATCGTGACTATTATTTTGAAAAATCTTATCTCACACTGATACTTAATATTGAAACGCAGTGCCTCTACATGGACTTCATACATAGTTACTATATTCTTCTTTTCATTGACAGAAAAACAAAGTGATGCTCTCCAGCAATGTATTTAAATACAAAATGCAAATACTTTGGTTTTTTACCTATTTCAAATAAAAATACAAAATAGTTTTAGAAAAAGGTATTTGAAATACAAAATGCAAAATAGGTATCTTCAAAATACCTTTATTCAAATAAAATACTTTTTTGACATAAGGTAAAGCTTTTATTCTAAAGATGTGTTTAAAACACAGAATCACCAGAGAGCCCAGAAACCTGGCTCTATAGAATTAGCACGTTAAAAAGTGAAGCCAAAAATTGGCTGTCTCCATGTCTTTTACCTAATATTATAAAAATCTAATGAAAGAGTTATTAGGGGAAGGTTGCTATCATTGGACCACTTCGCTGCTCTATATATATAGTCGGTGGCAAAGTTCCTTTTACCTTCGTGCCTCGATACCCTCGCAACGCTCAAGATTCCACTTTTTGAACCACTCGCTACGCTCGCGGTTCAATATTGAAATCTTTCCCTTGCTCAGGTATCAATATTGGCACGTCCAGTTAAACAACTACTTTGCCCCCTTGTAAAACAAATAACTATTATTTTTTCAAACTCGGTAAACGTAACAGTCAAGACGCTAGCTTTTTTGAGAAATTAATCGTATTTAATCTAAAGAACCTTCCCTTAAAGTTAACGGAATTCAAAAAAGTAAAGTAAACACTTTATTGTACAAGAAAAGAATACAACACATATAATTTAAAATAGAAACAGGGTGTATAGTTTGCTAACTGGACACCACCCGACTAGTCGGGGCAGAGGTAGACCAAAAAAAACGAGGCGAGATGACCTCGACGTATTTTGCTGCGGCTAGCCGAAGCAGGCGGCAAAACGTGATGGGTGGCGGAAGAAAAGAGAGGCCTTTGCAGTGGGTCACAAATATAGGCTAGGAAAAAAATTGTTTGCTCTTGCCTGGGGGTTTTTATCTAGCACGAAGTCGAAACTCCAAAACCATGCAGAGTGCGTTTTTTAAAAATGTAAAAAAAGTACCTACAATTTTTTTTTCATGAATATGTACACTACTGTACTGTAAACACCACAATCAGAAAAGGTATCCGGGGTGGCATATGAGGAGCCCACGACGGTCCTGGTCAGTTCCATGTCGCTAACAGGTCCGGGTTCTCCATTTTAGTAGTAGCAAGGTGCTCCGCATTCCTGTAATAATGGTGATATAGTCAATGAACATTAATTAACAGTTATTTGTTATGCTAGGGGGCAAAGTTGTATTTTAACGCCGAGTGTGGAATTGAAAAATGAGCAAGTGAAAGGATTCTATAGTTGAACCACGAGCGAAGTGAGTGGTTCGAGAATAGAACTCTAAACTTGCGTGTTTTAAAACACGAGAAGTAAAATACATTTGCACCCGAGTGTAACACAAAACTTTTCCCCTCACTATAGCGAGGAAACTACAACGCAAAAAAAGCGTTTATCACTGCTTCCAGTAGTTCCACAGGTGGTAAATCATCTTTAGTACCTTTAGTATCTTTAGTAGTTTAGTTTTGGTAGTGACCCTGCCTGCTAAGCCGCGGTCCTGGGTTCGAATCCCGGTAAGGGCATTTATTTGTGTGATGAACACAGATATTTGTTCCTGAGTCATGGATGTTTTCTATGTATTTAAGTATGTATTTATCTATTTAAGTATGTATATCGTCGCTTAGCACTCATAGTACAAGCTTTGCTTAGTTTGGGGCTAAGTTGATCCGTGTAAGGTGTCCCCAATATTTATTTATTTATTTTTATTTATTTATTACTAGATTCACCTACATTTATCAATTTTAAAGCAGTTAATTTGACTTTATTCAAGGTCAAATTACTTTACCCACTAGTGGATAAAATGCGTTTTTACCCGCTGGTATTAAAGGACAAAACACATGTTTCCGAGCTAGTGAGGGAGAAAATGTTTTTTCATCGCACTCTATTGCTATTTTGCACTTAATACATGCCAAGTTGCGCTTTCGCTTTCTCCCAGACCGGACTGTAGCTCCGGTTAAAAAGCCGTAATATAAGTAGTTCTCGAGATATTAAGTTATGTGACAGACGGACGGACACACAAGACGGACGGAACGGCACCATAAAGGTTCCTTTTGTACCTTTTTGGTACGGAACCCTAAAAACCGCCGCTTTTGGAGTTCTGGTGAAAGGTACTTACGAATGTTGAATAGGCTACTTGCCTCCTAGTCAAATCAGCTTCCCTTTAAGAACTGTCAAAACGAATTTTAACGTTTTGCTAATATGAAATCGAATTGAGTGACGTCACGTTCAACTCATTTACTTTATATATTTCTACCTGACGAATTAAATAGAATTTGTATTTAAAAATAACTTCTATCCATGTTTTCCTTATATTTATCTGATGCTTTATTTCGTGCATGGTATTAAATAATTTCTTTTAAGTACAGTCAAGTTCCATGTTGTGTAGAAATGTGTATTTTTTAAAACTGCTTTCAATGTCTGGTTATTTGATGGAAATACAAATGAATACATCAATAACGTATACCTACCGTTAAGGTTTAAGGAGTTCCCTCAATTCGTCATGAATCCAATATCCGACTACCTATAAGAAATCGAGTTTGACAAAATTTGAGTTAAAAACTCAATATGCTTAGCAAACAAAGATCCTTTTGTGTCGTCTTTGAGAAGTTTCGTTCTGATCATCATAAGCAGTTCCACTGCACCAACCCCAAACTCAAGTAATTTTGGAGAAAATAGGCTGTGACAGACGGACAGACAGGCGCACGAGTGATCCTATGAGGGTTCCGTTTTTCCTTTTTGAGGTACGGAATCCTAAAACCAAAGTCATAATAAGTGTCTCGTTCAAATTTGAGTAGTTCCGTTCTGATCATCATCAGCAGTTCCACTGCACTAAATGTCACTGTTCGGTACGGTCGACTACAAAGAGATGTATCCATTTCTCACCTTATTACGATGCAAGAAGCTGAAAAAGTGTATACATCTCTTTGTAGTCGACCGTACGTAAACGCATGCTGTTCTTATAATAACACAAAAACCAATATATGTATACCTGAATAAATTAAAGTTATGGTCTTTGGGAGCCTGGGGTCTGCTTTGACAATCAATCCCAAGATTTGGCGTAGGCACTAGTTTAACGAAAGCGACTTCCATCTGACCTTCCAACCCGATGGGTAATTAGGGCTTTATTAGGATTACCCGGTTTCCTCACGATGCTGTCCTTCAGCGAAAAGCTACTGGCAAATATCAAATGACATTTCGCACATAAATTCCAAAAACCTCATTAGTGCGATCCGGGGTTCGAACCCGCGAGCTCTAACGCGACCACTGTTCTGAACGTAAATGCATACTGTTCTTATAATAATACTAAATTAAGTCACTATAAGTGTGTCGTCCAGATTTGAGGAGTTCCTTTATGACCATCATCAGCAGTTCCACTGCACCAAATGTCACTGTTATGAATGTACTTAAATTAAAGTTATTCTCATATAAATACCAAATTCATTGTAAGTGTGCCGTGCAGATTTGAGGAGTTCCATTCTGATCCATTTCCATCATCATCAGTTCCATTGCACTGAGTTCCACTGTTCTGAACATAAATGCATGCTGTTCTTATAAAAATACCAAAGTCACTATGAGTGTGCCTTTCAGACTTGAGGAGTTCCGTTCTGACCATCATCAGCAGTTCCACTGCACCAAATGTCACTGTTCCTTACGTATATGCATGCTGTTCTTATAAAAACACAAAAATCACCACATGTATGCCTTCAAGATTCGAGGAGTTGCCTTGATTTCTCCAGGATCCCATCATCAGAACTGGGTTTTGATAAAAATAGGACTAATCTCAAATCTGTATACATATATACATTCAATCAAAAAAAAAAAGAAATCGGTCCTGTAACAACGGAGAAATCGACAACATAAAGAAACCGGTCAAGTGCGAGTCGGACTGGCCCACTGAGTAGTATCCGTACAAACTTACAAAAGTTAAAATAATCTCATGTATCTCATATATGTACCTATAACTTTAAAGATTTGACTATAATTACCTATAGGTATCGGTGAATTCGCTAACTAATTTGCGCGACCTGTTTAGTATGTTAGTTTTTCAGGGATAATTATTTCTTAATGTTAACTCATTTGCATAGTTTAATCTTAATTTAGAAGAGATTTTTTTGTACATATAATCTCGTATTCATTTGTAGTTCGATCTGTTCGATAAAATCCGCAAGGGTGGTTAAATTGAATTTTAAATCTGATTAGTTTTTAAAACCGAAATAAATTACACATATGAAAGAAAAAGTGACCAAGGCCTCCAGTGCCTGAGGCTGGAATCGAACCAACGTACCCTGCAATCGCGGCAGATGCCTATTTCCGCTCGGCCACCCAGGTCACAGATGCTGAGGTCGAAGTTATCTCTCATATGAGTAATCTATACAAGGACTCGCAGCGCCCTCTGACCATCCCTAGAACCTTCCTTCCTTGACAGATTTGAGGCGGCGGTTAAAAATAGTTTTGATATGTACAATTTGAGCTTTTTCATACGATACCCCACTTGACGTAGTAGCTTGACATGATTTACAGTTTGCCATTAGAAGTTAAAAATGTTCATACCTGTTCCAAATTTCAAATCGATAGCAAAATTACCTAGTTCTCGAGATATTTAGAAATATGACAGACAGACAGACATACGGACAGAGTGGGACCATAAAGGTTCCTTTTGTACCTTTTTGGTACGGAACCCTAAAACCAAAAAAAATACAGACGAATTGAGAACCCCTTCCTTGAGATTTGGAGCGGCGGTAAAGTTAAAGAAAAACATGAACCCTAATAATTATATAACCTCCTTTATTTTCGATAAAAAAAGTCTGTTAAAAAAGGGACATAACTCTTTTCAACTAATCAGTTCAGTATTTTTTTATGAATTCAAGCTTTTATTTTTATAAATTTAACCCTTAAATGCATGACTTTGACAAAGATTAATTCAAATTTGTATTTTGACATGCTGTCATTACAGTCAAAAATAGATGATGCATATATACATCGCTGTGCATTAAAGGGTTAAGTCGTTTTTTCTCTATTGTTGGCATTGTAGATACACAGATATTTTCAATTTTGTTAAACTTATTACCTGGCTCTCAGATTCTCCGCTCATTGTAGCTGCTTCTGTGAACGTCGGCGATTCTTGACGTTTGGGTTCCGACGCGCCTTCATCATTAAATCTGCAATAATAATGATCACGAATAAATCAGAAGTTTCCAACCATTGACGTGTGCAAAGGGCTTGGCACTTGGCAGTAATAGTTATTTGTTATACAAGGGGGCAAAGTTGTATTTGAACGTCGAATGTGGAATTGAAAAACTAGCAATTGAAAGGATACCTGCGTTTCACGATAAAATATCAAGAGCCAACACCATGACAGCTCCTCGAAACAATCACTAGTCCTTGTTCCAGGAAGCCCAGGAGATCCGAAAATTGGTCCTGGACAAATCGGCCTTGGTCCGATGAAGAATCACTGTAACATAAAAAATAAATTTACAAGTTAATTAGTGTTAATTTACAAGAGAAAATGCTTGAGTTGCTAAAAAATCCCTCAACTCTTCATGGATTCCAACATCAGAACAGCGCAGGTTTCGACATGTCACAAAAGAACGCCACCTCAATAAGTCAATACGTAGGCAACAGAACCCTAGGCGTTACGGGGCCCGAATAGAAGGGGCAAACTAAGAAAGAGGTAGCGCAATATCATTTTTAGGGTTCCGTACCAAAAAGGTACAACAGGAACCCTTATGGTGCGACTCTGTCCGTCTGTCTGTCCGTCTGTCACATTCCTAAATATCTCGAGAACTACTAATGCTATTGTTCAAGTTAATTAGTATGTTTTGTTCTTTACGCCATCTACCACGACCGTATATTAACTATCTTGTCCTAATACTCTTAATTTTGCATGTAAACATTGTGAACCTATCGATCTTATGTAATTAAAACTCATCACTTCGGATAGATGGCGTTACGGGTCTCGAAAATCATAATGTATAGTTGTTTACTTGAATAAATTGTCTTGCACTACCTATCTGCATGAACGGTGCGTTTTTAATTCTCCCACAACTCTCATCGAACGGTACAAATAGTGGTCCTTACTGAACCGATATAAGAACTATATTAGTGTGACATCGAATTTAACCTAAAATGTTGTTTACGTTTTGGCGAATTTTAATGGATTTAAGAAGAAATTAAAGTGAAAAACTGTATAATAAGTGGTAAATAGACTTGATAAGTGTATGCAAGCGTTGGTGTGTGTATATATTCATTATGGAAGACTATATAAAGGAACAAGAAAACGTGTACGCGTTGTTAGCCAAAACTATTGCAAATTACAAGAAATCACCAAAACAAAGACTAACTAGTGGTTATGTACAGTCACGGATGGAATTGTTGACCGAATATCGAACATATAATAGAGTCATAAACACCTACTGTACCAGTCTAATAGTACAATTGTTTTTTTACATTGTGTAAATTATGATTTATGAACTTTGAATTTTATCATTAAGAAATGTGAACCTTGCTGCCTACTAGTGAATTAACTAAGATATGTATCTAATACTCATTAAGTGAAATGTAAAATTTCTTATGAGATAATAAATTTCTTTAACCCGAATATTGGACTCGGTTTCACAACAATCATATGGAAATGTTGAAATTGGTACCTAAACATGATCGCGGACAGTATGAATATTTCACCAAAGATTATTTTACGGAAGTTGAAGAACAATACATCGAGCTGCGGTCAGATATGATGGATTTGTTATTGAAGTTAAATTCACGAAGCGGAGAAAGTACGTCGAGTTCACATAACCCTTCAACTGCCACTAGTGTTAGTGATGAAGTCCGGCTGCCGAAAATAAATATTCCTCAGTACTCGGGCAGTTACCACGAATGGACTTCGTTTCATGATATGTACACGTCGCTAATACATAATAAAACCACACTCAATAAAGTGCAAAAAATGCATTACTTGAAAAGTTGTTTAGCAGGTGAGGCCGAACAATTACTTAAGCATATACCTATCAGCGAGAGTAATTACGACATGGCATGGAATATTTTATTAAAAAGATACAACAACAAACGAATTATTGTAAACACTATTTTGGCACGATTAGTGAATCAACGAAAATTAAGTACGGGAACATCGAAAGGGTTACGAGATTTATTAGACACCACAAGTGAATGTATGAATAAATTGAAAAATCAAGATATACAAGTTGACACGTGGGATACACTGGTAGTTCATTTAATTGTAAATAAATTGGACGCCGAATCACATAAAGAATGGGAGCTCGAGCTCGGGTCCCTAGAGATAAGTGATTTACCTACACTCAACATGTTAAACAAGTTCCTGGAAAAAAGATTTCGTGTCTTAGAGATGATACAATCGCCGTCGTCGAGTGCACCTGTAAATAAAAAAAGTTTTCATGTAACTAAAACTGAACAGAAATGCATATTTTGCAATCAAGACCACCTATTATACACTTGTAAGGAGTTTACAAAGCTGGAGGTAGAGAAGAGAGTGGAATATGTGCAAGGCTGGCGACTTTGTTTTAACTGCCTATACACGGTGTTTCCGGTATCACTCAAAACCTCAGACACCCCAACTGATTTTTATTTTTTGAAACTCATCTAGAGTATTCATCTTTTAATCTGATCGTTACTTTTTTTTTAATTGAATTTTTAATTTTCTGTACAGCTCTACTTGACTTTTAGCTCTACACTCAAGAAAATAATTGCTAACTACCATCATAAACCATAAGACTATTTATTTGTGTACGTTACTGCAACGACATAAGGTTTACCAATAGACAGCTAAGATGTCACTGTAAAACACTTTAAAGCTTTGTCACAGTAAACTTCAAATTGGACAGGTAATCGCAGTAAGCAAATAAACTCAATATTCAAAATGACAAGGTTGTAATTAGGTACGAGTTCAATTTGTTATGACTTATGATAAACATTAAGATTAAACTGACAAACAACGTCAAACTAGTAGCGGAAAAAATAATCGTCCAAGTAACCGGCCAGTATTAATACCCCTAAATACTGAAAAAAGGTAAACAACCTCTAGCAATGCGATATACACAATGTTGTGTTACGAGTACAATAGAATGGGCACGTAAAAAATAACTAATAATACTAATTTAAATAAAAATATTACCCCCATCAAGATATAGCTCAATCGATTCTACTCTCGATTCTGAATAAACTGTTTTCAGGTTTTTAGTGTTAAGTGAAACACGGTGTATAGTACCGGGGCATTCAGTGAAGTTCTGTAAACATCGATCATCTTGTCGCCGATGTGGGAGAAAACACCACTCTCTGCTACACAGCACGGGGAGCCCGCAGTCGCAGACCGCTGCGCCGGTTCCGGAGTCATCAGCGCCGACTTCTGAAGATAAAGAAGATACCAAGGAGGAAAAAGAAGATAAAAATAAAAAGAATATTATATCTCACCTCACTACTGGGAGTCACGCGCGGCTGATGCCAACTGCATTAGTGCAAGTATACGCTGAAAACGGAGAAAAACACTTGATGAGAGCGCTGTTAGACCCGTGCTCACTGAGATATCTGATTAAAACAACGGGGGTACGTTAACACAGCTGATGCTTTATTCCAGACTGAAGGTATATCTACAATATTATGAGTACCCACATATACATAACACCCCAACACTTATTCTAATATTACATAGTAAGATTATACATTTTAAAAAATGCGACTACATACACTAAGTCTAAACGGCGCTAGTTTTTTACTAATGATAAAAATAACTTAAGCTAGGTAGGTGTATGAAATTGTACATTGTTGTGTGCCCTAATCATATTCACATTATCGGTGTTCGTAACAAGGCTAGGCTAGTTAAAAGTAGTAAACAGTTATGCACATAACAATATCATGCACCGTAATGCTCCTACATTAGAACGCATATTACATTGGGTAAAGAGTTATGTGGTTAACAGAAAATAACAACAAATTTTAATATCTATTACTAATGTGTGACAAGCCAGGACTTACCTAGTTTAATAGGTTTAGGTATTTACATAATAATTAACAATTAGGCAGGGAACAATTCAGGTAATGATGATACGATTCATGACATTACGGATGTACCTGTTGACTATTATTACATTTTAATCAATTTCAAATCCGTAGCGTTTAACTTGTTTAGGTATTCTTTTTCTAATACTGGTAACGGTGGGTCGACACGTTTTACTCGTGTAGGATCACCCCCCTCGACTACCTTGAGCTCCCCGTCCCCCGCGTGCTGCGAGACCCCCGCAGGCGTCGCGGGCGCTGGCGGCGACGCCGGTTGCCCCGCGGTAGACCTCACGTCGACGCCAGAGCTCTTCGCCATAATGTCAACGCTGGGCACGGCGCCATCAACACTAGCCGGCCGGCCGTTCTGCACGACACACCCTGGTTCGGTTTCACTCTTGGATGGAGGACAAGCGTTCGAGTTTCTTAAGTATCGGCGCTTCATTTGATCTATATGTCGATGGTGTGTAGTTCCGTCACCTGTCGCAACCGTATAATCAGACTTCCCAAACCTATTGGCTACATAACCATCCGCCCATTTTGCATCCTGTCCGAATGTTCGGTACTGCACGGGCTCACCTATTTCTAAATGCCTAGATGGTCTATGTGATTTTTCTACCACTTTCGATTGTTCGTTGATGACTTTAGCGGATCTATCTGGCTTAAGGCGAGATGATCTGTCAACCTAACCAATCCAAGGGGGTGAGGTGCGCGGCGTCCGGGCAGCCCCGCCCGCGCGGCGATGTTCGCTTGTCGCACGCGGGAACTCAAATTCGCGCGGCAGCATGACACAGACGGATCGCAGTCATAATGATCGCCGTATTTTAACTGGGCTTTCTTAGTTTTTTCATGAAATAGGAGGCAAATGAGCAGCTCATCGCCTGATGGTAAACGATCACCGCCTTTATTTTTTTTATTACGTTTCATAGGCCTTTGCCCAGCAGTGGGACACCACTATAGGCTAGATAAAAAACAAAGGTTTCATCATTTGTGTAAGTAATACTAATGATTTATAGTTACAGTGTGTTTGGTCAGCGTTGTCGGAGCTTTTAAAGACGTACCTAAAGTACAATCAATTTTATCGAACTTCTAGTAATCGCACTTATTTACAGATCGACAGGGTGAAATAAAAAGGACCATTCAAACTTTGCATAGTGACTTTTGAGGTCATTATGAACAACTTTTATTAAGGGTCCAATGCTGAAACATATACGAAAAAAAATTGGATGTTCCATAGAAATGAGCTGTATCATGACAGTCGAAATGTATAAAATAGATATTTTTTTTTGCGTTTTCAGCATTAGTCCCACAGTAAATAGAAGCACAATTTGATTTGATTAGATATTACGAGTTACAACTATTTACCTGCAAATATATACTGTGTAGAGAATTTTATGGAAATATACCTACTTCTCCTAAACATCATAACTGTAGCTTTTCCTGAATATATAAAAAAAACTGAAAATGGGGACATAAAAATGGGGAGGGGGGTGAAGATTAACATCTCGGCGAGTTTTCTACTTCATTTACAAGTTTTTTCTTATAAACCTATTGTTAACAGAACACAGTAACCGTCAGCTTCTTTGACCATAAACTTTATGTAAAAAGATATTATGTCATGTCACTGCTGTTTAAAAATACACATTATTTTTTTCAGCCGTGAATAAATAACGCTTTTTCATTTTCATATTGAATGCCTTTAACCTGTATACATGCCAAAGTTTCGAATTTTATTATTGTTGTTCATGAACCTACTAATAGCAGGTTACTTACTCGTATAACGTATTTTGATGATCATGATGAAATCACTCATCCAGTCACTGATGAAATCTGTGCTATTTATATTAAGATATGAATAAAATCTAAAGTATGAAAACTATGCAATTGAAACTTTGTCTATTTAATAAAGTTGCTATTGATATCATATCCTGACAATTATATTTATCTGGTTTAAACCAGACCCCAAATTCGAGGATTCAGAAGAACGACAAAAGACAAAATGCTTCAAGAAAACAGCTTTTCTCTTCGCTTGACTCGTGTTGGTGGGGGCACTACCGCCACTAATATCTCCAAATAAAATACAACCCAGCACAAGATAAAATATCATACTTCATAATAATTTATTGATAAATCAATACCATTCTATGCCTACCTCGAATTCTCAAGTATTGTGACATTGCACATTTTAGCTTAACAATTTAACAACGGCAGTTTTAAATTTGTCCCGAACGTAATTACTTTTTGCGCATAGCAAGGTCTTTATGTGATCTAGCAACTGGATCGATACTGGATGACCAAGCCCCCCTAATAAAAATTCGTGTAAAATGCATATACTCATCCTTGACTTCCTTATGCCTTAGATAATGTATTGAAAAAGGATGGATATATGCTAGTTATTTCTCTTTTTGGTAGGTGGTCTCTGGTTTTGTGTTAGCTAGGGATGTTACTTTGTCGATTCAATTATCGATAAAATATGCACTTACTTACGTTCTCACCTTAAAAATAATATAAACGTTATATATATAAAAGTAACGAAAACATACAATTATGATATAAACATTTCATTTGGATTATTATGTGGCTGTTTGGCTATGAAAGTCATATATTCATACATTAAATAATAAATAAATAAATAAATATTATAGGACATAATAAATAAATATCATAGGTCTGTATGCCTCTCTTTTTCTGTAACGTGAATAAAAAGGACGGCAGGTTGTCTATGACTATATTTCTATGATAGTGTAATATCGGCCTAAATAGTTTGTAAAAAATAGAAGATGGGAGATACGAGTATAAAACAAATAAATACATTCTTTTCTTCTCCTTACGCAAAGACCTAAGTAATTTAATTCGTGTAGCATCCCTCTATTAATTTCTAGTCCACCACTCAAGAATCTACTTATACTTACCTCAATAATATTTTCTCTATCAAATAGAAAATAAAACAAAACGGCAGTGTAGGTACCAAAATTTATTATTTCAATAGTTTCACCAATTTTTAGTTTCTTTTTAATAATGTTTGAGAATTTCTTGAAAACGAAAAAATACTATAAGTTTAATTCACTAGAAATGTTACATTACCATTTACCCAGTCTGTGATACCTGATCATCATTAATCATTTCTATGTCCTTTTCAATGCAAGAATGTCAATAGAGTTAATGTCGGGACGTCGATAAAAATGACACATCACTAGTACAAAAACATAACCAAAAAACAGTTTGGAGAAACTTCAGAACAGAATTTAACATGGTAGTAGTTATTATATAAACTATGAAAAGATCGTATTTTATGCTTTGTTTAGATCCTACAAATAATAGTATCAATAACTGACCGAAATTCACTAATGAAACACAGCAGGTTCTTGGGAGTTTTCTTTTCTCCATGTACGTGAATTACAGTCCTTAATCACACAAGCCATAATCACACAAGGAACTTAAACACATCACAAATAAGAATTTAGCAGGATCATCAACTATCTATCAGGAATAAACACAATTAAATTAAAAATCGGCCAGACGACCGCCGAGATATTTGGTCTAATATAATACGATTATGTACAATTGTCAAAGGTAGACACCTGGGGAGACATCTGGGGGCCTGCTCCATTTCAACTTCTTGGCCTTCTTTTTGGTGGAGTCTTGGGAGTAAAGGAACCACGAGCATCGCACCTTGAACTTCGTGTTTCCGGTCTTCTTCTTCGGAAATCTAAGAAATATATAAAGTTGAATTTGTAAAATAGCTAAATAACAAGAGAATCATAACAAAGAACAATAATCATTGATGGCGTTTTTAAGGTATGAATATTGATAGGTTATTATTGCAAGGTCGATAAAACACATCACATCACTATGCTAAAAAACATAACCTTTCCGAGTTTGAGAAAACTTCCAAAAAATATGCAAAAATCTATACAGAATTGAATAAGATTTGAACTGTATAAACTACTAATATGTACATTTATATTTCTGCCAGGTCGTATCAATAAATATTATCAAAAACTCAAGAAACTTACCGATGAAATGATATAACCTCTTGCGTGTTTTCTTTTCTTCCTGAATGTGATTTGCAACACTTGATCACACAAGCCATAGTCAGAAATGAAACTTGGAACTATCACAAATATACACTGAGCTATTTTTTCCACGATCTATCAGAAATCCTCACAAAATAAATAAATATCGTCAAGACGACCATTGAAGTCGCTCTAAAAACTCGAACCAATATAATACGACTATGTACAGTTGTCAAAGATGGAGACCGAGTGTGAAATGACAAACGTATATTTAATTTTGCCGTATAATAAATGGACCCCAGGTCCGTTTTGACATCAGCATTTGGGGACAACCTTCGAGAAAACGAAAGAAGTTGTGGAATATTGTCTCATTCGCTCATATAAAAAAGGTAATAGTGTGGTGTGAGTAAGATACATGTCACCGAGCTCTTATTTTTAGCATGGCTTCCATGCTTTAGTTATACTTCCGTGTGGATGACAGTTCGATTATCCAATCAGAATCAGCTGTCAACAAAGGGTGTTGCCAGAATACAAATATGCACAATTTTCAGAATATTTAATTATTTAGAATTAACAATTTAAATGTAATTAATAAATCAGAAAATAGTCACTTTATTGTTGGAAAATTATATGGAATTTTGTGCACTAGGATTTTCAGTTGGTTGAAATTTATTTCTGCAGAGGACTGCTGAGGTGGTCATTTTAGATGTTATCCCCAAGCCTCTCAAGGTCGTTAGGGCTCCTGAGATCATTTCCTGCACTGGCTAGCTGTCTCCGGTCCTGTTCAGGCCTCCAGTGCCTGCTTTTATTTATCGAGTTTCATCTTCGATCCAAAAAGTGATCAGATTGATGGAGTGCTGGCGGTCAATCCTTGTGTAGCCTAAGGGCATTCTGGAGGAATATTTTCCCACCATGAATTTCTTCTGGTGGACTATGTGGAGGGAAGGGTCGTCAGAGCTGAGAAAATGAGCTCTCTCAAGTTCCAGCTGCTGACTGGGAACTATAACTAGAACTATAATTAAAACTATATTTACAATTACAATTACAACTAAATCTGTGTTTAGGCCTACTCCAGGTTATACTGGTTATACAGACATTCAAGTAATGTCTTCTTTATAAAGGGGGCCGGTTTGTCCGGCAACTCCAATTTTACCACAAGCGTCGAATGGTGCGATAGCTTGCTTCCGGGGTCGAGCCTATCCAGGCGAAGAAGATGCTCTCAACTTGCTGATGCGTCGGTTGCGGTGGTGCTTCATTGTGTCACAGCGCCTGGGGCGACCAGCTTCAGCTCGCAGAAGGAGGGCTTACACATTGTATTAGCGGTAACTTCTGGCTTGAAGGTTGGTGTCATTTTCTTTCTTCCTGGAAGGCAAGATTACTTAGTTTAGTTAAGAAGAATTCCTATTATCTATGTTGGCACTGATAACTAGGGACTAACAGAACTTAGGAACGCTTGTAAATCATTTAGAATTGAACTATTGCACGGCCCAGCTCTACCGTCTGGCAATACATATTAAGGTGCTAGCTTAAGCTTAGAATAATGATTTACTGGCTATAACTTGCTTTGTGTCCGTTAGACAATAAAATAGTGTGTCACAATCTAACCGTTTTCTTTCCACCCAATTAGAGTCCTGAAATCTTGAGGAAATCGTAGTGCACCTTATTAAGTACTTTTTTTTGCTTCTTTTTCGTGGCGGACGATCCGCCAAAGTTTTAAGACTCATTTTGTGTAAATTTATTGTCTGGTGCTTTCCCATACTTTCCCCCTTGCCGGGCTGGGAAAAGTCGACCATGACATTGGCGCCCAGGTTTAGAAAAGCTTAGATTTTCCTCAGGAATTCAGAAAATTTCAGTGCCATACATAGAAATAGTGAAAGTTGTGTTCATACTTACGTTTGAGTTTCATTTTGAGCTTGTGTCTTGATTGTGCGCATCTCATTATCACTTGGGTGCAGCTTCAGCTTGCTTACATTGTTATATTGCCCATTTTGCTGCACAAACTTGATATTGGCTTGCAAAGCTTAGAATTATTCACATGCTTGAACCTTCTGTTGAAGTTTTGATTTTGTGCTGACATTTCCTTCAGGAAGGATGGTGTCAAACTAATAAGCACTATTTAGTTACTTTTTGTGGCATGTATTTAGCAATTTAAAGGCTGTGACCTAGATTATTGTGTATAATATTTAAAAAACATTCTTTTAGGATTTATTTTGCTGTTTGACCTGGAATTTTGAAGTAACATTTGAGTATTATATTTTGAAAGTATCACCATTGAGTTGTAACTTTTTAACATGAAGTTAAGGGCAAGTTGTTGGAAGCTTTTGAGTTTTCCATTTAAAGGCATTGTATACATTAGGGGTAACTGACATTGTGAGTGGTTTAAATCAAAATTTTCATTATTAAAGCCATACTAAATACCTTTTAAATTATCAACTAAAATTGAGTAAATTACAGTGTATATTTGTGTAACTTAACAATTCAGTAGTTTAAAAAATTGTGTGAACAAATTTAATATTCTTTTGAACAGATACTTACCATTTAGTTTTGGAACGTTTTGCAATTTAAGAGTGTTTACATACATACATTGAAACAGGAACATTTGTATTAGAAATTTTTACTTCATACAATTGAAAATTGTTTGCTCACTAATACTCACATTTCACTTTATTTTCACTGCACTTGATGCAAATCATTTAAGAAAGGAAATATACTTGCATTTATCTGAAAAGGTTGAAAGCAAATAAAACACTTGGTATATCATTGTAAGAATATATATTTATTGTAAGTCAGTTGCCAACATACTTAATATTTTGAGTTTTGAACTTATACAATGGCGTCTTCAGTGGCAATTTCACTTTTGTGCCCGTTGAACTTATACAGGTGACTTCAGTCCGGGACGACACCGGTAATGGTTGGAAGTTGCAGGAACGGTCTGAGTTTTTGAGTGTCCGGCAGCTGCAATGTTGTTGGACTCCGGCAAATGATTATGTTGGTCCTCCATGTAAGTGGAAGGTTTCCGTTAGGAGTTATGCTTTTCAACACATTATCAGTGCCCATGTTCCTCTGATGTTCATATTTTGGTTTTCTTTTGTAGACATTTCCTGTAGTCTGTGGTCCAGTTGTAGCTGTTGCTAGGTGCCAAGTAGCTTTTATGGTGTATATTTCTTAAGATTTAGACAGTTTCTAATAATCTGAAACAAGTTCAATGGAATTTAGTAAGAATAATGTACATGTTTAAGTCATTTAAATAGAATGTTTAGAAGACAATTTTTTTGCTGTTTGTTATTTAATTTGGAGTGTGAGGGAAAAGAGGAGGTTAAAGGACAACTCCCTTTCCCTATTATTCGAGATATTTACCTGCTGTTAGTAGTAGAATTATTTGCATTCCAATTAGCATTTCTGAATAAATTTTAGTCATTCCTTTAGATTATCGAACGTTTATCACACTTATGTTAGTTTTCCATGATTTTGTAGTTGAATTAAGTGTTGTTTTATTAATTTGTAGCAATAAAAGCAGCAGATATTAGAATTTTGTAGGTAACGATGAATATTTTGTTGACATTTAGTTTTTTTAAAAGGCACAGACCACAGACAAAATAAGTTCAACGATGGGTACGTTCGGATGCGTGTTTTTTGTTCCAAGTTTGAGTCGTAACTTGAGCGGTTAAATAAACGCTCGTTTTGTGATGTTGGTATTTCTGTTTTATGTTTGGATTTATTTTAGGTTACGACGTGTTTTTTAGCGCCAGTTTTAAACTTAAACGTATCGCAACGTGCAGATTCGTTTAAGGGCGTTTGTTTTTTGTGAAAACTTGGATTTGGTTTTGTGGCGTATTCAAGGATTTAGAGATTGTTATTGGGTAAGTTTGAGGTGGAGGTTTTCTTTGGACGCAAGGTCCGGGTTTCTTTTGCTTTCACCTTGCCGCCAAAGTTAACGCCCTCGCTTACGCCATATCGTGTCACTCTTCGGTTGTTTCGTTTGAAGTGTTGAATATTGTGGTGAAAATATTCAATCACGACTTTTTGTATGGAACGTGGTGAACAGCAAAGTCTGTTTTCACTACTATTTTGTTTTGTGTGAGGGATGAAAGGGTTCCTGGAACAGTTCTCTGAAATGCGTGAAGTATGAAAGGGGCGACACAATCTGGTTCATTTTACGTTTGAGCGATCCTTGATACGACCTGTTTTTCGGATGGTTTCTTTTGCGGGTGCTTACCACACCCGAGCGTCGTGTTGGCGCGATTTTGGGGTCGACATGAGGTCCACACCCAGGAGTGGTGAGGTATGGCAGGGCGCGGTTGCACTGTCTACTTCTTGCATCCCCTTTTGGATGCGCTCCGTACCGGGTTCTTGCCTTTTGTGGTGTCGATCGGGTACTCGCTGGTGGGTACATTGTGTGTTCTGTGTGGCTTTTCCCATGCCATGGAGGCGGTGGGGTGGCGCACGGGTTTTTGGGGTATCGCCGCCAATCATGCCTGGCGTGCGATACATATTTTTTGGTGAGTCTCAACCAAACGGTGGAGGTCTCGGGCATGTTGCAACCTCAGAGTTGTGTAGGATTTTGTGATCCGGAGAGTTGGGTGGGAGTCTTTTGTTGCACCAACTCGAAGGTGCGTGACAGTTTGTTATGGTTTTTTTGTTACGTTTACGGAAGAGTTGGAAACAGCACAATGTTTCCAATTCAACCGCATGTCGGAAATGGGTTTTTTGTTAGTAAACTGTCACATTTATTTTGGATTATGGATTTATAATTATTTTCGGATTGGAATTTTATTTGGAATTGAATTATGAGCTTCTCAAGTTTATGACGTGTAAACTTGGAAGTGGGAATCATTTTTTTTTTTGATTTTATGTTGCCCGGTCTAGCGGAGATGTTTTAAGAATGCTGATCATCGGTCCTGGCGGTTGGTTTTGCGTTTGTCCAGCGCAACTGTGAAGTTGTGCTGGTAAAACCAAGGATATGGTTACTGGTTTGTTGGTTCATTTGGCAGTGGGGAATTTTCCGAATGGTTCGGATGCCACACTGGTTTTAGTGTTGCGTGGGTTCGAAATAATATAAAATTCAAAATTTAAGGATGTTTTAGAGGGATGGTTTTTTTGGTATGGTTTTGTGAGGTTGTAAGTTTTGGAATTTCTTTTGGCAATATTTCGTAACCTGCGGCATCACAGGTTTACTTTTGTGTGTTTCTCCCATACTCGTTATGGTCGAGGTGTGTTCGTTTCTTTTCTTATTTTTCATTTCTTTTGTGACACATTGTTAGTCTAGTCGCTGAGGACAGCGAGCGTTTTACCCTTGGTAAAACGCTACAGCAGGGAGAGGGGTATTGTGACATTGCACATTTTAGCTTAACAATTTAACAACGGCAGTTTTAAATTTGTCCCGAACGTAATTACTTTTTGCGCATAGCAAGGTCTTTATGTGATCTAGCAACTGGATCGATACTGGATGACAGTTCGATTATCCAATCAGAATCAGCTGTCAACAAAGGGTGTTGCCAGAATACAAATATGCACAATTTTCAGAATATTTAATTATTTAGAATTAACAATTTAAATGTAATTAATAAATCAGAAAATAGTCACTTTATTGTTGGAAAATTATATGGAATTTTGTGCACTAGGATTTTCAGTTGGTTGAAATTTATTTCTGCAGAGGACTGCTGAGGTGGTCATTTTAGATGTTATCCCCAAGCCTCTCAAGGTCGTTAGGGCTCCTGAGATCATTTCCTGCACTGGCTAGCTGTCTCCGGTCCTGTTCAGGCCTCCAGTGCCTGCTTTTATTTATCGAGTTTCATCTTCGATCCAAAAAGTGATCAGATTGATGGAGTGCTGGCGGTCAATCCTTGTGTAGCCTAAGGGCATTCTGGAGGAATATTTTCCCACCATGAATTTCTTCTGGTGGACTATGTGGAGGGAAGGGTCGTCAGAGCTGAGAAAATGAGCTCTCTCAAGTTCCAGCTGCTGACTGGGAACTATAACTAGAACTATAATTAAAACTATATTTACAATTACAATTACAACTAAATCTGTGTTTAGGCCTACTCCAGGTTATACTGGTTATACAGACATTCAAGTAATGTCTTCTTTATAAAGGGGGCCGGTTTGTCCGGCAACTCCAATTTTACCACAAGCGTCGAATGGTGCGATAGCTTGCTTCCGGGGTCGAGCCTATCCAGGCGAAGAAGATGCTCTCAACTTGCTGATGCGTCGGTTGCGGTGGTGCTTCATTGTGTCACAGCGCCTGGGGCGACCAGCTTCAGCTCGCAGAAGGAGGGCTTACACATTGTATTAGCGGTAACTTCTGGCTTGAAGGTTGGTGTCATTTTCTTTCTTCCTGGAAGGCAAGATTACTTAGTTTAGTTAAGAAGAATTCCTATTATCTATGTTGGCACTGATAACTAGGGACTAACAGAACTTAGGAACGCTTGTAAATCATTTAGAATTGAACTATTGCACGGCCCAGCTCTACCGTCTGGCAATACATATTAAGGTGCTAGCTTAAGCTTAGAATAATGATTTACTGGCTATAACTTGCTTTGTGTCCGTTAGACAATAAAATAGTGTGTCACAATCTAACCGTTTTCTTTCCACCCAATTAGAGTCCTGAAATCTTGAGGAAATCGTAGTGCACCTTATTAAGTACTTTTTTTTGCTTCTTTTTCGTGGCGGACGATCCGCCAAAGTTTTAAGACTCATTTTGTGTAAATTTATTGTCTGGTGCTTTCCCATACTTTCCCCCTTGCCGGGCTGGGAAAAGTCGACCATGACAGTATATTCAAATCAAGTATCAACTTTTGTCAAAGGAGTCAGACAGCTTGCTGAAGGATTCGTATAATCTTGCAAATTAGACAAATATCTGTAAATATAAAGTACCGTAATCATACCCACCAAATAAAAATAAAAAAAATTGTCCAGCTTTATCAATGTATGATTATGGACTTTCATCAAAATTTATTGAGAAGTTAAAATACTGAAATCTTTTAACTATTATGGAAAAATGGCGACAGTTGACAAACTAAATTTCTGTCAGGCTGGCCACATGTTTGGCATAGACATAGAAAAAATATAGACGGAGGGTAGCACGATCTAATTAACCTTATACCAAATTTTGAAAGACAGAAATACCTACCCTACCTGATCTTCAATCAGTACTGTATCTACCGCCGCCTTTTCTTTCGAACAACTCAATATGTTTATGAAAATTATACGTAAGTTTGTTCACTAGTTGGACATCAGTCATATATTTTCTAAGTGGAAAGTTGTGCTGTAATGACGTCACAGACGCGTCATCTAGGGGTTTCTACAATCTATGATGTTTAGATATCGTAAATGTCACTTGATAACATCATATGAAAATGAAATACTTACGAGTATATATAAATTATCATTTTCTTACCTTTTCACAGTCTTTGGCTAGAATTTTCTTTATTTATTTGTTTTCTAGCACGCAATTATTTTTTCTGCCTTCTCAAAGCTTTGTTCCCCATTGTTTCAATGACACGTGACCACGCGGAGAAAACTGACACAGGTCCATCCTCTGAAAGCGCCGCCGCGCGACTGAAGAGGCCATAAGTGCCATCGAAAATGTTTTCAATTTCAAAAAATTTTTCAAAAATTTTTTTTTTTTGCAAAAACAGGATTAGTAACAGGTCTTAAAATTGGGTTCATAGTTGTTCCATCTTTCCTTTGCGGATTTGGTAGTATTTGGTAAATATTATATTATTTTAATGACGCTACCGGCACAAACTCATCAGATTCGTCTAGATAATCGTATTACCTATATGTTGAAGTAAAAAAGAAGTCAAAAAAGTTTTTATCCCAGCTATGGGGACGATTTATTGTTTAAAGAAGAGGTAACTTTGGGATCATTTTCTATCGAGCGAAGTTGTAACATTCATGTTGTTCAACTCCATAACATACTCATCAGATGCTGAAATTTAACATATATCGTTTTCAGATTTTTCCATTGCGTTTTCCTATGTTTTTAACGGCTTCAAAAAACGAGTGCGCGCAGCGTCTACGGAAATATATCGCCTTAATGGCATCTAAACGAATACGTAAGTCGCGACCCTGCAACAACCGAGCTGGCGTCTCACCGGTGGTACAATGAGGAGTATTATGATAGTGCAATAGAAATTTCAGTATGGCTTTGTCAATGTTAACCCTCTCGTGCTTGGCTTTTTTAATTACACGTTTTATCAATTTTACCGCCCCCTCCACCGCCCCATTAGACGCTGGATGATAAGGAGCCGAAAAGGTATGACGTACACAATTTTTTTCTAAAAAGTCATTAAATTGCTTACTGGAAAATGGCGGGCCATTATCAGAGACTATTTGTTTTGGAATACCCCACCTTGACCAAGATTCCAATAGCTTGTTTATTACACTATCGGCGGTCGTACGTGCCATGCACGACACCTCAATCCATTTTGATCGTGCATCAATTGATACCATGTAGGTACGACCATCTAAAGGACCTAAAAAGTCAATGTGAACTCTTTCATAAGCCCGCGACGGCCAATGCCATGGCACCGGCGCGCTCGCCGGCGGCGCCGCGGCCACCGCCGCGCACGCCTCGCACGCGCGACACCGCGCCTCCACGGCCTCGTCCACTCCGGGCCACCACACGTAGCTCCGCGCCATGGCCTTGGTCTTCACGACGCCCATGTGAGGCTCGTGTAGCTCCCGCACCACTATCTCGCGGCACGCTTCCGGAATTACAACACGATGACCCCACATGACACAATCGAGTTCTAAATATAGTTCTTTCTGCCTATTGAAATAAGGTTGCATTTCCTTAATGTCCGAACTGTCCGGCCAACCGTTTTTTATGTAATTGACTACTCTACCTAACAATGGATCTTTTGCTGTCTTCAAAAGAATATCATTACAGTCTAAAAAGAACATATCGGACGCAAAATGCAAGTAAGACTGCTCCGGGGGATCGAATTCCTTACTTTGCCCTATTGGTAGACGCGACAGCGCGTCTGCGCAATTTTCCGCTGAGTTTACATACTGAATGTCAAAATCATAAGCCATTAACAATAATGCCCATCGCTGCATTCGACTCGAAGTCATGCTGGGTACGCCAGTTTGCGGACCAAAAATACTTATTAAGGGCTTATGGTCAGTTACTAAGGTAAACCTCTTGCCATATAAATACTGATGAAATTTTTGAGTCGAATAAACAATCGCGAGCGCCTCTCGATGTATCTGCGAATAATTTTGTTCAGCGGCATTGAGTTTCCTTGATATATATGCCACTGGCCGCTCCCGCCCCCGCCCGTCGGGCTGGCTGAGCACGCCAGCGACCCCGCGCGGGCTGGCGTCACAAGTTAGCGTCACGTGATTGTTGGGGTCAAAGTGCGCAAGTATCCGCTTTCCTATCAACAAGGATTTTATTTTTTTAAAAGCCTCCTCGCAACTTGTGGTCCAATGCCACCGCGCACCCTTCTTAAGTAAGCTATGTATTGGGTGTAAAATATCGCTCGCGTTAGGGATGAATTTAGAATAGAAATTAACCATACCTAAAAATGAGCGCACCTCCGTCACACACGATGGTGGCGGCATTTTTTCTACCGCCGCGACTTTGTTAGGATCCGGTTTTATCCCGTCTTTACTAACGACAAATCCTAAATAACAGACCTCTTCGGCAAGAAACGTGCATTTGGATTTCTTTAATTTCAAACCTAAATCTTTTAACTTTTTTAATACAGCCTCTAACGTAGCTAAATGAGCCTTCCGAGTTTTCCCGAATATCAAAATGTCGTCACAAAAACTTTGAGCGTTAGGAATATCCCTCACTATTGACTCACTAATTCTACAAAATATTCCCGAACTTGATGATAAGCCATACGGAAGTCTATTGTATTTGAAAAGCCCTCGGTGAGTATTAATAACTGTTAACATTTTTGACTCCTCCGATAAGCAAATCTGATTATACGCCTGCGACAAGTCTATTTTAGTAAATAACTCCCCCCCTGATAAATTGGCAAATAATTCCTCAACTTTAGGCAATGGATACCTATCTACCATAAGAACCGGATTAAGCGTCACTTTAAAGTCAGCGCACACTCTCAACCCTCCATCCTTCTTAGTTACCGGAACCAGGGGCGTCGCCCAGTCGGCGCAGTCCACGGGCTCGATGACGCCGCTCCGCAGCATGGCGTCCAGCTCGGCGTCGACGCGGCCTCGCAGCGCGAAGGGCAGCGGCCGCGCGCGCCGGTACACCGGCGCCGCCCCTCGCGCACGCGCAGCGTCGCCGTCCCACCGTTGTAGCACCCGAGCCCCCCATCGAAAACTTCTTTATATCTGTCGAGAATTACATTTAAATCGCTATTAATACTGCTAACGGAATTGACATTGCTGACAGGGCTACGCTTCATTATAGGTATCTCCACTCGTAACTCGGCTAACCACTCTCTGCCTAGTAAACTGGTTTCGCCATTTTTTACAACATATAAATCTAAATTCTTTGTTATTGTACCATAGGCTACGGAAACTGTTATTACACCATATGTTTTCATTTAAGTACGGTCCAGAAATCTAAATACACTTTTAGGTTTTTTTAATGTCTCATTTTTAAAATATAAATCGTACGTTTCTTTACTAATAAATGAGGCAGCCGCGCCCGTATCAATTTCCATCATTAATTGTTGTCCATTAACACAAATAGGTACACTCACCGGCTTGTACTGGCTTAACGAAACTCTGTATAACGCTTCCTCCTCTTCCTCTGACTCGTCTGTTTCCTCTTCGCTATTTCCTCCGGTAGTAAAAATAGGCCCGTGGTCGGCCGCCATTGCGCCCTCGGGCCGCTTTTTCATTGTAAGACAGCCTTTTGGGGCACACCCGGCGCAAATGCCCCTGCACCCGACACATACTACATATGTATTCCTTAAATTTGCACGTAGAAAAACAATGATCTGTGGCGCCACAGGCAGTACAATGCGTTGCACCGCCTATACTTCCAGATGTTTCCCGCGCACTAAAACCTGTTTCCTTCTGCTGGCGCTGCGCTGGCGGCCGCCGGCCGGCCCCGCGCCCCGCGCCGCCCCCCGCGCTGGCCACTACGCGATGCACCGCTCCCGCGGGCTCCCCGGAGGCTCGACCGCCGCCGCCGCCCGTCATGATTGCAGCATCACGCTCTGCCGCCTCCAACGAACACGCCAAGGTCACCGCCTTGGCATACGTTAAATCTTCTTCCGCAAACAGCCGTTGCCGTATAACGTCCCCACTCACGCCGCATACAAATTGGTCCCTAAGGTTGTCCGCTAAATTGTCTTTAAAATCACAAGTTCGCGCCAACTTCTTTAGCTCCGCCATATATTGCGATATAGACTCGCCCGCCGCTTGCCTTCTAAGCCGAAAACGATATCGCTCCGCCATTATGGACGGCTTCGGTTTTAAATGACCTTGCACTAACGCTACTAACTCCGTGAAAGATAACTCCGACGGTTTTTTAGGACTCGCTAAATTTGTCATTAACTCGTAACACCGATCACCAACCACAGCAATTAACGTCGATAATTGTTTATCACTGTCCACAGAATTAGCTTTAAAGTACATTTCGAGTCGTTCACAGTACAAGTCCCAATTGCCATTCTCAATGTCGAACTCGCGAATTTTGCCGATAGACATATTTTATACTGTTTTGCACGCGTTTCACTAGCTATTATTGCGATAAATAGCCTTTTCACTTGTTCACCGTCGTCGCCAATGAGATATCTGATTAAAACAACGGGAGTACGTTAACACAGCTGATGCTTTATTCCAGACTGAAGGTATATCTACAATATTATGAGTACCCACATATACATAACACTCACAAGAGTCTTTTATAACTGAGGACGCCGCACAAAAGCTTCGTTTACGACGTACCTCAGTCAGTGGGCAAATTACGGGAGTTGAAGAGATGAAGAGTAAACTGAAATATGTAACAGAAATAGAGTTCTCATCAAGAATCGAGATTAAGATGAAGATGAAAGCAACTACATACGTTGTACGCAACATCACCGGCATTATACCGGAGCATAAAGTGAAGACAGAAAACTGGAAACACGTCGAGAAGTTGAGCCTCGCAGATCCAACATGTCACACGCCAGGTCACATCGACTTGCTTTTGGGAGTCGAAATTTGGAGCGAAATTGTTAAACCTGGAGTGATCAAAGGCCCCTCAGGAACACCTATAGCACAAAATACTCACCTGGGGTGGATAGTTTGCGGAGATGTGAGGACAGAGCACACTGCCACAAAACACATCGTCAGCATGCATCTCAATGTTGATCTTAACAACATGCTGAAGAAGTTCTGGGAGTTAGAGACTATAGAAGAAGGAAATAATACACTAACTTCAGACGAGAAGAAGGCAGAAGACGTTTATGAGAAGACACACAAAAGAAAAGAAGATGGTCGTTACGTGGTCAGGTTGCCATTTAGAGAAGAACCACCTGTGTTACCACGTGACTCGCGAGAGATAGCAGTCAAGAGATGGATGTCGCTAGAAAGAAGATTGGATAAAAATCCTAAGTTGAAAAAGGATTACAACGACGTCTTACAAGAGTATCTAGATCTAAAACACATGAAGAAGGTAGAAGAGGAAGAAAGACCTGAGAATTGCGTGTACCTCCCTCATCACTCTGTTATAAGGGAGGACAAAGAAACTACCCGAGTAAGAGTCGTGTTTCATGCGTCATGTGCTGGAACTAATGGAGTTACTCTAAACGAGGCCTTGCTCATAGGTCCTACCTTGCAAGAAGATTTACGAGATATACTGCTACGATGGAGGACACACAAAATTGCATACGTCGCTGACATCATTAAAATGTATCGACAAATTGAAGTTAATGAGGCAGACACGGATTATCAAAGAATCGTTTGGAGGCCTGATGCTCAAAAACCGATAGAAGATTATAAACTACTTACCGTCACCTTCGGGACCTCTTGCGCTCCCTACTTGGCCATCAAAACATTACGCCAAGTTGCGATAGATGAGGGTCAAGAGTATCCTGAAGCCCAGCGCATTATACTACAAGATTTCTACATGGACGACGTTCTATCGGGGCACGAGACAGAAGAGCAAGCTAAAAGAAATCAAAAAGAAATAACGGCAATTCTCAAAAAGGGTGGGTTTGAACTTCAAAAGTGGAGTTCAAATAGCGAAGTATTCATGCAAGAGATTGAACCTGTGAAGAGATCACCAAAGTCCCAAAGAGAAGTAGATGGAAGAGACAGTATTAAAACTTTGGGTATAATTTGGAACACTAAAGAAGATACATTACAAATAACGAATAACTTGAAAAACTTACCTGATCAACCCGTCACGAAGAGGAATGTTTTAGCAGATATAGCTTCATTATTTGATCCTATGGGTTGGCTGGCCCCTGCAGTAGTCGTCGCTAAAATATTCATGCAAAAATTATGGCGATTGGGGGTTGATTGGGATGAAGAACTCAAAGATGACGTGAAGAAAGAGTGGCTCAAGTTTAGACAAGAGATTCCTGCTTTGACAGAAGTCAAGATTGATCGCTGGATATTTACCAATGGAGACAAACGCTCGATTGAAATTCATGGCTTCGCTGATGCCTCGTCCAGTGCTTACGCCGCTGTAATATACGTTCGAGCTATTGACACAGACGGGCAAGTACAAGTATCGCTACTTACGGCTAAGACGAAAACTGCCCCTCTGAAACCGGTAATATCCATGCCTAGACTGGAGATGTGCGCAGCTGTTCTGCTGTGTAGACTTCTGAAACATGTTATAAACATATTAAAGATTGACAGACGCCAAGTCTTTGCTTGGTCAGATTCACAAGTTGTGCTAGCCTGGATAAAAGGTGAACCAGGTCGATGGACTCCTTTTGTGAAAAATAGAGTAACTGAAATAAAGAAAATGGACGAAATAAACGGATGGTATTATGTAAATACTAAACACAACCCAGCAGACCCAGCATCGCGAGGAGTGATGCCAAAAAAGCTCTTGACGAATACCCTCTGGTGGAATGGTCCGGCGTTTCTCAAGGAGCCAGCCATAGAACTGCCCGGAATCGAAGTACCTGAAACAGACTTAGAATGTAGAAAAAACATAAAAACATTAGTTACAACAAATAAAGAAACTGAAGAAGATTTGATACTTACCTTGATAACTAAATACTCGTCGCTTGGGAAACTGGTGAGGATAATCGCATACTGTCGTAGATGGATGCTGAACCTGAAAAGAAAGAGAGAAAATAAAGATCACTTACCAACTTACCTGACGACTGAAGAGAGAGATGAAGCACTAACCATTTGCTTGCGACGATCCCAAGAAATAGAATTTCAAGAAGAAATTAAAGATTTAAAGAGTAAGAGACAGCTGAAAAGAAAAAGTCGATTGTTGTCACTCGCCCCCTTTTTAGATCCAAAGGGTGTGTTGAGAGTAGGCGGCCGACTGCGCCATGCTGATTTAGAAGCTCAACAGAAGCACCCCATTATATTGACGAAAGACAATGCTCTGTTACCTCTTCTTCTGGCAGAAGCACACAGCAGCACTCTTCATGGGGGTCCCCAGCTAATGGTGATGTACCTTAGATCAAAATACTGGTTAATCAACACGACTAATAAAATAAAGAAATATGTACGCACCTGCATCGTTTGTATCCGGCAAAGAGGAGAAACCAGCAATCAGCTCATGGGAGATCTGCCTTCTATAAGAGTAAAACCTGCAAAGCCTTTCCTGATCAGCGGAATTGATTTTGCGGGACCGATAAACGTGCGGATGAGCAAAGGCCGTGGAGCAAAATCCACCAAAGCGTACATATCTCTCTTTGTATGCATGGTGACTAGAGCGTTCCATATCGAGCTCGTGAGCAGTTTAAGCACAGAGGCGTTTCTAGCAGCTTTAAGACGATTCGTAGCTAGACGTGGACGATGCGCAGAGATGTGGAGCGATCATGGCACAAATTTTATTGGAGCCAAGAAGGACTTGATAGCCATGTGGCGCCAAGGGCAAGCGAGAATCCCAGATGAGTTTGCAGCTCAATTAGACCATATGAGGATCAAATGGAAGTATATCCCTCCTGCAGCTCCAAATTTCGGAGGTATATGGGAGGCCGGCGTGAAATCCATCAAGTATCACATGAAAAGGGTTATCGGCAATTCCACCCTCACTTTCGAAGAAATGGCGACGTCACTTACTCAGATTGAAGGGTGCCTTAATTCTAGGCCCTTATACCCACTCAATGATGACCCAGACTCCCTGCAGCCTTTAACTCCAGGACACTTTCTGACCACTGAACAGATTGTTAGTATTCCTGATGATGACTATTCAGACTCTAAGATTCACCAGCTATCTAGATGGCAATTAACACAAAAGATGTTACAAGATTTCTGGAGACAGTGGCAAAAGGAATTTTTAACTCGCCTTCAACAACGTCCTAAATGGAACAGAGTAACCAAAGATCTGGACCTCGGCGATCTGGTATTGGTTAAAGACCAACGACTCCCGCCTGGAAGCTGGCCGATGGGTCGCATCATAGGGAAACATCCCGGCCCTGATGGCTTGACTCGGACTTATGATATAAGGACAATTTCTGGTGTTATACAAAGATCTATAACTAAACTTTGTGTTTTACCTTGTGTAAAGGACTCCGTCCTTTCCGGGGAGTATGTTCAAGTTAATTAGTATGTTTTGTTCTTTACGCCATCTACCACGACCGTATATTAACTATCTTGTCCTAATACTCTTAATTTTGCATGTAAACATTGTGAACCTATCGATCTTATGTAATTAAAACTCATCACTTCGGATAGATGGCGTTACGGGTCTCAAAAATCATAATGTATAGTTGTTTACTTGAATAAATTGTCTTGCACTATCTATCTGCATGAACGGTGCGTTTTTAATTCTACAGTACAGCTATCAACTTGAAATTTGGAATAGTTGTGAACATTGTGAACCTCTACAAATAGAACATATAATTTTTTTTAATTTATTAATTTTAATTGTAGAACATGGCCAAAATGAAAGGGGGGCAAACTGTAAATTTCAAGTTACTAGGTCAAGTGGGGTATCGTTAGAAAGAGCTCAAATTGAACGTAAATAAACTATTTTTTAAAAAATTTTTGTTGTGGAAAAAAAAGAATTTTGAAGGAAAATGTAAAAAAAAATACCGTCCCCCCCCTTATCTGCGAAGTTTACCAACGAAAAATTATGAAAATTTTAGGAAACATTTGTTTTATGCTAAATATTACAGGAAAAATATAATCGTGTTTGTATCTTGAAAACCTTTTTTTAATTCACAAAAAACTTTTCAGATTTTTACTTTTAATTTACCCACCTTTGCGGATGTATATAGTACTTCAAATTAATACGAGATGTTACGTAAATCAAATTCTTTCCAATAAAGTAAAAATTGTTTAAATCGGTTAACATTATAAAGAATAATCCCTGAAAAACCAACATACTAATATGGTCGCGCAAATTAGTTAGCGAATTCACCGAGAGATGGCGCTATACACAATAATGCTCATTAGTACCTATACTTTTGTCTTCTAGTCAAGTCGTTAGAGGTATGTGAAAACGTGAGATTATTTTAACTGGGGAGTTTGAAAGTTTGTACGGAACCCTCGGTGGGCGATTCCGACTCGCACTTGACCGGTTTTTTTAAATTTGTTTTAGAATAACGTCCCTTTTATTCGAAAACTTTTTTACAAACCTATTTAAGTGTAGAGAAAAAAGTTTTGTACCGAACCGAACTTATCCAACGACTATAAGGTAACGGGCCCAATCATGGACAGTTTAAGATGAAATTTTGCCTATTTTCGATATTTCACTGAAACATGTAAAAATTCTACCGCTAAACGTGTTAAAACTTGAATGTCTTATCTTTCTTTTACATTTCCAGCGCATTGCAGAATAGATACTCCTATTGGTTTCTTCATAATTAACAAATTAAAGCAAGGTGCTTTTTCTCCAATCATGGACGGCAGTTCTCCAGTAATGGATCCCCCATTATGAACGGTGAAATAAGTTTAAAAATTTACATTTAAAGCAAACTAATACTCAATGAGACAATTTTATATACCCCAAATAAAATTAGTTTGGGTTATTTTAACATAGGATTGTTTCTTGTAAATTTTGGTTTTTGTAAATTGTTCCTTGTCCACGGAACGGAGGTACGCAGTTTTCCGGGTCCAGTTATGGACACTCGCAAAATAACACAATTTCTTTATATCTTTGGAGTAACAAACTAGTATGTTTTATACCTTATCTCATGGTTAATACAGTAAGTAAAACTCATTCAAGTTTACACCGAATATTATTTTTAGGGTTCCGTACCTCAAAAGGAAAAAACGGAACCCTTATAGGATCACTTTGTTGTCCGTCTGTCCGTCCGTCCGTCCGTCTGTCAAGACCCTTTTTCTCAGGAACGCGTGGAGGTATGAAGCTGAAATTTATATCAATTACTCAGGTCTACTGTCCCTTGAAGCTGTGAAAAAATCAAACTTCTAAGCCAACGCAATCAAAAGATACAGCCGTTTATGCCGCAAATTTTCGACACTTGCAAGGGAATCAAAATTCAAAACCTACAGGGTGCTTCCCGTGAACTCAGAATCTTGAAATTTGGTACGAAGCAACGTCTTATAGCATAAATAAAGGAAAAATTACGAAAACCATAAATTTTTAGTTACATCACATAATATATTTTTTTTTAATAATTTTAACCTTACTACCCATTTCCTCATAAACGCGTAGAGGTATTAAATTGAAATTCATACCAAATACTCAGGTCTATAATACCTTTAAGCTGTAACAAAATCAAACTTCTATGTCAACGCAATCAAAAGAAACAGCAATTTAAGCTGCATATTTTGAAACTCGCAAGTACTCGCAAGGGAATCAAAACCTAAAGGGTACTTCCAGTCGACCTAGAATCTTGAAATTTGGCATGAAGCAACGTTTTATAGCACACATAAAGGAAAAATTCCGAAAACCTTAGGTTTGTACGGAACCCTCGGTGCGCGAGTCCGACTCGCACTTGGCCGGTTTTTTTTTATTAATTTATACACGAACTCTACTCTCTTAGCAACCTTATTTAATGAGAATTTTTACTAATATTTTTTTTCAGTAAACTGATGACTTTTATCTAGCCGCCAAATCCTTCAGAAATAACCGAATTAAATGAAACGTCAAAATTAAGCAGCTCTATTACTCTTGTTTATGGTACAATGCCGTAAATTTTTAGGAACTAATTTCAAATTATTATTTTTAAGGATTTGTCCATAATGGTATCACCGTCCATTATGGGGTATTTTACATTATACCAAGAACCATTTAATACAGGACCAGCAGAGTCCATACTAAATACCGTACCCCAGCTGGCAGCCGTCAATCTATGTCGCTAGATGTCACTAAGAGTGTCATTTGAATAAAAATGTCGTTATTTAACACGTTCACTGCGGAGCCGGATTTTGTGAACTCGCTCTCAGTGCGTTACAACCCATGAGAGTCCTGTATTGAGCTTTCTCTCTGTGCGGTACAAGTCAATTACAGCTTGTAAGGAGGGTTTCATATTTTACCTAAAATACCTTTACCAGATACACATTTATTAAATTTTATTGAAACAATATTTAGTCTAATAACTAATCTACACAATACTGTCTTCGCCGAAGTTGATGACTGTTCGTTTAGATTTTATAGACGAATTAATTAACAGGTCAAAATTGACTTGTGCCGCACAGCCAGAACGGGCACAGGTAAAAATGTCGATGATTTAGTAGTGATGAGGAAAATAAACGAACTAATATATCGATCCAATTCTTACTTTCTTTACCTTTAATGTAACCAGATTTTTATATACAACCAAAACTTTTAACTTTGCTCTTAACATTATTTAAAAAACGATTTTTAGAAATTTTAGTAAATATTTTGCATCAAGCAATTTGAACTTTTTACAATATATTTTTACGTAATAATATTTAGCAAAATATAAAAGCGTTTTGCGTATAAAAGCGTTATATTGTATTTAACGAATTTCATTTAAAACAATCGAAACACATTTTTTCACCACAAAATAACGTGTGGATTGATAATATGGTAACAACACTAATGCATTTTGCACTTTGCTCCAGTGCTATACAAGGTCGTGCGTAACAGGTCATTAAAGGCCCTGTTCCGCACTGAATAACAAAAGTCTAAGACTGGTGCGAACAGGACATATGTGACCTGTTTATTAATTTATATCCTGTCAAATAGAGTGTAAAATGATAAATATAAACGTATACTTGACTATATAAAAATAATAAAATATAACAATGATATGGGCTTCGCACCAGGGTAAAGTTGCGCATTTCTGTCGCCGCACCAGGGGGAAGTCCAGAACAGGGTCAGAATGACCTGTTTCGCAGTGAACGTGTTAAAAAAAACCGGCCAAGAGCGTGTCGGGCCACGCTCAGTGTAGGGTTCCGTAGTTTTCTGTATTTTTCTCAAAAACTACTGAACCTATCAAGTTCAAAACAATTTTCCTAGAAAGTATTTATAAAGTTCTACTTTTGTCATTTTTTTCATATTTTTTAAACAT
Organism: Leguminivora glycinivorella; assembly: GCF_023078275.1. Taxonomy (NCBI): domain Eukaryota; kingdom Metazoa; phylum Arthropoda; class Insecta; order Lepidoptera; family Tortricidae; genus Leguminivora; species Leguminivora glycinivorella. The sequence goes on along the minus strand of NC_062985.1, from coordinate 663,403 downwards.
ATGGTTCAAAAGTTAGAGAGGGGGGGGGGGGGGACGCGCATTTTTTTCCTTTAGGAGCGATTATTTACGAAAATATTAATATTATCAAAAAGCGATCTTAGTAAACCCTTATTCATTTTTAATACCTATCCAACAATATATCACACGTTGGGGTTGGAATGAAAAAAATATCAGCCCCCACTTTACATGTAGGGGGGGTACCCTAATAAAACATTTTTTTCCATTTTTTATTTTTGCACTTTGTTGGCGTGATTGATATACATATTGGTACCAAATTTCAGCTTTCTAGTGCTAACGGTTACTGAGATTATCCGCGGACGGACGGACGGACGGACGGACGGACGGACGGACGCACGGACGGACAGACAGACAGACATGGCGAAACTATAAGGGTTCCTAGTTGACTACGGAACCCTAAAAATACGCACGCGGTAGTTCAACGGCATTACAAATGATACAGTAAAAAGTATATAGATATCATGTTGACAATCAATCTCCGTCTCGCTCGCACCAATCCTATATTTGTACGAGTGCGACCGAAACGAGTTGAGTATTATTTAAAGATTTTTGAATGTGCAAAATCCATGAAGAATAGAAATAAAGGAGCAACCTCTTTAAGTATCAGAAGTGCACATATAAAAGAAAAGATAGGTGGCGCTGCAATCGCAGGTGCATAAGGGTTTGACAATCTCTTTGCCTTCTCGGTAGTGAGTGACCCCGCCTACGGAGCAAGGGGTCCCGGGTTCAAATCCTGGTGAGACCTTTATTATTTTTTTTCTACTAATATTTTTCTTGAATTATTTTATTTTTTTAATGTCCAAAAATATTTTTTTGTTTTGTTACAACTTTTTTAAATTTCATTTGCAAGACTTACAACATTACTGAAGAATCCTAAGATGGGGCAAACAATGTAAAAGGGCTTAAGTTAACATTTGTATGAATAAAACAATAAATAAACACAAATAAAATACACAAAAAGAAAATAAATGTATAAAAAAAAAAACAGAAAGATCGCTGTCAGAATTGAACCCGAGAACATCTGCGTACGAAGCCAGCGCACTACCACGGGACTACGTCTTGACTTGCTCAGTCTGACGAAATTAGCCTAGAGAAAAGAACGTCTAATGTCATCTCACATCGCTGATCATTGAGCGAGACATGCGCTCCAAGCGGAGATATTTGTAACTGCAATTATAAAGGCTCAGCCGGTCATTTTTGCGACTGTTCTACTTCGACAGACTTTCCTCCTTATCTCTAGTCTCCCTGGCAAAATCTTATTGGTAGTTGTCACAAAAACCTACTTTTTCCATAAAGCCTGGTTTCCACATATGCGGAATCGAGCGGCGTCGAGTCGAGTTTTCATCTTATACATTTGAATGCTATTCGACGCATCATGAGAAATGCAAAATACGAAAGTATAGCTATTAGTAAACTACGTAATAATTTATGGCAGAAGGTCCTTTAAGTATTAGGGACTGAATAAATTAACCGACTTGGTATTACAGGGATCTCAACTCTTTTTTACGCCAGAAGAACTGTGTTGAAGGACCAGCGATTACGTAGTTCCTGACGAACTATTGTAATATAAAATAAAATAAAACGGAAAAATAAAATTATGGTAATTGATGCGTGCCGAACTTACTGCTGTTGTTTTCTCGACAGTTCAGCGGGCGGCCACCCTTTCGAATATTTACTTGGTTCACTCTTTCTTGTGTACACTCGCGAATCGTTATTTATTTAATTAATAATTATAACTTTATTCGTCGTTGCGGATATTTTTTCACATTGACATCGAATGTCTTTTAGTTTAGCAGATTGACGTATTTTCTTATATTTTTTAAGAAGGTCGGCAAAAAGGCGGGTGACACAACAAATAAAAATGAGGTTGAACCTATCATAAGGAAGAGCGAACGGGATGGACGATATGAATGATAATGAATGAAAAGGGCGCGAACAAACTGAGTTGCGAAGACTTGGTGTTTTTACAAGTTTTGTTTTTGATGGGATACAGTATCTATTGTCTTAGTCCGTTTTTATCCGATCCGATATCGGATGTCGGAAGGATTTAAATGGAAAAACCGGCCAAGAGCGTGTCGGGCCACGCTCAGTGTAGGGTTCCGTAGTTTTCCGTATTTTTCTCAAAAACTACTGAACCTATCAAGTTCAAAATAATTTTCCTAGAAAGTCCTTATAAAGTTCTACTTTTGTGATTTTTTTCATATTTTTTAAACTTATGGTTCAAAAGTTAGAGGGGACGCACATTTTTTTCCTTTAGGAGCGATTATTTCCGAAAATATTAACATTATCAAAAAATGATCTTAGTAAACCCTTATTCATTTTTAAATACCTGCCCAACAATATATCACACGTTAGGGTTGGAATGAAAAAAAATATCAAACCCCACTTTACATGTAGGGGGGGGCAAACTAATAAAATATTTTTTTCCAATTTTTATTTTTGCACTTTGCTGGCGTGATTGATATACATATTGGTACCAAATTTCAGCTTTCTAGTGCTAACGGTTACTAAGATTATCCGCGGACGGACGGACGGACGGACAGAAAGACATGGCGAAACTATAAGGGTTCCTAGTTGACTACGGAACCCTAAAAACAAGTAAAAATATAGGTGAAATTATGTTTTTTTCAACTCCCGGGTTGCAAAACAATGCCATCTAGTTTTGAACCAAAAATTGAGCTTTTTTTAGGGGTACGCTTTTTTGTATGGGCTATGTCAGTCCAGTATTAAATGGTTCTTGATTATACTAATATAATATAGCAATACCCATGACGAATTTGTGTCAAATGTCAGATTCCAAATTGAACATTAATTTTGAAATCAGCAGCCCCGAAACCTAATTTACGACACTCCCATGACGACACAAAAGTTAGGAAAAAATGGGTTCTGTAATGAAATTAATGATAATTATACTAATGGTTAAGATGTGAACTTAAAATATAGCTTTTTTGGCTCACCTTAACTATAAACTGAAATAGACCTACCATAACTACTTATCTTATCTTATCTTAAATCTGCGGGGGCCCTTACGGATACACTTCGACCCATCGGGATCTTTTGTGCAATTACCCCCTACGATCCTAAGATCCTTCAGCTATTCAGGAGCTTCTCGACCATCTCCACGTATCGGATGATGAGGCTCATGGGTAGCTCTCTGAAGTCCTTCGGTGCCAGGTAGCCTGCTCCAAAGTTCTTCATTCTTTGTCTGGCGAGGGCGTGACATTCACACATTAAATGTCTGACGGTCTCTTCCTCTTCGCCACACATGCGACAATCAGTGTTGTCGGCGTGTCCCATCTTGGCCAAAATTCCTTTGACCCCGTAATGGCCTGTGAACACCCCCGTTATAATTTGGAGTTGTCTTTTGCCTAGCTTCCCTAGCTTTTTGCTCCATCCAGAGTCTACCCTCTGCATAAAGAGCTTTGAATGCTTCAGACCAACCAGGGCATCCCACTCTTTTTGGTGACTAGCCTTTGTTTGGTCTTTCATAGCCATTCTGATGGTTCCTTGTGAAAGGCCCACATAAGGTTCCGGACCTATGAAGTTGTCTTCAGATCCGGCCTTGGCAAGTTCATCAGCGTTTTCATTGCCAATGAAGCCTTCGTGCCCCGGTATCCATACCAGTTGCACCTTGTTTTGCCTTCCAAGCTTGTTAAGAGCTTGGATGCCGTTTAATACCAGTCTAGAGGTAACTCTGGGCGATGTGAAGGCTTTGAGTGCCGCTTGACTGTCGCTGAGTATATAGATAGTCTTACCTTGGATTTGTCTAACTATATTCTCATGTACACAGGCAATTATTGCATATGTCTCGGCTTGGAAGACCGTGGCATAATTGCCCATGCTGATACTACCACTGTAGTCATTTGCATAAATGCCTGCGCCCGTACCAGATGCCATCTTGGACCCGTCTGTATACCAGATGATGGTGTTGTCATCAGGGGTGGGTGTCTCCAGACCCTCCTTCCATTCGGCTCTAGTATGGACTTTGGTTTTGAAGTTTTTGTGGAAGATGAATTTCGGTTGCATTTTGTCGCAGCCCATACTCATCAGCCTTCCCATAGAATTGTTGTATTCCATGCTTGTGTGTTTAGTCTTCGGCATGCTATCGCTCCAGAGGCCTGTTAAAGCCAGCCGGTGTAGCGATTTCAGTGCCTCAGACTGTATCACTAGATGTAGCGGCGGGAGATCCAATAGTACCTCCAATGCTGCTGTTGGCGTCGTTCTGAACGCACCCGTTATAGCCATGCATGCTGTCCTTTGTACCTTCATGAGGACATCCTTGCATGTGCTCAGTAATGTCCTTGGCCACCAGGCCAGGCTTCCGTACAGGATTATAGGTCTCACCATCATGGTGTAGATCCACCTTAGTACCTTTGGGTTTAAACCCCATGTTTTGCCGTAAGCTGACCTACACATTCCAAACACTCTAAGTGCCTTGGCTGTGGTCAGTTCGACGTGTCTTTTCCAGTTCAGTTCTTTGTCTAGTGTTACCCCTAGATATTTCACTTCATTGGAAAGTTCAAGTACCCTTCCATAGAGCCTTAGTTGCTCCATGCCAGTAAGGGCCCTTTTCCTGGTAAACGGTACTACCACTGTTTTGCCTGGATTAATGGAGAGTTGTTGGTGGTTACACCACCTCTCCACTTGCCTCAGTGCTGTATTCATGATTTCTGACACCGTTCCCGGGAATTTCCCGTTTATGAGTATCACTAAATCATCTGCATAACCCACTGTATATACTGGGCCCCTATTTAGTTCTTCCAAAAGTGAGTTCACTACCAGGCTCCATAGAGTCGGAGAGAGAACCCCACCTTGTGGACAACCTTTTGTTGCTGTGGCTAGTAATTCTTCCCCCATGAGGGAGGACTTAATTAGCCGGCTGTTCAACATATTACCTATCCAGCGGCAGATGGTAGGTTCTATGCCATGTTTGAGTGCAGCATTATTGATTGCACCATATGTGGTGCGATCAAAGGCACCTTCGACATCCAGAAATGCAGCAAGACATAGTTCTTTGTTTTCTATGGCCTGCTCCGCTCTAGTTGTCACCAGGTGTAGTGCTGTCTCCGTGGACTTGCCCGGCTGGTATGCACATTGCAAGCGGTGTAGTGGATGTCTCTTGAGCGGACCATCCCTGATGTGTCTGTCCACCAGTTTCTCCAAAGTTTTAAGGAGAAATGATGATAGACTTATGGGCCTATATGATTTGGCTTCTGTGTAATCCTCTTTGCCTGGTTTGGGCAAGTATGTTACCTTTACTAACCTCCATGCACGTGGTACATGTCCGAAGGCAATACACGCTTTGTACAGTCTACTCAAGTGGGGTATAAGTACGTTAGCGCCTTCTCGTAGTAGTATGGGGTAGATTCCATCTGGCCCCGGGGCTTTATATGGCTGAAATGTCGATAATGCCCATTGTATTTTGTTGTGGTCTACTACCTTTTTCGACGTGTCCCAATTATGCCTGGTCGTGCGAGTGCACTGTTCCGTAACACTAATTGGTTCATCGTCTGGTACACTCTGATTTATTATCGAGCCTGGAAAATGTGTGGCACACATCACCTTGAGGGTCTCTAGCCCCGTTTCAGTCATTCCACCATCACTCCTTCTAATAGAGGTGAGTGGGACTGACTTCGTTGTGGCTAGTGCCTTCGTGAGTCTCATGCCTTCCGGAATGGAACCGATTTGATCGCAGTGGTTTTTCCACGCTTTCCTTTTCGCTTTCCTCACTGCCTTGCTATACTCTGTGAGTTTTCGCGCGTAGAGCTCAAAATCATTACTTCTTTTGGCATCGTTGAAGACAGCCCTAGTTTCTTTCCTGAGTTTTGCTATCTCCGGATTCCACCAGGGTACCTTCTTCGCCAGGATTTTCTTTTCCGGGCAGTTATTTGTCCAAGCCGTATGGACGGCTTGCCCTATTTTGTCAGCTTCAAGTTCTATGTCAATAATAGAGTTTAGCTTACCATTGGGGTTTCCCAGGTCCGCCTTAAGGTCATCCTTGAACGATAACCAGTTGGTATTCCTGGGATTCCGTTTTAGTATAACTTCTACTTTGATTTTAGTGGTATACCTAAAGCATATATATCTATGGTCCGATAAAGAAATCTCCCCAGAGACATGCCATGAACTAACTTTATTACTTGCGTTGTTGGACGCTAGCGTTATATCAATGACCTCACCTCGCCTAGCATTGACGAATGTCGGCTCATTGCCTTTATTTAAGAGTTGTAGTGAAGAGCTTACCAGGAATTCCAGTACCTTCTCTCCTCTTCTGTTGACATCCGAGCTTCCCCAGATGACGTGGTGTGCGTTCGCATCGCAGCCGATGATCAGGTCAGTGTTCGCCCGGCTGCCGTAGTCAGCAAGATCCCGCAGTTGTGTGGTGATGGGATCCGCCGCCTCGTAGGGAAGGTAGGCTGATGAGATGACTAGTGCCTTACCCCCCTTTATTCAGGATCTTGACCGTGGTCAGATCCCTGGAACAGAAAGCATTTAGAAGCATAGCATCAATGCCGGTTTTAACATAAATACATGTCCTCATATTACTCTCGGGGCAGATACACAGTATCGTCCCGCCAGTACCATTTAAGCCTCTTATCTCTCCCTTGTAAATATATGGTTCTTGAATAAGAGCAATGTCGAACTTGTCGCTTTTTAGCTGCCTAGCCAGAAGGGCAGTGGCGGCCTTATTGTGTTGTAAGTTTATTTGTACACACCTTAGCCCCTCCATTACGGCGGTTAGTGTTTGGCGGTGCTGAGATCAGCGGCCGCCTCCTGGACCGTGTTGTCGCAGGACATGGGCGAAGTGGTGCCCTCCAGGTAGAGTTCCTCCAGACCGCGCAGGTCCTCCGAGCCCGCCACCGATAGGATCGGTGACGACTCTCGGGTCCAGCGCAGCCCGGCGAAACTCTCCCCGACTAGCACCACTTCCCCCGCCTCTGACCGGTCCCGAGCCACCTCCGCAGGAGCGCCAGGCGGCGCGTCCCGCTCCGGGGCCTCCCCCGTCGCCGCCCCCGCGGCGCCCGCAGCCTCATTGGCCACCGAGTCCCCCTCCCCCCCGTCCGCGCCGGGCTCCACCCCAGCCTCTTCATGCTCACGCTCCTTCCCCGTCTCCAGGAGCTTGAAGTGGCTGGTGTCGAGCCCCGAGTGAAGAACATAGCCGGCCTCCCTGATGACGTCAGCTGACACCTGGTCCATCAGAACGATGCGCCTGGTGTTCAGCTCCGACATCACGGTGCCGACCACCTTCCACTCGTCGGTGCGGAGTTTAGGGTTGCGCCTCTGCATCACCCGCAGAGCCAGCGACACGTCCTGGCTGCCATCGATCGCCGTACGCCAGGCCATCTTGACCGGCTTCGGCAGATCTTTAGCAGCCACGACTTTCAGGCGCCGCCCGCCGATCTCTCCTCTTCCGATCACCGAGCGGAGCCATCCCACTGCGTCGCTTCCTCCGCAGGTGATGTGAAGCGCACCCCCGTGACAGCACCTAGTGTGATGTCGGGCATAGGATCGGCCGCCTCGTCCAAAGCTACGAGCAGGACGCTCACTATGGCCGACCTATGCTCCAACATCACCTTTTCCCCAGGAAAGGCCACTGGGACGATAGCCATCTTCTCGCTCGCCGCTACCTCAGCAAACGTCCCCCCACCCTCGTTCGCTTGTGGTCGCCAGCGAGCAGAGAAGAGTCGCCACTGGCCCCCAGTGACCTCTTGTTAGGCTGCCTCCCCGCCCCACTAGTGGAGGGTCCGGCCCCCACTTGCGCGTCCCTATTCTCCCGCGCCTTCGCACGCCTCTTCTGCCTCCTGGTTGGGGCTACTCCTCCACCCGATTGCGCATCCGCACCCTGGGGTGCAGTAGCGTCGTCTATGGCGCCCGGAGCCGCCCCACCAGAATTTGGAAGCGGTGCGTCCCTCCCGCAGTTGGCCGTTGCTCCGCGGCCAATCCCCCCAGCACCAGCGCTAGTCGGCTCCCCGAGGGGTGCTTGCTTTGCGCCCCCACTCTTCAACCCTAAGGGAAGAGACGGGTTGGTGCTGTTGGGATGGCCAGCTCCGCCGTGGCCCCTACGCTTCGCCCCGTCCTTGCGGACGTCCACGTGTTGCCGCTGCCAACGCTCGTGGATCTGTCACAGACAGCCCCACTATTCGCTGGTGCAGCAACCTTTGCGCTATGCGCCTTCGCCTCATCCCGTACGGGTACGGCGTCCCCTCCCCCCGTCGTTATAGGTACATTAGTATCCATACAAACATTGAAAAATTTTCAGCAAACTGGCTCCCCACCCACCACGGAGCCACACATTTGGAATGCATTGAAGCATTAGGGCTACCAAGTCTGCTATAGTAATCCAGGATGCGTTGTCTGTGAATCCGCACGGTGCCAAAACCCTGGTCAGCTCCTCAGCCGACGCAGTGAATCGTGCTCCGCCGATTACAGACCCCTACACCCCAGAGAACTAACCTTGTGGCCATCTGACTGGACACGGCAGCCGATTGATCCTAGCTGGCTAGACTATAAGACCGCCCGTGTGAGATGAATATGGAGCCAAAGGAGCTTCGCCTAACAGGGATAACGACCGCAGACCCCTGCTTCGCCTAGACTCCCAGGATCTCCTTCTCCACCCGTACGGGTCCCCGCGCACGGCACAAACACGCGGGTGGCATTCTACCGCCTCCCATCCTTCTTTGTGGATGGGAAGCCCGCTGCGACATGCCACGTCATCGCCTACGGCTGATTATACGGGATATGGATCGTTGTTTGCCATCATCACCCCACCCCTACAGACTCGTCCTCATGAAGAAGTCGAGCCTATAGCGATGTCGCCATGCTGGCAAACATTGCGACCCATCTGAGGGATATGGATAGGTTGGGATTACACTAAGGGTGTTTTACAATGGTTCACTCACTTGGCCCAGTTGGAGATGCAGTCATCCGGATGACAACACCTACTTCCGGTCCTTGTGTCCGCTCCCTTGCAAAACTCGCCCTACGATGGTTCAACTGGTTGTTTCCGTTCTTACCTGTTTCTACGGTAGAACCAGGCAGTTAACAGGCAGTAACCTCGGGAAGGAGCACAACCAGTTTTGCCTCGGGGATCTCTGCAACCTGTGCTACTCCCGAGACCATCCACCATGCCAGCTACCGGACAGGTAGCTGACATAGAGACAGACCCACCGCAAGAAGCGACCGGTCGCAAATTATCACTTGCACATGGACCCGCCTCCGCCCTACCACCATAACTACTTACATAATTTGCTAACTGCCGGACAAGCGCTTGACGAGCAGCGCGACCCAGCTGCAGCTCTTTGTTTAGCCAACACCTGTCAGGAGCCATTGCCAAATAAATATCAGCATTCTGCTGACGGGCGTCAAACTCCGCCGCTAATCTCTGCTCCTGCTGCTGCTCCTGTTCTTCGTGTCGGTTCAGCGGAGGCAGTTCACAATTCGCTTTGTTAGCTATATTGTCAAGCACACAACACGTTTTAACGATCTTAGCTGCCGCTGCTGGCTTGTAGTGCAGTTTCTCCATTGACGACAAACACTACCAACTGATTTTTAGTCGCCCAAAACACCGCTCTATACAGTTGCGGGCTCGAACTTGTAAAGCGGTATAACGAGCTTCTGGAGATCCTACAGGTGCATCCAAAAGTCAGTGCATCCATCAGTAGTGTTTGCCTCTGTGGGTAAGCTGAATCACCTGAAAGAATATAAAAATGTATGATACTATACACTGGAGTGCTGAGCGGTCGACTCCCGGCCGATTTCAAAAGTCCCCGAGTGCTGAGCGGTCGACTCCCGGCCGATTTGAAATGTCCGCAAGTGCCATGGCGCCGGGAGTCGACCGAATGGTCATTGCGTATTTGGCGGGAAAATTAAACGTTTGCGCGCGCACCTAAGCTACAAAAACTTTAACAATAGATAGCGGAAAACACAATAATTAATTGTCGCATCAAAAATAATTACCTGTAATATAAATATTATTAGAAAATCCTTATTTTAAAAGCGCCAGGCAACAGGGCCTTTGCTAAAAATTTGATGTTAAACAAATTGTGTTTTTATGTGTGTATTTCTATACAAAATTGTATACGGATTTAAATATAATGTGCCTGGGTAAGTACTAAACAGTTTACAATAGTTTAACCGTAAATTTGATTGTTTTCACTTATTGATTTGGCATTTTATTTCAAATAATCGAGTGATGAATAGGTTTGGCCCGAGGAATTGGGCGTTTATTTAGATATATCTAGTACTAATAACCTAAAAAAACACTTTAATCGTTAGGTTAACTATTTGATAACCAAAGTTTATAATCTTTATACTGAAAACTCGATAATTTTTCATCACCGAGACACAATATTCAAGGTCACGACCGTGGCCATTTTATTCAATTTTCGATGTGGATAAAATGTGCGTAATAATTTAGACGAATTTTGTCCCATTTGTATGTCGTTTTCTATTAAAAAATGTCACTACTAAGACATTGTTATTTAATGTAGCTTTGAAACCCCCAAAATTTTAATTAAACCACTTTAAGAACTTGGTATTATATGAAAGAATGTACGAAGGTCATCTTCATCTATCTACCTACTTTAGCTTTCGCATGCCTTATTTTTCAACTCATTTATTTTTGAAAATCGGAACTTTTGTTACTTAAGCCTGTGATAATACATATATCTTAAGAGGCTCTACAAAACGAGTATATAATTTCAAACATATAATTGATAAATAATAACAAAACAAGATTTCAAAGTTACCTCAGTTTTTTTACGAGACGGATTTCATACCCAATTTTAATACGCCCTTAATATGTAAAATCTCAATGCAAAAGTGTAATTTTATTACCTTTTCTGATGTATATCCATGTATATGTTTGTAAAAAAAGTGTTTTTCTTAAGAGTAGTGCTTTTTTCTGTACTTTTTAGTCTGTTTTATACAAGAATCCGGATTATTTTTCGTTGGCTTAGGTTAAAATGAGGATTTGCTAATTACTTACATATCGACAGCAAATGTTTGTCAGTGTAATTAAAAGCCTATTTTATACACATTATAGCGTCAAACTTTTTATATACAACTTTCATACAAAAATAAGAAACAATCATTAAATTTGTATCTCCCGCCAATATCTCGCTGATCACCGTTCAGACCAACTTCAGACCCTCTGGCACTTGAGCATTTTCGCGCAAAATGGCGCCGCCACCTGACAGCTATTTGACGTATCCGTGCTGCCACCCGAAGGTAAAATAATCAAAAATAAATGTTACAAAAATTTTATCCGGTACATTGCCTGAGCTCTAGTCCCAACCTAGTACCAATCCAGATGACAGCTGCACGTATTCGACAACCCGTGATCCAATCCACTATCATTTGAGAGTCAACGTGAAACGTCAAATTCGCCATGCCGAATTGAGCCCCAGGACAAGACAAAGGTGAGGCATCTATCTTAGTCCTCCTAGATTTTTCACGTGCCTTCGATACTATAAATATACCGCTACTGTTGTCTAAGCTTACTTATTATGGTTTCGACGGCAGAACCATAAAATGGTTCGATAGCTATCTCTCTGGGCGTTCCCAAAAAGTTGGACTGCGTAATCGCTCTGGACTAACGGATTACTCTTTGAACTCATCTTTAAATTGTGGAGTCCCGCAGGGTTCAATTCTGGGTCCAGTTCTGTTTATCCTGTACGTGGCAGACATTACGAGCTGCATAAAGAACTGTCACTATCACATGTATGCAGATGATGTACAAATTTACAAAACGTTCCATCCCCGGGAGACCAAGACTGCCTTGGAGTTGTTGAATCAGGATCTCGATCGTATTGATGTTTGGTCAGGGCAGTGTGACTTAGTTCTTAACCCCAACAAGACAAAGTTTCTGGTGCTTGGGACTAAAGGCCAAGTAGACAAAGTCACCAGTTTTGACCTTAACGTAATGCTCGGAGGAAGTCGCCTCGAACGTGTCGCCCAGGCACGAAACCTTGGACTACTCTTAGACGAACGTTTACGCTTTGAACAACATGTACTCGATGTAACTAAGAACTGCTTTTATCGACTGAGAGTATTATACCAGGTTCGTCAATACCTCAGTGTCGACCTTCGAATAAAATTGTGCGATACCTTAATACTATCCAAACTGAACTATGTCGATACTGTGATTAACGGTTGCTTGCTCGCTCGTTCGAGGGCACTCCTTCAACGCATCCAGAATGCTTGCGCCCGCTTTTGTTTTCCCATCCCTCCACGTACTCATGTTACTCCTTATCTTAATAGTGGCAAGATGCTAAAGATGAATTCACGACGGTCTTTACACTTTGCGTCCTTACTTTTTGGGATAATAAATTCCAAGCAACCTCATTACCTATTTGAAAAGTTATCGTTTTCCTCCCGCCCAATGAGAGAAGCGATTCGGCTCCTCTGTTCAAGACACGGCAGTTCCGCAGCATTTCGTGGCAGTTTTCGCTACTCTGCCACGAAGTGCTGGAACAACATACCCCCTCCCATACGCAACTGCAAAACATTATTCTCCTTCAAACTTAAATTCAAGCAATATCTTTTTAACTTGCAACTGCCGTGTTCTTCGCGTTCCGTACATCACATTTAGATAATTTAATGCAAGTAGCCTTTAGCCGTAACACTGTGCGTACCTACCTAATACCTACATAAATGATTTTCTATATGTCAGAACGGCGTTACAACGATAATTATGAGTATTTAGTTGTTTAAAATATGATGTCTATTTATCAACTACGTAATATTTATATATTTCACTTTATATTATATTTAATACATTCACAGACCTGTTTATATATTTTTCCCCTCACTAGCTCGGAAACACGTGTTTTGTCCTTTAATACCAGCGGGTAAAAACGCATTTTATCCACTAGTGAGTAAAGTAATTTGACCTTGAATAAAGTCAAATTAACTGCTTTAAATTTGATAAAAGTAGGTGAATCTAGTAATAAAGATGATTTACCACCTGTGGAACTACTGGAAGCAGTGATAAACGCATTTTTTGCGTTGTAGTTTCCTCGCTATAGTGAGGGGAAAAGTTTTGTGTTACACTCGGGTGCAAATGTATTTTACTTCTCGTGTGTTAAAAAACTCGCAAGTTCAGGATTCTATTCTCGAACCACTCGCTTCGCTCGTGGTTCAACTATAGAATCCTTTCACTTGCTCGTTTTTCAATTCCACACTCGGCGTTAAAATACAACTTTGCCCCCTTGTATAACAAATAACTAATTCAAATAATTGCTATCCACTTCCTTATTTTAATCAAATTACTTTTTTTGTTCCTTATATTGACACTGCCTTTAGTTTTCTGAGCTATCTTCTTAGTTCCTGGGCTTCACGGAAGACCAGCGCTGTAGCATTATATGCTGGAGCATATGCTGAGTGGAGTCCTTTTGTGGCCTCTATCTGCAGCATCAGCATCTTTTGTTGTATTGTAATAAGCAATATAGTTTTAAGTATTTAGTTCATAAGATCTCTCTTTTGCTCTCTTTTTTTAAAAATGTATGTGATGCTGTATGATGGTTTCTGCAATAAACGTTTTTCTATTCTATTCTATTCTATTCTATTCTATTGAATTTCTTGAATATTGTATAACTGGCTTTATTAATAGTGTGTGAACCTGCCTTAGAAATCTATATTATTTGTGGTCATGGTTCGTTAATATTTCTTGTAAGTGGGTAGCTTTTGCATATTTTAATTTTTCCTCAGTCACCCGTTGACCACGAACGCTGTAAAGAGTTCGAAACGTCGGGATGTATTTTAAATTCATTATACGCGATTTAATCCGTTTCCATAGTTTTATTTCATGAGTAACTATCGCGGTAACCGAAGACAATAGCACATATTAAAAAAAAACAAAACAGCGAGAAAAAAAATACAATATTCAAAGGAGCAAACGAGACACCTGATGAGAAACGATTAAAGTCAATTAATTCATCAAACAATCAATATGGGGATGAAAGTTTTTATTGCATGGGATTCAATTTTATTTTTAGTTAGGAACAATGAAACTTGGTGAAAATGTAATAAATAAAAATTTAAGATAAGTACTTTCAGCGTTTTATATTGTTCGCCCCCTAAGGGGTTTAAAAGGGGGTGAAAGTTTAAATGCGCTTCAAATTTTATTTTGAGTTAGGAACTTCAAAGTTGGTAAAAAGATAAAGCATTAACTATAATAGGAGAAAAGTTATTTCAGCGTTTTTGGATATTCATCCTCTAGTGGGGTTAAAATTGGATAGAAAGGTATTGGGATAAAAAAATATTTTAAATATATATATCACTATAATAACTATTCTAAATTAATTCATTCATCCATATTGGGAAATAAATCCACGCGAACAACTAGTATACAGTCGCCATCAGATAGGCATATCTGAGCGTCCGGGGCGCGCAAAAATATCTGAACACGCATAATAAAATAAAAATTTGAAAACGGATTAATATCGCGTATAATGAATTTTACAATTCATCCCGACGTTTCGAACACTTTACAGCATTCGTGGTCAACGGGTGACATCTGTCGTCGGGGGTATACGCGATATAATCCGTTTCCACAGTTTTATTTCAGTAACTATCGCGGTAACCGAAGACAATATTACGCATAATAAAATTTACCTATCTAAAATATTAAAATACCTAATAAGCACCTACAAATATTCTGTGTATCCTTTTAAACGAACATAAGAAAACATTTTGATAAACATTGTTATTTTAGTTTTATTGGTGACAAAGGTGTGTCTGTTTTTAAATGCACTGACATTTAAAAACAGACACACCTTTGTCACCAATAAAACTAAAATATCAATTTGCGTCACAAAACGTTCTTATAGACTATCTTTCACGCATATTATATCTAATAGCCCAATCGGTGCCAAGAGACATAAAATTATTTTAAAAAGTTATTGTGTTCGATTCAGATTTCATAACCTTTTTATTGTTTTGATGCCATTCTAGTATGACCTTGAACATTAATCGCGATTATTGGTGATCGGATTAAAAAAACACGCTATAGACGATCAACCAAATCTTGGCACAAAAATGGCGCGAAATTAAAATTGTCTATGGGAATTAAACCTTTGCCCCTAAATATTCAATCAATTTTAAAGTGTTATGGCTTGTCGATGAATCCATCCGCCTACGTCAAAGATTAGGAAGGCACGCGTTTTATGCCGGTAACCCAATATATTGAACACCGCCAAACCGCCAAAAAAAATTAATGACAACGCTCAAAAAATCCAAATTGCTCCTCAAGAAACTATCCATGTAAATCGCCCACTTTCCCCCACTAACTTTACATTACTATCTCACAAAAAAAGTCCCTACCATGAGTGTTTCACGTTTTAAAATACGTGTCGATAGCGTAAACTTCATTGATGATAGGTATATATCGTCACTACTTTTAAAAAAAACTTGTATCTTCGTCTGTCAATGAAAAGAAAATTGTAGTAAGTATGTATGGAATGCATATAGACTTACTGCGTTTTAACTTTGAGAAGCAGCGTGAGATGCGAGATTTTTTAAAAGTAGTGACGATATTCTCTGTATTTTTTCCATTCTGTTTTGGTTTTCATAAACCTACTCGTAGTTATAATTAAGTATTAATTCTGGGTACCTTGAAAACGCCTCGTCGACACAGTTTACGCTGAGCGGTAGGCTCTATCCCATTTGATGTTCTTTACTACTTCGTTATTTATTCATTAGTGTTTTTTATACTATAGTTTTTATCCCACGTGATGTGGGGTTGATACAACTTTTCTTCTATTATTCGTCATCTTAGCACTCGCTTCTTTCTTTTTCAATCCTCTTTCATATGGTCCATCCATCGTTGTTTAGGTTCACTTCTCTCACATTCTTTTTCCGTTATGGGATTCATCTTTTGCACATTACATGACCGTATCACGCTAACACAGACATCTCGGACACTGGCGATCAAATACATAAATGAAAGAGGCGCGTTCCTAGCACAGTCTAAGCTCGTGTAGGTGAACGCGTACCATGCTTGTATGAGTGAAATATGACAGGTCGACTGTTCGCGTTCTTGACAGGCGGTGTGAGGTAACAAGAGGGGGTGGGCGGCACTTTCAGCGGGTTGTGGGAATGGTTATGCTGTACGATAGGTACTCTTTATTATACTGTGACGCTAATCTACTCCTCATCTCCTCCTTTCAAATTCACCTAATATTCTCATCCATTTACTTCTATTTCGTAGTAGGGGCGCAGGGCATGTTTCGGAGAAATTGGCGTAGTTAATAAGACAGCCGGGCGTGCGTGCGTCCACAAAAAGTGATAGATCGACTGTACTCCTTGATTGAATACCGTGGTTTGCATAAAGGGCTCTACACAAGGGACTGGCTGATCTAAGTTTTTACTATTTAAATATTTTTATAATAGAAGCGTTTGTCATAAATTTTAGGTATATTCTACGGTACTAGCAAATATAGGTAGTAGCTATATATGAGATACAAATAACATACCTAGATAACATCAAGGAAAATGTAGGTCCTTCGAATGGCGCCACAGTTTTGGTTTATAGGCCGGTTAATTTCATTTTCATACCTCTTTTGCGCTAGAGTTTGTGTAAAGTAAGTTGGCTACGATTTTTGCAGTTACGTCGGTGCAAATGTTATTTTAATAGTCAAACTTTGATGAAACTATGACGTTTATTTAACCCTTGTAAAGGCGTGGCTATCAATATCGTTGCCAAGTTATCTTGGCCTGATGACACGCGCGTAGGTATACCACGCGCGTAGGTACGCTCGACGAATGTCATCGTCAACTAAAATTCATGATATTAATACAGTGGGTCAATTGTATAATACAATGGCCATTTTTTTTCAAAGTTATCCACCCTTTGTTTTTGTAACATGGGTATTTTTTACGCGATTCATACTCAGAATCGCGAGGTCTTTCCTGATAGGAGAAAAAAAATGTCCCATGCATTTTTGAAACCTTCCATTCCGTTACCGCCATACAAATTGTACGACAAAACGGTAACGGAGTGGGGAAACCTTGGGACACTTTTTTCTCCTAGTAGGATTGAAAGAGTTCGCGATTCTGAGTGGAAACCACATAAAAATTTCTAAATCCAAAAAAAAGTGAGGTGGACCACTTTGAAAAAATGGCCCATGTATATCGTCACTACTTTTAAAAAATCTCGTATCTCACGCTGTTCCTCAAAGTTAAAATGCAGTAAGTCTATATGCATTCCATACATACTTACTAGAATTTTCTTTTCATTGACAGACGAAGATACAATTTTTTTAAGTAGTGACGATATGTGTTTAGTGTTTACATACTTAAAACGTTTGTTTTCGTCGCTCCTGATCCTATCACGATAAGCACGCGAGTGTAAGGACGCCTTAACTCCCATTAGCATATAGACGGAACCAAAGCCTGGCTTAACGCCTGAATGGAATTAACCCCAGGCACGCCTTTATATTTAGACTGTCAGGCCCATTCGAACATGCTTTAAAATGGGCGTTTTCACATTATCCGATCCGATATCGGATGTAGAACGGAGCTCAAAAAAAAGAGAAGATAGGAGTGCGTCCCCATCAGGTTTAAGAATTTCACTTCACCACACCGTTTTTACCCGTGGGTTTCGTAGAAGTCGACTCTGGGTTGCGTCACAGATTAATAATAAGTTACTAACGTAAGTTGCGTATGTCACATCTAGGACAGTGGCGATCAAATATATGAAAGAGGCGCGTTCCTAGCTCACATTATAAGCTCGTGTAGGTGAACGCGTACCATGCTTGTATGAGTGAGATATGACAGGTTGACTGTTCGCGTTTTTGAGAGGCGGTAACTGTGAGAGGGGGTGGGCGGCGCTTTTTAGCGGGGAGCGGAAGTGGCCATACTGTACGATAGTAGGTACTTTTTATTAAACTGTGGTTATGACTGTGTTCAATCAAAGACATATACTGCATATACAACTTTGTAAACAGTTAAAAACCTTCGGAACCATTAAGAAACAGTTATTCTTGTTTTGATGGCACCACACCTTCTATTTCGTTGATATAGATGGCGCTAATCGATGGCGCTTTCGAATTTAACGCGAGCGAAGCCGCGGGCAAAAGCTAGTTTTTTTTATTATCTTTGGTTCAATTGTGGTCTAGGTGTATTCTAACGTCGTCCATCTCTTTCCAGCATGCGTAGAAGAGGACTGCATAGACTGGGAGGGCAAGTCGATTCCGCATGGGTTGCTGTACGTGCCGGGGCCCGGAGTTTGTTCCCTCTGCGTGTGCTACCACTCCGAGCCGATGTGGTGCAAGGCCATTTACTGCGACCCGCCTTACGTAAGTACGCACTTTGACAACAGAATTGTCAACTTGTCACCTTGACAGCGCCATCTATGATTACTTGAATATACTAATTCGAACTCTAGATATGTAGATCAATAAGAGTATAGTTAGTATATAGTTCCTTAGTAGTGTGTGTGTGTGCGTGCGTGCGTGTGTGTGTGTGTGTGTGCGTGTGCGTGCTTCGCGTGCGTGCGTCTGTGTGTGTGTGTGTGTGTTCAATATTAATCTTAAGCAAAGCACAGAGTAATGCGACACTAGCGCCACTTCCGATATTTTTATATCTTTACGCCGTGGCTTGCGTGGGCGTCGCATGCGAAATCAAACCTTATCGATATGGAAGTATGAGACGCGACGGCGTTAGATTAAATATTTTTTCAGTAACATTTCTTCATCATGTCGCTAACAAAACCCCTTTAGTATTTATAAAACTTGCATTAGTAAAAGGGGATAACTACACAACGAACAATTGGTCGCAGAATAAATGAAATTTTCCTATGCTATGACATAATTACTATTCCGATGTTTTATCTAGTTATTAAATTCTTCACGCCCTCCACCGAAATAAAAGTAGGTACCTGGTACAGTCACCGGCATGAAGAAGTGATGATTTCTGCACCTTGTCGCTTTTAATCGTTTGACAATTTCGTATGACATTTCAAACAGGGCATTATTATGACAAGGTACAGAAATCATCACTTATTTATGCCGGTGAGTGTATAATTGCTAGATTAAGAGGTAATCGCTCATAAAGCGCATGAAGTAAAGGGTTAAGGTAAGCTAGGTTTTGGCTACGCATACATGCATCGTATACGTATATGTACATGTGTGTGTGTATGCATAGCAAAAACTTATATATATATATATATATATATATATATATAAAAATATTATACATATATCTAAAAACTATGAGGTATTTTAGCTTGATAAGTGTATGGGAGCCTCGTCTGCCAACAAACCACAAAGTGGTTTGGCAGAAGATATGTAATAGGGTTAAGCTTTACGTTCTGAATAAACGTTTTATTTTATTTTATTTTTTTATACACCTGGAAATTCAAATTGGTTCAACATCCCATCCCGCGGTTCTTTCATCGCGTCGCGTTCCTAGGGGAAACTTAAATAGAATTAGTTTTTCTTGTAAAGCGTGGACACGGACAGGCTAGGTAATACTTCATGCTTTCACTTTCTTCTGTAAAGTAAGGTAACTTATAAATTATAATTAGTAGCTTTGATACCCTCCTTGTGGTAGTATTAAAAAAGTATTTTTTTCATACAACTTTAGGAAACAAAAAAATTAGGTACTTTCATCAAATGTTTTGACTACTATATTAAACTAAACTTACCTTTGGTAGTTGTCGCCATTTTACAAGTTAATTAAAAAATATTGATAACCTAAAACTTAATAATCTCTCTAAACAAATAAATGCAAGTGGGACCGTAGTCATGGGGTCTCATCCGGAACAGTGCAAAATTATTTCCAAATAGATCTCATAGATGGCGCTAAGTGTCACGATTGACGATTATTATTTTTTTATCAAATAGATTTAAAGGTATTTGAAGCGTCATAAATTAAGTACATTATAAATTAAATACAAACATCGATGACAACACAAATTTAATGCATTATTTTAGAAATTTTCAAAGAAATAATATCACGTAATATATTGCTACTGACTATGACGCAACAACGTGAACAACCTGCGCGCGACAGTATCGAGCTACCTAAATTTTATTGCATATTGTCACTAGATGGAGCTGTCACTATCTACAGTATACTGCCAACGAAACGGTGCGATTGTGTGCGTTCCGTTCATTGAGATATATGTACTACGTACTATAGGCGACGTTGCCAGACGGAAACTCTGCACAAGCTGACAAATGCGCGGAGTGCGCGAAGCGGTAATTTACGCGTAGAGTAGTAAGTCCACCATCAGATGTGACACATTATTATATTCCGCCTGTCAAAATTATTTATTTATTTATTTACAACTTAAAAAATACAAAGTAAGCGATCACTGCCGCCCATGGACACCCGAAACACCAGGGGTGTTGGAGGTGCGTTGCCGGCCTTTAAGATGGATGTACGCTCTTTTCTTGAAGATTTATCTTCTTTTTTAAAATACAAATATATACTTATATATAATAATATATATATAGTGCGGTCAGTTTTTTTGGACAAAGCGTAGGTATCCATTGTTCTCTTTTTTCATGACCAGGCCAAAGAAAACAGCAAAAAGTGAGCGTGCTAAAAATACAATTTTACTCAATAACTGTTACCAATCAATAAACAAATTAACTTTTTTTTTATATTATAGTAACATAATTCATAAAGTAGTAAGTAGTAAGTAGTTACCTAATAATTTTCCAAATTGAAATAAATATATTTCGCAAATCTATTAGAGGTGAAACACATTAGTAGGAACAATGAAAATGGCACATCTGCGCGGTTAACTTTTTAGTCTATGATTGCGTCACCAAAATCGCGCAGCCTCGCTCCCGCTCGCGTGTTCGTAGAATATTCAGCTGTCAGCCGATAATATTTGTTTGTGTACGTTAATAATGTAGGTATACGTTTGTAGTAGTGTGCGTGACAAAAATGTCGTCTATTTCTATTAAACAGCTGCCAATGATCGAAATTCAAATTAGTTGAACAATTTCCATTGAAAAAAAAAAGTTTGTAATGCATCGGTCCGAATTGTGGATACTAGTTTTATCATCTTTTAGTAGATACAATTGAATGTAAAATTATTTATTTTGCCTGACACTCTTGAGTATTTTTTATGCCGTTATTTTAATTTTACAATATAATATTTGGAATATGGTGCTTATAATTATTAAATATAAAACATTTTTTAAATACTTTTTGATACAAAATCATACTTCATTGATTTGGAACAATGCTTTTTATCGGACCTACAGTCAACCAATTGGAACCCTAGGCCACTGTAGAACTATGTCATAGTAACGTTATAAATCAGATTGTAAGAAACCTCTTACTGCTTGTCATTTTGACATGGTTGTAGAGTGGCCTAGGGTTCCAATTGGTTGACTGTACATCCGACACTATCGGAAGCGTTTATCGGATGTAGGATGTCGATCTGACACCCGATATCGGATCGGATAATGTGAAAACGGCCTAAGCATTAACCGTTAGTGCGTTTTCACATTATCCGATCCGATATCGGATGTAGGACCGATATCCCATACATTGAAGCCGCCATCTTTGATTTTTGCCTTTGAAATCCTTCCGACATTTGCTACATGCACGACCGATGCGATGCATGCGAAATCAAACCTTATCGATATGGAAGTATGAGACGCGACGATTGCCGACTGGCTAGGATTTCCGAACGCACACGAATGCGCGCTCGGTCGCCGATTTGCGGCGGAGTGGGCCTAGACCTCGACGCGACGCCGCACTTGCGTCGCGCGAAGCGCAACAGCATTTTAAAACATTATTATTGTACAAATATAATTATTTATTAACCACATCAGCCCCCCCCCCCCCCCCCCCCCCCGACCAAACCAAACCAAAACACACTACATTTTTGCATTTTTCCCCTCGCTAGGTCGGAAACACGCGTTTTGTCCTTCAATACCAGCAGGTAAAAACCCACTAGTGGATAAAGTAATTTGACCTTGAATATAGTCATATAGTGAATCTAGTGATGACGATATGTTTTACCACCTGTGGAACTCCTGGAAGCAGTGATAAACGCGTTTTTTGCGTTGTACTTTCCTCGCTATAGTGAGGGAAAATGTTGTTGTGTATCGTGGTTCAACTATAGAATACTTTCGCTTGCTCGTTTTTCAATTCCACACTCGCCGTTAAAATACAACTTTGCACTCTTGTATAACAAATAACTATGTATTTTATATTTTTGAATATATTTTTTCAGACTGGCACTTAAAAAGAGTTTAAACGTTTTTTTTTTCTAAAAACCTAAATTTTTCAACAAAGGTTACCAAGGCTCGATCGGCGCGCCTAGTGGACGCCAGGCTTAAATTGTCTGGTCTTGGTGTTTTAATAATTTTATGTGTTTATAGTCGTAATTTATTTGCGAAGTATTAATTTTATATCTGTATTTTTAAATTACACTATGTTGTGGTACCGGGAAGCATATTTTAACTTAAAAGGACGTAATGACAACATTTCATACCATGTTTCAGAAAATAAATAGTTTCGGAGTTTAAATTAAGTTTGCAGTGTTTGCACAATTTTATGAATAAAAATATTACTCTCGAAAATGTTTTATCAAATACGTACTTTACATTTTGTTCATTATGTTTACTACATGTACATTCTTAGCTATTATACTTATGTATTTCTTACATAATAATATTCATTTCCATATTTCTAATTAACTACGCGCCTGCTTTAGAGTGCTTTAAATTTTAACAAATCAATGCATCCTTTGGTCGGGGGCTGGGGCCTCTCAACTCAAGGTCGCCGGCGCCGTGGTCGCGGGGCGCGGGGCGTGGGGCGCGGGGTGGGGCGCCGCGGATCTCGTTCATTCAATTCCGCTTACATGTGTTGCGGACAGAGCGAGTATATTATACGTACGCGGCGAGCACACATACAAGCCGCACGGCAACGCCATCTAGTAATGTTCGACTTTAAACGTCCATGTGACGTTATAGGTTTAGTGCGTGAAAGCTAAAACAGATGTCGCAAGATGTTGCAGTTTGATGACTATTTCGACGTAGGATACTGATAAGAGTTTTGTTGGCCACGCGTGGCTACTGGCGCCATCTAGCTCTTTGAGTGTGGATTAAATTTAGCCTACAGGTCTAGAATACTTAGGACGGCGCCCATTTTTAGTATGGGATTAGGTATCTGTACTAGTATTATTTGATCTGTGGTATTCACAGCTGTGTTGTTGACTGTACCTGCAAAGTATAGAGAGGGAACAAAGCCTCATTTAGTAAGTAAGTAAATAAACTTTATTTGCATCAAAATTAAATGTTGTTTACAAAAGATCTTAAGTATAAATTGGGATCACACATTTAGCTCAGTTGCAGCAAAAATATACACCTTTTGTCTTTTGTAATGAGTGTGGCGCACCCGTAGACACGCCGCGTCATGCTCTCGAAATGTCCTGCATGGGGTCCCCAGCAGGCCAAGTTTCAAGCAACACTATAGGTGCAAACCTTTCGTAACAAAGCTAAATCTATGCTTGACATCGAGGAGTGGAAGGCAATGGATTCCAGTGATGTTATGTCGCAGAAGAAGACAGCGTAACTTGCGCGCGAGAATGACCCGGACGCGCATCAACTCCGCCGGCGACGGGCTGGATACCCTTTCTCGACAGATATTACACTAAAAATATAAGTGTGTTGCCATGGCAACCCATACGATTTGATAGTTCGTGGACTAATTGGTAAAATATCGTTCGAGAAATAGGCCGATGTGGTGGCAGAGGGGAATAGGCTGCGAAGGGGCTACGGGGAGTACCTGTGCTTAAATTCAAAGTCCACGGGAGTGAGGCTGCCTGACCAACTGGCGCCCAAAACTGCATCCTGTAGGCTGCCGGCTCGGCGTGAAAGCATTTCCCTAGTGTAAAAAAAGGTACAACATCAGAAAACGTGGTTTTGTATTCGTTTTTAATGTTCTATTTTAAGATACAAGAATAGTTGACGAATATTATCAAATATACTAGGACAATCGAAGTCATATTTTTGAGACCACGTAACCCATTGTTTTGTTGATATCAACCACTCCTTAACAACGTCATTTACTGTCAAATTCGGATAGTCCGTTATCATGTCTATGACATCGGTTCTCTTAAGTCCATCGATTCCAAGTTTAACTTTATATTTATCGACATCCTTTAATGTAGCCTTGAAGTTATAAAATACTCCTCGTCGTAGTAGTTTCATAACAGGGTGCTCATCACCAGTCCCCGGTACAACCTCTATAACGGGGAACATCTCCGTTCCCTGATATATCTCTGCAATACGTTCCAGTTCACTGTTGAGCTTGCTGATCTGGTTCGGACTGAAATATGTAGGAGATATCTGAACAGTCTTCTGTTTGCTAGCTGTAATTGCTTCAACGGGCAACTTTTTTGCTACAAAGTACTTTATATATTTGTTTATTTGTTTATTAGGATCACCAACAGAAGATACAATATACATACTATTAATTACAGACTATAAAAGCCCATTCATAATTGATCCCCCACTTATAGGTAATCACAGCATGCAAAAACATAATATTAAGTATGACAATATTCCTAGTGCCCCAAGGGCTATATTAAATTAACTAAGTTTACACATTTAAACTATTACAAAATTACAAATTAACACAGAAATTATCAATAAGTAAACAGAGTTAGCAAACATTCAAACAATAATAATTTAATAATAATTTAATTTTCCAATAAAATCAAAAAAATATTACTGGAATTAGCTTGCTACACCATAGATGAATTTTTCGATAAAGTGTCATTGATCCACGGTCTTGAAATGAAATGTGAATTGATTTTATAGTGATAATATATGTATAATAAAAAAATTGTATAATTTTATATTGTTTTCAATTAATTGTATGTGTTATTGGATATTGATAAAAAATGACATTGTATTTTCTGTTTATAAATAGATATAATTGTAAACTGTTTTAGTGATGTATTTTGTGACTTATATTTACATACAAGTGTAAACCATTATATGTACCTTATTCTTGACTTGTAATTGACTTTATCAATAAATATATGAATATGAATATACTAGCTTTTACCCGCGGCTTCGCCCGCGTAATAAAAGTATTCTTATTGAAACGTTTACAAAAAATAAGATTTTCATTTGGATCCGTAGGTTTCTTTGTAGGTACATCTGTCCGCGATTATTTCGATTAAGGTAAAGCGGGGCAATTCTCGACTGGGGGCCATTGTAACTGATCTATTTGCTGTACGGTCAGCCAAGAAAGTGATTTACCACTTTTCGACTCTATTGATCGAAAAGTGGTAAACCACTTTTTTGGCTGACTGTACCTTACACATATTACTATTGTTTTAAAAGAAATTCTTGCAAGGATTGTAGAATTGTTACACAGCGACCACAGCGTAGGTAGTAGGTACGAATATGTATGTATTTTACCTATATACATATTTATACTGGGGAAACTTCATACAACCCACATAGCCAGTATCTCGACGCTATGGTCGGTAAGGTAAAAAGTACTTCCTTGCATTATCGCTTACAATTTTTTCCATTTTGCTTATACTTATTGCAAACGTAAACATATAATAGGCAAGCAAACAACGATCTTCTTACAGCACATTGAATGTAAAAGTTATTACGGATGCAGGATACTCGCCGATGCCTACTTACTAATCCCTTCCTATTTACTGAGCCACCTGCATATTACACTGCCTAGATATCGATTGCCGACCGATTATTCCGACCCCAATGTCCCGTCCCTGTCCTCGTCCCTCCCCTATCCCTATCCCCGTCCCCATCCCCTATTCCTATTCCTATTTCTATCCCTATCCTTATCTATACCTATCCCTATCCCTATACCTATCCCTATCCCTATCCCTATCCCTATCCCTATCCCTATCCCTATCCCTATCCCTATCCCTATCCCTATCCCTATCCCTATCCCTCTCCCTCTCCCTCTCCCTCTCCCTCTCCCTCTCCCTATCCCTATCCCTATCCTTTCCCTATCCCTGTCCCTTCCCTATCCCTATACGTATCCCTATCCCTATCCCTATCCCTATCCCTATCCCTATCCCTATCCCTATCCCTATCCCTATCCCTATCCCTAACCCTATCCCGTTCCTGTCCCTGTCCCTGTCCCTGTCCTTGCCCCTGTCAAATTATCATGCTAGGAGATGAACTTTGAAAAATCCTTTCTTAGTGCTCCTCTAAGGAACTTCCGTGTCAATTTTAAATCTCTTGAACCAGAAGTAAAGATAAAAACTAAACCTATACTTAAGGCCATTTTGGATATTTTAACCCCATTGCACAACAACAGGGGAGAAAGTTTCATTTCCACCTCATTAGATTTTAGAATCGTTGTATTTATCGTGATCATTGACCCGATAAACCATAAAAACGATACCCATATTGTGTTTTTGTTTTTGACTTTACCCCCTTTGGTCAAATTTTCAAAAAACCTGAAACATGTATTTAGTCATATGTCATTAGGAATCCTCC
Source organism: Leguminivora glycinivorella (assembly GCF_023078275.1). Classification (NCBI taxonomy): domain Eukaryota; kingdom Metazoa; phylum Arthropoda; class Insecta; order Lepidoptera; family Tortricidae; genus Leguminivora; species Leguminivora glycinivorella. The sequence goes on along the minus strand of NC_062985.1, from coordinate 636,917 downwards.
TGTGAAGTTTCGAATAAAATAGTCAAACTAATCTTGTTTCCCCATACAAACTTTGAACCCCCATTTCACCCTTTTCAGAGGTGAATTTTGAAAAATCCTTGGCGTAGAGGAGCACCTCTACGCCATATAAGGAACCTATGTGCCAAATTTGAAATTTCTAGGACCAGCGGTTTCGGCTGTGTGTTGATATATTATGTCAGTTAGTCAGTTTCTTCATTTATATAGTTTTTGATATTTAAACCCCATTGCACTACAACAGGGGAGAAGGTATTTCACTTCCGCCTCGTTAGATTTTAAAAACGTTGTATTTATCGTGATCAGCGACCCAATAAACCGTAAAAACGATACCCATAATAGTTTTTTGACTTTATCACCCCCTTTTCACCCTTTTAGGGGTTAAATTTTCAAAAAACCTGAAACACGTCTTTAGTCATATGTTTTTAGGATTCCTCCTGTGAAGTTTCGAATAAAACAGTGAAACTAACATTGTTTCCCCATACAAACTTTGAACCCCCATTTGACCCCCTTAGGAGGCGAATTTTGAAAAATCCTTTCTTAATGCTCCTCTACACTATATAAGGAGCCTACGTGCCAAATTTGACATCTCTAGGACCAGCGGTTTCGGCTGTGCGTTGATATGTCAGTCAGTCAGTCAATATCTTCTTTTATATATTTTTTTGATATTTAAACCCCATTGCACCACAACAGGGGAGAAGGTATTTCACTTCCGCCTCGTTAGATTTTAAAAACGTTGTATTTATCGTGATCAGCGACCCGATAAACCATATTACCCATATTGATTTTTTGACTTTATCACCCCCTATTCACCCTTTTCGGGGTTAAATTTTCAAAAAAACCTGAAACACGTATTCAGTCATATGTCTTAAGGAATCTTCCTGTGAAGTTTTGAATAAAATAGTCAAACTAATCTTGTTTCCCCATACAAACTTTGAACCCCCATTTGACCCCCTTAGGAGGTGAATTTTGGAAAATCCTTTCTTAGTGCTCCTCTACACTATATAAGGAACCTACGTGCCAAATTTGAAATCTCTAGGACCAGCGGTTTCGGCTGTGCGTTGATATGTCAGTCAGTCAGCTTCTTCTTTTATATATTTAGATAGATAGACACCACAACAGGGGAGAAGGTATTTAACTTCCGTCTCGTTAGATTTTAAAAACGTTGTATTTATCGTGATCAGTGACCCGATAAACCATAAAAACCGGCCAAGAGCGTGTCGGGCCACGCTCAGTGTAGGGTTCCGTAGTTTTCCGTATTTTTCTCAAAAACTACTGAACCTATCAAGTTCAAAACAATTTTCCTAGAAAGTCTTTATAAAGTTCTACTTTTGTGATTTTTTTCATATTTTTTGAACATATGGTTCAAAAGTTAGAGGGGGGGGGGACGCACTTTTTTTTCCTTTAGGAGCGATTATTTCCGAAAATATTAATATTATCAAAAAACGATCTTAGTAAACCCTTATTCATTTTTAAATACCTATCCAACAATATATCACACGTTGGGGTTCGAATGAAAAAAAAAATCAGCCCCCACTTTACATGTATGGGGGGTACCCTAATAAAACATTTTTTCCGATTTTTTATTTTTGCACTTTGTCGGCGTGATTGATATACATATTGGCACCAAATTTCAGCTTTCTAGTGCTAACGGTTACTGAGATTATCCGCGGACGGACGGACGGACGGACGGACGGACGGACGGACGGACGGACAGACAGACATGGCGAAACTATAAGGGTTCCTAGTTGACTACGGAACCCTAAAAACGATACCCATATTGATTTTTTGACTTTATCACCCCCTTTTCACCCTTTTAGGGGTTAAATTTTCAAAAAACCTGAAACACGTATTCAGTCATATGTCTTAAGGAATCTTCCTGTGAAGTTTCGAATAAAATAGTCAAACTAATCTTGTTCCCCATACAAACTTTGAACCCCCATTTGACTCCCTTAGGAGGTGAATTTTGGAAAATCCTTTCTTAGTGCTCCTCTACACTATATAAGGAACCTACGTGCCAAATTTGGAATCTCTAGGACCAGCGGTTTCGGCTGTGCGTTGATATGTCAGTCAGTCAGTCAGTCAGCTCCTCTTGTATATATTTAGATAGACACCACAACAGGGGAGAAGGTATTTAACTTCCGTCTCGTTAGATTTTAAAAACGTTGTATTTATCATGATCAGCGACCCGATAAACCATAAAAACGATACCCATATTGATTTTTTGACTTTATCACCCCCTTTTCACCCTTTTAGGGGTTAAATTTTCAAAAAACCTGAAACACGTATTCAGTCATATGTCTTAAGGAATCTTCCTGTGAAGTTTCGAATAAAATAGTCAAACTAATCTTGTTTCCCCATACAAACTTTGAACCCCCATTTGACCCCCTTAGGAGGTGAATTTTGGAAAATCCTTTCTTAGTGCTCTTCTACACTATATAATAAGGAACCTACGTGCCAAATTTGAAATCTCTAGGACCAGCGGTTTCGGCTGTGCGTTGATATGTCAGTCAGTCAGTCAGTCAGCTTCTTCTTTTATATATTTAGATAAGTACACAGAACTAGCAAATATTCTTTCATTTGCCTCAGTTCAGACTGATTAGTATCTGCGTTCAATTTTAATTCAGTACAAATGGATATTAATTTGTCACTTTTGTCAGTATTTTCCTGATTAACCACATTTGTTGCATCTTTATTAGCTATGACATCGTTGATAAGTTTCTTAACGTCTTCCGCCTGAGACTGATTCGAGTCTACAATTCGTTTCAATTCAGCATTGATTTGGTCGATCTGTTCTGTATTGAAGTAAGTAGCTGTATTCTGAATAGATTCTCGTTGTCGAACTGTGCTTTGAGGTTCTTCAGGAAGGGTTTTGATTGCAGCTTCAACATTTTTGATAGATTCCCTTAGATCTTGCATGTCACACTGATACAGTTCTATTATTTTGTTCAATTTGTCTTCGAGCTTATGAGTCTGATCCGCGTTCAAGTCAACACTGGACATCTTAGCAGCATTTTGTTTGCAAAACGGACAATTTGGAAATTGAATCGGTTGTGTCGTTTCCTCCATCTCCTTGATAATTGCTCCTAATCCGTTTCTAGTGAATTCTGCATTTTCAATAGCGTCACCATCTTCACGTTCGTTCTTATCACTAAACTCTGTCTCTTCCACGAGTTTTACCGTCGATGGATATGTAAGTTCAGTTGCCTCAGGACTTTCCATACGTTCATCAGGATTTGTGACGCAAAAATTTTTCTCCTTATCATTAATATCAGATTTGTAGGGCACAACCGTTTTCTCTAAAACTATTTCTGTGTCATCAGTTCCGAAAAGTGCCATATTATTTTTCTTTACTTGCTCTTCTAACTTTTTTACAGTTACGAGAACTTTAGGTAACTCTGTCATTTTTTCATCAATGAGTGACAATTTTTCATTCAGGTTCCTATTTGTAACAAGCAAATTTTCATTCAGGTTCCTATTTATAACGTGCAAGTTCCTCATGTACTCTTTTTGATCAGCTAAGTCACGTTGGATTTGTCTCATCATGTCCATAATATTAGCAGCCATGTTTCCTAGTACGTAGTTCTTATCACCTTGCCGCTGGTAGTTAACCTGGAATAAAAAAAAAAAACAAATTGAATATACAGTACGATTATGATATGTGTGGGACCCATTTTTAAATCAGAATTAATGATAATGATATAATGATAATACCGAGTTACGAGGGCAAGTGGGGTATTTTTAGAAAGATCACAAATTGTACATAATAAAACAGTTTTTTATTACTTTTTTGAAGGGAAATATAAAAACAAACCGACAAGTACCAGTCGGATTCGCCCACCGAGGGTTCCGTACAAGCTTTCAATAGTTGAATCAACAATATAACTCTACAGATTTGACTAGATCCTTCAAGACTCACTTTCCCCATAACAAGTAATATTTAATATACAATTTTATTAAGACAACGTCCAAAAAACTCATATATCGACATTGTACATTTTGTCTGTCATTTTTGAAGTTATTCAGTGGGATACGTAAATTTACTTTTTTTATTATTTTACTTGCTTTTTTTATAATTTTTTTTTTCAAATTTTTTTTAATTTCATAAAGCTTTCATTTAAGATACTTTTTGTCAAAATCGGACGACATGATCAAAAGATATATTTTTTTTCATTTTCATAAAACACCTCGCTACGCTCGGCTTCCTAAGGGATGAAATTTCGATATCCTCGGAAAAAATCGTTTACTATGTTGATGATGTATGATGTCTACTATCACCATGCAAAGCGGGTTGGTTCCATCTAAAAGTGCAGCTTTTGGTCAAAAATTCTCGATAACAAGTATGAATGACTAAAACATAATAATTTTAAGAAAAAAAAACCGCCTTCCTTGGGGTTCTGGTGATAAATACTTTCAAATGTTGGATTATGTTATCAATTCGTCTGTATATTTTTTAATGTTTGTTATTCGATATCTCCGTCATTTCTGAACCAATTTTGAAAATTGGATGATTCTGAAGTACTTACAGATGAGAATGATTATCAGAACGGAACTCTAACCACGGGCGGCTCACTTTTCATCAGCAGTTCCACTGCACCAAATGTCACTGTTCTGGACGTAAGTGCATGCTGTTCTTATAAAAATACCAAAGTCACTATAAGTGTTCCGTTCAGATTTGAGGAGTTCCGTTCTGACCATCATCAGCAGTTCCACTGCACCAAATGTCACTGTTCTGGACGTAAGTGCATGTTGTTCTTATAAAAATACCAAAGTCACTATAAGTGTGCCGTTCAGATTTGAGGAGTTCCATTCTGACCATCATCAGGAGTTCCACTGCACCAAATGTCACTGTTCCGTACGTAAATGTATGCTGTTCCTTTAAAAACACAAAAATCATCATATGTATGCCTTTCAGATTTGAGGAGTTCCCTCGATTTCTCCAGGATACCATCATCAGAACTGGGTTCTGAGAAAAATGGGACCAATCTGTATGCATATACATTCAATCAAAAAAAGCGATATAGGAAATGAGCGTTCATCGTGCAGCGACTACATCTATCGGCAACTTAAGTAAACTAATGTGCGTGAGCTTAAAATATGAAAGTTTAGCTTTTTCCCGCGGCTTCGCCCGCGTACTAATCTAACCTTGTTTTCCCATACAAACTTTGGCCCCCATTCACCCCCTTAGAAGGTGAATTTTGAAAAATCATTTCTTAGTGCTTCTGTACACCTTATAAGGAACCTACGTGTCAAATTTCGGTTTCGGCTGTGCGTTGATATGTCAGTCAGTCAGTCAGTTTCTTCTTTTATATATTTAGATGATTTTTATGTGATAATTATTTATTTCGTGAACCGATTTTCACCATTTTTCCTTTATTTGAAAGCAGGTAATTTCATTGTTATTCTGTAGAAATTACAGGTACAATAAACACCCACAAGGGAGGTTAAATTGAAAATGTAAATCTGAAAGGTTTTTTATAAACTAAAAAACCGGCCAAGAGCGTGTCGGGCCACGCTCAGTGTAGGGTTCCGTAGTTTTCCGTATTTTTCTCAAAAACTACTGAACCTATCAAGTTCAAAACAATTTTCCTAGAAAGTCTTTATAAAGTTCTACTTTTGTGATTTTTTTCATATTTTTTAAACATAAGGTAACTGTACACTATTCCGGGATAGTAAAATATGGTACATTATTCCGGTATACTTTGGGTTTTGTCGCAAAAAAAGGAAACTATCAGTAAAATCTTAATTTAATGCAGTATTTCATTAACTATAGATCAAATAGAACCGAAAAAGTCGATTTTAGAATATATACCATATATTTTGAAGCCGTGAGGTACCTCCAAACGCGTCAGTCGCAACCACGCAATAGTTTCTATGGGCGTGTTTGACGGTGAGCTTTACGCGGCAGCGGAACTTCGTAAGGGTTTGCTGTGATGCTGGTAAGTTTAATTATATTAAATTTGTATAATATTTCTCTTATAGATATCAATAGACATGTATATCATCGTTTCAAGTTAATTTTAAGAATATTTTTATAAAAATACCCGCTCCCGGAATAATGTACACCACTTTGATGTGGTGTACATAATTGCGGGAGTATCACGGAATAACGGAAACACACTCCATAATGTTTTTATGTTTTTTTTACTGTTTACGGTTAAGTATATTCATATATATGATGTAAATACGTAAAGTAAAGATTACAGATTATAATGACGTAATTACGGTACATATATTTTTTAGATTTTAATTCCATTATTGAGTACGAAATGTATACTCGTTGAGTAATAATTGCAAAATATTGGAGCGTGGCATCGACATTAAATTTGTTTTATTTCATTACAAAGGTTATTTATTTCGATGTTATAAGTATAACTGTTATATAATCTTCCAATATACTACTAAAACATCTTGTTTGTCTTTTAATATAGCCTTTGTTTTGACTGCCGTAATTAAGTACACGACTTTATATGAGTGTATCTTATTCCGGCATACTCATATGGAGTATATAAAATATATAAGCACATAAAATATGGTATAGAGACCCGGCCATTATGTTTTTAAACTTCCTTAGTTAACTAGAAATCTTTATATCGCATATCCGTTTGTCCGCCAGTCAGTCTGTCCGTCTACGATTTAGCTCAATCATCGTTAGTACTAGAAAGCTAAAATGTAGATGAGTAGAATACATAATAGGATATACATATATAAATATGAAATAGTACATATTCGTTGGACTCAGTCAGCAGAACAGCCTACATTTAATATTTATTAATTAAATACTATTTATTTATATATATACATTATATTGAATAACATATCACCGCCATAAGTATGTATACGGTGCAGCTTAGTGATCACTAGTACCAAAAAAGTGAAATTTTCTTGAGTATGAAATTTGTATAATCGGCAATAGCTTCTGGATTGAAATGAAATTAAAAAAAAAACCGAAATTGTACACCGATTTTCATCAAACAAGGCTAAGAAAAGAACTCTATCTAAAATTCAGCTTTCAAACGAAAAAAAAAACTAAATTTAAATCGGTTCATCCATGACAGCAATGCCATAGACAGACACACAGTCAAACTTATAACACCACGTCGTTATATCATACAATCGTTATATCGTTGTTATACCGTAAAATATCATATTTCCCATCCCATCCCAGCCCATCAAAATATTGCCAATTATAAAAAATACACTCTGTATAAGTATCTATCAAAACGATATGTGCATTGTATATTTATGTTAACAATATCTTTAATTCGTTTTTTTTACATATGCTTCAACAACGTGGACTTTAAAGATATCCCGTAATTACGTACAGCGACTCCCGGAATAAAAGCCATGCCAAAACTGTATCCCGGAATAATGGACAAACTAAGGGTTTAGTAAAACAACTGTAATTTCTATAAATTAGAAGTTACGATGCTAAATAATATCTTAAATCCATCGTAGAAGACTTATCCTTAAAATAAAATAGTTACCACGACTAGAAACTTCGCATTTTTTTTTCAATCCTCACTCAAAGTAGGAAACGTCTTAAGTTCCCGTAATATGGTACAGTTACCTTATGGTTCAAAAGTTAGAGGGGGGGGGACGCACTTTTTTTTCCTTTAGGAGCGATTATTTCCGAAAATATAAATATTATCAAAAAACGCTTTTAGCAAACCCTTATTCATTTTTAAATACCTATCCAACAATATATCACACGTTAGGGTTGGAATGAAAAAAAAATTCAGCCTCCACTTTACATGTAGGGGGGGTATCCTAATAAAACATTTTTTTTCATTTTTTATTTTTGCACTTTGTCGGCGTGATTCATATACATATTGGTACCAAATTTCAGCTTTCTAGTGCTAACGGTTACTGAGATTATCCGCGGACGGACGGACGGACGGACGGACGGACGGACGGACGGACAGACAGACATGGCGAAACTATAAGGGTTCCTAGTTGACTACGGAACCCTAAAAATGATACGTGTACGATTTTATTTTTCCTGTAATATTGACTATAATAGTCATGTTTGATAAAAAAATCACGAATTTTAGTTAGTAAACTTCGGAGCTAAGGGGGGGGGGGGACCGGTATTTTCTTTTACATTTTCCTTCAAAAAACATTTTTCCACAACCAAAAAATATAAAAAATATATTTGATATGTACAGTTTGAGCCCTTTCAAACGATACCCCACTTGACATTGACAATTTGCCCCCCTTTCATTTTGACCATTTTCTATAATTAATATTAATAAATAAAAAAAAAATACTTTCAATTTGTAGAGGTTGACAATATTCATAACTATTCCAAATTTCATATCGATAGCATACCTAAGTAGTTCTCGAGATATAAAGTAATGTGACAGACGGACAGACATACCAACAGACAGACAGACGGACAGAGCGGCACCATTAAGGTTCCTTTTGTACCTTTTTTTTACCTTACTTTACCTTAACTAGGTACCCATTCTACGAGAAACATAAGATTAACGAATGAAAGTTTGCACCGAACTCTCGGTGGGCGAGTCCGACTCGTCCTTGGCCAGTTTTTTTAACAGCAGTATACGGATACTTTGAGAAAAATCTCGACAAGGAATACGTAAGTGCGTTTTCACACTATCCGATCCGATATCGGATGTGAGAAGGATTTCAAAGGCAAAAATCAAAAATGAACTTAGAATGAATTCATATACCTACTGGGACATTTTTATACGAATTGATTAAGTCAAATATCTCATAATCTCACTCAGAGACAATATAGGGTTTTTTTTTAATATTTAAACTATTTTAAAAATAAAGCACTAAATAATAGCCGGGTCCACACAGAGCGAGGTACAGTCAACCAATTGGAACCTTAGGCCACTGTAGAACTATGTCATAGTGACGTTGTAAATCAGATTGTAAGAAATCTCTTACTGCTCGTCATTTTGACATGGTTGTAGAGTGGCCTAGGGTTCCAATTGGTTGACACGCCGTACAATGTGCTCACGCGACAAAGTCGAATGTGCAACGTGCCTCGGCTGGGGCAGGTTGCTCGGCGGAGCAAAACGCACACACTGCCTCGGCCGAGGCACGTTTACATAGCACGCTTGCCGCCTGACCACATTGCCTCGCAGCGTGCTTCGCTATGTGTGGACTGGGCTAGTTATTAAAAAAAACATGGACACCAATTATTTTTCAACACACCAATAATTATGTAAATATATGTTCATGTAAATAAAGAGATTTTATTTTCCTTTTTCAACACAAATTCTGTTTATAAAAACGAATAGAAACATTAAGTACCTAAATGTGACGTCATTATAATTACTCGTTTTCATATTAATTCCACATTAGCTAATGGTTTTAACAGTTCTTTAAAAGAAACTCCCGACCAACTCCCGTTGGTCGTATTTTAATTTCTTGTCACTCATTACGTATTGAGTGAATTCACGTAAAAGTAACGTGAGTCACGACTTCATCGAGTGTTTATTTTAACTACTGTAAATGAAAGAATCTATGCATATATCGGGAAAGTAACACTTATTAAGAGATAAATAGATTATCACTTGAACTGACAAAAAAAAAAAAAACTTGAACTTGCATCGTGAAATTCGTGAATAAATGGAACATGCCATAAAATCGTGACTCACGTTTCTTTTGCCGCGGATTGACCAATTCCCTATTTTTTGCACTTTATATATACCATCATTTATTTTTGCATTCATGTGTAACATTAGAAATTACAATAAGTACATAAGTACAGTCAAGTGCAAAAATACGTATCGATTTTATCCGCTCAAAAATATGTACCGAGACCTTATTCCGCCGACATAAAGTGCTATGGGACATATTTTTGATAAGTTGTACGCACCCATATTTTTACACTTGACTGTACATAGGTGAAACATGAATTCGAGAGGGTATATCAAATTAGTAACATTATTTTGTTATACTGTTAAGTCTACCTACCTCTACATACTACACAGCGGTGAAATAAAAAGGACCATTGAAACTTTGCATAGTGAGTTTTAAGGTCTTCATGAACAATTTTCATCATGGGACCACCAATGCTGAAATCGCAAAAAAAAAATTGATTGTTCATGACAGTCGGAATGTCTAAAACAGTCAAATTTTTTTTGCGATTTCAGCATTGGTCCCATAATAAATCTTGTTCATTATGACCTCAAAATTCACTAAGGTACAGCGGGGTAAATTTCGACTGGGGGACAATTGTAACAGATAATTTTTTTCAGTTCTACATGTATTCACTGAACACGCCTACTATGTATATAACCAGTGGACACTCTATTTAAGAGGCCGTCAATGTCAAAAAGTAGAAAATCGCAAAATTGGTAGTTTTCTACGTCTGGTTTTAGTCTCAGGATATACTTATTGATAAGATCAGTACTTGTTTTAAATTGCGCGTCTTCTTATCTACAAAATCAGTAGTTGACATCAAGGAAAAGTTACTCCCTGAATTAATTATGAGTGTTTTCCTGACGCTCGTTTAAGAAAACCCGCAAATAGTGGTCACGTCTGAGTTAGCTCATCTCAATTGTGTATGCTTTAGACTGCTAGAATTGATGTTGTCGCATTATTTATATCCTAAACTAAAAATTTAGTAGTTTACATGTGTAATATCATGCTACTAAAATACAGTAAATGGAAGTTAAACGAAATCAATTTCTGTCTGAAAATACTTCGAATCAAATGGCAATTACTTCGAAAACCTTTTAGGCAAACAAAAGGCTTTCTTGATCATTATAAACTTTAAGTATGTGTATGCAAAATAGTGTGTAATACAAATCAGGAAACACTTCCAATTTTAGATACATACTTACTTAAAGTTGTAACTAAAATGCGGTCGGCCCCTGTCGGCATCTTCATAAATTTGAATATGTACGACCGTGTTTTAGTTTTAAAATAATGTTATTTTATAAGCTAGATAACTGGACTACAGAATTATTACCTTTTCGTATTTTTCCTTACAAAGAGAACGAATAAAATCAATGTTGAATATAAACTTTCGTAAATTTTCCATACAAACGTCAAAACTGCGAACAGATTCTGTGGAGTCAGACGCTCGTTCGAGCTCGTTCGGAGCGGACGTGTCGCCAAATTTGCTCCAATGACATTTGTTTTTGACACTAGAAGTTGTATACGGATACGAAAAGATTGCCAGTGCTTTAAATGTGTTCAAAAGTAATAAGGTAAATAAATACGTGACATGTAAAAGAGTCTCAATTTAAAATTGTCTTCTTTTGTTGTTTACGACTTATTATTGTTGAAATATTCAAAAATATATGTTACTTTAATAGAATTATAAGCAAATTAGGTATTTTTTGTCTTCTAAACTTTATTAAAATGAAAAAGTTTTAAAATTAATTTTAACTCGTTGGACTTTATTTTCATTATACTGGTCACACTATTTAGTGTGTCAGTGTGTGTGACATTCTTCCGCGAAGAGACATTCAGTGTGGCGTGTGAAAAAACTAACAGAACTAATCATTATAATTATATTCTATAAACGATTATTTACGTAAATGGCGATTTTATTATAATAATACATTCTCTTATCACAAAATTGTTCTGTCAAGTAGTAATAAATGCTTTCGTTTGATATTTTTTTAAATAATTGATGTTTGTTTAGATTTTCTGTTCGAGTAATTATTTTATATTATATATCTCTGCTTTGACAGAAATGCATTAAAAAAGTAATACGTAGTGTATTACATTTTTCTTATGTCCAACATAATTTTTAAATGGTGTTTGCACACGATACACGTAACCTTAGATTCAGACAAGTTTAACTAAATTTCGAAAATTATTATTTTAATTTTAATAAAATAGGCTTTATAATTAGAATAAATAAAGCACTTTTTTTTAGACCAGAGTTATACTCTGTCAAACAAGTCTGTCAGTAAATAAGAACAAAGAAAACTATATGCGTCCTTTTCTTTAGGGTGCTAGAGAAAAGGATACCTATAGTTTTATTTGTTCTTATTTACTGACAGACTTGTTGGACAGAATACATTTTGATTTTATATGGTGTTTGCACAAATAAATTTTGAAAAAGAATCGGAGTGAATTCGTGTGATATAGTAACACTAGATTGACACTGTTCGCAGTCTAAACACGCGGCAGCGTGTCAAGCCAAGTTCAAGTAACCGAACTGGCAGACAGCATCGTGTGTAATATTACACGAACCATTTGGAGCCTCTTTGGGCGCCCTCACAACTCAAAACTATTTCACATAAATGTCAAATTTGGCTCTTAAGTATATTGATATTTGCGACATACATAATTATTATGTGCATATATAACATTAGGTGAATATAAAGGAAACAATCTGAAACTGGTATTTCTTTATACCTTTAGTAGAATTTTTCACGTAACTGGTTCTATTAGGACATTTTACTTATACTTAGTGCCAGTAACGGGTCCATATCGGGTCGCATACCTATGTTTTAGTTATATCTTCCATGCGCATACCAACTTGCGGCATAATCATCAGTGCGCACTGCGCATACATATGGAAGATCATATTTTTTTAGCCCTAGTAATTAGTTTCATACTCAATAGATGTCATTTGGAAAATGCATGTGCGCGCTACTGTTTCAATATTCCATTGAGAGCCCACGTGACTCCCTTCCTTAATCAGCATAATTTACTCAAAATGCTGCATCGTCGTAAGCTTCATTTGGCTTGTCTACTCTTCGGAGTCTTGAAGTATAAATCGCCTGCATATCTTTTTAATAAGTTATCTTGTATTAAGCTTAGCGACCGCCGTCAATGTTGAATCCATTTGCTGACGCCACGCCACGCTTCGGCAGCTTTCTGAGGAAGTTATAAATACCAAAGTTCGAAGTGTTGGAATAACATTCCGCCGCCCTTGAGGAATCTGCAAAGTATTCACACTTTCAAAACAAAGCTTAAATAATACTTGCACAGCCACCAACTTAACCAGGAAACCTGTATACATGACACAAGTTGCCTGTAGATTACCTACTTATATTTCTACTTGCCACTTAGGTCAAGTTCCATTCGCATTATCTTAGCTCTTCTTGTAATTCTCGCCCTTTATGATTCTTCCTATAAATAAAATATAAATAAAATAAATATAAATATACATAAATATTATAGGACATTCTTAATACACAGAGTGACGGTAAGCTCAAGAAGGCTTGTGTTGTGGGTACTCAGACAACGATATATATAATATATAAATACTTATACGTGGAAACTGTATAAGTGGAATCGCAAGGGACCGGCTGTTTAGTTTCGCTTATCCAGGTTTTCCATTTATCCAGTTTTCCACTTAACCAGGTTCAAATAAAACGTTTTCTCACTTACAGAGGCTCTCGCTTATAGAGGTTGTCGGTGCTAGTAATGTCGCTTATAGAGGTCAAATGAATATGTATCTTTTATTTAATATGCATGTAGATATAAATAAACAAAAAATGGTTTTGTGATCCTGACTTCAAAAAGCAATACTGTAAATAACCTACAATACTGTTATACAAAACAATATTTTTCCTTTGTTTTGAAGTAACTTATACATAAAATCACTCCTAATATATTTTATTTATTCAAGAGAAACCAGTATGGTTGAATAAATCAATATACCGTAGCGATTGTACTTTAATGAAAAAATCAGATTTTTTTAATTTATCCCGAAGAGATAAATACTTGATTGTGTGCTTAGGCATTGCTTATCCAACAGCACGGTACCGCACCGCAGATAAAACTAAACTGAACGATGTGTAATCTCAAACAAAATATATTATAGTTTAAACACAAACCATAATGTTAACGAAATAAACTACCCTCCTTGTGGCGGTTTATTGAAAAAAAAAATTATAACGCCAAGCTTTTCCACTCATAGAGGTTTCGGAGACGACTGCTTCCAGTTGCAGAGGTAAAAATAAGAAATGTACGAAAAAATGGATTCCGCTTATAGAGGTCCCAAAATTACTCTTATAGAGGTAATTCGGTCCTGAGGGACTGGGACCGAGAACTTGGGTCCACTTAAAGAGGTTTTCCACTTACCCAGGTTCCACTTATCCAGTTTCCACTGTAATACATAAATATACATAGAAAACATCCATGACTCAGGAACAAATATCTGTGCTCATCACACAAATAAATGCCCTTACCCGTATTCGAACCCGGGACCGCGGCGCAGCAGGCAGGGTCACTACCGACTGCCCTATGTAGCTATGCTGCTCCTATGTAGTTAAATGTATAATTTTGTGTGTAATTTGATAAAATCCATTTTAGTTTTGCAAGAATTTCACCACCTCCTTTCTTCCCGTGTGTGTTGTAGAAGTCGACTGTGGGATACGGGTGAAATTGTGGCGTAGGCGAGAGGCTGGCAACCTGTCACTGAAATATCACAATTTTCGTTTTCTTTCAACCCCTTTTTGCCAAGAGTGGCACTGAAATTTGAGGAGTTCATGTGCTCTGCCTACCCCTTTATGGGATACAGGCGTGATTGTATGTGTGAATGTGTGTACATAGTTTCGGTTGCTGGAAACCACTGGTCCCGTCTGGCTCAAAATAGAAGCTGGCACGAGATGGAGGAGGCCTTCGTCCAGAAATGAATGCTCCCCAATTAAAATTAGGTTTAAGCTTACTTATATTCTAAGTCTTAAATTAATATAAATTTTTATGGCTATTTTTATTTTTTATTTTATTTTTATGTGTGTATTAGTTTTGCAGTTCTTTCGACTTGTTTTGTTTGTCACGTTAATGCACGTAGCTACCGCATTACACTGTGGCGCAGCACGGGAAGCATGGTCGCGCGATAAATGATAAAACATCTGGCCGTCCCTATCGCACTTACTGATAGTGCGATAGGGACGGCCTGATATTTTATCGTCTATCGCGGGACCATGCTTCCGTGCTGGTTGCAATGGCTGGTTTAATGTTCAGCCAAGCGGTGTCTGACTCGATATGATGGTACGATACAAGTGGTAATATTTTTAATACCAGTTTTAGGTTAAAAAGCCTATAGTACTATTTAGTATAATTAGTGTTTTTGTTTTTTTTTATATATAATGTAACTTGCTTCTATAATCTATATGCTTCTGTAATTTTCTATAATGTATGTTTTCTATAATTTTTGTGACCTATCGCGATTGTTTCACCGGATGGTCTGATCGGAAGATTAGACCATTAGCATCGTCTTCTTGTTTACGTCTTCTTATTGTAACGTTTATTTTGTGTGTGTGTGTTAACGAATGAATGCATAAGAAATAATATTTTATGTTATAAATTGTTATAAAAAAAATTGAGGACTGGCCATTGAACTGGGCACCCTTTAGATCTCAATGATTTTGTCGTTTACGTCAACATTATCAACAACCAAGGCATACTTATATAATATTGAACTTGGCTCACATTTCACATTAATGTTTTTGATGGGATTGTAACGTTACAACTGATCTTCAGTAAAACTATAGACCTGTCTTAAGTTCCTCTATGAGGGTCACTGACCTCTTCCAGTAAATTGCGGTAGTGTGCGAAAAGTATGTTGGTGAGTGTGACGTGCGTTAGTGTGTGTAAATGGGGTAATTTGACAGATACTGAATTTTTACCCATCGAACCGGCCTCTTAATAATTCAAACATTGTAAAACATGGAAAAATCGACCAGTTACATTTGCACCCCAGTCGAGATTTGCCCCGCTGTACCTTATGCAAAGTTTAAACGGTCCTTTTACTTTACCGTGTTTACTCATAACGTTATTAATAAATGTTTTAAAATTACTCCACCTACCTTCTAAATCTTAACGAAACAATAAATCCTGAGCACAATGAATAAACCACTTTTATAGTGAAATTCCACAAATATTAATCAAACTTTTTGTATTGGCACATTTTAAGTACCACGTCTCGTAACGCCTGTACAACACTGTACTGTAGCTTAACAGCCGTTTATGCCATTATCTGTGCCCTTCCTTATCAAAATGTACCATATTATCAAACATAAGGACTCTCTTACTGGTTATTTGTATGAAAATATGAGCGAAGTTCGTCCTTATGGTAAGCCACAATAACAACCTTCTCCAAAACTGATTCTGCGAAACACGAACCGTATCGAATTCATCACGTATACCCGTCTCTTCCGCTCTCATTGCGAGCATGATTTGAACGACAGAGACAAGACATGCGCCGACGCAGGTATGTGCTGACTTGGCGGTACTGTTAACAGGATGCCTGAGATTAAAATAAACAATAGATATTCCGTTGGATTTATGACCGTTGGGTCGGTTGTTGTTCTTTTTTATACCGGTGGCAAACAGGTATACCTACGGTCCGCATGGTGGAAAGCGATCACCGTAACCTATGGACGCCTGCATTCCTGCAACTCTAGGGCTGTTACATGTATTGCCGATCCATTAGAAACTTGTACCTACACACCTTTGCCGCGTCCCTTTCTAAGGAGGGTTCGAGGTGCCAACGACTCAAAGGACAATAGATGCAACAACTTATTAGTTCCGTAGATCCTTCCGTCGTCAGCACACCGCACCGCACCCTCGTTGAGCTCTGGCAGCCTTACTCACCGACCGAAACACATCCGTTTTTGAAGTAGTTGGAGTGGTGGAAATAAATCCATACTAAAATTATAGATGTGAAAGTATATGTGTTTGTTTGTTTGTCCGTGTTTCAGGGCAAAACGGAGTGACGAAGTGATTTGTAAAGTGTAGATAGTTGAAGGGATGGAGAGTGACATAGGCTATTTGTGTCTCTCTTAACCCCCTTAAATTAGGTGGGAGATTTTATGGAGCATTCCGCAATTTTAGAATTAAACGCGAGCGAAGCCGCGGGCAAAAACTAGTAACTACAATAAGTGCGTTTTCACATTATCTGATCCGATATCGGATGTCGGACCGATATCCCATAAATTACAGGCGCCATCTTGGATTATTTTCCATTGAAATCCGCACTAAAAGTCCTTGTTGGGGAATAACTTGACACTTTGAGCATATAGGTAGAACACCCACTGTCTTTTCCTACTTTTAAATGGATATGATAGTTATTTGTTATACAAGGGGGCAAAGTTGTATTTTAACGCAGAGTGTGGAATTGAAAAATGAGCAAGTGAAAGGATTCTATAGTTGAACCACGAGCGAAACGAGTGGTTCGAGAATAGAATCCTGAACTTGCGAGTTTTTTAACACACGAGAAGTAAAATACATTTGCACCCGAGTGTAACACAAAACTTTTCCCCTCACTATAGCGAGGAAACTACAACGCAAAAAATGCGTTTATCACTGCTTCCAGTAGTTCCACAGGTGGTAAATCATCTTTATTACTAGATTCACCTACTTTTATCAATTTTAAAGCAGTTAATTCGACTTTATTCAAGGTCAAATCACTTTACCCACTAGTGGATAAAATGCGTTTTTACCCGCTGGTATGAAAGGACAAATCACGTGTTTCCGAGCTAGTGAGGGGAAAAAGTCCTTGTTGGGGAATAACTTGACACTTTGAGCATAGAACACCCACTGTCTTTCCCTGCTTTTAAATGGGTATAAAAAATGGTATTTCAAGCTGTATTACCTTAAATCGATGAGTACGATGAAAATGTTGTCGCGATGCTTTTAGAAAATATTAAATTTAGTCACACCCTTCGCTGATAATCTTATTTAATACGCTTTTTCTAATACTTATAACTGAATTACATTGTCATCTCGATGTCGGTACAAATACTCGAGGAAATTATAGTACGTTATAATTATAACCAACGTATCTTGTTTGTAAAACTACCCGCAAAATAAAAATATACCGCTGCGTTCAGTGTTGTTGCGATATTCTGTTGTTGGGCCATTTTTTTCAAAGTTGTCCACCCCACTTTTTTTTGGATTTGGAAATTTTTATGTGTTTTCCACTCAGAATCGCGAGCTCTTTCAATCCTAATAGGAGAAAAAAACTGTCCCAAGGTTTTTTTCCCATTCCGTTACCATTTTTTCATACATTTTGTATGGCGGTAACGGAATGGAAGGTTCGAAAAATGTATGGAAATCTTGGGACATTTTTTTTCTCCTATCAGGATCGAAAGAGCTCTCGATTCTGAGTAGGGCTTCCAAATACCGGACGTTATCCAATACCGGTATTCATTCCGGTATTAACGATTTCAATACCGGGATCCCGGGATCCCGGTATTGAGATCGCGAAAGTATAAAAACCAAGTAATTTGCTTAAAATAACAAATTTTATTCAAAATCTCGTTTGTTACTTTTCGTAAGTGTTATACTACAGCGAAATCTTGCCAATCCGACTTAGTGATGGGTCAAATCGAATACATTTCGAAATTCATAAATTTCGATTTGAACCCAAAACGGTTCGCAAACTTATGTAGCCAAGTCGGTTCAATTTCTATTGTTTATAAGTATACATAGTTCAAAGGGCTACGCCCCGTGCTCTTTATTTTTGTTATGAGTGGGACTGAGGATGCAGTATATAAGTAAAAGCAAGCGGGAAAGAGCGTCAATTCTCTACTCAGGTGATTCTGTATTAGGGTTACCCTCATCTGGTAGAATAGTTTTAGTTAGAAACACACTTTGCACAACATGTTTCGCAGAAGCACTATCGGTTGAATGGTCATTTTGCAGAAAACTTGGTTGGCATTATTACTACCACCCTCGCATAAGCCACATTTGGTAGAATAACATTTTACAGAACGTTACTCGACTTTGATTTAGCATAGTTTTATAATACCATAATAATCGTATCGCACATGAGCAGAATTATTACACGCTATCAAAAAGGAAATGCTGCCCCAGAGTCACCGTTAGGTGCGACGACGAGCGAAATGAGGAGGAGTGTTAGGTATCTTGCATCCCCAACACATCCAACTCGCTATCCAAAAGCAATCTGCAACATTATGCCTAAATATTATTTGCGAAAGTATTGTTCGACTAGAAGACTATTATGCACATACACATTATGATAACAGACAATTCGGTATTACAAAAATCTGCGAAATGATTTATGCCAAAGCATATTTTGCGTAAGATGTTTCTGCCAATCGTGACTCCTGCCAAGAACTCTTATACGAATCAAATATATGCGAAAAAAAGTTTCTGCAAGACAATAGTGAACGGATTATGTAAGTTAGATATCGCCCACCGCCAGATCGGACATTTCCCAAGAAGACGCGGGCATCCATAGCAAACTATGTTTTCTGCCAAATCGATCTCTTCAGGCTCGTCCGGAATAGAACCTTGTAGTTCAGTAGGTAATCTCTTGCATTTTATAGTCAATGTTAATGGTGTAATTGTACTGTAGATTTAACTATAATATCACTTTATTAAATAACAAGACACATAATTGACTTTTGAAACCAGTACATGAGATGATTTTTTTTTTGAAACACATTGTAATATTTGTAAGCAATATCTGTGGTACAATTTAGTGGTATTTTTGTTTTTGGTGGCGCTAAAGTACTAATACAATAAATTCGCCAAAATCGCCAAATCATTGAACAATTATCCAAAAAAAAACAAAATTGTCCCACATAAATAATTTCATTATAAATCACATTAAGAAATAATCATGATAATCAAAATCAAGAAGGTTAGGAACAGGAACAATCTACGGATTACGAAAGTAATTTTCTTGATTTTGATACTTCAGATTTCCCAATTTCGTTACTACAGGAAATGTTACGGCAAAGTTTAGCGCTAGAGTACAACACATTAACGCACATGCACATTAAATCATAGAGTAGCTACGTTATACGTTAGTTCGTATGCATTAACCAATTTTTTGTAAAATGTTTTATCATCAGAGCGATTTGTTTACAGAGGGTCTGTGGTCTGTGGCCTGTTGCAACGTTTGACGTGTTGCTTTGTATCACACTTAACTACGTGCGAATTCACAAGCGCAACAAATGTGTCAAAAAATGTTCGCGACAGGCCATCCTCAATTAATGCTTTTGACACGCATCTTTATCTAGGTAATCATCGAAAAAACTATCATTTTCATACAAATATTGTAAAAACACCAAACAGAGAATGTGTCAAATCGCGAAACGAGAGCAAGAAGCAAGATTTACGCGTGTAGCCACCATCATGGTGCAGAAATGTAACGTTTTTGATGAGTAATTTACGTTCATTTGGCAAAATTTATTAATTTCTAAAAATACCGGGATCCCGGTATTACTAAATTAAATACCGGTATTGAAATGTGCCCAAAAAAAGGCGGGATCCCGGGATCCCGAGATACCGGGATCCCGGTATTGGAAGCCCTAATTCTGAGTATGAATCGCGTAAAAAATACCCATGTTACAAAAAAAGTAGGGTGGACAACTTTGAAAAAAATAGGCCTGTTAACGGGGTCGGCTTAGCAAATTGCTAATCGAGTTAAATACAAACATGAAAAAAAAATCTGTTATATATATTTTTTTGTTTGTGCAATAAAATTAATTAAAAATAATTAATTATAAATGAATAGGATGTGCAAAATTTCAGTTTCATCCGAATACGGAAAGTAGGTAAACTTTAACTTGCAAGATTTGACACAGTATAGCCCGACATAAAAGAGAAAAAAATAAAAGGGGCGCCACAACGTCTATGGCGTCTATGTAAATTGTAAACCGTTTAGCGTGTGGCAACTATTGTGACACTTTTGTATGAGAAAAGTTAAGTGTTGCTATGATAAAAAAAGTTAGTTCCATTTCTACTATTCATGTACATGTATTATATGTATTTTTGCCAAGCTGTAGTCATGTACATACATACAGTCCACGGCAAGTTGATATATAACTTGTAGTAAAATGTCTGTTTTCTTTCCAGTTCTGCAAGAACTTCCGCGTAGGCGAGCGGTGTTGCGAGTTTGAATGCCTCGATCCGCCTGGTGAGGACATCCGCTACCGCGAGCGGCAGCGGTTGCGGGCGCTCATACTGGCCGGCAACTCCTCAGCACATCACATACTGCCGTCGAAGGAACTCAAATATGGAATGTCGATACTGGCCGTGGCCGTGGCTAGGCTTGTCTGAGTTGCAACCAGCCAGTGGCGCGCAGTCACCGTTGTATGGGCTGGATGCTGGCTGGCAAGCCGTTTACGTCACTAGACAAATTAAAAAAAAAAAGTACGCGCGAATGTTTATAATCCCGTGAGACCATGCTCTTAACGACGAACAGAAGCCAATGGAAAAACGTGATTTTCAACAGGGCATGTCACGATCTTTAGCAATGAGGAAACTGAAGAAGAAGAAAACTTAAATTTCGCGCATTTTCTAGTGACAAACTGGTTTGACCGGTCTATAATTGCATGTTAGGTCGACACGTCTGTAGAGCCTTAATGGAAAAAAATGAAACCATAAACAGTTTTGGAAGTGTGAAGGTGTTGTATATGTGTATAGTGTGTGGAAGTTTTTTATTGGTGATATAGGGAAGTGAAATGTTCAAGAACAGTGTTAAAGATTGGTTAATTTTCTTTTTAAAACATGGGTTCAAGATTTTATGAGGTCTGGTGAAAAACAACAGGAAAAAAATCAATGACAGTTTTATAAATTTGAATTAATGGTTATAGAACATCAAAGGTTGTTAAGCGACCTAAAAGTTGAAGGGCGTTGTTCACGCTAAACCACATTATGATGAAAGTTCAAATTGTAGATAGCATGTTAAGGAAAGTTCAATATTTTGCTAAGCGGGGTGAATGGCAGAGTACACCGCCTGCGTTAGGCCTGATTTAGACAGCGGGCGAACTCGCATGCGATTTTAGTTACATTGCTGTTGAGGTTACATACAATTTTGCACAGCCATCAAATACCGCAATGTAATAAAACGTATGCGAATTATCGTACCATCTAAATGGGCCCTTAGCGTTTGTGCGTGTACTAAAATGTTGCACGCACACGTCACGCAAGCAGTGCATGTGACGACTCTTATAAAGTTCTGTATATTACAACGCGTACCTTACTAGTACTACCTACAATACCTACTTGCACACGGATGTCTACGCTCTTGAATCTTGTGTGCACAGGCCTTAAGTCCGTTTTCACATTATCCGATCCGATATCGGATGTCGGAAGGATTTCAATGCAAAAAATTCAAGATGGCCCCTGTAATGTATGGGATATAGGCCCGACATCCGATATCGGATCGGATAATGTGAAAAAGCTCTAAAGATGGTGTCATTTTATAAGGATAGTCAAGAGCTCAAGACATATTTGATTATGTTGTACAGTTGTGAGACGGTTATAGGCCATATGTTCGAGGTTTTTCACAGTTGAAGTTGATAAATCGTTTATTTTATTTAACAATATATTACAAAGGCAATAAAATAATAGATCCCAATAGATTAAGTACTCAATTTAACCGACAAAATAACTTCAATGTAACGTACACTCACTAAAGCCTCCGCCACACATAAAGCGTTTTGATAGCGTAACGTTAGCGGAGCGGAACTCGCGCTGAATGCGCGCGCATACCGCTTGCAATCCGCAAGGTGCAACGCCAGCGTCCGTCCGGCGGCGCACCGCTAACACTCCTCCTACGCTCTCAAAACGCGCATGTGGGGCCTAGCCTTAAATTTAAGGCCTGAGTGCTCGCTCATATATCATGCAGCGGGGCAGGGCGTGCGGCGTGCATGTCAATTTGTCAAATAAAGCTAGGAACATACACAATGAACATACACTTAACCGTGCAAACTATCGATCGTCGGTCGTGGACGTGGCCTTGAGCGCATTGACGTCCGATCGAAATCTGGCTCGCTGGATGTTTTGGTCAGCCGAAGCCACGTCCCGAAGACCGTGCACACTGATCGGTCGCGGTCGCGGACGTCCGCGTAGTATGTTCCTAGCTTAATTGAAGCTCGTACAAGTGTCCTGAGTCGACGCTGCATTAGGTGGCACGCTGGCCCGCCCCGCCGAACGCTCCGCTCGGAGCGTCCACTGGCCTTAAAGTGAGATGTAGTGAGATTGCTTTGAAATTTGAATTGAAAAGGGAATCCCTCGGCTCTGAGCCTTGGATTATACAAATGAATAATGTTTCAACTGTCGAGAGGGAAATGGAAATTGGAGTTATAATGCTAAAATACTACGTGAAAAAAATTTATTCTGTGATTCAAATAATATGGATTTCAAAATAAAAGATAATCCAATACATCAAGGTTTTGTTCTATGGCAAACAATTAAATTTGGCGAAAATAAAAGTACCTGAGCATGGCGATATATGGTTAATTTATGCCGTGTAGTAATTAAATTACCTCTCTAAGTGCATGACTTATTAATATAATTTTACCGACAATTATACTTATTACCTACCTGATGATATTATGGCATTTTTATCAGAACAGCGAAAGAAGCAAAAATAAATTTGAGTAGGTAGGTACCTATTGGTTTTGTGCGCTCAACATAATTAATTAGATGTAATCTATTACACATGTCGGTACATATATTATAATGTACGTCTCGCTTCAGAAAAGTATGCGTGCATGATATTAAAATGAGATCACTTTGACATTGAGTGCTTTTAAGTTCGAATGGGCATTTTTCTTTCGACAGTCGCAACCTCCCAACACCCGCAACGTACCACAGAAATCGCAATAAAGTTTAACTACCAGGGGCCTATTGCATAACATTTTACAACTTGTATTACAAGCGGAACTCTCTTTCTTATAAAATGAATTGGAGGGGGACTACCGCTTGTAATATGAGTTGTAAATTGTTATGCAATAGGCCCCAGTTTACGAACCCGCAAATGTATCGTAAACTGTTGATAGACGCTTCACAAAATTGTTCCAACATGCCAAATATTTCTATACAGGTACAGTCGCAGTGGAAAGTAGGCGTCAGCAGTACAGTCGCCGTCAAAGATATCAGAGCGGCCACGGCGCTTTGCATTTCCTATCGCATACTATAATGGGCAGTACTCCGAGGAATAGGCGAGACGACTAAAAAAACTAATTGGTCCGGCAGTTAGATTATCAAAGAATTTAAGACTCGTAATTTTTCTTTTTTCTCGTAAACGAAAAATGACGACGGTACAGTGCGTTGAAGTTTCGCATGACGTCACGCCTAGGTACAATTTTTACTTAGAAGTGACGTCACAAGCCCCCAGTCCGGAACTTTGATGCTCTATATCTTTGTATTTTTTCGTTAATTAGAAAAAGCGAAATATATGTGTTCAGTATTTTTGGACGATCTAACTGACGGACTAAACAGAATACCATTTTTTTTATGTAGTCGTCGTGCATCCCTATTGTTCGGATTAATCCCTGCCGATTCTGATCACCATCGCCCTATGTGACAACATATCCATGACCATCTCCATCTCTAGTGCACGCTTATAAATATTAGACTTGCAGCGGGGCGGTGTGCATGTGAAACAATTGAATTTCATACAAGTGTCCTGAGTCGACGCTGCATAGGGTGGACGCTGGACGCACGCTCGCCCGCTCTGCTGCACGCGTCGCCGACCAAGCGTCCAAGAGTGACTCAGGCCTTAGGGACCGGCCACACTTAAGAGACGCATGTCCTGAGGTGCGGAACGGACGTCCGCGCCACGCCGCCTGAATGTAATTCAAAAAACGTCTCCTAAGTACATTTTGTATAGGAAGAACGTAAGACGCGCCCCAGGTGGCGTGGCGGCGGCGTGGCGTGCGCCGCGCCACCTTCAGGCGGCGTGGCGGAGACGTCCGTTGCGCGCCGCAAGACACGCGACGCCTAAGTGGGGTCGGTCCCTTACACAGAAGCATTATTACTAATAATTTATTAGTACATACTTATTGGGCCGATAGTTAAAACTTGAGTGACGTTAACAAGTCGGCTATTTATAGTTAGTGCCTAAATATTTAATTACTTTCACGACAAGACGGCACTTTATTTCTGTAATCGGTACTAGATTTGTAGGTACCTACACGTGTTGGTTATAAATAAACGCTGAAATCATGCTGAAATCTATGCTAAGTAAGCTGACGGGCGAAGGGTGACGGTGCAAGATGTGCCTTTTAACGATGCTTACTAAGTAGGTTACACGCAATTTCTGGCTAAAATCCTATTCTGAATTAACATCTATTAAGAAATAAAATTGAAAAATGTATTGTCTCGATAATACGATACGATACGATCATTTATTGATAAAATATATTTTACATGTCATAATGACTACTCGCGAATGATTATCACTGGCCCATTGCTCTGCCTACTGAGCTACCGGCACTTCGCTCGATGACAGCGAATACTTCACCATATGATGCGCCTTTGGGAGGCGCCAGTACTTCCATTAGGTATTTAGGTACAGGTATTTACAGGTAAAATTTACGGTAGTTATAACATTTTCCGTTAACCAACCAAATCCAAATACAAACCCAAGCGGTACTGTCACTGAGCAACCTGTCTTTAGCCTCTATTTGATCCTGTAATGTCATTTACCCTCAACTGGCACAAGGAGCCTTTTGAGGGTAGATTTTGTTTACCTTTATTTAGGTACCTAAAGATACAGACTATAGCAACATCTAGCGTGAGAGATAGTTGTGTTCATGCCTGAAATGGAGGTCATGCGTTAATATAGGAGTGATATAATTATAACTAATGTTAGTTAACCGTAACTATCTAGATACCTACTGCCTATCAAATACGATAATTTCAATACCTAGCATAGGTACTTAGTCCTTGACATCTAGGCACTTTCCACTCCGACTGTACGTCACCGGCATAAAAGCTCGGCCACACATGCGCGTTTTGATAGCGTAGGCGGAGCGGTAGCGGAGCGTCAGCGGAGCGCAACGATAGCGGTGCGCCGGACGAACGCTGGCGGGAACTAACGAGCGGATTGCGAGCGGAATGCGCGCGGATTGCGAGCGGAACGCCAGCGCACCGCTATAATTGCGCTCCGCTAACGCTACGCTATCAAAACGCTTTATGTGGCGGAGGCTTAAATGAGTGATGATTTTTGTACCTTGTCACATTAAAATCTTATTTGAAATGTCATACGAAGTTGTCAAATGATTAAAATCGACAAGGTACAGAAATCATCACTTATTTAAGTCGGCGACTGTACCTATTAGCCTATTACCTACTTATTAATAAGTTACTATATTTAACTCCTCAGTTTGAACTAAGCAGGTATATTACTTATTTAAACATTTGTGGGCAAAGTTTCGGACCAATTTTAAGTAAATACCGAGTAGTATCATATGTACTGTGGACTTTATTTGACTATTATTTCGACATTTAAATGTGTTGTGTCCGATAGTGTATCTATAGAATAGCGAAAAACATTGGTAATTACTCAATTAGCTAATTAGCAGACATTGTAACTTTAGCAGCAGTTTTGGTACGGTGTGTATTTTATCCTAATCCCAGCCTTAACAAAAAAAAATATTTTTCTGTCCTCCGGCCGGAAAGCGTCAGGTCGCTGCGCTAAACGAAGTTACCGCTTCCCGACTCCGTCGAATCCAGCCTTCCTCACTTCTCTTCAATCTTATAATGACATCTATTTCACTTTAAAAACCCTATATTTTATCATTTGGAAGCTCTTGGGTGATTATATATAACTATTAATTATACATATTAAGTTATTAGGTTAGAAAAACAACATAGTTTACCTTAATACAAAATACTTCTCAACTCCTTAGTTAGCGACAGGAAATATCTAGACAGAACTTTATAAAAGTGACCGTTATATTTTATTCATGAGTGCGGGCTGCCTGGAGCTATTCTCGGAGACGGTTCTGATTTGTCAACTCGATAGGGTTTATAGGGCCAACTCGTTATGACCTTCCCCTTGGAGCCTTGGCTGGCCATAGAAATAGACCACGTGACCCCCCCCCCCCTTCCCGAAAAACAGAAAAAAACTTCGTGACCAACTTTCCTTCGTTATGTTTCTTATTGGTGTGCACATAATACGCTTGCATACATAAGTAAGAAGAGAATCAAGAATCTCAATATTATATCGAAATATTATCAATGTGATGAAACAGAATTGGCTTCCGGTACATCGCCTATGAAATTCATTCGTGCCTCGTGCCTATCTGAATTCTTGTGGCAACGGAAAAATGTAGTGATCTTTTCATGTATTTTCACCAATCAATTTATGCATTACACTTTTACTGTCTCCTGCGTTACCTTTTCATATTTGATGTAACAATAACAATAAAGTATGTGTGTTTATATTGATTGTTGGGTACTATTAAACATAACGATTAATGAAAGAAAACGAATCCGAATATGTATTTTTAATATTAAATGATAAGTGATAACGTTAGTTATGTCTCCTGTGTAACCGAAAATAGAGCTAGGCTGAAAAAAAATCGTTAAAAATAGAACATCTGTAGAATGCCATATTGAATAATTTTGTTTGTTTTTAATGACGAATTATTAGATACCATGTAAAATATAAATAATTAAAAAACAAAACATTGATATAGAATGAACGGGTATCTTGTGTAGGAACATCATGAGTAAATTATAATGAATTATAAAAGTATTTGAGTTATTAGGTATAAAAAATAAATTATCACTTCTAAATCCTTCACTACGTAGGTAGATACCTCAATTGTAGCTTTAAATCTACATCATATCATCCGCTATATAGATATTAGCCGATTTGATCAAAGTTAATATCATTTATGCCGATTTTACTAATACGTACGTAAATTTATTCGTGATTCTTACGGATTATTATGTATATCTGCAGCTGTCTTCAATTTTATAAATAATCAACTTATTACAATAAATATTTTCTTATGAGTCCATATTGAATACCTAGCTTATTTTAAAGGTTTAACATCACTATACGATAAAACTCCTTTTTATTTCGATTTAAATATGCAGCAAAATTTTCCTGCTTCTTCTATACAAATTTGACAATAATGAATCATAACGCATTACCTACTTCAAATCAACCACACTGTCACCTACTTACTTCTAGAATGTCCTATTGCTGATATTTATATCATACCACTATACTTAAATTGCATCACTTAAAAGGGTATATAGATCAGAGGTCTGTAATTAATTGCTAAAGGTATAAAAGTCTCAATTCAGCACATTATACATTTATGTAAATAAAGGCATCCACAGTGCACCGAAAAATTATTGATGATAAGTACGATTTACATTTCATATTCTACTTAAAAAAACCATGATCGATAAAAAAAGCCAATATGTGAGTGATTTTTCAACCAACATAAACGGTAGGTATTTTCTATTTAATCAATTGCAGTTTAAATTAGTAAACCTAGAAGACCTACATAGTTATATGGCTGTTGCAAACCTGAATATCTAGTCTAGTTATAGCGTCCCAGTAGCTCTGTAACTATCTAAAGTAGATAGCTGTATAGAGTGAATCAACTTTTTAGTGCAACTCGTTGCCATGGTTACATTTCACTGTAAAACCCTTGTATGATTGTCAGAGCCCGGAAAATCCATAGCAAAACAAAAGACTGTCGCAATCAAACTAGGGTGAGAAACATTTTTTTATCGATATCGAGTAAGTTTTGTCTAAAAAAAATCATACCGATATGTTTAGGTACGTACGTTATTTTATAATTGTTCACGCCAAACGCAAA
The DNA here is from genome assembly GCF_023078275.1 of Leguminivora glycinivorella. Lineage (NCBI taxonomy): Eukaryota > Metazoa > Arthropoda > Insecta > Lepidoptera > Tortricidae > Leguminivora > Leguminivora glycinivorella. The sequence goes on along the minus strand of NC_062985.1, from coordinate 608,394 downwards.
ACAAGTAGTAAGTTAAGGGTTTGTTTTAATTGTGTTATTATTTCATCTAAAATACAACGTAACCTATATTATCAATGTTACTTATATTTCTGCATATTAAGTAAGTAATAACCCTTTCCTTTTAGCTTGGCCGTAGTCGGGTGACAAAGAGGTAATCAACCTCATTGTAAATTTATAATAGACACTGCAGAAAATTAATATTCCATAAGACATTGAATGTCATTATTGTCATTTCATTGCGTATGACAGTGATAAAATATAAGTTGTGTCTCTGTAGATAATTATTATTTAAACCTTAAATATTTTGACACGGACGTGGTTGATATATAAAACTATTTAAAATGAGTAATGTGCAAGATCGTATTAAAACGTGGATAACCAATCACCCTGAACTAGTCTACAATGAGTTTTATAAATTTGCTCCCTTGACGTCGAGTGAAGTCGAACGTTCATTTAGTATACATAAATGGCTTTACAGTGATAAACGAAACAGTCTTCTCCCAGAGAATGTTGAAAAATTAATGATTATATACTCCTATTACTATAACAAACCCAATAAGATGTCAAGTGCTGCTGTGTGTACTGACGTGGATTTCGAGGAAGAAATTTCATCTGTCTGTACCTGTATAATTATTTATACATTTTTTTTTCATTTGGTGGGCCATTTTCTTCTCATATTTAGAACTATCGATATCGATAAAAAAAAGGTTTCTCACCCTAGTTTGATTGCGACAGTCTTTTGTTTTGCTATGGATTTTCCGGGCTCTGATGATTGTGTAGTACTTGTTTAAACGTAGTAATCGTTCATTAGGTATATGATTAATACCAAGAGCCGTTTACTTATCAAGCGGCCTAATGTCTCTTGAACAATGGAACAACACAAAAAAGTTGATCCACCCATAGATAATATAAACGAAGTAATTAAGGGAACACCGTGTATAATTTGAATTGGACCATAAGTGTGATGAATTAGAAAAGGGGTCTCCATTATACAGGCAAGCTGTTTCTTCTCGCGCACTACATTTTTGTCCCACTCTCCCATGTCTTCAAAATTATTTAATTTCATCGAAATCTTACGCCAAGAGGTCGTATCTGAGAAAACCAACTAGTGTCCGCCCGGCGGGTCGGCCCAGATGCCGCTGGGGAGACAGTGTGATAGCGGATCTGTGTCAGCTACAAGCCCATGATTGGCAGGAAGCTGCACAGGATCGGGACAAGTGGCGTGCTCTCGTTTTGGAGGCCAAAATACTCTTTAGAGTTTAGTTAGTTCATCAAAATCTTATAAAATTAATCTTCAAAAACCCTACCCAATTCCTCGAGCTTTAGACATGGAGACCCTTGTAGTAGTTGCGCTAGACGTAGCTAAGCGCTTCTGCATTCTTCATTCGTCGTCCAAGGGACATCTTTCTTCTTTAATTGCATAGAAAAGGGCGAATCGACTTTTAGACCGACACCATAACTTCTCTTGCGTTACTAAATATGTCTCTGGAGTAACCAAGTAATAATATTAGGTATCCTTACATTTTTATGTACCAACATTTTAGGTTTATCAGAAAAGAAGCTTATTTAACTTAAAAAAAATATATTTACAGCAGGGTTAGCACATGATTGTCGCAGAGTATGTCACCGCGAGATAGACTACCCGCCCTTATGTCATTAATACACTTAGAAGAAGACGTGTGATCTATCTCGCGACGACACATACTCTCGCGGCAATCATGTGCTAGACCTACTGATGATAATTATGAAAGTTATAAATTGTTGTAGACAAAGTAGTATCGGTTTAAAAGATGAATTGCTAAAAACATAGTTAAAAGTAAAACGCAAACATTTCTTTCCATCGTCGATTGGTTTTATCACGTATTGTATTTCCTAAAGGCACTATTTTAATTCACCAAGTAGGTAGTGAATGTAGCTATGAAATAAATTTTAGATTTTTTAACGTAACAATCTTCTATCATAACTATTGCTACTATTGGAATTTGGAAGACAGTACCTAGGTATTATTATTTTAGCAATATATACGAGGAAAGATTTATTTAGACATTATTTTTTACTTGTACTTAAACTTTTTATCTCCTGTGTTACCTTTCATAACTTAATTTTTTAAGGAGTTTTGTATTGTAACTTATTTTAGCTACCTATCTGTAGATATGGTGTATTCGAGTACCTGAAAAAAATTCAGAATTACTGGTAATTCCAAAAATAAACTAATTAATACCTATGATGATTAGCATCATCCGATACATGAAAGTACTCAGAATTACCCGAATACACCTTAATCCATGAAGCCTATAGGCTCGATGTTAAGTAGCTAACACACGACAGCACCGCGACCTTGAAACTTTTCACGTAACTGAAGAAAAATACCAAAGGCAAAGACGTGGCCTACGATGGAGTGAGCACTGAGCTCGCCCAGTAGATGCCTGCTCACTCTTGATTAGGGGGTGCGGTGCGACCGTGTGTTAGCGCTTTTATAGTTAACCCTATGCACTTCCATTGATAATACACAATAAGGTATGTGATATTTTGCCGGTTGTATACTTTGCATATTGTATTGATAAGAGAAAACAGCTTTAAAGTTTGTTGTAAATAGTGTTAAGGTGCAAATTTAAATTTTATTGTACATTCAAGGTCCAAATTGTGGCAAAATGTTGCTCATGGTTACTTAAGCTTTTTGTAAATTTTAGTTTTATTAGTGATGAACTCGTTTTTTTAAAACAATTTAGATGGTAACACTTGAAATGGGTGAACCAACTTTTTCTTGCCTGTTATTGCCATGGTTACGGTCCCCTGAGTCACGCTGGTTTTATGCAAAATTATGCTACTGAAATTATGCAAGCATGCATTTAGTCCATGTTTGTAGCTGGCGAATTAAGGAAAGGCCTTGTTAACACCAGAAAAATGCATGTTTGCATAGTTTAAGTAGCATAATTTTGCATAAAACCAGCGTGACTCGGGGGACCGTAACCATGGCAATAACAGGCAAGAAAAAGTTGATTCACCCAATTGCGGTCTATATAACGGTCAATATAAGGTACAGCGGGGCAAATCTCGGCTGGGGGGCAAATGTAACTGGTCTATTTTTTCCATGTTTTACAATGTTTGCATTATTAAATAGAGTGTCCATCGGTTATATATGGTAGGCGTGTTCAGTGGATACATGTAAAACTCAACATCATAATGTAATAATGAAAAAAAAGGACTAGTTACAATAAAATTGCCCTCCAGTCGAGATTTGCCCTGCTGTACCTTAAGTCTAATTAATAGTTTAGAATACCTAGCCAAAGTGTCACAATTACTTATGCTCCAACAAAATCCACTATTGTCAACAGTGACTGTTGCAATGGAATAGTGATAGAGGCACAGTGTCATACATCAAATCACAATTGTCATCTTGTCTAGGCCCCCCAGAGCAGGCATTTAATACAAAATACGAGCAAATAAATCTTGCCATGTATGTATGATAGAAAAGAATACCTTCTATCTGACTATGGTGTGAGATAGGCAGATAGTCCACTATCATATTATGTTTATCATAGAATTATGATCATAGGTCTGTATACCTCCCTTTTTCTCCTGAAGACAAAGGACGGCATGTTGCCTATGATCATATTTCTATGATAAAAATATGATAGTGGACTATCGGCCATACAGAGAAATAATAATTATGTTAAAGTGTTGCCATCTAAATATATCTGATGCTTCAAGCCAAAAAAGGACCAAATTATGTCAGCTAAAAATAATTGTTTTGAATAATTTTATAAAATTGTTTGCTAATCTAATATTGTGATATGCCTGTTAATTTTGAGTTGAAGGCATTATTATATTGTAAGTAATCCAACTGTAAATATTCTGTGCAAATAAGTTAACTTTTAACTAGCTAAAAATAAATCTTATTAAAATATACCATTGTTTTGAATGTTTCTTTCACCGCAGTTTCACCGCCTCAAGGAAACCTACCTTGCCCAGTTCTCTCTCAGGATTAGAATATAGAATAATAGGTGTTTAAGACTCTTGATCCTAGGCTTATGTGAATTTAATCCATACTAATATTATAAATGGGAAAGTGTGTGTGTCTGTTTGTTTGTCTGTCTTTCACGGCAAAACGGAGCGACTTATTTTTGAAGTGGAGTTACTTGAAGGGACAGAGAGTGAGATAGGCTACTTTTTGTCTCTTTCTAACGCGAGTGAAGCCGCGGGCAAAAACTAGTTTCCTATAAACAATCTGTTTATTTTAGAGATTTAGACAATTAATGAATTTGTTGACCGAAAAACTGGAAAGGAATATAACACCTGAGACAGCTAAACATTTTTGAACTAGTTTCCAAAAGGAACTGTCATAGTATACAAACTACCTTATAGTCAAGATTACTTTTTTTTATACTATGTCAGTGATAAACAAGCCTATGGTCCACCTGATGGAAAGTGGTCACCGTAACCTATGGACGCCTGCAACTCAAGGAATGTCACATGCGCGTTATTAACCCATTAGAAACTTGTACACTCCTTTTTGCTGTGTTAAGTACAATGTCTATGCTGATATCTAAAAAATGCTTTGGCTAACTTACCCAAAGCGAATTGCAGGAGAAGACCATCATATCCATATTAAAAGTCTATAGTCAACTTCATTAAATATATAATATAAAATTTACAAATTATCCTTACATGTACTTAGCCTACTAGCTACTGGAATGTATGTCATCACCAACTGAGTCCCTTGCTAGCCAAGTCCTTCTTAGCCTCTGCGATCTCTTCTTGCAGCTCTTTCGCTGCTTCTTCGCAATTATTAAACGTAAACACACGATACAAGATTACTGTCACAGCGTACAAGCCAAACAAAATCACAAAGATTATTGGTGATATCAATATTAGATTCATGTTCGCTTCTATGACTGGGTGCTTCACGTAACCACCGACGAGGGAATACCAGACTGCTAGAACTGCTGAGATCACCGATATCCATTCTAGCAGCTTCGTCATGGTTCTGAAAAAGAAAACTTCATTTACACAGAATGAACAAAACAATCTGAATGTAACTCATTCAAAGGCAATCCATAATTCTAAAACAGAGTGAAACGATTATAATTACGTGCCTGAATAGTATTTATAGTTTTTTAAAGGGTTTTATTTTAACTGAAAGATCGCAAGAATAACATAGGTAACATAACCTTTTCTTTTATACATTTTGACATTTGTCAAATGTCGCTGACGTTACAGATCGATCAAGTTGTTGGTAAACACGTTGGAAAACTAAGTTACAATACGTATTGTGAACCGTTTTTATAATTATCTCAAACAGATGCGACACGAAAGCTATTTGAGGTCCAAGGTTTATGACGGCAATAAGTTACGTACGGAACTTCACAGGCGGTTTTCATTGTAACGCAAATAGCTTAGCAGTGCTATTTCTAAACGTCAATGTCAATCTGTCATTCATTAATTTTATTCGGATTATGTTCGGATTGCATTGCACTTATTTGCACTTCAATAACAAATACGGAGAAGTTGTAACACTTCGATCGAAATTTCATAAAAGTGTTTGTAACGTAATCATTTTACTATGAACGACATAGACGATAAGTTTTACTACGTGTACAGTTCATCATTAGATCACAAACTGGAGATAAAAATGTGTGTAATCAACTTTCCCTTATGTTTACAACATACCTTTGTTTTTTGTCAAGTATCAGAAGCTATTCATATTTTCTGTTTCAGAGGAACTTTAGAGGGTAAGCGTGCTAAGCCAGAGTATGATAAGTTGCTCTCGGATCCCATGTTGAAGTTTTCTGGCTTGTACCAGGAAGGGTGCTCTGATTTGTACGTGAGTTGCCAAGTGTTGAGTGATGGAGTTCCCTTGGCGCTGCCAGTTACTACCTCGTACAAGGCCTTCACTAATCGCTGGAAGTAAGTTGATTTAAACTAATATTATTAGGTTTTCTTGATGTTGGTAAGATCTGTTTTTTTTTTTATATTCATATGTATTATGTATAGAGTTGATCATAAAATTTAAAAAGATATATATTATTGATAATAGTTACCTCTATAAAGTATACAAACTATGTTGAACATGCATTACCATGGACATCGGTGCATATGTATAAGCAATAGCCAAAGCTAGTTATATTACTGTTGCCCTTGGCATTTGTATCCTTTGTCCTAGTCATAGGATATCAATATTATTTGAAACATGATACATAATCATATTGAACCACACATACATATAATTATAAGATATAGACTATAAAAGTAAAGTGAAGATAAAGACTATACTTAAAAGGTGGCATACTTTTTGATAATGACATTTAACAATTTCAACACATGTCTTCATAAGTATCCTTTCTGAGTTCCATTAAGAAAAACAAAAGAAACTGATATTTTGAACAACAATGAAATTTATTAAAGCTCCTAATTCAATACTGCGAAAATGAGTCTAGCTGGGTCTTAAGTCAAAGATTATGGGCCTACATATAATACACAATCCATTTTAACCAAACTCTTTGCTAATCTCTTCTATGCTTCTACATTATTACAGTTGGAACGAATGGGTGGCCCTGCCCGTATACTACAGCGACCTCCCTCGCAACGCCATGCTTGCTATGACGATATATGACTGCGCTGGGCCCGGGAAGCTCATGGTTGTGGGCGGGACCACTATATCCTTCTTCGGGAAACATGGCATGTTGAGACAGGTATTTTTTTATTTTATATACTTTGTAATTGGTGCTCTCTGTTGTTTTTGCAGTCAAAAATGGCTAACTGGCAGCCTGAAAGTAGGTTTTTATGATTATAAAAGTTCACCATAGTTGTTATTAACATTTAATAAAGTTGAATTTCAAACACGTTACCAATAAAAGGAGCTCTATAACATACAATAATTTATACATGCATGACTCAAAAATTCCAGAGTTTTGGCACAAGTGATTATGTTAATCATAACTTGTATCTAGACCTATGATAAACCTGTAACATTTGGCTTAGGGCAATATTGCGTAGTCATAAATTATAATTAATTATATAACACAAATACAATCTCGATCATTTACTCGGAAATATTTAATGGAATTAATAACATTGAATTTGACACTTACAAGATAAAGTGAGAGTGTGCTAAAAAACTCTGTTAAAAATTTCACTACTCCCTTTCTTCCCGTGGGTGTTGTAGAAGTCGACTGTGAGATTTAGGTTAAATTGTATAAGTAAGAGGCTGTCACTGCAATGCCACAATTTTGTTTTCTTGTAACCTCTTAATTGCCAAGAGTGGCACTGAAACTTGAGTAGTTTCATGTATTCTGCCTACCCTTTATGGGATGCAGGCGTGATAATTTTGTGTCATCAGAAAGTCGATTTGCCAAAGACACGTGTCAACTATATTTATGAAACAGTTGTTAATACATTCTAGATAATTTAAAGTGCTTTGAACCTGATAGAATCATTAATACTGCATTATTGCAGTCATTAGTATTTACTGTTACGGCATTTGATATAATGCATAATGTCATTATCTCAATACAAGGCGTTAGCTTTCATTTATTACTATTATTTGTTTTTAATTTGTACAGGTTGTTGATTTCTATTCTGCTTTTAGGGACCGGCCACACTTAAGAGACGCATGTCCTGAGGTGCGGAACGGACGTCTCCGCCACGCCGCCTGAATGTAATTCAAAAAACGTCTCCTCAGTACATTTTGTATAGGAAGGACGTAAGACGCGCCCCCAGGCGGCGCGGAGCGCGCCACGCCGCCGCCACGCCACCTGGGGCGCGTCTTACGTCCTTCCTATACAAAATGTACTGAGGAGACGTTTTTTGAATTACATTCAGGCGGCGTGGCGGAGACGTCCGTTGCGCGCCCCGAGACACGCGACGCTTAAGTGGGAACGCTGCCTTACATGGTCTAGCTAGTTATAATTTGTATCAGATTTTCTTAAATTGTAATAGCATTATTTTTATATTATGTCTGTTGTGTGGTAAGTATACACCCCGACTGACTCTAAAAACTCCAGAATTAATATAAATTGATAAACAGTATAGCGAGACTATTTCCGCCAGCCGCAACTTTTACCAGACGCTTGAAAGTATCTCTAACTTAGCTTATTTTCTCAAGCTACGGCAAAGTTTTACCATTTGGTCGAAAAATGGCCGTCGGGCCGAACGTGCAAATAATTATGCAGACATGAAATGTCGTCACTAAGGCTCCGCGCACACGGGCGACAAAGTTGCTCGGCAACTTTCGTATTTGTATGAAAAGTTGCGTCGCCCCGTGTGCGCACCTTCATACTAGCCCATAGACCGAGCGACGGACACAAAACAGTTTTGTCGCCCGTGTGCGCGGAGTCTAACTCTAACATTATCCTTAGAAAGTTTCATCCTTGAGCAAATTAAAAAAATTAGGGCGATCTGACGGCTCTGGACTCTTGGTCCAATACGTACCTATCTTGTACAAGAAATACTTAGTTTCAAAGCCAACGCGTAATAACATGTTACTCGGTACCTAGGTTATTCAACGGCATAGAGCCTTAACCGCGAGTATAGATTTCATCGACCTAGGTCAAGACGTTACGGTAGATCTGACCACATTTGCCAAGTCAACTGATTTTCCTTGTCAATGTAACTTTCTGTAATTTACTGTATCTATCCGTAATATATCTTTTCTTTCCTTCAACGTCATTGCATGACATTCAACTTAAGCATCTGATCTCCCGCGATACAGGCCTAGCCTAGTGCGGGGACTCCTGAGGTATCGGTAAACCAACTAAGCTATGCACGTAGGTAATTGTAAGCTATGTAAGAATGCATCTCATTTGTGTCTTTTTGTGCAATAAACATTTTTTTATCTTTTTATCTTTTATCTTTAATGATACGTAGTGATGTGCAAGTAGGGAATGCAAACCGGTAAACCGGTTTACCGGTTTTTTACCGAAATTTAAATTTACTTAAAAATTACTACAAAAAGCACTTCTGTCGCAATTTCTTCGTAAATAAACATTTGTAGATACTTCTGGTAAACACTTCATTTAGCAAGAATTCGTTTTTTCCACGAAAACGTTTATTTTTTGTGTCATTGTTATGCTATATTGTGGTATTGAAAACATGTCTATTAAGTATATCTTACCCACTGTAATACGTCGACAGTCAATACGTGCGAGAGGGATGAATGGTTGTCGTATCATAAACGTACCTATGTCTGCCGACGTTTCGTATCATATGGACACCCATCATCAGGCATGAGTTCTTGCAGCGGCTAGAGTCCGTGCATTTTTGGCTGCACAGTGCGTGCCTGCATTGTCGGTTCCAAGATAAAATAATCGGATTTCTATAAAACCAACAAGTGTGGACTGTGGACAATCACTATCACTATCACAATCACAGTTGATTTTATAAATTCCAAATTTAGACCCCGAATGAAGGATAAGACCATTCATTCACTCATTGTATATAGATAATTGATTAGTTTCAAAGATAAGACCCCCTCATCCTCGCATTTGGTATCTTTATTACTGAGGGTCGTGAAGTCCCAATAGTATCAATTTTATTCTGACTTTCTGTTCCGGTTTCGAAGTTGGGTGTAGAGGGTGGAAGGGTTCTCATCTGTCCATCTTGCGACCTCTAGATCGTTAGCCATTAACCTTGCCAGTAATGATTAGTTGCTCAAGGTTGTGGCCTTTTTCCCTCCAAAAACTCCCAAAATTCTACTTAAACAGATGGTTGATAACCTGGTGTTGACTGTTGATTTTCAATTCGCGTAAGATAGACACGTTTGTACGGAAGGCAATTCAGGGTATTTACAAAATCTTCATCTAGCACCACATCTCGAAAGCGTCAATGCGGTTGCAGTCTTTTTCAGACTCCAAGTCTCAGCTCCGTAGACGAAAATGGAAAAGACTAGAGCGTAAACCAATCCGGTTTTGGTTTTTCTAGAGACATGCGGTTCTCAGGAACCAAAAATTATGGAGATAATCCTTGTATTTGGGAATCTATTGGCCATTCCTATGCGTATTCTGATTTCTTTTTCAGAAGAACCGGTATTGTCGATGTTTGCGCCGAAGTACAGGGTGGGCCAGTGATAAATTCACTTTTGTCTCGACCTCCTTTATCAAAATTACAAAACATTGGCATATAATAATGGTGTCATTTAAAAGAAAAAAAAGTAAATTTTTATTCAAAATGGTGTCTTACACGGGAGAACAGCAAGCGTTTTGCATTCAAGCTTTTTATGAAAACAATCGATCTTATGTGTCTGTTCGTCGGCGTTTTCGACTTGAGTTCGGATTCGGGGTGATATTGCTTGGCCTCCCAGGAGCCCTGACTTAACTCCAGCTGACTTTTTTTTATGGGGTTACTTGAAAAGTAAAGTGTACTCAAATAATCCGGCAACCACAGCAGAATTAAAGGAGAACATTCGCCAAGAAATCCAAGCAATATCTCCGCAACTTCTGACGAAAGTCTTTCAAAATTTACAAGCAAGGCTGGAAGAGTGCCGCAACCGCCACGGACGACATCTTGATGATTTAATTTTTGAAACGTAAAATTTATTTATTTGACATACTTTCTAAATACACCGTGTTTCACTTAACACTAAAAACCTGAAAACAGTTTGTTCAGAATCGAGAGTAGAATCGATTGAGCTATATCTTGATGGGGGTAATATTTTTATTAAAAATTGTATTATTAGTTATTTTTTAAGTGCCTATTCTATTGTACTCGTAAGACAACATTGTGTATATCGAATTGCTAGAGGTTGTTTACCTTTTTCAGTATTTAGGGGTACTAATACTGGCTGGTTACTTGGACGATTATTTTTTCCGCTACGAGTTTGACGTTGTTTGTCAGTTTAATCTTAATGTTTATCATAAGTCATAACAAATTGAACTCGTACCTAATTACAACCTTGTCATTTTGAATATTGGATTTAAATTTGCTTACTGCGATTACCTGTCCAATTTGAAGTTTACTGTGACAAAGCTTTAAAGTGTTTTACAATGACATCTTAGCTGTCTATTGGTAAACCTTATGTCGTTGCAGTAACGTACACAAATAAATAGTTTTATGGTTTATGGTGGAAGTTAGCAATTATTTTATTGAGTGTAGAGCTAAAAGTCAAGTAGAGCTGTACAGAAAATTAAAAATTCAATTAAAAAAAAAGTAACCATCAGATTAAAAGATGAATACTCTAGATGAGTTTAAAAAATAAAAATCAGTTGGGGTGTCTGAGGTTTTGAGTGTTACCGGAAACACGGTGTATACTTTTTATTTCAAAACCACAAAAAAGTCCTATTATTTCAATTTTCAAAAATGCATTTATCATTGGCCCACCCTGTATATGAAGTCATCTACTGTTACTGGCCTAAGAGCATTTGTGTGTTGTATCTACCTACCACAATCCACCACCATGAGCTTGGTTTTTACTGTGGTTAATCTTGAAATGCGTTTCCAAACTGATGCTTTCCATTTTACCAGTGCTGGCAATCATCTCCGCTTCATTGGCGGCCAGAAAATTGGTGTCATCTGCCTATCAAACATATCGAAGATTCGTTATTTTGGTGCCCACCAATGATAATTCTTCCCTCTCAGCTTCCGCAGGCTCTTCTGATGACATATTCACCGTAGGCAGGTGACGGGTAATCTTAATATCAACACCTTTTACAAGAGTAAAAAGGCTCAAAGTTTATCTGCCGATTCAGTTTCCTTTTTCAACGGAGTTTCAATGAAAGCTACCAAATGCTTGAGGACAAAACGATGCAGTCAAAGGCTATGCTATAGTCGATGAAGCAGAGGATCATCGAAGTACTGAATTCGTAAGCCATCTCTATCAATGGACAATTGGACATATATTTAGGATCTGTTTGCACCTTTGCCCTTGACGAAACTTGCCTGTTTTTGCGAGATCTGCCAGTCCAGGATGTGGCATAACTTGCTGTGTTACAGCACTTTTCTGGTGGTATATACACTGAGAGAAATTTGCATTGTGAATTTAACAAGTCCGACTTGTTGCGGTTTATCCGTTTGAATCAGCCAAACGTATGTTTAGAACAATATGTTGTTTTTATAAAATCGACTTGTTGATTCAAATATATTGCCGATTCAAATGACAAGTAGCTTGTTGTTTGAACCAAAGAGCACGTAGGCGCTATTTTAACCAAAAAACTTGTTGAACGAACATGAAAACTGGTTGTATTTTCTCTCAGTATAAGAACCAGGGTCCTGTAGTTGTCCTTTACACAATTACAAATTTATTTATTTTACTTTAACCTTTTGAGTAACTATCGCGGTAACCGAAGACAATATTATTTTACTTTATTACACAAATACGTGATATGTCAATAATCTGTGATGATTTCTAGTGTCTTAGTTGATTTTATCGAAGATGATTGCTAATTGTAAGATTCAGAATGTATTTATTTTTTGTAACGAAGTCCTAAGACCTGCTTTTTTCAAGATTTAATTAATAATATTTGTCTTTTGAAAGTGGTATTTTAATGAATAACTACTAAAAAAACTACTTATTTATCGATTTTGACGGAAAATATAGATTTTTCATGAAATAAATTAAAAACCGGTAAATTACCGGTTTACCGGTATTTCGGACGCAATTTCGGTAAATTACCGGTTTTGAAAAACTACCGGTAATTGCATTCCCTATGTGCAAGTTACCGAAACATTCCAAAAAAATCTTAAATTTCTTAAAACAATCACGAAATTTTCACGAAAAATAAAGGGAATTTAAATTTATGAAATGGAAAGTTTCCATCCATATAATTGTCCATACAAAATATGGAAAGTTTCCCAAGTTTTCCTATGTGAAAATTTCAGAATTTCGGAAAATTTCCGTCGACACATCAGTAATGATACGTTCAAACTTATATTCAGAGACCTAGTCTATTATTCCTGCTACCATACGTAAACTCACGCCTTTATACCTGTAGGCAGAGCACATAAAGTGCCACTCTTAGCAACTAAGAGATTGAAAGAAAAAATAATTGGGATATTGAAGTGACAAGTTTCTTGCTGTGGTACAATTGTACGATTCAATTGAACCGTCGAGTTGTAGGTACCACCCCCCTGGGAGACAAGGGAGTGGTGAAATTCTTAACACGTCACCACACAATGCGATTGATTATACAGCAGTGGCGGCTGGTGATAATTTTTGCTACGCAACACTAAGCAAAAATGAAACATTAGGTACTTTACTAGTAATCAATTTTATGGCAAGCTTCTGGGAATCGGCTTGTAATGGATCAGCCGCTGCTGTTATACAGTAACATAAACTATTTGCGATGGGAGCTGTAGACCTTTGCGATATGCTTATAAAACGTAAAAGTAAAAAAATACTTAGTTCTTAAAGCCATTGTCACAATCAAGTCAATTGGCCCTTTATAGCAATTTCCGCATTTTACAAAATTTCCTAAAACTGTATCGTCAAAAAAAATTGTTAACAGTTAAGCTATCATACGCGTAGTCGTTTGTTTCCTTTGGTCTATGACAGATGATGTCAGTAGCCGTCCGTGAACGTGTTAACCATAGAATCTGGTTGAGAGAAGAAAGAATCGGTTGAGAATTGCGACCTGTAGAGGAGAACTTCCGGACATACAAAAGCAAATCGAGTTAAAACGTTAGACCTACGCTGTTGCTGCGATCAATAAGGAAAAACATACAAAACCTCAGTTTCAGCTCCTACTTTTAAATACTAGTTTCTGGAACAGTTTTTATAAACTAGAGATAGCCGAGTGCACGACCGACAGTTCAACAAGTCACTGATTTATGATAATTATAATCAATAACTCACATTAAGTAAACAGTAGGAATCTGCCACTCCCCCAGTTTATTTCGCAAGTCTCACAGTATCACACGTCTTTTAAAATTCTTATAACTTTCACGTATTCAAACTACTGAAAAACGCCTATCAGCTTATTAAAAACAATTTTCACACTTTCAAACGCCTAAAAAAACAAGTTAAAAACGCCTATCAGCTTCATAGAAACGACTTTTTTTCCTTATGCGTTTTTTAATAATAAAAATAGAACCGGTTCAAAAAGAGCGGTTGTGCAGTGATATGTTTGTGCCCTGGCATCGTAAAAATTGGCAAAAGACTTTCAAAGTTACCTAGTGTCCACATACGTTTTGGTTTAAACTTTTCTACCGATTTAGGAATAGTGCAGTTACAGCGATGTGTTTGCAGTTTCGTTTATTAAGGAAAATAATATATTGTGTCGTTTAATTAAAATATGCTGATTGTCTAAAAAAATCGGAATCTAAAGTCTCGTAAACTCCTAATAAATAAACTTAGAAACTCTTTCTACTTCAATAAAAGAGTTTTAACTCAACGACGTCCTGCAAAAACCTAATTAAAATAAGAAAAGTTATTTAACATCAACTTAATACAACACAAGCTTTCTAAAATAGTCATGGGTAATTCTTTTACCATTCTCCGCAAGAAATACTACCTATCCTTCAAAGTTTCGCTCAAAAACTTTTCTCTCTCTCTGAAAAAGGGGATGTTCGACCTCCGCGTGTGGCCCGGGGTGGAGGGGGGAGAGAAGACACCGGGGAAAGCTCCGGACCGGGGGAAAGAGCAGATGCAGAGGTTGGCTAAACTGGCGAAGAAGCATAGGAATGGACATATGCCGAAGGTACGTTTTTATAATGTTTATTTTCATCCATATCATAGCTGTTCTTCTCCGTCGAATCACGGAATGGCAGAATGGCGTCGAATTACGCGAGAAGTCGTGGTCACGTTAAGTGACGAACGATTCTGCGCCAGTTCTTCCTGGCAGATGTTGCTCTGTTAAGTGGTGTGTTGGTAAAGGCTTTGATCTGATCCCTTCAGCGCATTGGGGAACGTCTTCTTGATCCATATCATAAGTTCTCTATAATACTCTTAGGAGAGATAAGAAAATGGCCTATATTAAGTAAATCTGTATCTACTTGTGCATCGTAATTTTTACTTTACGATATCGGCAACCGATACTTTAATTACGATCATATTGTAAAACAGCACTCGTGTTTTAATGCCTCTTATTATGCACCAGTCACATAATTAACTTTTACAGGTTGCCGCATCCAATGGAGTGGTAGACTTGAATATTTTAATCCATTCCTTACCGAAAACGCGGATTCGCGTCACAAAACGTAAATTGTAATGCGGATGCGAACGTCGGCAATGAATGGGTTAAATTTAGGTCCATTTGAGGGAAATCAATTGATATTATTGATAATTAAAACTTTGTATAACAATAATTACAATTTCAGGTGGATTGGCTAGATCGTCTCACGTTTCGTGAGATAGAAATGATCAACGAGAAGGAGAAGCGAGGGTCTGACTACATGTACCTCATGATTGAGTTCCCCACCGTCCACATCGATGGCATCAACGTAAGTTTTTTTTTATTCATAATAAACAATTACACTTATACAATACAATTAATGCGCCAAACGGGAATAACCAGTTTGTTGGCGCTGCGCTCAGTTCTAACTTTAATCCTTACTGGTTGATAGGTAACTGTTTACATGTTGTGTCTTACAGTGCTGGACAAAATTCTTCATACACCGACATATAAAATAAACTTTCTATCATAATTTATTTACCCTTAAACTGAACATCACAGTTGTGTTGGAAAACTTTTAGCTAATTTCATGGCGTACAACATACAGACAATAACATATCAATGATTGTACAATTATTTTTTTACATGGGTGTAAATATTAGTACTTTTGGCTCT
The DNA here is from genome assembly GCF_023078275.1 of Leguminivora glycinivorella. Classification (NCBI taxonomy): domain Eukaryota; kingdom Metazoa; phylum Arthropoda; class Insecta; order Lepidoptera; family Tortricidae; genus Leguminivora; species Leguminivora glycinivorella. The sequence continues at coordinate 592,678 of NC_062985.1, read as the reverse complement.
GGACAAATTTGATCATACAGTAATTAAAATACGAATGAAATGCAATGTATTAGTGTGTATGGCTTTCATCTGCTTTAGATATTGCTGCTTGTTTCGGAGGAACATTTTCAGTTACAAACTGAAGGTATTTATCTAACCCAAGCTTTTTCCTGTGTGCCTACTAAAGTAGGCAAAGTGGGTATAATTCAGAATAACATTTGATATTTTCGTTGTTTTTCCAAAAACTTCCTTAAATTTTGGCTAGGATTGATAACATGAGACTATGTTAGCCATTGAAGCTACTTAATCCTATGAATCACAACGAACGCATGAAATAGACATACTAGTATTTTCTTTCAGTCATCTTTATTAAACACATCATATATATTCAGACGGGCGATGGCTGAAAGACAATACCAGTATGTATATCTCATGCGTTTGTTATGATAAATAGGAATGAATAGCTTGAATGGCTAACATAGTCTCATGTAATCAATCCAAGCCAAAATTTAAGGAAGTTTATGGAACACTAAAGAAAATATCAAATGTCATTCTGAATTATACCCACTTTGCCTACTTTAGTAGACACACAGGAAAAAGCTTGGGTTAAATAAATACCTTCAGTTTCTAACTGAAAATGTTCCTCCGAGACAATCAGCGATATCTAAAGCAGATGAAAGCCATACACAATTGCATTTCATTCGTATTTTAATTACTGTATGATCAAATTTTTCCAGAGCCAAAAGTACTGATATTTATATTTATACTCATGTAAAAAACTAATTGTACGATCATTGATATGTTATTGTCTGTATATTATACGGAATGAAATTAGCTAAAAGTTTTCCAATACAACTGGGTGGCTAGCCGAATGGCACAATCGCTCACGAAACGCTCACGAAACGAAGCGCTAGTAGATATCTATCTCTATCGCGCTTGCGTATTGGCGCGACAGAGCCAGTGGCGTATCGCTTTCGTTTGGCGTCGGAGAAATGCCATTCGGCTACGGGGCCTGTGATGTTAAGTTTAAGGGTAAAGAAATTATGATAGAAAGTTTATTTTATATGTCGGTGTATGATGCATTTTGTCCGGCACTGTATGTGAGTACTATTGTTAGTAGAAATAAAGCATGCCACTCTACAACCATGTCAAAATGAAGTACTTTCATTAATTAATTATGAGATTTATGAGACAAACGAGCAGATGGATCATGTGGTAAGCGACCACCGCCACTCGAAGCATCAGACTGGTTTCTATAAGGTCCTATATCCTATAACATTACCTTATACTACATTTGAAAGTTAAAGACGGTCAAGCAAATTTTGTCACTAAAGAAAGGTGGCAAATTAAAAAAAAATATGGCTCACCATCCAATTGTCTTCATAATACGCGTGCCTTCCTTAAACCTTGATTCTTGAAGTTAGAGATAACATCGACGAGTCATAACACTTAAAACATATTGAAAATGTAGGTGCGAATTTTATGCCTTTTTTAACCCCCGACGCAAAAACGACGGGGTGTTATAAGTTTGACCTGTATGTCTGTCTGTGTGTGTGTCTGTCTGTGGCATCGTAGCTCCCGAACGGGTGAACCGATTTAGATTTAGTTTTTTTTGTCTGAAAGCTCAGTTAGTCGGGAGTGTTCTTAGCCATGTTTCATGATAATCTGTCTACTATGCTATGCCGCAGTCGGGGTTTTTTTTCAAAATTTTAATGTTGTGTTTAGGCAAAGAGGATTGAGTGGGTATTATAGAGAGTTACTGTCATTGTAAAATGTGTAATCACAGTGCATAGACTGCCGTCTCTTGACTTGTCTTTACCCGACGACTATAACGACCAATAATATTCTGACGATACTGTTTCCATGTATCAAACGCATTAAAATTATTTAATTTGCTCGAATAAATACTCAAGACAATAACATGAAACATCACTAAAGAAATACACGTCCACTGTTCAAGCCAATTCCTTACAGTGTTTTCAAGCAAAGGGTTTTGTTGACAAGTCTGGGTTTTCCTGATGGGTCTTTATTGGCAGCACGCCGTCGTATACTACGAGCAAGATGGCGACGAAATGTACCAGTTCCGCGCACAGGCGGAGATCGTCACTGTACCCGACCACGAGATACAACAGGTATGTACCTAAACACTATCACTATCAAGATGAAAACAGGTTTATTACTAATACTAACGAACAAATCGTTTATCGTACCAAAGAAAATTTGAATTTCGCGGCTTATTTCAGTGACAAGATTTTAGCAATCGGTGCTTTGTTAAGTTTAGTTTTAATAATCGTTTCTAGTTTACAATTTCAATTATATTTTCAATTACATCCCATCATACAATCGATTCAAACAATTCGTAAATAATCGCTAGATTTTGCAAACGATTCGTCTTAGCCACATCTCTACAAATTTCAATGGAAATGTGTCAAAAAGAGGTTCTAAAAAATCCGGGACAATAACGGCAAAGAGGGTGAAACGCCAGAGTTTAGTGGGTAGGCCTGAGACTTAATTTAGGGGCTTAGTTTAGGGAAGATGTTAATAAAACATTGATTTTGTATTACCAATTTGAGTCCCCACATGGTGGTGGGTTGTTATATTTATTTTTGGTGTGGGGGGGTGGGAACGTTCATTTCATGTAGAAAATACGCAAGTATAAAGTATGTATTGCACTTGCTACTTTGTGATACTTATCAATATCTATACAAGTTGGGGCGTAGGTCGACCACACCCCACCAAATACGTCACATTGATACGTTAAATAAGTCAAAGGTGAAACTGATACCTTACTTTCTTAGTACGCAAGCAAAATTATTTATGTCGTAATAACTTATATCTTAGTAAATACCTACTTAGTTTATTACAATTGATTAGGTAAACCTATTAAAATAATTATTCTTTTCGTTACATTTTGTAAGTAGTTACTAAATAATCCTGAAATGTAGGTAACTCAAAGTATGTATTTATACCTAAACAACATGCAGAATATAATCTGCATTTCTTTATTTAGAACAACACTCGCCAGAAAAACCCTTCAATTTCAATTCAATTTTATTTATTTATTCTTAATATAAATAAATAAGTACAAATGGTGGACATAATGCCTTAAGGCATTCTCTACCAGTCAACCACCGGGTCAAGAAGAAACAATCAATCAAGTCAATTTTATACTTAAATAAAGTAGGGGGAATAAAATTGACTTACCACCTTAAGTTCTCGCGTTTTGTGCACATGTTAAGTCACTACCACGTCGAACGCGATGAAATAACATTATTTTACCTTTTTTCCCCGACGTTTCGGCCAGGTTGCACTAGCCGTGGTCACGGAAAGACTGATGTCCCAGCAAGATGTCATCGTAGATGTAAACTTCGGGTAGTTACAACACAATGAGTAAAATATAAAATTTCTTATAATAAATATATTTGAACCGAAGTCCTTCTTTGCCAGGAGAACCTAGTAGAAAACAAGCAGCACCGTCTAGCTCGCTCCCTCCGCGCCGGCCAAGGCGGTCGAGACGCCAAGCCGACCGCCGCAGAGCGCGACCAGTTGACCGCCATAGTAGCGGCCCCTCCGGCCTCACCGCTTACTGGGACTTACCAAGACTTGCTATGGAAATACAGGTACATATTTATCATCATAACCAATAGAGTCATCACCTACACCGAAGACAGTCTTTTAATAGAATGTTACTTAGATGGCAAGAGCAAGGAAAGATGCCAAGCTGACCGCCGCTGAACGCGACCAGTTGACCGCCATAGTAGCCGCACCTCCTGCGTCACCACTTACTGGGACTTACCAAGACGGTGTGGAAATACAGATATATACTCGTAGTTAGTCTTTTAGCACGATATCCTATAATAGATTTAGCTTAGATAGGAAGATAAGTATAAGGTAGGTGAGATTCCAAGCTTACCATCTCTGAACGCGACCAGTTGACCGCCATAGTAGCGGCCCCTCCGGCCTCACCGCTCACTGGGACTTACCAGGACTTGCTATGGAAATACAGGTACATAAGTCTTATACAGCCTTTTATCAAGAAATCCTAAAATGTATAGCTCACATAAGAAGAAAAGTGTAAGGTAGGTGAGATTCCAAGCCTACCGCCTCTGAACGCGACCAGTTGACCGCCATAGAAGCGGCCCCTCCTGCTTCACCATTCACTGGGACTTACTAAAACTTACTCGAGAAATATAAAAGACCAACTATATTTTACGAAATCATCAGAGTGCATAAGTTTCCCGTTGTTTGTTCTTCCGAGAAAGAGGGCCGACATGGACGCAATCCATGTCCACTTCATGAAGTCTTAAAATTATGTAAACGAACAAAACGTTTCTTTGTCTGTCTATTAAGTTTATGAAATGTTATTGGCCAACCGAAAATGCATAATTACAGAAATCAACACTAACAGTTTATTCAATAGGTGCCGTGACCAGGATTTCAACTCCAAAATATTTTTAGAATACAACTCTGTTATACTAAATCCAATTCTGGTACTAAATAGTAAACTCCTTTGTGCTAGATTCTACTTGTCGTCGCATCGGCGCGCGCTCACAAAGTTCCTGGAATGCGTCAACTGGAACCGACCAGGTATGTCAAAACTTTCAGAAAAAAGTTCAATATAGAGAAAACCGTAAACCGTATATAGATAGATAGAAACTCTTTCGTCGCTCTTACTTTTTGCGCTAGTTACCTACATACAAACAAGAGTTCTCGCCCTACGCTCGCTCTTTTTAACCCCCGACGCAAAAACGACTGGGTTTTATAAGTTTGACGTGTCTGTCTGTCTGTCTGTTTGTCTGTCTGTGTGTGTCTGTCTGTGGCATCGTAGCTCCCGAACGGATGAACCGATTTCGATTTAGTTTTTTTTGTTTGAAGAAAGTCGGGAGTGTTCTTAACCATGTTTCATGAAAATCGGTCCACTATGTCGCGGTCGGGGGTTTTGAAAAATCACGTCAATTCGTCGCTCCGGTTGCCGGACAAACAAACAGACACAAACACTTTCCCATTTATAATATTAGTATGGATTATTTGTCTAAACTTTAAAGATTGGAAAATATATAGTATTTCTAGTACTTTCCATAGAACTTGTACTCTTTTGACCTTGATATTATCTATTAATGCTCACTATAATAATTTAAGGTTGTACAGGTGCACATATGTGGTATATCAACTTTTACACACTAGCCTTGAACATATGTTCCACTGGTTCACTTATTGTTTAAAGTACCTACATACATAGTAACTCATTATAAGTCACGCAATGCGCGATAAATAATAACGCAATTGAAGCGTGCAATGCAATGCTATCTAAACAAATTGTATTTCTAATTAACACAAGTCAAATTATATTCTATTGAAAATATTTCAACTTGTGCTATCTTAAAGTAGTCACACCACTATTTGTGTGACCACCAGTGCGACGGTTAAAGTTATGAATATTGTGAAGTGATTAAGGTTGTTTTTGCTATGCGTTGTGTTATAGATTGTAGAAACGAAAAAAAATAGCCAATTAACAGTGCAAAAAATAATGCTTTGAAAAAATAATTCATTAAAAACTGAACATTACGACAACTTTTATTATTTTAATCTAATTTAAGTAAAAATATTCAATTTTATTATGTGACTTTATTATAAATACCTTCAGTAATTTTATAAAAAAAGTATGTATATAAAACTGCACAAAAATACAATAATTATTCATTTAAACACACCTAACGACACATTTGATTAAAATATGCTGTTAAAATGAGGTACTTATATATAAATTAAAACCGAAATAAATTACACATATGAAAAAAAAAGTGACCAAGGCCTCCAGTGCCTGAGGCTGGAATCGAACCAGCGTACCCTGCAATCGCGGCAGATTATTAGTAACTAACTTTTGCCCGCGGCTTCGCTCGCAAATTCGAAAATTACGGAATGCTCCATGCAAACTTCCACTTCCCATTTTAGGGAAGTGGGGGTTTAGGAGACAAAAAGGAGGGGAGACACGAAGTGAAGGGGTTTAAAAGTATCCTATTTCACTCTACATCCCTTCAACTTCTTCTTCCTCCTACCCTTATCCCACGTTATGTGGGGTCGGTACAACACGTCTTCCTCTTCCATTCTCCTCTATCTTTCGTCATCTCAACACTCACATCTTTCTTCCTCATATCCTCTTTCACACAATCCATCCAGCGTTGTTTGGGTTTACCCCTCCCTCTCCATCCATCAACCTTCATCTCCAACATTCTTTTGCCTATATGACATTCATCCATGACCGAACCACGCCAACCTGCCACTCCTCATCTTCATCTCCATCCCTTCAACTATCTTCACTTAAAAAATCACGTCTATTCGTCGCTCCGTTTTGCCGTGAAAGACGGACAAACAAAGACACACTTTCCCATTTATAATACTAGCTTTTGCCCGCGGCTTCGCTCGCGTTAAATAAAAAAAATCCGGAATGCTCCATACAAAATCCCCTTTTGTCCGGGTCGGTCACCCCCTATTTAAGGGAAGTGGGGGGCTAGAAAGAGACAATAAGTAGCCTATGTCGCTGTATACGTTTAACTATCTCCACTTAAACAAGCGTCTAACTTTTTTATTATAACCTAACCTAACAAACCCGACATAGTGGACCGATTTTCACGAAACATGGATAAGAACACTCCCGACTAACTTAGCTTTCAAACAAAGGAAAACTAAATCTAAATCGGTTCATCCGTTCGGGAGCTACGATGCCACAGACAGACAGACAGAAATGTCAAACTTATAACACCCCGTCGTTTTGCGTCGGGGGTTAAAAATCACGCCAATTCGTCGCGTCGGAAGGCTTACGGAAAAGCGTGATAGCGAATAATTAACATTAATATCACTTCGCATAACTGTCACATCAATTATATTGCACATTAATCGTCCAAATATTACACAATACAAATATTTACAAACCATCACGTTTTACAACTTTGTTTAAATTTAAAAACAACCTTAAGTTACACAGTTAAAAGTATATTTTGCAATGCAGCGGTGGAGTAAGATAAGAGGTTGTAAAAGTTGGTAAGTTGGTAGTGGTTATACAAGATTTGGGCAATGGCGCGCGCCAGTTTCAAGCGCGTTTTTTTGAGAAACGAACGTGTTTAACGTTTTTTTGTTAGTTTTAAATAGTGCGACGGTTAAAATTATGGAAAATATTGTGAAGTGATTAAGGTTGTTTTTGCTATTTGTGTTATGGATTGTAGAAACGAAAAAAAATAGTAGCCAATTAACAGTGCAAAAATAATGCTTTGAAAAAATAATTCACTAAAAACTGAACATTACGACAACTTTTATTATTTTAATCTAATTTAAGTAAAAAAATTATTATGTGACCTTATTATAAATACCTACATATTTTTTTATATAAAAAAAGTATGTACCTATCAGTGGCGGCTGGTGAAAATTTCTGCTAGGCAACAGTGAGCAAAATGAAACCTTTCTTTACATTAGGTACTTTACTAGTAATCAATTTTAGGCAAGCCGGTGGGAATCGGCTTGTATGGACCAGCCGCTGCTGGTGGTACCTATATCAAAACTGAAAAAAATTACAAATTGAAAATACAAACTAACGACATATTTAATTAAAATATGCTGTTAAAATGAGGTACTTATATATACGTACAATAACAAAAATACAATTTAGTGCAAACCTGGAAAGTGGATTTCCCTATGATATGATTAATATATAATTATTAAAATGATAAATTGATTGTCTTGTAAATTACAATTGATTTTTAATAGTTATTCTTGACACGTGACCAAAACAATCTTGCAATCAAACAATTTATTCTTAATTGTTCATAGATCGATTTCATGGAACCTGTTTCATCAAAGTAAAACAAACATAAATGGAAGGGGAAGAGGGAATGTAAACAACACAATGTTTTGACATTTATGTAGGTACCTAAGTTAAATATTAAGAGAAAAAAAAATTACTTATTAAAATGTATCCAATCCATATTTTAAAAAAGTCGCCATAGTATAACAAATATTACCCATTTGCGTGAGCACGCGTTATTCGGAGTTAATTCATAAATTCTAAAGTACCCGAACGCACCTTACGTAATACAATTATTGTCCCGGAGCTGTAAGTTCACATTTTTGACACATGACAGCGTCCACAAAGCGTAAACTGGCGCGACCTAATGAAAATTTTAAATAAAATCCTGTAATCATATAAAAAAAATCAAGTACTTAAAAACAATATATCGCTTACTTTAAACATACACACACACATGTTACATTTTTGCGGATCTTCGTTAGTATTTTACGATATTAATTTATCACGCAGGATTTACTTATTGTGTCATTTATTTTTATTTTTAAACTAGTGCTGTGGCAGAGTCTGTCATTTCGATTCAAATGACATTTCAGTAAGTTTATAGAAATCGTATGTTTGTTTAAGCGCCTCCTTGTACCTACATAGGGCTTAATCGAATCAACCAATTCTTAAATACGTCTTAGCCACATCGCAACATACTTCAAAACAAATGTGTCAAAAATGTGTACTTACAGCTCAGGCACAATAATCTTATTATACAGAACCCCGAACTACCTTTCTTCCGTCCTACGTGCAATCCAGGTCAATTTCGTTAACAAACTAGTTCCGCGACTTTGACTTTTATTTTCAATTCTCGACCGTGAATAGTGTTGAAAACGTTGCGTTACTTTACTTGAAACATTTTAGCTATAGTTCTCTTATTCAAAACCGTGACTACGATCAATGTAGATAAATTGAAAAAGTAAATAATATTCCAATATCAACTACCTATGTCTTTCAGAACTTATGTGCGAAATGTCATTTGATATTTGCCAGTCACTTTTCGGTGAAAGAAAACATCGTGAGGAAACCGGATTAATCCCAATAAGGCCTAGTTACTTTTCGGGTTGGAAGGCCAGATGGCAGTCGCTTTCGTAAAACTAGTGCCTACGCCAAATCTTGGAATTAGTTGTCAAAGCGGACCCCAGGCTCCTATGAGCCGTGGGGTATGCCAGAATAACGCAAGGAGGATGATGATGATCAACTTACTATCATTTTTTATGAAACGCAACAAAAAAGACCACAAATTAACTTTTTTACTTACCATAAAAAGTGTCCTTTTGGGATGTCATGCGCATTAAATTAAAAATATTGCTATAAACTTGTTTCAAGGTGTTACCACAGTATAATAAAGAGTATTATCGCATAGTATGGCCACTCCCGCTCCCCGCTGAAAGTGCCGCCCACCCCCTCTCGGTTACCTCACAGTTACCGCCTGTCAAGTCGACCTGTCATATTTCACTCATACAAGCATAGTACGCGTTCACCTACACGAGCCTACACAGTGTGCTAGGAACGCGCCTCTTTCATATATTTGATCGCCAGTGTCCGAGGTGTGGTGTTACTGAAATTTTCAGTTATTTCTGAAACTGTTTATTTTCTCTAATGTTTGTAGTGGAGTTTACAAAAACCTTTTCCGCATACGTAAATTTTAATAGGTGATATTGTAAAGCTAACAAGGATATAAGTCGTTATAAAAACATTGACAGTGAAAAAATAAATTCTTGTCAACTAAAATTAAATCTTACGTGTTAGTTTCAAGAGTTCCTAACTACTTACTCGTAGTTTATCTAAATGTCAGTAAATGTGCAATGTTTTAACAACCTGTAATAACTTCAGTACTTAGAGATAAGATATTTAGTTCAGATAAATCCCAAGAGGCGTATTTGGACTCAATCGTAACTTGATTTCATGTTTCATTGCATCTTATGTACGCCATCGCCAAGCAAGCAAGCACTAGCAAAATCAAAACAAACTGATATAAGAGCATTTTCAGAATTTGGGTCCCCCCAATTAGCAGAAGTTGTTAACAAAAATTAACTCGCTGTCAGTTTCGTGACGACAATTAAGCATAAAATCTGTCTAAAAATATGCTTTTTTCACATTCTGAATGTAGATTATCGCTTTAGTTTATGTAATTAACACAAAAACCTTATTTTTATTGAAATTTCATGCTTAACTATCGTTACAAAACTGACAGTGAGTTAATTTTTGTTAACAACTTTCGCTAATTGGGGGGTCCCAAGTTCTGAAAATGCCCATAAATTAAAATTAAGATTTTGATAAAACCCCCGACCGCGACATAGTAGACCGATTTTCATGAAACATGGCTAAGAACACTCCCGACTAACTCAGCTTTCAGACAAAAACAAACGAAATCTAAATCGGTTCATCCGTTCGGGAGCTACGATGCCACAGATAGACACACACACAGTCAGTCAGACACGTCAAACGTTTAACACCCCGTCGTTTTTGCGTCGGGGGTTAGAAACTAAAAGGATTTAAACAAGGAAAAGAGCGTATATTATTTTCTTGTCTGTTTTACTTTTTCTTCCAAACTTGGGATTTTTTTACTTTTTCTACTCAGTCATGAGCTCTTTCGATTCCGCGTGAGAAACAAAAATGTATCACATTTTTTTCCACTGAGTTACAATTTCTCATACAACTTGTTTGATCGTAACTCAGAGGAAGACAAAAAAATGGATGGAAATTTTGGGGCATTTCTTGTCTCCTAGTAGAATCGAAAGAGCTCATGATTCTGAGTAGAAAAAGTGCAAAAAATTCCAGAAATAAAAAGAAGTGAAATCGACAACAAAATAAAAATATACCCATAAAAAAAATATAATGTAAAAAAAATCATCGAAAACACAAAAAAAAATGTATGTTTTGGTGGCAATTCACTGATTATTATTTAACAATTTCAACACGTATCAGTTAAAAAATGTGGATCATATGACATGAAAGTAGATAATCCTCCTTAGTACTGTATTCTCTATGATCAAACTAAGTTGAGGTTTTTGAAGTTCAAGTAGGTTTTTATATTTTTCCACCCATTTGCACTAACAATAATCACTATCATGAATTTATACATAAAATACACTTACATGGGTAGACGTTTTCACATGATTCCATAATATAGAGTAATCTATAATTAAATCAGTCAATCAACCAAATACAGTAACATAACAGAATGCGCATCCAATTTCTTGAACAATCTAAATGGGGCATAATATAGCAAACTATGTTAGTAGGAAAAGGCAACATAGATACAGATGGAGTGCGAAATTTTTTCCCTCGTATTTTCACGGAAACTCTCGAACTTATCATGCTATTTCAGTCAGTCTTACTACAAGAAATAGTAAACTTTGACAGAAATAGCACGACAAATACGAACGTTTCCGAGAACATAATACGATGGAAAACATTTTGCACTGCAACTGTAAATATAGGCGCAAATATACGTAGTTTTACCAAAGACCTATATAACTTCGTAAAGACCGATAAAGTCTAAGAAAAAAACGTACCCCAAAACCATACAGAAAAAGGTACGGTGAGCTAGATGGCGATACACCTTTGGGGTACGCTCGACTAGATGGCGCTAATATTAATATTTGACATTTTAAAACATATCAAGCTAAGAATATGGGCCAAATTGTCAAAACTGAGGTTCAAAAGTTTTAAGCTTGTGTCGAGAGATGGCAGTCTATGCACTGTGATTACACATTTTACTTTGACAGTCATTCTCTATAATACTCGATCCTCTTTGGTTTTACTAATTAAAGGCAAAACTTTGTTACAATTAAAACTTGATTTGTGCTTAGTACTCATCCTCCTTGCGTTATGCCGGCATTAGCCACGACTCATGGGTGCATGGGGTCCGCTTTGACAACTAATCCCAAGATTTGACGTAGGCACTAGTTGTACGAAAGCGACTGCCATCTGACCTTCCAACCCGAAGGGTAACTAGGCCTTATTGGAATTAGTCCGGTTTCCTCAGGATGTTTTCCTTCACCGAAAAGCGACTGGCAAATTGATATTTCGCACATAAGTTAAGAAAAACTCATTGCTACGAGCCGGGTTCGAACCCGCGACCTCCGGATCGAAAGTCGCACGCTCTTACCGCTAGACCACCAGCGCTCATCGTCATCTTTGTGCTTAGTACTAATTGCCATAAAATATTCACCTTAATTACTAGAGTGTAATGGAGTAGCAGTACAAAGCATGATGGCGGCCGGGACCACGAACTGCCGAGTGATGTCCGTAGAATTGGTTATTCGTATCTCCAAAAGAATTTTTTATTAAATGCACTCTTTGCGCACGCTATTCACTGCATAATATCCTATCAAACTTATACATTAAACAGCAGAATGCAAAAATAAAAAAATATATCGGAGGACGATCCGCCATGCTCCACGGGTCAAACGAAAGTCTCTAGTGACGTTATAAATCCGATTGTTAGAAATCTCTTACTGCTTGTCATTTTGACACGGTTGTAGAGTGGCCTAGGGTTCCAATTGGTTGACTGTACATTATCGATAGGTAGATAATCTGCCGTAGATTATAGCCACGACTGTACCTAATATAGAACTACAGCCTGGCAGAAAGAAGTAGAAATTAAAAGTGGCAACATCGTAGTATCGTCCCGTCCCGTGTTACTTACTTATTTGAAAGGGATGCGCGGATCCAGGGGGGGGGGGGTCATGGGGATCATGACTCCCCCTGGAGCCTATGTAGGTTGGCCATAGAAATAGACCACGTGACCCCCCCTCTGGGGCCTGGGCCTATAACACGTGACCCCCCCCTCCCAAGGGCACGAAGCTGGATCCGCGCTTGCTACAATGTTGCCACTTTTTAATTTACGCTTTTTTCCAGACTAATAACTGTTTTATTCTTATGGTGCGTTACTGATGTCTGATATAGTTCGAGTAGTGATATGGGTTAATTATTATGTGATTTGTGGTGTTTTAAAGACTATAAAGTGTGAAGTGTTGAAAATGCCGCAAAAAGAAGTAAGCAATGGTACGTATTTTGATTTGTTTCTGTAAAAAATATCGTGTATAGAAGTCACGGAAATAATTTTATGTGCATCCTCCTCAGTCGTGTACACATTTTGTACTTATTACAGAATTTATGTAAACTTTCATTAAGTTAAGTATAAACGGTTCCAAATTAAAAAATCGTAACAAAACTGATTTCCTCCTGTACTTATTATGATTTCAATATAACGGAGGTTTCCCGTGCTTTGAGCGCTACCTAACACAAACACTGCGTCCCCTGGCAATTTGTCTAACAACCCTTTGATTTGTAAAAATAATCTTTTTAGGTTTCCGTGCCAAAAAGGTACAAAAGGACCCTTGCCCTTCTGTCTGTCCGTAACAAGTACAATATGAAATACGGCACCATGCCGTGCTTACATACGTTTGAGTCACCGTATTACAGGTAGATATAATTGAGATTCATGTAACCTTGTCTTCGTTTCAGACTAGATTCTTGACCTTAATGCAATCAAACAGAATATTAAACATAATACAGCACCACTACTCGACACTAGGTGTCAACAGTGTCGCGTCTGCCAAAAAATAAATATTAAAACAGTTTACAGCTTATATTACAAGCAGAAGGAATTGAAAACAGAATACTGATTAATACTATTGTAATATTAGCTAAAAATTGTTGAGCATTAGACTTTTCGTTCGTCGCGACATCTATTGACAAGTAGCAGTACTGATAATTTACGCTATTTGACGCGTGTTTGACGCTAGATGTCACTACAAATAACTCGAATTTACTGATGTATGGAGTTACAACTCTTTCCTCACTTATTCCTCTATTCTCGTAAGGCCCACCATTAGGGTGGTCCTTATTTCGTCGATGTTATATTTTTCTACGGGACACCCGATTAATGTAAAATCTACCCCTAAAAAACCAATGTAATTTTTTTTCAGAATTTTTAAATACATTTTAGGGGTCGCTACCGCACTTTGTAAATGTGGACCCTCCATACAAAATGCAATGTTTTTATATTTCTTTTCGATTTTTCGTTGTGGGGCGAAGAGTCAGGGTGTATTAATGTGCATCTTAACATAAAATAACGCCGCTGATTTTTTTTTAAATTATTTATTCATATTTTAGGGGTTCTAAGACTTCTAAAGTAAGTTCTTCCAAATTTTGAAAAGTGCGGTAGTGACCCCTAAAATGTATTTAAAAATTCTGAAAACAAATTACATTGGTTTTAATACACCCTGACTTTTCGCCCCACAACGAAAAATCGAAAAAAATAAATAAAAAAAATTGCATTTTGTATGGATCGAAGGTCCAAATTTACAAAGTGCGGTAGCGACCCCTAAAATGTATTTAAAAATTCTGAAAAAAAAATTACATTGGTTTTTAGGGGTAGATTTTACATTAAGCGGGTGTCCCGTAGAAAAATATAACATCGACGAAATAAGGACCACCCTACCCACCATAGTTAGTTTTCCCATTTTGAATTTGAACCTTGTTCTATAAGTAAATTGGCGAGAATTTCGTTTGTTTCAAAAAGCAATTTAACAATGGAAATTATACTTTATTTGCCTTAAGGAAGATTCAAATTAGATTGAAACAACTATGTACATTATAATGTACATTGGGCCTTACGAGGCTATGCTATCGGTGACAGTGTTCCCTAATGAATTGATTGTTTTTCAGCGGAGGTGCGGCAAGCCCTGTCGATGATGAAGCAATGGGCTCCTATGGACGTTGAAGACGCTTTGGAGCTCCTTACACCCAAGTTCACACACCCCGCTGTCAGGAAGTGAGTAAATACGAACAACTATACGCTTTCTATAAAAAAAGTGTAAAAAAGAATGTCTTGGGTGACACTTGAACTCGACCTGAGATCGATACTTCAGCGCGAGTGAGTGCGCTCCAGAGGTCGTGAGTTCAAGTGACACCCAAGGCAGTAACTATCTAACTATATAATAATCTAAGCCTAGTGGCATCGATTGCAGACGTTTCTACTTTTCAAAAAGTTAAATATGAGGTAATAGTATGTGTTATGTAAGATAGGGAGTAACTTAAGACCAACTTTATTCTGTAGATATAATGTACGATTAAAATCACTCCATTTTCCAAGTGACGTACTTAATTAGATCAAAGAAAGTTAAAAAAACCTGATTCGTCTTATTTCGTGTGAAATAGAGATTAAAACAGCGTTATTGTTGAAGACAAAGAATTGGGTTGGAATTATTAATTGTAATTTGTTAATTTATTTCACAGATACGCAATCTCGCGACTGAAACAGGCTCCTGACGAAGATCTATTGCTGTATCTCCTGCAGCTTGTACAAGCTTTGAAGTATGAAGATTTCAATGAAATACACGAAGGTAAGATTACTAATAGGTATATCAAATCAAGAGTGAACAAGCATCTTCTGGGCGAGCTCACTCCATCGTAGGCCACGTCTTTGCCTTTGGCTAGTCTGTGGCCAAGAGTAAGCCTATTTATAATAAAAAAAATATATACTTTCGTCTGATTCCGAGTTCATTCGACGGCATTGCTACGTAGCAATTATTAGGGTTGGTACAACTTGATGTCCCTTTGCATACGCTACGATAGATGATAATTAGGGTAATACTTGGTTTTTGACATAATCGGGTTATTTAATGAAAACATGTAGTACCTAAATTAATGCTTAAAATTATTTTTGCAGAGTATGCGCGCATTTGTGGCAAAGATGTGGCCGTGTATTCGGATTCTGAAGGACGATTGTTACAGAGCGGCCCTAGGGGAAGTCAAGCTAGTCTGCTGTCTACATCTGGTAAAATTTACCTATTTATTAACCGACTTCAAAAAAGGAGGAGGTTCTCAATTCGACTGATTTTTTTTTATTAATAATCTTGTTTTTCTACACTACAACATTCATAAACTCTAATACCATGAACATACATGTAGATTCTAAGAAAAGTTTACTATTGTATTCGTTTCAACACGTGCTTTGAAACCGGTGAAATGATTAAAAAAATAAATATTGTAGGATGTTCTTACACAGATTGACCGAGTCCCATGGTAAGCTCAAGAAGGCTTGTGTTGTGGGTATTCAGACAACAATATATATAATATACAAATACTTATATACATAAAAATCCATGACTCAGGAACAAATATCTGTGCTCATCACACAAATAAATGCCCTTACCGGGATTCGAACCCGGGACCGCGGCGTAGCAGGCAGGGTTACTACACACTAGGCTAGCCCGGTCGTCAAATGCGATTAATGTCTACCAACCTAACACCAATCTAATCCAATTTTATATATCAGTCTAACAACACAACAAATAATAAAGTTTTCAAACTTGCACTTAGCATTGCTACTAGTATTGATAGAAATCTGAATCTATAAAATCGTATTTGACAAAGGGTTCAAATCAAATCAATTTAAAATATTTATTTGCTAAAAGTTTATTTGCTAAATGTAAGCACAGGTACATGCATGCAAATACAGTTTAATATCCTTATACTAATATAACACAATCCTTAATATAAAAACCAGATAACATTAACCCTTAAATGCATGAATTTTTCTTTTAACGAGATATTAATATACACGGTGTTTCCGGTATCACTCAAAACCTCAGACACCCCAACTGATTTTTATTTTTTTAAACTCATCTAGAGTATTCATCTTTTAATCTGATCGTTACTTTTTTTTTAATTGAATTTTTAATTTTCTGTACAGCTCTACTTGACTTTTAGCTCTACACTCAATAAAATAATTGCTAACTACCATCATAAACCATAAGACTATTTATTTGTGTACGTTACTGCAACGACATAAGGTTTACCAATAGACAGCTAAGATGTCACTGTAAAACACTTTAAAGCTTTGTCACAGTAAACTTCAAATTGGACAGGTAATCGCAGTAAGCACAAATAAACTCAATATTCAAAATGACAAGGTTGTAATTAGGTACGAGTTCAATTTGTTATGACTTATGATAAACATTAAGATTTAACTGACAAACAACGTCAAACTAGTAGCGGAAAAAATAATCGTCCAAATAACCGGCCAGTATTAATACCCCTAAATACTGAAAAAAGGTAAACAACCTCTAGCAATGCGATATACACAATGTTGTATTACGAGTACAATAGAATGGGCACGTAAAAAATAACTAATAATACTAATTTAAATAAAAATATTACCCCCATCAAGATATAGCTCAATCGATTCTACTCTCGATTCTGAACAAACTGTTTTCAGGTTTTTAGTGTTAAGCCAAATGCTTGAAACACTGGGTGTATGTGATAGACAATGGTTTTCTGACTCTGGGAAAAATAATAAAAAAAATATTTAAAATCGTTGTTTATACTAGAAATCATTGTTAGAAGTTAAATAGGCCAAATCTTATTTATATAAATATATCGTAATTGGTAAGTTTTATTTTAAAAAACTGACTACTATTAAAAGGGTACACTATTTGTGAAACCTCTATGATAAAATGTTTAAACATAAACTTATTACTAACTCCGAAAAAATCAGCCTAAATCACATACTAAAAATCGCCATCGTCCTGTTTTTTCGCACTTTTCCGCCATTTCATTTTAATCCTTAAATAATAAATAGTAAATCATTATTTTATTTAATTGTTTATTAAATAATAATAAATAATGATTAATAATTAAGCAATAAATGTGATTTTGGATAGCTACATATCGAGCCACGGGCCATCAAAGATATGATGCATATATACATCACCATGCATTTAAGGGTTAAGTAGATAAATACATACTTATATACATAGCAAACATCCATGACTCAGGAACGAATATCTGTGCTCATCGCACAAATAAATGCCCTTACCGGGATTCGAACCCAGAACCGCGGCTCAGCAGGCAGGGTCACTACCGACTGAGCCATACCGGTTGTCAGGCCGGTCGGCCGGTCTTTGTGCGGGCATTGCAACATCGCGTTACGTAACTTCATGTGTAATTTCAGTGCTAACAGCAAGCGAGATGACGTCATCGACGATCAGCCGTCGCTCGGAAGACGACACCCTCACGGACAACACCGACAACATCAATTCTGTCATCGACAACAACTCATACGGGTTCGTTCAATATCTTCATTTTATTTTGTAATAAAAAAAACCGGCCAAGAGCGTGTCGCGCCATGCTCAGTGTAGGGTTCCGTAGTTTCCCTTTTTTTTCAGAAGCTGTTGAACCTATCAAATTCAAAATAATTTTCCTAGAAAGTCTTTATAAAGTTCCGTGGAGTGGAATTCCTTGCCGGCGGCTATATTTCCGAGCTCATATAACCCGGCAACCTTCAAATCAAGAGTGAACAGGCACCTTCTGGGCGAGCTCACACCATCGTAGGCCACGTCTTTGCCCTTGGCTAGTCTGTGGCCAAGAGTACGCCCATTTATATTTTAAAAAAAAGTTCTACTTTAGTGATTTTTTTTTCCACTTTTTATTTTATCACTTTGTCGGCGTGATTGATGTACATACAAATTTCAGCTTTCTAGTACATACTAGCGGTCACTGAGATTATCCGCGGACGGACGGACGGACAGACATGGCGAAACTATAAGGGTTCCTAGTTGACTACGGAACCCTTAAAACTCGTTATGTTCTAAGAATTCTGGTGTTCTTAATTATCTGGGTGCTTGTCTCTGTATCATGTATGAAAAGATGTTTAAACCGATTTGGTAGTATAGTGGAAACACATTCAGTGCCGAAAACCCGACTATCGGGTATTATATGATTTCGTTATCAGGCTGGCAATGAATGTGAACGCCAAGTTTCTACGTAACTTTATACTTATCCTGCTATGTATTACTAACGTAATTGTTTATTGGCCTCATATCATAACTATATTTACTAATCTTTGTTTTCCAGTGATGGAACAGACCCTACAGAAGAGCGTCTAAACCTAGCAACGTTCCTCATATCGCGTGCCTGCAACAACAGCGTCCTAGCCAACTATTTGTACTGGTATCTCCTTATTGAGTGCGAAGACCGGCAGACTACACAAGAAATGGCTATCAGAAGCATGTATCTTACTGTTATGAGGACATTCAGTCATCAGCTTGCTAAAGGTAAAAAAAAAGATGTCGTGTATAGAAGACATACCCTAATCCTTAACTTTTGACGCCAACTACGTATACATTCGCACCAACCATACATACGAGTAATCCTTCGCAGATTACAGAACAACATTTTTGTTTAATTTGTTACGTTATTCTAGCCAAAACAAGTGTCGTGTATAGATGACAGAAGCAAACCCTGTCACCTGCGAGCAACAGCAGAAACTTATATTTATCAGACCATTGCTGAACCGTCAATCTCAAACTACCAACAGCCATTTTATAAATGTAATCTGTGTGTGTTGTTGTTCATTTTATAAATGTGATCGGTGTGGTGACGGGTTAAGAATTTCACCACCCCCTTTCTTCCCGTGGGTGTCGTAGAAGTCGACTGTGGGATATGGGTTAAATTGTGGCGTAGGCGAGAGGCTGGCAACCTGTCACTGCAATGTCACAATTGGGATTTCTTTCCACCCCCTTTTGCCAAGAGTGGCAATGAAACTTAGTAGTTCATGTGCTCTGCCTACCCCTTTATGGGATACAGGCGTGAATATATGTATGTATGTGTATATGTATGTAATCTATTTCCAGGCACCGCGGAGCACCAACGCACCCGCTCCTTCCTCGCCCGTCAACAAGTCTTCATCGACAAGCTAGTGAAGCTCGTCAAAACTGTCACACGCGAGAGCGGCAACCGTAACAAGAAAGCTGAACGCCTGCAACAATTACTAGCCGACCCTGACGCCTTCAAATTCAACTTCACCAACTTCGAACCAATGCCTTTCCCTTTGGACCCAAACGTAACCATCAAAGGAATTGTCGCTAAGAAAGCCAGTCTATTCAAATCTGCTCTAATGCCATCGAAGTTAACGTTTTTGACGACCGAAGGAGTGGAGTATGAAGCGATGTTTAAGCATGGCGATGATTTGAGACAAGACCAGCTGATTCTGCAGATGATTACACTGATGGATAAGTTGTTGAGGAGGGAGAATTTGGATTTGAAGTTGACGCCGTATAAGGTGAGTTTTTGTGACGAAATTCTTTAACTCCTCGGCTTTCATTGCAATGATATAATATTGACAGAACGATGAGGTTTTCCTCCCACTACTTCGTTATTGGGACGCGCAATTTCATATGATATACAAATAAAGAGAACGAGATGCGGGAATTTGGACTGAGCTGGAACGAGACCAAGGCGGTGGCACAAGATAGAAAGGTGTGGAAGGCTCTTGTGGAGGCCCTGTGCACCTATGGAGTGCCTTAGACGAGTAATAACATTCAGTTAAAAATATGGCTAAACTTGACTGTTTTTGAAATTAAGAAATACTGGGAGTTGATGGTTTATTTAATAGATGACATGCTAGTCTTATGAACAGCTTTAAAAAAAATATACCCTTAACATCTTTTTAACAATCTTAATTACGACTTAATAGGATACATATAATCCACTTCGAGCTCCGTCATTGTATTATGACTAATCAAATGCCTTGATACGTTTCAGGTCCTAGCAACGAGCTCAAAGCACGGCTTCCTCCAATTCATCGAATCAGTCACCGTGGCCGAGGCGCTAGCCACTGAAGGAACCATACAGAACTTCTTCCGAAAATATAATCCGTGTGAAGGCGCGCCGTATGGAGTCAAACCTGAGACGATGGACACTTATATTAGAAGCTGCGCGGGATATTGTGTCATTACGTATCTTTTGGGTAAGTTTTACATCGTGCCTATTAAATTAAATACCGAAGACATATACCGCAAACAGAGTGCGTGCGAAGACTACGAAGGCACTCCCTATGTGTCAACCCGGACACCATGGGAAACTGTTCTATTCTGGACACTTGTTCTATTTGTAATTTTCAAAATGTATATATTGTCCTATTTTCCTTTAGTTATGGCACAGAATATATAATAGTACAAGTACAGAAGGCTCACTCCTTTGATGTTCACAAAACGCCGCCATTCTAAATTCTTACCTACATTAACAAACGGACCGCACGCGTGCAGACGACATTGAATTCTATTGCGCCGCGCGAAGGTCGTCGCCACTGAATGGGCCGCGAACTCGCGGCCGCCGGCATGTACTTGTAGCGCGGCGAAAGGATCGCGGAGTGAGCCGCCCCTGGTTATGGTCTCTTTGACCACCAGTCGGTCATAACTGACATGGTTTTAAATTTATAAAATTAATTAACGCCAACGCCATACAAAAATTAGACTTCTAAAGATCACCAATGTGTACTTCCTCCAACAGAATTTGAATAGTGATTTTCAAATTATATTACAGGTGTTGGTGACCGCCACTTAGACAACCTGCTACTCACAAAATCCGGGGCTCTGTTCCACATCGATTTCGGCTACATCCTGGGCCGAGACCCCAAACCATTACCCCCTCCTATGAAACTGAGCAAGGAAATGGTTGAAGCTATGGGAGGAATCCATTCGGAGCATTATCAGGAGTTTAAGAAGCAGTGTTACACGGCGTTCTTGCATCTTAGGAGGTTAGTTTTTTGTCGCGTATACATGACATTGTAAATTAGATTGTCTTCTATAGACGACACGGCGATTTTTATCGCCATCTATGAAATTACAGAAACAAATGATTAAAGATATGGAAAGAATCTATTCATAGCATTATCAGGCAGGCAAGCATTGTCGCGTGATAAACGATATAACGTCAGGCCGTCCTTTTCTCACTATTTGTACGTGCGATATGTACGCACCGATGCGATAAAGTTTATCCTACACATTTGTACAGGGCAGGAGTCTATTTCGCATATAATTTACGGAGTTTACTTGATCGGTTGTATGGGCATTTTCAGTTTTATGGGATCGGTTGTATGGGCAGTTTTGTGACGACAATTAAGCATAAAATCTGTCTAACAATTTACTTTTTTTCACATTCTGAATGTAGATTATCGCTTGAAGTTCATGTAATTAACACAAAAACAATATTTTTATTGAAATTTCATGCTTTATATGTATCGTCACAATACTGGCAGTGAATTAAGAGGGGGTAGAGCAGGGAGAATTTTCAGAATCTGTCAAATTACCCCATTACACACACAAAGACCCTTCACTCACACTACCTCAATTTACTGTGAAAGGTCAGTGACCCTTAATTTTTTTCAAGAGTGTTATTTTGAGTTTGTAGTCAACTACTGACCTCCTTTGAGAAATTAAAACTGTAAAAAAGGTAGCATACAAGAAAACAGAGAAAAAATACGCATCATCTAGCTTTCCTTCTCTGTTCATGTCTCATCTCATGTGAATTTAATTTACCTAAATATGTAGATAACGTTCCTTATTCAATTGATTGTTTATCTAGGTGTATTTCAAATTACTTTGCACTACATTTTGCGTTACTTTTCTATACTTAGGTTAAAAATCGTCAGCCTGCCTATCCCCGCAAACATTATTCAAAGACGTGTGTGAAGGGCTAAAGGCCGATACCTCCAGGCAGACAATTATTATGGTCGCGTGATAAATGATAAAACATCAGCCCTATCACACTATTTGTAAGTGCGATAGGGACGGCCCGATGTTATACCATTTATCGCGCGACCATGATTGCCCTGCCGGTCTTCGGAGGCCTGTGCTGTGCATTACGTATATGCGGGGTGTATTAAAGACTAACAGATAGGTACTTTATTCTTTTTGGTCGTTAGGTTTTTTTATCAATTTATCATTTATTTTGATACAAAAATAAAGTATGTGTATAAAATAAAAACCTAATGAATAGAGTACAGCTAGCAGCAGTCATGTCAGAGACACAAAGAAAGACAGGGAATATCGACGCATATCTTATCTTATCCAATACTGCCATCGGCATCTGCATCAGACTCTTGATCTTACCCAATTTCCGAGTCCCTTCTCTTAATTTCAGTTCCTTGAGTTGAAAATGTTGAAACCCATACTTAGTATTAAATAAACCACAAATACATATAAAAATCACAATATAATTTTAAATTATGGCTTGGGCCCTGTACCAGTTGCAGTAGCTACGTCTGTAAAGCCCCTTGTAGTTTCTTTTAAATGGCTAAATACCTAGATGTCTTGTCATACACATCTGTGATGTAACTGAAAATTAAAAAACATCGCTCAGAGATAAGGTTCAAATTAGCATGGCAAAAAATACAGTGCAGTAAAAATACCATCAAAATACGAAAAAGCATATGTCAATGTCAATATCACTGCCGTATGCCGTATTTTAGGCCATAAGGGCTGTTTTCTCAAATATGAAAAAATCTCAAAAGCAGAACTTTAAATAGTATTTTATGCAACAGGCGTTAAAGGAGATCAAAAAAGACGAGTGGCGTGGGTAACAATTTGAGGCGAAGCCGAAACGCCACGAGTATTTTTTGACTCAGTTAAACACCGTTGCATACAATACTTTTTTTACGACCATGCACTTAGTTTTTAATAGGTTTCTTGAATAACTTTCGTGAAATTCACACTGTTTCCTGTATTTTGACGCAAAGGTTTGCAATGTCAGCTCAGCTGCCCAAAGCCTTCCTGCGCACGCGCGCCGTATCGTTATAAGGCGTTGCCATGGTTACAGAGCCAAACAATGCGTTTTCAGTTTTTTCGATACTGCGCGCATGCGCGGAAAGCCGGCGGACACTGACTTTGGGGAATAGACTTTTATGTAGGGTTTTAAAGATCTATGCACGACCCTGTAAATGACGAATAATATGTAGTTCGGGAGTAGAAAAAAGACTTTCTAGGAAAATTATTTTGAACTTGACAGGTAGAACAATTTTTAAAAGTTGTACAAAAAAAATCTGAACTAAGTTTGTAACTATATGAAAGTATTTTTTATCTTATTTATTAAATTCGTTACGATAATATGCATATATGTATTTTATATGCATATTATCGTAACGAATTTTCTTTCAAATAAAAAGAGAATTATTAGAATAGGTTGACGGTGTCTACCGTAAACTGGGGTTACATTGACCAATTTGGGAATTTAAACTTCTCTAACTTCTACATTTAATGGGTATTTTTACCCATTAAATGTAGGAGTTAGAGAAGTATAAATTCCAAAATTGGTCAACGTAACGTAACTAAGGAAGAAAAAAAATGGGACCATCAACTTTTTTAGTCTTTTCCTGCTAAAACTAAAAATCTAAAAAGGTAACAAAATAAGTGATATCAGGATTATTGTTTTCTGTCACGATGCCTGCACGTATGAAATGTTTCTTTTTAACCCAGTGGTTGACTGGTAGAGAATACCTTAAGGCATTATGTCCACCATTTGTACTTATTTTTTTATGTGCAATAAGGAATAAATAAATAAAATAATGTACCTACGCAGAAAAAAAGCGATGTGATCAAACATAAACTGACATTGGGGTTACTTTGATACACTTTATATTTTTTTTAAATGATAATTGAATGTAATCCCTTACAAAAGTATTTTATGTCAAGAAAAGATAAAAAAAAAATGGTTCGCAGTCAAATATTACAACTCTTTAACACTATTTTGGGGTTACTTTGATCAAGAATAAAAATTAACATCTTCGAAAAACCAACTTTATTTGCAATTATTTCAATATTTATCACAAGAAGCGATCAAATTATCAGCCTCAACAAGTACCGTGACAAAATCAGACAATAATTAACTATGTGTCATTATGGTCAATGTTACCCCATGCAAGTGATCAAAAACACCCCACAGAGTGAATCATTAGTAGTAAATACCTAGTTTGACTTTATGATACAAAATTCAATACAATGGTATAGCTAAACACATTTCTGGCAACCTAATATTCACTGTGAACCTTTTACTTTAATACCCACTACGTTAGGCTTAGAATAAATTTAAAAGTGGAAAATGTCTGCCTTGGGTGAGACTTGAACTCACGGCCTCTGGATCGATACTCCAGCGCTCTGCCAACTGAGCCACCAAGACTTCAACCAAGCCAGCGAAATTTTCCACTACTAAGGTCAATGGGACCCGTAGCGACATCTACCGTAAGAGTGTTAAACTTCTTAAACGGCAACCGGAGTTCCAAGTCATATTGGAAATTCACCAGTTACGATGCGCTAACCATGCTAAATTTTAACTTCTGATTAGCAGAAACGTCTGCAATCGATGCCGTTAGGCTTAGAATAAATTTAAAAGTGGAAAATGTCTGCCTTGGGTGAGACTTGAACTCACGGCTCAGTTGGCAGAGCGCTGGAGTATCGATCCAGAGGCCGTGAGTTCAAGTCTCACCCAAGGCAGACATTTTCCACTTTTAAATTTATTCTAAGCCTAACGGCATCGATTGCAGACGTTTCTGCTAATCAGAAGTTAAAATTTAGCATGGTTAGCGCATCGTAACTGGTGAATTTCCAATATGACTTGGAACTCCGGTTGCCGTTTAAGAAGTTTAACACTCTTACGGTAGATGTCGCTACGGGTCCCATTGACCTTAGTAGTGGAAAATTTCGCTGGCTTGGTTGAAGTCTTGGTGGCTCAGTTGGCAGAGCGCTGGAGTATCGATCCAGAGGCCGTGAGTTCAAGTCTCACCCAAGGCAGACATTTTCCACTTTTAAATTTATTCTAAGCCTAACGGCATCGATTGCAGACGTTTCTGCTAATCAGAAGTTAAAATTTAGCATGGTTAGCGCATCGTAACTGGTGAATTTCCAATATGACTTGGAACTCCGGTTGCCGTTTAAGAAGTTTAACACTCTTACGGTAGATGTCGCTACGGGTCCCATTGACCTTAGTAGTGGAAAATTTCGCTGGCTTGGTTAAAGTCTTGGTGGCTCAGTTGGCAGAGCGCTGGAGTATCGATCCAGAGGCCGTGAGTTCAAGTCTCACCCAAGGCAGACATTTTCCACTTTTAAATTTATTCTAAGCCTAACGGCCCACTACGTTAGTTTAGAAGTTTATTTAAACATGAAAAATAGCAACAAACTATGCTTATATTTTGACACGTTATCCGCACTACCCACAACCATACTTACTTATTCACCGCGTCAGAGCACCATCTAACTATAAAGGTTGGTTAAGGGTTATCATAATATGTGTAGATTTCATTACCGACCACTCATAACATATTAAATCCTTATTTTTTGGTAAAATAAATATAATACGCTCGTAACAGGTCATATTTTGTTCGCAATCCGAAAGAGTCAACCCTTTTCTCTATTCACCCCCTTCCCGACCCTATTCACTCCAACGTTAGGGTGAGCGAAAATTACTAAATAAAACGACATATTTTCAAAGACAAACCGAAGTTCACACTGCCGGAAGATTTTTTGTGTAAAAAATTAGCATGGCACAATATAAAAAAAACTGCTATCGACGTTCAAAAGTCGGTTTTGGCCCTATTCACCATAAATTACGTTAGGTATACCCGTTCCGACCCCATGAACACAAAATCTTCAGAAAGCGATGTACTATGTAGCCCAATTTTATTTGGTATTTTGGAGGTAGCTAGTAAAAATAATTTAGTTTAACAATTGTGCGAAAATAGATTCTCATTTGGCCGGTTTTTTTAACCTTGTAACGCGAACGTTTACCAAAAGTAAAACTAAGTGTAAAATCAGTGCAAACAAGCTTAGTTTAACCGGCCGCTACTAGATGGCGCCACCGGTACTGGTTTTCCGAGTGAACTTAGCAAATATTTAAGTGTTCCCGTAGGCTTAAAATTCTAAAACCTAGTGCAACATGTGTTAACGGGTGCCTAGAATTTTATAGTAATCAAGTCAATACGTAACTCTTAGATAAAATTCGTCAAATTGTTAGTTTGGCCGTCCGTCAACAGATGGCGCCACGGGTATCAATATTGTGATATTGAACTTCGATGTTTAAATATTTAAATCATGGAACACTGTTCCCGTAACTTGTATATTTTACTGAAGTAACTACTAAATGTAAAGATTGTAAATAAGTAGTCAAACATGTAAAAAACAAACACCAATGTTGGTACTAAGATCAACTTGTCTGTTACACACAAAGCTCAATAGATGTCGCTGTGCTGTGGCGCATTTCAAAGTTAGTTGTCGCTATTAAGTTTTTTCCTGGGATAACGACCTCATCCACTGAACAATGTTTAATTTGAGAATTAGTTAGGAGTCAATTCGTGCACACCCTATGTACCGTATCGGGACTTTGGTGGACCATTTGGCTAAATCTATCGTACGCTCCCTTAGCGCTCGACTGTTGTCCTCAAGGACGCTGTACGGCCTTTGATACCTAGTTTATTGTACTTAGCATAGTGCCGACTGGAAATAAAAGCCTAAGTCTGCTACACGCCGCCTTTCACTACGCTCTTGCGCACGCCCCACCCCTCTTCGGATTTTCATCCCCTACAACCTGGCCTGGTGGCCTAGTGGTAATAACGTTAGCTGCGTAAGCTGAAGACCCGGGTTCGATTCCCGGCTCAGCCATCGTGGGCCTTGTCGTTTTTTCTTTCGTGTATGATATCTATTTCAATATATGTATGTATGTATGTGAACACTTTATTGTACATAAGACAAGTTAGGACATAAAAATACAGTAAAGTTATGAAGTACAAAGGCGAACTTATCCCTATAAGGGATCTCTTCCAACCTTTGAGCGAATTGAAAATTTATTATTTATATAAACTTGAAATAGAACAAATCAAAAATGATTCAATAAAATAATTTTATTTCTTCCCTAGTTGTATAGTTTTATACTTATGATTTTTATTTTAAAGTAATCCGTCTATATTATAGCAACCATGGGTGATTTTTGCGGACTTAAGTAGAAACGTGGAGGTAGACAGAAGTGTGATTAACATTTCTAAGTGTTAATTTCTTGTATCTAGTCTAACTACGAAGCAATACATTGACGTATAAATTGCGTCCATATACAGAGAGGTCATTCATAAAAATACCACTTTAGATAAGTTATATATATTTTATACAATGTGACAAGCATTGACCACACATCCCAATTCACCCCTCTTCCGACCCTAATCAGCCCCTTCGTAAACCTATTCACCCCCTTTGCGACCCGATTCCCCCATTCCTGATCCCATTCACCCCTCAGGCCGCGGATATTTATTCATCCCGTAAAAATTCCCCAACACAGTTGCATCGCTTTCTTCATGAAAACCATTATAAAAATGAAAATATGTCTTATGATTTTCTGTTATACATAAACTTTAGAAGTGTATACACATTCAAAAGGATAATGAACGATTAAAATGAGTAAAAATCCAATAAATTTGAACGTCAACTTTGACAGACATGAAACTGTAAATAAAAATGTGTGGCTTACACATTTTCACTGTAATTTTAAATATTCACACATTTTTTTAGTAACATATTGTGTATAATACTTTTCACTCAACAGATAACTGTTATTGGCCTAAGACTATGTAAAAATACCTATGTAAGTTGAATATTTACGGCTGTTGTCCTAAATACCAATAATAATAATAATAAAAAAACATAATATATTATTTTCCTACTTTGATTGCGGAAAATAGAAGGAATATGTCAAGAAATATAATAACATTATATACCCCCGGAACCCTTTTCACCCCAAATTACGGTATTTATTAAATTGTCATTATATAAAATGTCGGAAACTACGGAACCCTACACTGATGCGCTCTTGGTCGGTTTTTCTTCTTAATGCTATGTAAGAGATAATAAAAAATTACACCTCCCAATTTATAATGTTTTTTTTTTGCAAAAAAAATATTTATTGCTCTCCGAGACATTTATAAAAACCCCTGACTCAATGGGGATACGACGTTTCATAACAGAGTTCCTATGATCACCTTTCTGCTCCATCATCAGATTAGCTCCATGATACCATAATATTGCATTGTCACTTGATTTACATATGTGTGCAAAATTTCAGCTCAATTGGAAACCGGAAAGTGGGTCAAATTTAGCTTCTACGTTTTGACTCAAACTAACATAACTAACAAGGCAAGTTGAATAAAAGCTTGTACCTATAAAGGCCTCTGATACTAGATTTGCAATAAGTTTACTTGTCATAATTTAAGAACAGATGAGACAGACATATCCAATGACACAAGTCTATACCGTTTTTGTGAACATCATACAATTTACGGCTGTAAGGCAACCAGGTAGGGTTTATTATTGCACTTTAATTACATATTAATGATTTCTAGCCCGTAAGATACATATTTGCTTTAACAATGGATAGATATTTATGCGGGTGAGAGTGTAATTTAGGTTTTTATAAAGAATCAAATATTTTTAAGCGACCCGATCAGATATGTATGCGGATAAGGACCCTCCCACATCTACCGTCTTGCGATCGTAGCGTCGGGCCAACTGTATGGCCGCGCTGACGCGGCGTCTTTTTCCATACAGTTGGCCCGACGCTATACGCTCGCGAGACGCTAGAAAGAGAGACGATGTTTTTGCCGGTCACGGAGCATCACAAATTTTTGCCGGGAACATGTCGTCATATACTTATGGCCCCCTATAGAAAATCAGATATTTTTGCACGGCTGTTCATAGTCATTTATGCTGGTCACCAGCTGGTGTTCCATGAATATTTGGTCTAGTTGAGTGGAGAAGTGCCATTCAAAACAAGCGCTTTGTAAACAACGATGTATTTAGGTGATTTATAATTATTATTGTTTTCAACTTACGGTTACGTGTTCGCGGTATGCATAAAGTAAATCTTTAATGAAATTGAGTAATTTTTTTATATACACAATTAAATTTGAACCAGAAGCACTATACCTATACCCGCTCGCATTCCCTTTTTTCTATTCTAAGTAAGAATCGATTAATACGTATCTGAATATGTATGAATAAATTAAATTGTAATTGTTTACATACAACCTGTGAAGTTTGGTTGACAAAATTTGACGTAGGTACTGTCATATATATTTTTAAAATGACGTACTGTTAATACCAGCGTAATGAAAATGTATTCCAATGAGTAAAACAAAACATGAAACTTTTTTCAATTTAACCGAACTAGAATGAAATCATTTATACTCATTCGGTTGTGTTCGTTATTTTCTTTAATAATGTGATATATTTTTATTTATTTTTTATGCACAAGCCATGCACCTTTAAATTTTAAATGAGATTGGATCTCCACCTGACATATTTGATTTACCCTATTTATTTTGAGCACAGTTTTACACTGGTATGGTTTTTCGTGTACGTACACCATTTTCTGTCAAAATATTTGTCAAATTTAATTGTCAACGCGGAGCGACCGGCGACACGTCTGCCTCCGATGAGCCGCTCACGGCTTCTAATCGAAAGGAGAATTCTGACAGCAATGGCGAATGTATGGAAATTTTACGATAGTTTAAATTTAAGGTAAAATTTCTTTGTTGCCTTTGAGAGGAAAAATATAAAAAACCTCAAAACTTCTAGTCCATTTATCTGGCTTTTAGAATCACTTAATGTTATAACTAAAGTATTGAATTTTTTTAACAAAGTTTACTAAACGGCGACATACGTTTTTCTCATTTTAGGTCAACTTTGCGTGTGTTTATTTATTATACCTTTAATAATTAGAGATTCTGAATAGTCAAAAGTTGTAGACACACTCTTTAAGATAATAACTCTATTTATTTTATTTCATTTAATTTAGAAATGTGAGCAGCATTTGTTAAACGCCGAATGCACTTTTCGAGGATTTCGTACGACCCCCTCTTAATTTTTGTTAACAACTTACGCTAATGGGGTCTCAAATTCTGAAAATGCCCTTATCCTGTATTGCTTTAGTCGACAAAACAATCTAATAAGTTTTCATATTTTTTCAGACATGCTAACCTGATGCTGAACCTCTTCTCTCTGATGGTGGACGCGTCCGTGCCTGATATAGCCCTGGAGCCCGACAAGGCTGTAAAGAAGGTCCAGGACAAACTGCGGTGAGTACGCACACGTTCGCAACCAGTGGCCCGTTTCTCGAAAGGTACAAGCCTTGTATTACAAGTGTGTTTCCATGACAACCCATACGATTTGACAGTTCACGCACTTGTAATACAAGGCCTGTACCTTTAGAGAAACGGGCCCCAAGAACCCGCCTGGGGGGCACTTATATACAAGCGGGCGGTTATATAATAAATAAATTACGACCGGTTTCTGACCTAGTGCGCCATTTTTAGGGTTCCGTAGTCAACTAGGAACCCTTATAGTTTCTCCATGTCTGTCTGTCCGTCCGTCCGTCCGCGGATAATCTCAGTAACCGTAAGCACTAGAAAGCTGAAATTTGTGTGTGTGCAAAAATAAAAAATGGAAAAAAATGTTTTATTAGGATACCCCCCCTACATGTAAAGTGGGGGCTGATATTTTTTTTTCATTCCAACCCCAACGTGTGATATATTGTTGGATAGGTATTTAAAAATGAATAAGGGTTTACTAATATCGTTTTTTGATAATATTAATATTCGGAAATAATCGCTCTTAAAGGAAAAAAAAGTGCGTCCCCCCCCCCCTCTAACTTTTGAACCATATGTTTAAAAAATACACAGAACACCCCACTAGAAGCCAAATGCAAGCGATATTGTTCGAGACGCAAATCACCAATCCTTGCGGGGTGAGGCGGGCGCGCACGGTGCTGCCATTGGTCGTTTCAAATAATGGCGCGCCTTTATGATTAGCAGTAGGGATGGGAATGGGACATGTCTATTATAGACAATGGTACCGGTACCAGTACTGTGGTGAATTTGTTTTGCAACAAATTATAATATTATAATTAAATTATAATAAGGCCTAGTTACCCTTCGGGTTGGAAGGTCAGATGGCAGTCGCTTTCATAAAACTAGTGCCTACGCCAAATTTTGGTAGTAGTTTCCAAAGCGGACCCCAGGCTCCCATGAGCCGTGGCGAATGCCGATGCCGGGATAACGCAAGGAGGATGATAATTGTGATAGCATCTCAATAAAAATCATTCTAGTAACTAATAACTAAACTGTGCATTTTTACTTACGTTTACTAAGTTAAATAACCAACTAAATATTCTAAACTAATCAATGAACTAAATACCACTACAGACTCTACAGATTCTAGATAATTATTCACTATTACAAATCTGCTTTCTTTTATATTTCATAAAATGGTAGCACATGGTACGAACGGCAGTACGAAGTTCCCGCAACAGACATAAACTAACATGGCCCCATGCCTAGTCGTTTACGTGAAAGGGATAGCATATCACATTGTTAACTCGGTAAAGAGGGATGGACGCGCCTCGGCGCCGCTCAGCACAACCATATTGACCAGTATAAATGAACTCCGCGGACAATAAACAATATTCAACAAAATAATTAATTTGACTTAACTGTGGAATGTTGTTCCATCTTTTTTACATGTAGAAGTGTTAGAAGACTTGCCACACCACTTTATGCTGTAAGAGACCATTGTTTGCAACCAAAATTGATTATTTAAGATTTTTTCCCGAGCGGACACGGACACTGTTAGCGGGTCGTATACTTGGGCGCTACTGATCGGCGTCGCACGCGTTCAAACTTTTATAAACCTGATTTGTCGTATGCTTGGTGACCGCGAGTCGCCCTGTAAGGGCCATCTTGTTGTATTGATCTGTGAAAAAATATGAAAAAAATCACAAAAGTAGAACTTTATTATAAAGACTTTCTAGGAAAATTGTTTTGAACTTGATAGGTTCAGTAGTTTTTGAGAAAAATACGAAAAACTACGGAACCCTACACTGAGCGTGGCCCGACACGCTCTTGGCCGGTTTTTTGTCTAGTAGTGAATGTGATAGATAGATAGATCTTTATTTGCATTCCAATATAATATGTTACATGGGCATATACACAATGGACCCTGGAAAGGGTGTAGCAAAACATTCTTTACAAACATCTTACATTACTAGTAATAACGATAAATTTTACAACTTTTTCAATGTATATTATTTTGGTGAATATAACATCAATAGTTCTACTTAATTATTTTATATTTAGGGGACAAATTACTCATTCTTATCCTCCATAAGTGTTAAGGGTCCCCCCACATCTAGCGTCTCGCGAGCGTCGCGTCGGGCCAACTGTATGGGCAAAGCCTGACGCTGCGTCGACGTCTCGTCGACGCAGCGTCTTTTTCCATACAGTTGGCCCGACGCGACGCTCGCGAGACGCTAGATGTGGGGGGAACCTAAAAAACAAATGCATTTTTCTTTCCAGACTGGACCTGGGTGACGAGGAAGCGGTACACTACCTGCAGAACCTTCTGGACATGTCGGTAACAGCTGTGATGGCCGTCCTAGTCGAACAGTTCCACAAATTCGCGCAATACTGGCGGAAATAGACACAGTACAATAGTGCCTATTTATATGGTATGAAGGTGGTTTTCCACCGGCAGAGCGTGAATGGGCAGAGCGGAGAGGGAATTGAAATCGCCCGGACCCTTTTCCACTAAAAATTGCCATTAATAGCCATCGCGGGCCTGCGCGAGCCCGCGCGTGCCTGCCGCAGATTGTAGGTTTCATACGATACTCTATGTAGAAAGCAATACGGTACATTTTTACAGTAACAAATATCTCAATTGAAGTCTCGCACATCCTCTTCAATCCGCGCCTCGCGATGTCTCGTCGCGCCCTGCCGGTAGAATACCACCTTCGAGTTAATTTATACTCTAAGTAGGAAGCGATACGGTTAATTTTTACACTAACAAATATTTCAATTCACGTCCCGCACATCCACGTCAATCCACTCCTCTCCACGCTGAGCCACTTTTCGTCTCGCCCTGCCGGTGGATAACTACCATCAGAGTTAATTTATACTTTAAATCGGTAGCAATACAGTTCATTTTTACACGAATAAATATCTCAATTAAAGTCCCGCACATCCCAGTCAATCTTTACTGTTTCCACCGAAGATGCGCTGGGCGAGAATTGAAAATTTGCCATACAAATTTCAATTCCCTCTCCGCTCTGCCCATTCACGCCCTGCCGGTGGAAAACCACCTTCAGAACATTAAATTGTGGTACTTATTTAATGGGTGATCCGGTGTGCTATGTAACGAACAGTCAGAAATGTATCTGAAGTCGCATAACGGCCCAGCCACGCAGCCATAACGGCAGCCATAGGTGCGAATGAAAAGTCCCGTCGCTGTGTCTCGCTCCAATGTATGGCCGCCGCTCACTGCCGTCGCGCTTAGACCAATGTCGTGGCTGAGCCGTGAGATTCTCTTGTGTATGTAATTCAATGGGTGCCCGATTGATATTCCGAAATAAAATACGCCGATTTTCGGTACACCGACAACGATTCGCCGACGTCTGTTTTGGCCGAATAACGATTGGAAGATTCTCATGTCGCATAATATTCGTTCGTAAACGGAATCGGTAGGCAGAAATTTAATACGCCGATTTACTTTTCGACGAACAATCATTTAGTAATTGTAAAAATTGGCCGACGCAAAATTGGTCGAAACACAATAGGTCGAGTGATCATTTGTTTTTTTCTTTTGTGAGTTGGCTGGAGCCTGGAGCTTGCGTACAAAGTGTTCTGCGGATTCGAAAATCTAGTTGTTAGATCGTTTGTAAGAGTAATTCACATTTATTTCGTTTACTTATTTATATTTAAGCTCAAATGGAATTGGGCAGGACACGTTTGCCGGATGCCGGATGACCTGTGGGCAAAAACAGCCACCCGTTGGTTGCCACAAATTACAAGGCCAAGGGGTAGACCACGTCAAAGGGAGAGCGGGAGACTTCCGAGGATAGGGATACGTGGAAGAGTAAGAGGGAGGCCTTTGCCCAGCAGTGGGACAATGTGGGCTAATAATAATAATATTTATATCAATGATTGATATAAATAAGTAAACGAAATAAATGTGAATTACTCTTGTATAAATGTTCTGATTCTAAGGATTAATTTTTGTAAATTATGTATTGTTGTTTTCAACTCACCAAATTTCTTAAAGAACAATGTTGCCAGTATAGGTATGTAAATTATTACCGCAACGGAAAGAATTTCACATTATACATTGTTCAAGATCACCACCCCCGACTTTCTTCCCTTGGGTTTCGTGGAAGTCGACTGTGGGATATGGGTTAAATTGTGGCACTGTCACTGCAATGTCACAATCTGGATTTCTTTCAACCCTTTTTGCCAAGAGTGGCACCGAAACTTAGAAGTTCATGTGATCTACCTCCCCTTTATGGGCTACAGGCGTGATTATATGTATATATGTATGTAAGAAAAAAAGTGTTTATAAGTGCGTAATTTTTTTACAACAGCGATACGTAAGTCATTCATTCGAAAATATTTTAACAATGTATAAAATGTGAAACGTTATTCGACTAAACGTGGCCTAAACGAAAATATTACTTTGCTAAATGAAAAATGTCCAATAATAGTTCGGCTAATTTGCACAGAAGCGAACTGAACTGTATGCGAACCAAGATTCTACGTAACGTTATTCGACCAAAAGTGACAGCTATAGTTTGATTATTCGGCTAAATGGCATTCGGCGAATCGTTGTCGGCGAATCAATAATCGGCTAAAAAATTGTCGGAGAATCATTAGGTAGCCAATTCAATGGACCCTGAATAAAAAAATTAGTGTAGTAGACTCGAAACAGATCAGGGGCTGTGACACACTTCGCCATTCGCTCCTGTGCTGTGCGATCTGATGCCATTTATTCATGTTGTTTTTAAATTTATATCTCACTGTTAGGAACAGACAGGTTATTGCAGAATATTGACACAGACACATAGTGTAAATTTTTACACTGAATTATTTCATAGACATTTGCAAAGTTTTGTTTTCCTTCAATGTGTAATTTAGTTGTTATATTGTCTTTCTGGCTTGCTTCATTTTCATTTAAATACAAATAAGGTATGGTATTTCATACAAAAGTTCCTAGAAACTCATTGGAGCTAGGCAGGATTTTAATAAACTCACATTATCAGTAACTGATGCAAGTGACTTTTAGTTATTTTTATAGAAATTCTTTAAACTTAATGAAAGTGTATAGCTGATAAATCTTATAGTGTAATGCTTATGTTATTTAAGAAGTGTTGCTTCTAAGGTAATCCATTTTGTACTGTGATAATAGTATTATAAAATAAAATATATTAATACAATAATATGGTTTTATTTTCATATGTTATGTTTTTAAATAGATATCGTATCAAACTATGTATACAAATATGAGATTCAGTTATGAGTGTTTCCATAAAAACTTTTTTTACAGTGTGAGTATAATATTTATTAACTTACAATAAATTTTATTTTCTTAGGTACCTATTTACATCAGTAACACAAGTATAGCACATAATAAATAGCTTATTTATACGGAGTACACTTATTTGATGCTTAAAATAGCATAAGTACACATAGTATTGGAGGCAATACAAGGTGCTCGCGAGGAACCCGCATAACTTGAACCACGCGTTTCTGAGGCAAAAAGAAAGAAAAAATGTTATATGAATTTTAAAATTTTTCGCCAAAAAAAAAATTTTTTTTGTTTCTTTTTTTACTTTTTTGGATGTATTTTCACATAAAAAAAAATTTTTATCCATAAAGTTGGCAATTAAAATGAGTTCCTTCATTTATTTTTCTAAAAACCAAATTATTTGGAAGTTTTTCTTGTCACATTTTGACATCTATCAATGACTACTGTGAGACTATGCTCCACAATTGCGCATCAGCGCCGTTAAGAAACCTTTTCTACTGAGTAACAATACGGAAATGTTTTTTTTTAATTGGCAATTACTCTGAAACTAGACGAAATCTAGAAAAGTTTATATGACATTTTAGTCTTAAAATGTGACCAAGAATATGCCGTTAAAGTTAAAAAAGTATGGGTTCCTCGCGAGCACCTTGTATATTATTTGTTCAGGATGAATTTCACAGGTTACATAAAGTCATAATCTGGCACTGAAAATTGTGGCTCATGTTTACAACTAGAAACTTGCAACCTAAATAGTAAATACATATATGAGCTATGTCATATATAGTATGAAAGTAAGCATTCATAAAAATTTAAAGCCTTCACACTTTGAGACTGGGACCTCAAGTGTTAGCAGCCATAAGATCACCCCCGTTAGCTATGCAGTCGCTTGCCACATATATCTTGCTGCCCGTCGCCGTTTGTATCACATCACACGCCGCTATCTCAGCATAGTTCACACCACCAACAACATACACTAATACAGTTTTAGGCTTCAGCGGAAACCCACCTACTCTAGTGTCATTTTTAAGTAGTTTAACCAAGTTTGTATCTTTGCAACCAAAATCCAGGTCACTCTGAGGTTTTAAGTTGTCAATTTTCTCATCAAATGTTTCTATACCAACTTTAAAATTTTCAACTATTTTACCACCAACTTTCAAATCAGGTAAAGCTGACAGTTTAGTTAAAACATCTAGTAAGGAATCTGAAGTTAATACAGTATTGCAAAGTGTTGCTATTAAAGGTATGTAGCCTCCATTGAAGACATAGCCTGGTGATGATTTACTGGCATCCTCAGGAGGAAGCATTTTGAGTTTGTTAGCTGTAGTTTGGAAACTATTCTGCCATTTTGGTAGTCTGTCACTTAAGTTGCCAAGATTTGATATATTAAGAGACAACTTTAATGTTGATGGTTGAATTAGCAATCCAGCATTGATTAAGTTGTTAAATACATATAAGAAATTGTATCCGAAAGCTAGTAAGTACTTGTTTACTAGTGAATTATATTCGTCATACGACAGGCCTTGAGTTAAACTTAGTAAACACATAAGCCGTAAGCTGTTGTAGACATGTATGTCAGTGCCAAAATTCTCATCAACAAAAGTAAAGTTTGATTTCTTATTCTTGTTATTGAGCATATCTGTCTCTGTCAGTTTGAGGTTCTCAAACTTGTTGCTCATTTCTGAAATGATGGTCTCACAGGCTAATACATGATTGACTAGACTTTGTTTAAAAAGTGTGACTTGTTGTAATTTTGTTGCTACAAAATGTTTCATTTCTTGTATTCCCAATGCTTTTATATCTTCATTTTTCAATAGTTTTGCTTTAGAGCTTAGAACACTTAGTACTTCTGAGAAATGTCTATGTTTTATCTCTCCATACAGACAGTCTATTGAACTATCTAAAGTCATAATTGTATTTTTTGCAACTGTTTTATCTTCTTCAAAGTCAAAATTCAGTTTTCCTTTCTTTATCTTAGTGTCTTTGACATTCAGTTCTAAATGCCCACAATTAATTTTAAATATTTCACTCAGCAATCCACTATATGTAGCAGGAGTAAGAAGACTAGATGCATAATCCTGGCTTCTATCAACAACTATCAATGCACCAATTTCATTTGAACTCTCTTCTGTCAAAAAATCCCTCGCATATGTTTCATTATAGACCTCAAGCATATCCAAAACGCTTGCTGACAACTTCCCAACTGAAAATATAGCTTTAGGCCGGCCTATGACATGAAATAAACTCCACAAAGACATGGAAATGCCTGACAACAAGGAATGATTTTGCTCTACAAATAGCTGCTTGAATAAAAATGGTAGTTCTAAGCTTAGTAGTTGCTCATCTAAGGCCATAAGTTCCCAGGTAAAGGGGTGTAGTTTGACTACACCGTATAGGCCTCTGCTTTCCAGAAGAGAATCATAAGAACATACAACTTTAGGGACTATAATTATGTGAAAACAATTCTGATGAGCTAGGGAGGCATTTTGGCTGAGGACTGAAGAGATCTGGTCGAGGACACACTTGTACTTCTGGATGCAAGACGGGATGAAGTATACTCTGTTTGTGTTGGCTGTGGGACCCAGCTGTGGGTCCATTTTGTAGATTTTGTCAATTCCATGCTGGCTGTAATATAAATTAATTTTATATAAATTATAAAGCTTGCAAATAGGTAGTTAAAATACACAATAAGTACATTAACTAAAGAAGAATATATTATAAAGCTAAGAGTCTAATATGAAAAAAATCATAAAAGAAAACAAAAAGCTTTGTAGTGACAAAGGGTCAACCAGTGGGTTTGAGTATTTCAGGAAACACTTATATTAATAAATTGGCTTTATTCAGTTCTTGGACAGAAGATCTCTCCTACACCGTTAGTGGTAATTTAAACCTGATTGCAAAGAACTTGTAAAGTACTACTTTTATATGAAATGAAATATAACCTACCGTAACCAGCTAACACCGCAAATTCTTTCCAAGGGCTTGATTAGTGCAGGATCAATAATTAAGTCCTTCTTATCGCCACATAGTGATAGTATCCGTTCTAATTTGCATTGAGATATGACGCTTAAAGAACTTAGTTTGAGAGAAAGCGGATGTTCCATGTTTCTGCTCATTGTATCTTTTTACGGAGAAAGGTTGTTTTGAATACTTAAACCCTGAGCTTTATGCATTACTTCTCAGTAATTCATGTTTGTTTAAGAAAGAAATTAGTACAGAAAAATCAACAAATACACCCACAAATTCCAATAAGACACGCAGTGTCAGTGTCAATCAAGCATGTCAAGTCAAGCTTATGTCACTGTCAACATGACAACCAATGTAGCCAGGACAGAATATTTATATCGGAAGTAAATCACAATCAGTAGACGAGCTTTATATTTTTAACATTTTGAAATCTCAATGCGAGTGATGATGAAATGAATAATATTTTTTATTAAATCCATACATTTAGTATCTATGATTTCTAAGTAATCCACAATAAACAATTACATCGATTTATTCAAAGGTTATAATGACAATTTCCGGTCATGCGCGTAGTTGATTTGTCGCAGTCGTAATATCTTCCCCTCCGCCCCTTCACCGCGGAGCTGTCTCTCGTCGTTGTATAGCGAAAATTTGGAAATGGCTTCAAGAATTATCAGGAAAATCGTAAGTTTGTAGCTAGGTGTTCCGTTTTTAACATTCCTTACGAATAGTGCATGTAATTTTTGTTAAATCAGTCCATACAGACCGTACGCTTTTATTCTTGCATTCCAAAAATAGACTTAAGTATAGTTATGTCGAAGAATTACATAAAAGAGCTTTTGAAGCCTTTTCGTGAGAGTAAAGTGTTAGGAAGTTGGTTGAAGTGGTTCGAACCTGGTGCCGGGGGTGGGGCCGGAGGGCATGGGGTCGCGGAAACTAAGGTTGAGTGTGTTTTTAAGTGTTTTTTCTATTGTTATATGGTTTGGAGGTTATGTGACGGATTTCTTTGGTTTCCTTCAGGTCCCGGTGACGAAAGTAGGGACGGCGCAGTACAGCTCGGGTGTGAAGCGGGTTACGTTAATCCCTGGCCATGGGATCGGCCCGGAGATCACTGTGGCGGTGCAGAAGATATTCGAGGCCGCAAAAGTCCCCATCGAATGGGACGAAGTGGACGTCACAGCTGTTAGGGTAAGCCCTTGCGTGTTTGTACACGTACTGAAGTTAATGCTCGTGTCTTTGTGAACAGTAATTAAGTGATGAGCATTCCATAGTGATACAATGTTATTTCTTTTGGCATAATCATACACAACCTTGGCCAAAACTGTTTAATTCTCATTATCTATTATGTAGATCTGTGTACAGAAATGGAGGATACTTTTTTATTTGTTTATTTTAAAAGTTTACCATATCTCATACTGCTTTAGACTGATATTTTGACCACCTATTTTTATTTACAAACACTAAATTATGCTTTGAAATAATGTGGTCCATTATTCATTTATAATAGCTTTGCTTAATTTGGGGCTAGCTTGATTTGCGTAAGTTGTCCCCCAATATTTATTTATAAACATTACAAGCACTTAAGAAACTGAATGTAATGTTTCAATTACTTGTATTATCTTCCAGGGCCCAGATGGAAAGTTTGGCATCCCCCAAAAGGCCATAGACTCAGTGAATGAGAACAAAATCGGGCTCAAGGGGCCTCTCATGACCCCTGTTGGCAAGGGATACCGCTCCCTCAACTTGGCGCTCCGGAAGGAGTTTGACCTGTATGCCAATGTGAGGCCTTGCAAGAGTTTAGATGGGTGAGTTTATTTAAATTCCATATGTATTCATATCTCTGTGCTTAACTTCAAACTTGGGAAAATCCATTCTGCTTTAAGGTTGAATATATATATAATGTAATATGATCTGAAAGATAATCCACCTTATAGCAGAATGGATTTCCCTAACTTTTAAATTAAGCGACACATCTTACAGCTATGCTGAGGCTTACAGAAAAGTCCCATTTGATCCTAATTTCAAAACTTTCAAGTTTTTATGTCTGAATGGCAAGCTGTATTTGTCTTATTATTATAAAATGTTATTGTATTAGTGTTTTAGTTTAGTATCTTATCTGTGGACATACATATTTATTGTTATTATATGAACTTTGGCATTAGATTAAACCTGTTCTTGAATGAAATCATTTTAATCAAATTAAACATGAACAAGTATTCAATAAAAAATAATATTACATTTTCCTTATACACACATGAAACCTTCACATATCTATCTGTAGAAAAAACCAGTAAATATTTCATGAATCATGTGTCCTCATCAATGAGGAAAGTGATTTCCATTATTTTTAGTACAGTCAAGTGTAAAAATATGGGTGCGTACAACTTATCAAAAATATGTCCCATAGCACTTTATGTCGGCGGAATAAGGTCTCGGTACATATTTTTGAGCGGATAAAATCGATACGTATTTTTGCACTTGACTGTAACTGTCATGTTAAGCTCCTTGCATTGCATCAGTTTCTTGCATTATTTTTTTACTTGTATATCTTTTAGTGCTGTCTCTTGCTGGAAATGGAAAGTCATAGAGCTAAATGTTCAACATGGTGGTTTCCTCCATACATGTCCATACCATTGCCTACTCGTTAGATGGCTACATAGTCTTCTAGTGGGTAGGCTTGGTACCAAGTAGGTAGCCACCTAGCAAAACAGAACTTCACGATTATGTCCTATCCTATCCTAAGGAAAATTTAAGAATCAAATTATTTTTCTGCATAATATAAACTACAAGCAATAAAAATCCATACAATCAATCAGTTTCATTCATTCACATCCGCATTTGAGAGCTTATCTACTATGTGAGTCTAGACAAGGTCAGATAATAGTGTATCTGCGGAGATAAACTTCAATTGGTGTGTCGATGACCTGACTGATTACCAATCTGGTCACACCCCTAAAATCACTCTTACAATATTTATCATTATGGCCATTGTGGGTGTGCCGTGTGGTGATTTCCAATTTGCGATTCGTTCGTGTTCAGCTTTTATCACACTAATGGGTTGTTTTTACAAAGATATTTAAAATAATTGATAATGATAAGCTGCACATTTCCGTATATCACCTATGTTATAATTATAGCCTCCTTATTCATAAACATACTCTTATCAAACCGATAAAGTTTGTTTGTCCTTTTCTATCACACCAATACATTGGAAAGGGACAAACGAACTTTATCGGCTTGATAACTTTTAGAGTAGGTATGTTTATGAATAAGGGGGTACGTGTATAATATCTTCGTAGGAACATTGTTAGACCATTACTCAAGACCAGAAGAACTCCTTAACCACACATCGGACACTTGCGATCAAATATATGAAAGAGGCACGTTCCTAGCACACAGTCTAAGCTCGTATAGGTGAACGCGTACTATGCTTGTATGAGTGAAATATGACAGGTCGACTGTTCGCGTTTTTAATAGGCGGTAACTGTGAGGTAACCGAGAGGGGGTGAGCGGCGCTTTTAGCGGGGAGCGGAAGT
This sequence comes from Leguminivora glycinivorella, assembly GCF_023078275.1. Taxonomy (NCBI): domain Eukaryota; kingdom Metazoa; phylum Arthropoda; class Insecta; order Lepidoptera; family Tortricidae; genus Leguminivora; species Leguminivora glycinivorella. Next base: position 550,181 of record NC_062985.1, on the reverse strand, counting down.
GGCCATACTGTACGATAGTACTCTTTATTATACTGTGCCTTAACCCTTCGTCTGTATTTGATAAGGATCCCATTTAGGGATGCCCATTTAACCCATTGTACACAGTATAGAATACAGTCTTAGAAAACTGTATAACCAAACGCTCGTCCATAATTACTATAATTCCGTAATGCGACACTGATAAGTCGACTCTTATGACACATAACTTCGACCTTCTAACAGATTACGGGCAAGTACTTGTGGAGTGATGTGATAATTTACTAGGACATGTGCAAATTACCAATTTATGGATATTGTGTTAGAAATACGTTTAATGGCGTAGGCACACGGTTTATTACAATGATAATGGGCACTTCTGTTTTCTGCGATTCGAGAAAGAAAAACTAAATCATATAAGTCTTGCTGTTATACTCGTATGTATAGGTGCAGATTACACAAATCAGCAATGAAATGAGGCGAATGAAATAATTTGTACAAAACAGTTATCTAATGTGTCCAGGTTCATAATGAACTAGACAACTATTCTGTGTGTAAGTCGGATCCCTTTGTTCAATACGCACCAACTATGGAGCAGTCGCAATGGTATGTGAATTGCTGGCAATTGTGCTGCCCGTCTAACAGCACCTTTATGAAAATAAAAGCGTGTCCAAATCATTCAACATTGAACACCAACTAAATTAGTGCTGCAGTCCAAGCGTTCGTCACGTCATTCATAAAAAAGAAACGTAATACATATAGCTCTATTACAACTGATTTTTTTTTCATCCTTTGTGTTATTAGCGATTTCATTACTATAAGGGCGATAACCCCATTTACTACGCCACACTTGGTACTACAACACATGTAGTACGATCAGGTGCCAAAATCGGGGAACATGAATTGTGCAGAAGCGAAGTTTGTTGCTCATTCTTGAGTGATATTCGTGGAAGTACTACACTACAAAAATAAGATTAGAATAGTAACAACAGGTACTTACTGTGTCCCGAGTGAAAAGGAAAAGAAATAAAGGGTACAAGTCTCGCGAAGTGTAAAAGGGCTTAAGTATTGTATGGAACTTACACCCTTTTAACACTAACACTGTTGTAGAAATGATTTTAACTTCATGCTTATCACTATACATACACTTATTACAGATATCAACTTGACGCTAGCATACATTACATTAAAGCTTATTAACATAGCTCTATATTGTATGTAGCAAAAGAAAATGAGGTTTTTTGAAATGAATAACTTAATATCGTCATAAGTTTGAAGTTGGTATGCTTTGGTCGGAAATATTAAATAAATCTTATGTATTATAGCTTATAGCTAAACAGTACAGATGTTGCAAAATCGTCTTCTTAATTGTATAACTTTTTACCAACAATTTTTTTCAAGGAAATAAATAAAAACACCTATATACCTATGTAGAAATTTGACCGGCAAGGCTAGCACATGATTGGCGCGAGATTGTCGCCAATTGGTCTGCTGAATTTTAGAAAGTTAATAATAGAATGTCTCTTCTCTGACAAGTTTTAATTATAAAACTCCCGTGAGACTCAAACACATTTAAAAATATTTTAAGCGGGTTACTCACGTATTAAGTTCGACATGTTTCGATCCATTTTCGAGGATCTTTCTCAAGAGTAGCGACCCCGCTTTTGTATATCGAGAGCGCGACGCATACCGATTTTTTTAAATATCTCTGACAAGTTCTTCTTACAAAGTAAAAATAAACAGTATTTTTTTTTTATTCTTCCAGTATCAAAACCTTATACGACAATGTGGACGTAGTGACCATTCGCGAGAACACCGAGGGAGAGTACTCCGGAATCGAGCACGAGATCGTCGACGGCGTGGTTCAGAGTATCAAGCTGATCACTGAGGAGGCCAGTAAGAGGGTCGCTGAGTTCGCGTTCCAGTTCGCCCGCGACAACAAGAGGAAGAAGGTCACCGCTGTACACAAGGCCAACATCATGTGAGTGAGAATGTCCTCTATTAACAAAGCTATTGTTACTACTTCTTGAGTTGCCTATGGTATGTACGAGATAGTAGACGGTGTAGCTCAGAGTATCAAGCTGATCACTGAGGAGGCCAGTAAGAGGGTCGCCGAGTTCGCGTTCCAGTTCGCCCGGGACAACAAGAGGAAGAAGGTCACCGCTGTACACAAGGCCAACATCATGTGAGTTTGAATTTAGAATAACCTCTATTCGCAAAAAAAAACGTTTATACTTGGGACTGTTTGTTGCGTTCAAGCTACAATCATGTGAGTATTCTTGTACTAATTTGCAATTCGTATTGTCAGGCATGTCGTTTGAAAATGTTTACAAATGAGTAATGTAAAAGTAACTTACATAGTTCAAACAGTAATTTAGAATGTACTCAATTCTTGCATACGTTATTACGTTTATGCATTTTGTTCGTTTTGCTATTATTAGTTTTTTACTATATCATACCCCATTTATTACGCCACACTTGATACTATAAAACATGTAGAAATCAGGTGCCAAAATCGGGGGACATTAAATGTTCTGAAGTGAAGTTTGTTTCTCATTTATTGAGCTGCATTCATAGAGGTACTACAATGTTTTAATGAGAAGATAATTAATAAGTTCCATAAATTAATAATTCCTTAAAATTAGTTCCTTGTATTATTTTATTTACATGGTGAAATCTTGCAAATGCTAAAATAAAATTTAATGTAGACAAGTTCTATCCTCTCTGTAAATTTTTCTGGTTGTTCACTGATAGCTCTTTGAGTTGTCATTACTTATACTTCTGTTTTATAATTTCAGGCGTATGTCGGACGGTCTCTTCCTCCGCTGCTGCCGCGACCTGGCCACCAAATACCCCGACATCAGGTTCGAGGAACGCTACCTTGATACCGTCTGCTTGAACATGGTACAGGACCCCTCCAAATTCGATGTGTTGGTGAGTACAAATCTTAAGTCATTATTTTTATAACCTGTATATCATATCAAAGTCTGGTATATTTAACAAGATGTTCGACATAAAGAAACCTTAGGTTTATTAACACTTTCGCGATAACGTCCGGTTTCTGACCTAGTGCACCATTTTTGTCTGGAAGTGAATGTGTTAAACAAGAGAATGCCCTACAGTCAACCAATTGGAACCCTAGGCCACTGTAGAACTATGTCATAGTGACGTTATAAATCAGATTTTAAGAAATCTCTTACTGCTTGTCATTTTAACATGGTTGTAGAAATGTAGAGTGGCCTAGGGTTCCAATTGGTTGACTATACATTACAAGGCTTGAAAACAATTATTTTATGTAAAAGATGACCCTATTGCCTACATCTTTTTTCTACTAAGATTGTTTTTCTCTTACAGAAATCCTCTCCTCTCATTGTGTTGTTTAATTCTTGTATTGTACAGTGGAAAATGCTATTTTAACATAAATTCTGTTTGTGTATTTCCAGGTGATGCCCAACTTGTACGGTGACATCATGTCTGACATGTGCTCGGGTCTGGTCGGAGGCCTCGGTCTCACCCCGTCAGGCAACATTGGCAAGAATGGAGCCCTCTTCGAATCTGTAAGTATTTTTCTAAGCCAGCCAATACTCTTGCCAGATGTACTTCAGTTTTCGTAGCTAACATTGTGTGACAGGGACAGTGCGATGGCAATGGCATCGACAGATTTCCTTGTCACACAGTGTTATAATTATAACATTATAACAGCCACACATCGGCTGTTATAATGGAGAAGGAGGAGCACCATAAGACACATGTATTCTATACTGTGCTTTAAGGTACTTAAAAACACGTTAATTTGGTTGACCAACCAAATACAAAACCAAGTGGATCTGTCGCTCAGCGACCTGTTTTTTAACCTTTTTATTTGGTCATGTAATGGCATTTACCCTCAAGTAGCTTAAAGAGCCTTTTGAGGGTACATTTGTTTACATTTATTTAAATACCTAAAGACAGACTATAGCGCCCTCTTTATCTACAGCATTAATGAGGTATTTACGCGGTTCTCGGTGTTGTTTAGATTTAAAAAGTATTGGTATAATTTCTCGTTCTCAGAATTTTAACTATAGTCGAGTCTAATTTACGTAGCTTTTACTTACTATTTTCCGGTTACTTGAGAATGCTTCTAAAATTATTCTGAATGCGTCTATTGTATTATTTTAGTATATTTATCGTACAGTGAATAATAATTACAATGAAAGACAAAAGTAAGTCTATTTCTCTAAATATATGCGTGTACTAACTGGTGTGGATCATATTCGTCCACTAACTCATATTCTAAGTCAGTTCTTGCATGATATCAAATGTATGTGTTACTAAACTTTCAAATGTCCCGTTATTACTAAACTCTTTGTCTTGTTTTGTGATTGGTAGAAATGGTAAATAATAATTAAATCAGTTTTAGTTTATCAGTGTTAAAATATTGAAGTCTGTCAAAATAATTGTTTTGTCCCTAAGTTTATGATTTTCTAATTAACTTCAGTTTGTTTCTCTGAGGTATAACTAATTTATAATAGGGAATAAAGTCAGTCTATGTTCGTCATAATTAAATACGTTCATTTCATTCTAACTTCAAAACTAATCTAATGAATGTGTCTATGATATGTGTCTGAACGTCAAAAGTATGGAAACAAACAATGTTTATGCTTAAGAGCAATATTAGTCTCGACCTCGTGTTTCGGAAAAAAATGTAATGAATGCTAATGTCACGCTCGAAACGTCGGGCCATATGTAACGATAAGTGGTGCAGTCGAACAAAAATGTGGTTTACCATCCTACAGTTGAGGTTCGTTTGAACGTCATGAGACAACAAGGTCGGTTTCTGCTTGCAATAATATTGTCAGTGACAATGCTCTGTCTATATATGATGCCATGTGTCAAGTCAACCTTAGCGATCGTTAGAGCTCACAGAAACTTTTGTCAAAACTGGTAGACCACTTTCTTGGCCCACTGTACGCGATAAGTCCCGTTCTAGTTCCAAAAAATTACTTTCGGGTTTTGAAAAGCACCTAATTGAATGCTAAGTTTGTTTCCATAGTTTGGATCTGTTAACCCTCGTGCCGTCATAACGCATGCCACTAACCTGCAGGTGCACGGCACGGCGCCCGCCATCGCCGGCCAGGACAAGGCCAACCCCACCGCGCTGCTGCTGTCGGGAGTCATGATGCTGCGCCACATGGGGCTGCACGAGCACGCGGAGAGGATCCAGCACGCCTGCTTCACCGTGCTGCGCGAGGGACAGGTGCTCACGGAGGACCTGGGGGGCAACAGCTCCTGTACCGCCTATACTAATGAGATTATTAAGAATTTAAATTAAGGTGTGACCTTGAAGTGCGTGAAATTGGTGAGGCGAGAGAATTGCCGCGTGCGGGCTTTGAGATACTTGAGTTTGTCTTGGACAAAATGAAATCAGGCTGATTTCTGCATACTCCATATATGTTGCTTAATTTTGAAGTCGGGTAAGTCCATTTTGCTTTAAGGTTATATTTGAAAATAAAAGAACCAACCTTATAGCACAATGGATTTACACTAGTTTGAAGTTAAACGACATACTTATTAACAATAACAAAGTATGGAATATCATAATCAATGTCACATTTCTTTCAAAACTTATTTTCGAATAGATGCAGAGTTGGCTAAGACGGACTCTTAAAGATCTTCATGCGGCAATTTTCTCAAATGATGGTGCATTTTAATTACACCCTAGAGGGGTTGAATGGATGTTAAGATGAAACTTGTGAAACCTACAAATGTAATTAATCCAACCAGCAACCGATAAGTACATCAAACATGTTACATTTGTAGATTCCTTGCCTTTAGTTAAATTACTTCGAAAAACACCAACTACTCGTAAAAAAATGCATTTTGAGGTTAAAATCTACCAAGCATAGTAATAGTTTTAATCAAGTGCATTCAATTCATGATTTGGTCACTGTCAGTGTTGGTGCTTAACAACTAAGTTTACTTGTAACTCTAAATATTCTTAACCCTTGAATGCATATGGTGTCAAAAATGATACTTTCGCAGTGAGACAAACTAAACACAACATCAGATTGACATCAATATGAGACTTTGTCATAACTGTATTTCCGAGCTCATATAACCCAGCAACCTTCAAATCTAGGGTGAATAGGCATCTTCTGGGCAAGCTCACTCCATCGTAGGCCGCGTCTATGCCTTTGACGAGTCTGTGGACAAGAGTAAGCCCATTTATAGGAAAAAAAATAAAAATTGACGTGGATTTCAATTCTTTTTAAGTCATTTTGCAACACACCTATAATACCATGCATTGAGGGTTAATAAATAATCTAATTTCATCTCATACCTTATTCAAATCAGCATTTAGTGTACCTATCTACAAGAATTACACTAAACAGTATTATTACATTGACATTAATCATGGCAGATAGTGACCAAAACCACAATTCTTTACATTCAAATAATAGTTAATTTATTAGATCAAATTGTTGATAGCCCATAGAATAGTGACACCATAGTAGCGAATTTATAACCTTATTTATACCTATGAATAGGATTCGATATCATTTACGTTACTGCCAAAGAAAGTATTCTGAGGATACAAGTTCATCTGAGGTTACTTTTAATGTTAGGATCTCGTGCATTTCTTAGCGTTTTAAAATGTGTAACAATAGCTGTTTATTAAACCTTTGGTGATCGAATATTTTGCTCTGGGAGCCACCAAAGAGGGTATTCTGAATCGTTGCTTTTCACTAAGCGGAAATACAGAGACCCCAGGCCTTTTTGACAGCAAACTTCAAGACATTTAGTTGATTCGTGAATTGTTTGCTGTCAGAAATACCTGGCGCCTCAGTCTTGGCGATTAAATGACAAAGAAAACAGTTCAGAATACGCTCAACTATATTTATTTGTGACTTACGAGATGTTTCATTTTGGCGTCTACATTGTCAAATCAAATTTAACCAAATACATTTTCTTACAATATAACCTAAGGTTCTGTCTGAAAGTTAGTTTAAGCTTGACATTCCGTTGTTTAGGTTATTTATTGATGAATTTTTGTTAACAATAAGTTAGTGAGATAATGGCTGTTTTTGAATAAGTGCCACAAATTTATTTTTTCCATCTATTCAATTAAGAACTTGAGTTAATGAATCCTCAATGCCTATCTCTTGAAGCGTATTAAAGGAAGATAAACATACATGCAAAATAGAGACCAGTAAATAGAGTTCAGCTTGGCAAAAAATAATAGAAATTAAAAAGTGGCAACATCGTCGTCTCATCTTTTTCTTATCAATAAGTGTGAGAAAACGAGACAACACGACGATGTTGTCACTTTTGCATTTCTACTGTTTCTTGTTAGGCTGTAAGAAGGTGCTAAAGACAGGAAAAGTACTAATTCTATGGAAAACATAGGTTTGTGGACTAACTAAAGTGTAGGTTTAACTTTGTGTTTTTGTGTGACACAGTATTTGTTCCTTATCAAGTATTAGCAATTCGTATTTCTTATGTTACCAGTATATTGATGACCTTGGTATTTCATTCTAGTATTTTCTTAGTTCAAACATTTTTTTTACAATTATTAGTTAGAATTTTACTACACCAATAGTTCAATTTTAAACTAGTGTCAATAATGAAAACTATATGTATGTGTTTTTGTACCGAATAATCTAGAATGAGGGCACTAAAGCCACTTTTTATTTATTTTTTACATTTAATTTATACAGCATTTGTATTTATTTTACTTTGAAATGTGATTCAGATAAAATCTGACAATAAATGTAATTTAAGAATCCTACTCCAATGGATATTCTGATTGCTTTTGCAAATAGGTCAATGTGGAATCGTATTAGTGTTTATTTATTTATGTAAATAAAATAGACGCCAAAATAAAGATATGATTTAAATGTTGTTTTATTACTTGAACATTTACAGTTAAGTTGTTCCTGAATTAGGTAAGTTACGTTTGTGGTTGCAATACTTGAAATACTTTAAACCCATCGATTTATAGTAAATATAGTAAGGACATGGCATACAACCTCCAAAAGAGTTGCAACTTGCAATGTCAGTAACAGAGTAACAACGCTGTTCACGAATTGTACCCAAGCTTGCAATATGGCTGTATGCGACAATCGCGCGCTTGAGAGTTCATCTACCAATCTCGTTCCACCAAGTCACATCAAAACAGAATGTTCTGTCAAAATTATGTGAATTGCCTTGTCCTTACTTTTGAAATCTTTAGAAAAATCACTCTTCTGTGACATGGCTTATTATTATCCCGGAATGAAGTTATTACGTCACTAAAAAGCTGAAGCGATAAGCATAAGGGGGATATTATAGAGAGGACTTCCCACATTGAAAATTAGATTAAATACAAAGTTTCAATATAGCATAATGATTCGTCGTACATTAATGAAACGTATAATTTTGTATTCATCAGCCTAGTTGAAATATTTATCTTACCACCAGGTCCACGGCACAGCACCTGATCTCGCCGGCAAGGACATGGCCAACCCCACGGCGCTTCTCCTGTCCGCCATCATGATGCTAAGGCATCTGCAGCTCAACGAGCACGCCGATAAAATCCAGAACGCTTGCTACGAGACTCTGCGCGAAGGCAAACATCTCACCGGAGACTTGGGAGGCACTGGCAAATGCAGCGAATACACCGCTGCCATTATTTCTAAGCTGAACTAAATTAATATTGATTGAATTTGATTTGATTCCGCCAAATATTCGATGTAAGTTGCTTGGCGCCATTTTCACGCCTACTTTTTAAATTCTGTCCACAGACAATACAAGTTTTAAAAAAGTTTGACTTCCGTGTGGTGCGCATTTTAGTTGAATGGCCGTGTAACGGAACGTTACTGATGTTGGTGGAAAAGTTTTGAAAGAAACTTTATTTTCTAAAAACTTACTTTAATATTTATTGATTTCCTAAAAAGTATTATTTATATTGTAAAAATGTCCATACTCATGTAAATAATCCGCTTTTGAATTAAATGATGTGGTGATATCTCCAAAGCATACCCTCCCAACTTGGCAGTGTACATTTACTTAGATCTTTAGTATTATTTAGTGCCTTATTACAGGAGTAAAATATATTTATTTATTGGTACATATTTACTGCAAGCACAGTACACAATGTAGACTAATGATGACATAACACTTTGTTAATATAAATTTGTTTAAAAGTGTTGGCCTTTTATTTAACATCGTACCTAATACTTGTCCTTTATACGCTATTTCTAATAAATATATCCTAGTTTTTAAGACGACCGGTCTGGCTCAGTCGGTAGTGACCCTGCCTGCTAAGCCGCGGTCCTGGGTTCGAATCCCAGTAAGGGCATTTATTTGTGTGACGAGCACAGATATTTATTCCTGAGTCATGGATGTTTTCTATGTATATAAGTATGTATTTATCTATTTAAGTATGTATATCGTCGCTTAGCACCCATAGTACAAGCTTTGCTTAGTTTGGGGCTAAGTTGATCTGTGTAAGGTGTCCCCACCAATATATTTATTTATTTATTTAATAAATTTTAAACGTACATTACGTATCCGGGGTCGTTTAGTAATTCGTACAGACAATAAAATAGTCAACAAGGAAGCATAAGTTCCACAAGCACTTCCCAAAGAAAATTTAAATTTCGCGCCTTTTCTAACCAAATGGTGTCTTGTGGAGTAACAAAAAGTGTGCGTGGAATGAACCGTATACGTCAAAAGTGACAACTCTAGTAGCGTTCCGATAGTTCCACTAACAAAAAAACAAGTCATATACGCTTCATCAAAACCACAATAAACATATTTTTTTGCTTGTATTTTTACTGTTTTATAAATAATTTAGATCTATTATAGATCATTACACTGAAGCTTTTCATATCAGTCGGTGTAAGTCGAAATTTTGATGTCCCTATTTTATTCTGAACGTGTTTGGCAGTTGTCAAAAGTTGCATGCTGTCGCACGTTGTTTACGTCTAAATAACCTACATTTTCTCATGAATTATTATTTTAAAAACGGTATTTATCTTGTAAATTGTGACAATGGTGAAGAGAGTAAGTATAGAGGCTCACTATTATAATATGTTCATGCTTATTCATAATTCCGATACTTAATGCTTAAACGTTATCATGTGTAGAGTGAAATTAACACATGTTTTAATTATTTAATTCTGTAATTACATTATAAATGTTACAGGGTGCTAAAGCCTCTATATCTGAGGACGACGAGTCATCTCAGTTGGTAAATGAAAGCGGTTGTAAGAATTCAGAGCCCGCAAAGAAACGCTTAAAAACTAAAAGTTTGTATCGACAACCGACTGTAAACGAACTAAACAGACTTCAGGAAACCGAGAACTTATTCAACTCAAACTTATTCCGTCTCCAAATAGAGGAAATATTACAGGAGGTAAAATTGAAAGAGAAAAATGAGAAGAAAATTCAAACATGGTTTGAAGGTTTAAAAAAACATCTAGAAAACATCCCTGGGGATGATACTGAATATGATTTGAGTGAAAAAACCTTGGTTAAGAAGCTCAAGGTTAAATTACCGATAAACTCTCAGCTAGATAAGACAAAATGTGTCTTCAAATTTCACAAGTTCCAAAAAGTAGAACTTGTTGGTTCATATGCTTTAAGCTGTCCTATAAACTCTAAACTGATAGTAGATATACAAATAACAGTACCAGCAGAGACATACACCAAAAACGACTCAATAAACTACAGATATCATAAAAAAAGAGCTGCATATTTAGCTTATATAGCATCTCATTTGAAAACATTAGACACTGTTGAAGACATCACATATTTCTTTTTGAACGGATGTCAAACACAACCGGTCTTAGATTTCAAACCTGTCGGTAAATTGGGGAACCACATAACAGCCCGAATTCATATAGCATGTGAGCCCGAAGCATACAAACTGCACCGTTTTGGCCCAGGACGAAACAACTTACGAGAGACATGGTTATTAAATAAAGAGAGTGCTGAAAACAATTCAGATGTTGGGCCTCCGACTCCATATTACAATAGTAGTGTTCTCTCTGATATAACAGCATCAGAAAACATAGGTTTCCTAAAGGAAACCTTAAGTAACAGTGAAAATTTGAAGCAAGCGGTGGTGCTGCTGAAGATATGGCTTCGGCAAAGAAAGCTGCAAGTGTCAGGGTTTGTCATCAGTATGCTGGTAGCTCATCTGGTTCAGACGAAGAGGATCAACAATATTATGAGTAGTTATCAGATTATTAGAAATGTCTGGATTTCATTAAGTAAGTAGACATTAGTGTTATTTTCAATAATAACTAATACACAAGATTATTGTTATAATGTTATGGATGGGTAAAATAAAGCGATCAAACTGTATTTTTAGAATTCTGAATCAAAATTGTTAATGACTAAAATGTCACAGTCACAGAAATAATATCACACTAATATATTGCCATAAAAATATCTCTATATCTATATCTTATTTCTACAGAATCTTATTTCTAGAGCCATAAAACCTTGTCTGATATTTATTATGAAGCTACCTTTTTGTGCGATATTATTGGCTGTGACTGTATTTGTACCATCGGCAACACTGTTCGCTGTACATTTGTAATCCTTATTACATTGGCATGAAGTTTACCGATGGTTAAGAGTGTCGCTGTTAGTACAACGAAATCTGTGATCATATTTTTAAATCTTTGTCTCGCTATTTATTTATTTAAACTTTATTGCACAAAAGAACAACATAATGTACAAAAAGCGAACTTAATGCCGTGAGGCACTCTCTACCAGTCAACCTTTGGGCAAAGCACAGAAGATTGTAGGCGGTGCATTAAGGGACCTCCTGCTTCTGCTGTGCTGATTAGTATATTTAGTACCTAGTACTTCACAACCTCTCACACTATAGAAAACTATTATTTGTATAAATATTTTCAGAAACATCTCAATGGGACAAAACCGGCATCTCACTCCACAAAGAAACTGACTCACCACCTCTCTCCGAGTTCAAATTCCCAGTCAAATTCATTGACACCACCGGATATTACAACATTTGCTGGCAGATGAGCGCAGGGACGTATGAGGCGTTGAGGAGAGAAGCCAGTTTAGCTGTGGATATGTTGGACGATGGCAGTGTGAACAGCTTTATACCGTTGTTTATGACACCGGTGACACCTTTGCTGCAGTATGACTACATTTTGAGGTAAGTTTAAGTATCAGAGCATATAATACAAACCACCGGCGGTGCTGCTGACTCACTGAGCTGGCGGGTTTGTGCGCCATGACACTACTCACTGGTCCTTTGAGTGAAAATATGGAAATAACCAGGTCCACACTGGTTGCAAGTTTCTTGAGGCAATACCTCGCGCTCAAAACGTTCGCGCTTATGCGCGCACTTTTTTTTTTTATACTATTTCGGTGGCAAACAAGCATACGGTCCGCCTGATAGAAAGCGGTCACCGTAACCTATGGACCTGCAACTCAAGGAGTGTCACATGCGCGTTGACAACCCATTAGAAACTTGTACACTCCCTTTTCTGCTCTGTTAAATACACAGCAAAAGGAGTGTACAAGTTCCAAGGAGGGTATGTGATGCCGACGACTCAAAGGACAATAGACAGAAAAAATTAGTTTCGTATGTAGGTCCTTCCGTCCCCAGCACACCGCACCCTCGTGAGCTCTGGCAGCCTTACTCACTGGCAGGAACACAACACTACGAGTAGGGTCTAGTGCTATTTGGCTGTGGTCTTCTGTAAGGCGGAGGTATTTCCCCAGTTTGCCGCGCCCGAGCAATTTCCCCTAGGTCAGCTGTTCAAAATAGTTCTTAGGCTGTAACCATCTTTGACATTCAAATGTTGAAACAAAATTCTTAATTCCAGGTTCAAAAACTTGCCAAAGCTGAAGCAAGCAGTCCTATCCAAAGCGCCGCTCGATTCCAAAGTGAACTACGGAATAGATGAGCTAGCTCTAATAGTAGAAAGCTTGCAGTCGCTCCTAGCCAAAGGCCTGACGTGTAGAGCTGATCTGATACTGCCGATTGTGGAGGCTGACTTTACGTGGCCTGTTGGGAAGGCGTACGAGAAAGTGAGAGAAGGGTAATGTTCCGATTTATTAGTACATTACGATATAAGTGCGATAAATAGGGAACTTGACTGTAGTTAAAATAAAATATTTTATACCATGCACGAAATAAAGCATCAGATAATTATAAGAAAAACATGGGCAGAAGTTATTTTTAAATCCAATTTCTATTTAATAAGTCAGGTAGAAATATATAAACTGAGTTGACCGTAACGTCACTTAATTCAATTTCATATAAATTCCACATTAGCAAGTCGTTCAAATTCGTTTTGACAGTTCTTAAAAAGAAGCTGATTTGACTAGGAGGCAAGTAGCCTATTCGAAACGAGTGGCGATAAATTAAAACACGAACGTAGAGAGTGTTTTAAATCGACACGAGTTGCGAATTCCTTATTCGCACATACTATATCGTACAAAGTTTGAATTTTTCGCCAATTTCGCCATTTCAATTTTTGACATAGTTGCATAATGACTTCATTACCGGTGCAGCTCATTACCTAACAAGTGAGGTAATGTAGCGCCGTATGTACTGCGGGGAAGGTTTAATATAAAAACTATTGGGGCTATAAGCTTCAGATATCAACCCCACAATGCTGCCATGATGTGTTAATCTAATCACCAAAAAATTTTTTTATACCACGTCGGTGGCAAACAGGTATATGGCCCGTCTGATGGAAAGCGGTCACCGCAACCTATGGACGCCTGCAACTCAAGGGGTGTCACATGCGCGTTGCCGACCCATTAGAAACTTGTACTCTCCTCTTTTGAAGAACAGACAGTTATTATTTCAGAGGATGGTTAAAGAAAGCGACCTGAAATACTCTAACTTACACTGTTTAATCTTTTGGTCTAATAACTGATTAAACGTATTATTTGTAGGTATGAAGAGAAGCTGTGTTTTGGCTTCGTTTTAAATCAGGAGCACGCCCTGAACATCATCGACAAAGGTCCTGCCGCCAATTTGCCTGAGGCTGAAGAGTTCAGGTACAATATAATTAATTTGTCAATCAAACTGTGTAAGAATGTCCTGTACTTTGCATATTGGCTTCGTGCGAAGTGCATGGAGGGGGTAAGCAAAGCGATCGCAGTGCTTGCGGTGGTCAAAATCGACACTGATTGTGGTTGTCATCTATCAAAACTCATAAAATATGTAATGTTTGATATGTTAATTGTAAAAATAATGGCATAAATAGTCGTTGCACGTTCTATGCGTTTCTTAGAGCACATTGGAAATTGGATCAAAGAACTAAATGGATAGCTACGGTGAAAAGAAAACGTAAGTGACATGTCAAAACAAACCATTATAATAAATTATATTTAAGCTTTGTTTACCTAATATTGTACAAATACGCTGTTAGTATTTTTCCTACCGTAAAAGATTATGCTTAAAGATTCAGGCCTAGCCTGGGAATAGGCCCGTGTCGGATATTTCTGCGGCCGCGGACATGACTAGGTACTTACGTTTAGATTTGTTTTATATGGCATTAACGAGACGGAGGTTTAGCGAATACCATATCACTAGCTCGAAGAACTTGTACCATTACTCCTATGTTCTTCAAGATTCTTTATATGCCCTGCCAGCACCAATTTATTGACTCTTTCTGTAGTCTGGGGTTGGAAGTTTATACCGTGAGTAATGCTTTGGAAACTGATTTTTGGTATTATATCCATGTCTTTATAATCTATCTACTTAAATTACACTTGAAATAGTAGCTCTTGTTATTCGATTTATTTAAAATTAACGAAAAATCGTTAAAATATAATGTTTGTTTACATGTCATTTTTTGTCATTTTCCACTTCAAGTTCACATGCTAGTGGGCGTAATTGTCGTGCACGTAGACAATAAAATCCTGAGTAAGAGATGAAAACCTGATCTGACAACGAAACGATCCCTACCGAAATGAAACGAACCTGATCTGAAACGGCTATTTTCAATTTTACAACATGATTAGATGACTATCGATGAACCAACGGAGCCGCAGTTGACGTTCACGAAGGTTAATTATTACAGGTGTAGTGCGAAAAGAGTTGCCTTCGTATTGTTACGGAAACGTACGAACGTGTCATGCTATTTCAGTCAGTCTCAGTACAAGATGTTCTGACATTGACTGAACTAGCATGACAAATACGAACGCTTCCGAAGGAAACCCTTTTCGGACTACATCTGTAATTACACACCCCTTTTTGGATCTAAAGACTGGATCTATCGAGAATTATTGATGATTACATACATACATACATACATACATATATATAATCACGCCTGTGTCCCATAAAGGGGTAGGCAGAGCACATGAACTACTAAATTTCAGTGCCACTCTTAGCAAAAAAGGGTTGAAAGAAATCCAAATTGTGACATTGCAGTGACAGGTTGCCAGCCTCTCGCCTACGCCACAAATTAACCCATATCATATCCCACAGTTGACTTCTACGACACCCACGGGAAGAAAGGGGGTGGTGAAATTCTTAACCCCATCACCACACGGGGTCTGTGATTGTTGATTGCTTTATTATTTTAGGAATTGGTGGGGTAATCGGACATTTTTTTATAACGAGTAGTTTTTAAGTTTATTATGAATATAGTATATTGTGCAACAACGGGGGTAAGGGGGCTTTTGTTAACGAGTGTTTTAACTCGTGACAGCCGTAGGCTGGAGAGAGTTATAGACATGAGCTTACAAAATCCTTACCTCCTGAGTTACACACAATATTTTTCATCAGATTTGAGAGGAAAAGAAAAGAAAAAAAAACATAAGGCAAGATCTTCAATGAATGGCGGTGTTGTACTGCTCGTTGCTATGGCAACGCGGTCAAGCGCAAATCGAGATGGCCGTCACAATTTTCTGCCAGATTGCAAATTATAACGATTTATCTACGTCAATTTTACAAAATAAATGTAAAATACACTGACATAATTGTAAAACATAAACAAAATGCATTTTTCATACCGTATAATATTTTTTTATATCTTAATAGTCAAATTTTAGTCGTGCAAAAAAATCCTCGGCTGATTGAAACGTCCTTTGCCTGAAGTACCTATTGTACGGATAGTATTAATTTTTAAAACTAAATCCATTATTACCTTGGGAATAAAATAGTACATTATTCTTCAGTACACGTAAACGCAATGAGACCTTTAAACAGCAAATGTGATGAAAAATATTTTGATTCTTGATTCTTGAACCATGTCATGGAAATCTGTTTAGCTCTTGATATGTTGTTATTTTCTGCAGAGGTTTCTGGGGCGATAAGTCCGAGCTGCGCCGTTTCCAAGATGGCTCCATCACGGAGAGTTGTGTGTGGGAGGGAGACACACTGTCGGAGCGTCGCTCTATCCCGAGGCAAATTGTGGAATATCTTCTCAAGCAGAAATATGGTGAGTTACCGATGCAATAGTAAGAAAAGTCCTAAGCCTAAGTGAGCATTTTTTTGCCATTTTTTTATTTTTATTTTTTTAGGGAATTTTAGGTCAATTGTACTCAGAATCACGAGTACTTTCAATCTCACTGGGAGACAAAAAGTGTCCCAGAATTTCCATACATTTTTGTTGCTTTCCTCTTTTGTTACCCCATACAACATGTACGGAAACCCAAACAACGCTGGATGGATTGTGTGAAAGAGGATATGAGGAAGAAAGATGTGAGTGTTGAGATGACGAAAGATAGAGGAGAATGGAAGAGGAAGACGTGTTGTACCGACCCCACATAACGTGGGATAAGGGTAGGAGGAAGAAGAGACAACATGTACGGAAAATGATAACAGAATAAGAAAAAATCGTATGGGACAATTTTTTAACTACTAGGATTGAAAAAAGTAGTGATTCTGAGTACAAATAGCATTTTTTTTTTTCAAAAATATCACATTTCATAAAAGTGGCAAAAAAAAAGAAATGCTCAAGTACTGTACAGTCAGCCAAACAAGTAGTTTACTTTTCGACCTTATGTGTTTCCAATAAAGTCGAAAAGTGGTAAACTACTTTCTTGGCTGACTGTACCTAGTACCATGTCTCTTAATATTTAACGTTTGATGTTTATTTTACTTGGTTGATTTAGTGCCCCACTGCTGGGTAAAGGCTTCCCCTCGCTTCTGTTTGATGAAATGCCGTTTTTTTAAACTCAACCTAACTCGATAACAAAACGACCCAGATAGGCTTGGAAAAAAGATCTATCACGTTGTTAGTTTAAAGTGTTGGAAGGTCAGATCGCAGTCCCTTACGTAAAAACTAGTGCTTACGCCAAATCTTGGGATTATTTGTCAAAGCAGACCTCAGGCTCCCATGAGCCGTAGCTAATGCCGTGATAAGGATTCAAAAATTAAAACAATTTGTTCAGCAAATATGCCACAAGGGCACTTTTACACGTCACATACATTTTTACAAAAGTTTTAAAATTGAATTGAAGTTACAATTACTAATTCTAAGTTCTAACGAAAGTATAACTATACTACAATTAATTAGAGATGTGTAAGGTCTCTAAATGTCAAATTACAACTAAAATACACTTAATGTAAAAAGTACAAATACAAAAAAGTCTACAATTACTTTAGAGATGCAAATTACTCGAAATGTCACAACTAAAGATGAAATGTATACTTAATCTAATTCTCCTTAGAGATGTATAGGGTCTCCAAAAGTCAAAATCATGATGATAGTCGATTTTGGAATGCTCCTAATAATAAATTATTGTCGTTTCAGATATCCCACCATCAGACTTATTCCACATCCTTGAACAACTCAATTCTTTAACCATCCGTAAGCAGTATACGCGCGAAAAGAGAATCGAGAGCGAAGAGAGCGCTCTAGCGGCGTTGCAAGCGGCCGACGAGTTGAGGAGAGACTTGCGCGGTCTTACGCAAATACCGCTAGATGTCAGCGCTGTTTATGGTAAGTATTATTCCTTAAGAATTCGCCCTATGAATTCTATTCTATGGGCGTCGAAATACTTTAGCTCTTCCCGTCAATTCCTAGAATGGTTTCAAAGTCTTGTTATTTTTCCCGGATTTTTCTGTTCTGACTCCAGAACTGACCTCCCTTTAAGCCAAATCTCATGGAATAAAACTTAAGACAGCAGTAAGTTATGTCAGTTCGGGTTCAAGACTCGGAAGAAAGAGATTTTTCTCAAAAAATATATATTTCACTTATTGAGACTTACAAGTCAGGCCATTTTTTTTTATACCACGTCGGTGGCAAACAGGTATACGGCCCGCCTGATGGAAAGCGGTCACCATAACTTATGGACGCCTGAAACTCAAGGGGTGTCACGTGCGCGTTGCCGAACCATTAGAAACCACCATTTAAGATCAGACTAATATAGAACCTTCGCTTCGACTCGGACATTAAATAAAATTTTGTTAAATAAAAGTGAATTTTAGACCCCACTTATCGTAAAGTAGCTTCGGCTGTAACAATGTGTCCAAAACCCAATATATACATCGTTAGTGCGTTTTCACATTTTCCGATTCGATATCGGATGTAGGACCGATTTCCTATACATTAAGGCCCACTTGCATCAACCATTTAGAGTTAGTGAGCTGTCATCTGTCAAATTCCATATAAAATGGTGGGTTAACCCTCGGGTTCTCCTCGGGATCTTTGATTTTTGCCTTTGAAATCTTTCCGACATTCGACATCGGATCGGATAATGGGAAAACGGTCTTAGGGACCGGCCACATCAGAGCGTCGCGTGTCTCGGGGCGCGCAACGGACGTCCGCGCCACGCCACCTGAATGTAATTCAAAAAACGTCTCCTCAGTACATTTTGTATAGGAAGGACGTAAGACGCGCCGCCAAGCGGCGCGACGCCGCCGCCACGCCATCTGGGGCGCGTCTTACGTCCTTCCTATACAAAATGTACTGAGGAGACGTTTTTTGAATTACATTCAGGTGGCGTGGCGCGGACGTCCGTTGCGCGCTCCGAGACACGCAACGCTTAAGTGGGAACGCTGGCTTAGACTGATTTGTCTTTTACGTGATCAATCTGATCATGATGTATGTAACTGCGTCGAAATATCGGGAGCTCAATAAAAATCTAAAAGGTTACAACAGTCAATATAAGTCTAATGAAACTGACAGTGAATCATTTAAAACTCATACACATCGTTTAGATAGATAGATAGATAGCGTTTATTGGTAAAAAATAGTATTTTACACGTCAATAATTAATTTCTAGTATTAACACGTTTCTAAATTTATAGGCACATCATCAGTGTTCAGCTACTGCGCCCCCGCGCCGCCGCTGCCCGCGCCGCCCCACAACCCGTGGCGGCGCGGCGGCACCTGCCTCATCAAAGATATTCAAAAAGAAGGCGTCTTCCAAGCGCCGGAGTTTGTCCCTGTCTGCGAAACTGTTGTTGAGTTAGGTAAGTTTATTTGTATGTGTGTTATTCTATAGGAACATAAGTATTAATTAATTTAATGTAAATTATTCGGTTCGATATTTTACAATTATTATAACTTTATTTATATTTATAAAAACTAGTGATAACAGAGTAAAGAGATTATAAAAACAATATTACATCAAAGGCCGGGAAAATGAGGATTTCCGGCCAAGTGGATAGGGATACGAGGCCGGGAATCCGTTTTCACGCCGAGGCATGTATAGTGCTTTTCTCAAACATACAATGAAATAAAAAAAAATGCTCTAAAGGACAATATTTTATAAAAAAAAGTTACTTTGCAGGCCTAGGCCTAAAAAATAATATGAAATCCCTTTACAGTCCTCTCGAGTTGTTGCGCCCAAAAAACGATACTTCCCAGCCCATTTTAAGGAACGTAAAGACATTGCATGTTTGAGAAAAATAAATAATTCACATCTTCGCATTCATTAGTTAAAGTTGGGAATGTGCTGCTCCGTTATCAAAACCTAGGAACATTATAGTGAGCCTTGGTGAATATCCAAATTATTCTGTTATTTTCAGGTTTTTGTAACTGAAGAGAGCAAAGTAATAATTTGTGTTTTTTTGTTTGTTCTTCTCCGAAGTTTGAGTTGAAAAAATCCAAAATATTTGAACGGCGCTCTATTGAAAAATATTTTAAGTGATGGCAACATGTGTGGCAGTAGCACTGATTGTTACAAATACAAATAATGTTATGGGAACTTCAAACAGTAAAGTAGTGCTGCCGCCATTCATTGGAACTTAACATACACATATATACACACACACACACACATAATATAAACGTAATGTATACATTTAACATACAAAATGTAACAACAACAATGTAAATTTAACATTTTTTTAAATTATTATTTGTATCTCCGTTTAAAACTCTCGTGTCTTTCGAGCCCGGTCATTTATAAGGCGTGCGTGGGGATGTAGATCCAACACGTAGAGGCCATTTGGAGAGCTTTGATGTCATGTAGAACGCCTGCTGGAATCCATTCACAGGTACATGAACAGACCTTTGAATCGGTTTCAACAGGCATTGCTAATACATAAACTATATTATAAACTAGCTTTTGCTCGCAGCTTCGCTCGCGTTAGAAAGAGACAAAAAGTGGCCTATGTCACTCCATCCCTTCAACTATCTCCACTAAAAAAAAGCACAACAATTCGTCGCTCCGTTTTGCCGTGAAGGACGGACAAACAAACAGACACACACACTTTTCCATTTATAATATTAGTATGGATTTATTAATGATTTATTTACGAATATCATTAATTTCTTACTCTCTCTTTTTCTTTGTGAAGATGGTGGCGCCATCTCTCTTCGCTAGCTCGTAATCACATGGTTTGATTCAGTTAGGAGGTCGAACTAGTTTCGGTTCTACCTCAGAGATGGCGGGAGGCGCCATAAACCTTCGGTAATTGTCTCATATACTTGAAAATTTCGATTCTTGCCGCCGTGACGTGGTTTGAATCCAGCATCGGACACTTGGAGGCCTTGATAATTTTTTCTTTGTATATGACATTTATTTCAGTTTATAATCATTAATTTCTTGTTATATCCTAGGTCACAGCGGCAAATGGCCAGGCGACCTAGAAGCCTTCCGCTGTCTCAAAGCTGCCTTCAACCTACAGATAGCAGACAGACTAACTAAACAGTTCGACCTGCCGACACACGCCTACCCGACGCATATAGACGTCTTGAAGAACGGACTGGTTTTCAGGCTGGTTATAGCGCATCCGAAAGAGATTACTCTTTTGAGGAGAGAGGTAGGTTTCATTGATACGCCTACCTGACGCACAATATAGACGTGTTTAAAAACGGCCGGTTTCTTTCTTATTTGGGATTTATTATTTGTTTTACGCATTTTCACTATATTTTTCAGGTGGAGAATGGAGTAGTAAAATTCAAAGAGAGCGAAGAAAGTATTAAACTGCAACGCGATACAGTGTTACTGCCTCGACTCAGGGGAGCCTTGCATGGGTAAGTCGCATAAATCATCATCATCCTCCTTGCGTCATCCCGTCATTTGCCACGGCTCATGGGAGCCTGGGGTCCGCTTTGACAACTAATCCCAAGATTTGGCGTAGGCACTAGTTTTTACGAAAGCAACTGCCATCTGAACTTCCAACCCGAAGGGTAAATTAGACCTTATTGGAATTAGTCCGGTTTCCTCACGATGTTTTTCCTTCACCGAATAGCGACTGGCAAATATCAAATGACATTTCGCACATAAATTCCGAAAAACTCATTGGTGCGAGCCGGGGTTCGAACCCGCGACCTCCGGAACGAAAGTCGCAAGTACTACCGCTAGGCTACCAGCGCTTTCAGCGGTAAGTCGCATAAAAAAAAAAAATAACAATGCGTAGAGCCCCTTGCGTGGAAGAAGTGAAACTTCCTAACATAACCTCAAAAACATTTTGTCAAGTGGCCATCACGTTTTTGCGTTTAGTTAAGTGCGTCTTTTTACTGTTTTAAATATTTTACATTGCTATTTGCTCAAATTATTAAAAAAAAACACTCATTTTGCATTCTATCTAAATATAAAACACACACATTCCAACCAACCATTCCACTATTCTGGTTATTCTGTTCTGTCACTGACTGAGTGAATAAGTGAATGAATGGAATGAGTGAGTCGCGTTGATCAGCAATTCCCGTCAACTTTGTACAATGCCACGTCAGCAAATTTTAATTGATCCTATTTTGTTACCAACATTTAGTAATATAATTCGACTTTCGTAAGATATATACAGGATAATTGTTATAATTAAGAAAATATAGATACTAGAGAACCTTAATGACGAAATAAAACTTAATAAAATCTCAATTCATCAACAAAATCTTGGTAACAAAATAGGAATTAATAAAAACAAATTTAACTTTTCCCTTAATTTTTGTACAAAGTTGACGGGAATTGCTGTGATACAGAATGTTACGCGCTGAGTGAGCGGCATTCTACGTAAAGTAACAATGACTGAGTGTTACGAGCTGTCAGTTGGAAGTCGCATTAGAAATGTTTTATTATATACAAGTCGATTTACAAGAGTAGGCACGAATGGAATATGAGTGAATGAAAATATGCATGTGTGTGACAGCAGTGACAGATTAACCAATAAAATGACAGTTTTTGACAGGACTGTAGGTATATCTCTAAAAGTCATATTAGCTCATACAAATAATCGAAGTTCCATTCATGTCATCTTTCATGATCATCATCATCGACCTGTAGGTACATATGTAGGCTTTGGCATACATATTTACAAATCTTACAATCACGCCTGTATCCCATAAAGGAATGGGCAGAGCATATGAACTACTCAAGTTTCATGCAGTGTTTCTTGACAAAAAGAATTTGAAAGAAAACAAAATTGTGACATTGCAGTGACAGGTTGCCATCCTCTCGCCTACGCCGCAATTTAACTCATATCCCATACTCGACCTAATCGAGTTAATCTTAAGTTAAAGGAAAAATTCGTACCTTCCGCAGGACTCGAATCAGCGATCTTCTGCATTGCAGATGGTAAATTTGAGTCTTGCTGGAGATGTGAATTTTTCAATTTTTCCTTTAATTTAAAAATATTACTAACATATTGTAAAATGAGTTTTGTATACCTGTCAATTCTCCACGAATACTCCCCCTTATAATTAATGAATTTACGGTTGTATTCACGTTATTATATCGCTGTTGCTGCGACATGTTTCCGGCCAATTTTGGAGGCCCCTCTTCAGGCATATAGTAACGTGAGTACAACCGTAGATTAATTAATTACAATAATTTCTTGAATATGTCTCACGAAAGTTGAATGTGTGTAATACTCCCCCTTGTTCCAGGCTGCACCAACGCCACCCCTCCTTCGGAGTATCCTCCTGCCTCCTCCAGCGCTTCCTCTCCGCGCACCTCCTCGCCCCCCACCTCCCCCTCTCCTCTCCTCCCTCCTCACCGCACGAGTCTACACCTCGGCGTCTCCACACACTGTACCGGTGTCGCCGCAAGTCGGCTTCTTGAGGACCTTGAGGTTACTGTGTGAGACGAATTGGGGCAGTGAGATGATAATGCTGGATTTCAATGGTGATATGAAACGTGAGTATATATACGGTGAAATAAAAAAAAAACTGTTCAAACGTTGCATAGTAACTTTTGACGTCATAATGAACAACTTTTATTATGGAACCAATGAAGAAATCGCAAAAAAAAATTGTCTGTTTCATTTTAATTGTCTGGCTCAGTGACGACCGGTCTGGCTCAGTCGGTAGTGACCCTGCCTGCTAAGCCGCGGTCCTGGGTTCGAATCCCGGTAAGGGCATTTATTTGTGTCATGAGCACGGATATTTGTTCCTGAGTCATGGATGTTTTCTATGTATATATTATAAATATATATTTATCTATTTAAGTATGTATATCGTCGCTTAGGACCCATAGTAAAAGCTTTGCTTAGTTTGGGGCTAAGTTGATTTGTGTAAGGTGTCCCCAATATTTTTTTTTTTATACATTTCAATAGGCTAGTTTCCTGTAGTTAAAATAAAATATTGTATGCGGTGCACGAAATAAAGCACCACCTAATTAGAAGAAAAATATGGACAGAAGTTATGTTTAAACATAATTTCTGTTTGATAAGTCAAAGAGAAAGATATAAAGTAAATGAATTGACCGTGACGTCACTCCTCAGTATTTCATAGTAATTTCATATTAAAATAAAATAAATAAAAATAAATATTGGGGACACCTTACACAGATCAACTTAGCCCCAAACTAAGCAAAGCTTGTACACTATGGGTGCTAAGCGACGATAAACTGAGAGAAATTTGCATTGTGAATTTAACAAGTTCGACTTGTTGCGGTTTATCCGTTTGAATCAGCCAAACGTATGTTTAAAACAATATGTGTCAGGTTGTTTTTATAAAATCGACTTGTTGATTCAAATATATTGCCGATTCAAATGACAAGTAGCTTGTTGTTTGAACCAAAGAGCACGTAGGCGCTATTTTAACCAAAAAACTTGTTGAACGAACATGAAAACTGGTTGTATTTTCTCTCAGTGTATACATACTTAAATAGATAAATACATACTTATATACATAGAAAACATCCATGACTCAGGAACAAATATCTGTGCTCATCACACAAATAATTGCCCTTACCGGGATTCGAACCCAGGACCGCGGCTCAGCAGGCAGGGTCACTACCGACTGAGCCAGACCGACCTGATATAACTAGGAGGAAACTAGCCTATTGTCATAATGCCGCTCATTTCTATGGAACAGCCAATTAATTCCGCGATTTCAGCATTGGTCCCATAATAAAAGTTATTTATTATGGCCTCATAAATCACTGTTTCTTCGTATTTCACCCTGTATAAGGTGACCCATGAGTAGATCTTTATGCAATCAGCATAAGAATACTTCCTCACAGCTAGTTCAAACAGAGTACGTCTTACGTTTACGACACAAAACAAAAAAACCTTTTTTTGCACTACATCTGTACCATATTTTTTGACAGGTGAAGAAATTCTAGAAATCGAGACCAAATTCTCCCAACGTGACGCGTCAGCCCCATACATGTATATAGTGACGTCATACGACGGCGATCTACCCTCAGTATGGACCATGCAGGCACCTACCAAACACACTGTATTACGGGCCCAAGCGTTAGCGAGGAATACTCTGACTTTTATGGAGAATAAGTTGATGAAAGATATGCTTGATAATGTGTTGGTAAGTACTTTATATGAGAATATATTTTCAAATTACTTAGCTTTAATTTTTACATCATATGATGGAGATGGGTCTCAGTATGGACCATGCAGGCACCGACCAAACACACTGTATTATGGGCCCAAGCGTTAGCGAGGAATACTCTGACTTTTATGGAGAATAAGTTGATGAAAGATATGCTTGATAATGTGTTGGTAAGTACTTTATATGAGAATATATTTTCAAATTACTTAGCTTTAATTTTTACATCATATGATGGAGATGGGTCTCAGTATGGACCATGCAGGCACCGACCAAACACACTGTATTATGGGCCCAAGCGTTAGCGAGGAATACTCTGACTTTTATGGAGAATAAGTTGATGAAAGATATGCTTGATAATGTATTGGTAAGTACTTTATATAAGAATATATTCTCAAATTACATAGCTTTAATTTACATCATATGATGGAAAGGAGTCTCAGCATGGACCATGCATGTATCGATCGACCAAACACTGTATAACGGGCGCATGCTTTAGCGAGAATTTAATGGAGAATAAGTTTATTTTTTTTATTTTCTTTATTGGAGAAACAAACAGGAATAAATGTACATAAAACATAACATTCGAGTGGGTATAGCTAAACATACATTTACCCCCTTAAAAGTTCTCACTAAAACATGTGGGTTATAAACATATGGGATAAAAGATATGCTTGATATCTTTCATCAACTTTTATTGATAAGATTTATTGCCATCATTACATCAATTTTGATCTCAACTCTACTCCGATAACATTGTAGTTGAAAATAAGGGTTTTTTTTTCTGGTATTATTCTTGATAGTATTATTTTATATTTTTATTGTATTATTTCAGAGTGCCTTCGTCCCGTCCTACGCCGGTTACGACGTGCTAATCCACCTGCATCCCTCCCTAACCCCCTACTTATCCGAGCGAGTCGACGTGAAACCAAAACCCAAAGCGTTACCCGACGGCGCTGCTGACGTCATTCCGGTGGTGGAATTCAACCCTGTGACGAAATACTTGGACGAACTTAAGGTAAAAATAAGTACTAATCCATCTGTTCTACTTTTACTAAAGATTTAAAGATCTCACGAGATCTATCTTGGATACTCAACATCTGATTGGAGTTATAGAGAGGTGAAATTCAACCCTCAGAGAAAATATTTGAACGAACTTAAGGTAAGACTAAGTACTAATCCATCTCCATCCTTCACTGACCCCCTACTTATCCGAGCGAGTCGACGTAAAACTAAAAATTAAATGCGTTTTCACATTATCCGATCCGATTACGGATGTAGGAAGGATTTCAAAGGCTAAAATCAAAAATGGCGTCTCAAATGTATGGGATATCGGCCCTACATCCGATCGAAAAATGTGAAAACGCACTAAGGCGTTACCTGACGGGGCTGATTACGTCATTCCGGTTTTGGAGTTCAACCCTGTGACGAAATACCTAGAGGAATCAAAGGTAAATCCTCAAATCGAACTTACGATAGCAATTTACCATCGTTCTCTTCGAGACATTCAATCAATCAATAATGTTTATTTGTTACACATATACCTATGTTTAACAAAATTAAATAAACATTATTGAGTACATAGGTGTTACAATAGTTATTTGTTTTACAAGGCAAAGTTGTTGTTTAACCGCACGTGCCAATATTGATACCCGAGTAAGGGAAAGATTCTAATATTTAAATCAATATTTTATTTTGGAATATAATATGGAATCTTGAGCGTTGCGAGGGTATCAAGGCACGAAGGTTAAAGGCTGCCACACACCGCAAAGCGGGACGGGAGCGGGACGGGCGCGGGTCGCTAGCGCCGCGGTAGGCGCGCGTGACACGCGCGCTGGCTGCGCGGTGAGGCACACACTGACAATGCCCGAATGTCGGCGCGACGGACCCGCGCGGGTCCCGCGGCGGGAGAATTTTCAACATTACTTCAAGCGGTTTTTTACCACTTCAAGTAAAAAATTCTTCAGTGTAATATGCACTCAAATAAATGAATACGAAAATATCATTACTTACCTGGTAGGTTTACTTCGATACCAATATTTTCCCACAATCTCTTTTTGTAAACTGTGTTCCTGTACCATTTATCTTGTAAATCATACAAGCATCTGTGCCTACGGACGGATTCTATAATTTTTTCGGAAACGTCCATTTTTATTGCCATCAGCCAGCGCACTCGGCGCGCGCGCGCATGTCCCGCCCCGCGCACGTCCCGCTCCGCTCACGACCTGTTGTGATTGGGCGGGTTAGCGCGGGACGGGCGCGGCGCGGAGCGGGGCGTGCGCGGAGCGTCGGTGTGTGGCACCGTATTTGATTCAGTGTTATACAGCGCGGCGCTCGCGCCCCGCGCCCGTCCCGCTCCCGTCCCGCTTTGCGGTGTGTGGCAGCCTTAAATAAACTTTGCCACCGAGTGAAACACAACATTTTTCACCACACCGACACGAACAAAATACTGACTATGTTTTAACACCAAACTAAATCAAATCCATCGATTTATTCAATAGTTATGATTAAAAATCATCATTTATACGTAAATTCTATCAGCTAGCTTTAAGACATCAAGTTAAAATTTGTATGAAATTACTTTGCACTCTTGTAGATAAAATGCAATTTTGTTATCTGTTTTCGAATAGCAAAGTAAGCCTTTACCCGTTGGTGTGGTGGAAAATATATTATAAGTATAGGAAACTAGCCTATTGTCTCCGTTTGTTTGCAGAGTGCATACAGTGAGTTTGCGCTATTCTTCCATGATTACTACGGCGGGGAAATAATCGCTGTGCTGTGGAAACCTGACATTGGGGAGGAGAAAGACTTCCAGGTGAGTTATCTTCGTATTTTAACTCCTCTTCAAACCAGCTCAAACTGTATTTTTAGTACCTACATATGGTGTATTTTTCTTATTGCAGCCACATTCGCGAATTTCTGTTTTGTCCTATGGTTGACTGATAATGCCTTCAGGCATTAAGTCCGCCATTTGTACTTTTTTTTATTGTGCGTTTAAATAAATTAATAAAACCATGGTAAACGGAGTCGCACCACAAGGGTTCCTTTGGTACCTTTTTGCTACGGATCCCTAATAAAAAAGTGTTTGTTTTTATACAAACACTTTTTTATTATGTCTTAAAAGACGTAATCTGTATTGTGTATGTTTTACAAAATATGCAAATGCTGCACTCTGGCGGCGGAACCTTACATTTAAACTTTCGTATAAATTATTGTTTTTCATCTTCAGGTTGCAAACGCGAGCGCCCTACGACCGACAGGCAAAGGAGACAAGTATAAAGTGAATACGGCGGCCATCGTCGAAGATTTCAAGATACTGGGCGCGGGGTTAGTGAAACATGTCACTGTTAATACGTAGAACATTTTAATATAGATGCTGTAAAAATATTTGAGGTTATTATTTATCGTCCCGAACTATACGGTAGTACAGTCACCGGCATAAATAAGTGATGATTTATGAGCAATTCCCGGCAACTTTGTACATAGCCACGTCAGCAAATTTTAATTGATCCTATTTTGTTACCAACATTTAGTAATATAAGTCGGCTGTCGTAAGATATATACAGGTTAATTGTTATAATTCAGAAAATATAGATACTAGGAAACCTTAATGACGAAATAAAACATTTAACTTTTCCCTTAATTTTTGTACAAACTTTTCGAGAACTGCTGTTATGTACCTTGTCACTTTAACGTCGTGTTTGAAATGTCATACGAAATTGTCAAACGATTAAAAGCAACAAGGTACAAAAACCATAATTTATTTACGCCGGTGACTGTACATAATCACTTAGCGACCTGTTTAAGTAGCCATACTTCATTTCGTAAAGACGCTAAAAATGGGACCAGCCCACCCAACCAATCGTACAATTGAACGCAACTAGTTGTGACCAATAGCGCGCCTCACGTGATATCATCGACCAATCGTGTTGTGCCATTCCTACGAATACGACACAATCGTGCAGTCAACGCATCATATCTTGCGACCAATCACGTGCCTGCTGCGAACTCATCGACCAATCGCGTTGTGCCATTCTTCTGGTGCACGTCAAAAACGAATGTATATGTTCGGTCGGTATATGAAGAGACTTACCTACCTTTACTTTTGAAATATTTGCCTACGACTGAGGTGTAAAGGAGAGAAGTATAAAGAAGATTTCAAGATACTGGGCGCGGGGTTAGTGAAACATGTCACTATTAATACGTAGTAATATAGTTTTCATAGTAATTTTGAAGTATTTTATTTACTTTCCTTATCAAGTTATCATTAACTGTTGTCCTCACATTGCATGGTTGCCTAATAATTAAAATGCGTTGGGTTAAGCCAAACGGACTTATTTTCGAGTTCGGTTTCGAGAGTTATTAAGTAGCTTTAAACTTTACCCATATTTTTGTTATAAATTAAAATTTGAATTTTAAGGTAACCATTTGTCATAAAACGTGGATAACTGAATAAAAGTCTTAAAACTGCAGTAATAAATACTTTAATGCTAAAGATCTAATGAATAGTAAGTTTAAAAATCAACTAATATGTTACATTTAAGCGTTTACTGCTTCGTAATCTACTTATTACTCTAATATCTAGTACGTATATTATTTATCTGTTATGCATGATCAATTGATAATAATCCGATTAATATTATTTGTAAAGGAAGTAATATAGGATTTAAACATTATATTATCGTCTACAGAAGTAGGCAGTCCAGCAATCTATGAAAATATTTTGGACCTTTGTTCTTAACAGTTTTCGTAGCTGAATGCACAAACGCTCACGAAACGAAACGCTCGTAGATATCTATCTCTATCGCTCTTGCGTATTGGCGTGACAGAGCCAGACTATCTTTCGCGGCGTTTCGTTTTCGTTTCGCGTCGCAGAAATGCCATTCGGCTACGGGGCCTGATGTGCTAGATTTATAGCGGTAGGTATGTCTTTTTTGTATTTTACACTGACTTATATAAGTAAATTCTTTACTAGATAATTATAAATCTCAAAATCTAAAATTATTTCCGACATTTATCCTATGAATCGAATTTAATGTGTCACCACAGAGTAGGTAAAAGTACAGAAGGCTCACTCCTTTGATGTTCACAAAATGCCGCCATTCTAAATTCTTATCTACATTAACAAACGGTCCGCTCGCGAGCACCCGACATTGAATTCTAATGCGCCGCACGAAGGTCGTCACCACTGAATGGGCCGCGAACCCGCGGCCACCGGCATGTACTTGTAACGCGGCGATAGAATCGCAGAGTGAGCCGCCCCTGGTGTCACTCACTAGTTTTGAGTCAATCGCGCGACATGATTAAGAGTAAGTATATTTGAATTTACATCAACTGCCAGAAGATTTGCTACTTGAAGTTTATATTAAATACAAAATGTTTTGCTTCTTGGGCTTCAAGGAATACGGAAAGGAGTGGGCATTAACACGGTCTCTCCTTTGATGAAGTTAAGGCCTCCGTTGCGAAGGTCTTGGGCAAATATAATATATGAATGCGGTGTCCGTTAAGCTCTAACGAAATAGGGTAGTGTGTTTAACGGAGCAGGGTAGTTGCGTATCCAGTCGCCTCCCTGCAGCCTCCGTTTGGGGTCTCCTTGCTCCAACCAGGTACCGGCAGGGAGATATACGTCTCTTTCAGTGGAGCCCCGTTCTACCACGGGTGCTACTAGTATGGTCTCACCGAGAAGGTATTCTGAAAGAGGAATAGGTTTTTAGCCTTTTTAGGCACGTTTTGAATTTTGATAAAGCTGAAAAAAGAAAGATTTACGGTTAGTGCGTTTTCACATTAGTCAGTATTCGATAGATCCTCTTCTTCGTCGAAACCTCATGACTTGAGGGTCGTGACCACCATAAGTCGCTGTACGTTGCAGTGCTCTCCACTCTGACCGATTTTTTGCCTTCCTAAAGGATCCCTGGAGCCCAACGCGTGTGGTCTTCATGATTGGAATTGGATCAAAAGGAATAAGGATCAGTCTGAAAATCAACGCTGGTTATTATAACCTAGCACATGTTGAGACTTGAATCCTTTTACCAAGCACTCTTTTTGTGTTATGGTAATAAACGTATTTTTTTTTATTGTGCTGAACCAGCGCGTGGGCTCCGTGGCTTCGATAGATATAGATACTGACCGTCCCATATGTCATGCGCGGTGGTGTCGGTGGGGTCGACCCACCACACGGGCGGGTTGACGGGCGCGCCGGTCTGCGCGGCGCGGGCGCACGCGGCCACGATCTGCTCCGAGTATTTGGCGTGCAGCTGGACAAACTTCTTGCTTATTGCTATCGTCTGGAATAATAAAAAAATATTATCACCAAAATGTACAGCACCATCATCTTTAAGGCCTATTTACGGCCTGATGATAAACATAATTTCAGTGGAATTGAGATGTTGAAATTGAACTGTCTAAAGACGAGAGGCTCTGGAAATATTCAGTAAAACGTATTAATTCAAGTTTTTCGAATAATTATTGAAACCACTGACAAAGCAAGCCTGCATGGTATCACATAAGTCACAAGACAGGCAATCGCACTTACAAATAGTGCGATAGGGACTGCCTGATGTTTTATCACTTATTTATTTATTTATTAGTAAAAACATGTTTACATGACATTACAGTAAAACCAATGCGTCACGAAACTTAGATTTTAACAAAAAAGAGAGAAAATAAATAGAACAAAATTAAAAATAAAATTAAACTATTGATTTGGGCGATGACGTCACAGCGTGGCTCCGTTGCGTCGATTGCCCCGGTGTGGGATTTGGCAGGTTGCCCCGGAACCGCCGAAAAACCACACCTTTCGGCCAGAAGTCTGCGCTCGCGATGGTGTCCTGCAGCGGCCGCGGCACGCGCACAACGAACGAGCTGAAGTGCACGTAGTGACGCGACTGCAGCTGTTGCACCCTCAGCGTGTAGCCAGTCTTCCGGCGAACGTAGTCCACCACCTCGTCAGCCATGGCGGAGTAATGCAGGCGAGACACGTAGAGCGCCCTACTCGGTGTGGCAATCCGTAGACCAGAATTCACCGGTTCCGCAGAGCCACACATAGTCTTGCGAGCCGCTCTGCGCGCCTTGCTCTTCTTTTCCACCAATGTGAACCCCTCTTCATCCACATTGGTGCGGGAAGTATTTTCTTGGCAGGTGCCCGTACTTCACATCCCTTTGTAGTTGGTGCATTGACCCGGCTAGTTGCAGTAGACTGGCCGGCGGTGACGTCAGCGTATGCACGCTGACACCGTGATTTCGACGAAATAGGAGTCGGCCGCGCGCGCGGAGGGAGGGGCGCACGCGGGGCGGCGGCACGTGCAGCACTTTTTACAGCGTCAGCAGCGTGCAAACTAACCGACACGACACGAGTGTCCGTAGGTCGATGATCGCACTCCAAGTCTGAAACAGCTGACCGAGCTGGAGCATAACGCAAACATTTGATTTCGTTGCGTAACTCGGTAATCGTTTCCATGCTAGCTTCAAACTTCGAGATAACTGCGGCTAAACTTGTTTTTAGGGCCACGATTTCCCTAAACAAGCTGCGAACGTCGACGTTATCCGGATCGTACGGCGGAACGATGATATCCGTCGCAACAAACTCCGGAATCCGGTCTTTGTACTCCTTCAGGATCTTCTTAATGTCCTCGAGACTTTTCTTCCCGGTTTCGTCGCCTCTCCGGTGAGGTACATAGGTGCCGGCAATCCCAAGGGACTCGCACAACACTCTCTTCGCTTCACAGATGTCGTCCACGGAAAACTTCGACGCACGCGAAGACATCCGGAAAGCAGCTGCCGCATCCATCGCCCCTTCCAGTAACAGCTTGTCTTTTTCTTGAAGGAAAGCGAGGAATTCATTTACGATGGTTTGATTCGGTTTGGAATCTGCCATCGTGTCGATTACCGATCGCGGCAAAGCGCGCGCGCTGATTTCGCAATTATAATTTAATTAAACCATCAATGCGTCTGCACCGCTGCGCGCATTGGACTCGACTATGCTTATACGCCAGGTTAACTACATTTTAAGTCACACATTTGGTGGTTGATTTGATAAGTTGGTAAGGGTGGTTGGAAGGGCGATCGCATAAAACCTGATATCTCTTTTGGTCCTGGCTTTATCCAATAGATATTACTTGTTTCTCTCCACTCTCTCATCCCGTGCTGGTGGCAAACAGTAACTGAACTTACCTCGTTGTCAAAGTCCCACGGCACGTATGAGAACTGCATGCTCGGCATAAACGTGTTGGCTTGAAGCCACCTGATGAACAGCTCTTTGGTAGGAGCCTCGTTATACCTGGAAGAATAAGTTCAGTTAAATGTGTTAAGCAGTTGTCTGGGCTTACTCTTGGCCACAGACTAGCCAAAGGCAAAGACGTGGCCCACGATGGAGTGAGCTCCCCCAGAAGATGCCTTGAATTTACTTGATATTATTATTTTCCAATAGGTATTTGACGTTTATGCTTTAGTTCACAACGGACTTACCCGTTTCCTCCAATCATGTCAGGTAATACGAGAGGGTAGCCATTGATATTCATCTGTAACAACGTCGTGATGAGTGTAGGGAGTCCATTCTCGAACGTCCAATATGTGTCCTTGTCGATCATGCGCACGAAGATCGGGAGGTCTTGCGTCCTGCAATAATGAAATTTTCTATGATTTCGAGGCAGTTGCTTTTACTAGAGTGTGCTTGGTCTTTTTGGTAATATTTACAAAGGGGAAACTGTCATGTTTTGTAGACGAATTATTTCAAAATTTCAAAAGATTACAAGCGAAGCGTTTGTTTATTTGAATAAGCACAATGTAATAAAAATGTTGGTGCTACAACTACTACCTGCATTTGGTGATGAGATTGAGACCGTTTTTGATTAAGCATAACAGTACGTACTACTATTTGAACATTTACGGGTAGCAAACGCCACCTTTCAGGACCTTGTCTGAATAATGGGGTATCGTGGATGTGGGTGTAAAAGTACCTGTAACCAGCTCGGACTTCGGTGATGGGCCCAAACATGGCGGCGGCTCGAACATAATCGGCGGTGATCACGCCGGGTTGGTCGCGAATGTCGCCCTTTAGTACCGGAATCTGAAATATTACACAATTTTAATTACTCTTATTACTTGAAGCGCCAAAACATACAATTGGAGCATTTTCCGATTCATCCGATATGTCTTACACACAAAATAATACAAAAGTAAACTCATACCTGTGGTGCCCAATCGGACTCCCCTCCATCAAACTTATAGCTGTCAAAACCATAAACGTTCTGAAGGCTCTTTAATCGCCCAATGTTCCTCGCTTCTGGCTTGGTGAAGTCAATATAGGCCTTTATTGTTCCACCAGCAAGATGGTTTCAAGACTTTCGAAACGCGTTCGACTTTTACACACAACTCAAGCCTTTAACTCTTACCTGCGGTGCCCAATCCGACTCCCCTCCATCGAACTTGTAACTGACAAAGCCATAAGCGTTCTGAATGCTCTTTAATAGCCCAATGTGCCAGTTCCTCGTTTCTGGCTTGATGGAGTCGATATAGGCCTTGAAACCATTCTACTGGTGGAACAATAAACCTTCGAAACACATTCGAGTATTGCACACATCTCAAGCCTTTAACTCTTACCTGCGGTGCCCAATCCGACTCCCCTCCATCAAACTTATAGCTGTCAAAGCCATAAGCGTTCTGAAGACTCTTCAGCCGCCTAATGTGCCAGTTCCTCGCTTCTGGCTTGGTGAAGTCGATGTATGCTGTCGTCGTCTCGTTGTCGTTCCACCAGCTCGTCTCCACGGAGCCGTATTCGGAGAAGACCAGGTAGCTGGAAGATGTACGTTTTTAATTTAGTTCCGTTAACCAAAACTTGTAATCAATTATGGTTTTATGCTGATTGTTATAAATCATGTGTTTTTCTCTTGTTACCTATCCAAGATCTTTCATGAAATTCTGTCTTGCTTCTCAATTTCAATTGAACCGGACTATAGAATAAGTTTTCTTGCAGAAATTTCATTTTTGGCACAAGCTTTTATCGCCGACTGTACCTTTCTTTCAACAATCATCTACTGCTCTCCGAAACGTTTTTAAAAACCCCTTACTCGATGGGGATACGACGTTTCATAACAGAGTTCCTATAACCACCTTTCTGCTCCATCACCAGATCAGCTCCATGATACCATGATTACCATGATATTGCATTGTCACGTGATTTACATATGTGTGCAAAATTTCAGCTCAATCGGAAACCGGGAAGTGGGTCAAATTTAGCTTCTACGTTTTGACCCAAACTAACATACTAACAAGGCAAGTAGAATAAAAGCTTGTAAAAATACGATTCTCATTGCAGAAATTGTTATTATTATGTTGCAAAATTTTTGCTTTATTATAATTTGTTATTTGACTATGACAGACGATAGGCTTAGTGATCTCAATTTGTATGCACATCTTTGGATTTATCGACAAATAACTTACCCCTTGTTACGCGCTTCTGTATACCACGGCTCACACCCCTTATTGATGAACGGATGCGTCCAAAGCGTCACCCTGAATCCCTTCGCCTTCAGCATCTGCACCGTATTCTTCATATTCGGGAACCTATCCACATCCACTGTCTGGGACCCGTAGCAAGTCTCCCAAAGATCATCAATCTCCAACTGGCTATTAGGGAATCCGTAACTATTGATCTCATCAGCGAATTTCAGCACCGTTTCATGGTCTACATTAGTCTTGTACCTTGCCCAAGTCGACCAAATTGGATATTTAATCATTAATGGATCAGGTACGCCGCTAGGTTTACCAAGATACTTTCCAACTGCGTATTCATGTGCCTTTCTGACGTCATCAAAGATTCCTACAGCGTATACGAGCTCGTTTCTCTCTCGCTTGCTTGAATAAGGAGGTTTGACTTGTGCTACGAAGCAGGCAGCGTTTTTTTCTAAGTCGTTCTGGTCGACGAATAAGGGGACTTTCTTGTCGAAATAGTAGAAGATGCCTTCGGAGTTGAGCCAGTAGGGCTCGGCGATGCCGCAGTTGTCGGCTTCTTTCGTGACGTAGGAATAGTCGACGAGCGTGAGACGTTCTATCGGCCAGTACTGGCGCTTCTGCTGGGGACCGCCGTACCAATGCCGCGAGCCTGTTGAACAAGTACTGATTAGAAAAAACCTTTTTGAATATTGATTGATAGGCGTGTTGAAGACTAGAGAACAGTATTCAACATACGATCGTAGGGAGGGATTAAGAGAAAAGCATTCCCGCATCTCTATCTGGGTATCAATTTATTTCGTAAAAAGACGTGAAACATTTCGACAATTTTGAACGTTTCACTGCATTGCAGCGCACCAACCTATAGAGAATAATTTCATACTATACCTGAAGAATGAGACCAGGCAGCAGAAGAAGACTAAATTTATCAGGCGATGCAAAAAATATTTCACAAATAGGAATATTCTTTACTAGTAAATCGACAGTTAAACTGGAGAGGTAACCTACCTAAATTAATGCAATCTTCAAGCCTCATAGTCTTAGGCGCCTCCCAAGTGATAGTAAGTATCTGTCCCCCTGCCGCCGCCTCCACTGACACTCTTATGGACGTGTCGTTGGCAAACTGGATGACCACGTCACCATCTTGGACCACGTCTTTGATCGCCCCTGTGCGTCGCCCGATGACTGCTACCACTTCCGATAAACCCTCTGTTGGACAAAAAATATCATTGATTCATTGTTATATCCTGGCGTAAGTGCATTGGTCGCAAGTTCACCGATGAGACCTGGTTTGCGGCACTTGCAGAGAAAAGGGAAAGAAGGCACCATAGCGAAACGTCGCAATCGGTTGCAAGTTTCCCTTAGCGGTGGTGGTGTGTCTTCATTCGACACCCCTGCTGGGGTGTGAGTGGTCCCTTCCGCGCTGGGCGCTGTGGGGGCTGTGTCGGGGCGCGCCCCATCCTCGTGGGGCGGTCTGACGTCGTTGACGTCGCTCTTAGCTATGTGGCAAAGTATGTCGCTATGTAGGTAGGTAGTTTTAGTGGCTAACTAAAAGCCATGTTTCTTGGATATTGCACCATAAATGGTCAGAAATAGATGCTAATGCCAGTATGTATAATCCTATCTACTGCACGTAATATAAGTAAACGCATAAATGTAAAATTAGCAATAAGGTTTCTTCAATAAATTATTCTTATATTCTTATTCTTCTTATTCTATCTAATCTACCTCGTAAGGATGTGGCATACGGGTGCTTACTGCTTATAGTCGTGCCTGCAGCGTCGGTATGGTCAGTATGTTGACGTCCAGTGCTTCCGTTAATAAATGTCCTAAGTACGTTCTATCCTTTGGGGCGTCAGCCGACTGATTACGTACGAAATTTGAAATTTGTTGGATTACGACGACCGGTCTGGCGCAGTCGGTAATGACCCTGCCTGCTACGCCGCGGTCCCGGGTTCGAATCCCGGTAAGGGCATTTATTTGTGTGATGAGCACAGATATTTGTTCCTGAGTCATAGATGTTTTCTATGTATATAAGTATGTATATATTATATATATCGTTGTCTGAGTACCCACAACACAAGCCTTCTTGAGCTTACCGTGGGCCTCAGTCAATCAGTGTAAGAATGTCCTATAATATTTATTATTATTTATTTATTTAGGTATTGGAATAAAATCAAAATTCGTATGACACTCGAAGAGCTAAAGTTAGGTCTGTAGACTGCTACAGACGCTTACGGTTACGACGTCACGGAAATTATAACCGGGGTGTTCACACTGTTCACAGGCCATTACGGGGTCAAAGGAATCTTGGCCAAGATGGGACACGCTGACAACACTGATTGTCGCATGTGTGGCGAAGAGGAAGAGACCGTCAGACATCTAATGTGTGAATGTCACGCCCTCGCCAGACAAAGAATGAAGAACTTTGGAGCAGGCTACCATCACCAAAGGACTTCAAAGAGCTACCCATCATCCGATACGTGATGGTCGTGCTCCTGAATAGCTGAAGGATCTTAGGATCGTAGGGGGTAATTGCACAAAAGATCCCGATGGGTCGAAGCGGATACACTTCGAAGGGCCCCCGCAGATTTAAGATAAGATAAGATACGGTTACGACGCTGTATATAAATCATTTGACAAGATGTACCAGGCCTAATATTGAAGGTACTTACTTCGTTTAAGTATTAAGTTGAGTCCTCCATAAGGGTTGTTTTCCAGTCGCGCCTGCAGCGCCGGCGTAGTTAATATGTTGATGTCCACTGCCTGCGTTGTCGCCGTCAGAGCTAACATCACTGCAACATGGAAGGTAATATAGATAAATATTTATTTACATACCAACATGTTACATTTTTATTGCGATTTCAGCATTGGTCTCATAAGAAATTTTGGTCCATTTATGACTTCAAACTTCTCTATGCAAAGTTTGAACGGCCCTTTTTATTTCACCCTGTATATCGACCCTGGTAAACATTAGTTATACTAGATACGACATAGGTCGGATATATTAGTGCTAAAATTGAAGTCTGTGTATCCGATAACAATATATCCGATCCATATCGTATTCAGAGCAAATTTTTCATGTCACCTTAAGTTCGAATCGGCCCTTAAAATAACCGATGTTTTGGATTGTTTCCCGTCGCGCGTCGTTTTAAAAC
This sequence comes from Leguminivora glycinivorella, assembly GCF_023078275.1. Classification (NCBI taxonomy): domain Eukaryota; kingdom Metazoa; phylum Arthropoda; class Insecta; order Lepidoptera; family Tortricidae; genus Leguminivora; species Leguminivora glycinivorella. The sequence continues at coordinate 511,444 of NC_062985.1, read as the reverse complement.
AATGACATGTTTCGCAGTGATAGCCAAAAAAGCGGTTAGAACTCAACGAGGGTACGGTGTTGGGGTTGGTATCGTGCACTTAAGTTACAGTCGTCTTTAGGTTATGGGCGCTTACCATAAGATGGGACGTCTACTTGTTTGCCACCAACGTGGTATCAAAAAACATTAATCTTGATCGGGAGTTGTTTGGAAATACTACATAAAAGTATTCCTAGTTGTGGCAATAAATATTATTTTATTTTTTATGAAAAAATATGTAAGCGGAAAATGGTCTGAGATGAGACTTGAACTGCCTTTGGCTGCCCTATTTTAAAAACTTTATCTTCTTTTTTGTCACTTGAAAAATTATATTCAGCCGCAACATTTACATGTAGGTATCTATGATCTTGTACGTCAACCATCTTTTCACAAGTTTTTTCACCCCCCACGTCATCTTTGACGCCTCCTATCAATAGAACGAGTTCATATTTCCCACCATTGTGTGACATAATTGCCGGTATCCACCGCGGTGACGACAATTATAATAATGCATGGTCGCTGTAGATAGTCTATTGATTGCTTCTTAGGAAATCTATTTATAATCGTCTCCGGGTTTAGGTACTTGATTAGCCAAATACTTAGGCCCAGTCATGTACAGTCACCGGCAAATGAGTGTTGATTTCTGTACCTTGTCGCTTTAAATCGTTTGACAATTTCGTATGTGATTTCAAACAAGAAGTTAGTATGACAAGGTACAGTCAAGTGTAAAAATATGGGTGTACACATCTTACTCAAAAATATGTCCCATAGCACCTTAGTCCGGTGTAATAAGAGCGTAGTACCATATTTTTGATTCGATTGTTTCGATACTTATTTTTGCACTTGACTATAGTACCTACCTAAAAAAAAGTTGCCACAGAAATTTTAACTGCAAACTTTATAGACGGTCAACCAAACCTTGGCACAAAATAAAGCGTTAAACTTGAAAAATATAAGGTTCAGCGGCCAATTGTCTTCATACAACGCGTGCCTTCCTAAACCTTGACGTTGGTGGTATCATCGACATCACTGATATGACGAGCCATAATACGCACACAAAATGGAACGAAATAAAACAAATGCAACTTTGTTCCAATTTAATATGATTTGAATTTAATCAAATTGAATATGTCCTAAATATGGGACCTTGGGCCTTACGACGTCAAGTTAGCACTAATCATTTCAAAAGTCAAGACAATTAATACACCGTGTTTTTTTTTGTTTTCCGTTATTTTAACATGTCGTTAGGTTCGTTATCAGGAACCACCCTGTATATCACTTTTAACTAAATTCGCAAAAAAATGTTTTCATCGTTTTCATACATAATAGACGAATTATTTAGTGTGAGAGACCCATAAGAATAATATCGTCACTACTTTTATAAAATCTCGTATCTCACGCTGCTCCTCAAAGTTAAAACGCAGTAAGTCTATATGCATTCCATACATACTTACTTAATTTTCTTTTCATTGACAGACGAAGATACAAGTTTTTTTTAAAAAAGGGACGATATTCAAGTTAGTGCCAAGTGATTGACGGCACACGTGATCAATAATTATCATTATTTTTTTAATAACTCGATAACCGTACGAATTAAGACACTAGTTTCTTAGAGAAATTAATTGCACTTGATTTATAGAACCTTCCCTTAAAGTTAACGGACTTCAATAAAAACAGGGTGCATAATCTTAGATATTTTAGTCATGTAATCATGAATGAGAAAATTTTCAATACATACTTTTACAAACGTGCAATGAAAAAAAGCTTTTTTGAACTTACACAACAAAATGGCGCCCATATTTCAGGTCCGGTTCCCTCACGTCCCGGCACTTCACTGAGCGCTGCAGGCTGTAAGGACTATTATTTACGCCCTCATTATCACACCGTGTAATTGGTGCACTGGGTAAAGGAGACTGCATATTGTACTATCCGGCTTTGAGTTTTATCAGAAGCAGGGTAGCTCACTCCGCGTTTCTTTCATACATTCTGGCGAGCCTTCTGTACTTGTACTTTTATAATATATATTTTATTTATTTAAACTTTATTGCACAACAAAAGAAACATGTACAAATGGCGGACTTAATGCCAAAAGGCATTCTCTACCAGTCAACCATTGGGTTAAACAGAGATATATATGTTGGCGCAGGAGAAATAATAGCTAACAGAGACAAATATAATCTTGACATCAAACATAAATTTACTAAACTCAGGTTGAATACTAATACTTATATTTTATATAAAGATAGACATTCTATAGATAGATATTCTGTGGTTTTTAACCCCCGACGCAAAAACGACGGGGTGTCTGTCTGTGTGTGTCTGTCTGGCATCGTAGCTCCCGAACGGATGGACCGATTTAGATTTAGTTTTTTTTTGTCTGAAAGCTGAGTTAGTCGGGAGTGTTCTTAGCCATGTTTCATGAAAATCGGTCTACTATGTCGCGGTCGGGGGTTTTTTCAAAATTTGAATTTTGTGGTTAGGTTATATACCTACTATTTCTTCGACAGTCTCTTACAACAGAAGGAAGGACTTTTTATGTGGTAAACGTTATACTTTACACACCAATAGGCCTAGCACATGATGGCCGCGGGAGTATGTCGCCGCGAGATAGATGACACGTCTTTGTCTAATTGTATTAATGACATAAGGACAGGTAGTCTATCTCGCGGCGACATACTCCCGCGGCCATCATGTGCTAGGCCTGCAAATGGGGCAAGGTACGTATCCAAATGCACAAACGCTTACGATACACTTGCCGCTGCGTTTAGTTTTATCTTTCCGCTGCGTTCACTGTGTCACAGGTCCGCGTCGTACAGCTGCGTTCGTGACCAACAAAATGGTCCCGACGGAAGACCAGCGCTGACCCTCGGGTTAGCATTTTATGCTGAGTCGGGACCATTTCGTGGTAACTTATATGTTTAATTTCTTTTATTTGCTGTTTCTGTTTTCTTACTTGTGTATTTTGTAGTTATCACGAATAAATAATTGATTGATTGATTGATATCGCTCTTCCGTACTGGCGCGACAGAGCCAGACTGCGTTGCGATCGGCGCCTAGCGTCAATGATTGTCATTAAGACCCTCTAGCCAAGCGTGCAATCGTGGACGATTCGCTTCGTAGTTGTCTCTCTCTCGCGTATCAGCGTGACAGAGCAGTATCGTAGCTCCGTACGCCACGGAGCGGAGCGTCAATGACTGTAAGTTTGACTAAAAGCCCAATTTACTGGTACACAAAATTTAATGGCATTTGAACACATTTTCTTTAGTACATATTTCTCATCATTGTATGAAAGAGCTTATTTCTGCAATTTTTGTTGTCAGGATCCAGGAGATTGGTTCTAATCAATTTCTTGCGACTTTGAGCAAGTTTTGATACGACCTTGTCAATCGACATCAGTGTCAGAGATTTTCTTAAATAACTTGAAAATTACCTTACTAAAAATTATTACAAAAATATTTTTGAAATACTTATAAAAACATCTTTTATTTACACAACATAGTTCCAGAAACTTTGATTTTTAATTTTCACTTTTACCCTCCAAAAGTGGCCCCTATAATTAAATTTTCTTAATTTAAATTACATTTATTTATTTATTTAATAAGTTTACACGGCATTACAGCATAACACCTATGACCTATACACCGAATAAATTAACATTGACAAAAAAAATACAATTTACAAAAAAGTATTATAACGACACACAATTACTTAAAAATATCATACACCGACCGTGGAAGGTCTATCATCCATCGTCTCGCAATACCTCATACATGTCCGGCTTTGGGTCACAGGTTTACATATGCGTCCCAAATTTCAAATTAATCGGTTCAGTAAGTTTCAGAGAAAATTGGCTGTGACAGACGGACAGACAGACGCACGAGTGATCCTATAAGGGTTCCGTTTTTCCTTTTTGAGGTACGGAACCCTAAAAAGAGTCTAAAATACATTCTTCAGCTTTAGACATACAATATTTTACAAAAATATTGTCGCTTTTCTATTCTACTCGTATTCAATTGGCAATTTTCCGTCCAGCCGGCGTATCATGCTGCCAATTTTATCACTTATCCACGTGGATCATCCGTCACGCTTTAGCAAGTATGTCAGTGTGAGAGTGACAGATGTCTTATCCACGTGGATAAGTGATAACATTGGCAGCATGAAACGCCGGCAGTACCATTGTACAGTCCCCTTAACCGTCAAGAAGTATTAAAAGCATTACCACGGCGCTTAGCTTAACAATGGGACAAAAACGGTCGTCCGTAAACATTCTGACAGTAGTTGACAGTTTCCGGTAGCCGGGGCATTTGTCATCTAGGTCTTAATCACAGGGTTTAGGGCACCTAGAAGTCATTAGAACAATGAATGCTTTTATACTTGGCCACGGAAGTCAATGTATGTATAGACAGTATAGACACGCCACGGATTCTGGCGATCAAATATATGAAAGAGGCGCGTTCCTAGCACACAGTCTAAGCTCGTGTAGGTGAACGCGTACTATGCTTGTATTAGTAAAATATGACTCGACTGTTCGCGTTTTTGACAGGCGGTAACTGTGAGGTAACCGAGAGGGGGTGGGCGGCACTTTCAGCGGGGAGCGGCCATACCTATTTACTGTACGATAGTACTCTTTATTATACTGTGGTATAGATAGAGTTGCTTTTTATTGACTGTCCGGTGATAAAATTCATGATGTTATGCAGTCTAAGGCACTGGTTCCACTGCGAGCTAGTAAGCTGTGAGCTATCGGCTATAAAAACGAACAAAAGATAAGCATCCCCGTGCAAACAAAAGAGACACGGCTATTTTGATAGTTCACCGGTGGGCGAGTAACTATAAACATCGCCGTGTCTCTTTTATTTACACGGCAGTGATGATCTTTTGTTCGTTTTTACAGCCGATAACTCATAGCTTACTAGCTCGCGGTGGGACCAGTGCCTAAAGCTTGCATCCTGTGTGTGGATTTTAATTTGTTTTTTTTTTTTTAATGAAGAAGAAAATGTAGGTTTTGTATAGTACGTATTAGGAATTGTTTTAAGATTAACACAGGATATCCTAGGTCAGATCCCAAAAGCTGTATTTACTGTACGTTCTCTTTTTATGTTAATAAAATATTTATATTCTATTCTATTAATAACTATGTAGGTATGAGGATTTTTTTTTCCATTTTTGCAGTAGGTTCATTCGAAGAAATTAAAAAATAAGTAACCATAAATTATTTTATTTCTTATCTTTAACAATAAATATAAGTATTTACAAACAATTATCACCAAATACATTAATAAACCAAACAAAAATAACATTTTTACGCCAGTCACTGGGCGTACAAAAATCCAAGCACCAAAGCTACAATGAGCAAAATGGCCGAAACTTGGCTATGGCTGGCCGCATCTGGCTCAGTCTTGCGCACAAAGAACGCTAGGTCATCTATAGGTACACTGTGGCCTCTGATCCAGCCTGGACCGATGTGGACGATGCTCTTGTCTCCCTTTTCTAGCCATTCACCTTCGGGGAGGTAGATGTCTCTGGACGTGGCGTTTTCCACGAGGATTGGCGCGACTATGATGTCTTCTCCTAAGAGGTATTCTGAAAAGGACAAATTGTTACTACAGTTATTGCAAGTCACATTCACAAGTTCACAAGTTGCATTCTGATAATTTGATGAATCCTCAGACACTGAAGGCCTTGGTCACTTTTTCTTTCATATGTGTAATTTATTTCGGTTTTAATTGATGAATCTTGTTTAAGAAATTTATTCCACCGAAAGTGTACCTGACGCTATTGTAGGTACATACATACATACATACATACATATAATCACGCCTGTATCCCATAAAGGGGTAGGCAGAGCACATGAACTACTAAGTTTCAGTGCCAGAGTGCCACTCTTGGCAAAAAGGGGTTGAAAGAAATCCAAATTGTGACATTGCAGTGACAGGTTGCCAGCCTCTCGCCTACGCTACAATTTAACCCATCGATACGATACGATACGATACGATCATTTATTGATAAAATATATTTTACATGTCATTCTCTTAATTCTAAGTACTTATGCTAACAAATCTGTTACATCGCCATTTGTAACTTCTGATAAAGCTAAGAAAAAGAAAATGGATAATAACATTTTATAGTATAACTTTCATGTCTTTAGAATCTTTTTGGCCACTTAGCCTAGACGTGGGACCCGAAGCGTAGCGTTTTTTGAAGAAATCGACTTTCAGAAAAAGCATAAAGTATGAAGATTATTGGTGGTTTACTAAGACAACTATAGACTCGTGGCTATCCAGAGGATCGACCCAAGTACCGCTGGGAGGACAGTGTGGCAGCGGATATACGTCTGCTTCAGCCTTCAAGTCAGTGACTGGCAAGAGGCTGCGCAGAATCGGTACAGGTGGCGATCTCTCATTTTAGAGTCCTAGATTCACTTTAGATCACAGAGCCAAAATAGTTCTAGTTACTTTTAGACGAATACGTACGGTCCCAGATAGTGAGCGCTTGTGCATCATTCGGCGCGATCCACCACAGCGGGCCGTTGACGGGGCGTCCGTCTTTGACTGAAGCATTCATGGCGGCCTGGATTTGAGTGGCGTACTCGGCGTGCAGCTTCGTGTACTTTAAACTTATTTCCGATGTCTGGAATTTAAAAAAAAAACATAGAATAAATTTGGACGAAAAGGTCACACTCTGTTTAAGGGGTGGCCCCTGGTATCAGGAACCAGGAAGTCCAGGAACATACAGGAGTCCTGCCAAAATCCGAATGGCATTTTATAAAGCAGTTAGATAAAGTGTCCCTGATCAACCTCGTTTCCCAGTGAACACTAACGAACGACAAAGAGGGTGAAACGCCGCTGTGGGTTTAAAGGGTAGCCCGGGCCATGTTTCCCCCCTCGCGATATCCCCGATCGGATAGAGGAAATAATACGGTGAGTCCCACACATCGTGCGTAACTGTAATCTCACTCGGTAAAAAAGTTCAACGTCTCGTTTAAAAGATAAACCAGCGGGCGTAGCACACAAGTAGTGTGATTTGATTGTGTGTGATAAACATTATCCCGTCGGTGCGTCCCTATCGCACTTACAAATAGTGCGAATAGGACGGCCTGACGTGATAGGTTTTATCACGCGACCATGCTAGCCCCCCAGCAATAGGTATATGATATCTGTCAAATGATTAAAGCCAATTATCAAACTACATACAACTGACACAATAAGTATTGTCATTGCATACTTAATGATGATCATTAGCATACGTAATCTAAGTTTTTACGGCTTTACAACGCTGTGAATCCGTATTAAAGTTTGCTGATGTAACATTTTGCATTCATTGTAATACAATAGCTTAACACAGGCGTTAATATCGATCGCGCAGTGGTATTTTATTTATAAATATGGAGTGTCTTAAGTGTAAAAAGGTACTGTCTAAAAAAGGCTCGCATTTCATATGCCAAGGTATGTGCCAGGGTACTTACCATAGGGCCTGTGTGAAGGGCCTGTCGGCGGACATGAAAGCGGGCCGTCAGCGCATTTACTGCAATAACTGTGACGACGGAGACTCAGAAGAAGAGCTAGAAGACGAAGTACAGAATTATGAAAAGATTCTTAAGGACATTCAGAGAAAAGTTAGTGCCATCCCAGGGTTTAAAAAGCAGCTTGAAGAAATCAAAACAAGTATGAACGTGTTATCTGATAAATACGATCAGCTGTTGGCTGAACACGAGCAATCTCAACAAAGAATAACCAGCCTAGAGAAGACGGTAACGAGTGTAAACAACAAATGTACATATCTAGAAAAGTGCAACATTGCGCTTGAACAGAAGTTACACGACTACGAACAATCCACCCGTCAAAACAATATCGAGATAACGGGAGTGGAACAACTACCTAACGAAAACCTTAAAGAAGTGATTAACAAGATAAGTAATGTAATTCAAGTTAATACGGAGAACATTGAATGGGTTAAACGCGTCCCAAAGCGTAAATCAGATGATATACAAGCGCCGATTGCGGTGGGGTTCAAAACGTCGGGCACCGAGGCTCGCGATTCCTGGCTGGCGAAGAAGCGGTTCCTGAAGGGCGTCACCAGCGACGCCATCACCGGCGGCACTCGGCAGACCAGGATCTACATCAACGAGGACCTCACAAAGACGTCGCGAACACTACTGTGGAACGCAAAGCAGAAGTTAAACGGAATCTACAAGTTCATTTGGGTGTATAATGGGAAGGTTCTTGTAAAAAAAGCAGAAGGTGATAAAACAATATGGATACGTGCTGAAACGGACATATTTAATTTAACTAAGGTGCCGAACTAAGTTTACTTGAATGGGATTAAGTAAGTTAATAATTATCTAAAATGGCTTGCATTAATAACATAATTTCATTAGATTTAGTAACAAATAGTATTAATACCGAATCCTCATTTATTAAGTTAGAAGATTGGTTTTTAACACATAAGAATAAAAAAGATTTTAATCTCCTTCACTTAAACATAAGATCCTTACAGAAAAACTTTAACGAATTACTAGTTTCATTAAGTAGTCATTTAAATGATCTCGATGTAATTGTAATCACCGAACCTAACATAGATTATTCCTTATTAGATTTATATAAGATAAAGGGGTATAATATTAATAGTTATTTACGAGCGGGGCGACGCGGGGGAGGAGTGCTGGTGTACTCGCGGACGGAGCTCGCGGCTCGCGCGGGCGCGCCGGCGCTCAAGGCCGCGGGCGACATGCGCGCGGCGGAGTGCGTTTCCACTACACTTAACGACCGAGGCGATCTTATACATCTATTAGCAATATACAGACCACCTAAAATAAATAGACAAGATAAATTATCACAATTTCTTACTGAACTCCGTACTTTACTTGATAGCGTACCTCAAAATACGAAAGCTGTGCTATGTGGTGATATTAATATTAACTTGCTAAATTCATTCGATAATACAGTAATAACATATGAAAATATTCTATACGAATACGGTTTTACTAGGTGTATAAATAAAGTAACACGCAAAGAAATTTTTATGGGAAATATAGTTGAATCGTGTCTCGACCATATCTACGTAAGAGCACCATTGGCATTCATAAACTCAGCAGTTATACAACATAAATTGTCGGATCACTACTACGTATCGATAGCGGTGGATTGGAAACGCGTACCGGCTACCGAAGGCGCGCGGTTTATGGATTCCGCGAATTCATCGCAGCGCGCGCGGCGCTCGGCCAGCGCACGCGGGGCTGACTCTTCCCCTCTCGCTTCTCCCGCCACGCGACGGGTACTAGATAATAGATTAGTTAGGGAAAAATTACTTCAAACCGATTTCGAAAAGATTATGTCTATAGATTGCCCTGTCAAGTTGTACGAAGCTTTTACACAATTGTTTATAAATATTTATAACGACTGTTACAAAATACAAACTATACGCATTAGCAATAGAGGTAGTAAAACATGGATAAATAATAGATTAAAGAACATGATTATTGAACGCGATAGACTATTTACAATATGGAGTAATGATCCTAAGAATATGATAAAAAGGCTGCAATATACTAAATATAGAAATAAGTGTACAAAAGCAATAACTAAATCTAAAAATGAATACGATAGAGAGTCAATAATAAGTTGTAATAATAATATTAAAAAAATATGGGATAGGTTAAATAGTATGATGGGTAAGGAAAAACAGTCACTAGATAATATTATATTAAGTAATATGGAGGAAAATAATGATAAAGATATCTGTGATAATTTCGCAACTACTTTTAAGACAGAAATTGATAACATAAAACATTCCTGTAATGACAAATGGCTTGTGAGAGAAAATTATGTACAAGGGTCGGACAGGTGCATGAGATGGCAACCGGTCTCAAATGATTACGTAAGACGCGTTATTATTAAAATGAACAGTAATAAATCCCCGGGTAGCGACCTCATCCGCATGTCCGACCTGAAACTAGTCGTTAACCAAGTAAGCCCTGTCATAGCAAAAATAATCAACTTATCAGTCAGGCACCATACATTTCCCGAAAAACTTAAAGAAGCCATAGTACGACCTGTATATAAGAAAGGTGACCGAAAATCATACTTAAATTATAGGCCCGTATCTATTTTATCCAGCATAGACAAAGTTGTAGAGAAATGTATAGTCAACCAACTAGGAAATTACCTCCAAAAAAATCAGGTGTTAAATTGTCGTCAACATGGATTTCAGAAAGAGAAGAGCACTAATACACTTCTGTCTGAATTTACCAATGAAATAAATACCTACTTATCCGAGAAGAAATTTGTAGTAGCCATATTTTTTGATTTTAAAAAAGCATTCGATACGCTCGAGACTTGCACACTTTTAAGAGCCATGGAGGAGTGCGGAGTGGGGCGGCCATTGAACCAGTGGTTCAGTGACTACCTCACGGCGCGATCCTTCCGCGTGAAGGTCGGCGCTGGCATGAGCGACGAACAGGCCGTCTCCTGCGGCGTGCCACAGGGCTCGGGCTGCGGGCCCGTATGCTACCTGATGCACGTAAACAGCCTGTGCGGCGTGCTGCGACACTGTTCCCCGCATATGTTCGCGGACGACCTGTGCGCGCTGCGCTCCGGCACCGACCTTAATGAAACATGTCGGATGGTTCAGGAGGATGTTGATGCCGTAGTCAAGTGGTCACATGATAATGGAATTGTTCTGAACGCTGAAAAGACCAAACTTATGATAATACATTCTCCCTACCTGGTACCTACTAATGTCACTCCATCCATTTTCACTCACAGTTTTCATTGCTTACATATTAATAATAATAACTTAGTAAATTGCAACTGTCAGCCCATAGAAACAGTTAAAAGTGTTATGTATCTTGGCATGAAAATAGATCAACACTTCTCCTGGACGAGCCATGTAGACTTTATATGTAGTAAGCTTAGGATTCTATTAAGTAAATTCTATCATCTAAGTTTTAAAGTTCCTATCCGAACGCTAAAATGTATATACAATTCTCTAATAGACTCTATTATCAGCTATGGTCTTGACTGCTATGGCCTCACTTTTAAAACTAATATAGATAAGCTAGAAAATTTACAAACCCGTTTTTTAAAATTGCTAGTCAGTAAAAAAGTTAAAAACAGTTGCAATAAAGACTACAAACAATTATTTAAAATATGTAAAATTCTACCCATATCATCCAAACTTAAATATATGTTGGCCTTGAAAAACCATGGCAGACAGGACCATCTTGAACTAGTCAACCATAGCCACAACACCAGGACGATATCTGCGGGCAAATATGTAGTACCCAGAGTGTCAAATTATTATGGCGACAGAACGCTTCAAAAACGAATACCTTATCTCTTGAACTCTTTGCCCGGGGATATAGTACTGGAATCCAAAAAAAGTACTTTTAAAAGGCTCTTAAAAAACATCTCTTGGATACTCTATAATAAGCGATCCTGCCTACTTCAAACTGAGTATAGATACATGTTTAGAAGTTATATATATTAATTTGTATATTTAATTATATTTAATAAGAAAACTGTATAAAAGAGACTGAAACGACTCCACAGTCAAACTAATTGTAGTTTTGTGGAGCATTGTATTTAAGTTATGTTTTGTAATTCTGAGTATAATAAATAAATAATAATAATAAAATAAATAAAAGTAAGTAGTTAATATTGTACTGTGACAAGAGTAGAGTGCGATTTGGAGTACCTTAGAACCTAGGGGTAAGTTTTGACCGCATACATAACATGGCGCGCGAAACTATCTGGCTGAACTCTGGCAATGGCCGTAAGCAGACCAAAGGGCCTACCACTAACCCTCAGAATCTGGAGTACTTCTGGGTCTAGATCTTACCTCATTGTCGAAACCCCAGGAGAACTGCATGGCTTGGAGGAAAGTACCCATCTAAGAATTGTTTAGTTTGCAGACCAGAGTCAGGGTAGAGCCCAGGGCCCAGAGTATAAGGTATCGGTGATCTGTTTCTTCAGAATAAGCCAGTCTTTGGGGAGATGGTCTGAATTCCACAACGCTTAATGTTTCACCAAACACCTTTCTTTCTGTATGTGTTCGAATAACCAAGTTTGAAAAAAAGTCTTACCTCATTGTCGAAACCCCAGGGTACGAAGGAGAACTGCATGGCTGGGAGGAAAGTATTAGCCTCCACCCATCTGATGAATAGCTGCTTCGTTGGCAAACCGGAATCAGGGTTTCCCAAGTTGAACCTGCAAGATTACAAGAAACTGTCTGATAGTCGTTTTGGCACAGAACAAAATCAGTGTATGGAGCAGCATAATTAACTAGCCTTGCTAATTGAGGACTTCTTGTCATTGAGTGTGTGTACCTATAAATTATCGTTTTGGAAATGACAGTCCTTCCATCGTATAAGTACAGTCAACCGATTTGAATCCTAGGCCACTCTAGAACCCTGTCTCATTTAAACCGTACGTGTTCTATTTGCCATAAGAAGTCACTTTGACGTTTACTGTGCAAAGGTTCTACAGTGCCCTATGGTTCATATTGGTTGACTGTACTTTAGCAGTCGTTAAGGAGACTCCTGATTAAATATTATTGTAGTATTTAATCATGGTGTAACTATAGGTACCTAGGTACTAGGTAGTTCTTCGTGCTCCTACTTGAATTGACATCGATACTACCTACCACTAACCAGAGAGGTACATGATTGACAGGTTGGAGTTTATTTTTGGAGTCGACACTGATATCGTCAAAGACCCAGTACACACTTTCAAAAATGTTTTCAATAAAAAGGCTTACCCGTTGCCACCAATCATGTCAGGCAGCACCATGGTGTATCCGTTCAGGTTCATCTGGAAGGTGGCCGTGATGACGGTGGAGAGGCCGTTTGTGAGGCCCCAGATGGAATCCCGATCCACCATGCGCACGAAGATTGGGAGGGTCTGGGTTCTGAAAGTTTTAAATGGTATTAGGTACTACGGGTGAGATTTTTAATGCGAAAGGCAAACAAGGAGATAGATCGCTTGATGGTAACTAATCACCTCCTATAGACACCTGCAACACCAGTAAGGTTTATAGTTAAGTACGTTGAAAATTAAGATGGCCAGACTTTGAGATGGAATTATTTTTGTTTATTGTTTATTAAGAATTATGCTCTTTTATTGAAGATATATAGGAAAGGAGTACCAATTATTTTACTAATAGCGATTTACAGATTGTCACTGATGTGGACTGTGGAGGCAAATCTAGAAAAGTACTTTAGGTATTTTATTTAAATTTCATGTAAGGAGAGGTGATGTCGGATACACAATCAGCAGATTAAGCTGTTGATTAGGAGCACCGTCTAGGTGCATAATAGGGGTCCTCTGGAATCAGTTGAATTTTATAGATGAGCCCGGGAAGAAGGGGCAGAAACAAACAAGAAACACACAAACTAGAAATGCTTAACGTATCGAAATGTTTTTATCATGATCTTAATCCTAGTTTCTGGGTAACGTTGGTACTGCGGGTAACCTCTCAGTGTTTTACTGTCTCTGCATTATGTTAGATTCCATACTATAACTGAGTGATACTTACTGGAATCCGGTGCGCACTTCGATCATGTCGCCGAATCTCGCGCAAGTCTTCACGTACGCCTGCGTGATGTGGTGCGGGTGGAGCTCTACGTCGCCTGTCTGGACTGCCACCTGCACACAAGGAAAGGGACCGTTGTGTGATTATGCCCAAAGGAAAAGAATAAAGCATACCTCATATTATCACGGGACGTAGCATCCGATGCTTAGTATTCTATGAAGAGGATTACGACATCACGGGCGCTTCAATTCGGCCCGCGGCCGCGCCGGCAACCTGTCGAGGGTGTGACGGACGGCCCGGAGATGTTCGCTATATTTCACTGATTTTGCAATATATAACAGGATCAGGAGATCTTCAGCGGAGGAATCAAATTTTAACGCACATATTTACAGCTATCCTTCCTTCGAATTTCTTTCATTTATCGGAATGTTAGAGCATCGTTAGTCTGCCTAAGCTAACTGCACCGTTTTTTAACGGAACAAAGTGTGGTTGTGGATAGTAAAGTATCCAAACTCAGCTGCTCACTTATACAAAAACACTATCAACGATACTATTGACGTGAAAAGTCACGGAACAGTTTGTTATTACCTCTGGAGACCAGCTAGCTTCTCCAGCATCAAACTTCAGGCTGTCGATGTCATAAGTGTCCACGATCAGCTTGACTCGTTGGTACCACCATTCAGCAGCGGTGGGGTTGGTGAAGTCGATGTAAGCTGCCACCGAACCGTTGTTGTTCCACCAGGAGGTATCTGGGCTTCCGTCTTCATTCAGCACTAGGTAGCTAGAAATAAAGGTGGTTGTATTATTTTAGGATTCAGTCTTAACATAAATGTGATTTTAAATAAGTACTTAAATATAGAGTTTTACATAAACTCACCCCGCCGCCAAAGCATTAGAATACCACGGCTCACAATTCTGATTAATGAAGGGATGTATCCAAATCGTAGCGCGGTAACCCATAGCCTTAATGTCCTGCACAAACTTATTCATATCACTGAATTTCTTTTCGTCCACCGTCAAAGACCCGTAGCAGATCTCCCAAAGATCATCAATTTCTAGCTGCGCATTAGCAAAACCTCGACTTTTTATCTCTTCAGCAAACTCTTTAAGATTATTTTCATCTATGTCTCTAGCAAACTGAGCCCACGTAGACCAAATAGGATGCTGAATCATTCTGAAATCTGGTGCTCCAGACGGCCAGCCTAAATAGTTGTTCAAGGCATGCTTGTGAGCGGCCTTAACATCAGAAAGGAACCACAAATCGTATGAGAGCTCAGTATGGTTCCTCTTTGTCGAGTACGGTGCAGCGATTTGAGCTCCAAAACACATGTGGTTGCTAGTAATATTGTTATAGTCGATGAACAGAGGGACTTGAGGGTGGACGTAGATGTATTCTCCGGCGGAGTTGAGCCAGTATCTCTCCATGATGGCTCCGTTGTCCCTTTCCTTGGTGTAGTAGGGAGCGTAGACTTGGGTGGACTTCTCTATCGGGTACGTTTGGGTGAGCTGCATTGGGCCAGCGTACCAGTGTTTAGTACCTAAACAAAAAAATCTTGTTTAAGACTTTATTTTGATGTGGTTAAATAGGCAGGCAGACAGGCAGCTTTATTAGCGGAGGTTATATCAAACCTTTTGAAAAATAGGATATTCATATGGCAAATTCATAAATGGACGAGTACTATTACCTTTTCTTCTGGATCAAGCAGGACAAGGATAGATACATATTTGCTGAAATCAAAGCAATCATTCAGCCGATGCCTCCTCCGCCTACTGGCATCCCAGTCTATCGTGACTCCTCTCTTCCTTATTAACCGCTGCACGGATAGATAGGGATGGGTGAAGCCCCTCTCTCTTCTTGACACAACAGATCATCTAGTGCTTACCAAAACAAAAGCAGTCTTCCTGGTCCTGGTCCTCGCCTAAGACTATCTTGACTCTTCTAGCTCCCTCTTCCTTACTAACCACCCCACGGATAGACAAGTATGGGTATAAGCCCCTCATCATCATCATCTAGTGCTTAACTGCTTACCAAAATCAAAGCAGTCTTCCAGCCTGGTCTGTTCGTTGGCGTCCCAGATGATCTTGACTCCCCTAGCCCCAGCTGCCTCGTCCATGACAGTGTGGACAGTCAGTTCAGCTCCAGGTAAGGACAGTTTCATGCCTCCTTCTATCTCCTGGGAGGAGACGTAGGTGGACACGAGGGTACGGCCGATAGACGCTTGGAAGATTGGCTCGTCGTCTGTGGATTTTGATAATTTTAGGTGCTGGCCGGGTTTCCATGAAGTGGATGCAAGCATGAAGTAGTTTAGGTCCAGGGAAAGGGGCACAGATATTACTAGTTATATAGCTCCGTCCCTCTCTCTCAACCTAAACTGAACGGCTTTAGTACGTCATGGTAACCCACTTGATCTCGAAAAACGGCGAAACGTTGATAGAATTGGAGTTTAAAAAAAAATTGTATTTATGATTAAACCATCAACATAATTAATTCTATCACCTACCAGACCTACCTATACAGTGTGTTATTACCACCCGGACATTTATTTAAACCAATAATACTAGCAATCGTTGCCAATGCTGTACATTGCTGGCAATAAACTTTTTGTTAGAAATTTTATAAAGTCAAAATTTTTAATTAATAATTAAATTAAGGGCGTGGTTAAGTTAAATAACTATGTAAGATTATCTACGTCCCTTAAAAAAAAACCCACTTGTTGGTAACACCCCGTCCTGTACCTATAGATACTGACTTAATGACATTTAAGATACAATTTTGTATGAAATGACTTTGAGACGTTGCATCAGTGCTTGAAGAACCATAGAGAACCTTTACCAGTTGGTGTATAAGAATATTAAAAAAATATGGATTTGATTAGGGTTTATCAACCCTACCTAACCAGCCACAAAATTAAAATTTTGAAAAAACCCCGACCGCGACATAGTGGACCGATTTTCATGAAACTTTCAAACAAAATAAAACTAAATCTAAATTCGTTAATTCGTTCGGGAGCTACGATATCACAGACAGACAGACAGACACGTCAAACGTATAACACCCTGTCGGGGGTTAAAATTAGCACATGGCGGTCTTACCCTTGATAATCGCCAAGGCGAAGCCTCCAGTGAGTTGGGGCTCCAGCGAGAGTGTGACATCTTCTTGACGTGTCGTCAGCGTCGCGGAGTGCGCGTGCGCGCCCAGCGCTGCTACCGCTGTTGATACAAAATATCATTTGAAATTATTTTATTTACAAAGGAAAGAAATAAATTGAAATTAGATGTGCGCTGCGATTAAAAACAGGTATCGCAGATGTTGGTGTGAAGGCAGCCAAGCTCAAGTGGGATTGGGCGGGACACGTCTGTCGGATGCATCCGGAAAGATGGGCCAAGGTAGCGACCGAATGGGCGCCACAAATTACCAGAGGCCGAGCGAGGTAGACCAAAGATGAGAAATTTTGGTATCGTAGCAACGTGTTTAATAAAAGTGGTCCTTCGAACCGAATCTACATATAGATTATGGAGTACAGTGTCAAAACTCTACATAATATTGTTACTAGCTTTTTCCCGCGACTTCGCCCGCGTTAGAAAGAGACAAAAAGTAGCCTATGTCACTCTCCATCCCTTTCAACCATCTTCACTTATAAAACGTCAATTCGTCGCTCCGTTTTGCCGTGAAAGACGGACAAACAGATACACACTTTCTCATTTATCATTTTAAGTATGGATGATACTAGTAGTATGAGGATACGACACTTGAAGCACCGTGATCGATCATATTTCTCTCGAAAATCTCAATAGATTTTATCAACCTTAGATAGGTGCCTTACAATAGGTACAATAGGATAGGTATAGCTATTTTCATCACACCCGCACTTTAAATGTGTTATTGCATGCAGGCGGAGCGTGAGTTATAAAAATATCGTTCTCCCAAGGGAATAATGAAATTTCTTGTACCGTACTTAACTTTTTTACATCTATTTACATATTTTTTACATTGCGAGTGTGATGAAAAACATTGTGTGTAACTCGGGGAGTATGAATATTACTAACTCGAGTCTTTAAATCGCTCCGGCAAGCCGTAGTAATTAATTAATACAACGTTTACAATATGTGTGGCCCACACCGCTTACCGCTAATTAGTATAAAGTAATTTACATTCAGATCAAAAACTACAGATCGCTTCACTCACGAAAACGCATATAATCATATGAATGTTTATCTATTACTGTTGCACAATGTACTATTATTTCAATAGTTAAGCTCTAGATTTTTGTGCATTCAGTATACTTATTTCGTTTTCACGGTTCCGTACGTTTTATTCTGCTAAAAGCTGGCGCCCAGTAGGCTCGTCGAATCGAATCGGTATAATGTGAATTCGATTCGATGCGTCGCCGATGGATAACTAACCTATTTAACATCAGTAGGTAAGTACCTACTTACGAGTAATTGGTTTTCTTCCTATGCGTAACTACCTACTGACAATCAAGTGTTTACACTTTAGGTGCATATGCATACATACACTTATAGAACTCTTGAATAGATAACCCACAGTAGGTATATTTACTTTACCTAAGTATTGTATATAAAAAATAACAGTAGGTACCTAGGTACTTAAGTTACGTAGATTAACGACGTTAATGAGCAGAGAATAGATTATAATACTTAAAGTTATGTAGGTACCCAAGTAGTCTATTTAACATGCCGCACAATGCACAATACAACCCGCATCAAAAACAGTACGTTTATGCACCTAATGTAGGTGCATAGGTACCTATAAGTATTTGTACTGTGGAATTCACAAAACAACTACGTACTACTAGATATAATGTAACTATAACTACAAATAATTTGAGTAGGTATTGAAAATTTATTTATTTCTAGAAGCCGGATAATTTAACTTTAGATTTGATTTTTAAAAAACCGGCCAAGAGCGTGTCGGGCCACGCTCAGTGTAGGGTTCCGTAGTTTTCCGTATTTTTCTCAAAAACTACTGAACCTATCAAGTTCAAAATAAAATTTTCCTAGAAAGTCTTTATAAAGTTCTACTTATGTGATTTTTTTCATATTTTTTAAGCATTTGGTTTAAAAGTTAGAGGGGGAGGGGACACACTTGTTTTCGTTTAGGAGTGATTATTTCCGAAAATATTATTATTATCAAAAAAAGATTTTAGTAAACCCTTATTCATTTTTAAATACCTTTCCAAAAATATATCACACGTTGGGGTTGGAATGAAAAACAAATCAGTCCCCACTTTACATGTGGGGGGGGGGGGGTACCCTAACAAAACATATTTTCCACTTTTTATTTTACCGCTTTGTCGGGTGATTGATATACATACTAGTATTGGTACCAAATTTCAGCTTTTTAGTGCTAACGGTTACTGACATTATCCGCGGACGGACGGACAGACAGACATGGTGAAACTATAAGGGTTCCTAGTTGACTACGGAACCCTAAAAATGAAATAAAATCATTCATATCATGTTTTACAAAATGCAAATATTGGGATTCAAACCTAGGTCTATCGGCTTCGCAGACAGCACCACCTGTGACGGTTGTGACTAGGCTGAAAGACCGGTTGTCAAACAACTCATTTTTAAACCAATTTGAACTTAAACCGCTATCAAAGTTGAATATCAAAACAGCCATATAATTACGGCTTCGTACGAACTTCATACTAATTTATTAATTGTTTATTAATAAGTCCTTCAATAATAATTAATTGATAATTATATTTCTCACCCAACAGAATCCTAAGCGCTGCCATCTCCGGCCGTAGACTGGCAAAAGTGCTAGAAAACAACTAGTAGCCGATATAGATACCATATCGCCTCTCCAGATAAACTCAACAGCTCTCGCGGACTGTACCAAGTGATTCATGAGCCTTGAATCTTTGTGCAACTAGGCAACTCATCAAATGCCCTATTTTACCTAAACCTATGTCACCTACAATATGCTCATTAACAGGTGTCGAATTAAGCCAACGCGGGTTCGGTCCGTAGCAAATTCTAGAGGTACATTAGGAACGAAATATTTACAGTTAATTTTTGAGATATAAGAGAAGATAATTTACGCTAGTTGGCGCGTGATTGACGAGTGAATGACGATAGATGTCACTACAAATAACTCGCATTTACTGATGTATGGAGTTACAACTCTTCCCTTACTTATTTCCTCTATGGCTATAGTACACACATGTTTGCAAAGAACGGCGGAGGGCCAGATAAAACCCTTCCGCCGCACGCTCTCACCACTGACCGATTATGCTGGGCCCATCTGCTGTGTCATCTTACCACAGAATATATAACAGTACAAGTACAGAAGGCCCACTGCTTTGATGTTCACGACATGCCGCCTTTTTAAATGCCTACAAAATTCTTACAAAGAAACGAGCCGCACGTGCGCGGCGTCCGGCGATAGGGTTGCCTATGGATTAAAACGAATTAATACTCAGATAAAATGTTATACTATTATATTCAAGTCTTGGGTACTTTCTAGGTATATATATATATATATATAGTATTTATATATTTTTGTTTAAGTTCCAACATCACAAGCCTTACTGAACCTTTCCGGGGTACTTATTAATAGTAGATCTGTGTAAAAATGTCCTATGGTATTTATTTTATTCATAATATCTATTTAACTAAGCATTATTAGCCATTCCACAAGCGGACATCGCATAAGAACCTTAAAAAAAAAACTCGCGACGGAAAGTAACAATAGAACGTGCGAACGTGCGTTCCGTGAGAACGCGCGCCACCCCTGATTAGGCCGCGAACTCGCGGCCGCAAGCATGTACTTGCAGCGCGGCGATAGAATCGCGGAGTGAGCCGCTCTGATCTTACGCCGTGTCTTGCGTGGGCGACGGTCGCGCGACCGTCGCCCATGCAAGCCACGGCGTTAGAAATCTTCTTCTCGTGTGGATGGTTTCTTTTATTTATTTTTACCCACGACGGCACGGAGACGGTATGCGTTTAGGGTGAGAGATTGTGTGTTTGTTTGTGCATTTATATTATACTAGCTTTTGCCCGCGGCTTCGCTCGCGTTCGATTCCCGGCTTCGCCACCAGTGGGCTTGATCGCTTTTTCTTTAGTGCATGGTATATTATCTATTTCAGTTTATAATTCAAAATTTATATTCATGTTGGTACTTACTGTACTTAGTGCGTCTTTTTCGCACCAATTGATGTATTCACATGCACAAATATAAGGGAAATGCATTAAAACTCAACTCAGATGCAATTCTTGTATACCATTCTGATATCAGTACCTAGTTTACTTTTCTATTGGCCCCTTTTTGCCTCGAGCCTGTAGCCAAGAGTACAGTCGTTTGCGCATCCTCGCGACAGGTACGCAACTGGCTCTGTCGCACCCTCAGAGCATATACTAGAGAACGGACAGACCGCCCGGCAGACGTGTCTCATTTGTTAGCTCATTAAGCATAAAGTTATCGTTGTGCGTGCATGATGACACGACTCGCTAGCTGTTCGCATGTACACAGACATGGAAATTATGAGCGTGTATTGCGCAATATATAATAATATAATTTATTGAAATTAATTTCCATAGAGTATCTAGTTGTTAAATTGTATCTTGTTATTTAATGCATGTCAATTATAAGTTGTAATGTTTTGAAAAGAACCCCGCCGAGTTTCTTGCCGGCGCCATAGTGGATACCCCCCTCTAACCGAGGGGGGACTGAAATTTTCTCGAGGCTGAGGCGTAGGGTTAGAGCCGGCGTAGCTTTATTTGACGTTCATATGCGCATTGTAATATGCCTACTTGAAAAATAAATATTTCATTTTCAATAGCCCAATAGCGTCCATCTATAAGTGTGTGTAGGTTCCAGAACTTGTGACAGTCGTATTCAATACAAATCGCCCAGCATACCCGATCTCCTTCATCTGGTCGCATCAATAATGAAGAGCGACAGAGAGACGACGATACTATACCTACGAGCGTCAACGATAGTAATCTTGGCTACAGACCCGCACTTGCAGTTACACGCGCGCACACTTACCCAAATAGTCCGAAGGTTAGGTAGCAACATGACATGATGACACCATGCAGTTTTATAAGATAAGGGTAGGATGTGACTCTCATTACAAAAAGGGCCTCAAGATTCAAATCAAATGAAATAAGGTATTTTCCCTTTGACATTGGAACTGTAATTCTGAAAAACCGGCCAAGAGCGTGTCGGGCCACGCTCAGTGTAGGGTTCCGTTGTTTTCCGTATTTTTCTCAAAAACTACTGAACCTATCAAGTTCAAAATAATTATCCTAGAAATTTTTTATAAAGTCCTACTTTTGTGATTTTTTTCATATTTTTTAAACATATGGTTCAAAAGTTAGAGGGGGGGGGACGCACTCTTTTTTCCTTTAGGAGCGATTATTTCCGTAAATATTAATATTATCAAAAAACGATCTTAGTAAACCCTTATTCATTTTTAAATACCTATCTAACAATATATCACACGTTGGGGTTGGAATGAAAAAAAAATATCAGCCCCCACTTTACATGTAGGGGGGGTACCCTAATAAAACATTTTTTTTTTCATTTTTTATTTTTGCACTTTGTTGGTGTGATTGATATACATATTGGTACCAAATTTCAGCTTTCTAGTGCTAACGGTTACTGAGATTATCCGCGGACGGACGGACGGACGGACAGACAGACATGGCGAAAGTGGCGAAACTATAAGGGTTCCTAGTTGACTACGGAACCCTAAAAAGGGCATTATTGCAAATTTACACATGAAGCAAACCGTATTAACTTGACGTAACTGATAAAAATCTCACCTTCCCTTTTACTTCTGCGGTTGCCGTAGAAGTCAACAGAAGGTGGTTTTCCGTTTTCGCCTCTTCTCGTCTCGCCCTGCCGGTGGAAAACCACCTTGAATTTCCGTCTGGAGTGGGCTGTGACTGGAACATCATAAATTAATGACCCTTAGGTCACGAGGCCCCGGTGGGCCTAAGAAGCGCTGGCTGGTCATCGTGACAGCGGACATGCAAGAGAACAATCTCACACCTCAGGATGCCGAAGACCGGTCAAAAGGGAGAAGACTGAACAGGCCCTGTAGCCGAATGGCATTTCTGTGATGCTAAACGCCACCGAGACGCCGCAGAAATGTAGCCTGTTGCGCAAGGGCGATAGAGGTAGATAGCTACGAAAGAGATATTATCGTGTGTTTGTTCATTAGGCTACGAAAACAGGAAAGCGGACCCTGGCGCTAAACCGGGAAAACGCTAGGTTGAAGAAGAAGAATGGCACTGAAAATTGAGTAGTGCCTACACCTTGTTGTGAGTTTATCCATTGTTTGTCCGTCTTTCACGGCAAAACGGAGCAACGAATTGTCGTGATTTTTTAAGTGAGATAGTTGAAGGGATGAAAAGTGACATAGGCTACTTTTTGTCTCTTTCTAACGCGAGCGAAGCCGCGGGCACAAGCTAGTTCACATGTATATAAAGCAAAGGGATCCTTCTGTATTGAGAGTCACAAAACTTTCCTATATCCTGTCATGGGGTGCTATCGACAAGATAAGCTTATCGCGTTGAACTTATTTGAGATATAAATATCGGCCGGAGTCTGAGCATCTCTAGTACTCGCAGCTCAGCGTGGCTCTTTGGAGATGAAGCTGTTTATTTTACTGACAGGTAGGCTAACTTAATTCACTATATACTAACCCCCTTATTCATAACCGTACTCTAAAGTTATCAAGACGATAAAGTTCGTTTGTCCCTTTCCGACGTATCGGTGTGATAGAAAAGGACATTGATCTTTATCGGCTTGATAACTTTAGTGTACGTTTATGAATAAGGGGGTTAAGATTTATTTTTAACCCCCGAGCCCCCGACGCAAACGACGGGGTGTTATAAGTTTGACATGTTTGTCTGTCTGTATTTTTGTCTCTGTGCAGATTCAAGGCATATTTACTTCTAAGATTTTAAACCTCTCCTACTCTCTGACTGTGTACAGAGAACTTTGATGATGTTGCGCTGACTCAAAATCTGCTTTGCCTAAATCTGGTTGACTGGTAGAAATTACCCTACGGAGCTTATACCGCCGGTTAATGAAGTCAGTAGGTCAGAAAAGTCGCAAAATTCTATTGTTCTATCGGTGCTCTCCCTGTGAGAAGAGTTTTTTCTGACGGAAATGGTTTGACAGACTATAGTATAGTTTTAGTGGTATTTGTACAATAAAGATTAAATTAATAAATAAATTATATCAACTGTAGCATAGACCAAAGACAAATGCTTTTTTTTCGGCAGGAGTGACTGCGGTGCTATGCGCTGTGCCGCGCGCCACAAACGTCAGGAATCTACTGGTGGAAGATCGTGCTGATGGTGGCTACCAACTCACCCTTGTTGACGGTAGGTGGCAGACTTGAACGCGACTCATTTTTTTATAAATGGGCTTACTCTTGGCCACAGACTAGCCAAAGGCAAAGACGTGGCAGAAGATGCTTGTTCAGCCTTGATTTGAAGGTTGCCGGGTTATATGAGCTCGGAAATATACCTAGCCGTTGGCAAGGAATGGTGGAAGCGGTCGTAGCACACTAGTGTGACAAAACTTATCGCGTCGGTGCATCGTACTCTATCGCACCTACAAAAGGACGGAAGGAAAGGAAAGGACGGCCTGAAGTGATAGGCTTTATCACGTTACCGTGCTTGCCCGCCAGGAGAGCCAACCTGATAATCGCTTATGCTTTGTGAGCACATCGCTCCCCATCGCTCGTCTGAAAAGGTGCTACACCACAGAGCGCAAACTGCGTTTCCACCGCGAAAAATAGATTTCTGAAACTATATTTTCCCATGTATCTTTTCAGACTCCGGAGTGTCAGAAGTCCTCGGCATCTTAGGCCGTAACGTCGTCGTCGATGACTCAGTGACCTTTGACGTGAGCTCGTCCTTCGACGAAGAGGCTGACGGTTACAGGATCACTGTGACCTGGGACGGACCTAGTGACCGCGTGTTTGAAGACTGCTTCGATTTTGGTAAGTGAGCTGATATGACCTAATACATTTTCGTTTGACGAGGTTAAAGTTCGGACTTTTTTTTTTTCAATTATAAACTGGCCAGAGATTGACATTAGTCGCACCTGATGGAAAGTGACGACAACGCCGAAGTTGTAGCTTACTGGTTCAGTAATAGTCTATTCACTCTTGACTTGAATACACCCAGATTGTATTCGCATTAGGAAAGAAGACTCTCAAGAGGATTCTCAGACAACCCCGATCTGACTGGTTGGAGGTAGTCAGGCGACTTTGATAAGTAAAGTGACCGAATGTGAACTACAAACCTACTTATGCTACAACCGTTTTGCTCGATGAGAGTGGAGGCTGTGACGCAGTTTATTCTAAAATCATTGTGACCTGAATGGATGTAGTGATCAGGTGTTTGAGGACTGATTCGACTTTACTTATGAAGTCACGTTGTCCATGCATTGGCAAGTTATAATAGATAATGCAGCTCTCAATTTTGTTTCTAAAATGTCTCGACAGGAGATTTACTTTAAAAGGTTTGTTTGTTTATGGCATATAATTAACCGGGCAACTAAAATATTAAACGGGAAAATGTCGGGAATACAATAATACAATTTGGCTGTGTTTTAATATTGTGGCGACAAAAAAAAGATATGAGCCTCAAATATTAAGCATCATTATTATTGAAAAAACGGCAGCAAATTTCAAGCGACAAAAATATTGCCGAGGAACATTAAACAATACTTTGGCGACTAAAATAATAATTGGCACCTAGTATTGCAAAGCGTAAATTTTTTTATATTTTGTAGTCATATAGATGTTAGCAGCTAAATAATTATACTTAGCTCATCGTTTAAAGTAGTATTTAAATTGCGGAGGCAACTAAAAAAAATATTGGGAAGTAGGTTTTTTTAAAACACATATAAAATCGTTTCTTTATGGAAACGATGGTCTCATCGGAAGATCAGCGCTTCCAGGGTGGCTAGCCGAATGGCACAATCGCTCACGAAACGCTCACGAAACGAAGCGCTAGTAGATATCTATCTCTATCGCGCTTGCGTATTGGCGCGACAGAGCCAGCGGCGTATCGCTTTCGTTTGGCGTCGGAGAAATGCCATTCGGCTACGGGGCCTGGGAACGCGTACCAAATCATTTTATAATAAGGACACAGCAAAGAGGAGTGTATTTTAAGCTTCTAATGGGTCGGTAACGCGCATGTGACACCCCTTGTGTTGCAGACGTCCATAGGTTACGGTGACCGCTTTCCATCAGGCCGATCGTATGCTTGTTTGCCACCGACGTGGTATTCAAAAAAATTGCCATGATAATCGTATAGTATAATATTACAAGAGCAGAATTATTTTCTACTAGCAAAAAGTGGGTTAGGGTTAGGTTATTTTTTTAGTAGAATATAAGTCCTATCAAATTTGCAAAGTATGACATATTGACATAATTCTTAGGTACTTTGTATGTACAAAACAACGATAGCAAAAAGGAAATGAAATACAGTCCCAGAGGCATGCATCCCCAACACACATGACTCGCTATCAAAACAGAAATAGGAGGAAGATGGACAACTTTTTACCGCCTAAATATTATGCAAACAAAAATCTACGGAAGTCTCCTAATTTATAAGATTATTTTGCTCATGAACATTATGCCAGCATAAGATTCGATATTATAAAATCTGCGGAACGATTTATGCCAAAGCATATTCTGAGTAAGGTTTTCTTGCCAAAAAAATTAATCTTTCAGAGTGACGTTAAGACTGCGTAAGGCCTGCCTTAGATTCGATAGAGTAAACGTCTTGAAAAGTTAAATTAATTGTATAGACGAAGTTGCCAGCACCCCCAAACACCTAATTTCTTACCCATAAGTATAATATTTTGTCGACCGTTATATTTTATAAGAATTCTTTTTTTAGGGTTCCGTAGTCAACTAGGAACCCTTATAGTTTCGCCATGTCTGTCTGTCCGTCCGTCCGTCCGTCCGTCCGTCCGTCCGTCCGTCCGTCCGTCCGTCCGCGGATAATCTCAGTAACCGTTAGCACTAGAAAGCTGAAATTTGGTACCAATATGTATATCAATCACGCCAACAAAGTGCAAAAATAAAAAATGGGAAATTTTTTTTTATTATGGTACCCCCCCTACATGCAAAGTGGGGGCTGATATTTTTTTTCATTCCAACCCCAACGTGTGATATATTGTTGGATAGGTATTTAAAAATGAATAAGGGTTTACTAAAATAATTTTTTGATAATGTTAATACTTTCGGAAATAATCGCTCTTAAAGGAAAAAAAAGTGCGTCCCCCCCCTCTAACTTTTGAACCATATGTTTAAAAAATATGAAAAAAATCACCAAAGTAGAACTTTGTAAAGACTTTCTAGGAAAATTGTTTTGAACTTGATAGGTTCAGTAGTTTTTGAGAAAAATACGAAAAACTACGGAACCCTACACTGAGCGTGGCCCGACACGCTCTTGGCCGGTTTTTTATTAAAATGACAGCTCAGGTGATGAGTGCCGATGTATAAATTTTAAATGTACTTTTTATGTTAATTTGCTATATAAATACTCATACTCATACTCATACTCATATTTATTAATAATATCAATTACAGGTCAATCTTACATATTATATTACAATCACAGAACAATTCGTAAATTTACATAGGTATACATTTATTTATTTTGTTAATTATATTTCATATTATACATTCATATTAAAAATATTTTAAAAGAACTGTATATTTTATATTAATAGATAGCCGTTTTCCTATTAAACTCTTAAATTGTTTCCAATATAATAATTCAGTTGCCAAATAAATAGTTGGTACTCGCGTCTGAATAAACCGTAGCCGTAATGACATTAAAATGCTACCTCATATTGACATATTTTTGAGGCCCCATTTTAGTCGCCAAACTATTATTTTTGATACCCATTTCTATGGTTATTTAGTCGCCCGGTTAAATACGTGCCTTTGTTTATTATCAACATATGATACAGCTAGCGACAAGCGATATCAGATTGCATATACAACCAACAAACACTTGACTTTTCGGACACGTCTCAATTTATCTCGAATAAATGATACCTATGGTATTTTAGTTTAGAAGTAGGACGGGTTTTAAGATAGATAAGGAAACGTCCTTGTGGCCTACATACTAAAGACACCTCTGTTCCTGTATCTCTTATTAAATGTGTAGGGTAGGGCTAGGTGGGGTAAATATAAGACACGGGTAAAAATGAGACAAAGCTTTTGACATTATTTAACCACAATACTGTTTCATTCCTATCCCAAAGAGAAGCATTACATCCTCTCATCTTTTTTAACGTATAGGAATAACCTTTGATAATAGTAGTATTGAGCTTATTGAGCTACCTTGACCTAGACCTATGCACAGCGGATACATGGATTTTATGGATCGGACTGGCCTAAGGTTCACAAATGTAGGGACAAAGCCTCTGATTATTATAAGTATTATAGCCATTGGTATAAAGTGTTCAAAACAAATCTTGGTATTCCCAGGCAACAAACAATGGTTCGCCGGCCCCGAACAAAAGAAGCAATACTGGCCGCTCCAGCACGCCAACCTGAAGAAGTACTCCGTCATCGCCAAAGATGTCGACAACGCCGGCATCGCTGAGCGCTACTGGCTCAACTCCGCCGGGCACTACTTCTACGTCCACCCCGAGGCACCCCTCTTTGTCGACTATCACAACAGCCTAGACAACCATATCTGTTTCATCGCCGAAGTCGCCGCTCCTTACTCCACAAGACGCACCCACAACGTCCTCAAATACGACATCTGGCTCTTCCAGAACGCCAAAGTAGCCCACCAACACGCCGTCGATACTTATCTAGGAAAACCCTCAGGCGTACCCGACTACCGTATGATCCAGTACCCCATCTGGTCTACCTGGGCGAGGTATTCCAGAGAAATCGACCAGGACAACCTCTGGGCTTTCGCCAATGAGATTAAAGATTCCGGGTTCCCTAACGCTCAGTTTGAAATCGATGATCTCTGGGAAATCTGCTACGGATCCTTAACCGTCGACGAGAGGAAATTACCCGACTTAAAGAAGCTTATCCAGGATATTAAGGGATTAGGTTTCCGAGTTGCTATTTGGGCGCATCCATTAATTAACAAAGATTGCGAGCCTTGGTATTCTGAGGCTCTGGATAAAGGTTACTTTGTACTTAGCGAAGATGGTAGCCCTGATGGTTACTGGTGGAACAATAACGGGTCTATGCCTGGTTACATCGACTTCACTAACCCGGAGGCGGCGGCGTGGTTCAGCGGCAGGCTCCAAGATCTGATCAAAACCTACGATATTGACACGCTGAAGTTCGACTCTGGAGAGTCCAACTGTTCTCCTCAGGTAATTCGTGATCATTAAATACACAAGGCCTTTTAGTTGCAGGAGTAGGTAATTTTTGCAGACATAACGCAGTGATACAAATAGTGCACCTTGAGGTCTATGGTATTTGCATTTTTTTGCTATTCGATGCATGTGGAAATAATGAGGATTTTTATGTGACTTTGGAAATTAAACGACTTTGGAAATTATCCCAATGTACCCTATATAGGGAAGGGCGGGAAGGGTATAAATAAACTAGAAGAAATATCGTTGTTACCGATCAACAGCCGACCAATGTAAAGGAAGGATTAGACCTTGAGGAAGTCCTTTATTTTATTATTTTTTCTTCCTTTATTAGTTTTTAGTTAAGTTTAGCAAAAAGTGTATTTTCAGCACAGGCAACTTCTTGCTTACCGGGCGGCTCCATCCCCTAAAATTTAACACATGGTTATAATTTAGGCCTTAGGGCCTAAATTATGACCATGTGTTTAGAGAAATAAAGAATTTTTGTATTTTGTATCATCATTTAATTTGTGTTCGTAGATCCCAGTACAAAACGGCGACATAGATTTGCACCCTGGACATATCGTGCAGGCCTACGTCAGGGAAGTGGCCAAGTTCGGTCCCGCTATCGAAGTGCGAGTCGGAACGAGGTAGACTTTAACATTTGTTCTTCAGAAACTATTTCTCGTCAAACAACAAATCATTTATTCAGCAAATAGGCCACGACACTTTAACAACGTAACTAGAACCACCTTTTCCTCTGTAGGCTTGTGCCGTTTCGTTCGTTGATCGGAGCACTCCGATCTCGTTCAATCGCTCCCACGAACTAGTTCGCTCTTTTAGGTCTTTTGCTTATTTAGTTCAGCCAGCGACCACTGCGATCGGAAAGATCAGAAAGAATGGGACCGAATAGTGGCAAAATAATACGAATAGTCCACAGATAGTAACATATTTTCGGTTCGAAAGGTTGTAAGTAACAGAAGTTTAATATACAGCACAGTCACACACTCATTCTCGATCCAAACCGCTCGCGCTTGCCAATCCTATACTGAAATAAATGAGCAAAGACCGATTCTCAGAGCACGGAAAGATTCAGTTCATTTCAGTCATTGATGGGATTTTATTTCTAACAGTTCAAAGTTCGTGAACGACACAAGCCTACTCCTCTAGCTGGTTCTCCTCTTAAGTACTTTCTACTTATTTAAACGTTAAAACCATTGTGGCTACATTTTTGGCGTCTTAGCCACTGACACCAATGTAGCTATAGCTGGTATAGTACTGGCTATAGTGGTAAAGATGGCAAACAACGTACGATGAGGATACCTAGCTAGTCCTGGGTTCGAATCCTGGTAAGGGAATTTATTTGTATGATGAGCACAAATTCTTTCTTTATGCATGGATGTGTTCTATTTAAACCAAATAATTGGGTACCTATCTATTTATTATATGAGTGTTTTGTGTTGTTTGGTTGTATATAAATTCTACTTCTCATATTTCTTAGAGCCACCTACCATATATTCTGATTATATTAACTCCAGTACCCAAAGGTTGTCTGGAAGAGATCGCTCTTAAGCGATAAGAGCGCCTGTTGTTACCTCTGTTTAATTTGTTTTGTTTCTTGTGTATTACTAGTAAACTATGTGAGGTGTGCAATAAAGAGTATTGTATTGTATTGTATATCGTAGTTTGTGTACCCTCAACGTAAGCCTTCTATAACTTACCGTGGTGCTTAAGATTAAGACCATCCCTTATTTATCTTCAGTTTCTGATTGGGATATCCAAACTTATCTCAATTTATCGTACAGGACCCAAGAGCTGCCCATATTCGTCCGCATGAACGACAAAGACACGGTGTGGGACTTCAACAACGGCCTGGCTACTCTAGTCACCACTCTACTAACTATGAACTTGAACGGGTATACTTTGGTGCTGCCTGACATGATTGGAGGAAACGGGTAAGGAACTCAAATAAGTTAAGGCCATAGAATAAAAACTGTCTGGTGAGTTTAGTTACTACTCTGTTCCCTAAATTTCTATGGACTTGAATGGATATACTTTGGCGTAGCCTGATTATGAGATTGTTGTTGTTGGGTAAGAAGTTGGGCTCTATTTGGGTTATTCTACGAAACATGTCAGTATCACCGGCTTTCCTAGTTCATGTCGACTCATGTGTTCAAACCATGGGTTTCTTAAGGGTTATGGCTGGGTTGTTTGTACCAGGGTACGTAGCGAAATGGCACAAACGCTCACGAAACGAAACGAATCGTAGATATCTATCTTTATCGCTCTTGCATATTGGCGCGACAGAGCCAGACTACCTTTCGCGGCGTTTCGTTTTCGTTTCGCGTCGCAGAAATGCCATTCGGCTACGACACCAGATCATCAGATAGGGATCTAACCGATGTATTATAAACATATTCGAGCAATTCCCGTTAAGTTTGTACATTTGGATCATGTCTCCGATTTTGATAAAAATTGGTAGGCTGATAGAGTCCATGATGCTGAGCAAGATCCACTACGTTTCCCAAAATGTCCTATGTAGTTTGTATGAAACCTTCCTTTTTTGTTACCAGATTTCTATACATTTTCAGTAACAAAAAGGAAAGTTTCATACAATCAACCTAGGACATTTTGGGAAACCTAGTGGATCATGCTCAGCATCACGGACTCTATCACTATCAGCATGCCAATTTTAATCCAAATCGGAGACGTGATCCAAATGTACAAACTTAACGGGAATTGCTGATTCACTCGACATCTGCCTACAATGTTTTTAGACTCGTTTTATAGAATCCATAAATGTAGGTTACTATGCTAAAAGTAATCGCGTCGCTAATTGCTTCATTTGCTAAAATGTCTTAGATACTTATTTATTTTCTAAGGTGATGGTTTCTCTAAGATAAGATACTTATTTATTTTATAACTTTACTATAATTGTATGCTTGTTCAGATACAACGAGAAACCGAGCAAGGAGCTGTTCATCCGCTGGCTGCAAGCTAACGTCTTCATGCCGAGTCTGCAATACTCCTTCGTGCCCTGGGACCATGATGATGAGGTAATGACACTACCGTACTATACCCCGGCCGTCTTTACCCAATGGCCAACAGAACTTACTGCTTTAGAGGCGCCAACGCCAAATGCCTAAAATGCGACTCTGATATACTCTGGTATCCTCCTCAGCCCCAGCCATATCAAAGGAAAAATAAATTTTTCACCTACAAATTTAACTTAATAGTGCAGAGCATGGTTTATTTTATTTCGTTCGAAAATTGAACGAAACAAAACAAATGCAACTCGTTCCAATTTAATATGGTTTGAATTTAATAGGACTCAATAAGTAGACCGTACAGGTAAAACCTTGGGTCTTAGGAGGAATCCGTATGTGCGGCATCTTCGACATCCTTCCTACATCCGATATAGTATCAGTGTGCGTAGCCGAATGCACAAACGCTCACGAAACGCTCACGATAATATCTCTTTTGTAGCTATCTATCTCTATCGCTCTTGCGTATTGGCGCGACAGAGCCAGACTACATTTCTGTGGCGTTTCGGTGGCTATGGGGCAGTAGATAATGTGAAAATGCACTTAGTGCGTTTTTACATTATCCGATCCGATATCGGATGCAGGACCGATATCCCATATATTTAAGCAGCCATCTTTAATTTTTGCCTTTGAAATCCTTCCTACATCCGGTATCGGATCGGATAATGTGAAAACGCACTTACGCTGCGCTATCAAGTAATGTGTTCTAAAACGGTAAACTCATAGCCCAGGATTTTGATGATTTATTTACATATTTAATCTCTCTTTTATTGTATTTTAAATGGCTTTCTCGTCACAACATGACGCAACCATTTATCGGAATTTATCAGACCCTTGAAATAACATTCGCAAACAACACTCTTATAGGATATTTATGGACTTTATATCGTTCAAGGTTTCAGGAAAAGTGCAATCTGTAAACTGCAATATTACTAAGTAAAATTGGTGATTTTTTGGCATAAGAGAGCGTTTATCTTGGTCCATTTCTACCCTCCCCTGTCCCCTCTAGATAAGCACGTGGAAAGGGAGTTTTAATTATATCAATAGTTCGATACTGCTACAATGGTAAAAGCGCAACGTTGATTCAAAGACGAATGACGTAGAAGTTTGACGTTCAGAAAGCCATACCTATGTTTAGAAGTTAACGAACGATATTTGCTTGTATCTTTATACTACACAGTAACCGGTCAATACGGCAAGCGACAAAGTGGGATGTGTTGCTGAAAAATTACACATCTGGGGACCGATTTTTGGATCTCGAACGCATGAATTCGCCGTTAGAAAGTCTGTTGGCCCCTGTACACATATGGCCAACGGTTTCACCAACCCCCTTGGCCAAGCGTGTAGAGGGCTACTTGGCCGTAAGTTGGCAGTTGGCGCTTGCGCTTGCCGGCCAACCGATTGGTGTCGGTTTTTTGTCCACACATCAAAGGATCTTGGCGCCAATGGCCAACTGCGTTTACACGTTGGCGCTTCATTCAGTTGGTCGTCAGCCGTCAGAGAGGACAGTAGTGAAATATTTACGAAAATAATAAGTTTATCTATGCCAATAATAGTGTAGATTTTAGGAAATAAAATAACCTTGCAAATGTTTAATGTATTTCCTAAAAAAGATAAATGTTCTTATCAGAATATTCAAAAAATTGTTAATATATCAAATAATTAAATTTTACTACGGGGTTATTATTTTTTAATCAAATTTTGCTGACAACGTAAAAGACCTAGAATTTCCTAGCATTTTCCATTCCACGTCCATCTTTCATGAAGAGCCAATGCCAAGTGATTGGTTCGCCAATGTGTAAACAGCGGCTCTTATCTTGGCCAAGGGGTTTCACAAAGGGCTGGTGGAACCGTTGGCCATGTGTGTACAGGGGCCATGTGGAAAACAACGTAATGCTGCGACTTTCGAACGGCGAATTCATGCGTTCGAGATTCAAAAATCAGTCCCCTGTTCTATCAAAATCAATGCAGGGTCAGCTAAACCTGACGTTGGTCACTTTTAGTCTAAATTCCGAAGAATAATAGGTATCTAATAAAACTACTGTCAACTGTTTCAGATAGGCTTTAAGCGCTGGGAATTTTACCACAAATAACACTTATTTTCAGACGGTGGAGATCAGCAGAAAGTACACCCAGCTCCACGCCGACTATGCCGATGAAATCGTGGCAGCTATGGAGGCCTCGGTCAGGGATGGCACCCCAGTGAACGCGCCCATCTGGTGGCTGGATCCTACGGATGAGACAGCCCTAGCTACTTGGGATGGTATGTGTATAGTAGACTCATTGACTATGCCGATGAAATCGTGGCAGCTATGGAGGCCTCGGTCAGGGATGGCACCCCAGTGAACGCGCCCATCTGGTGGCGGGATCCTACGGATGAGACAGCCCTAGCTACTTGGGATGGTATGTGATGTGTATAATAGACTCATTGACTATGTTGATGAAATCGTGGCAGCTATGGAGGCTTCGGTCAGGGATGGCACCCCAGTGAACGCGCCCATCTCGTGGCTGGATCCTACGGATCAGACAGCCCTAGCTACTTGGGACGGTATGTGTATAGTAGACTGATTGACTATGTTGATGAAATCGTGGCAGCTAACTTTCATCACCTAAGGTAGCCTATATACGTCCCGCTGCTGCACACAGGCCTCCTCTCACGCATGAGAGGGCTCGGGATATAGTCATTACGCTGGCCCAATGCGAATTGGAAACTTCACATACCTTTGAATTTCATCGCAGTTTCCTTATGATATTTTCCTTCGCCGAAAAGCTATAAATAAAATACCTACCCGATCAATGATTAATATGATTATTGATGCAGGTTTTACTATCCACTTGAAACTAATCGCTCGATTGCCCAGAAGTGGCACTGACTAATGCCCCCATTACTGTACAATTAGATAACGCCTCTAACGACAGAGCATTCACAAAGAGTTTTGCATACGGTGGGCTGTCAAACCGACCAAACTTCGATCTTTGATTACGAACTAAGCATCTTGTAAGGATCAATATTTACTTATTAGCTTTTACGTGCACATCGAATAGGTAAAAATACCGTTAGGATTTCAAAAACAAACTAACATTTCTTTTGTTTCTTAAAATTCGATGTGTAAGCGAGACAAGCAACTCAATGAAGTATCTTATAAGTATATTCAAATAATTGTTTATCTTGCAATTTTCTATCCTCGTAAGGTCCAATGTACATTATAATGTACATAGTGCTTGTAATCTAATTTTGAATCTTTCATGAACCAAATAATAGCATTTCCATTGTAACATTGTTTTTAGAAACAAATGAAATTCTTACAAATTTACTTATAATTAGAACAAAGTTCAAATTCAACGAGGCCATAGGTATATACTTGGACGACGTTAAATTTACTTTCCACCGGATTATAATGGGGCAATACATATTCCATACAAGGCTATCACGGAGTATTATTTCTTCGTCAGATTCCAGACGGATTCCTCTAGATCCTAAATGTTTTGCTATTAAATTTTGAATCATTAAATATATGTATATATGCGAAGAAATTCAAAGTTGTATGTGAAGTTTCCAATCCGAATTGAAATTTATTTATGATACTTAAAGGGAAATGTTTTATGAATAGCAGCTGTTTGTTTCACAAGTTACGCGATCAGAAGTGGCATTTGTTCCCATGGTGGACAATGGGAGATATATTTACAAAAACATCTTCATTAAGTAACTCGGCTTGACATTTAAGAGTGCATTTTAATGGACGTTTTTACTTTATTACCATTTAAAGATACCTTAAAAAGATATATGGACTGGAAACCAACTGGGACTTGTATGTGGATTACACGCCGTGCATTTTGTTCTCAAACAACTTGTAGTATAAATAAATAAAACAAATGTAAATGAATAAATATTGGGGGACAACTGGGACTTTTTTTTTAAAGTTGTCCACCCCACTTTTTTCGTAACATAGGTATTTTTTACGCGAATTTCACTCAGAAACGCGAGGTCTTTGGATCCTGATAGGAGAAAAAAAGTCCCAAGATTTCCATACATTTTTCAAACCTTCCATTCCGTTACCGCCATGCAAAATGTAGGAAAAAATGGTAACGGGATTGTAAAAAACCTTGGGCTACTTTTTTTCTCCTATTAGAACTGAAAGAGCTCGCGATTCTGAGTGGAAACCGCATAAAAATTTCCAAATCCAAAAAAAAGTGGAGTGGACAACTTTGAAAACAAAAATGGCCCGACTGACACAGGTCAACCTAGCTCCAAACTAAGCAAAGTTTGAACTGTGTGTGCTAGGTGACGATATACATACATAATTACATATATAGAAACATGCTTATATACATAGAAAACATCCATGACTCAGGAACTGTGACCTGATCTCAGAATCTGTGCTCATCACATAAATGCTCTTACCAGCATTCGAGCCCAGGATCGCGGCTTAGCAGCTTAGTAAGGCCATTATAGTCTTGGCCTCAAAGATAACGTAATTTTGAGGCTTTCTTGCGACTGTATTAAATAGGCTCGAAAAATTAGGAAATCTTACTTTTGACCAGCAAACACAGAAATGTATCTACTAACTAGAAATTCACGTCGCATCGAACAACACTCGAACTACAGATATTTCGATTAATTTGTTACCAATTCCATGATGCGGTAGTTCATTCGGCTCCTAAATATCACAATATATAAACGTACAAGTACTCCTACTAGGTATTAGGTATCTGCGTATATACAAGTAGATATAGAGCTGCGGGCGTAGCACACTAGTTCGATCAATATTATCCACAATTTTATCGCATCGGTGCGTAGTCCCTATCGCACTTACAAAAAATGGTGCGAAAAGGACGGTCTGAGGTTATATCATTTATCGCGAGACCATTGCCGACCTGATAGCTACAATTACCAATAGCATGCGTGGTTATGATGACACTTACGGTATGGTTCCCTAAACGGTTTTCTAAGATTACTAATTCTACCGATATAGGATAGTACCTTACCTAGACTACATTGAAAACTTTTTACTTAACGACACGATATCTTCAAAGTTGCATTTACATTATATTACAATACGTTTCAGAGTTCCTCCTGGGCGAGAAGATCCTCGTAGCACCAGTATTGGAGGAGGGGGCGGTGTCCCGCGCCGTGTACCTGCCGCGCGGGACGTGGCGGGACGCCGCCGGCGCCGTGTTCGAGGGCCCGGCCACTCTGGACTACCCGGCGCCCATCGACGTGCTGCCATACTTCATCCTGCAGAACTAGTCCTTCGTCTTGCAGAACTAGTCCTTCATCCTGCAGAACTAGTCCTTCGTCTTGCAGAACTAGTCCTTCATCCTGCAGAACTAGTCCTTCGTCTTGCAGAACTAGTCCTTCATCCTGCAGAACTAGTACTTCATCCTGCAGAGCCAGTACTTCATCCTGCAGAACTAGTCCTCCATCCTGCAGAACTAGTCCTTCATCCTGCAGAACTAGTCCTTCATCCTGCAGAACTAGTACTTCATCCTGCAGAGCCAGTACTTCATCCTGCAGAACTAGTCATACCTACTTCATCCTTCAAAAGTGATAGTACTGACCAAACAGCCCACTTAGGGCACATTTAAATTGAAGTCTGTGTCATGTTTTGTTTATAACGAACTAAAATAAATGAGTAATGAATTAAAACTTTTTTTTTTTTTCAATATACCTAATGCAAACCCAAAAAAACACAGCTCTTGGTCTGTCTCATTTATCTGCCAATAAAAAATATTTAGCCGCTAGTTACTAGCATATACACGTATGCTTATGGATTAAAGAGCGCGAGAGAGAGTGTGTGAGAGAGAGAGATAAAAAGAAGCCAATAAGTTATAGTAGAACTTTAGTTCTAAAATCCTCCTTCACGCTCGTCTCCTCTTGTCCCAATATATACTAAGTTTTTAAACAAATACAAAGAAATACAATATAGTACAGTAAAAATAAAATATAGTTCTCTTGCCTCCTGCTATACAATGTAGTTCTCTTACCTCCTGCTGTACCCGGCGCAGTGCAGACAGTACAGTGTGCGTAGCCGAATGAACAAACGCTCACGAAACGCTCACGATATCTCTTTCGTAGCTATCTATCTCCATCCCTCTTGCGTATTGGCGCGACAGGGCTAGACTACATTTCTGCGGCGTTTCGCTTCGCAGAAATGCCATTCGGCTACGGGGCCAGGTACGGTCGCCATCAGATATATCAGAGCGCTCCTAGAGGTGTTCAAAAAATGTCCGCACCCACACTTTAACGCCTTTTAAGACGATACAGGAGGGGTCAATTCTACATACAAAAGCTCTCGGCTATTTCCTCCCTGGTTTTTGAAGATAGAGCAATGATTTTTTCAACACAGATTAGCCTAGATATAGCGAAGGCATTTGATCGGGTCTGGCATAGTCCTTTTGTCGAAGTTACCATCTTATGGCCTGCCCGAGGGATTATGCAAATGGATTCCCAGCTTTTTGTCCGGCAGACGCATACGAGCCGTTGTAGACGGTAGTTGCTCCGATTGCATGGACATAAACGCTGGCGTCCCGCAAGGTTCTGTGCTATCCCCAACGCTGTTCTTGCTGCATATCAATGACATGTTGTCTATCGGCGACATCCATTGCTATGCGGATGACAGTACTGGGGATACATTTTACACGGGCCGTGCTAATCCCTCGTTCAGTGGTGCTGGAAAGCCGTGAAAAGCTTGTGTCGGACATCGAGAGGATTCTGTCGAGGAAACGAAATATTTATATAGTGAACTACACGCTAGCCATAACATATTTTTTGTTATGTAATTCAATCCCACGTAAGCGAATTTTATAAATTCTTTATGAGATAATACATTTCTTAAAGCAGACAAACTATAAAACAGATGACAGCATCACCTAGCGGTTACAACTACGGCGGACTTTGAAACGCCAAATGGCTTTCTGTCAATACGAAGAGTAAGTAAATAAACAAATAATTTTAAGGAAATAGCGTAATGTTTAATTCGATCATATAAATTTATAGTGTCGATAATAACATTTACCTTATTAAACTCCGTTTAAAATTTAACAATCAATAAATTTCAGGTAAGTACACACGGAGTTTCTCACGGTTGAGTTCGCGAAATGTAAATAAAAAGTAAACCGATTTCAGGTAATAACGCATTTCATATACAGGGTGTAAACCTAATACGGGCGAACCTCTTAACGGTGGGGAGTATAGGATGTATAAATTGTAATTAGATAACTTTTACTTAAAATTGAAATATTTTTTTATCCATACAAATTAATTCGGCCCGCAATGTAATGCAATTGCAAACACACTCCCGTTAAACGCTCGTTGACAGTTGTCATTGATTGTCATCGCAACCACGTTTACAGTACATTGCTGCTGAGATTTTTTTCAAAAATTCATTATGGGGTGAAAATTAAGAGTAAATCAAAAACACCTCTTAATTAATGATAACAATATTGAATTATACGCCTGGTTTCATTTATCGCCCTTATTACGTTTACGCGCTGTATATTGGAGACGATTATTTACGCCTGTAGTGTCATTAATAATGCAGAATTTTTATCTATTGTAAAAGTATGTTGTTTTAACAGTATGTTATTAGTTTACTTACTTTTTCCTTTTACAGCGATTATCTGTTTCATTTGTTGGTCTCGTTTCCAATTTTATGATTGTATGATTATTTGCTTGTGC
The DNA here is from genome assembly GCF_023078275.1 of Leguminivora glycinivorella. Classification (NCBI taxonomy): domain Eukaryota; kingdom Metazoa; phylum Arthropoda; class Insecta; order Lepidoptera; family Tortricidae; genus Leguminivora; species Leguminivora glycinivorella. Next base: position 471,828 of record NC_062985.1, on the reverse strand, counting down.
ATATAGTAGAGCGGCGAGAGGGTCTCGGAAAAAGTTGATGTGACTGGAGAGTATACTGCTGACAAGTGGTATCGTTGTGATCGGTAGACTTTACTGAGTACGAAATAATGACTTGTCGCATTCTCAGACTGTGGGGGGGTTAACTATGACGTCACAAAGATCGCGGTCCCGGGTTTCAATTTTTTGCCAATTTGTCTAGAACCCCTTATCCAATTTTGAAAAATGAGGTGTCGATTGAAAGCGTATAATATGCTGATTAAGATTTCTTATAAGTGAAAAGTATAGGTTTGTTAGTTATTTTTTAATTAACAATAATGCAAAAAATACTTTTTTTTACTCTCTTTTTTGATTTTTGTGACTCAAAAAAGCAATGAAAACGGCCACTTAGCTAAAAAATATGTTATATGAATCATTTAACTACATTATTAAACTATCTGTTGATTTTTAAATTTCTACGATCGGATAATAAATAAGCAAACTACAAGCACATACCTGTAGGCGGGGAGTACCGCTTGACGCGCGTTCCCATACATTCGGCGTCTACCAAATTACACCTCGCGCAAAATTCGTTTCAAGCAGATATACCTCTAATCTTATTCATTGTAACCTATCAATATTGTAACCTATCAATAAAGTAAAATTAAAGTACTTTAAGAAACAACGTCAATCATTTTCTTAAAATCAATAATCGCTAGTCTGCGGTGGTTACAAAGGAAAAAAGTGGGTATGGAATTTTACTGGTTTCCTAGGTTTGATACCCTAGACGAGTTTAAAAGGAGAGGTAAAGGTGACATATGGGTTGTTCTCTGGCCTAAAAGCTACACAGAGGGTCAGGGGAGAAAAAACTAGGGTTTAAGTTTAGTTTTAAGTTATTTTTTCTTTTATTTGTTGATTTTATTGTGTTTAATTTTTTTTGTAATTTTATCAAGGATACACGTTGGTTTCTTTTGCTGAAAATTCACTTTTTTATGAGAAATGTGATGAATTTCATGGCATTTTCCGATAGAGACTAAAATTAACTTTCAAATAAGGCTACATATACATACTTTTACTTATATAATATTAAGGGTAATACCAAGTAATACCGTTTGAACTCAAACGACTTAGAGGTGCGGTTTTTTGACCCAGTAGGTATTAAAAAGTAATCTTAAAATCAAAACGATTAGACTTCGGTCGTTATACACATTAAATCACTAAAATGAAGTTACCTATAATGTTTTAGTAATTATAATCATTACTTTTAGCCACTTTTCTCAGAACATAATTATTCGACAGAAGTCAAGATAACATTAAGAGCATATTTATTATTAATAATGCGTTATAAATATGAAATAGTTGCTGGGGTACACTTGTTAAGTACATGCAGCTCCTGCAAATACACTCAGTGTCAAAAAAATCACACATCTCAATCGTTTGCGTTGAAGCAGTATTGACCCACATATTAGAGAGCAGGGCGCGCAGGGCACCTCGTAAGACTATGTGTGGCACTGTAACGTAGTACATTTTCTTACAACGCGTTATTTTTAGCTATCTGGCAACCCGTGCACAGATTATGCAGAAAAGTGCATACATGTGTGGATGCAAGTATTTTTGATCAGGATTTGAAACAGAATAAAATCAAAGAAATTTCGATTTTAGATTTATAAAAAAAATATTAATTACGACCAAGAAAATGTACTACGTTACAGCACTGAGGAACAAGGAAGTCAGGTCTATGGATTGCTACACTGCTGTCCCGCTTGCACTACTCCGCCGGGGCTATTACCCTTAATATTATATAAGTAAAAGTATGACTATGTGGCCTTATTTGAAAGTTAATTTTAGTCTCTATCGGAAAATGCCATGAAATTCATCGATTTTCTCATAAAAAAGGGCATTTTCACAAAAAGAAACCAGCGTGTATTCTTGATAAAATTACAAAAAAATTAAACACAATAAAATCAACAAATAAAAGAAAAAACCGGCCAAGTGCGAGTCGGACTCGCGCACCGAGGGTTCCGTACAAACCTGCATTTGATATGAATTTCAACTTGATAGCTCTACGCGTTCATGAGGAAAAAAGTAATAGGGGGAAGCGGGGTAGTTAGGCACAAGGGGCAGTTTTGAACACCCACACTAACTCCTTACCTACAAGCTTAAATACACCTGCGGCAACACTCAAATGTGCCTTTGTATGTGTGAGTGACGTACCGGCGGCCGCGCCGCTCGCCAGTCAGCCGTTGCCGCTCAGCGCGTCGAAACGTGTTTTCGCGGTCCCTAAGTAAAAATTTTACGTGTTTCTGATCGAGTGGTGCCGCAAATTTAAATAGTTTAATGGATGAGCATTATCAAAAGCAGTAAGTATATTCAGTTATCAAGTTGGCTTATTATTTAGAACTAAAACTTCATAGTATATTTTTAATAAATATTTTATTTGAATTTGTCGAATGGGGTACTTTGGTTGGGGCAGTTTTGAACGTATCAAAGTGCCCCTCTAGTGTACCTTTCCTAATAACCTTACTGGTAGGTACGTAGGTATCAAGAGCACCACACTTAATTAACCATTAATAAACTTTTTGTAATGTTTAAAAGGCTTATCATTGGTCAGCTAAGTGTGTTGTTCTGAAACGCATGCTGTTAGGGGCAGTTTGATATGTATCAAAGTGCCCTAAATTGATGTATCAAAGTGTCCCATACTAGATATCAAAGTGCCCTGCAGGTGGGGCAGAATTACACAAATACCATTTTTTGTTTAAATCAATATATCTCTGACTCTGGGTATAAATTTAACAAGAAAACGTAAATTTTGTATACCTTAATAAATATGCTGTCAACTAGGTACAAAAAAAATGTATTTGAAGATTATTTTGGGCTCTAAAATCAATTTTGAAAAAAGGTGTACGTATCTGCCCCGCTTCCCCCTAAGTTTATATTTATTAAAAAATATATATTTTGAAATGTAACTAAAAATTTAAGGTTTTCGGAATTTTTCCTTTATGTGTGCTATAAAACGTTGCTTCATGCCAAATTTCAAGATTCTAGGTCGACTGGAAGTACCCTTTAGGTTTTGATTCCCTTGCGAGTACTTGCGAGTTTCAAAATATGCAGCTTAAATTGCTGTTTCTTTTGATTGCGTTGACATAGAAGTTTGATTTTGTTACAGCTTAAAGGTATTATAGACCTGAGTATTTGGTATGAATTTCAATTTAATACCTCTACGCGTTTATGAGGAAATGGGTAGTAAGGTTAAAATTATTAAAAAAAAATATATTATGTGATGTAACTAAAAATTTATGGTTTTCGTAATTTTTCCTTTATCTATGCTATAAGACGTTGCTTCGTACCAAATTTCAAGATTCTGAGTTCACGGGAAGCACCCTGTAGGTTTTGATTCCCTTGCAAGTGTCGAAAATTTGCAGCATAAACAGCTGTATCTTTTGATTGCGTTGGCTTAGAAGTTTGATTTTTTCACAGCTTCAAGGGACAGTAGACCTGAGTAATTGATATAAATTTCAGCTTCATACCTCCACGCGTTCCTGAGAAAAAGGGTCTTGACAGACGGACGGACGGACAGACGGACAACAAAGTGATCCTATAAGGGTTCCGTTTTTTCCTTTTGAGGTACGGAACCCTAAAAATAACTTAAAACTAAACTTAAACCCTAGTTTTTCTTCCCCTGGCCCTCTGTGTAGCTTTCAGGCCAGAGAACAACCCATATGTCACCTTTACCTCCCCTTTTAAACTCGTCTAGGGTATCAAACCTAGGGAACCAGTCAAATTGCATCCCCGCTTTTTTTCTTTGTAACCACCGTAGACTGGCGATTATTGATTTTAAGAAAATGGTTGATATTGTTTCTTAAAGGACTTTAATTGTACTTTCAAATGATACCAATATTGATAGGTTACGATGAATAAGATTAGAGGTATATCTGCTTGAAACGAATTTTGCGCAAGGTGTAATTTGGTAGACGCCGAATGTATGGGAACGCGTGTCAAGCGGTACTCCCCGCCTACAGGTATGTGCTTGTAGTTTGCTTATTTATTATCCGATCGTAGAAATTTTAAAAGCAACAGATAGCTTAATAATGTAGCTAAATGATTTATATAACATATTTTTTAGCTAAGTGGCCGTTTTCATTGCCTTTTTGAGTCACAAAAATCAAAAAAGAGAGTAAAAAAAAAGTATTTTTTGCATTATTGTTAATTAAAAAATAACTAACAAAACTATACTTTTCACTTATAAGAAATCTTAATCAGCATTTTATACGCTTTCAATCGACACCTCATTTTTCAAAATTGGATAAGGGGTTCTAGACAAATTGGCAAAAAATTGAAACCCGGGACCGCGATCTTTGTGACGTCATAGTTAACCCCCCCACAGTCTGAGAATGCGACAAGTCATTATTTCGTACTCAGTAAAGTCTACCGATCACAACGATATCACTTGTCAGCAGTATACTCTCCAGTCACATCAACTTTAAAACTAGACGACTTTTTTTCAATTCCGCCGCCTTACTAATATTTATTACATTTGTGATCACTGTTTTTCCCAGTGTTCGTACAGTTAGCGACGTGGGAAGTATCGTGACGCATATTTATTTATTTTCACTTTAAGTGCACGGATACGTAAATTTCGCTGTAAAAAGTGACAGTTGGTCTGCCGAGGGTTCCTTTTTTAGCCACAGTGCGCGCTGCGATCGATTCGTGGTTCTCCCACCACCTACTTCGCACCCAGCCATATCAGCATGCAAATACATAATGCGTCTCTAACTAATACCAATCGCCGGCCCCGCATGTCCGATCTCCTTTCTGTGGTCACACCATTACTGAAGAGCGAGAGAGAGAGATAACTACGATAGGGCGAGTGATAGTACTGTTGGCTACCGGCCCGTTGCAGTTACACGCGCGCACACTTACCCAAATACCTAGTCCGAAGGTTAGGTAGCAACATGAAATCATGCAGTTTTTTTAAGATAAGGGTAGAATGAGTGTGACTGTCTATCGCAGAAGGGTACTTATGTTTCAAATGAAATAAGGTCTTTTCCATCTGAAATACCATATTTTAAGAAAATTTTTAAGAAAAAAAAACCGCCGCTTTTGGGGTTCTAGTGAAAGGTACTTGCGAATGTTGGATTATGTAGAAATGTGTAGGTATTTTTTAAAACTGCTTTTAATGTAAATCATTGATTATTTGATGGAAACATAAATTAATATACGTACCTATACCGTCAAGATTTGAGGAGTTTCCTCAATTTTTAGGGTTCCGTAGTCAACTAGGAACCCTTATAGTTTCGCCATGTCTGTCTGTCCGTCCGTCCGTCCGTCCGTCCGCGGATAATCTCAGTAACCGTTAGCACTAGAAACATTGAGGTATATGTACTACGTACTAGAGGCGACGTTGCCAAGCGAAAACACTGCACATGCTGACAAATGCGCGGGGTGGGGGGAGCGGCCATTTACGCATAGAGTAGGTCTACCATCAGATGTGACACATTATTATATTCTGCCTAATGGGAATTTTACATTTAGTTAAAATACGGCTATTCTAGTCAAAATGATTTATTTATTTACAACTTAAACAATACAAAATAATATAATTGTACTGTACTTATTTTCTTCTTTAAAATACAATGAATGAACAATATGTGTGGTCAGTTGGTAACCAAGTTTCCTCAGCACAATTTTTGGATAAAGCGTATCCATTGTTCCCTTTTTTCATGACCAGGCCAAAGAAAACTGCAAAAAGTGAGCGTGCTACAAATACAATTTCACTCAAAAAATATTAACAATTTATAAACAAATAAACTTTTTTAATATTATAGTAACATAATTCATGAAGTAGTAAGTAGTTACCTAATAATTTTCCAAATAGAAATATATTAGAATTATTTATATTAGAAATATTTCGCAAATATATTAGAGGTGAAACACATTAGTAGGAACAATGTAAATGGCACATCTGCGCGGTTAACTTTTTCTAGTCTATGATTGCGTCACCAAAATGGCGGCAGTCCGCTCCCGCTCGCGTGTTTGTAGAATATTCAATCTTAAAATATTATAGACGAGTTTTTTGTTTAATTTACCGATGAAATGTCACACCTTGACTTTTATTTGATTTTTTCGAGTGATTAGAACAATTTTTAAGCACACAAGAACGCATTATTCACGTGGATTGTAAATGAATCACGGCACATCACTGCACTGCAAGGGCCTGTAGACGACTGACAACGTTGCGGTCCATGGACCGCAGTGGGGTGTGTTAAAAATTCTCTTAGTAACGTCGCCTCTAGTACGTAGTACATATACCTCAATGACTAGAAAGCTGAAATTTTGTACCAATATGTATATCAATCACGCCGACAAAGTGGTAAAATAAAAAGTGGAAAAAAATGTTTTGTTAGGGTACCCCCCCTATATGTAAAGTGGGGACTGATTTTTTTTTCATTCCAACCCCAACGTGTGATATATTGATGGATAGGTATTTAAAAATAAATAAGGGTTTAATAATATCGTTTTTTGATAATATTAATATTTTCGGAAATAATCGCTCCTAAAGGAAAAAGAAGTGTGTCCTCCCCTCTAACTTTTGAACCATATGTTTAAAAAATATAGAAAAAATCACAAAAGTAGAACTTTGTACAGACTTTCTAGGAAAATTGTTTTGAACTTTATAGGTTCAGTAGTTTTTGAGAAAAATACGGAAAACTACGGAACCCTACACTGAGCGTGGCACGACACGCTCTTGGCCGGTTTTTAATGAATCCGATAGCCGATTTTAAGAAATCGAGCTTGACAAAATTTGACTTGAAAACTCAATATGCTTATATAACAAAGAGAACAAATCACGAACAAATATCCTAACCATTGAGGTATATGTACTACGTACTAGAGGCGACGTTGCCAAGCGAAAACACTGCACATGCTGACAAATGCGCGGGGTGGGGGGAGCGGCCATTTACGCATAGAGTAGGTCTACCATCAGATGTGACACATTATTATATTCTGCCTAATGGGAATTTTACATTTAGTTAAAATACGGCTATTCTAGTCAAAATGATTTATTTATTTACAACTTAAACAATACAAAATAATATAATTGTACTGTACTTATTTTCTTCTTTAAAATACAATGAATGAACAATATGTGTGGTCAGTTGGTAACCAAGTTTCCTCAGCACAATTTTTGGATAAAGCGTATCCATTGTTCCCTTTTTTCATGACCAGGCCAAAGAAAACTGCAAAAAGTGAGCGTGCTACAAATACAATTTCATTCAAAAAATATTAACAATTTATAAACAAATAAACTTTTTTAATATTATAGTAACATAATTCATGAAGTAGTAAGTAGTTACCTAATAATTTTCCAAATAGTAATAATAATAATAATAATATATGTTTCGCAAATATATTAGAGGTGAAACACATTAGTAGGAACAATGTAAATGGCACATCTGCGCGGTTAACTTTTTCTAGTCTATGATTGCGTCACCAAAATGGCGGCATCGCGGCAGTCCGCTCCCGCTCGCGTGTTTGTAGAATATTCAATCTTAAAATATTATAGACGAGTTTTTTGTTTAATTTACCGATGAAATGTCACACCTTGACTTTTATTTGATTTTGTCGAGTGATTAGAACAATTTTTAAGCACACAAGAACGCATTATTCACGTGGATTGTAAATGAATCACGGCACATCACTGCACTGCAAGGGCCTGTAGACGACTGACAACGTTGCGGTCCATGGACCGCAGTGGGGTGTGTTAAAAATTCTCTTAGTAACGTCGCCTCTAGTACGTAGTACATATACCTCAATGATCCTAACAAATAAATGTCACTATTCTGAACGGAAATGAATGCTGTTCTTATAAAAATACCAAAGTCACTATAAGTGTGCCGCACTGTGGAACGAAATCCGGCTCTCGGAGACATAGGAATCGAAGTTGTTATTTTAATATTTTTTTGATGGAAATGGGTTTAGCTTATCATTTCTATGACAACCTATAAATTTTAGGCAATTTGACTTGAAAATTATAGTTTTATGATTTTTTTTCGATAAAAATGTATGGAGCGGAAACAAAATCTCAAGAAAATCAACTCTTTCACACATTCAATCGTTATAACCTCGCAGATGGGTATACTACGATTTGTGATTTTTTGGCATACTACGTTTTTCCGCCGCGACTGAGGATTTTTTTTTTAAATCGTTGAAAGTTTCTATGGAAAAATCACAGAAACCAAAGTTGACATTTTAAGGTTTTTTTTCTAATACCCAATTGCGTCTTGTTTTATACATTTTTATCGCAAAAAATCATAATATGATATGTAGATTGACTGATTGATGACATATGTAGATTATCATAGAAATGACAAGTTTACCCCATTTTAATTACAAAAACTTTACCATGTCAACTTTGGTTTCTGTGTTTTTTCCATAGAAACAGTAAACGATTTAAAAAAAAACCGCAAGTATGGCGGTAACTTGTGGTACGCGAAAAAATCACAAATAATTCGTTGTATACCTACTTGCGACGATATAACTCTAGATTTTGAGATTTTTTAAATATTTCGAGTTTTTTTTCTGGCTCCATACATTTTTATCGAAAAAAAATCATAAAACGATAGTTTTCACGCCAATTAAATCACCTGAAATTTATAAACTGTCATAGAAATGGTCAACCAAACCCATTTAAAGAAAAAAAACCTTAAAATGTCAACTTTGGTTTCTGTGATTTTTCCATAGAAACTTTCAACGTTTTTAAAAAAAAAATCCTCAGTCGCGGCGGAAAAACGTAGTATGCCAAAAAATCACAAATCGTAGTATACCCATCTGCGAGGTTATAACGACTGAATGTGTGAAAGAGTTAATTTTCTTGAGATTTTGTTTCCGCTCCATACATTTTTATCGAAAAAAAATCATAAAACTATAATTTTCAAGTCAAATTGCCTAAAATTTATAGGTTGTCATAGAAATGATAAGCTAAACCCATTTCCATCAAAAAAATATTAAAATAACAACTTCGATTCCTATGTCTTCGAGAGCCGGATTTCGTTCCACAGTTCAGATTTGAGGAGTTCCGTTCTGATCATCATCAGCAGTTCCACTGCACAAAATGTCACTGTTATGGACGTAAGTGCATGCTGTTCTTATAAAAATACCAGAGTACTAGGTAGTTTATTTTTAAACGAGTAATAAGATGTAGATACATGTACATCACAAGGACCGTTCTGTGCTGGAAAGTCACAAAATTTTCCTATCCTGTCATGGGGTGCTATCGACAAGATAACTTATCGCGCTAGATTTATTTGAGATGATATAAATATCGGCCGGAGTCTGAGCATCTCTAGTACTCGCAGCTCAGCGTGGCTCTTTGGAGATGAAGCTGTTTATTTTACTGACAGGTAGGATAACTTAATTTTACTAACTGTACTAAAGATTTATTTTACCCCCGACGCAAAAACGACGGGGCGTTATCCATACTTCCATATTACTGCACACACATCTGTAATTTTACTTACTAATTTTTCATAAGTCCTTACATGTCCATTTTGTGCTGTGTTGGTAAATAAATATCTTTTATTTTTATTTATTTATTTTTATTTATTAATATTATAAATGGGAAGGTGTGTGTCTGTTTGTTTGTCCGTCTTTCACGAGAAAACGGGACGACGAATGAACGTGATTTTTTAAGTGGAGATAGTTGAAGGGATGGAAAGTGACATAGGCTACTTTTTGTCTCTTTCTAACCACCCTCTTCCCTAAAACGGGGGGGGGGGTGGAAGTTTGTATGGAGCATTCCACAATTTTCGAATTTAACGCGAGCGAAGCCGCGGGGAAAATCTAGTAACTTATAAGTTTGGCTTGTCTATCTGTCTTTTTATCTCTATGCGTGTCTGTCTGTGGCATTGTAGCTCCCGAACGGATGAACCGATTTAGATATAGTTTCTTTTTGTTTGAAAGCTGATTTAGTCGGGAGTGTTCTTAGCTATGTTTGCTGGAAATCGGTCCACTATGTCGGAGAGTTTTGCCAAAATCTGGTTGACTGGTAGAAAATGCCCTACTACGGAGAAATACAGCCGGTCATAGAAGTCAGTAGTAGCCCGTCAAAAAAGTCGCATAATTCTAACGTTCTACAGGAGCCCTCTGGGTAGGAAGCTTTTTCTGATGGAAACGGTTTCACTATAGTTTCGGTGGCATTTGTAGTACAATATCAACTGTACCATTGACCAAAGACAATAGTATATTGTGCAATAAGGGAGGTAAGGGGGATTTTGTCAACGAGTGTTAATAACTCGCTACAACCGCGGGCTGGAGAGAGTTATAGACACGAGTTTACAAAATCCCTACCTCCTGAGTTACACACAATATTTTTCATCACATTTGAGAGGAAAAAAATATAAGGCAAAACCTTCAATGAATGGTGGCGCCGCTACGAACAGACTATCCTATCTTCAGCTATATCGGACTCTTCATATAAATCCGTTGTTCTTGACTACAAACGCTTTTTGAGCACAAACAAACACTAAAATACTGCATATAAATGCTGTCAAAAAATGTTGTCAACATTCTTATTGAAGTTTCTGTTGTACGGACAGTTGCTTTGGCAACGCGGTCAAGCGCAAAATCGAGATGGCAGTCACAATTTCCTGTCAGATTGTAAATTAAAACGATCTATTTGCGTGAAATTTACAAAATAAATGTAAAACACGCTGAAATAATTGTAAAACATAAATAGAATGCAATTTTTATAATACTTATGTCATATTTTTTACAGCTTAATAGTCAAACTCTGGTAGTGCAACAAAAATCCTTGGCCGATTGAAGCATCCTTTGATAAGATAAGATAATCATTTATTGCAAACCATGGTATACAAAGTTGTTTACGTAGGTATAGGTACGCGGGATCACATGGCACCCTGGTAGGGTAATGGCAATTTTTCTTATACTATTTAAACAAACATATTTTATTAACCTTTGCCTGAAGTATTGTACGTATAGGAGGTATTAATTTGTAAAACTAAATCCATCACTCCCTTGGGAATAAAATGGTACATTATTCTTCAGTACACGTACCGTGCAATGAGACCTTTAAACAGCAAATGTGATGAAAATGTTTTTTTTTTCAACAGGAGTTGCGACAGTGCTGTGCGCTGTGCCGCGCGCCACAAACACCAGGAATGTACTGGTCGAGGATCGTGCTGATGGCGGTTACCACCTCACCCTTGTTGACGGTAAGTGGTAGACTTAAATACGACTCATAGTAGATCGACGGACCGACAGGCGTAGCACACTTAGGGCTAGTTGCATCAACCACATTTGACAGACACATCGTAACGCAGCAGACGTCTATGGAACTACCCATCATACAATACAATCAATCAATCAATCAATCAAAATATTCTTTATTCAAATAGGCTTACAATAAGGACTTTTAAATTGTCAACAGTGTACAATATTCATCTTATTCTAAATATCAGAGCAATTTATTGGTGCAATAAACAATATTGTTTTAAAACTACATTGATTTAGTAAAATGATATCAATCTAAATTGTATAAAAAAATACTAGTATAAAAACTTCTAGAATAAATTCTAAATGTCAAAAAAATTGTATAAAAATACATTGAATTATCAATATCATCATTAATAAGCTATATAATTAATGGTTTTCAGCAATACTTGTATCCCACGGTGTTTCATCATTCATGTAGTCTTGTGTGCTATAGTAGGCTTTAGAAATCAGTATACGCTTTACATAATGTTTAAATCGATTAAAAGACAGTTCAGTGATGGCATTAGGAAGTTTGTTATAAAATCTTACACAATTACCCATGAATGATTTTTTTAATTTTATGGAGCCGAGTGAAGGGCACTGCAAGCTTATGCTTATTTCCAGTGTTTATATTATGTACATCACAGTTTTTCTTAAATTTACAAATGTTTTTATGTACATACATAATATTCTCATAAATATATTGACAATGCACTGTCATTATATTAATGTCCTTAAACTTATCTCTAAGGGAGTCTCTATGGTTCATTTTGTATATTGCTCGAATAGCCCTCTTCTGCAGAACAAATATGGTATTTATCTCTGAAGCACTGCCCCATAGTAAAATACCATATGACATAATGCTGTGAAAGTAACTAAAATAAACAAATCGAGCTGTTTCCACGTCTGTTAACTGACGGATCTTGCTCACTGCAAATGCTGCAGAGCTCAGTCTATTCGAGAGGGTAGCAATATGGGGACCCCACTGAAGTTTAGAATCTAAAGTTATGCCAAGAAAACCTGTACTATCTACCAGTTCCAATTCCTCATCCTTCACAACGACACTTCCTTGTTCATTTTTAGCATTACTCGTTACAAACTTAATACATTTAGTCTTTTTCTCATTTAACAATAAGTTATTAACACTAAACCAATTAACTAAATACTTCGGAAATAGCATTGTTTACATTTTCACAAGTTTGTTGCTGACGTTTGACTTTGAAAATAAGGGAAGTATCATCTGCAAACAATACTATATCATGGTGGGTCTTTACAAGATATGGCAGGTCATTAATGTAGATAACATAGTTACAATTTAGCGAATGCTTTAACGGTGACAGACGGTTTGATGCAACCGGCCCTAAGTGTGACAATTGTGGCAAAACTTTATCGCATCGGTGCGTCTACCCTATCGCACCTACAAAAGGACGGAAGAAAAGGAAGGAAGGTGCGAAAAGGACGGCCTGACGTGATAGGCTTTATCATTTTATCGTGCTTGCTCGCCAGGAGAGCCAACCTGATAATCGCTTACGTTTTGTAACCATACCCAGGCCCGGTAGACAAATGGCATTTCTGCGACGCGAAACGAAAACGAAACGCCGCGAAAGGTAGTCTGGCTCGCGCTAATACGCAAGAGCGATAGAGATAGATATCTACTAGCGTTTCTTTTCGTGAGCGTTTGTGCCATTCGGCTACGTACCCTGCTCTCCCTATCGCTCTTCTGAAGAGGCGTTACAAAGCTCAGACTGCGTTTCCATCGCGAAAAATAGATTTCTGAAACTATATTTTCCCTTTTCAGATTCCGGAGTGTCAGAAGTCCTCGGCATCTTAGGCCGTAACGTCGTCATCGATGACTCGGTGACCTTTGACGTGAGCTCGTCCTTCGACGAAGAGGCTGACGGTTACAGGATCACTGTGACCTGGGACGGACCTAGTGACCGCGTGTTTGAAGACTGCTTCGATTTTGGTAAGTGAGCTGATTTGACCTATGACATAACCTTTATAATTTGATTGATTTTTGCAGTGAGGCTGTTAGAAAATCATTGTGGCCTATTTCACATGCACAGTGATATTGAAACTTGATACTGGCAGTTTCTGTGCCTAGTTCTGGGTTAATAAGTTACATAAGGACTTCCGGTTCGAACGCCATCTTAGCGGTATCGTGTCGTGAATATTTTCTTTTTCTTTTGCTCACTAATGTTGTTTAAAGTGTAATATCGATAGCTTGTGCAGTAAACTAATGTTATAGTGAGAACCTGATGAAGAATTTATTAACCTCTAAACGCGTTTAGCCACTTTTTTTGTCATCGGCCGGAAGTCCACGTGCTCTTGCAAAATCTAGTCAATTTACAAGTGTCAACTCTGCCAACTCACCGTACACTGTCGTACCTCTACTTACCGTGCCAAATTCAATAACAATAGCTTATATCACCTTGACACTGGCAAAATAGTCCAAATGGACTGAGGCCATTTAATTTTAAAAACTTAACTTAAGTTACATTAATACTCAGCGTGAATATACATATAATTTCCTTGTTGAATAGGCAATTAACGTTGAAGAGTCACTGTCGGGTGACAGTGGACACTGTGAAGCAGGCCACTGGGACGAACCTAGTAACCGGGTATTTGAAGACAACTTTGGTACCTTATTGGCTTCATTTTACCTGGATCGAATGTACTTAGTCTGTTTATTGCAATAACCGCTTTGGGTCACTTTGCAGCACCGAAAATGGAGGGTTAACCCGAGGTTAACCCACCATTTCATATGGAATTTGACAGTTGACAGCCCACTAACCTTGAGTTAAGCGGGTGGTACAAGTAGCCCTTACAAAAGTATAGGTTATCCTGTCTACAATATCTGCGGATGGCATTGCATATAGAAAGCGCAGCTCTTAGTTTTGTTTCTAAAATGTCTTGACAGGAGATTTATTTTAAAAGGTTTGTTTGTTTATTATCAACATAAGATACGGCTAGCAACAGTTATCAGATTACATAAACAACCAACAAACACTTGAATTCTCAGACACACCTCGATTTATCTCGAACAAAATGAAACTTCTCGAAGCTACAAGTTACAATTTACAAGTGGTAGTCACTGTCTAATCTAATATGACAAGTTGGAAAGAGACTTCCGCTTGTAACTTGTTCAGTTTTGAGAAATGGGCCACAGGTGGGGTAAATATAAACATGGGTAAAAATAAGACAAACCTTTTTTACATTAAACCAATTGTTATATTTCATTCCTATCCCATTTAAAAGAAGTATACACATTAAGCTATCTTTTTACATGTATGGGAATAACATACAATGTGTGATTGAGAATTAAATGCATTGTCTTTTATTAACCCCACCGGACCCTACCTACTATCTAGTGTGCCTATCTACAGCCGATACATATGTCATGGATTGGACTGACCTGAGGTTCACAAATGCATGGACAAAGTCTCTGATTATTACTTATAAGTAAATATTATTATTATAAAGTGTTCATGACAAAGCTTGCTATTCACAGGCAACAAACAATGGTTCGCCGGCCCCGAGCATAAAGAGCAATACTGGCCCCTCCAGCACGCCAACCTGAAGAAGTACTCCATCATCTCCAAAGAGGACGACAACGCCGCCATCTCCGAGCGCTACTGGCTCAACTCCGCCGGGCACTACTTCTACGTCCACCCCGAGGCACCCCTCTTTGTCGACTACCACAACAGCCTAGACAACCATATCTGCTTCATCGCCGAAGTCACCGCTCCTTACTCCACAAGACGCACCCACAACGTCCTCAAATACGACATCTGGCTCTTCCAGAACGCCAAAGTAGCCCACCAACACGCCGTCGACACTTATCTAGGAAAACCCTCAGGCGTACCCGACTACCGTATGATCCAGTACCCCATCTGGTCTACCTGGGCGAGGTACTCCAGAGAAATCGACCAGGATAACCTCTGGGCTTTCGCCAATGAGATTAAAGATTCCGGGTTCCCTAACGCTCAGTTTGAAATCGATGATCTCTGGGAAATCTGTTACGGATCCTTAACCGTCGACGAGAGGAAATTACCTGACTTAAAGAAGCTTATCCAGGATATTAAGGGATTGGGTTTCCGAGTTGCTATTTGGGTGCATCCTTTCATTAACAAAGATTGCGATCCTTGGTATTCTGAGGCTCTGGATAAAGGTTACCTTGTACTTAACGAAGATGGTAGCCCTGATTCTAGCTGGTGGAACAATAACGGGTCTGTGCCTGGTTACATCGACTTCACTAACCCGGAGGCGGCGGCGTGGTTCAGCGGCAGGCTCCAAGATCTGATTAAAACCTACGATATTGACACGCTGAAGTTCGACGCTGGAGAGTCCAGCTGGTCTCCTCAGGTAATTCAATAAGACTGCACAAAACTTTTTAGGTGTAAGACTAGTTTCTTGCGGACATTATGCAGTTATACAACCTGATGGTATTGGTAGACCATGGGGTTAGTTATGGTATTTGCATTATTTTGCTTTTCAATGCATCTTCTTTCGCTATTATAATTAGAGAACGATAAACTAGAAGGAAAATCGTTGTTAGACGTCATTGTTAATCATCTCTTTGTGTTTTTAAATGACTGGCAGTTGAACAGTCGACCAGTGGTTTACCATGATTAATAATAATCGGAAGGATTAGAACTTGAGAAAGCCGTTTACTTCGTAAGTTCGTATCATCAGTTGACTTTTTGTCCGTAGATTCCAGTACAGAATGGCGACATCGACTTGCACCCTGGACATATTGTTCAGACTTACGTGAGGAAGTGGCCAAGTTCGGACCCGCTATCGAAGTGCGATCCGGAATGAGGTAACATTTCTTCCATAAGAATCTATCCCCTGAACGTAACAACAACCTTGGCTGATGAAACTGCCATTGAGTATGACCTTCTTCCAATGCCATCTAAATTCGTTCACAGGAAGTGCTAAAAGGTGGTAGGAAAATATACGTAATTGATTCCCTTTCGAGGGCATGCCTAGGTTTCTCAATAGGATGGAGGCCAAGTGGACGACCTAGATATCGTTGGGGTGATGCCGTTGAAGCGGATCTGCACGATCTCCAAGCATATCATTGGAGGGACGTTGCTGAGGATCGGGATGATTGGCGTGCACTCGTGTCGGAGGCCAAGACTCATTTTGGGTCGCTGCGCCAATTAGTAATAGTAGTAGATTCCCTTTCGAAGATATACGTAATTGCTTTCCGTGCAGACCCAGATTCTTTGTAGAAAAAGATGCGAAATCCATATTTTATAGTGAAATACAATATAAGTAACAATGATTTAGAATCACTTAATAGAACACATACCTAGGTAAAAGTAATACCTTAACGGTGCAGTGGGCGTAATTTCGAATCACAGAAACGCTCGGGTAATTTCGAAAGGGGAATCTTGATAATTTTATTATGATGGAAATAATGGTAATTTATATGACTGTGACTTTCAAAATTAGATGACTTTCGAAATTACCCTATGTAAAAGGAGATAAACAAAAATGAATTCCATGTTTCTCCTGTGGTTCAACCATTTGCGCCTACTCTTTTGCCGCTTTTCCCACTAATAACTGGATGAGTTGTGTATGTTCCCATAATTTGTAGCTTCTACAGTTTAGGTATTCTCTATATCTGAATTTGTCGTACAGGACCCAAAACCTGCCCGTATTCGTCCGCATGGTCGACAAAGACACGCTGTGGGACTTCAACAACGGCCTGGCTACTCTAGTCACCACTCTACTATCTATGAACCTGAACGGGTATACTCTGGTGCTGCCTGACATGATTGGAGGAAACGGGTAAGGAACTCAAATAATTTAAGGACATAGAATAAAAACTGTCTGGTGAGATTATAGTCACCACTCTGCTAAGTTTCTATGAACTTGAATTGATATACTCTGGTGTAGTTTTTTGGACATGATTGGAGAAAACGGGCAAGAAGTTGGGCTCTAACTTAAGTTATTCTACGAAACTCGGCCATTTTTCGAACCCTCGAACGACGTCGAACTAGCACTTAATGGCGCATGGCGCTAAGCATACCTTTCGGAAATTTATATTGAATATTATGCTTCGGCAGAGGAGAAATCGTGTAAATATCAATTGCCTTTCGTGTTGCTTGAATCGAGTGATTGAAACGTCTGTAGCGAATCAGGAGTCATGTCAGGAGGGGGAGAGTCAGGAGTGAAACAAGTTTACTTCAGCCTGTTTAATAATTTCCATTTTCAATTTAAATGGTAACCATCAGGCATACCTAAACTCCTTTTGGAGCTTGATATTTAATAAATGTTACTAGGTGATTATTTCGAAGGTAAACTTATTATTATTTGTATGTTTGTTCACGTTCAGATACAACGAGAAACCGAGCAAGGAGCTGTTCATCCGCTGGCTGCAAGCTAACGTCTTCATGCCGAGTCTGCAATACTCCTTCGTGCCCTGGGACCATGATGATGAGGTAATGACACTACCGTACTATACCCCGGGCGTGTTTATCCAATGACCAACCGGGTCAGGGCCCGGGGCAGCCGACTGCTTCTAGATGGTATTTCCTTATTATTATCACTTAATGGGGCGGCAAAGCTAACTGGCCCGAAGCGCCAAATACACGTTCCTTCTCAAAATACCCCCCTGCCATAACCTCCTAAGGCTCACAGTCACATCAGCAAAAAAAGAATATTAAATAAGCGTAAATGTGACGGAAAATATATGTACTCGTAACTGATTGACATTGATGTTCACTTAGGTACTCCAAGCGATGAGTGTCCTACAAAGGCGTGAATTTTTACATTATCCATTATTTTATATTATGAATCCAAGATGGCGTCTGTAATGTATGGGATATCGGTCCGACATCCGATATCGGATCGGATAATGTGAAAACGGTCTTAAGTCTTCCAAAACGGTTGTCTTCTAAAATGGCCCAGAATTTTGATGATTTATTTACTTACATATTTAATCTCTCTTTTATTGTATTCTAAATGGCCCTTTCTACACGTCACAACATGACGCAACCATTTATCGGAATTTATCAGACCCTTGAGATATCATTGGCAAACAACACTCTTATTTATGGACTTTACATCCTTCAAGGTTTCAGGAAAAGAGTTAAAATTTTACAATATGGTGAAACAGTCACGTAGTTCGTCGTACAAGGTCTCAGGAAAAAACCTGAAAATTCTCTTAAACGAGCCATTCTTGTATCTCATAATTATATGCCCATAAATTGTTTTGTAACGCCACCCCTTGTTAGTGCCAGCCTTAATTCTCCTACTATTTTTTTATTTGAGTTCTAGGAATTTAGAGCTATGCTCTATCATATCCACAAAATATGACGCCTGGATTTCCCGAAGGGACATCCCGGAGGAACATTTTATTTGCGGTTGATCTTAATGTTTATATAGTTCTGGAGCTGTGTGGAAACCGGACTAATCCCAATAAGGCCTAGTTACCCTTCGGGCTGGAAGGTCAGATGGCACTCGCTTTCGTAAAAGCTAGTGCCTACGCCAAATCCTGGGATGAGTTGTCAAAGCGGACTCCAGTAGGCTCCCATGAGCCGTGGCAAATGCCGGGATAACGCAAGGAGGATGATGAGGAGCTGTGTTATATTGATTGAACTCAGGCTTCAATCACTGGAACATATTAAACATATAATTTACCTTATTTTCAGACGGTGGAGATCAGCAGAAAGTACACCCAGCTCCACGCCGACTATGCCGATGAAATCGTGGCAGCTATGGAGGCCTCGGTCAGGGATGGCACCCCAGTGAACGCGCCTATCTGGTGGCTGGATCCTACGGATGAGACAGCCCTAGCTACTTGGGATGGTATGTGTATAGTAGACTCATTGACTATGCCGATGAAATCGTGGCAGATATAGTATAGAGGCCTCGGTCAGGGATGGAACCCCAGTGAACGCGCCCATTTGGTGGCTGGATCCTACAGATGAGACAGCCCTCGCTACTTGGTAAATGGTAAGAAACAAGAACTGCTTGACCTGATCTTACTTTCCCCTTTCCACCGCCAGCCATTCGGGAGTGAAGAAATACAAACGTTCCATTTGTATGCTTCCTTGAACTTTATTTATTTATTTATTTAACCTTTATTGCACAACATAATATACAAATGCCTAACTTAAGGCCTCAAGCCACTAAGTTCTTATTATCTGTTATTAGTAACTTCGTATTTAATTTATATGCAGAATTTTAAATGTTTGTTTGTGCTCGAAAAGCGTTTGTAATCAAAAACAATGGATTTATATGAAGAATCCGATATAGGTGAAAATAGGCTACTGGTCAACTGGTCGCGGCTCCGCCATTAAAGGTTTTGCCTTATGATTTTTTCCTCTCAAATGTGATGAAAAACATCGTGTGTAACTCAGGAGGTAAAGGGGATATTAAAAAAATAATAACACGCGTTTTTAATGTAATGTCCCCCTTACCTCCTTTGTTGCACAATGTACTATTATTACCTAGACTGTCTTGAAAACAATGAAGCCCCCAAGATTAACTTATTATTAGATTGACTTAACGACTCCATGTTTTCAAAGTTGCATTTACATCGTGTACGTTTCAGAGTTCCTTCTGGGTGAGAAGATCCTCGTAGCACCAGTACTGGAGGAGGGGGCTGTGTCCCGCGCCGTGTACCTGCCGCGCGGGACGTGGCGGGACGCCGCCGGCGCCGTGTTCGAGGGCCCGGCCACTCTGGACTACCCGGCGCCCATCGACGTGCTGCCATACTTCATCCTGCAGAACTAGTCCTTCGTCTTGCAGAACTAGTCCTTCATTCTGCAGAACTAAGTAGTCATACCTACTTCATCCTTCAAAAGTGATAGTCCTGTCCAAACAGTATTACACTTAGGCCAAAGGAATACATTTAAATTGAAATCCGTGTCATGTTTTGTTTATAACGAACTAAAATAAATGAGTAACAATACAAACCACGTTTAAATTATGATTAAAATTTTATTAACATTTTTACGCCCTTACACAATACAACTCAAAACAATAACACACGGGCCATTTTTTTCAAAGTTGTCCACCCCGTTTTTGGCTTGTCCCATACTTTTGATATAATATTTAGCGTATTTAAAGAGTCTAAACTAATGAAGACTATTTTTTATTCGAACCCAAATTTAGTTGACAGTAATTTACAATATTCATTTAAATTTTTATTATAATTATGTATTTGTTAAAAATTATAATGTGACAAAAAATGGGCAATTTTTGCTGTCCCATGTCAAATATCGTTTTTGTTATGGATTTTATTCTATTTGTACTAAATATTGATGAAGGCATAATTTGAAAAGATTGAGTTATACGCTATTATGTTATAAAATATTTCATGTTAATAAATAAACGTACTATTTAAAATTAAGTATAATTTGCCGAGACGGAATCTGGTAATTGTGGAATTTTCCATTCCGAAACCGCAGAATGACTGTTAAAATTAAAAGAAAGTTCCTAACATTTGGTAGCATTTTATTCAGCTTGGCAAAATTAATTTAAAACTACTCAATGCCGCCATCTTGCATCTGCCAGTTGCCGCCAAACACGCATCAAAGTAGCTCGTACTCGTACTCATGTTATCTCATTCCACCTTCCGAAACCAAATTTGCGGGTAAATACGTAATATGCAACCTTTTAACATCGATTCCTAAAACAAAGCACTAATATTGAAATCAAATAAGCCAATTAAAAACAAGATTTGTGATTATTTAATAAATAATGAAGTAAAATATCGCCGGAGGTAGCGTTCCGTTACTTCCGATCCGATACTAGATCGTTGGTTTCGTATAGGCGGAAAGAAAAACGTATCGGAATGGAAGTATAAAGCGGTATTCATGTGGTTTTAATGTGATGTTTTAGTTTAATTTGATTGCGGGAAATAAAAGAAAAACGTATGGGATTAAAACTAACTCATCTAAAATATGGTTATCAATCACAGATTACACACTCCGGTTGTTTTAGTCATTTTGCGCGATATGCTTTGGAGGTCTTAGGTACCCACGTTCAAGTGTAGACGAGACCTTAGCTTTCATCCGTTACCCATTCAGTCAGATCCGTTACTGTCCCATGTTTCAAATAGTTTTATTTGCAAAAATTAAATACAATTTGTTATTAAACTACGTTTCCGTTATTTTATATTGAAATAGTAACGTTTAAACTATTGATTACAAGTGATGGCATCCTATAAACTTGTGAAACAGTATATATATTAATCTTAAAAATTCTCCTCTAATTTGTACTAAAAGTAACGGAGGGTTTAAAAAAATAGTAGTCCGCATTTATGTGAAAATGAAAGTGTAATTTCTTCATTTCTTATTTTAGAATGAATAAGAAACATATTGTAAAATTCCCAAACCTTTTATATTTACATTATCTGCGATTACATTTGGTTGCGGAACGGAACACTCGCTTCTCCTCAACTCAACAAAAACATATTTTTTTCATTAATTACTTAAAAGTCAAGTGAACCTTCTATATTTTATATAAATTTATTTATTAAAGAATCTATAAAAATAGCTTTTAATAAATTTCTATCGGTTTCATTTTCATATCAACTTTTTTCGGGGGGGACAACTTTGAATAAAATGGCCCACACGTCAATATATGAATACCTAAAAATATCTCTGAACACTAACAATGTGCCTTTGTTGCGTCGCTGTCCCATCGTCATTCGGGAGAAGCAAAAAAACATTAATTTGTTTTAGTAGAGCTTACCGCAGTCTTCATTGTGTCCCGAATCCAAGCGACGTATAGAGAAAGGGGTATATACTGCGTTATGGGAAGCCTAATACGACGTTTGACCACTATGGACCTCTGGATCCCGACGAGCCGCCCTATGTACAGCAGGGGCCCACCGGCGTCGCCCGAGCGCCCCTGTTGCGCAATTTCACACCTCGGAGCTACACACAGCGTACTAAACTTAAAATGCTCGTAAGACTCGCACGGGATCACTAGACCTTTTCCGACTTTCAGCGGGTGCTGCTGCTCTTCTAATATCTGATGACGGGTTTCCGGCCTCAGTTGTTCAGATGTTCTTCCGAAACCGCCAAACGTGACCGGCAGTCCAAACAACGTTTTATAATCCAGTGCCAGGAGTTTCGCGAAAGGTTTTCCGGAAATTCTATCAGTCATTATCATTGCGATATCATTGAATCCGTGGATATGAGCAAAATTAGGATGTATGATTATTTGGAACACTTTTGCTATTTTGTTAGTTTCGAACTGAGTAAAGTCACCATATCTGATCGCCATGTCGTAAGGAGTGCGGTTTTTTACACAGTGGCCCGTGGTGAGAACCCAGTTGTTGTCCAAGAGGTTTCCGGTGCAGAATCGGAGGTTGTTTTCCAAGAACTGGAGACTGACGGCGAATTCGAACTCGTTATCTAAGTCGTCTTCTCCCGCGTACACGCGGAGGTTGCCCTTGGACTGAATTTTTGCTACGACGAACTCAGCCATTAACAGGAGAAGAATGATAGACATTATTAAATAAATCGGTCCGTTATAAGTCCGGCTACAGCGTTATATTGAGACTGGAAAGCTATAAAATATGGTGCACTTTGATTTATGTTCTTTTTTATGTTTCAATTGCATTTTTATAACAAGAACTGATTATTGAAAACTATCAAGTAACAATCAAAGTTTCTGTTATTTAAGTAAGTATTATTTTCCCGACAACTTTATACTATTAATAAGCGCTATAAAACTGTCAAAATGGGATCTCAGGACGGCAGGAAATCATTAAAGTATTCTCAGTGAAGTCGTTAGCGTATGTAATAGTTGGTAATAGACCATCCATCATTAGAGCGGGAACAATTTTCCTCACTTGGTCGTCTAAAATAATTAACGAAAACAATTCTGGCCACTATACACCGTGTTTTTATAATTTCCGTAAATTTGACACATCGTTTGGCTCATTAACAGAAGCTACCTAGTATATAGCTACTCAGCAGAACTTTGCCTTTGGCAACTGTAGCTACCAGCTTCAAGTATCTACTACTTATAGGTACTTTTGGACTAAAACCAGTTTGGCTTTCAGAAAAATTATTCTACCACTATTGCTGTATACAATAATACAAACAGTTTTGGAACACATTCGAGACAAAGCATAGGTACGGATTCGGATTGCTATTTGATATGTCTAAAGCGCATTGAAAGAGTTTCACATCCCATTCTACTACAGAAATTATACAATATAGGAATCAATGGTCCAGTTCATACTTTGCTAAAATCATATTTACAGGGCAGAAAACAATACGTACAAATAGATCACTACAGTGAACAACTACAACAGCAACAGATACTTATTCAAATCCACCCTCAGAATCACAAACGATTCGGTTCCCCAAGGCAACGTAACTCGGATGTCTGCTTTTTTTAAATTTACACGGTGGAATAAAAAGGACCGTTCAAATTTTATTTTGCATAGGTACTTAGTGACTTTTGAGGTCATAATGAACAACTGTTATTATGGGACCAATGCTGAAATCGCAAAAGAAAAATTTGGCTGTTTCCATGCTGTTTCAATACGTTTCGACTGCCATGGTGCCGCTAATTTCTACGGAACAGCCATTTTTTTTCGCAATTTCATTGGTCTCATAGTAAAAGTTGTTCATCATGACCTCAAAAGTCACTACGCAAAGTTTGAACGGTCCTTTTTATTTCCCTCTGTATAAATGAGATACCAAAAATAGCAGACGATGCATGCGTTATGTTTTGCTGATGATGTATCCGTCTTGTTTATGTCCTACAAGCAAAGACGCTATAATCGCATCACCGAAACGTATAATACAATAGTAGATTGGTTACAAGATCACTAATTTAGACCTCATCATCATCAAAAACAACCTATTGATATAAGTTTCACATCCGAAAAACTAAACATGGAAGAAGTACCTTTACGATAGATACTCACTTAGATTGGAAAAGACACGTCGCAGGAATAATAAAAAATGTATTAACATCCTTTGTTTTTGCACTTTATAATCTCAAAGTGAATATAAGTGAGCAATGTGCTCTTTCAGCTTACTGTGCATATGATCACTCGCTATTAAGTTATGGTGTCCAACTTTGGGTCACAGTGTTGATGCTCATCATGAAGTATTTATAATGAAAAAAAGTATTTACGCCAAGTTTCAAATTATGATTAAAATATTATTATTCACACTTTTTTTACACAATACAACTCAAAACAATAACACACCTACGTCATATATGTACGTCTATCTATACATGAATACCTACCTAAAAATATCTCTGAACACTAACAATGTGCCTTTGTTGCGTTGCTGTCCTATAAAAATAAACGGTAGGTACTTAATCATAATTAATATGTTTTACTAGGACTTGCCACAGTCTTCATTATGTTCCGAATCCAAGCGACGTATATAGAAAGGGGTATATACTTCGTTATGGAAAGGTTGTGTTTAGTCAAGATGGACCTCTGGATCCCGATGATCCGGCCTTTGTACAGCAGTGGGCCCCCGGCGTCGCCCGAGCGTGCCTGTTGGCGACTCCTACACCTCGGAGCTACACACAGCGCACTATACTTAAACGACTCGTAAGACTGGCACGGGATCACTACACCTTTGCCGACTTGCAGCGGAATCTGCTGCTCTTCTAAAAGCTGATCATGGGTTTTCGGCCTCAGTTCCAACGATGTTCTTCCGAAACCGGCGAACGTGACCGGCAGTCCAAACAACGTTTTATAATCCAGTGCCAGGATTGACACGGACGGTTTTCCGGGAATTCTTTCTGTCATTAGCATTGCGATATCATTGAATCCGTGGATGTGAGAATAATTAGGGTGTATGATTATTCGGAACACTTTTGCCACTTTATCAGTTTCGAGTAGAGTAAAGTCTCCATATCTGATCGTCATGTCGTAAGGTGTGCGGTTTTCTACACAGTGGCCCGTGGTAATAACCCAGTTGTTGTCCAAAAGGCTTCCAGTGCAGAATCGGAGTTTGTTTTTCGTGTACTGGAGACTGACGGTGAAGCCGAATTCGCTCTCGACGTCGTGTTCTCCCTCATACACGCGGAGGCTGCCCTTGGACGGGATTCTTGCTACGACGAACTCTGCCATTAATACGAGAAGAATGATGGACATTATGAAAAAAATCCGTACGTTATACATAGGTCCGGCTACAGCTTTATATTGAGACTGGGACGCCATAAAATTATGGTGCACTTTGATTTATGTTCGTTTTTATGTTTCAATTGCATTATACAACGTGGTTTTATTGAATTCCGTTAACTTTAAGGGAAGGTCAAATCAAGATCAAATACAATTAATTTCTCTAAGAAACTAGCGTCTTAAATCTTACGGTTATCAAGTTATTAAAAAATGAAGATATATAATTACTGAACATGTCTGTGACAGCCTTTACCAATTCCTTATGTTATTTTTTTGACATGTGCCGTCAATCACTTGACACTACTTGAATGTTATTCTTAAGGGTCTCACACTAATAACTTCATTTATTATGTATGAAAACGATGAAAACATTTTTGGTGGTTCCTGATAATGAACCTAACGACGTGTCGAATTTAACGGAAAACAAAAAAAACACGGTGTATAACAAAAACTGTTTATTGAAAAGTATGAAGTAACAATCATATTCTTTGTTATTTTATTTATGTATTATTTTCCCGAAAACTTTATACTAGTAGCTAGTAGCAAGCTAGTAAGTAGTAAGCGCCATTAAACTGTCCAAACCATAGATTTAGAATTATTAAACTAGATTGTTTAATTAGGTCAAAAAGTGTGTCCACATGAGAGGTAATTGTTTGGGCTGGTGTCCCTCTCGCACTTGCTGGCAATGTCAACATTATTCAGTGACGTCATCACTGTCATAAATTGGGGATACCAGTCAATTTTCAAAGTTACTACTAAATCTACTAACACCCAATTGAAAGTATTTTTTAATTATACAAATCTTTGATTTACAGGCATCAAAATAATCACATTATAATTATTTTCAAATTTTTTGAAATGTATCGAAACCCTAGTTTGAATATAACATTAAAATAAAATAAGAAGTTATAAAGTCAGGTAATATACAGATAAAAATACTACTAATATGGGAACCTCATTAACACTGGCAACACGTGCGAGAGGGACACCAGCCCAAACAATGCCCTCTCATGTGGACCGTTTTCGCTAGTCTGATACGATCGACTTTCTGTTTCAGTAATAAGGTTTAATTTCGTATGGCAAAAAATGTGATTGAGCTGTCCCCTGTAAAGGTCTTTGGTCCAAACCAAATGGGATCTCAGCCTCCCGGACGGCAGGAAATCATTAATTAATCTCAGTTAAGTCGTTAGCGTATGTAATAGGCCATCCATCATTAGGGCGGAAACGGTTTTCCTCACCCTGGTCACAGAATAATAAAGAGTACTATCGTACAGTATGGCCACGCCCGCTCCCCGCTTGTCTAAATTCATAAATTGGTGTAGACAATGAGGAGGCACACTGACATTTTGTCCCGCCAGGCAGCGCCTGTGCAAGTCTAGGCATGTCACTGTCATTCATATGTGAGAGAGAGAAAAAACATAATTATCATCTCCTCGCTCTCACGTATGGACTAATAGGGTGGCGCCATCTGTCATAACCTTTGATGTGATGATAAAGCTAGGAACATACTACGCGGACGTCCGTCGTCGATCGACCGCGGACGGGGATCTGGACAATGAATAAAGCTAGGAACATACTACGCGGACGTCCGTCGTAAATCGACCGCGGACGGGAATCTGGACAATGGAAATACACTTAACCGTGCAAACTATCGGTCGACGGACGTGGACGTGGCCTTGAGCGCATGGACGTCCGATCGAAATCTGGCTCGCTGGATGTTTTGTTCCGTGCACACTGATCGGTCGCGGTCGCGGTCGATTTACGACGGACGTCCGCGTAGTATGTTCCTAGCTTTATCGGTCGACGGACGTGGACGTGGCCTTGAGCGCATGGACGTCCGATCGAAATCTGGCTCGCTGGATGTTTTGTTCCGTGCACACTGATCGGTCGCGGTCGCGGTCGATTTACGACGGACGTCCGCGTAGTATTTTCCTAGCTTAACCGTGTGCCTCCATTACAAGTCTGTGCGCACAGCAAACGGGTACATATGATTTTTCAAACGGCAGCCCCAAAATTAAACGGGAATAACGTGGGAATAACCTTACAACACTGACGCCGACTGTCACTGTCACTGTCATTATTAAAAAAACAAGCGAAGCGATTTTTGCGCACGATGGCAGACCCTCGAATTCGCCAAATTAAAATCAAAACCGGCGTCGTGAAGCGCATTGCTAAAGAGAAAGTGGTTTATGAAAAGGAGGCTGAGCTACAAAGGAACAGAATACAGAAGATTAAAGACGAAGGTCAGGACGAGCACAACATCCGAAAACAGGAGGAGGTTCTGCAGGAGTCCCTTATGATGGTCCCTGATTGTCAAAGAAGGTATGTGACTATGTAAAAAAATTAAATTAAAAAAAAATGTTTTAATACCTTTTTTTCAATTTTGTTGCATATTTTCGCGGCAATTTAGAAACATCGGAACAGATGGATTTGAGGTTATGTTTGTAGCATCTTTGTTTACTTGAACAAAGTAGTGAAATGTATTAGTCATCCTTTATGACTATGCTAACTGTAAATCCTTTGTACGAGTAGTTACTTAGTTTTTGCTATGGTATCGTAACATTAAGGACATTGAACTCTGTGTTAAAAACTTAAACATTGATTAGAAATTAGTATAATGCTACCATTTTTTATATTAAATTACTTTATGAAATACACAACTGTTAACATTAAATTCAGATTTATGTGGAACTATATGCAAGTTGAATGAATTTTCAGGTTAGCAAAAGCTTTCGCTGATCTCAAGAATACTCTAGAAACAGAGCAGGATCTCAAGGAGCACGAGGACTACCTAGCAGCTCAGCAAGTGCTAAAAGACGCCGAGTGCCAACTTGTCGCTGCCTCATAAACTTTTACCTATTTTTAGTTATTTAATATAATCATAACAATCATGGCTTATTATAATAAAAAATTTAATAACCGGAATTCAACATTCCAAAATATTCCACCGCCACCCCCGCCACCAAGCTTTTATATACCCCCTGCGGTCACTGATGAACAGTTTGTGAAACAATTCGAGAGGTTAGACACTAAAGTTTCTAGAAAAACCGTTTCTATTTCTGAAATAAGGGAGAAAATACGAGGTCTGGTGCTAACTGTAAATGAGTTAAAAGAAAAGCAAAAAGTTATGGCTGAAAAGATAAGCATTTTGTCTGATGAAGTATGGAGTTCTACAGTTAGAGAAATGAATGAAAACCAATTAAAAATTGATGAAACTTTGTCTGTTTTGAATGATTTTTGTTTGGAAAATATGAGGAAAGCCTTGGCTAAGAGATCTACGAAGAGATGGAGATTGAAACGGTTAAACAATGAGAGGAAGAAGGAAATTGAAGAAATGGTCAAAGAGAGGGAAGAGAGGTCACGGAAAATTGACGAGAATCTACAGAAAATCAAGGATGATATCATCAAAGTCAAACTGGTAAGAATTTTATTACTTTAAATCCTGATTACTCACGAAAGAAGTCAATAAATGTGAGTGTGAAAATGTCCCACTTTGTCGATTGCTGTAAAGCCGCTTTGTCAGTTTATTCATACAAAGACAAGTAAATCTTGCCTTAATGGTAACTGACAAAGTGGGACCTTTACTAAACACACTCACAAATATGGAAAACTATAAAATATTGTCCTTCCTACAGTATGAATAACATCAGTTAACGATTCGGGTTTTATTACGATTCGGGTTGCTTGCACTTATGGGATCACGATAAGAGCCGCAGCCGAAGGGTAAAAGCCTAATTGTTAACTGATTTTAATTGTACTGTACCATTCCTTTGTTTAGTACTAACAATATTTTCTGTAGCACTGGTGATAATTATAAATATCCGGGTACACACAGTGCGAGGCACGCCATGCAGCTATTTCCTTCCATGGCACATTCATTTCTCAGCTAATTATAATGATTTGTCTGCCAGTCTCCAAAACCCTATGTAAAAAGCTGTCAGTCAGTTTATTGTGGTTTTTGTTGTAGTCCTAAGGCACCCCAGAGGTGCAAACTTGCAAAGGGCCTTCACAAGCTCGCGCCTAGGGATTGCAATCCGGTCCGGCGGATCCGGTAATCCGGCCGGATCCGGTGCTTTTTTCATGCCACCGGATCCGGTGAAATTCGCCGGATCCGGTACCGGATCCGGTAATGTAACACGATATGTTAAAATAGTGCAAAAAAAATAATTTTACATTTGAACGTCGCTCAACAGGTGATTGCAATCCGGTCTGATTTCCAATTAAAAACTATTTTAGTACGTATGTTCTTTGCATTAGAAGGCCGTTTGGAAGTCAAATAATGTGCTCAAGCAACGCGTTACACTTTCCGTTTTGGAATCCGTAGTTAAATCTGTGGGATTGTTTGTTGGGATGCATAATGTGGAGTGGTGGAGAGTGACAAATAACCATGGTCTGAGGTCGATCCTTCGCGTTTTCTGGCCAGACACTATCCGAAATCGAGACCTATGGAGGCTATGGAGTATATAGCAGTTAACCGCGACACAAAAAGGGACATGGATGGCACACTCTTCAAAGAGGGGAACGAAATAACGCAACCATTGCTTTCGGCTGAAAACCGCGAAATGCAAGTCGTGGCTCCGAGCGCCATGGAAACTCATGGAAACGGTCTGTTGAGGATGGACTACGAGCGACCGGGTCGAGCTGGAGCGAGACCACGAGGGTAGCTGAAGATAGGAAAGCGTGGCGCGAGCTCGTGAAGGCCCTTTGCACCTCTGTGGTGACGTAGGACTTCAAGATCAACAACATGTTTTCAGCATAATATGAGAAGTATGAGAGCATATTGCTACGAGAATAATAAAATCCAAAGCTAAAAAATGAACATTTTTAAAAGGTAACCAGTAAGATTGTTGATTCAGCAATAGCAAATAATACTTACTAAGGTCAATTACTCTTGCTGGCTTTAATTTAGTTACTGTAGTTTTTCTTAACCGATACTGCAATGTATATTTTTATACAGACTGAGAAAAGGTTAACGCTGACTTTTAATAGTTATGCTTACTTAATATGATTGTGATACTTTTTTTGTTCTTCTTTTCATGTGAGTAAAGTTAATCTTAGTTATAAATCTTAGTTATTAGCGAAGAGACTCTGATCCCACAGTCAAACTGTGTAAACCGTTTTGTGGGACACGTGTTACTGCATAAATGTACCTTTTTCTGATAATAAATAAATAATAATAATAAAAAAATGTAAAGTAACACAATACAGTTTTTTTTTTAATACTGATCTCATAACGCATGTATGTTTGTAGGTATGTTATAATGTCCGCTCTTTATCGTATCTTAAAAGCTCTATAGGTACCTACCTATTACTGTAAAACGTCAGACTAATAATGATTTTGTTATCCTATCAAAGTTTCAAAAGAACGAAATAATTTGATTTGCGACTGATTATTATAGTCAAATTTACTTGTTAACTGGTAAACAAGTTGATTTCTAAGCCTTTAAACTATTGGTTTATTAATCGTGATGCAAAATACCATCATACTTGTCATATTATGGTGAAAACATGCAAAAAAGGCACTATTTGGGTACTTTTAGTCCTCAAGGCCAATCCGGCCGGATCCGGCCGGATCCGCCGGATTGGAGTCGAAATCCGGCCGGATCCGGCCGGATTGGGAATCAGACCGGATTGCAATCCCTACTCGCGCCACACCTTCCTATCTTCAGCAAACCTCGTGGCCTCGCTCCAGCTCAAACCAGTCCCTTGTAGCTCATTTTCGACCGACCGCTTCCAAGAGTGGACGGGGCGCCCGGGGCCACGGCTTGCATTTTGCGATTTCCAGTCGAGAGCAATGCTTGTGTTACTTGTTTCCCCTTACCTACTGTTAATATTTTAGGATGAAGAGGCTAAGCTAGCAGCGGACAGCATTCTCCGAGATACTCTCCGTAAGAAGCATGATGCGAGGAAGTGTATTGTCAAGCTGGAAGCCCTGATGAGACTGCGGAGGGCAAGGCAGAACACTGCCAGGGGACGCGGGGAGCTCTGCTCGGAGACTGATGAGGCAGATTTTAACAACAATATTGGTATGTTATACTTAATATACTTCTTATGTCACTTTTTGGTATAAATTTGGAGAAGTAAACCAAACCAATGTATAGTAAAAAAAAATCCTTGCTCTTTTTTGAGAAGTGTGAAGTGGATGTAGATGTGGTGACAAAGATTGAGATGGGTATGTTAAGGTGGTTCGGGCATGTAGAGAGGTTGGATGAGAGGAGAGTAACGAAGAAAGTATATGAAAAAAGAGTGGAAGGGTCAGTTGGAAGTGGAAGACCTAGGCGAACTTTTCTTGTTCAAATCGGGTAAATATTGCAAAAAGGCCAGGTCAGAAGTACTCGAAACCGACGAGTGAAGCGAAAGTGATTTGTCAGGATCGTAGTAAATGGAAATCCGTGATCTCTGCCTACCCCTCTGGGAAACAGGCGTGATTGTATGTATGTATGTATGCTCTTTTTAACCGACTTCAAAAAAGGAGGAGGTTCTCAATTCGACTGAATGTTTTTTTTTTATTTTTATTTTTTTTTTTGTATGTATGTTATTCGATATCTCCGAGAATCGTGGACCGATTTTCAAAATTTTTTTTTTGATCGAACCGGTATAACCCCGAGATGGTCCCATTGGCACCAAGTCAGGGTCTGATGATGGGATCCTGGAGAAATCGAGGGAACTCTTCAAATGTTATAGGCACATGTAATGTTTTTAGTCTATTTTTCAAAGGTACACCAGTATTTACGTCTGATGGTAATAATTTTATGTGGCTGAGCTGATGATGGAAGGTCAACTCCTCAATGGTTAGGAGTTTAAGGATAATTCTTTCACTACTGTACATGTATTCGGACTGATACATATAATATCACTAGGAACCACTAAAAATCAACAAATAAATAAACTTTTTAACAAAAAATAAAACCGCCTTCAAAAATAAGCGCGTTACAAAACACGGAGAAACTAAAAAGCCAAAAATAATAAACCTTTCAATTCAGATTTCTTATCGTATTGCAATAAGCTAAACATCCAAATTATAAACAAATCAATTATTTTTGGAGTCGGTACCAGCCTGTGTATGGTTGGGTGGGGCAAACAGGCAATAGCAAGAACAGGTCTGGTACCGACTACAAAAATAATTGATTTGTTTATAATTTGGATGTTTAGCTTATTGCAATACGATAAGAAATCTGAATTGAAAGGTTTATTATTTTTGGCTTTTTAGTTTCTCCGTGTTTTGTAACGCGCTTATTTTTGAAGGCGGTTTTATTTTTTGTTAAAAAGTTTTTTTATTCATTAACCATTTTTAATCTTATATTATACCATTACTGAAATTGTACTTTAATAACTGAATAAAGGGAACTCCTTCAGTACCAGCTATAAGATGAAAGAATATTAGATTAGCCAGGTCCACACAGACCGAGCAGGGCAAACGTTCAATGTAAACGCGCCTCGGCCGAGGCACAATCTACATAGCACATTTGCCGCGCGAGGAAAATGCCTTTTAGTGTGGACCCCACTAATATAGTAACATTACGATAAAAGTGAGGAAGAAAGAAAGTTCGAAACGAGTGGCGATAAATTAAAACACGATCGAAGGGAGTGTTTTAAATCGACACGAGTTACGAATTTCCTTCTCGCACGAGTATCGTACGACGTTTTTCAGTACAGATGACCCTCACCTGATAAGAAATGAAACACTTCTCTGACTAGTGCGTAAAAAAAAGCACCATCTGTACTCGTGTCGATTTAAAACACTCCTTTCGGTCGTGTTTTAATTTATCGCCACTCGTTTCGAACTTCCTTTTTTCCGCACTTGTATCGTAGTACATTACGTCATCATCCTATTTGCGTTATCCCGCCATTTGCCACGGCTCATGTGAGCCTGGGGTCCGCTTTGACAACTAATCCCAAAATTCGGCGTAGGCACTAGCGCTGTATCGTAAAATGTACTAGTATAGTATAAATATTATGTCAACAGAAAAACTAATATCTCTCTGGAAGGCCAAGCTCTCTAACTACGAACAAGAGGAACAGTTGCTCCGTGACCAACTGAAGGAGTCTCAGCCAGTTGTGGACAAACTGGAGGGAGTTGTGGACACGCTGAGGATGTGGAAGGATGTCATGTTCGGTGGAGAACCGCAGTTTGACTTTGGAGGAGATGTTGGTGGATTTCTGGCAGTCAGGTATGGTATTTATTGTTATTATCGGACTCAGTCGGTAGTGACCCTGCCTGCTGAGCTGCGGTCCTGGGTTCAAATCCCGGTAAGGGCATTTATTTGTGTGATGAGCACAGATATTTGTTCCTGTCATGGATGTTATTATAAGTATTTGTATATTATTTATATTGTTGTCCGAGTACCCACAACAAGCCTTCTTGAGCTTACCGTGGGGCTCAGTCATTCTGTGTAATAATGTCCTATAATAATAATATTTAATCATCGCTCGTTAGTATGATACGCAATTAAGCATTTTCAGAATTTGGGACCGCTCAATTAGTGTAGACTGTAGACAGATTTTATGCTTAATTTTCGTCACATAACTGACAGCGTGTTAATTTTGGTAACAACTTACGCTAATCCCAAATTCTGAAAATGCCCTGTTCATACCAACGAGTGATTTTTGGTTGGGGAAAAATAAAAAAAAAACAATAATAAAATAAAACCTTAAATAGACATTAATTGCATAAAAACTTTTTAATACATGTAATTTTATTATACTTTAAATTTATTTACTTAGATTATCTTAAAACATATTTTTTTATATTTGTTCATATACAGTTTTTATTTATTACACTTTACACTTATTTTTTTAGTTAGACCAAGCCAAGTTTGCAGTGATTTCGTTAGCACATGCATTAATGTCCAACATTAATACATTGACCAATATTTTCTTTTTTCCAGGGCTCAATGGGATCAGTATATCAGCAACGACGGAACATCGCTCCCTATCGGGTGGGTCGTTCCAGACTCTACCATCAAAACGTAGTGCTTCAAATTAACTTTAGTATATATTACCTATTCTTTCTTTAATTATTGCGAGATGGTTTTTACATGCGAAATAGTCAGTACCTCACGGACCTAAGATGAACTTCTAGAGCCCCTGAGGCGTATATTTTGGATTTGGCCTCGAGCCAGTTTTGCCGGTCATGACCCCCCATGTAATTATGTAGACTTTCGCATTAAGGGAACAATTTTAAATTAAAATTCAAAATGTGGCCTACACGCCAATACCTCTACTAGTAAATAACGAAAATAAACCTTATCTGTCAGGAGGACAATTGCTTTGACAGCGTCCGCCATAGCAACTTTAGGCGTTACTGACGTCATGGCGTGGGTACGACAGCACTCGACGCCTTTTTAGGCGTTCTTAGCGGTCAAAGGGTTACAATGATGTGTCTGTGGTGAAAGTATATCATTTGAAGATTTTGAAGCACCATCAATGCTTTGCTTATTTATCGTTTAAAATCACAAATTGTTAATTACTCTATTGCTGATGATTTATTTGCTATGATGTGGCCTTAATTTTATTCAATAAACGTATTTTTAATGCTTTTTTATTTTATACTTTTATTTAAGTACCTAAATAATATTGCCAAGTTTTAAATAATAAGCAAAATGTTTGCGTCTGAACGCCTACCGTAGTATCATTCTTAGCAAAAACATGGTTGGGTAAATTGTCAATAACTGGCCAACCTGTACTAAAAATGATCTAAGGCACTGGTCCCATCGCGAGCTAGTAAGCTATGAGCTATCGGCTATAAAAACGAACAAAAGATAAGCACTCCCGTGCAAATAAAAGAGACACGGCGATTTTGATAGCTCACCGCCGGGCGAGTAACTATAAACATCGCCGTGTCTCTTTTATTTGCACGGGAGCGAATATCTTTTGTTAGTTTTTATAGCCGATAGCTCATAGCTTACTAGCTCGCGGTGGGACCAGTGCCTAATATAGAAATAATATAGAAATTTCATGTTTGTTTTAAAATTTGACTGTACATAGATGGAGAAAATCAAATTTGCTCATTTGTAAAACAATCTCCTGTTTTAGTATAGGATGGTCAATTACTGGCAGTTTGCCCTACTATTATTTTTCAAACTAGTTTTATTTGGTTGCACGACTTTATTCGAGGAATGTATTATAAAAAGATAATAAAACAACAGCATTCCGGCATAATCAAGTCTTTTATTATGTGTCCAATGGATATCGAGTACGAAATTACGGTAAAAACAGTCACACCACATCCTTACGCTACTCTTATAACTCACAATCGTAGTTACATTTAATGTACATAATAAAGGCATGTAGCGATACCACGAGTTTATAACATAGTTGCTAACGTTTGAGTAACTCTATTACTTTTTATACTCACATCATACATCTTATTCCCACTAGTAGTTACTGGCATGTAGTCGCCATCAAATCTGTCGGAGCGTCTAAGTTGCCCACAAATTATCTAAAAAAAAGACACATTTTTAAGCACCTGGGTAGCCAAATGCACAAACGTTTACAACAATATCGTTATCGTAGCTATGTCTATTCCATTCTATGTCTATCGCTTTCGTCTAACGTCAATGATTTTCATTTTGGCTAGGCCGGCTGCTCCATTACATTTTAGTGGAGACTACACGGTGTAACATGAGGAAACCGGATAATTTTAACAGCGTATTTCTCATCATATTAGAAGAGTAAAATGTCTTAATGTAAAACTTTTCTGGATTTCGCCTACTTTCAGAGTTATAAGCGTTAAAAAAAATTACAATTAGGTACTTATTATTTCTCAGAACGAAACGCTGTTTTGATGGAAATGATGCCGTTATCGGACATAATCTATATCCTCGTTAGATATCAAAAAGTAACTAGTGCAAAAAAGTATTTTTTTAGAAAAAGATTGTATTTTTAAGTGCCAGTTTTACGAATAACATTTACTTTTTATGTGAAAATAGGTACATAAAAAAACATAAAAAAAATTTTTTTGGCGAAATTTGCTTGACATATGACATTTTATTTTGCCCTCAGAAATGCGTAGTTAAAATCTTCCAGTTACCTCATATTACACCGTGTATACAACCGAGATGAATAGTTACGCAGAATAGCAAATATTTAAGCTTCAAACTCGTGGTAAGGGTACATAGCACGCAGAAAGCTGCGTTAGATTATTCGCACCGTACACACGGCGAGTCATCTCATAAGAACATGTATGTGGCATTCTAGTGGACCCCTTGTTCCTCGTAGATATAACCAAGTTTGATAACTGGTTTTGTATGAGGAAAAATAATTCTTAGCTAACTGGGTTATGACTTATGAAATAGGATTTTTTTTTCTTCGTAGAAAACCATTCTTTTTTTGAAGTTTTCTACGAAGTATATTTTTTCTTCTTTGCTTACCCGGTTATGAAATGGAATTTTCTTTCCTCATAGAAAACCATTATTGTATGCAGTTTTCTGTGAAGAACTTTTCTTCTTCCTGAATTTTTTTCTCAAATAAATCATTATTGTATGCAGTTTTCTACAAAGACTTTTTTCTTAGCTTACCCGGTTATGAAAACTGCAAAAAATAATGGTTTTCTATGAGGGAAAAAAATGCCATTTCATAATCGGGTATAGTCCATTTCAAATACGAAGGCCCGATGACACTCGAAACTTAACAATAGGGCTCATAATGTTAGCCTTTTGTTATCTAATTAGGCCCACTTCAAATTGGCACGCGTCGGTGCAATCTTTTTGTCGGTGCAATCAGGTATCTTTTGTTATCACTAATCCTATTGTTAACGCTAATTGACCGTCTCAAGTGCCATCGGGCCTTCGTATTTGAAATGGACTATAAGCAAAGAAGAAAAAATATTCTTCGTAGAAAATTGCAAAAAATAATGGTTTTCTATGAAGAAATAAAAATCCTATTAGAATTATTTTTCCTCATATAGGAACAAGGGATATCTTATGCTTCTTCTGGAATAAGAACAAGTTCTTGTTGGAATTGCTCACAGATATAGGAAGGAGAGCGGACATGCCTGGCGATTTGTATTGAATACGCCTGTCGCGAGTTCTTATGGACGCTCCTATTGCGCGACACACGCGCATTTCCATGTGTGTGTACATGCGAACGACCAGCGAGTCGTGTCATCACGCACGCACACAACGACTGTTTGCTGAGCTATAGTGATTCATCCACCGGTGTCTGCTCTCTAATATTATATGCTCTGAGAAATCTCTGATGAACATATACTTACAGAACTACAAGCATAAGGGCATTTTAGTCATGGAACACCACATTTTACAACACTCGTTTTTATTGCTCATGAAACTATAATTATATATATATACAACAATATACATAGGTAAGTCATTTAATATCATATGCGGCCCTGATCTTGTGATGTATTAAGAAGTAGGTACCATAGAGAGGAATGAGGGCATACAGAATGTAGATATTGTAACAGAAGTTTTAATACAGCTAAAGTAGATGGCGCTATAATTTTTTTTATACCACGTCGGTGGCACACAGGCATACGGCCCGCCTGATGGAAAGCGGTCACCGTAACCTATGGACGCCTGCAACTCAAGGGGTGTCACATGCGCGTTGCCGACCCATTAGAAACATGTACACTCCTAACTTGTATAATTATTAGTGTTTGAAAAAAGTACATGGTCTATTTCACTTTGACGTTAATGACATACTTGGAACTGTTCACGTATATTATTCTTTTGTTTAAAATAAATTATACCAAGTAGTTTTTTTTTGAGGTAGGTACTTACAAGAGGTAATGCATAACAGAGGCAAAGCGTCCACGAACATTTGCTGTCGGCTTGCCTATATTAGGACCAGCACGGGAAGCATGGTCGCGCGATAGACGATAAAAATACAAAATAGTGCGATAGGGACGGCCTGCTATTTTATCGTCTATCGCGCGACCATGCTTACCGTGTAGGACTAAGCACTTGAGCAGCCCTCTCTGTCTGGAATTAGTGTCTCCCTAATTCCAGACAGAGAGGGCTGCTCTCCAGGGGCCCATTTCTTGAAGCTTCAAGTTACAATTTATAAGTGGTAGTCACTGTCTAATATGGCAAGTTGGAAAGAGATTTCCGCTAATAACTTGTAATTTTCTTTTTTGAGAAATGGGACACAGCTTGCCCATATGACAACACAAGCCTTCTTGAGCATATCATCTCTTATATAAATCCGTACATTACAACGTGTCTCTGGTGTGCATAGGCCTTTACAGGGTAATCAATATGTTTAGAAACGTAAATCTAAAATCCATATTTACAATTTTACTAAATTGCACGCCACTCCAAACCTTATACGCCTACGAAACAAAGTTAATTCTGAAGAGTACCAATTTATAAATATACATGTCAGAGGTTAATAAAATCTGTCAAATTTGCTTTCACTTATTGAAGTAGCAGTGTAGCTACTGTAGTTCATCCATATTTTTTTACAAGCTTTTATTCAGTTTGGGTCAAAACTTAGAAGCTAAATTTGACTCACTTCCCGGTTCCCGATTGAGCTGAAATTTTTCACACATATGTAAATCACGTGACAATGCAATATTATGGCATCATGGAGATGATCTGATGATGGAGTCCTCATCGAGTAAGGGGTTTTTAGAAACTACTTGGAGAGCAGTAGATGACTGTTGAAAGAAAGGTACAGTCGCCGATAAAAGCTTGTGCCAAAAATATTTTTTTGCAAAAAAACTTATTGTAAATTATGTTTGATAGCCTGGTTTGGAATAAAGTTGGTTACATACTCGATAAAATTATGGTTTGAGGGGTTTCTGTATACAGATACATTTTAGGTCCTTATAAAAAAAATATACCAAACACAAACACCAAAAGTGCAATTTTTTACTTTTTGACAGTTCAAATACGTTATGCCGTAATATTAAATATAAATTAAGCTAATATTTTCTAATAATAATTCGTAATTATAATATACATTTTGGGGTAAAAGCCCATTTGAGTCATTGCTTTTATTTGCATATCAGGGCCAAATCGGTCCAATCATTCAACAAAATATAAAACTTTTAAATCAATTCTTAAAACATATTCAACTTATGTTTGTCAGTATGTTTCCATTCAAATATTTTTGATTTATTTGTGACTTCTTATGTCATCAAATCTTAAATCAATTCAATCAAAATTTTAAATCAATTCTTAAAACATATTCAACTTATGTTTGTCAGTATGTTTCCATTCAAATATTTTTGATTTATTTGTGACTTCTTATGTCATCAATTAAACACAAATTATAATGGTATAATAATGCAAAAACCAACACCGTTTTGTTTATGAGATCGCCTAGAAACAAATGTATGAGGATTATTTGAATTTTGCCACATTATAAATTAAACATGTATGTGTGTGTGTACATGTATAGATATGAACGAGGAACCTTT
The DNA here is from genome assembly GCF_023078275.1 of Leguminivora glycinivorella. NCBI lineage: Eukaryota > Metazoa > Arthropoda > Insecta > Lepidoptera > Tortricidae > Leguminivora > Leguminivora glycinivorella. The sequence continues at coordinate 432,064 of NC_062985.1, read as the reverse complement.
CGTTTGTAGCGCGACCAACCGAGTATCTGCGTATATTAATACGCAAGAGTAGTATATTATTACGCAATTAGTAGTATTACGCAAAAAAAAACTATTTTCTTCAACATCAAGGTCATAAACACATTTTCACCACATCAACTGATAAAGATCAATTTTGTTATTCGAAAACGGATAGCCAAATTGCCTTTTATCCACAAGAGTGCAAAGTAATTTCATACAAATTTTAACTTGATGCCTGATGAGAATTTACCTACAAGTAATTATTTTGAATCATAAATATCGTCACTACTTTAAAAAAAACTTGTATCTTCGTCTGTCAATGAAAAGAAAATAGTAGTAAGTATCTATGGAATGCATATAGACTTACTGCGTTTTAACTTTGAGGAGCAGCGTGAGATACGAGATTTTTTAAAAGTAGTGACGATATTGAATAGATTGCTGGGCTTGATTTAGTTACATGTTTTATAGTCAGTATTTAGTTCGAGTTGGTGTGGTGAAAAACTTCTTGTTTCACTTCACTCGGTGGCAGTCTGTTTAACCTACGTGCCTTGAAACCCTCGCAACGCTCAAGACTCTAATATTCGGAATCTTGAGCGTTGCGAGGGTTTCAAGGCACGTAGGTTAAACAAACTTTGCGCCCTTGTAAAACAAATAACTATTTTTGTATCTTGTCTCAGTGATGTGATAAGTGGCAGCGCGCTAGATTACGCCGAAGACTGAAGGTTCGTGTTCTGTCACGGTCGCCACAATACACCATGTTTTTTTGTTTTCCGTTAAATTCGACACGTAGCTAGGTTCATTATCAGAAACCAGCTTGTATATCACTTTTAGTTAAATTCGCAAAAAAAAAATTTCATAATTTTGTCAAAACAAGTCAGTAATTATCTTTATTTTTTTTAGTAACTCGATAACCGTAAGATGCTAGTTTCTTAGAGAAATTAATTGTATTTGATCTAAAGAACCTTCTCTTAAAGCAAAGACCTATATAACTTCGTATGACAGATAAAGTCTAAGAAAAAAACGTACCCCAAAACCATACAGAAAAAGGTACGGTGAGCTAGATGGCGATACACCTTTGGGGTACGCTCGGCTAGATGGTGCTAATATTAATATTTGACATTTTAAAACATATCAAGCTAAGAATATGGGCCAAATTGTCAAAACTGAGGTTCAAAAGTTTCAAGCCTGTGTCGAGAGATGGCAGTCTATGCACTGTGATTATACATTTTACTTTGACAGCAACTCTCTTTAATACTTGATCCTCTTTGTCTTAAAGTTAACGGAATTCAATGAAAACAGGGTGTATATCAAACATGTATAGATACCACGCAATTGTGCTAGATCACAACTTGCACTCTCGCCCGCGAGTCCATACTTGAAGTCGCGCTTGATGTATGGACTCGCGCGCAAGTTGTGCTAAACCACCACTTGTCTTGTCCCCGTTGTAATGTATGTAAAGTCGGCTCACTGCCAGATGCCGGCGTAGTTGCCGATGAGCGGCGCGGGCAGCGGGCCGCCGGCGGTGAAGATGCGCGTGCCGGACGAGTCGTAGCAGTGCGTGTAGATGGCGGGGACGTATTTCACTTGGTTGAAGCCGTCGGCTTCTTCGTCTGGGAACTGGAAACAAATATTAATTACACTAATAAAAAACCGGACAAGAGCGTGTCGGGCCACGCTTACGCCGTTTTCACATTATCCGATCCGATATCGGATGTCGGAAGGATTTCAGTAGAAAAAATCCAAGATGGCGCCTGTAATGTAGGTATGGGATATCGGTCCGACATCCGATATCGGATCGGATAATGTGAAAACGCACTTTGGTTCGGTAGTTTCCCGTATTTTTTTCAAAAACTGTTCAACCTATCAAGTTAGAAAATAATTTTCCTAGAAAGTCTTTATAAAGGTGTACTTTTGTGATTTTTTTTCATATTTTTTTAAGTTATGGTTCAAAGTTAGAGAGGGGGGGGGACACATTTTTTTACTTTAGGAGCGATTATTTCCGAAAATATGAGCATTATCAAAAAATGGTTTTAGTAAACCCCTATTCATTTTTAAATACCTATCCAACAATATATCACACGTTAGGGTTGAAATGAAAAAAAAAATCACTCCCCACTTTACGTGTAGGGGGGGTACCCTAATAAAACATTTTTTTTCACTTTTTATTTTTGTACTTCGTCGGCGTGATTGATACCAAATAAATAAATATTGGTACCAAAATATTAATAAAAAAATATTGGTACCAAATTTCAGCTTTCTAGTGCTAACGGATACTGAGATTATCCGCGGACGGACGGACAGACAGACATGGCGAAACTATAAGGGTTCCTAGTTGACTACGGAACCCTAATAAATGGTTCACATATTTTAACTTCGCTGCTACAAGTGCTGGCCTAGACGATGTAGTCAGCCAAGAAAATGCTTTACCACTTTTCGACTCTATTCCAAACACATAAGGTCGAAAAGAGGTAAACCACTTTTTTGGCTGACTTGACATCGGTAAACATTTCAAAGTTTTTTTTTGGAGATTCACCTGCCATCGATTTTCTTAGACCAAAATCAGGTTCTATGGTACAGTCACAAGTAAAAGCTACATAAATATCTGATACTCTATTATGGCTCTAGAAATAAGGTTGTGTCAAATATATTTGCGGATTTCTTTTTGTGCAATGTTATTGCCGGTGACTGTAGGAACCAACATCTTTTGAATCTTAATTTGCAAAAGTCTGAAAATCTGTACGAAATGATTTCCGAGTCTTCTAAGTTATACAAGTCTGAAAAACCAAGTCAAATCTTAAAATAGAAGACTCCATAGAGTCGAGTCTAGACGAACAATAATTTGACTTCATTCAGTCATATTTTAAACTACTTATACTTACCCGCAGCTCGGCATTTGGTCGCGCTCTGAAACGTATAGAAGTCTCACGTCGTGCGTCGAAGCGTCGTCAGGCCTTGCTTTTTGAATCAAGTTGCAACAAATTGTATACCCTGCCCGGCTTTTCGTGGTCAAACTTTTTTTCTACAATTTCCGGCATACTGTATACTTGTTTTCCAGGAATAATAGATAACATAATAATAGCACAGTGTAATAAAGAGTAATATCGTACAGTATCGCCACTCCCGCTCCCCTCTGAAAGTGCCGCCCACCCCCTCTCGGTTACCTCACAGTTATCACCTGTCAAAAACGCGAACAGTCGACCTGTTATATTTCACTCATACAAGCATGGTACGCGTTCACCTATACTAGCTTAGACTGTGTGCTAGGAACGCGCCTCTTTCATATATTTGATCGCCAGTGTCTGAGGTGTGATAATCCGTACTAATACAGGGTGTAACAAAAATGGTGGTGATCCGTTTAAGGGCGTATTCAGTATCGTATTCTCATCAGGAAAAAGTAGGATAAAAAATTTTTTTCGCAAAAAATTTTTTAATCTTTGTATGGAGATTCGACCGATTCGCGCGGCCCGGCTCATACAAAAGTGAAAATTTTTTTAGCGAAAAAAAAAAAATTTCTTTTACTTTTTTCTGATAAGAATACGATACTGAGTACGCCCTTAAACGGATCACCACCATTTTTGTTACACTCTGTATTATAAATGGGAAAGTGTGTGTGTCTGTTTGTTTGTCCGTCTTTCACTGCAAAACGAAGCGACGAATTGACGTGATTTTTTAAGTGGAGATATTTGAAGGTATGAAGAGTGACACATAGGCTACATTTTGTCTCTTTCTAACGCGAGCAAAGCCGCGGGAAAAAGCTAGTAGTTACTTTTGTACCATATTTCAAGCAAAATAAAAAATATTTCATTTCATTTCATTTCGTTAAATAAAATGACTTACCACGTATCCCCTGGAAGCCCTGAGCGTGACTGTTTTGGAGGAGTGTATGTGGCTCTCCAGATACTTCGCGGCTCGCATGTCGTAAAACATTAGCAAACCTGCAAATAAATGTGATTTTGTAACGACTAGTCTATTTTGCCTCCTAGTCAAATCAGCTTCTTTTTAAGAACTGTCAAAACTATTTTGAACGACTTGCTAATATGGAATTAATATGAAATCGAATTGAGTGACGTCACGGTCAACTGATTTACTTTAAATATTTCTATCTGATTTATAAATATAAATTGGAGTTAAAAAAATCACTTCCGTTGCTGTTTTTCTTATAATTATCTGATGCTTTATTTCGTGCATGGCATATTTCAAGTAGTCACACTTCCATATATAAATTATAAATTGAAATAGATATCATACACGAAAGAAAAAAACCACTGGTGGCCGAGCCGGGAATCGAACCCGGGTCTTCAGCATACGCGGCTAACGTCTTTACCACCACTTTAGGGCGGGCGTGTGGTCTAGTGGTAAGGACGTTAGCCGCGTAAGCTGAAGACCCGGGTTCGATTCCCGGCTCGGCCACCAGTGGGCCTTGCCGTTTTTTCTTTCGTGTATGATATCTACTTCAATTTCTAGTTTGTAAGTGTTATTTATAGATCTTACCTAGTCCAGTGCCAATTGTGAGCATATTGCCCCTAAAGCTGGCTGACCGGATCCCACAGCCGTTGTACCGCGAAGTGATCTTTCTGACTGACTGGAGCGTGCGGCAGTCTAGAAGGAGCGTGTAGGATTTGCAGCCTATCGCGTAGATGCCGCTTTCCTATAAAAATAACAAATATATTTTTCCCCTCACTAGCTCGGAAACACGTGTTTTGTTCTTTAATACCAGCGGGTAAAAACGCATTTTATCCACTAGTGGGGAAAGTAATTTGACCTTGAATAAAGTCAAATTAACTGCTTTACAATTGATAAAAGTAGGTGAATCTAGTAATAAAGATGATTTACCACCTGTGGAACTACTGGAAGCAGTGATAAACGCATTTTTTGCGCTGTAGTTTCCTCGCTATAGTGAGGGGAAAAGTTTTGTGTTAAACTCGGGTGCAAATGTATTTTACTTCTCGTGTGTTAAAAACCTCGCAACTTCAGGATTCTATTCTCGAACCACTCGCTTCGCTCGTGGTTCAACTATAGTATTCTTTCACTTGCTCGTTTTTCAATTCCACACTCGGCGTTAAAATACATCTTTGCCCCCTTGTATAACAAATAACTAATACAGAGTTAGAGTTATATATGAACCGACAACATTTTTGGGGGGTTTGTGGTACACAGACCAACCCCTATAGACATCTATTACAAGACGACTCGCGGTCGCCAGCCTTCCTAGTATTTGCACTGATATAAGCGCGGTTCGCTCGCCGTGCCCGATCAGTATCGACCAAGTAACAGACCCGAAAGCAGCGTGTTTTTCGCACAAAAAAATTGGAAAAGGGTATTTTGATGCCTTAAAGATGTCCACCTGTAGTGTGAAATGGTGTGGAAAGGTAACAAGAAGCTCAAATTTAAAAACAGACGGCATTACATTCCACAAATAAGTCATATTTATAATTTATTCAGAGCCGGCATAGGTCAACTTACATTGGCCACTTACGCGTCAGTAGAGTCATACTTCTGTCCCTTTTCATCTGGCGCGACTGCCCGCCGTCCTTGAAACGGCCAATCACAGCGCGCTTAACACATTCCCCGCCCGCTCCTCGCACCCCAAACACTGGTGACTCGTACCGCGAACCAAATATACAAGACTGCCACTCTATTGGCTACGTGCACGACAATTACGCCCACTACCATGTGAACCTGAAGTGGAAAATGTCAAAAAATGACATGTAAACAAACATTATATTTTAACGGTTTTTCGTTAATTTTAAATAAATCGAATAACAAGAGCTACTATTTCAAGTGTAATTTAGGTAGATAGATTATAAAGACATGGATATAATACCAAAAATCAGTTTCCAAAGCATTACTCACGGTATAAACTTCCAACCCCAGACTACAGAAAGAGTCAATAAATTGGTGTTGGCAGGGCATATAAGGAATCTTGAAGAACATAGGAGTAATGGTACAAGTTCTTCGAGCTAGTGATATGGTATTCGCTAAACCTCCGTCCCGTTAATGCCATATAAAACAAATCTAAACGTAAGTACCTAGTCATGTCCGCGGCCACAGAAATATCCGACACGGGCCTATTCCCAGGCTAGGCCTGAATCTTTAAGCATAATCTTTTACGGTAGGAAAAATACTAACAGCGTATTGAACAATATTAGGTAAACAAAGCTTAAATATAATTTATTATAATGTTTTGTTTTGACATGTCACTTACGTTTTCTCTTCACCGTAGCTATCCATTTAGTTCTTTGATCCTATTTCCAGTGTGCTCTAAGAAACGCATAGAACGTGCAACGACTATTTATGCCATTATTTGTACAATTAACAACGAAACAACATTGATGCCCCATATCAAACATTACACATTGTATTATATTGTATGAGTTTTGATAGATGACAACCACAATCAGTGTCGATTTTGACCACCGCAAGCACTGCGATCGCTTTGCTTACCCCCTCCATGCACTTCGCACGAAGCCAATAGGAGGTTCTCTGTGTTGTGGTATCATTTCCTTCTTTTTCGTCCTTGGGACCTTGGTCTTAGGAGTCACGGTTCTGGAGATTTTGGGCCTAGTAGGTAACCATTTGTAGACACCGTTCACCTTTTCCATTCAATGAAAGTAATTTTCCGTTACCTTTCCAGGAACGTATTCTAAAACGTCAAATAACTAATGTTTGGGCTAAGTAGTACTTTTGTACGAACCAGAGTGGTAAGTATTGGTTTTTTTTTTATTTTTTAACCCCCAATGCAAAAACGACGGGGTGTTATAAGTTTGACGTGTCTGTCTGTGTGTGTGTATGTTTGTGGCATCGTAGCTCCCGAACGGATGAACCGATTTAGATTTAGTTTTTTGTCTGAAAGCCGAGTTAGTCGGGAGTGTTCTTAGCCATGTTTCATGAAAATCGGCCGATCGACTGTCGCGGTCGGGGTTTTTTTCAAAATTTTAATTTTGTGGTTAGGTTATTATTGTGGTAACACAAAAGTTCTAGTTACTATTTACCCCCTTATTCATAAATGTGCACTAAAGTTAAAAAGTCGATAAAAATCGTTTGTCCCTTTCTATCGCACCAACGTCGGAAAGGGACAAACGATTTTTATCGGTTTGATAACTTTAGTGACCGTTTATGAATAAGGGGGTTAGCCATCTCGCGCGCTGGAAACTATTTCCATATACTTATACAATGAATGTTGGTAGCGGCACAGATTATTAATAAGTTGCTAACGTAACAGATCCTTCACAAATCGACAAATACCTACGCTTTATTTAACTAATACTAAAGATGATCGAGTATGATTCTCTATCATACTCGATCAAAGTAAAATGTGTAATCACAGACAGCCATCTCTCGACACAAGCTTAAAACTTTTGAACTTCAGTTTTGACAATTTGGCCCATATTATTAGCTTGATATGTGTTAAAATGTCAAATATTAATATTAGCGCCAATAGGTGCTTGACGCGCGACCGCGAGCGAGTGACGCAGGCCTGATAGCGGCTCAGAAGTATTTGTGTACGTACCTGAGTGGCTAGGCATACTAGGTCCTGACACGACGGCAGTTTCCTGGAGAGCGTCTGCTTGAAAGTCTCCGCGTTGAACACGTGGATGTAGCCGTTGAGGGTTAACGCGGCGATCTCGCGCCAGCGAGGGTTGAACGTGAGCGCGCGGACTTTTTGACCTGAGGAAGACAATAGGCTACTAGACTCTTATCGAATTTGGCACAAAAAATGATTGTTTCCTGTAGTATTACATAAGAAACCAATTTTTATAGATTTTGGGTATTAAAAGTTTATGGTGGATACTAGAGATGGGCCGAATATGGACTTTGTCGAATACGAATATTCGGTATACGAATATTACGCCATATTTAGAAAGCGGATGTTAAGAAAAAACTATTAAATGATTGATAATGGTTACATATGTTACTAGAACTACATATTATGTTATTACGATTTAGTGAATTTAACTAAAACTTAGTTAAAACAACTTTAAACTCTTCTCAACTCTTAAGACGATACGGTAGGGGTCAATTCTCCATACAAACGCTCTCGACTATTTCCTCCCTGGTTTTTGAAGATAGAGCAATGATTTTTTCAACACAGATTGTTATTATTTTTATCTGTGTCGGACCGTTTTGATTTTTTTGATATTCTGCTTTTTACAGATTCTAGAGCCAATCAAAAATTTCCGAAAACGGCCTTTTTCATTGTGGCGCAAAAAAAGGTGTGATATTCAAGATTGGTAACAATTAACCAAAAAAGCTAAACGGTCCGACATAGATTATTTCATTGTTATTCAGATTCTCAAATTTCGTTCCGATTGATTAAGTTTTGAAGGAGGAAAGAGTCGAGAGCGGCACCTCGATTTTAAAGATTTTTTTGAAATATCTTTTGACTGAGTTGTTCTTAATGGACAATTTTTTTTCGATAAATCTAGTTAATAACACTTGTATATTTAACTAAAATTCACAAGTTGAAAGGGGGGCTCCTTTCCATTTTAGCATTTTCGCTACCGTATCCTCTTAAACTACGGTTTTTACAACTTTGTATTTGTATTTTGACGCATAGGCAATTATCTCTTTCTAGTAGTTCCTTAGAAAGCTACTAAAATCTAGGAGCTTATTATCCAAAGGAATACGTAAGATCTTCATTATTTTTTTGCTTTGTTTATTCGGTAAATATTCGGCAAAGCAATCGAATTATTCGGCCGAATACGAACATTGAAAAACTTGCCGAATATGCCGAATACCGAATATTTACCGAATATTCGGCCCATCTCTAGTGGATACGTATTTTCGATTAAAAATGTGTGTAATTGTTTGTTTTACTTTTGGCCACCGAAAACGCTGTCACACGTGTAGTGACGTCACAGAACCTAACTTAAGTTCATGTCGAGTCAATCACTGACATGATGAACTTTATGCCTCATAACTTAAATGTCAGAAAATTTTGTGCTCAATTTGATTTACGTCATGCGCAGACAGTTTATAGATTAACATGGCTAATGGTGATTTTGCCTAATTAAGTTAAAGTAAAAAATGTTTATTTGCGGTTTTCAAGTCGTAATAAAATATGGTAGTTTTTTTTTTCGGTTAATTGGACAGTAATAAATAATATAAAATAAACTTAAAAAAGGGTCAAGTGGCCTATACATATAGGATAATTTATGACTCACCCGTTGACCACGAATGCTAAGGGCCAGTTGCATCAATTTGACAGACACATCATCGTTCCCATACAATAAAACTTAACGAATGCTTTAACGATGACAGACGGTTTGATCCAACCGGCACTAAGTGTTCGAAACGTCGGGATGAATTGTAAATTCATTATACGCGATAATCCGTTTCCATAGTTTTATTTCATGAGTAACTATCGCGGTAACCGAAGACAATATTATAGGACAATTTATTTGAAAGAAACCTTAATTGAACACTTAAATTGTACTAGTGTCTTCTTCTTCCTCCTTATCCTCATCCCACGTTATGTGGGGTCGGTACAACATGTCTTCCTCTTCCATTCTCCTCTATCTCTCGTCATCTCAACACACATCTTTCTATCTCATATCCTCTTTCACACAATCCATCCATCGTTGTTTGGGTTTACCCCCCTCTCTCCATCCATCAACATTCATCTCCAATATTCTTTAAAACTGACAACATACTTGAATTGTACTAGTATGCTCACTAGTTTTTTTGTGGTATGAATGTGGTATCTTTGCCCCACGATACGATACCATAAGTAATAATTCAACTAACGTATACCAAATGCCGTACAGGCGGACCGTATACTTGTTTGCCACCGACGTAGTATAAAAAAAAAAAAAATGCTCCGTTGCTAAATGGTAAGCCATAATGATTTTAGTTACTTTGCTGAATTTAAAAGTGGGGACACTTATGGCTTGGTTTCGTGGGGAAATGAGCAGCTGATATTTATTATATTAATATTCGATTAATTTATTTTCTATGTATTGAAAACATTTTAATTTTTCACAAGATTAGGTTTCTTGTATAAACCCCGCCGCAAAATCGACGTAGAGTTAACGTGTATAAGTTTGACGTGTCTATCTGTCTCTGTATGTCTCCCTGGGGCATCGCAGCTCCCGAAAGGATGAACCGATTTAGATTTAGTTTTTTTTTGTTTGAGATCATAATTAGTCGGGAATGTTCTTAGCTAAGTTTAATGGAAATCGATCCACAACGAAGGGGGCTTTTTTTTTTCAAAATTAAAATGTTGTGGTTAGGTTATTGTAAATATGAATTAGTAGTCAGTCTTACTTAGTTTAGAGTCACAGGAGCCAGATACTAGGAACTCATGATCTAGTCAGCACATATAGGAGTCCCATTACTTACCGGAGCGACATTCTCTAGTGACCACGGGCGAGATGTAGTCGTGGTGCGGAGCGGCCTCCTCCGGCGCGGGCGGCGCGCGCCACAGCGCGAGCTTGGAGTCGCGAGAGCCGGTCACCAGGAACTCGTCGTCCAGCCAGCACATGTCCAGGATCTAACAAACAGGGTACAAACATACTTAACCTTACAGTGAACAATCATGATATTCATAAATTAATTTTTATTAAGCAGAAACGTCTGCTAACGATTCTAAACATTTTTATATTAAAGGAAAAAATGGAAAAATTTACGCTTCCGGCGGGACTTGAATGTTTAGAATCGTTAGCAGACGTTTCTGCTTAATAAAAATTAATTTAGTATGGGTTAGCACATTGTTACTGGTGAATTCTCAATATAACTTGAGACTCCAGTGCCGTTACAAGATGTAATAGTCTGTCGGTAGATGGCGCTAGACGTCACCCCAAGACGTGTGTACAAAAGGAAAGGCATGGAAAGATTTGCGAAGTCCGGCGTGGCTTCCGTAGCTCAATTGGTAAGAGCATTGCACGGATTGCAAAAATGGTGCGGGTTCAAGTCCCGCCGGAAGCGTAAATTTTTCCATTTTTTCCTTTAATATAAAAACATGATATTCATAATACAAAACTCTTAGACCTGATTTAGACGGCGTGCGAATACGCATGCGATTTTAGTTACATTGTGGGCTGTTGAGGCTACAATACAATTTTGCAAAGCCATCAAATACCGCAATGTAATAAAACTCGTATGCGAGTTCTCGTACCGTCTAAATGGGCCCTTAACATAGAGGAATAATAGCCACAGTTGCGTATAGATGGCGGCACCGGTCTCTCTAGCTATAACGTAAACCTGTAAAGGTTTCGTATAGGAGGTGCGAGCACCGACCGCTTGCCTTTAGAGTTGGTCAAAGACGAATAGTCATACAAAGATGGCATATAGAAGAAAAATTTCGACAGCTTCCGCTGTGACGGGGTAGCCTAGGGCTTCATGGCCTTCATGGCGTTCGCCCGGATTGCTAAAGACGCCGGTTCGAATCCGGCCTTTGCCACTGGTGGTGTACGTCATTTTTTCTTTAATATATGACATCTTGTTTCGATTTTTAATAGAGGAATGCATCAGTAAATGCAAGTTATTTGTAGTGACATCTAGCGTCATCCACGTGTCAAGCTTAAATTATCAGTACCGCTACTTGTCAATAGATGTCGCGACGAACCAAAAGTCTAATGCTCAACAATTTTTAGCCAATATTACAATAGTATTAGACCAGTCTGGCGCAGTCGGTAGTGACCCTGTCTGCTACGCCGCGGTCCCGGGTTCGAATCCTGGTAAGGGCATTTATTTGAGTCATGGATGTTTTCTATGTATATAAGTATTTATATATTATATATATCGTTGTCTGAGTACCCACACCACAAGCCTTCTTGAGCTTACCGTGGGCCTCAGTCAATCTGTGTGAGAATGTCCTATAATATTTATTATAGTATTAATCAGTACTCTGTTTTCAATTGCTTCTGCTTGTAATGTAAACTGTTTTAATATTACATTTTTGGTAGACGCGACACTGTTGACACCTAGTGACGAGTAGTAGTACTGATAATTTACGCTATTTGACGCATGATTGTCGCTAGATGTCACTACAAATACAGTAGTGGAGTTACAATTCTTTCCTTTTTTTTATTTTTTTAATAACCGAAAAGAAGAACGAGAAAGTATTTTTTTTTCAAAAAGGGTTTATTTTAATGAAAATTGGTACCAATCTTACCCAGTCTTTATGTGCCTCTCCAACGCAAACGGGGTCTAAGGTGGGTAAACTGTAGATGGCCAGTTCACAGGAATTCTGCGCTCCCGTCGCCAGCAGCGTTCTAAAACAATATTTTTAACATAAAGATGTTTGTTTCCTGTAGTTTGACGCAAAGGTTTACACTGCCAGCGGCCGCGCCAGCTGTCCTAAGCCAGCTACCGCCGGCTCGCCTGGGTGCCGCAGTATCGTTATAACAATGCGTTGCCATGGTTACAGAGCCAAACAATGCGTTTTCAATGTTTTTCTACTCCCGAACTGTTATTGGTCATTTACAGGGTCGTGCATAGATCTTTAAAACCCTACATAAAAGTATATTCCCAAAGCCAGCGTCCGACGGCTTTCAGCACATACGCGCAGTATCGAAAAAACTGAAAACGCATTGTTTTGCTCTGTAACCATGGCAACGCATTGTTATAACGATACTGCGCGCGTTCGCGGGAAGGCTTTGGGCAGCTGAGCTGACAGTACAAACCTTTGCGTCAAAATACAGGAAACAGTGTGAATTTCACGAAAATTATTCAAGAAAACAATGAAAAACTAAGTGCATGGTCGTAGAAAAAGTATTGTATGCAACAGTGTTTAACTGAGTCAAAAAATACTCTTGGCGTTTTAATAACAATTTTCGGCTTCGCCTCAAATTGTTACCCACGCCACTCGTCTTTTTTGACCTCCTTTAAACGCCTATTGCATAAAATACTATTTCGTTACTGCGTGTGTGCGCGGAAAGCCGGCGGGGGCTGGCTGGGGAATAGACTTTTATGTAGGACTAGCCCTTGCCCGCGACATCGCTCGCGTTAGAAAGAGACAAAAAGTAGCCTATGTAACTCTCCGTCCCTTCAAGTATCTCCACTTAAAAAAATCACGTCAATTCGTTGCTCCGTTTTGCCATGAAAGACGGACAAACAAACAGACACACACACTTTCCCATTTATAATATTAGTATGGATTTTAAAGATCTATGCACGACCCTGTAAATGATGAATAACAGTTCGGGAGTAGAAAAAACACTAAGTTACCTGGAAGGGTTGATCTGTAGCGCGTGTATGCCGGTTTGATGCTCGGCGCCGGCCCACGGCGCCCGCGGCCGTAACGTAGGGATGTCATCCAGAGACCGCGTGCGGACGTCGTACACTTTCAACTGCAAACACAATGGATTGATTCAATAGATCGACGACAACAACGTATAAGGTACAATCTGCAATTTTTTTTTTCAGAAAATTGCACCTTACCCACCAACGTACAAGGTGCTAATATCTGCTACAAGAAAAAATCGCAGATTGCGCTTTGTACGTTATTGTCGTCGAGATATTGAAATGAAACATTAATAAAAAATACAATAACTTATGGTATATCCCACAAATTTCGATTGTTTGAACCTCTCCTCCCTATGTCACGCTTTTTTTTATCCTTTTAACATTTCACGTGACATGTTTTCCGACAGGATTGTCACATTTAGGTAGTAGACATTTTGGCGTCTACGCCATATTTCGACAAGGGAGTAACAGCACACCTCGGCCACTGGCGATTAAATATATGAAAGAGGCGCGTTCCTAGCACACAGTCTAAGCTCGTGTAGGTGAACGCGTACTATGCTTGTATGAGTGACATATGACAGGTCGACTGTTCGCGTTTTTGACAGGCGGTAACTGTGAGGTAACCGAGAGGGGGTGGGCGGCACTTTCAGCGGGGAGCGGGAGTGGCCATACTGTATGATAATACTCTTTATTATACTGTGGTAACAGCGATCAAAAGAGTAACAGCGATAAAATCAAATCTAGAAAACACAGAACACATCTTTGCACTAACAGAGCCTTAAGGTCCCGAAAGGCCCAAATTGCTACGGTGACAAAGGAAAGTAAAGATCTAACATGGCTACCAAACAGTACGGTTATTACCATAGGCTAGTTTCCTATACTTAAAATAAAATAATTTACGCTGTGCACGAAATAAAGCACCACATAATTAGAAGTAAAATATGGACAGTAGTTATGTTTAAACATAATTTCTATTTAGTAAGTCAAAGAGAAATACATAAAATAAATGAATTGACCGTGACGTCACTCCTCAGTATTACATAGTATTTCCATATTAGCAAATCATATTGACAGTTCATAAAAAGAAGCTGATTTGACTAGTAGGACTGGCCTATTACCCGCAACTCGCCTTGACAGCTCCACTATGCGACGTGTGACAGATGCAAGACCAAGTTTGGGTTTGCGAGCCACATCAGAGCATTCCATTAGGTATCTGGTCAATAATTGTTGATGGAGTTGCCTTTGTCGGATATGACAAGGAAGGATTCGAAAATATCCGATATTTATAATAAATATCAAAATATCGGATATTTATGATATACTAGCTTTTGCCCGCGGCTTCGCTCGCGTTAGAAAGAGACAAAAAGTAGCCTATGTCACTCTCCATCCCTTCAACTATCTCCACTTAAAAAATCACGTTAATTCGTCGCTCCGTTTTGCCGTGAAAGGCGAACAAACAAACAGACACAGACACTTTCCCATTTATAATATTAGTATGGGAGTATGGATATCAATTTTGTATGGAAGGTATATTATTATTTGGTTGCATTATTTATGAATACAACTTTAGGATAAGGAAAAATCTACTAAAAACATAATATTCAGTTGAAAAACAGTAACAAACACAAAAAAAACTATATTTTTAACAATGTTCATTTTTTTAATTATTTTTGTATTGCAATATTCGTAAAAAATGATATATCGGATATTTATACGCATTGACATATATCGGCGAACCCAGCTGGATATAATTATATCGGATGTATATCTTGATATTTATTTATTCATTTTATTTTTTATTTTATTTATTTGGGTCATCAACAGCAATACAAAAAATAAATTTAAGACACATTTATATCCTCGAACCTTGGTACTGGTAGTAGTATTACATACAATTAGTAAGGTAGAGAACATATAGTTACATACCTTGTTGCACTTGGTCCATTGTAAGGGGCCTCTAGCCGATGCGAATACTATTCTAACTCAGTGGTTACCTTGTTGCACTTGGTCCCGAAGACGACCTGTCGGTCTGAGAGCCACTGGGAGCAGAACACCTTGTTCATGTTGCCCAGGTTGAGCGGGGTCTCCCGGAAGAGGTCCCGGGTGAGCATATGGCGGGTGGCGTAGAGGGGATCCACGGATCGAGGCTGAAATAAGTATTTTTTGTTAATGTTTTGCTTTTTAACTATTCCAAGTCCCCAGCCTAGTAGGCGTAGCAAACTAGTGGGAGAAACTTTATCGCATCTGTGATTTTGTGCATCCCTATCGCGGCTATCGCACATACACATAGTGTAAAAAGGACGGCCTGATATGATAGCCTGTATCGCGCTAGCGTGCTACCCCCCTAGAACGCGTTATGTTACTATTGTGATTTGATAACTAGTAATATACAATTATACACAGGTCACAGCTGCTGAGGTCGAAATTATCTCTCATATACTAATCTATACAAGGACTCGTAGCGTCCTCTGATCATCCCTAGCCCCTTGTTCTTGCCCCTTACTCATATGAGAGATAATTTCGACCTCAGCAGCTGTGACCTGGGTGGCTGAGCGGAAACAGGCATCTGCCGCGATTGCAGAGTACGCTATACAAGGACTCGTAGCGTCCTCTGATCATCCCTAGCCCCTTGTTCTTGCCCCTTACTCATATGAGAGATAATTTCGACCTCAGCAGCTGTGACCTGGGTGGCTGAGCGGAAACAGGCATCTGCCGCGATTGCAGAGTACGCTGGTTCGATTCCAGCCTCAGGCACTGGAGGACTTGGTCACTTTTTCTTTCATGTGTAATTTATTTCGGTTTTAATTTATATACATAGTAGTGTGAATACTTTAAGATAGCACAAGTTGAAACATTTTCGATAGAATATAATTTGACTTGTGTTAATTAGAATTTATCTCTTACTGTCATTTTATCAATGTCGAGAATTAAAAAAAAATTGGGCTAAAAGTCAAGGGCATCAGCGAGTTACTGCGAATCATGCAGTAAGATTAGATAAAACTGAAAATACAGCTAAGATAATAAACTGCAGCATGCAACAATGTCACTTCTGTAAATATTTTGATTGTTTTTGGTACCTGTAAATAAATAGGTATGCTATGAGACGAGTCATTAAAATAAGTTAATATTGAAAGAAAATGGAGGTATTTTCACACTTAGACTAGTCTCCTTTTTGAAATTTATTGATAGCAGGGAGGCAGTAGTTAGGGCCACCCCACATCTAGCGTCTCGTGAGCGTTGCGTCAGGCCAACTGTATGGAAAAGGCCGTGGGCTGAGATTACTGTCATAATGATCACTGGATACAGGCTATATCAGTTTTTTAACTGCCTGCCTGCTCATTAAATAATAAATAAAAAAGCATATCTCATGTAGGCCCTAGAGTTTTCTACAAACTCCCAGCAGAACTACAAAAATGAAGCGGCAAAATTTCAAGTGTAATATTTTTTTATATTATTTATTCCAAGATTATGACTACAATTACGCACCTCTGCAGCCTGTATTTCTCTAGAGCGGACATAGTCCACAAAGTTATATGAGGTAGTGAGTATGCGGTGCTGCTGGAATGGAGTCTCCTCCTCGCTGTCGCTGTCCGAGTAGCACACAAAGTCCTCCGGTTTGTCGGGGCGGCTTACCCTGCAATTACGGTTTATACCAATTTTCAGCAAATTTTTAACATCATCCTTGCATTATATTAGCCTTGAGTCGGATCAACTTTGACAACTAATCCCTACATTTAGTGTAGGCATAAGTTTTAAGCAATTAAAAGGAAAAGTAAATAAAGTTAAACTATCCTCTACGGTTCAGTTGTTAGAACTGTCAGAAGGGATTTGCTAGACATTCTAAGGGTCACTTGCACCACGCGCTTAACTCAAGGTTAGTGGCCTTTCAACTGTCAAATTCCATATAACATTGTGGGCTAACCTCGGGTTAACCCTCCAATTTCAGTGGAGTAAGTGACCCTAATAGTCACAGGTTTGAGTTCTGCAGGGGGTGTATTTCTTTTTTGTTTATAGATATTTTTGTGTGATAAAATAGGTCACACAAATTTCATACAATTGAGGAATATGTATAAAGTATATTTTTCTTCTATTTATTATGTAATTAAGGTAAGTTTGATATAACCTCAGAGGCAACCTTATGTGTTTAGTTTAGAATAGATAAACTATTCATTTTACATGCTTATCACAGCCCTTCAAAACAATGAATAAAGTACTTAAGAGGCATGGTCTTTTTATGTGATCCAGTATATGGACATCTTAACATAATTATCTTAATTCATTAGAAATTACTAGGTTAACAAATAAACAGGTAGAGCAATGACCTGAACATTGTTTGACTTTACAAATAGTAACAAAAAAATCGACATCCACCCAACATTTTTTAGGTCAAACGTAAGATAAAACACCACGAAACAAATGCGTGAGTGTCATGAACAAATTAAGATATAATTGGCTGCATTATCTATTCCTTGGCCTAAATAGGATCACAGTGAATTTAAAAACTTAAATATAAAAAAGAAAAGATGCGGACATTTAAATGGCAGCAAGCTGATATTTCATCTATTTACCTCAACATTCCAGCTTTTGCTTTGCGTTCTTTTAGTCTTTTCGGAATATAGCAGGAGGGATATCTCCCTTCAATCGCCCGACGCACAGTTTGTGCCATTTTAACTACTAAAACCTTGGTAACTAGGAACAATTAACACAGAAATCCACACGCCACTATTTATTCACTTTCGTTTTGTCCTGTTGTATACAGATCCATAAATCGACATTGTCCGCACAGCAATGGAGTCCCACCATTTCTTTCACGAGTCACCACTATGACGCAAGGAATTTATTCAACATTTTAGTAACCAAATGTTACTTTGAATTCAATTATGAAATACAATAAATATATTTTTAAGAGTTACGGATTATTTCCAACAATAAATACGCTGACGGAAAGCTGGCTGGCTGTCTGTCAGAGGCAGAGTGAAAATTGTTGCCAGTAACAAATAAAATATCACGCTCATAAATGCTCATTAATAATATGAAATTATAATTATTCGAATAATTTAACTTATATTATTAACATGCTACGAAATTAAAGAATACACGAATAATACTGAACGTAAAATATAAAACTCTTTAGAGACACGATTATTTGATTGTGATCAAAAGGTCAGTTTGTTGCCTGTGATAGTCAATAGATGGCGCTTGTAAGTTCATTTTCAACTTCATGTTTCTTGTTCATGTATTAAAAAAAAATGTCGGTGGTCTTATGGCAAAATTCTACCAGCATGACAGAAAGGTGCAATAGAGTGAGAAATTGGCAGCATTTGCTCCGAAAATTCGCATACAAAACATTTAGGTACTACTTATATGGTTGCTTGGGTTAAATTGTGGCGTAGGCGAGAGGCTGGCAACCTGTCACTGCAATGTCACGGTTTCGTTTTCTTTCAACCCCTTATTTGCCAAAAGTGGCACTGAAACTTGAGTGGTTCCATGTGCTCTGCCTACCCCTTCATGGGATACAGGCGTGATTGTATGTATGTATGTATGTATGTATAAATGTTATGGCTGTAGGTAAATGAGGGCTAGGTACAGCTTGGTCACCACTGTGGATGAGCGTCACTGTAGAATAAAAAATATTTCTAACAATCAATTTAAGAAGTAACTTGCTATAATACCTGCAAAGTTGTTACAATGTTTTATGTTTTATTATGGAATGACCTTCGAGCTTCGTCTACACTAGCGCCCTCTAGGGAGGAAATTAAACATCCCTTATTGCTTGTGCCATTTACACTCACCGCAGACCTATGTCTGGACTTAATTAAATTTAAACTCGTTACTCGATACAATCTAAATTATCTAAGTGCTTCAGTGATTATAAAGACGCAATAGGACGGCCATTTCTCCATACTTTATTTCGTTGGATGGACGACATTCGAAAAACTGCGGGGCACTTCTGGATGGGATTAGCCCAGGACCGGGATAAGTGGCGTACACGAAGGGAGACCTAATGCTCAGCAGTGGATGATTAATGGCTGAAATGATGATTTGATGATGATGATGATTTCTCCATAATGCGCTCTCGAGTAGTGTTTCTACCAAGAGCGATTTAATACTGGACAAAGCGCATACAAAAAAGCGTACTCCTGAAATGTATGGGCCTTTTAGGTTTAAAACTAGATGGCGCTGTCTGCAGCCTGGAAGTTCACAAATCATATTTCCCAAATATTTTTCGTGTTTTTATTTTTTTAAGAACAAATGACATATTTCTTCATTTTAAAATCATGATATCACGTCAATACACATTTTGAAAATAAATAAATTTGTAGGCATCAGCAGTGTTATCAGCAGTGTTGTCAGCACACCCTTGAGGAGTGCAATCGCTGGGCCGTGGAAAGGGCTGCCCTGGTCGCTTCCACAGGATTGGTGGACCTCTCGCTGCACAGCGTAATAGCGGCGATGCTGAGCAGCGAGAGAAGATGGGATGCGGTGGCCTCCTTCTGTGAAGACGTCATGTCACAGAAGGAGGCGGCGGAGAGAGAGCGCGAAGCTGCGGCTGACGCGCTGCCTCTCCGACGAAGACGGCAGGGTCGAAGGCGACGAGCGTTCGTGCGCCACGACGCACCGGCCCCACTAACCCCTTCGAGGGAGGGATCAAGCGTTTCTGATCCCTCTCTCCCTTGTGCGGATGACCTGAAACAATTCGGGGCTGCCGGAGGGCACCATGGTGGACAGAGGAGACACGATGATCCCATATGACGCCCTCGCGAACAACACAGAGGGCGAAACGCCGGAGTGGGGTTTAGTGGGTTGGTGGTTTGGTGGTTTAAACCTCTTTACCTCCCTCTCGATAAGAGGGGGGACCGAAGGAGGGAGTCCCACACACCCCCCCATCAAGGCCTTCCCCACTCCGAGAAAAAAAAGGCATCGTGTATTTGCTATTTTTGTTTTTAAAGGCGCTAGAAAGGATTTCCAAACGATAAGATTTAGTGAGCTTTGCAGGAGGAAACATCTTTCATCTGAGTTATCCTTCTCGCACATTTTTTGGGACAAACTATCAGTGGCGGCTGGTGAAATTTTCTGCTAGGCAACACTGAGCAAAAAGAAAGCTACCAAATTAGGTTCTTTACTAGTAATCAATTTTAGGCCAGCCGGTGGGAATCGGCTTGTATGGACCAGCCGCTGCTGCAAACTATGTAAGTACCTATACTGTGTCAAACAAGTCTGTCAGGAAATAAGAACAAAGAAAACTATAGGTATCCTTTTCTATAGCACCCTAAAGAAAAAGATGCATATAGTTTTCTTTGTTCTTATTTACTGACAGACTTGTTTGACAAAGTATACTTAGGACGACGTAGGTATATAAAGCATGACCAGAAATACAGGGTGTCCCAGAAGTGCCACGTCACAGTGACACCAGAGGTAGGGCAGCTCAAGAGGACCCTAACCAACCTAACATGACCTCAGTAAAATGTTCACCGTTTTCGAGTTATTTCCAAAATAAGTTTTTGGAAATAACTCGAAAACGGTGGGAAAACTTTTCTGAATCTGGGGGCCGATTTTTGAGTCTCACGCGTTCGAATTCAGAAAATTGTCACTGAAAATAATAGGCAATAGGTAATTCACCGTTTTCAACCGGTATTTTAGTGAAAGTGAGATTCAAAAATCGGCCCCCTGCATAAGAAGCTTAATTTAATGACGTCATTTGTTTGTATCATTTCTAATAATAAAAAAAACATGGGAGGTGGTCAAAGTGGAAATTAACGTTTTTGTGGTAGTTTGTCAAATCTAATGATCTTTTATTATCATGTATCATGAATTACTTACAAAATAAGATATCTGGCGTCAAAACTCAAAATTAACTATTCATGATTTGATACACACCAAAAATAACTTCTAAAAGATTAAAATTGGGAGCTAGAACTAAAAATGTAACGCGAAAGCCGATTCTGAAAAAAAAAACTTATTTTGGAAATAACTCGAAAACGGTGAATATTTTACTGAGGTCATGTTAGGTTGGTTAGGGTCCTTTTGAGCTGCCCTACCTCTGGTGTCACTGTGACGTGGTACTTCTGGGACACCCTGTATGTGACTATTGTCAGGAGGGCGCTGTTATTCTGATGTATGAAGTGACAGTTCAGTTTAGTATGAACAAAATAGTTTGAATGTAATTCCGCAACATGGCGCGTAGTCATATATTTCTGCCGGCCTACCATGCTTCCAATTTTATCACTTATCCACGTGGATAAGACATCTGTCACTCTCACACTGACATACTTGCTAAAGCGTGACAGACGTCTTATCCACGTGGATAAGTGATAAAATTAGAAGCATGATACGCCGGCTGATCAGGGTACGTAGCCGAATGGCAGAAACGCTCACGAAACGAAACGCTCATAGATATCTATCTCTATCGCTCTTGCGTATTGGCGTGACAGAGCCAGACTACCTTTCGCGGCGTTTCGTTTCCGTTTCGCGTCGCAGAAATGCCATTCGGCTACAGCACCAGGCTTTATGTATTTAACAAAGAATCCCGAATCGAAAGATCCTTCCTCATTTTAGCTCCAGTTGCGTCTTAAAAATACGGTTAGGTCTACAGCAAGTATCGTTATTTTATTTAGTAGTAGTATACTTTATCAAAGATTATATGTAACTCCGTAAGGACAGCTACGGGACGCAAACTTCCCGCGAGACAACTCCTCGTTTAATATGAAAATGGCATTTACATAATATGTACCTACTTTAGGATGCGCATTGCGCAATCTCAAGTTTTCGAGCCTTTGAGCGGTTCTACAGAATTCTAGAATCTAGACTATTTGTAAAACTTACGTAAGTCGTAAATGAGCAGATTAATTGATTGATGATATCAATGATAGGTGGGCGGGCCATTTTTTTCAAAGTTGTCCACCCCACATTTTTTTGGATTTGGAAATTTTTATGTGTTTTCCACTCAGAATCGCGAGCTCTTTCAAATATAATAGGATAAAAAAAGTGTCCCAAGGTTTTTCCCATTCCGTTACCATTTTTTCACACATTTTGTATGGTGGCGGTAACGGAATGGAATGTTCGAAAAAATGTATGGAAATCTTGGTAAATTTTTTTTCTCCTATCAGGATCGAAAGAGCTCTCGATTCTGAGTATGAATCGCGTAAAAAATACCCATGTTACAAAAAAAGTAGGGTGGACAACTTTGAAAAAAAAATGGCCAGGTACCTAATGAATTGGCTAGTTTCCTACTAAGTAGTCAAATCAGCTTCTGAACTGTCAAAACGATTTGCTAATATGGAATTACTATGAAATACTGCGACGTCACGGTCAATTCATTTACTTTATATCTTTCTCTTTGACTTATTAAATAGAAATTATGTTTAAACATAACTACTGTCCATATATTTATTTTAATTATGTGGTGCTTTATTTCGTGCACTGCATAAAATATTTTATTTTAAGTATAGGAAACAAGCCTATTACCATCGCTTTAGGGCGCGCGCCCACGGGCATTAAAGTTGCTCGGCGACTTCAGAGGATACGGGAGCGAAAATGCTAAAATGGAAAGGAGCCCCCCTTTCAACTTGGGAATTTTAGTTAAATATACAAGTGTTATTAACTAGATTTATCGAAAAAAAATTGTCCATTAAGAACAACTCAGTCAAAAGATATTTCAAAAAAATCTTTAAAATCGAGGTTCCGCTCTCGACTCTTTCCTCCTTCAAAACTTATTCAATCGGAACGAAATTTGAGAATCTGTAGAACAATGAAATAATCTATGTCGGACCGTTTAGTTTTTTTGGTTAATTGTTACCAATCTTGAGTGTCACACCTTTTTTTGCGCCACAATGAAAAAGGCCGTTTTTGGAAATTTTTGAATGGCTCTAGAGTCTTTAAAAAGCAGAATATCAAAAAAATCAAAACGGTCCGACACAGATAAAAATAATAACAATCTGTGTTGAAAAAATCATTGCTCTATCTTCAAAAACCAGGGAGGAAATAGTCGAGAGCGTTTGTATGGAGAATTGGCCCCTACCGTATCGTCTTTGTACGAAAAGTTGCGTCCACAGATTTCGGGAGATAGGTCATGCCGGGCGATTTGTATAGAATACGCCTGTCGCAAGGTCTGCGCAACCCACACAAAGCACCAGTAATTGTAAAGATAATGCACGCACACACCTAATCCACACACACTTGTAGCTGGACGCTCCTATTGCGCAATACACGCGCATCATTTCAATGGTTGTGTACATGCGAACGATAAGCGAGCGCGATCGCGCACGCACACAACGATAAATAGCGGGAACGCCTCGCCTCGTTTCCGAGAAAAATGTCTCACTGAGAGAATCGTTTTGTACACCGTTCATTGCGGCGCAAAACACTACACTGTTTACAATATGTTCCTTGTGTAGCCGCAATGTATAATTAACGTTTTAAAGCACAAGCAAACGTAAGGTTACATGGTACAACTCGGAGTATTACGTTGAATTCGTGTTTTATGTGAAATAAAAGGAAATAAATAGTATTTACCTATGAAATGTTATCCTATCGGCTTGGAAATTATTCAGGTCACTGCGATGTTTGCAAGTTATTATTGCACACTTCGGCATTTTGGATAAAACTCGTTTTTCGTCGGTGAACAGCGCGCGTGTACACTCGATGACAGCTGACGGCGAACTGGCGGCGGTGTAGGCCCATTGGGCCTACATCTGCGACCAGGCCGCGCGCGGCTTGTCCTCTCTATAGAATTTTTTCCTCTGAGGTTGCGTCGCTTCGTGAGCGCACTTTCATACTAGCCCATGGTCGCGACAAAAAAGTTGCTTCGAAAAGTCGCCCGTGGGCGCACCCTCTGAGTCCGTATAAATCTGATGCAACACCAGAGAGTTATAGACGGTCAACCAAATCTTGGCACCGAAAAAGGCGGAAAATTTGAAAAATGTAGGACTCAGCAGCTTTGGCGAAATCATCGACGAGTAAAAACTCATAACACTTTAAATTGATTGAAAATGTAGGGGTTGGTTTAATTCCCATAGAAAATTTGAATTTCCAAGATTTTGCGGTGCCGCGGGCAAAAGCTAGTAAAATATATGGGCAGATACAGACAAACTACACACAATCTGCACTTGTACGAACAAACATAATATGAAAAAAAAAATATTATAGGACATTCTTACACAGATTGACGGTGGCCCACGGTAAGCTCAAGAAGGCTTGTGTTGTGGGTACTCAGACAACGATATATATAATATATAAATACTTATATACATAGAAAACATCCATGACTCAGGAACAAATATCTGTGCTCATCACACAAATAAATGCCCTTACCGGGATTCGAATATTGTGGCGTTGGTGGAACGCTTTTCCTTTTTGTCCCATATTTTACGTGAGAATAAGAACCGTCAATATTCAAATACTCCAATATTAATATTTGCAGTAAAATTCGATGCAACGACGAGATTTTCCAAAGACATTCCCTAGACAGGCACCCGAGTATGTGACTCGCGTCGTAAAATGTAAATCGGCAGGTTTAGTTATGGCTCACTTACCTGCGCTTCTGTTAATACCTTGTTTATGTAGCGGTTACGAAGAGTTTAAATATCGTTTCAGTTTAAAATGACTTAGTTTTAGACTTTATTAACTTACGAAGATATCTAGTTTTTTTTCCTGAGACAACTCAGGTAGTTATTTTGTCATAAAGGCTCTTGCTCTGGCTCTTTGAGTTGCAGGCGTCCATAGGTTACGGTGACCGCTTTCCATCAGGCGGACCGTATGCTTGTTTCCACCGACGTAGTATAAAAAAAATATGGATAGGGATTCAAGACCTTTGCTAAAAAGTCTAAAGAAGCCGGTTCCAATTCGAAATTCACTTTTTCTTTAGGTACTTAAGGGGCTACTAAAGGAGCGACTGACAGCTCATAGGCCACGCTTGTCAATTACCTCAGCCCCCGCAAGCACGCACACATAGAAGCGCCGAAATGCGATCCGCTGATCAATAGAGCTCCATCTAGCTTTATGAATGTAAACTACAACTATTAATATACGTTGTAATTGTTTTGTTTTGCTACGATAAACATCTAATTTACTTACCCTTTAGAATATACCATAACTTCTGCAACACTGCAAGCCGTGATGTAGGTAAGTGCGTTTTCACATTATCTGATCCCATATATTTACGCCGCCATCTTTGATTTTTCCTTGAAAATCCTTCCTACATCCGATGTCGGATCGGATAATGAGAAAACGCACTACGTACCAACAGCGAGTCATTAGCCGCCTCTACAGCATTTTTTAGTTCCATTTTTCACACCCGTCGCGCCGCAGCAGCTACCAGATCTTGCTATGCCACTATGCGAAATGCAGGTGCTGCTAATGCTGCTATACAGAAACTTAGAAAACCTCTAGATTTGAAATTAATGAAAATTGGCGTTTACAGATTTTGAAAAAAAAAAAAACTTGTGGGTGCAAAAAAACTTCATTTTAATAACTGTCAAAACGAATTTCTGAACTTTCTTCTGATACGGAATTAATATGAAATTGAGTCTCACTGAGGTGACAGCTAGGAACTAGAGTTGCCAAAAGCAACTATAAGTAGCTACTGACGCCACGGCCAACTGATTTATTTACTTTTATCATATATTTATCAGACTTAATACAATTTTAATTAATTAATAACTAATAATGTTCTAACAGTTATCCGGTGCTTTATTTCTGTATGATATAGGACCTACATTAATATAAGTCCGGAAACTCGTACACTCCTTTGAAATTTCGACATGAAAAGAAATATCCTAGTATGCAAACTTGTGCTTAAAAAAACACCAAGTGTTTAAAAAATGGTAACGAAGTGGAAAAATTAAATTTGAGACGCTTTTTTTTTGGAAAACATTAAGTGGGCCATTTTTTTTTTTTCAAAGTTGTCCAGGGTCTCTTTTTTGTGTAACATTTTTTACGCGGTTAATACTCAGAATCGCGAGGTTTTTC
This sequence comes from Leguminivora glycinivorella, assembly GCF_023078275.1. NCBI lineage: Eukaryota > Metazoa > Arthropoda > Insecta > Lepidoptera > Tortricidae > Leguminivora > Leguminivora glycinivorella. The sequence continues at coordinate 405,910 of NC_062985.1, read as the reverse complement.
GATACTAATAGGAGGAAAAAATGTCCCAAGATTTCCATACATTTTTTTCGAACCTTCCATTCCGTTATCACCATACAATATGTATGAAAATATGGTAACGGAATGGGAAAAAAACCTTGGGACACTTTTTTTCTCCTATTAGAATGATAGAGCTCGCGATTCTGAGTGGAATCCACGTAAAAATTTCTAAATAAAAAAAAAAGTGGGGTGGACAAGTTTGAAAAAAAATGGCCAAGTATACCTATTTTCGAAAAAAAAATGTTTGAATCTTTATTCACTAAAATGCCTCATTACGATACAAATGCGGAAAAAAGGACTACATTTTTCAGTACATGTGGCTCTCTGAAATTTCGATCTGACAAAAATGGCCCACTTCTCTCACTAGTGTAATATAAAAGCACCGTCTGTAGACTGCTGAAATAATACATTACAAGTGCAAAAAAAATAGACGTTCGAAAGGAGTGGCGAAGTGATACTGAACAATACTGAAGTTAATTTTAACTAATAATGTAATGTTATTTATTATATAATTCCTTTAATATAATAAAAAAAATGTTAAGATAAAATTAACCACGTTCAATTAATATTAACTCAGTAACGATGTGACAGTATGTATAAATATATAATTATATATATTTGAACTTTGACTTTGACTTCGAAAATTTTTCATAAATGGCGACCACGGATTTTAGAACCACGGTATGAGATAAAAAGTCCTAGGCCTAATGATAACATATTGATAACTAAATTCCAATTTAATTTATTTTGTTCAGGACCAGGAAGTTCAATTCCTGAAATGTTGAAATCCCAAGCGTTGACTTTCCCGGAATGTTTAATTTTTTACTTTAGCAAAATGTCGAATTCTTATTTTGTTGAAATATTATACTTTCTCTGCATACAAAGTTTTAGTTAGTTATTTTTTTAACTTCATTCAATATCTTTTAGAACTGACTGGACGCCACCTAATTCACAGGCACCTATTAAGGTACAACGCAAACACCGATGAACATAGACTTACATTACATTATAAATATATTGTCTTCGGTTAGGGCGATAGTTATTTTATTACTCGTGAAATAAAACTAGCTTTTAATGTCGTCGTCGGAAAACGTCAGGATATGATATTGACAAGTAAATTATATAAATACGCTATGTATATATATGTGTGTATATACAACGTGTTTCCGGTAACACTCAAAACCTCAGACACCCCAACTGATTTTTATTTTTTTAAACTCATCTAGAGTATTCATCTTTTAATCTGATGGTTACTTTTTTTTTAATTGAATTTTTAATTTTCTGTACACCTCTACTTGACTTTTAGTTCTACACTCAATAAAATAATTGCTAACTTCCACCATAAACCATAAAACTATTTATTTGTGTACGTTACTGCAACGACATAAGGTTTAATGACATACGAGTTCAATTTGTTATGACTTATGATAAACATTAAGATTAAACTGACAAACAACGTCAAACTCGTAGCGGAAAAAATAATCGTCCAAGTAACCAGCCAGTATTAATCCAAGTAACAGCCCTAAATACTGAAAAAGGTAAACAACCTCTAGCAATGCGATATACACAATGTTGTCTTACGAGTACAATATAATAGGCACGTAAAAAATACCTAATAATACAAATTTAAATAAAAATATTACCCCCATCACGATATAGCTCAATCGATTCTACTCTCGATTCTGAACAAACTGTTTTCAGGTTTTTAGTGTTAAGTGAAACACGGTATATATATATATATATATATATATATATATATATATATATATATATATATATATATATATATATATATATATATATATATATATATATATATATATTTATATATTTATATTTATATAACATATAAATACGCTATTTAATCTCTTTTCATTCTTAAAAATAACGTTGAGTTTGCGGTCGCCTTCGTTGTTACATGGATCCGAATTAGGGTCCATGTAATGAACGTCCGTGTACCCGTGTTACATCCTATGTTCGAATTCATGGAATTTTATTTGGAATTGAATATTGTTAATTACAACAAAAGATTGCTGTGATATTAAAATTAAAACCGGCCAGGAGCGTGTCGGGCCACGCTCAGTGTAGGGTTTTTCGTATTTTTCTCAAAAAGTACTGAACCTATCAAGTTCAAAACAATTTTCCTAGAAAGTCTTTATAAAGTCCTACTTTTGTCACTTTTTTCAAATTTTTTAAACATATGGTCCATAAGTTAGAGGGGGGGGGACGCACTTTTTTTTCATTTAGGAGCGATTATTTCCGAAAATGTTAATATTATCAAAAAAACGTTGATTGATCACACGTTGGGGTTGGAATGAAAAAAATATCAGCCCCCACTTTACATGTAGGGGGGGGGGGGGTACCCTAATAAAACATTTTATTCCATTTTTTATTTTTGCACTAATGGCTACTGAGATTATCCGCGGACGGACGGACGGACGGACGAACGGACAGACAGACAGACAGACATGGCGAAACTGTAAGGGTTCCTAGTCGACTACGAAACCCTAAAAATATCTTGGTTCATATTAAGGCAGCAAAAATATGACATCCGCTGCGGAAATTGTGCATCTTATAAATACAATCTGAGTTACTGAAAATTGTCATGTTTTAACCAAAAATGGACGCCAAAAAAGATGGCGAGATGCATGTAAAATATTGTTAATGGACGGACGGACATGGCGAAACTATAAGGGTTCCTTATTTGACTACGGAACCCTAAAAAATATATTAATTCTACATTGTCAACAATAAATATGGCAGGAATGGAACGTGACAGGAAGAAGAAGAAGTAATTATGCAATCCTGCCCTTATTGTTATGATTTTGTAAATCTAAGGTACAGCGGGGCAAATTTCGACTAGGGGCAAATACAATAGAGTGTCCACCGGTTATATATGGTATGCGTGTGCAGCGGTGCACGTAGAACTCAACATCATAGTGTAATAATGGAAAACAATGGATCAGTTACAATTGTCTCCCGGTCGAGATTTGCCCCTGTACACCGTACCTGGTCTGGTTGCTTGTGTACTATGATTATAACAGGTATACCCATTTCAGACCATCGGTCCCGCATAGTTTGAATTTCGCGTGATTATCCCAGTTGTGGCGCGTAAGATAGACTCCTATGATTACGTATTACATCTGGTCTAAACATAACGCAGCTTATTATTAACGTAAACAGTATTTTTTGATACCAGGTTCGAGAATTTACTTCGCAAATTTAATGGAAAATTGTTTACGTGGTTCAAGTAAGTCAAAATATTTTATTAACCAACAAACAAATAATCAATCAGTTTTTTTTTGTTTTCCATTAAATTCGACACGTAGCTAAGTTCATAATCAGGAACCACCCTTTTTAGTTAAATTCGCAAAAAAACATTTTTTCATCATTTTCATACATAATAAATGAATTTATTAATGTGAGAGACCCTTCAAGTTAGTGTCAAGTGATTGACGGCACATGTCAAAAGAAACATTAGGAATTGGTAAAGGTTGTCACGCACGTGTTCCGTCTTGCAGATTTATATTTTTTTAATAACTCGATAACCGTAAGAGTTAATACGCAAGTTTCTTAGAGAAATTAATTGTATTTCATCTAAAGAACCTTCCCTTAATGTAGTTAATGGGATTAAATAAAAACAGGTTGCAGTTTCGGAACGTTGCTTTTGATTAATATATTTAAAATAACTCGGATATAAACCATATAAAGCATAAAACCCAACGCTCCGTGCTGCCTACCAATTTCAATTAAAACATTTTTTTATGTGATGTCTTGTACCTAACCTACCTTTTTATTAAATGTAGTCTAACATGTCTATTACATATTATTATGTTGAACATGTAGAGGTCTGTTTGATAATAAATAATTATAACAGATTTTTTATTTTCATATTTTTACCTCTGTGCGAGGGTGCAACTTTACTTCACCTACACCTTTACTCTAATAAACCATATACCTATTTAAAAAATAACAAACATCTGACACCTCATAAAAAAAACTTACTCAATGAGGCTAAGTATATTGATTGTGTACACTTATGAGGACACCGTGAATCAATATACATTTTTAAAATAAAGAATAACGATTTAATCGTTAGAGATATAAAGTACCTGCAGGGTTAGCGCATGATTTCCGCGAGAGTATATCGCCGCGAGATAGACTACCCGTCCTTATGTCATTAATACAGTTAGAAGAAGACGTGTCATCTATCTCGCGGCGACATACTTCCCCGGTTATCATGTGCTATACAAACTATTCCAAACAACCAAATAAGGATGTGATTGAGTGAAATAAACAAATTGGTAGTTATGTTATTTTATTTTGTAGGTATGTATTTAAGGAGATGAAGAATACAGGTTATGCTATATGCAAATTTATTTTTTTGATGATTTTAAATTGCAGGAGTCGAATTGACCTCAATGGTCTGCAATCTAATTAAAAACGTATGCAAGCTCGGGTGCCAAGTAAATTATTTTATAAGCTTAGGAGTAATAGGAATGTATCCTTAAAATTAACGAAATTAGGAATACATCGTGTATAATATTCATATGTCTTGAGAGAATCTCTATCTCTCTCAGTTATTCTCACTCAGAAGGTGGTGATCTTCAACACGACTCGAGTAGTCCGGCGGCTCCTCTTTCTGCAGCCACGGTGAAAGCGAAACCTTTTCCTGATTGTTGACATGTAACTGAAAGTTTAAAATTTTTTAGTAGGTAGTAAAATTACGTTTTTAAAACAAAGATGTCAAATCAGGTAAACCGGTGAACATAAAAAATCTCTTTGTTCGAACTGAAAGAGAGAGGCTTTGTCCCAATTTTTTGCTCATTTAAAAGTCAAAATAACGGTAACAACAAAAATAGGGCTTGAAATCGTCGAGGGATTCGACACGATAGGACGATAATTTCTAGAACACAGGATTGAGGCACAAATTAATACTGAATTAATAATTATGACTGCTTATTGTTACCAGAACTTATTTCAGATCATACGTATGTTGTCCCATAAACCTAGGTATTAGGTACCTTCTTATTGAAAAAATGTCCGTTGTTGAAGCTGTAGACAGATTTAGTTACTAACATAATTATCTTCATCACTTTTGACAGCGAGGATGCTCTGATGACATTAGAATCCCCTAAGTCAAGTCCAATCCATCAGAATGGTATTAATTTTATTTATTATTTTATGCCAAGCTCAAGTTAGTCAACATTAATAATTATGACTGTAAATTAAACTGTAAATTAAACCTAAACGCACTGGCTAGCTCAAACTAACGTACAAGGTAAATCAACGTGATTATTTTATTCTACAGTTTGTCAGAGTTTCGTTTCCTTTCAACCCCTTATTTGCCAAGACTGTCATAGAAACAAGAGTAGTTGTAGTAGTTTTGCAGTGTAATACTATACAGCACGACCACGGATGATTTTATTAATTCTGATGCGGTACAAATTCACGAAAAAAAATGTACTTTTTTGTACTGACGTTTAAAAAAAAATGTACCCTTATGATTTTGGAGTTTAGAAAATAGGGCCCGTGGTCGTGCTAGGTAGGTACTCCCTGGCACGACCACACTATATTTAATGAGATTTTAAATTTCTGTTGCAGTACAAATTCACGAAAAAAAATGTACTTTTTTGTACTTACCTTTTAAAAAAAATACCCTCATGGTTTCGGAGTTTTGACATGGGGTGTGGTCGTGCTAGATAGGTGGTACTTCCTGGCACGACCACACTATATTTATGTTTAATTTGATGGTCAAATGAATACTAAACAAGTGTTTTGAAATTGTACTATGTAAATTACTTCAAAAACTTAGTGCGGTCGTGCCAGGGAGTACCTATCTAGCACGACCACAACCCATGTCGAAACTCCGAAACCATGAGGGTACTTTTTATAAAAAGGTAAGTACAGAAAAGTACATTTTTTTTCGAGAATTTGTACCACAACAGAAATTTAAAAAATCATTAAATATAGTGTGGTCGTGCCAGGGAGTACCTACCTAGCACGACCACGGCCCCTATGTCGAAACTCCGAAACCATAAGGGTACATTTTTTTTAAACGTAAGTACAAAAAAGTACATTTTTATTCGTGAATTTGTACCGCAACAGAATTAATAAAATCATCCGTGGTCGTGCTGTATAGTATCACACGTTTTGCAGGTGATTTGCCTACCCCTTTATGGGATACAGGCTGGTTGTATGTATGTTTTTAAATATTATTTTATGTAAACTTTATTGCCCAATTCATTAAAATTTCAGACTAACTTATTTACTTACTGACAAGTTTTATGTCATCGATAAAAAAAACCTGAAGCTATAAAAACAGGTGATAAAACGAAACTGATTTATTATAAAACAAAACTATTTTTTATGTAATACGAGTAAACTAAGGTTTTTTAGCAGAGTTATTTTTAATATTTTTATACTAAAGATTAAAAATATTGATATTATTTGGTTAAATTGATAACCAAATATACAATTTTTGTATAGGTTTTTTTAATTTACAGAGGTAAAATCTTTTTCAATATGATGGATAGAAATAAAAAATTAAACAATTAAAACCTAACTAAATCTAGCTTAACCTAGGGGGACTACTCTGTTCAGTTTTATTAATAGTGGCTTAAAATTAGTGGAAATTAATAAATGAAATAATCATAATACAGACTTACATACCTACGCTTAGTTTGTACCTATATGACTGTTTAGCATGTCGAGCACCAGATATAATGAACTAAATATTATACATTATTTGTATAAAATTCGGTATCTGAAATAAAAACTTACACAATAAATAAAGACTAACTTAAAAATAACCAAAAAAATACACCAAAATGAATTCCCGCTGGAAGTACGAGTAGTCGAGTATGCCTATTACATCAATATTACTCGCTAAATTCTTTGGCCAAGGAATGAACCAAGCCGAGGGTTTCCTAGTACTGTCGAAGAGGACCTCCTTTATAGGTATATTAGCTGAAGTAACTCTCTAACTTCACTATACCAGTCTCCTTTAGTGATGATCAATCCTCTTAAGTAGTACCTATCAAATACCAGAAGCGATATTATGCCTTATCGTATACTCCTCATGCTAAGAAATATTATATTTATGATGATGGTTACACGTCTTCATGTAGAAACAGACGCATCCCATTTCCATTCCCATCATACCATCTTCGATTCCTATTCCTATATAGAAGAAAATAGAAAAAATTGGAGTAGGTACATAATTGGTCGTTTATACACCTAAACAATTTAAAAAAAAGTGGTAATGGTTCAGGAATACACAGATATCCCATACAGTATACCACAGGTCGATATTTAAGTCCCTACGTTTTCTATTGCAGTTTTCAAAACACTCTCTCATCCGTCACTATCCGATGATATCACGGCGCTTTTTAGTGGCAAGGACAGACCTATTTAGTTGGACCTGATTACAGTCTTCTAATCACATGTAAAAGCTACCACGTAAGTACCATTCCTTAACACATGAGCTTCTTCTACTCCATGCTTGTGCTGCTGTTGTGTGCTTAAAACTATAAACTCATAAAGCTTATAACTATGTGTATATTAAAAGACTAAATGAATATTCTATTTCGGAATACCTGAACCATTAAAAAAAAATTTACCGGATTATCAAATCAAAGTATGAAAACAAATTAACATTTGCCTCCTAGATAGTTGTGATTACCAAGACCTTCTCTGTCAAAAGTCACCAAAGGTACCCGTTCTACTAAGCTGCCGAGGTACCGAACCCGTCCTTTACAGATTGATTTACATTCCTTACTGTTATATAATTAAAAACACATCCATTAAACTGTACGTAGAAAGCAAACTGGACTATATTTTGAATCCGTGAATCCAGACATACGGGTAACTTGGGTACCCGGACCTTGATAACACGGACCAAGCCATACATCCGGATTTATATAACACTACACAAAAGCGAGCTAGGCATAAATGAGCAAATCCCCTAACATGAGCTATGTGTGACTGAAGGGTTCCTGATCGGATCATCATCAGCAGTTCTTTCATCAATCTCTTAACATGAGCAATGCGTTTTTGAGGAAATCCTTTCTGAACATCATCAGCAGTTTCACTTCGTCAAATGTAAGTCCTTGAGTCATAATCCAAAACATTAAAGATTTTAGTCATAATACAAAAGTCACTACAAGTGTGTCGTTCAAATTTGAGGAGTTCCCTTGATCTCTCATGGATACCATCATTAAAAATCCAGCATGATCAAAATCTGACTTGAAACCTCAAAGTGCTTAAAAAACTTAACTCGTTAAATTCGTCGTTGAAAAGTTTCATTTCATTCATTTCATTTATTTGTTATAGTCATGTACAGTAAAATTAAGATGTTACATGATAAGGTATAATTTTTAAGAAAAAAAGTTCTGATGAAAGCTACTTGCGAATGTTGGATTATGTAGAAATGTGTAGGTATTTTTTGTAACTGATTTTAATGCTTTAATTATTCGATGGCAACAAAAATCAATATACGTTTACCGTTAAGGTTTGAGGACTTTCCTCAATTCCTCATGAATCCGATTATAAGAAATCGAAGCTTGACAAAATTTGACTTGAAAACTCAATATGCTTAATAAACATAACTAAATAAATGTTACTGTTCTGAACTTAAATGCATGCTGTTCTAATAAAAATACCAAAGTCACTATAAGTGTGCCGTTCAGATTTGAAGAGTTCGGTTCTGACCATCATCAGCAGTTCCACTGCACCAAATAAATAAAATAAATAAATAAATAAATAAATATTATAGGACATTCTTACACAGATTGACTGAGGCCCACGGTAAGCTCAAGAAGGCTTGTGTTGTGGGTACTCAGACAACGATATATATAATATATAAATACTTATATTCATAGAAAACATCCATGACTCAGGAACAAATATCTGTGTTCATCACACAAATAAATGCCCCTACCGGGATTCGAACCCGGGACCGCGGCGCAGCAGGCAGGGTCACTGCCGACTGCGCCAGACCGGTCGTCAAATGTCACTATTCTGGACGTAAGTGCATGCTGTTCTTATAAAAATACCAGTCACTATAAGCGTGCCGTTCAGATTTGAGGAGTTCCGTTCTGACCATCATCAGGAGTTCCACTGCACTAAATATCACTGTTCTGGACGTAAGGGCATGCTGTTCTTATAAAAATACCAAAATCACTATAAGCGTGCCGTTCAGATTTGAGGAGTTCCGTTCTCACCATCATCAGCAGTTCCACTGCACCAAATGGCACTGTTCCGTATGTAAATACATGCTGTTCCTTAAAAAACACAAAAATCACCATATGCGTGCCTTTCAGATTTGAGGAGTTCATTCGAAATCTCCAGGATTTCATCATCAGAACTGGGTCCTGAGAAACATGGGACCAATGTGTATGCATATATATTCAAACAAAAAAAAATTCAATGTCGGTCCAGTAACGACGGAGATATCGTGGAACAAACATAAAAAAAAAATATAAAACTAACCTAACCACAAAATTAAAATTTTGAAAAACCCCCGACCGCGACCTAGTGGACCGATTTTCATGAAACATGGCTAAGAACACTCCTGACTAACACAGCTTTCAAATAAAAAAAAACTAAATTGAAATCGGTTCATCTTTTCGGGAGCTACGATGCCACAGACAGACACACACACAGACAAACAGACAGATAGACAGACAGACACGTCAAACTTATAACACCCCGTCGTTTTTGCGTCGGAGGTTAAAAAACATACAGACGAATTGAGAACCGTCCTTCCTTGAGAGATTTGAGACGGCGGTTAACAAGTAAGGCCATGACACCCTGGAAGGGCATGCAACATAAACTTAAAACTAGACTAAAAACTAAACTTTAGGTATTATTATATAATAACAATTAATTTAATGATTTCATTTGACTACATTGAATCACTACATAGTATAAAACAAAGTCGCTTTCTCTGTCCCTATGTCCCTATGTATGCTTAAATCTTTAAAACTACGCAACGGATTTTGATGCGGTTTTTTTAAATAGATAGAGTGACTCTAGAGGAAGGTTTAGGTACATGTAGGTATAGTACAGTAGCTAGTAGCTAGTAAATTAGCTAGTAGTATAGTAGCTAGTAAATTATAAATTTAAAATAGATATCATACACGAAAGAAAAAACGACAAGGCCCACTGGTGGCCGAGCCGGGAATTGAACCCGGGTCTTCAGATTACGCGGCTAACGTCTTCACCACTAGACCAGGGTGCCCGCCGTCGTAAGAACAAATCGAAAAATATTCAATAAAATAATTTTATTTGTTCCCTAGTTGTACATTGAATAACTACAATTAATTTAATATTCTATAAGATTATTGTATCCTATCCAAACTATAATATTATCATTATTTATGAATTAGTAGTAGTATTTGCTTTTAAATAATTCATTTCCAGGTTCTAATTTGATTGTATTAGGAATTTTATTGAAAATCAAAATTATTTATTTACACTTTTCTAAATTCGTTTTTGGTAAATATCGGATCGGATGATGTGAAAACACACCCTATTCTTTTGTGCCTATATTTTTGGTATGAAACCCTAAAAAGGAGAAAGCCAGTGCTTAGGTTTATTTTACTGTTCTGGATTAAGCTTGAGCTTAGCTATATACATACTAATAATAACGTTTGTCGTACATGCCACTATCTCGATGACTCGGGCACATCATTTTCGGTTGTCGTATTCCTGCTAACGGGGAGTACTTGCACAGACATGACATCGTAGCCAGGATAATTCACCAGCAGCTTGTCTTTTCCATACAGTCTTGTAGACCGCGAAGCGCGAAGTACCTACCGTGCTAAAAGTAGGTACTTACCTGCGCCAGTTCTCGAAAATGGTCGAGATACTTGGTTGATTCGACGATCATTGTCCTGACCGTCGTTTCGGCGAACGATCTCATAAGCAAAAGTGAGCGACTCGCTAGAGGTCAGATGCAGAAGGCGGTACTTCTGTACACGGCGCGTAGGTCGGTCACCTTGGACCCTGCCTGCCCTGCTGCTGGATGTATTTAAAAAATAACCATGTACCTGGAGTCTGTCTTTTTCCTTTATTATACCGTTGTTTTTTTATCTTTTGTATTTTTAGCATACGCTACATAAAATATTTTGACATACTAACGTCAACGAATTTTAATCACAGACAACCGCAGAACAGAAAGATCACTGCACAGACCATACAGGTTGTTTGACAGTGAAGTACGTACCTACTAAGTATAAAATATCAAAGAATTATAGCAGGGAACGACATAACTACTTATGTTTTAATAGCCAAGCCGAAACGGCAGATTTAACATTTTAGAATTGTACTGAAACACATCCAACTTATCAGTACCTATAAAACCATGAGTCGTTTATGTAAATGCCCTTGGAAATGATGAAATGAGAAAATGAGCCAAATAAATATCTGTAAGTACTCGTCACACTAATAAATACCCTTGGCGGGATTCGAACAAGGGACATCAGCTTTAGCAGGCCGGCAGGACCAGTCCAGTCCAATATGTACACGTAAGGATTTCACTCCAGAGTTGTGGGTTCAAATCCCGTTGCGTGGCCAACCAACTTAAACATTGTAATTTTTTTTTATTGCAATATCTATTCTTATTTTTCAATTAATCAATATTAAATTCTTTATTTTATAATTTATTTGGTATAATAAGAAAAAAAAAAGAAAAAGTAGAAATTTCGAAATAAAATGGAAAAAAGGCACCTAGAAGTTAGCAAATTTAGCTGATGGCTGGTACCACAGGGCCACGGACACATTATCGTTCGTGTCGAAATTTCATAGCATCTTGTAACTCAAAGAGTATAGAGTTTGACGTAGCTTTGGCAATACGCACACATGCGTATACATAATAAATACACAAAATGGACGTAGTTTAAGGTCAAAGGACCGAACACACAAAAATTGACAATAGAATTTAAACTTTCTGTCAATAGGAAAAGTCGTTAATTTCAATGTCATTTTTTTGAGAATGGATCCTTTTATCTAAACTACGTCCAAATTTTCGTAATAATAAATTGTCAAAAACGCTGCGCGATTTGACATAGGTCTTGCCTCCTCAGGGCCCGCCGGCCGTCTGACATTTTTGACAAAAGGGACGCGAGTATACTATTGACGTATGAAAGAAAGAGAAACGAAACCGCATAAAATGACCGTTTTCTGTTGAATTCATGATATCGTAAATGATGATAAATCTTTGTATATACGATAATAAAAAATATTTCCTTCTACGAGAGACTAGATAATTTGGAAACCTTCACTTTAAAGTAGGTTAGGCTGATTAAAGTTGCATATTTTTCTCACAATGTTAGTTAAACGAAAAATTAAGACCTCTCTTTGGGTTAGATTTCTATCGAGAAAATTGTAAGCTTTCGTGTTTCGACTTGTACAAAAATTTCAATCATATAGTCAAGATATACATATCCAAAAATTAGATCTCTAGGTTTCCGGGGCTAAGCACACCAGTGAATCTAAAATCCTAATATTTATCGATGCATGGCCTTAAGTAATAAGTATATTACCTAAAACCTAAAGTTCAGGTAAATTGATTGCCATACGTTTCGATTACTTAACTGTAATTGTTTTAAGAACTATTCTCGAGAATATCGTTACATCATTGAGCATTACATATCTGAGTTCCATCCAATCGCTTACCAACCAACCTAAGTAATTTCGAACATGAAATTTTATATGCACTTTATGAAAGGGTTACTCATATCCCGAACCTAAGAACCTCACTACATCAATACACAAATCTCTAAAAATAATGCATCCTATATTACCACAGCAACATTATAGCAAAACCAACTTTACTGCCATCAGACATGGTCCATTCTAAAAATCATCTCATAGAGAGGTATGATAATTTAAAAGTAAGTAACCAAAATAGTCTCTTCTCTATGGATGGAATACAAATAGTGTTGTTATCGGTGGATGACGGTAATACGAGAGTGTTTTACGGTAACTGGCAACACTAGATGCTTTGGGCAATGAATTCTGGGAAAATTCAAGCTTGGGTGGCGGAGGCGCAAATTATACACGAGAGGTGAAACCGATTTTGATACAAAATGTACGGAAACAAGCGGCGCGGCTGTTTTGCTACAACAGCCATACGATCTGTCAGGGTGGTCAGAGAGACGATTTTCACGGCCGGCCATAGTATCACAATCCGATGAATTGTTAATATTTCTCTTTCCCTTTCACGTACTGATTGTGCCGACGGAAAATTTCCAAAATTCTGAAATTTTGACTTAGGAAAACTTCGGAAACCACGAACGCTGTAAAGAGTTCGAAACGTCGGGATGTATTTTAAATTCATTATACGCGATTTAATCCGTTTCCATAGTTTTATTTCGGAAACTTTCCATAATTTGTATGGATGGAAACTTTCCATTTCATAAATTAAAATTCCCTTTATTTTTCGTGAAAGTTTCGTGAATTTTTCAGGAAATTTAAGATTTTTTTGCAAAGTTTCCGCAACCTGCACATCACTACTTTCACCCAAAGAGCATTGAATAACTACGTTTCACCATTTATACTTCAATGCGTTTCACTGGTTTTTTCGTTCACTGCGTTTCACCCATAACTGCTAACACTATTACGACCTCTATTTTTAAAAACTCAAGTTAATATTTCAAAAAAGTATGTCATGGATTCTGTCAAGTCGGGCACATCAGTTTTATGACGTTTTGCTGTGTTCAGACCTCGATGAAAATGTAAAAATGTGAATTACGGTGCAGAATATTAGTAGATTTAGTTGATAATTATTTCAATTAGTTTATTCAAACAAGTGTGTGTGCGTGTGATAACTCGCTGGTATATTGTAGCCAAGCAAAAGTATGGAACAACTTACTGATGTGTCTCTAAAGGATTTCCTAAGGTAAGCTAAGGCCGTTTTCACATTATCCGATCCGATATCGGATGTCGGAAGGATTTCAATAGAAAAAATTCAAGATGGCGCCTGCAATGTATGGGATATCGGTCCGACATCCGATATCGGATCGGATAATGTGAAAACGCACTAAGTCGAATCTTTTACTAGCCTTTACTATTAAAATCAGCCAGGCTGATGTGACAATCGTTCACGTTACGGGACGAACGTTATGCTACTGGCTCCCCATACAACCATTTCAGTCGCAAAATCTTCAAATCAGTAACTAACTGTCAAATGTGACATAACGCGTGGTAACGTCGTGCAAACAATGCGACCGTATTGTTACAATAACAAAATGTAGTCGTCGTGTGCACTCGTTACGGTAACAAAATGTGTACGAATTTGTGGCTGTCAATGTCACTGTCAGAATGACTTTTAACGACACTTTATTAGTCGACGTTTGCACACATAACGGTAACAACATGTGGACGAATTTGTGGCTGTCATTGTCACTGTCAGAACGGTTTCTGACAGTGACATTGACAGAATTTGTACACACATGTGTAGGTCTGATTACCGAACTGCTCCTAAACCACTGTAACCGCAAATGACAATCTGAAATACGAAGGTTTCTCAAACTTTCTTGTGAAGTTGTGGACTGGTTGCTTTGAATCATTTAAATATGAGCGAATTAAATAATAATAAACGACGACGACCATTTAAGCACTCTTCGACATTTTATAGAAATGTGGGAAAGTTAAGAAAAGTGCAGAATGATAATACAAATAGATAAGCACTTTATATTTACTTAATGTATTAAATATATAATTTTTAATTCTTATTGATAAAAATGAAGTGCAGTGTTGCTTTACACAATAAAAGTAAGAATCAAATGAAATAGAGTATTTACTGTGATATTAATAGAATTTCTGTTGCGCAATGATAGTTTTTTTCAGTACAGATGCTGCTTTTTACACGCAGTAGTGCGAGCAAATCAAGCAATGATTCATTTCTTGTCTGGTCGAAACTCTTAGCTTAGATTTAGGTACTGAAAATCGTCATACGATGCACGTGCGAAAAGGACATTCACAACTCGTGTCGATTAAAAACACTCCCTTCGTTCGTGTATTAATTTATCGCTACTCGTATCGATTTTCCTCTTTTCCGCACTCGTATCTACAAGTATTTTGTTTGGGTTACAAAAAAAAACACATTATGTACTCTACTAAGTTTTATTTATGTCTCTTTAACATTACAAATTTGTAGACACTAAACGGCGACCGATTATGGTTATATGGGTCTGCACCCATATAACCATAATCGGTCGCCGTTCCTACGCAAATCCTCCTATTTTGTGTACACACAGGTCTTCGGGTCTCAATGCTTAGTCGCAGTACGGTCGACGTTTAGTCGCGGCGACCCAAATGGGGACGATTGGTAACAGGCACAAATGGTCACAGAAGTGACAGAAGTGTGCACTACGCGTGCACACATTGTTACCGTTTGGCGACTACTTTCCCAAAATCATTCGTTCATTTCATTCTTTTCAAATGGCGACTGTCAGAGACGTCAAAGTAAAAAAGAAATAAAATCATTTGACATTAAAATGTAATGGCGTAAGAATTTGTTAAAGATAAATATTGTTTGCATTTGTAATATAATGTGGGCTAATTACCATGGCCAATTAAATTGCTCGAGTGATTTCATAAAATAAGTCTAATTTTATCAACGCGCCATCAATTTACCTCAGTTTAACCAGTAATAATATTATTGACTACTCGGTGTTTGCGTGTTATGTATATTGATTGGTGAAGTTTTAGTGCTCCGGTGCATATACTATACTAAAATAATAAAAATAATGCCTAGAAAACCAATAAAGTTGTTAAAATATGGATTAAGACGGTAATATTCCATGTAAAAAACAGTCGCCAAACGGTCACCAAACGGTCGACAAACGGTCGCAAAATGGTCGCAGCGTACACGCGTGACCGAAAGCAGTGAATATTTATTATATTTTCAAAATGGCTTCTTGTATTATTTTTTTCCAGGTATCCTCAAACTTTATAAACAATTAAATATGCCGTCGTACTCAGTTGCCCTCACTAAAGAAGATTAAAAAAAAATTGTAACGTGCGTACCGAGCTGCTGGGTTGTAAAGGATCGGGGATCATATTATTATGGTCTTCTATAGAGCAACTAGTATTTTGCGGCATTTCACAATTGACACTTGTTGAAGTAGTTGTCATTAATATTACTATCAACATTAATTTCAGCGATCTTTACTTCTTTTGTCAAGATTTTTGTATAGATAAGTGTCTACAAATTTGTAATGTTAAAGAGACATTAAATAAAACGTAGTAGAGTAAATAATGTGTTTTTTTTGTAACCCAAACAAAATACTTGTAGATACGAGTGCGGAAAAGAGGAAAATCGATACGAGTAGCGATAAATTAATACACGAACGAAGGGAGTGTTTTAAATCGACACGAGTTGTGAATGTCCTTTTCGCACGTGTATCGTACGACGATTTTCAGTACCTAAATCTAAGCTAAGAGTTTCGACCAGACAAGAAATGAATCATTGCTTGATTTGCTCGCACTACTGCGTTAAAAAAAGCAGCATCTGTACTGAGAAAAACTATCATTGCGCAACAGAAATTCTATTAATATCACAGTAAATACTCTATTTCATTTGATTCCTACTTTTATTGTGTAAAGCAACACTACACTTCATTTTTATCAATAAGAATTAAAAATAATATATTTAATACATTAACACTTTCGCTACCAAGAACCCGACTGTCGGGCACACCGCTCGTAGAAGCGTAGCCGATTACATGGGTTTCCCCGTATGTAGCGAAAATGTCGTAGCGCCGCGTAGAGCCCGGTTTCGAAAGTGTTAAGTAACTATAAAGTGCTTATCTATTTGTATTATCATTCTGCACTTTTCTTAACTTTCCCACATTTCTATAAAATGTCGAAGAGTGCTTAAATGGTCGTCGTCGTTTATTATTATTTAATTCGCTCATATTTAAATGATTCAAAGCAACCAGTCCACAACTTCACAAGACAGTTTGAGAAACCTTCGTATTTCAGATTGTCATTTGCGGATACAGTGGTTTAGGAGCAGTTCGGTAATCAGACCTACACATGTGTGTATAAATTCTGTCAATGTCACTGTCAGAAACCGTTCTGACAGTGACAATGACAGCCACAAATTCGTCCACATGTTGTTACCGTTATGTGTGCAAACGTCGACTAATAAAGTGTCGTTAAAAGTCATTCTGACAGTGACATTGACAGCCACAAATTCGTACACATTTTGTTACCGTAACGAGTGCACACGACGACTACATTTTGTTATTGTATCAATACGGTCGCATTGTTTGCACGACGTTACCACGCGTTATGTCACATTTGACAGTTAGTTACTGATTTGAAGATTTTGCGACTGAAATGGTTGTATGGGTGTCGAGTACGGAATTATGATAAAGATAGATATGCTACGATAAGCTTAAGTGCGTTTTCACATTATCCGATCCGATATCAAATGTCGGATACATTTTGACGACCGGTCTGGCGCAGTCGGTAGTGACCCTGCCTGCTACGCCGCGGTCCCGGGTTCGAATCCCGGTAAGGGCATTTATTTGTGTGATGAGCACAGATATTTGTTCCTGAGTCATGGATGTTTTCTATGTATATAAGTATTTATATATTATATATATCGTTGTCTGAGTATCCACAACACAAGCCTTCTTGAGCTTACCGTCGGCCTCAGTCAATCTGTGTAAGAATGTCCTATAATATTTATTTATTTATTATTATTATCATTACAGGCGCCATCTTTGACTTTTTCCATTGAAATCCTTCCAACATCCGATATCGGATCGGATAATGTGAAAACGGACTAAGGAGCGACAACGATTGTACATTTACCCCCTTATTCATAAACGTACTTTAAAGTTATCAAGCCGATAAAGTTCGTTTGTCCCTTTCCCACGTATTGGTGTGATAGAAAAGGACAAACGAACTTTATCGGCTTGATAACTTTAGAGTACGTTTATGAATAAGGGGTTTAACCTTTAGGCTCTGCAGCTTTGGTCGTAATTGCCGAAACTGATGCGGTGTTCGTAATTAATTAATTACCCATATAAAAACCATATACCGAATGCGAAGCTCACTAAACATCAAAATCCTATACAAAGGGGCATTGCCCGTATCCAAAATCTCCTTGTTGGCGAGCGGCCAAGCCCGCAGTGTCCTGGTTTTTGATGCTAACACCATCGCTTTACTACAAGAGACTCTTTTTAAATAAAAAAAAAATCTGATTTCGATTTGATACTTATTAATTTTAAGAAAAGAATATAATATGGGTTTACTTTATGGGTTACTTATTAATTTTAAGAAAAGAATATAAGTCGGGCACATCAGTTTTATGGCGTTTTGATATGTTCAGACCTCGATGAAAATGTAAAAATGTGAATTACGGTGCAGAATAATATTAGATTTAGTTGATAATTATTTCAATTGGTTTATTCAAACAAGTGTGTGTGCGTGTGATAACTCGCTGGTATATTGTATTCGTCACAAATTTACTATTAATCGACATCAAATCCGGATGAAATTGTTATATATTCGAATGCCGCTCTCGGGGAATAAATATTGACCGTAACTTGATAGAGGTAGTTGTTTGTCGCGTCGGTTTGTTCACTGTTAGGGCCTCTTTTGATGGAATCTGACGGAAATGTCGAATAACTAGGGTAATCTTAATATGGTTATAATAATACATTTGGCAATTGATTAAGTTCATCTTCAGCATATCAACCAAAAGACGTCCATTGCTAATAGACAGGCCTCCCCACGGGAATTTCACCATGGTTTTCTTACGTTTGAAGCACGATATTGGATTCGTGTAATTACGCGATCCTAATGATTTAAATTGATACCAATAAATAAATAATTATGAATTAAACAAGCATACAAAAGGAAGCGCTGGTCTGGATGTAAGAGCGAGCGACTTGTATGTAAGAAATGCCATTTGATATTTGCCAATCGCTTTTCGGTGAAGGAAAACATCGCGAGGAAACCGGACTAATCCCAATGAGGGGTAATTCCATGTAACAGAGTAATGTAAGTGACCAATTATTTGCATGTTTTTTTATTCATGGTGCTAATTTAAATATCAATATATCTAAGGATTAAAAGTAGGCTTATCTAGAGATAAATTAAGACTTCAATTTGCATCATAAATAAAAAAAACATGCAATGAAGTGGTCACTTACATTACAGTTACGTGGAATTGCCCTGAGGATGATGACCAATATAGGTAATGCAGGATATAGACCGGATATCTAATTAAAGACAATTTAATAGATGGAATAGATGTACTCAAAAGTTACACAAACCACTGACATCCCACTACAGTATCGCTGTGATATCCTATAAATATTACTCAAATGGGCCCGTAACGTAAAGTTAGCTAGCTAAACTAACTAATAACGTAATGAGCGTAAAATTTGCGAGTTGGCACTCGAACTGCCGTCTTTCTTGCCAACGTGCTTGGCATGTTTGATGCAAGTTCAAAACAAGACTTGACGACAACTGCCAGGAAATGTTATACAGTAGGTTGGTAGGTATATTAGAAAAAATAAATTTTTGAGTAGGAAGTGGGTTTTAAAATTATACACCGTGTTTTTTTTTGTTTTCCGTTAAATTCGACACATCGTTAGGTTATTATCAGGAACCACCCTGTATATCCACTTTTAGTTAAATTGGCAAAAAAAATATTTCATCGTTTTCATACATAATAAATGAATTCATTAGTGTGAGATACCCTTAATAATAGCATTCAAGTTAGTGTCATGTCAAATGATTGACGGCACATGTCAAAACAAATAACATTAGGAATTGGTAAAGGCTGTCACACACGTGATCAGGAATTATCATTATTTTTTTAATAACTCAATAACCGTCCGAGTCGAGACACTAGTTTCTTAGAGAAATTAATTGCATTTGATCTAAAGAACCTTCCCTTAAAGTTAACGGAATTCAATAAAAACAGGGTGTATACACCGTGTTTCACTTAACACTAAAAACCTGACAACAGTTTGTTCAGAATCGAGAGTAGAATCGATTGAACTATATCTTGATGGGGGTAATATTTTTATTTAAATTAATATTATTAGTTATTTTTTACGTGCCCATTCTATTGTACTCGTAATACAACATTGTGTATATCGCATTGCTAGAGGTTGTTTACCTTTTTTCAGTATTTAGGGGTATTAATACTGGCCGGTTACTTGGACGATTATTTTTTCCGCTACTAGTTTGACGTTGTTTATCAGTTTAATCTTAATGTTTATCATAAGTCATAACAAATTGAACTCGTACCTAATTACAACCTTGTCATTTTGAATATTGAGTTTATTTGCTTACTGCGATTACCTGTCTAATTTGAAGTTTACTGTGACAAAGCTTTAAAGTGTTTTACAGTGACATCTTAGCTGTCTATTGGTAAACCTTATGTCGTTGCAGTAACGTACACAAATAAATAGTCTTATGGTTTATGATGGTAGTTAGCAATTATTTCATTGAGTGTAGAGCTAAAAGTCAAGTAGAGCTGTACAGAAAATTAAAAATTCAATTTAAAAAAAAGTAACGATCAGATTAAAAGATGAATACTCTAGATGAGTTTAAGAAAATAAAAATCAGTTGGGGTGTCTGAGGTTTTGAGTGATACCGGAAACACCGTGTATAAATAAATAATACTTGAATTTGTAACCCAAAGTGTTTCAACAACCCCCTCTTTTTTATTGTGTCAATGCTGATTATCGTTTATTAAATGATTCTTATAGTATTAACTACGCTGAATTCCTTCCATCGGTAAATGTAGGTTTAAAGAAAAAACATTGCAAAGTTGGCCGAAGGTTGGTCACAAGAATTATTAAAAAATCATACCATTAAACTGAATTACTCTAAGTAGTCATTTTTAACGCGGCAATATTTAGAACTATCGCCTTTATAAGGAAAATAGCTTTTGCCCGCAGCTTCGCTCGCGTTAGAAAGAGACAAAAAGTAGTCTATGTCACTCTCCATCTCTTCAACTATCTCCACTTAAAAAATCACGTCAATTCGTCGCTCCGTTTTTCCGTGAAAGACGGACAAACAAACAGACACACACACTTTCCCATTTATAATACATATTCATATGGATAATTCCAATACACCTACATAATTATTTTTCCCGAGCAACAAGTTTATCGAGTTTTCTTCGTGTGACAAAATGTCGTTACATTTCAACAGCTAATTACGCACCTATTATGCTACTATACTAGTAATGGTTACATAGTTCTATACAGAAAATTGTACGGGTATTACCCATTTCTCTATCCCACCAAATTTTTGTTAGGAATGCTGGGATATAACTCACTCGAGGTAAGACGCAGTTCGGCACTTCTCACTGCAATTTGTACCATCCTACGCGGTGACTCTGACTGCGTCGAATTGACACCACAAGTAGTACGGCTGCTTGTCCCGATACCGTCTAAATTGAGTTTCGGCCTCGAAACCGCTGTCTTCTGTCAGTGCCAAGTTCCCGAACAGTGTCGAGAAGGAACTCTCCTTTTGTTCGAGCATTACACAGCTTGAATTTACTCCTCGCATCAGCGCCTGAATGTGATGTGTTTGCTAGTAGATGGATGGTTGTACGTGATGAATGTCTGAGGTTCAGCGAGATGATGGATGTTCGTCCTTCTTCTGTGCCTTATTAGTGTTTATTGTTATGTCAACTTTTTCCCGTAATGTATATATAAGGATCATATATGTATTTTCACAGTGCTTTGGTTTATCTGTAATGCTGTGTTAATTATTATGAATAAAAATAAAATAATAAAATAAATAGTGGAATTATCATTTCCGGAGGGGTAAACAGAAATGACTCTTAAAGGCCGTTTAGTGTGAAAGTAATAAAAATTTTTGTAAAAATAAAAAGTTGTTAAAATTTAGTAAAAACTCGCGACACAGTGGACCAATTTGAAACATTAATACAGCCGAAGACCGATTAATACAGCTTTCAAACAAAAAAAAAAATTAAATTGGTTCATCCGTTTGGGAGCTACGATGTCACTGACAGACGCACGTACACAGTCAGACAGACAGACAGACAGACAGACAAATTCGTCAAACTTATTTCGCCCGTCGTTTTCGCATCGGGGATTAAAATTTCGTTTAAGTAGTAGGAAAAATGGCTAATAATGATTTAATCAAAATCACTATAGGTAGTAACAAGGTAAAATCGCTGTCAATAGAAATTGTCAACAATGTAAACAAACCATTATATAAAATATCAATAGTTTAGTACATTTATATTATTTTAAAAGTTGAGGATCATAATGTGATATGAATTGATGAAATAACACATGGATTTAGCCAGTATCTGATGAGTTAGAATAGAAATTGAAGACATTTTGACTACAAGGTTTGTTTACATTGTCCACAAATTTTATTGACGGCGACTTTAGGTACGCTTCTGAAGCAATTAAAAAACTAATAACAAACAGTTTATAAACAGGTTGTTTATCCTACCTACCGATTATCCATACTTAATATTAAAGTTGTGTTTGTCTGTCTTTCACAGCAAAATATTTGAAGGGATCCATCCCTTCCTCTCCAGAGTGACATAGGCTACTTTTTGTCTCTGAGCCCCCACTTCCGTTAAATGGGGGGTGGAAGTTAGTATGATCATTCAGCAATTTTCCAATTTAACACGAGCGAAGCCGCATCCAAAAGCTAATGTATACTTAAATATAAAATATTAATAAATTAAGAAATGTAATTGGCACTTAAATACGCCTTACGTACTTTATTATACGTACTTTAAAATGAAATCCAACGCCAACATCTCAAGTCACACGATACCCGTAAAGCCTTATTTGCTTCACGAAATGCAGAACACCTGACGAAGCCTTATATTCACCTTCATAATAATCTACACACTTTCTTCCCTATTCCTATGGGGTAAGATGGAGATTCGTGTAGATAGTTTTGGAGGTTAGGATCCAGTCAGCAGAATTTTTTGGCTTGAGGCCAGTGATAGGTCGGCAACACGAGAAGTGTTTAAAAGTTGGAAGGCTTATCTAGACGTAGAGAAAATAAATAGGCAAATAAAATAATCTATATATATGTAGAAACGGCAAAGTCCTGAGTGACTGATTGACTGACTTGAATCAACGCACAGCCCAAACCGCTGGTGTTAAAAATTTCAAATTTGACACGTAGGTTACTTTTAAGGTCTAGGGGATTTAACTAAAATTCTCAAATTCCTTTCCATTTTAGCAGTTTCGCTCTTGTAGCCTCTTAAAATATACATAATTATATACACTACAGCAAACATATCGATACCTCTGGGTTCAATTGGCGTAAAGGACATTTTGGCGAAAATGAGTTATATATACAGTTTTGTTCAGAATTTCAAGCGCTATCGATCTGTGTAGTTAAAATTTCGATATCTCTTAAAAAGTTGCCTTTACGACCAAGATTTTCTACTATGGACTTGCAAAAATAGCTTTTCTGAAGGGGCGTAAATATCAAGTCATTAATTATAAATTATTATTTGTGTCGTAAAGGAAATCTACAAATAAAAATATAGTCGTAAGTCACCTTGATATATATTGTTGTCCTTTAAGCCCTTACTTTCTAAGGATCACTTTCTATAGTAGTGTGATAAAGTTGGGCGTAAAGGACAAGTTTTTTTGTTCTTCGTCCTTTACGACCAGCACTAAAAATATTTTATCCGCAACTGTAATCGATATCTTTGGGTTCAATTGTCGTAAAGGACATATAATGCAGGTTTCCAAAACAAAGATAAACCACATTTTTTTTGTTTTTTTGACCTATATTTGTGACGTGTATAAAAAAATATGCAGATTACGAGTATCTTTAACCTAGTGTAGCAACCGTAGTGATAAACTAAACGATTTAGAAGATAGATGGTTGTAAAGGACACGTCAAAATGTTATAACGTCCTTTACACCCATGATTTGATAGGGTCGTAAATGACGGTCTTAGATGATTTTTATACAAAGTCGGGGCGTAATTGTAACCGAAATGGTACAAATGTTGTGCTAAGTTTACAATTAAAAACTGGAAAAATGTATCAAAACGTACTTAATATAATATAGAATAGCTACATTAGTTTAATGCAGTGTATTATTTATCTAAGCTATCTTAGCAACAAAAAAGAACAAGACTAATATTTTATATCCAGTTTTGTAATAAAGAAACAATATTTGCTTCAAAACTATCTAATACTTTGGCAACAAATTCAAAGTTATTTTTTAGTATTCGCTGCTGTCTGAATAGTCAGTAGGTTACGCATTCAGTCTTTAATTCTAGCAGGGAAACGCTTTCGTAGTATTATTATACTGCGGCGAGATGTAGGTAATTAAAAAAACATTAATATGGTAATCAGGGTACGTACCCAAATGCACAAACGCTCACGATAATATCTATTTCGTAGCTAAGTATATATCTTTATCGCTCAGATCGCTCTTGCGTATTGCACCAGACTGCATTTTTGTCGGCGTCTGGTTCGATGATTGCCATTCAGCTTACGCCGGCAGTAAACTTTAACAGTAGACTATACTAACATTTAGTGCGACAATAACAGGTGCGTTTCGCTAGCGAATGAGCGTTAGCGTTTGGTGACTTGGCTATGTACCCAGGTACTTAAAGCATTGACTATAATATTTCTAGGATTGAACTCATAATTAAGATTATTCTTATTTAACAGGTTTAAGACTAAATAACAATCTTCTGTTTTAAAATTATTAAAAATATGAATCAACATAGTAGGTAGTCTTGACTACAGTTTGTATACGCGTCCTAACTTGCGTTTATAAATAAGTACTTAACTCTTAGTTATTCTTAGAACTTCTTTCTACTTTAGACTTAAAATTACTGTCGTATTAATATAGTCTACTATTCACAGTTGCTAATTAAAGATTTACGTGATTACCATTAGTGTTTTTATATTTACTTAAACTACGAAAGCGTTTCCCTGCTAGAATTAAATACTGAATGCGTAACTTATTGAGACAGCGGCGAGTACTAAAATAATAACTTTCCAAAATATGAGATAGTTTTTAAGCAAATGTTGTTTCTTTATTGCATAACTGGATATAAAATAGTCTTGTTCTTTGTCTTTGCTAAATATTTAGATAAATATACACTGTAACACTAATGTGGCTATTCTATGCCATATTAACTACGTTTTGATACATTTTTCAAGTTTCTCAATTGTAAACTAAGCTAAAAACAGTTGCCATTTGTACCATTCCGGTTACATTTACGCCCCGAATTTGTATAAAAATCATCTAAGACCGTCATTTACGACCCTATCGACTCTAATTGTTCAAAAAAATCGTGGGTGTAAAGGACGTCCATAGCATTTTGACGTGTCCTTTACAACCATCTAACTTCTAAACCGTTTAGTTTATCACTACGGTTGCTACACTAGGTGAAGGATACTAAAAATCTACATATTTTTCTATATACGTCACAAATATAGGTCAAAAAACAAAAAAGATATAAACATTTTTCTAAAAAAAAAGTTGTTTTTTGCTTCTCCTGAAAACCTGCATTTTGTCCTTTACGCCAATTGAACCCAAAGGTATCGATAATTAGCGATAGCGTTAGCGATAGCGATACGGATACGGATAATATGGGTATCGTTAGAGGGATACGGATAATCGGTCGGCGGTCTCTTACAATCAATGTGCTCTAAGACGATCGTTGTTTGCTTGCTTGAAGATTACGTTTGCGACAAGTATAAGCAAAATGTAAAAAATTGTAAGGGATAATAGAAAAAAGTACTTTTTACCCACCGATCATAGTGTCGAAATACGGGCTATGTGGGATGTTTATAAAGGTTTCCCCAGCGTATATAGAATTACCTACGCTGTGGTCGATGTGCAATATTTCTACAATCATTGCAAGCAAAAGTATTATGTGCAATCGAAATAATCGCAGATAAATATACCTACAGAGAAACCTACGGTCCCTACGGATCCAAATGAAAATCTTAATGAATACTTTTATTACGCGGGCGAAGCCGCGGGTAAAAGCTAGTAACTAAATAAATGTCACTGTTCTGAACTTAAATGCATGCTTTTCTTACAAAAATACCAAAGTCACTATGAGTGTGCCGTTCAGGTTTGAGGAGTTTGGTTCTGGCCATCATCAGCAGTTCCACTGCACCAAATGTCACTGTTCTGGACGAAAGTGCATGCTGTTCTTATAAAAATACCAAAGTCACTATAAGTATGCCGTTCAGATTTGAGGAGTTCGGTTCTGACCATCATCAGAAATTCCACTGCACCAAATGTCACTGTTCTGGATGAAAGTGCATGCTGTTCTTATAAAAATGGCAAAGTCACTATAAGCGTGCCGTTCAGATTTGAGGAGTTTGGTTCTGGCCATCATCAGCAGTTCCACTGCACCAAATGTCACTGTTCTGAACGAAAGTGCATGATGTTCTTATAAAAATACCAAAGTCACTATAAGCGTGCCGTTCAGATTTGAGGAGTTCGGTTCTGACCATCATCAGAAATTCCACTGCACCAAATGTCACTGTTCTGGACGAAAGTGCATGCTGTTCTTATAAAAATGGCAAAGTCACTATAAGCGTGCCGTTCAGATTTGAGGAGTTTGGTTCTGGCCATCATCAGCAGTTCCACTGCACCAAATGTCACTGTTCTGGACGAAAGTGCATGCTGTTCTTATAAAAATACCAAAGTCACTATAAGCGTGCCGTTCAGATTTGAGGAGTTCGGTTCTGACCATCATCAGAAATTCCACTGCACCAAATGTCACTGTTCTGTACGAAAGTGCATGCTGTTCGTATAAAAATACCCAAGTCACTATAAGCGTGCCGTTCAGATTTGAAGAGTTCCGTTCTGGCCATCATCAGCAGTTCCACTGCACCAAATGTCACTGTTCCGTACCTAAATGCATGCTGTTCCTTTATTAACACAAAAATCACCATATGTATGCCTTTCAGATTTGAGGAGTTCCCTCGATTTCTCCAGGATCCCATCATCAGAACTGGGTTCTGAGAAAAATGGGACCAATCTGTATGTATATACATTCAATCAAAAAAAAAATTTTCAAAATCGGTCCAGGAACGACGGAGATATCGAGGAACAAACATAAAAAAAAAAAAAAAACATACAGACGACTTGATAACCGTCCTTCTTGAGATATGAGGCGACGGTTAAAAAAGTCTGTGTTTCCGCATAAGTACAATCCAGCATCCCTATCGCACTTACGAATAGTGCGATAGGGACGGCCTGCTATTTTATCGTCTATCGCGCGACCATGCTACCCGTGCAGGTCTCTTTAAAGGAAGAGTAACTAGGTATCTCATAGGTATGCGTGCTCCACCGTAGACCGCATCATCACTTACCATCAGGTGTGATCATGGTCAAACGTCTACCTATTCGTACTACAAAAAAAAAATTAAAGAAAACAATTATCCCTCAAATTATCTTTACGGCACTTTAAGTCGATTTATATTATTATTCCCGTTTATGAGGATAATAATTTTCATTTTCCATTAGGGGTGAGAAATGTTCTTTATTTTACCACCTGAGGCTTCGTGAAAAGAAAAGAAAGAAAACATTGCATTAGAAAATTAAAAGCTTTTATTTAAATTGAAGTGTCCGTGTTCATTGGAATACGTAACTTTTCTGCTAGAAGATATGCAAACCATGTTTATACTAGTTAAACAATCTTTTTATTTATTTACATGAAGAAAATATAAGTAAATTAAGCATAGATCGTAATAAATATATTATTATCTAAAGTAAGCCCTTGAGGAGTGCCAAGGATGCTGGCGGCGTTTTCTCGCTGTATCTCAGTGCTGATACGTTATGGAAGGATCAAGGAAGTCAGCTCTTCGGCTACCTGTTGCGATATCCAGACGCTACCCGATTTCTTTACAAAAACTTGTGCGAGCTTGAATCCCATATCACATGAACCTAGTGTCTCAATGCAAGTGGTTAATATGGTACACCTAAATCACAGTATAATAAAGAGTACTCGTACTATCGTACAGTAAGTGCCGCCCATCCCCTCTCGGTTACCTCACAGCTACCGCCTGTCAAAAACGCGAACAGTCCACCTGTCATATCTCACTCACGCGTTCACCTACACGAGCTTAGAATGTTTGCTAGGAACGCACCTCTTTCATATATTTGATCGCCAGTGTCCGAGATATGCCTTTTAAACATAAGTATGGTATATCATCTGATGTGGTGTCAAAAATTGAGTCAATAAAATGGTGTGGGAAGTAGTAGGGGCAATAGGATCAGGCGGAGGCATAGTGTGGCCGCGCTACTCGTCATGCTCGTCCTCGCTCTCTATTTTGTTGGCGCAAGTCAAAGCGCCGGCAACAACCTAGTGCGATAATCGCGCGAGTAGGGCAGTGTGTGGCTGGAGAGGGCAACATCGCGGCAAGATGAGGAGCAGCGCGAGGAGCATAGTATGGCAGAGGTATTAAAGGGACTCGCAGACATCAGTTCGACGTACGATCATAAATTCACCAGACCAGTTTCAGATTCAGTGATCTAACTTTTTAATTATGTATAATAGAGGTCGATACGAGTACATTATCCTTTGCATTTTCATTGAGACACTAGGTTCATGCATGGGATATGGGATCCAATGTGAACCAAAGCATAAAATCAGCAACATAATCCAATAATAATATGTGTACATACATTTTCTCCAACTTAACCAATATTTTGCCGTAGGTTCTTTTGTGGTGCAACTCATAATTTTTATTTCTATAGAAATCCAAGTTGTGAGAAATGTTCGAAGTTTGAATCCCGGATATCGTTCAAGGAAAGTGGGCTCGATAAATTACTCTTTCTTTGTGTTTATTTGGCAAAATTGTCTGCCTTAGTGCATTTTCACATTATCCGATCCGATATAGGACCGTATCCTAGCTTTTGCAAGCGGCTTCGCTCGCGTTACAAAGAGACAAAAAGTAGCCTATGTCACTCTCCATCCCTTCAACTATCTCCACTTAAACAATCACGTCAATTCGTTGCTCCGTTTTGCCGTGAAAGACGGACAAACAAACAGACACACACACTTTCCCATTTATAATATTAGTATGGATAACTACTTTTAGTCTCTTTCTAACGCGAGCGAAGCTGCGGGCATAAGCTAGTTTTACATAAATATATTTGAAAGACGCCATATTTGTCAATTTTCCTTTGACAACCTTCTTCCGATATCGGATCGGAATTAAAAATTATGTGTTTTTTTGTCGAAAAGCGTAAAATTTCAGGCCGCAGTGCTAAACGAAGTTACCGCCTTCCGGCTCCGTCGAACAGAAAAATAGTATACAGTACCAGTCAATAATACTTATATATCGCATTTGTGTTATTTTGTATTATCATTTAAAGAGTAAGCGACGTATGTTCGTTTGTAGATTTCATGCAATGTACCACCTATGAGGGCCGGTTGCCACAAACCATCTGTCACACACAAGCGTTCGTTAAATTTTCTATGGGAAGTTCCACAAACTGTGGTGTCTGTAACACATGGTTGATACAACTGGCCATAAGTATATGATATTGGAAAACAATTTAAAGTTAAAATACCGCTCCTTCTTTAACACCTAATATTTAGCACAAACTACCAATATAATTACCTAATTCCATCGCCCTAAAAGCCAAATCAACCGAACATACCCACATTTCTACACTGTCACATTCTTAAACCCACCCTGTTTCCAAACAATAAAGTTCATTTCACCTTCAAAATACCGGTATAAAAAGGCACAGCTCTATTCAGCCGTATAATCGCCAAGTGGCATTTGACCTTTTTTTCAACGTGTCAGCCAGAGGCTTCGCCCAAAGAACTACATACACTGACTCCAAAACAGCTTAAAAATATACCTTTTGTATGACACTTAAGCCCTTTAATTTCCGTGCGATTTTGTAAAAACAAAGTTACTGATGCGGTTGGAAAAGCGATGCCGGTGAAGGTTAGTTGAAGAATTGTTTGGGGTGCGGTTGGCTTCAGGTTTCGTTAGACGCAAATATAAGTATGTTGAGCTATTTATATGTGTGAATGAGGGTATGACAACTATGGCAGTGTTTATTGACATGTCAGTAGGGATGACCTTCGTTTAGTTGATTATGAAATAACCTCAAAACCGTCAGTGTAAAGGCCCTGAGTGCACGCTCATATTAGGGGGGGGCAGGACGTGTGGCGTGCATGTTAAATTAAAATTTTGAAAAAACCCCCGACCACATAGTGGACCGATTTTCATGAAACATGGCTAAAAACACTCCCGACTAACTCAGCTTTCAGACAAAAAAAAAATGAATCTAAATCGGTCTATCCGTTCCTGAGCTACGATGCCACAGACAGACACGTCAAACGTATAACACCCCGTCGTTAGTCAGATAGACAGATGGACAGACAGACAGACAGACAGACACGTCAAACTTCGTCGTTTTTGTGTCGGGGGTTCATGAATACAAGTGTCCTGAGACTCCTGAGGCGACGCTGCTTACAGCCCAGCCACGCCATTGGTCTAAGCGTGACAGCGGTGAGCGGCAGCCATACGTGCGAATGAAAAGTCCCATCGCTGTGTCTCGCTCTAATGTATGGCCGCCGCTCACCGCTGTCGCGCTTAGACCATTGTCGTGGCTGAGCCGTTAGGGTTGGCGCGCGGGCTCTACACCAAATGTCCGTACAGCAGGTCCAACGTCGAAGACGGATTAATCGTCACAGACCAAGCCTCTATTACTATGAAATTTCCTCCAAGCCAAAAAGCTCGCTTACTTGGCACCGAGCTCAATAGGCCAACTCGTAAATAACAAAGTTCCAACACGGGAGCTTAAAACGAAAAAAAAAGTGAAAAACGGACCAACAAACAGACACACACACTTTCCCGTTTATCTTATACTATTAAACGAGCAATTCTTGTATATTTATTTATTTATTTATTTATTTATTTATTTATTTATTTATATATACCGACGATCTCGGAAACCGCTCTAACGATTTCGCTGAAATTTGTTTTGTGGGGGTTTTCGGGGGTGAAAAATCGATCTAGCGTAGCCTTAGATCCAGGAAAACGCGAATTTTCGAGTTTTCTTGAGTTTTTCTTTCGCATTTGTAAACGTAAAATATGGTCCTTAATTTCGCCGCGCGCGCATCGATTCCGCGTAGCTCAGTCGCACGAGGTCGGTCTAATGTACGCAGATAGATCGTAGGTGTCAGGGTTTCGAATCCCGGCCAGAAATTAAGTTTTTGTTTTTTGTCTTTTTTTTTGTTTTGTATTTATAAGAGTTTTTTTTTTATCTAAAGACGTGATATATTAAAATAGAACCGAGCGAAGCTCGGTCGCCCAGATATTAATATTAGTATGGATTATTTCATGCTAAATACATTAGTTCGATCTTATTTTTACCCGTGTATTATCATACGGTGTAACGTGAGGGAACCGAAAGATTTTAACTACGTATTTCAGAGGGCAAAATAAAAGAAAATAAAGATAAAATGTTAATGACGTCAAGCGTTTTTTTTTAGCTTTTTGGATGTATTTATTTCACATAAAAAGTAAATATTATTTGTAAACTGGTACTTAAAATAAAAATTTATATTTTTTTTGAATAAAAATAAAAACTTTTTTTGCAATGAGTTACTTTTTGACATCTATCAACGAGGATAGTTAGATTATGTCCAATAACGGCATCATCGCTATCAAAATATCGCTTTCTTATGAGAAATAATAAGTAATTGTTATTTTTTTAATGCTTATAACTCTGAAAGTATGCAAAATCCAGAAAAGTTTATATGACATTTTACTCTTCTAGATGAGGAATACGCTGTTAAAATTATTCGGTTTCCTCACATTACACCGTGTATTTACCCCCACATAACCCTACTTGAATATTACGTAAGTAAGGGCAGTAAAGCAAACGTTTACACAATGGTAACTCACTAAATCCATAAGACCTGGGTGGCTAGCCGAATGGCACAATCGCTCACGAAACGCTCACGAAACGAAGCGCTAGTAGATATCTATCTCTATCGCGCTTGCGTATTGGCGCGACAGAGCCAGCGGCGTATCGCTTTCGTTTGGCGTCGGAGAAATGCCATTCGGCTACGGGGCCTGAAAGTGACGGATGACGCCATTGATCAGCTGACCTTCGGGTCATTGACCTTTGCAAGTGGGTCGCAAGGAAGGGGGTCGATGGTGGGGCTATTGATACAAAGTTTTACTCATATTTTTCTGAAAGGTTCTGAAAAAGAGTGTATACAATGTTTTGTGTACAGAGTTTTTAACCCCCGACGCAAAAACGACGGGGTGTTATAAGTTTGACGTGTCTGTCTGTCTGTCTGTGTGTGTGTCTGTCTGTGGCATCGTAGCTCCCTAACGGATGAACCGATTTAGATTTAGTTTTTTGTCTGAAAGCTGAGTTAGTCGGGAGTGTTCTTAGCCACGTTTCATGAAAAGCGGTCTACTATGTCGCGGTCGGGGGTTTTTCAAAATTTTAATTTTGTGGTTATTACCTTATAGAGCTAGAGCTGTAAAGTTTTAACAAGGTTATCTAAGTAAAAATGCTGAAAAACCTTAAATGAAAACTAGCTGAACAGTTCACCGCTACATATAACGTCTTATGTGGTATTACCTATTTGATCTGTGGTATTACTATTACTGGCCCCGTATCCGAAAGGCATTTCTGCGACAACCACCGCAGAAACGAAGTCTGGCTCTGTCGCGACAATATGCAAGAGCGATAGAGATAGATTGCATTTCTGCGTTTGGCGTCGCATAAATGTCTTTCGGCTTCGGGGCCAGATGACCTATGACTATGAACCCTGAGTATCACTGTACTAATATCACAGAGAACCTCCTATAGAGTAGCAGTCTTGTATATTTTGTTCGCGATACGAGTCACCAGTGCCAGGGGTGCGAGGAGCGGGCGGGGAATGTGTTAAGCGCGCTGTGATTGGCCGTTTCAAGGACGGCGGGCAGTCGCGCCAGATGAAAGGGACTGTCCCTTTACTGACGCGTAAGTGGCCAATGTAAGTTGACCTATGCCGGCTCTGAATAAATTATAAATATGACTTTTATGTGGAATGTAATGACGTCTGTTTTTAAATTTGAGCTTCTTGCTACCTTTCCACACCATTTCACACTACAGGTGGACATCTTTAAGACATCAAAATACCCTTTTTCAATTTTTTTACTGCGAAAAACACGCGCTGCTTTCGGGTCTGTTACTTGGTCGCTACTGATCGGGCACGGCGAGCGCCCGCGCTTATATCAGTGCAAATACTAGGAAGGCTGGCGACCGCGAGTCGTCTTGTAATGGATGTCTATAGGGGTTGGTCTGTGACTAATATGTATTCTGATGTGGTGTCACATTAAGAGGATACGGTAGCGAAAATGCTAAAATGGAAAGGAGCCCCCCTTTCAACTTGTGAATTTTAGTTAAATATACAAGTGTTATTAACTAAATTTATCGAAAAAAAAAATGTCCATTACAAACAACTCAGTCAAAAAATATTTCAAAAAAATCTATAAAATCGTAGTTCCGCTCTCGACTCTTTCCTCCTTCAAAACTTTATCAATCGGAACGAAATTTGAGAATCTAAATAACAATGAAATAATCTATGTCGGACCGTTTAGCTTTTTTGGTTATTTTTTACCAATCTTGAGTACACCTTTTTTGCGCCACAACGAAAAAGGCCGTTTTTGGAAATTTTTGGTTGGCTCTAGAGTCTTTAAAAAGCAGAATATCAAAAAAATCAAAACGGTCCGACACAGATAAAAATAATAACAATCTCTGTTGAAAAAATCATTGCTCTATCTTAAAAAACCAGGGAGGAAATAGTCGAGAGCGTTTGTATGGAGAATTGACCTGTATCGTATCGTCTTAAATTCTAACCTTCGAATTCCAACTAACAGCCTTTACAAATGCTGAGAAAACATCGTTACCGCGATGTAGAAAATTAACAGAACAGTTCAACGCCATCTACCGTCTTATACGGTACCATGTTGATGGGAACGCCATGAACGTGACAGATGATGCAATCGATCAGCTGACCTTGAGGTCGACGACCTTTGCAAGTGGGTCGCAAGGACAGGGGTCGGTGTGGGGGAAATGAGTGTTCGAGTCGATTTTTCTATGGTTGTAATGAAAATATAACCTAGGGACCGATTCTAATTAACACAAGTTAAATTATAATCTATTATTATTTATTTCGATCTCAGCAGCTGTGACCTGGGTGGCCGAGCGGATTAATAGGCATCTGCCGCGAATGCAGAGTACGCTGGTTCGATTCCAGCCTCAGACACGAAGGGCCTTGGTCACTTTTTCTTTCATATGTGTAGTTTATTTCGGTTTTAATTTATATATAAATAGTGGTGTGACTACTTTAAGGTGGCACAAGTTGAAATATTTTCAATAGATTATAATTTAACTTGTGTTAATTAGAATTGATTTAGCAGCGCCATCTCTCGAGCTGTGTTGAAACCAACCTGAGTTTGGTTCACATGGGGGGCAAGAACCATACTGTTCTACCCTAGGGATGGTCAGAGGCCGCTACGAGTCCTTGTATAGATTACACATATGAGAGATAATTTCGACCTCAGCAGCTGTGACCTGGGTGGCCGAGCGGATTAATAGGCATCTGCCGCGAATGCAGAGTACGCTGGTTCGATTCCAGCCTCAGGCACGAGAGGCCTTGGTCACTTTTTCTTTCATAATATATGTGTAATTTATTTCGGTTTTAATAGGGACCGATTTTTGAATCTCGAAAGCATGAATTCGCCGTTCGAAAGTTTGTGGAAAACGACGTTGGAACGGCGAATTCATCGAGTTCGAGATCCAAAAATCTGTCCCCTAACTACAAAATTAAAATTTTTAAAAACCCCTGACCGCGTCATAGTAGACCGATTTTCATGAAACATGGTTAAGAACACTCCCGACTAACTCAGCTTTCAGACAAAAAAAAACTAAATCTAAATTGGTTCATCCATTCGGGAGCTAGGATGCCATAGACAGACACACACAGACAGACACGTCAAACTTATAACACACCGACGTTTTTGCGTCGGGGGTAAAACTACATCGATAGGTCGGATGCGTCAGTGTCAACTAATTGAATTACTATGTACTAACGTACTAGAAATGACACCCCATACAAATTTTGTGCTCCGGCCGGCAGCGCGGGGCGCATGCGTGGGGAGGTACCGTGTCATAGAGTAAGTCTTGACCAATGACCACCTAGACGCGACACTTTTAGTGTAGACCTTTTTTTATACTTTTTGTAAAATACTAAGCAGTTTAATTTTAGCACTATCATACATTGTGCTATGCTTAAGTTCTACTGAGTGAAACAAAAATACATTATTGAATTTTTTCATATACTTTAATTGCCCTTGAAGAAAATCATAGGTTATTATTGTATGAAACTATCGATTAAAACTCGTGTTAGAACTGTGTAATATTCATAAGTATAACGTGAAATAAACATTTCTCTTTTATAATATATCACAAACAGTATATAATCACAATTATTATACTTCATTACCTACATGTCAAGTCTGTGCGATTATGGTGCGATTAATCTATGATTTCGTTCGACAAAATGGCGGCGATAGCTTCGCGTTTGAGGAGCGCGTCCCTTAGCGTGTCTACTAACCGATGCAATGTGACACCGTCAGTTTTATTCGATTTTCTCGTATGGCTTAAACAGCATCTTATTGCGCAGGAAGGCATTTTTACACTTTATTTGTGTGCAGGCAGAAACAACCTCCTCACGCTACGCGCAGAGACTGACTGAGGCAACATACGTCCATGGACTTATGTTGGTAGCGCAAACTTTTTGTTCGCAGTGTCTTCTCTTGTTATTCATACCTCAATGGTGTCAACAGTGATATTTCATCAACATTTTGACACATACATTTTCATTTCAGCCCCTCTAGCACAACTTGCCTTGTCGCACGCGAGTCCACACTTGAAGTCGTGCCTGATATATGCTAAAGGGTCACAATTTTGACGTTTCTTAAAATAAAAATAGGTTCGTACAGTGTACCAATTGGAACCCTAGGCCACTGTAGAACTATGTCATAGTGACGTTATAAATCAGATGTAAGAAATCTCTTACTGCTTGTCATTTTGACATGGTTGTAGAGTGGCCTAGGGTTCCAAGTAGTTGACCTTACATTACGACTATTACGAGGTATGTGTACTGTGTGGGTATTTCTTCTATTTAGGGCCGGTTTTTCAGTCGCCAGATAAATATATCTACCAGATAAAGTTATCACTATCCTTTTCATCACACGTATAAATGACAATGACAGCTAACATTTATCTGACAGATATTATTTATCTGGCGATTGAAAAACCAGCCCTTACTCGTATCTGAGAATTTAATTTCTTTAACATTTTATTCAAAAGTGATATTTTTGTCTAAGAACATCTTGAGAATATCTATCTGTATCGTATCTTAGAAGAATTATTCAAATAGTATCGAGTCTATTCCATGTGTTAGGTACGACGGGGTGTCATAAGTTTGACGTGTCTGTCTGTCTGGCTGTCTGTTTGTCTGTCAGTTAATTTTGTGATTAGGTTATTATTTTTTATCGATATTTTCTCGACGTGCACATCCCTACCCTCATGGGGATGGAAGGGCAATCGATGGCCCTTTCGGCTCTGACCCACATTCTATCAGATGTCTTTATTATACCCGTGGCGAGAACAAAGGGCTGGTGGAAGTATTTTTCATCACACGAACTCATAAAGGGCTATTATCTAAAGAAAAATAAATATGTCATGTTATCCCTTAATTCCACATCAATTGCTAATTTACACAATGTCACATCTTTTCCCTATTTATCATTGAAAGTTCAACTACGAGTATATTCCAATGTCTCTAGGTGGCTTTTTCAACAAAACTGAAGTTAAGGTACGTTTTTGAAAAGGGAATGAAAAAATGCAGTCAGAATTACAGTCAAGATGTTAAAATTTAATATAGATGCAGACAAAGTGGCAGAAATATGTACTTGTACGTGTGTAAGTCGTGTGACTTTATCCATAATTCCATTCTATAATATTTTGTATACATACTAATTTTATAAATGGTAAATTAAAAGTGTCAAAGTCATGTGTCAAAATGTCATCGGAAAGAAGCACAATAAATATTTACTAAATTTTTCTTTCAAGTTCCATAATATTTTCGTATGAATAGCCCCCAAATACAAAAATAGAAGGAGATACGAAAAGAGCGAATATATATTGTATTCGCTCCAGGAGTCTCACCGCTTTTCTCGGAGCCCTACACGGATGTATCGGATGTGACAGTTGCTGTCAACGAACGAAATAAATGTTTGCTTTATTTGATTTTTGAAAATCTTCATTATTTTATCAGAAATATCAAGTGTAACGACCATTGAAATAATTTATGATTTTATTCTGAGTGCAAGAAACTAAGGTTTCCCTTCAGTACCTACTTGTATGCTCGTGAACGGTGAAAACATCAGTGTTTTTATAATAATACTAGCTTTTACCCGCGGCTTCGCCCGCGTAATAAAAGTATTCTTATTGAAACGTTTACAAAAAATAAGATTTTCATTTGGATCCGTAGGTTTTTTTGTAGGTACATCTGTCCGCGATTATTTCGATTAAGGTAAAGCGGGGCAATTGTCGACTGGAGGGCCATTGTAACTGATCTATTTGCTGTACGGTCAGCCAAGAACCTTACACCGCTTTTTGGCTGACTGTACCTTACACATATTACTATTGTTTTAAAAGAAATTCTTGCAATGATTGTAGAATTGTTACACAGCGACCACAGCGTAGGTAGTAGGTACGAATATGTATGTATTTTACCTATATAAATATTTATACTGGGGAAACTTCATACAACCCACATAGCCAGTATCTCGACGCTATGGTCGCTAGGGTAAAAAATACTTCCTTGCATTATCGCTTACAATTTTTTCCATTTTGCTTATACTTATTGCAAACGTAAACACATAAAAGGCAAGCAAACAACGATCTTCTTACAGCACTTTGAATGTAATAGTTATTACGGATGCAGGATACTCGCCGATGCCTACTTAAATACTAATCCCTTCCCACTGAGCCACCTGCATTTTACACTGCCTATCTCTATCCTTGTCCCCGACCCCGTCCCCGTCCGGTCCCTACCCCTACTCTCCCTATCCCTATCTCCGTCCCCGTCCCCTATCCCTATCCCTATCCCTATCCCTATCCCTATCCCTATCCCTATCCCTATCCCTATCCCTATCCCTATCCCTATCCCTATCCCTATCCCTATCCCTATCCCTATCCCTATCCCTATCCCTATCCCTATCCCTATCCCTATCCCTATCCCTATCCCTATCCCTATCCCTATCCCTATCCCTATCCCTATCCCTATCCCTACTATCCCTATCCCTGTCCCTGTCCCTGTCCCTGTCCCTGTCCCTGTCCCTGTCCCTGTCCCTGTCCCTGTCCCTGTCCCTGTCCCTGTCCCTGTCCCTGTACCTGTCCTTGCCCCTGTCAAATTATCATGCTAGGAGGTGAACTTTGAAAAATCCTTTCTTAGTGTTCCTCTAAGGAACTTCCGTGTCAATTTGAAATCTGTTGAATCAGAAGTAAAGATAAAAACTAAACCTATACTTATGGCTATTTTAGATATTTTAATCCCGTTTCACAACAACAGAGGGGAAAATTTCTTTTCCACCTCATTAGATTTTAAAATCGTTGTATTTATCGTGATCAGCGACCCGATAAAGCATAAAAACGATACCCATATTGTGTTTTTGACTTTACCCCCTTTGCACCCCTTTAGGAGTAAAATTTTCAAAAAAAACCTGAAACATGTATTTAGTCATATATGTCTTTAGGAATCCTCTTGTGAAGTTTTGAATAAAACAGTGAAACTAACATTGTTTCCCCATACAAACTTTGAACCCCCATTTGACCCCCTTAGGAGGCGAATTTTGAAAAATCCTTTCTTAGAAGTCATCTACACTGTATGTATATAAGGAACCTATGTGCCAAATTTGAAATCTCTAGGACCAGCGGTTTCGGCTGTGTGTTGATATGTCAGTTAGTCAGTCAGTCAGTTTCTTCTTTTATATATTTTTGATATTTAAACCCCATGGCACTATAACAGGGGAGAAGGTATTTCACTTCCACCTCGTTACATTTTAAAAGCGTTGTATTTATCGTGATCAGCGACCCGATTAATCATAAAAACGATACCCA
Source organism: Leguminivora glycinivorella (assembly GCF_023078275.1). Classification (NCBI taxonomy): domain Eukaryota; kingdom Metazoa; phylum Arthropoda; class Insecta; order Lepidoptera; family Tortricidae; genus Leguminivora; species Leguminivora glycinivorella. Next base: position 366,680 of record NC_062985.1, on the reverse strand, counting down.
TATTGTTTTTTTGACTCACCCCCTTTTCACCCATTTAGGGGTTAAATTTTCAAAAAACCTGAAACACGTCTTTAGTCATATGTTTTTAGGATCCCTCCTGTGAAGTTTCGAATAAAACAGTGAAACTAACATTGTTTCCCCATACAAACTTTGAACCCCTGTTTGACCCCCTTAGAAGGCGAATTTTGAAAAATTCTTTCTCAATGCTCATCTACACTATATAAAGAACCTACGTGCCAAATTTGACATCTCTAGGACCAGCGGTTTCGGCTGTGCGTTGATATGTCAGTCAGTCAGTCAATATCTTCTTTTATATATTTTTTTGATATTTAAACCCCATTGCACCAAAACAGGGGAGAAGGTATTTCACTTCCGCCTCCTTAGATTTTAAAAACGTTGTATTTATCGTGATCAGCGACCCGATAAACCATAAAAACGATACCCATATTGATTTTTTGACTTTATCACCCCCTTTTCACCCTTTTAGGGGTTAAATTTTCAAAAAACCTGAAACACGTATTCAGTCATATGTCTTAAGGAATCTTCCTGTGAAGTTTCGAATAAAATAGTCAAACTAATCTTGTTTCCCCATACAAACTTTGAACCCCCATTTGACCCCCTTAGGAGGTGAATTTTGGAAAATCCTTTCTTAGTGCTCCTCTACACTGTATAAGGAACCTACGTGCCAAATTTGAAATCTCTAGGACCAGCGGTTTCGGCTGTGCGTTGATATGTCAGTCAGTCAGTCAGTCAGTCAGTCAGTCAGTCAGTCAGTCAGTCAGCTTCTTCTTTTATATATTTAGATGTTGTATTTGTTTATTACTTGTAGTTGGTCTTGTTATTGTATTAGGTAAGTTTTCTATGTCGTGTGCAGCTAATGCCGCCCCTACTATCTCACCCGCGGAGCCATTTATACCGTGTCCACGATGCCCACAAGGCAAGCTTTTCAAAGGACAACATGGACTAAACGTTCACATCGGCAAGATCCACAACAACCGAGCAGCCGTGTGTACGCCAACCAACCCAACCCCAACGCCTGGTACCCCTATTACACCTCAAATTCAGCAACAACCCTTTTCTGAAATCCTTGGCAACTTAAAACATTCCATTCCCATTATAAAACGTATTCCGCGGGGCGCGCGTAGCCTTATAGCTCAAAAACTCGCCACTGACGTAAAAGCTGCTGTAAGTCAAAATTCTCCGGAATCATGGGAGCATCTTTTAACATTTCCGTACAGAGTCCTATATGTAAAAGCTGATGTGCAAAGGAGTGTATCATTAACATCGAGACTAAAGCAAAATTGTGTTCTTCCTCACGATATTACTAATCTATCCAGACCAGCCTTTAAACAAAGTCAGTCATTCCGTCGTCACGTCGAAACAAAAATTGGAGAAGGCAATATAAAAGGCGCCGCACGCCTCCTATTTTCCAATGACGCTATCGCCCCTGACACTCCCGACACTTTTGCAGCCCTATTAAGTAAACACCCGTCCCCCGATATCAATGCCAAACTACCCGATCCTCCCGGCCTTTCTGATCCTTGCCTCCAGGTAACACCCGAGGAGATTCAGGCAGCAGTTAGTTCTTTCCCTAATGGTTCGGCAGGTGGTCTTGACGGTCTGTCGCCCCAACATCTTAAGGATCTACTTGGTCACTGCTGTGGCGAAGCCGCTGAGGCCCTTTTAAAAGAACTAACATTTTTGGTTAATCACATGTTACAGGGAAAAGTTAACCCTGATGTCACTGACATCTTATACGGAGCCAACCTGTGTGCGCTTGCTAAGAAGGATGGTGGAATTAGGCCCATTGCGGTAGGTACAACCTACCGCCGCCTGGCGGCCAAAACCTGCTGCAGAGCTGTGTCAGATACACTGCGGACGTACTTTCAACCTCTTCAGTTAGGATTCGGCTCAAAAGGCGGGTGTGAAGCAGCGGTACATTTCTTACGTGCTTTTACTGTAAGTGGGGAAGGCGAGGTAATACTAAAGGTAGATGTACGAAATGCCTTCAACTCAGTCGATCGAGGCGCCTTGCTGACACAGGTCAAAGACAAAATTCCTGAACTCTATAATTTTATTTGGCAGTGTTATCGATACCCCTCCAAGTTACTCTTCAAAAATAACCTCATATCCTCCGCCGTAGGATGTCAGCAAGGCGACCCCCTCGGCCCAGCGCTTTTTAGTCTGGTCATCCAACCGATTATCAAGCGCTTAAATTCAAAGTTTAATGTTTGGTATCTCGACGATGGTACCCTGGGTCGACGAAGTTTTAAAAGATCTCGAAACTCTTACAAAAGAATTTTCACAAATAGGTTTAACTCTAAATTTTTCAAAGTGTGAACTATTTTTTTTAGATAATTTCCAAAAAGATACGACAATTCCTAAGTTCCAAAATTTCGCACCTGATATCAAAATTTTAGATTCAAGCTCACTTTTTCTATTAGGCTCACCTATCTTCGACGACGCGCTCCCAGGGTACATCAATGAAAAACATCAAAATTTTAGTTTCTTTTCGGACCGCTTACTCCAAATTAACCCTCACATGGCCTATACTATTATAAAATTTTGCCTATTCGTCCCAAAATTTTCGTATGCCCTTCGATGCTGTCAACTTTGGAAATTTCCCCACCTTTTGGCCAAGCTAGATGAAATTATAAAAAATACTTTGTCTTCTGTTATAAACATTCATTTTGACAGCCGCCAATGGACCCAAGCCACATTGCCCATTAGACACGGTGGTATTGGGATCCGCCAAATCTCTAGTTTAGCATTACCCGCCTTCCTTTCTTCTGGTTACAGTATCCAAAATTTATGTTGCAAAATTCTAAAAATTAACCCTGACCATTTCGATTTACCTTTTTTGACAGAAGCCCTGGATTGCTGGAAGGCTGCGTGCCCCAACAAAGACAAGCCCGAGATGCGCCATTCGCAGCATCAATGGGACGAGCCGCTCTGCATGCTAGTACGTGATAATCTCTATGAAACGGCCACTAGCCCTGCAGAACGAGCTCGTCTCCTTGCTGGTGCAAAGAGGGAATCCGGCGCATGGCTGCAGGCACTCCCTTCCAGCAATATTGGTACCCTGCTTACCAGCAGCACCTTTAGGCTCGCTGTATCGCTGCGCTTGGGGGCGGCATGCGTGACGCCACACCGATGCCATTGCGGCGTTGAAGTGTCCAAGTTTGGAACCCACGGCCTGTCTTGCACCAAGAGTGCCGGTCGCACGGCACGCCACGCAAGCCTTAACGACATACTGCGTCGAGCCCTGGTCTCCGCCGGAGCGCCGTCCGTTCTAGAACCTACGGGTCTAGCGCGTGACGACGGAAAGAGACCAGACGGCATGACGCTGGTTCCTTGGAAGCTGGGTCGACCCCTAGTCTGGGATGCCACGTGCGTGGACACCGTCGCACCTTCCCATCTTCCAGGGACCTCGGTTAGGGCTGGCGCTGCTGCTGATGCGGCCGAGCATCTTAAGCGGCACAAATATGCAGCCATCGACGCCGGCTACATATTTGAGCCCTTTGGCGTAGAGACGCTTGGGCCGTGGGGTCAAGGCGCACACGGCATTTTTAAGGAGCTGGCTAAACGTCTTATAGACGCGTCAGGTGACCGGAAGGCTGGGGCTTACCTTGCCCAGCGCATTGGCATTGCCGTTCAGCGCGGCAATGCTGCCAGTCTTCTGGGCACCCTACCGGTCGGCTCAAATTTAGACACAATTTTTTATTTGTAGGGTTTAATTTCATAGGTAGTTTTAGTTTAGTTATAGTTTTATTTATAAGTTCATAGTTAAGTTTTTTTTTGTATTAGTTTTAGTTTAATTAAAAGTCCCAAGGTTTTTTTTCCATTCCGTTACCATTTTTTCATACATTTTGTATGGCGGTAACGGATTGGAAGGTTCGAAAAAATGTATGGGATTCATGGGACATTTTTTTTTCTCCTATCAGGATCGAAAGACCTCGCGATTCTGAGTATGAATCGCGTAAAAAATACCCATGTTATAAAAAAAGTGGGGTGGACAAAAAAAATGGCCCAGCTACGAAAGAGATATTATTGTGAGCTTTTCGTGAGCGTTTGCGCATTCGGCTACGCACGAATGCTACGCCCGCCGTAACTACGTTTGACTGCTACGAATTGAGATTTGAACGGATGTGTGTCTGTTTGTTTGTCCGTCTTTCAAGGCAAAACGGAGCGAGGAATTGACGCGATTTTTTAAGTGGAGATACTTAAAGGGACGGAGAGTGACATAGGCTACTTTTTGTCTCTTTCTAACGCGTGCGAAGCCGCGGGCAAAAGCTAGTTAATAATAATTTTGACTTGTCATTCTATCTACTATTAATGAGTGGTGTGGAAATATTGGAAAGCCATTTGGGGGACATTTGCGGACTCGCCGGGCTTTAATGAATCATCTCCGAATTCCATCGATAACAGATATGTCATTTATACAGTAAACTAGCTTTTACCCGCGGCTTCGCTCTCGTTACATTCGAAAATTGCGGAATGCTGCATACTAACTTCCACCCCCCATTTTGGGGAAGCGGGGGGTTCAAAAGACACAAAAAGCAGCCTATGTCACTCTCCATCCCTTTAACTATCTCCACTTAAGAAATCACTTTAATTCGTCGCTCCGTTTTGCCTTGAAAGACGGACAAACAAACAGACACACACACATTCCCATTTATAATATTAAGTATGGATCGATGTAATTAACACACGTTGTGGGCAAAATTCGATACAGAAATCGTTTTGGAACATGGGTCATTTTTTTTAAAGTTCCCCCCCCACTTTTTTTGGATTTGGAACTTTGTATGGCGGTAACGGAATGGAAGGTTTAAAAAATGTATGGAAATCTTGGGATTTTTTTTTCTCCTATCAGAGTCGAAAGACTTCGCGATTCTGAGCACGCATGTTACAAAAAAAGTGGGGAGGACAACTTTGAAAAAAAAAAAATGCCTACATTATAGTTTGATTTGATGATGTTTTCTACGTATATAAGTATTTTGTATTTATCTATTTAAGTATGTATATCGTCTGGTGTCCCCAATATTTATTTATTTATTTATCTGTTTGTAGATCTCATTGAAAACCAAAGATGTGGATGGATGCTTTACTGGTTATGGACGAGGTTTTATTTGGTGACTTAGTTGACAGACCCTTTAGCACAACTTGCCTTGTCGCGCGCGGGTTCATACTTGAAGTCGCGCTGTATGCATAGACTCGTGCGCGACAAGGCAAGCTGTGCTAAAGCTGTAGAAAAAGTTCAAGTCTAACTCAACTCTGTAATACTTAAAAACAAACCATTTTTGGCTTAGCATTTAAGATACACGAAACTCTGCGCATAAGTTAAGATTTTGAACTTTAATAATAATGAAAAAAAGACAGTATATTTTTTAAAACGAATAAAATAACATTACCAAATCACGAAATAATTTATTTCTTGTCAGAATGCTGCGTATTTTCATATGTATACTTAGCCAATACTCATGTTTACCTAAAGCCTAGTGACATCCATAATTCGCACCTGGGAACCCGCACAGTAACCCACTCATCAACCGATAACAGCCCACTATTACTGTAATATTCGAGCGAAACACCTAATAACACGAACCTCACTTCCAATCCAAAAGGTCCTTCATCACACGTTGGTACATTAAATATATATATGCGGACAACGTGCCAGAAATATGTATCCTCAATCTAAACGCATCAGTGCGTTTTCACATTATCCGATCAGATATCGGATGTCGGACCGATATCCCATACATTTAAGCGATATCGGATCAGATCATGTGAAAACACAGTAAGGAATAAACTCGTGTATAGGCCATTTTTTCAAAGTTGTCTACCCCACTTTTTTTTGGAGTTGGATTTTTTTATGTGGCTTCCACTCAGAATCGCGACGCTTTCAATACTACATAATAGGAGAAAGAAGGTGTCCCTAGGTTTTTTTCCGTTCCGTTACTATTTTTTCGTAAATTTTGTATGGTGGTAACGGAATGGAAGGTTTGAAAAATGTATGGAAATCTTGGGACATTTTTTTTTGCGTAAAACATACCAATGTTACAAAAAAAGTGGGGTGGACAACTTTGATAAAAATGGTCCATCCTTTTGGCACTTAAGCCGGTTGCATCAAACCGCCTGTCACCGTTAAACCGTTCGTTAAATTTTATTGTATGGGAAGTTCCATAGACGTCCGCTGCTTGACGATAATGCGTCTGTCAAATATGGTTGATGCAACTGGCCCTTAGTATGGATACGCGATTTTATATTATACTAATATTATAAATGGGAAAGTGTGTGTGTCTGTTTGTTTGTCCGCCTTTCACAGCAAAACCGAGCGACGAATTGACCTGATTTTTTAGGTGGAGATAGTTGAAGGGATGGAGAGTGACATAGGCTACTTTTTATCTCTTTCTAACGTGAGCGAAGCCGCGGGCAAAAGCTGGTTGCTTATACGTTAAAGTTGTAGATACATAGTTTTGGCACATTGTCCGCGTCTGTATTTAATGCCTTGACCACAGTATAATAAAGAGTACTATCGTACAGTATGGCCACTCCCGCTCCCCGCTGAAAGTGCCACCCACCCCCTCTCGGTTACCTCACAGTTACCGCCTGTCAAAAACGCGAACAGTCGACCTGCCATATTTCACTCATACAAGCATAGTACGCGTTCACCTACATGAGCTTAGACTGTGTGCTAAGAACGCGCCTCTTTCATATGTTTGATCGCCAGTGTCCGAGGTGTGCCTGACTTTACCTGTAATCAACCTTGTTACAAAATGTTAAGGTTGAAGTTGTGTAGGTATGTATTGTCAAGGCGTTTGCGACGTTATGGCGTAGATAATAGGAAATGTATCGTCCGTTAGGTTTATTCGAGGCTCGCGTGATGGGATGCCGTACCGAACGTTTGGTTGGGGCCAAGAAATTTGATGAAATAGTACATTACGATACAAGTGCGTAAAAAAGGAAGTTCGAAACGAGTGGCGATAAAACACGACCGAAGGGAGTGTTTTAAATCGACACGAGTTACGAATTTCCTTTTCGCACGTGTATCGTACGAAGTTTTCCAGTACAGATGAGCCTCTGAAGTTTCGACCTGGCATATAATGATAATGAACCACTTCTCGCACTAGTGCGTAAAAAAAGCACCATCTGTACTGAAACTTTTTTTTACGCACTAGTGCGAGAAGTGGTTCATTATATGCCAGTTCGAAACTTCCGATGGTCATCTGTACTGAAAAACGTCGTTCGATACACGTGCGAAAAGGAAATTCGTAACTCGTGACTCCCTTCGGTCGTGTTTTAATTTATCGCCACTCGTTTCGAACTTCCTCTTTTTCGCACTTGTATCGAAATGTACTATTATGGATTTTCCAAAATTTCCCGCATAGCTAAAGTTTGAAATGAACTGTCGTTTGCGGTGTTATTGCCAATGCTACTTTCAAATATGTAAGTGCATGCTGTATGGTCAACCAATTTGAATGCTGTCTAGGCCACTTTAGAACCGTGTCTTATTGACACCGTGTTCTATTTTAGATTGGTCAAAAAGAGAAATAAAAAAACAAAGTGTGATGTAAAGCTGCATTTTTGGTATATTATTTAGGGTCCTTGGAGGACTGTGAAACTATGTTTTGCAAGCAAAAAAAGGGTGTGCTTTTTTTTTAATTTGCAAAAAACTGCAAAAATATCGGACTTTTTTTAGTTTTTGTAGTGTCATTTAAAAACTAGACATTTAAGGCAATAAGTTGCTTCGCAAAAGTTAAAGAACATTAAATTTGAAATCATTTGAGCCTACTCGCAATGACGTATCTCAAACAGTTTTTGAGATATGACACTTCAAAAAAGGGTATTTTCCCCCTCTTTATGAAAATTTTCGTTTTGCCAATATTTTGAGACAGATTTCAGCAAAACATATCACGGTATTATATATTTTGTGAAATAACGTTGTAGAAAATTTAATTAGCTTTCATTTAAGACCAAAAGAGGGCCAGTTAGTCAAATAATCAAATTTATAACCTAAAAAAATAAGATTATAATAGCATAAATCTAGTATAACTAGATCAGAAATCAGTGGTGGAGGGTGATGGCCAAACGGGATAGTTTACGTAATATATATTTCAAGAGACGTAACAAAGAAGGCGTTATTATTATTTGGGGACTGTTCAAGTATTACGTAAGCACTATAACAATAATAGGCATTATACGTAAGCACTATAATTATAGGGGCCGAGGAGGTGATTTGCTCTGCTTATAGGGTTTTGGTGATGATTTAGAGCTTTCCTTACTTTTTTGCTGACAAGGGAAATGGGGGGAGGGTATATATTTGTAATAAATTAGCATAAGTAACTCTTGAATGACCCCTTGTCCTTGACGTAGTCCCATTTTTTACTTCCTTCTATACTATTTAAATGAGAAATACTACTATGTATTCTACGTCAGACTTATATTGACTGGGATATAGACCGTGATTACCTTTTTGATTTTTGTCGTGCTCCCGATATTTCTAAAAATGAAGAAGGCGGTTGCGGGTGTAAATCCGGTCGCATTCACACACGATGGTCTGTCCAAACACACTACACTTACAATGTCACTACGTTTGTTCAATTCTGACTTCACTTACTCAAACAAATCACTGGATTCCATACATTTGATAGTTTGAAGTCATCTTCAATCTCGGTATGTTGTGGCGTTCCGTCGACATTACCATAGAACTAAGCAACTTGACCGTCGCAATCCTAAGCCATGAGGAACAGAGGAAGAAGAAAAGTGTCATTTTTGACTGCAGCAACTTCTTTAATTCTGCAGGAAGTGCGCTTGGTCGGCCCTATCATAACTCTTAATGTATTCAACATGTTTGACGTATGTTGTCTGGACAGTCAGTGGCCTTTTTCACCGCAGTGATATTGATAACTTGACACGCCCAAATCTGTACTTATTTCTAGTGTTGATTTTTAGATGAATAGTGTTTGAGTGCTATTAAAAATGACCATTTCAAACACAAATTCCAGTGTTGCAAAATATCACTCGTACTCGGCCACTGCAATAGTCGAGCCACATTGGTGTTGGTGTTGACCACTTCACACCAATGAAGGTTTTCCGAATCGTTTTTTCGTCAGGCGGCGATACTGATGTGCCAGGTCTTTCTCACATCAAAACTCAGAATCCAGCAATAATAGTAAATCGCCACTCATTTATTTAGTTCCACTGTTTCAGTGGCAGAGTATGACTGATATTTTGTGACGCTTGTGTTTGTGGTAATTTTTAAGAGCACTCACACACTATACAATCCATCCATCCAGCCATCTAAAATTTAATACCATAGGCAATACACAGATATTAAAAAAAACACACACACTTTAAGATACCTGACTGTCTAGACAACATACGAAACATAATATTAAATACATTGTTCTACACACCTTGCCCCATACAAAATGTATAGAGGGAAGTAACAAGTGGAAGTATGTCAAAGACAAGGGGCCGTTCAACTATTAAGTAAGAAACTGTACAGTAAAATAGATAAAAGACAAAACTTATAACAAGTGTTAACCCTCCCCCATTCTTATCTTTATCCATCTTTTGGCATGATGTTTGGCCATCACCCTCCACTACTCACTTCTGATCCAGTTATACTAGATTTATGCTATAATCTTATTTTTTTAGGTTTCTAATCTAATTTATTAAAAATATATACCATCCCCGCATTCCCCTTGTCAGCAAGAAAGTAAGGAAAGCTCTAAATCATCACCAAAACCCTATAAGCAGAGCAATCACCTCCTCGCCCCCTATAATTATAGTGCTTACGTATAATGCCTATTATTGTTATAGTGCTTACGTAATACTTGAACAGTCCCCAAATAATAATAACGCCTTCTTTGTTACGTCTCTTGAAATATATATCACGTAAACTATCCCGTTTGGCCATCACCCTCCACCACTGATTTCTGATCTAGTTATACTAGATTTATGCTATTATAATCTTATTTTTTTAGGTTATAAATTTGATTATTTGACTAACTGGCCCTCTTTTGGTCTTAAATGAAAGCTAATTAAATTTTCTACAACTTTATTTCGCAAAATATATAATACCGTGATATGTTTTGCTGAAATCTGTCTCAAAATATTGGCAAAACGAAAATTTTTATAAAGAGGGGAAAAAATACCCTTTTTTGAAGTGTCATATCTCAAAAACTGTTTGAGATACGGCATTGCGAGTAGGCTCAAATGATTTAAAATTTAATGTCCTTTAACCTTTGCGAAGCAACTTATTGCCTAAAATGTCTAGTTTTTAAATGACACTACAAAAACTAAAAAAAGTCCGATTTTTTTGCAGTTTTTTGCAAATTAAAAAAAAAGCACACCCTTTTTTTGCTTGCAAAACATAGTTTCACAGTCCTCCAAGGACCCTAAATAATATACCAAAAATGCAGCTTTACATCACACTTTGTTTTTTTAGCAGATTTTCGTGTAAGATTTGACCGGTCTACCGAAACCCCGTATCGCCGTGAACTCTGCCCTTAGTTGGCAACTGTAACTCAACGCCTTCGCCGCAGTGTGATGGAAATGCTTGTTCAGCACTAGGGCACTAATAGAAATGGGGCTATCATGTCACACAGCGTTGACACGCACGCAAAGATATACAATGTGTAAAGCCTTATGCGGGCGATGAATTAAACTAGAATTCATGAATGTTACATACATACATACATTCAATCACGCCTGTTTCCCCTAAAGGGGTAGGCAGAGCACATGACACTGCTAAAGTTACAGTGCCACTCTTGGCAAATGTCACGAATGTTATGATTATAATATCCTAGGTGACTTTTATGAATAAGATTTCAAGATGCCTTAGCTGTAACTGTAAGTGCGTTTTCACTTTATCCGATCCGATATCGGATGTAGGACCCATATTCCATACATTACAGGTGCCATTTTGGATTTTTTTCATTGAAATCCTTTCGAAATCCGATATTGGATCGTATAACGTGAAAACGGACTAAGGGTTCAACAAGCACGTCAGACGTTAAAAACTATTTTGGGCCAAACCATGGGCTGTCCCGTACAAACGCAATATTTCTTGTGATGAGATTTTTTTCAGCGTTTAAAGCAATCGATCATACCTTACAATGCCTTATAAAAAGCCTCTTACACTCACCAATTTTCAGAAGAGTCGCGTTTGTAGTTTGTACAAGACAACGGTATAGACTATTTCAAGGAATGCTCCTATTAACTTTTGACTCCAAAACCACATTTTCATAACCTCCTGCTGAGTTCTTACGAAGTCCATTTCAAGCGGGAAACAGCCCGTTTAACGGCGTAGAGTTAGGTCCGTCTAATTTAGCCCCTAATAGCCCAAATAGCCCGCATTCCGGCCGGGCTATTGGTCGCATGCCTCCACCCGTGCCAAATGCTCTTTAGTTCCACGTAAACATTCGAACCTTGCATGGATGTGTTTGGATAATAGTATATCCAGAATGTTAGTGCCTTAGGTAGTATGCCTGTCAAAATGTTGTCATCCATATAGTAACCATAGTATTATATGAATGACAAAATGTTGACCTGATTAAGTTGAATATATTATGGAGCAGATCTGTACTTTTATAATTAAGTTAAGTTAAGTTTTTAAAATTAAATGGCCTCAGTCCATTGGTGGGACTATTTTGCCAGTGTCAAGGTGATTATATGCTAATTATTATTGATTTTGGTACGGTAAGTACGACAGTGTACGGTAGTTGGCACTTGTAAATTGATAGCTAGATTTTACAAGGGACGTGGACTATCAGCCGTTGACGACAAAAAAGTGGCTAAATTTACATTCTCAAATAATAATATTACAATGGCGTTCCGCCGACGTTCATTACAGTGGCGCCCAACGTGGGCCAAATTAATTAACTGTTAAAAGCGTTAAAATCTCAATTGGCTTCCTAGATGCAACCGTAGAGATTACATACAATAATTTTTAACCCCCGACGCAAAAACGACGGGGTGCTATAAGTTTGACGTGTCTGTCTGTCTGTCTGTCTGTCTATCTGTCTTATCTGTCTGTGTTTGTGTCTGTCTGTGGCATCGTAGCTCGCGAACGGATGAACCGATTTCGATTTAGTTTTTTGTATTTGAAAGCTGTGTTAGTCGGGAGTGTTCTTAGCTATGTTTCATGAAAATCGGTCCACTAGGTCGCGGTCGGGGGTTTTTCAAAATTTTAATTTTGTGGTTATTTAAATTGCCTTTTCAAAAATGAACTGTTTTATACAGTGTTTGCCGGGAAATTTTTATTTCAGACTTGAAATAAGCAAAATTAGAAGTATGAAGTACTTTAAAAGCCCTCAGAGAATTGTATATTTATGTACTGACAGGACCGGACCATCCCTACTTCTCCCTAGTGGGCATTATTCAGCACATTATTTGCTTGGTGTAAATAATAAATATCGTTATTTGGTGATTTTGGTCATTATTGATCGTTTCATAAAAGTCCCTGTCGTTTTATTATGAGGAAACCAATTGGCCCTTAGGACAAAGATAAATATTGTAGGTATTACAACACATTTACTCACCACCTCCACATATTGCCTGATTTCAATTTTAAGATTTGTAATAAGTGACCCTGAAAATCTTTGAATCTCTCTCTGATTGCTTTATGTGAAATGGAGTGTAACTAAGACGATTGAGAATATCATCTCCAAACCAGTTCAAAATTATGAAAAAATAAATAACTTAACACGTTCACGGACGGCTAGTCACGCATCTGTCATAGACCAAAGGAAACAAATGACTACGCGTATGCTATAGCATACGTGTCCACGAATGTGTTAATTGGTTTATTATTTACGGTAAAAATGGGTTATGACTGACAAACGGATAGACAGACGCATGAGTGATCTTATAAATTCAATTTTTCCAAGTCGACGCAGTCGTGGCAAAAACTAGGTCCGTCAAGAATGAGGACAGAAAATGCCTCATGGCATTAAGGTTTAAAAAAACCGGCCAAGAGCGTGTCGGGCCACGCTCAGTGTAGGGTTCCGTAGCTTTCCATATTTTTCTCAAAAACTACTGAACCTATCAAGTTCAAAACAATTTTCCTAGAAAGTCTTTATAAAGTTCTACTTTTGTGATTTTTTTCATATTTTTTAAACATATGGTTCAAAAGTTAGAGGGGGGGGGGGACGCACTTCTTTTTCCTTTAGGAGCAATTATTTCCGAAAGTATTAATATTATCAAAAAACGATCTTAGTAAACCCTTATTTATTTTTAAATACCTATCCAACAATATATCACACATTGGGAATGGAATGAAAAAAAAAATCAGCCCCCACTTTACATGTACCCTAATAAAACATTTTTTTCCATTTTTTATTTTTGCACTTTGTTGGCGTGATTGATATACATATTGGTACCAAATTTCAGCTTTCTAGTGCTAACGGTTACTGAGATTATCCGCGGACGGACGGACGGACGGACGGACAGACACGTAGTTGACTACGGAACCCTAAAAAAGAATCTTCGGTCATCTCAGTTTAAAATGTCCGGTAAACAGTATCCGGAATCAGCTAGGTGCCTTGTTAAACCCCGGAACACGATCCCGGATCGATCACGCCTCGAGTATGGATAGGTGTTGTGGATTTTCACCCGTGCTTGTTGCACAGATATTTCACAAGGTTTTACTGAACTTTCCTGATAGTATGTATTATGTTAGTACCCACTTTAAAAGTCGAATTACTTGGGTTTTACCGGTGCCGATTGCTAAAAGCCTTGAATAATGGCCATTAACTATCCATAATTCGTAACATCTATGTACATTTATGACATACCATGGTTTGTAATAAATATATCTACATATGGAAAGTTCAGTCAGTAGTAAAAGCTTATTCCATTAAAGACCTTCAAATCTTCAAGAAAAGAGCGTACACCCATCTTAAAGGCCGGCAACGCACCTCCAACACCTCTGGTGTTTCGAGTGTCCATGGGCGGCGGTGATCGCTTACCATCAGGCGACCTGTCTGCTCGTTTGACTCCTAACCCATAAAAAAAAAACTGGCCAAGAGCGTGTCGGGCCACGCTCAGTGTAGGGTTCCGTAGTTTTCCGTATTTTTCTCAAAAACTACTGAACCTATCAAGTTCAAAACAATTTTCCTAAAAAGTCTTTATAAAGTTCTACTTTTGTGATTTTTTTCATATTTTTTAAACATATGGTTCAAAAGTTAGAGGGGGGGGGACGCACTTTTTTTTCCTTTAGGAGCGATTATTTCCGAAAATGTTAATATTATCAAAAAACGATCTTAGTAAACCCTTATTTATTTTTAAATACCTATCCAACAATATATCACACATTGGGAATGGAATGAAAAAAAAAATCAGCCCCCACTTTACATGTACCCTAATAAAACATTTTTTTCCATTTTTTATTTTTGCACTTTGTTGGCGTGATTGATATACATATTGGTACCAAATTTCAGCTTTCTAGTGCTAACGGTTACTGAGATTATCCGCGGACGGACGGACGGACGGACGGACGGACAGACATGGCGAAACTATAAGGGATCCTAGTTGACTACGGAACCCTAAAAAGGATTTTTTTTGACAATTTTGCTTAGGAATATGATTGTATCAGGGTGACCCGGCCACTATTCATGAATAATCGAACGAATGTATACTTTTTGCACCCGAGACAATCCTAAAATAATGCTCAAAAGGTTATTTAATATTACGATTGAAACATAAACTTGCGGTGGCTAGGTGCACAGGGTTGTCAGCCGTTCTAAGCCTCAATGCGCTTGTTTGCGCTGTATTACGAGAGGCAGCCCTACGTGCCGTCTATGCGAGCTTTGGTATTACGCGGGCGAAAGGTGAAGTGAGGTAAGTCTTCAAAATGCATTTGGTTTATTGGAAAAGTCAGACTTGTAATGAACTAAATCTTTAGTACTGAAAATATAGTTTTAATTAAGCTCAATGAAAATTGTTGGTTTCAAGTTCAAAATTTTAATTTGACTACATACTTTATATTATAAATACCACACTAATTATTGCTTTTTTTTAACTTGATTACTCGTACAAAAAAAAACAGGCAAAGAGATCAGAATCTCTACTACATTACCAAGAAGGACGATTCGGATTTAAAACTATAGTTTAATCTTATTTTAATACCATCTTATAGATCGCTCACGCTTGGAGTTTTCGAAAAAGTAAAAGATGCACAATAATCAATAAGACAATGTCTACTTGTCTAGGTTATGTCAAAACCAATTGAAGGCAGAACAAATTGTTAAATTAGAACTGGCAGCTTAGCACAACTTGCATTCTCGCGCGAGTCCATACATGAAGCGCGACTTCAACAGCGCCAGGTTATGCTAGACCGCCAGACATTGATAAAATATTTCCTCTACCTCTAGCGACCCACCATACAAAAAATTTGCCAATCAAATCAATGGTACTAGAAAACAGGGCTAAATTTCATTTTTTTTGAAAATCGAACGAATCAAAACAAAAGCAACTCAATTCTATTTAACGTAGATTCAAATTCCATCGTAGGTATTATGTCCTAGTATTAGGACATTGAACCACAGTAGGTTAACCTAATACCTAATGCAGAACCTCGTAAACTCACAAGCTCTGCAACAAACATCTACAACAATTTTCGTAACAGATGCTGTGGCCAATAATGGACCTAATACCTGTGACCCGTTTCTCGAAAGGTACAAGCCTTGTATTACAAGTGTATTTCCATGACAACCCATACGATTTGACAGTTCGCACACTTGTAATACAAGGCTTGTACCTTTCGAGAAACGGGCCACTGATCTAATGTAATTTTAAAATAAATCATAATTCACGTAGAAATATAATATCCTTTCTTACCACACTTGTGTTATTCCTGCGTCCACTATCTTCCGATGCGAGTAGAATCAGGAATGAGCGTTCTCGCCTGTGGTGTTTAGTTTAGTAGTTAAGCGGGTTACTTGCCTCGCATAACTTCATCTACAGCTGATCCTTAAGCTGATTTTATTGATGTTGTTGTTAACCCTTAATATCCAAATTTGAAATTCAATATTTAACAATACAGTTAAATATCATATCACATCCGTCATTTAAGTCCTCATTTATTTACGTGAGACA
This sequence comes from Leguminivora glycinivorella, assembly GCF_023078275.1. Taxonomy (NCBI): domain Eukaryota; kingdom Metazoa; phylum Arthropoda; class Insecta; order Lepidoptera; family Tortricidae; genus Leguminivora; species Leguminivora glycinivorella. The sequence continues at coordinate 350,576 of NC_062985.1, read as the reverse complement.
ATATTGTGGAAATACTAGATTGCAGTAGTCATTGTCTGTTTCTGTTTCTGATCACACTTGCATACAAAGGAATTATTTCAAAGGCCAAAATCAAAGATGGCGGCTTCAATGTATGGGATATCGGTCTTACATCCGATATCGGATCGGATAATGTGAAAACGCACTTTTACACACCATCATCCTCCTTGCGTTATCCCAGCATTTGCCACAGCTCATGGAAGCCTGGGGTCCGCTTTGACAACTAATCCCAACGCACTTATATTCATATTCATATTCATATCTATTTATTGCATCCATGGTGTTATAAGATGTTACAAAGTAGGTATACTTACACAAACATTACTACCATTTGACTCTTATACTCTTATTTATGTTATGAACATGAACAAATATTTTACATATTATATGTATTGTCGTATTTTATATTGTAATAAGAGACCTCAAGGGACGATATCGGAAACTAGAATAAAGAATGGCAATTGGGATGATTTACAAGGAAAACTATTAGGACGCAGGAGTATAACAAAAGACTCACATTTATCATAGTGCTCGAAATAGTGGCAATACGGCCCGGTCGTCCAGGGAGCAATGACCTGAAAACCTGAAAATGTCTAGCTACCGCCTAGTACAGTTTGGAAATATAAAGTTGTCAATTTATAAAGAGAGAGAAATAAAGATTTATGTAGTAGTAATGGTACCAAATTCACAAAAATAAACGAGGTGCTTTGAAAATTGGTGATTCAACTTATATTAAAGATGATATAAAACAGCACGGGAAGCATGGTCGCGCGATAGACGATAAAATAGCAGGCCGTCCCTATCGCACTATTTGTAAGTGCGATAGGGACGGCATGATATTTTATCGTCTATCGCGCGACCATGCTTCCCGTGCAGCCGGCGTATCATGCTTCCAATTTTATCACTTATCCACGTGGATAAAGCATCCGTCACGCTTTGGCAAGTATGACAGTGTGAGAGTGACAGTTGTCTTATCCGCGTGGATAAGTGATAAAATTAGAAGCATGATAGACCGGCAGGTGTATATTAATTATCACTTTGATTGTTTTGCTGTTTCATTTAGGTAAGTAGGTACATCATAATTCTTATCTTTTAGGTAAATATAATTAAATAAAGATTAGGACAGTACAGCCCGCCTGTTACGGGTGTTCTAGTGGTTAAGACGTTAGCCGCGTAAGCTGAAGACCCGGGTTTGATTCCCGGCTCGGCCACCAGTGGACTCAGCCGTTTTTCTTTTGTGAATGATATCTATTTAAGTTTATAAGGTACAAGTACAGTAGTGTGACTACTTAAAAACAATAAATTAATAATAGTTATTTGTTATACAAGGGGGCAAAGTTGTATTTTAACGCCGAGTGTGGAACCTGCGGGGGGTGGTTAAGTACTCCTACTCCAACTGTACCTAACACAGCAAAAGGGAATGTACAAGTTTCTAATGGGGTGGCAACGCGCATGTGACACTGTTTGAGTTGCAGGCGTCCATAGGTTACGGTGACCGCTTTACATCAGGCGGGCCGTATGATTGTTTGCCACCGACGTAGTATAAAAAAAAATACTAGTGAAAAATCAAATTAAGTATTTTTCCCCTCACTAGCTCGGAAACACGTGTTTTGTCCTTTAATACCAGCGGGTAAAAACGCATTTTATCCACTAGTGGGTAAAGTAATTTGACCTTGAATAAAGTCAAATAAACTGCTTTAAAATTGATAAAAGTAGGTGAATCTGGTAATAAAGATGATTTACCACCTGTGGAACTACTGGAAGCAGTGATAAACGCATTTTTTTGCCTTGTAGTTTCCTCGCTATAGTGAGGGGAAAAGTTTTGTGTTACACTCGGGTGCAAATGTATTTTACTTCTCGTGTGTTAAAAACTCACAAGTTCAGGATTCTATTCTCGAACCACTCGCTTCGCTCGTGGTTCAACTATAGAATCCTTTCACTTGCTCGTTTTTCAATTCCACACTCGGCGTTAAAATACAACTTTGCCCCCTTGTATAACAAATAACTATATCACTTTTACTCTTGTACAGCCAAGCTTATTACCTATAAACTTAGTTCTCAAAAAATACAAAACAAATAACACAGTAAAACTTTAACCCACATCAACATTCCAAGTTAATATTACTTCTTGTTCCGCACATATCTAGAAAATTCGGCCATACTTTTCCGAAGGCTTTTAACCTAAATGTCCGAAGTTGTGTCGGCCATATTGAAAGTAATGTGGGGAAAATTGGGCCATATGTTACGTGCGCATTATTTGCTTTCCCGCCGGTCTATTTGTATGCAAATACCTTGGGTTAATAACTGAAATAAAGCATAAAATGACCAGAATTTCTAGTAGGTACCTAGGTAGTTGGTAAGAAAAGAAAAAGGTGGATGGATTGCGTGAAAAATGATTTATACTTATGGAAACAAGTGAATGATGAGATGACGAGCGATAGAGAGATATGGAAGAGAAGGACATGCTGCGCCGACCCCAAATGACTGGGATAAGAAAGAAAGATAGAAAGAAAGAAAAAAAGAAAGCAAGAAAGAAAGAAAGAAAAAAAATATTTGGTATAAAACATATAACAAGATACATAGATGCAGGTGAATCATTAGGTACTGTTATACCAAATAGGATGCCGCTCAGCGTAGACCGTATCTAAGAGACACGGCACTGATTTTCAGGCCATCCATAATTATAACTAAACTTAAAACTAAAATAATAAGGGCAGGCGAATGATGATAAATAAATAAATATTATAGGATATTCTTAGATTACACAGGTTGACATTGACTGATTCCCACGGTAAGCTCAAGAAGGCTTGTGTTATGGGTATTCAGACAACGATCCATAGAAAACACCCATGACTCAGGAACAAATATCTGTGCTCATCACACAAATAAATACCCTTACCGGGATTCAAACCCGGGACCGCGGCTTAGCAGGCAGGGTCACACTATCCGCTAGGCCAGACCGGTCGTCAAACCAATCAATGATGATGGCAAGGAAAGCTAAGGTTAGCATACGACCTCGTTTTTTTTTTTTTATACTACGTCGGTGGCAAACAAGTATACGGTCCGCCTGATGTAAAGCGGTCACCGTAACCTATGGACGCCTGCAACTCAAACAGTGTCACATGCGCGTTGCCACCCCATTAGAAACTTGTACACTCCCTTTTGCTGTGTTAAGTACACAGCAAAAAGGAGTGTACAAGTTCCAAGGAGGGTTCGGGTTGCCGACGACTCAAAGGACAATAGACGGAACAAGTTAGTTCCGTAAGTCCTCCCGTCATCAGCACACCGCACCCTCGTTGAGCTCTGGCAGCCTTACTCACCGGCAGGAACACAACACTATGAGTAGGGTCTAGTGCTATTTGGCTGCGGTCTTCTGTAAGGCGGAGGTACTTCCCCAGTTGGTCTCGTCTCTAGATTCGAGCGAGACGATATCCGCTGTGCTGTGCCCTACCACACAAAGCGGAATATCATTCGCTATGCCCTACCTCCTACTTTAAAATAGAATAGAATAATTTATTTACCAAGAAAAGGAATAGCTACAATTTTATCATTTACTGTGACTTCCACACTAGGCAAAGCCTGTATCGCGGAAGTCCGGTTACTTAAGATAGTTTAACAAAAATGATTCGGCTATTGACATTTTAGGCTACAATCTCTAAGCATGTAGTATAGGTAATAATAAATGAGTGTTGATTTTGTGTAAATGTGCAGTGTATAAGTGTAAGTGTAAAAAAAATAACAGAAACAACAGAAACAGAAGGATACGGTCATCCATTTTAAGACCTCTTCAGCCTGATCATAGTTCATGGATAATAGGAGCTCTCGTAATAGGGTTTTAGCCGTAGTAATCTTGCTAAAAGCTTTCGTTAATTACCAAAAATATATATTTGCTTTTTACTCTCGAGAATGACGAACGTTTTTCTCGTACTCGTATTGATTGATAATATCTCCATACCTTGGGATTTGGGATTAGTTGTCAAAGCGGACCCCAGGCTCCTATGAGCCGTGGCAAATGCCGGGACAACGCAAGGAGGAGGATGATGACCTTCTCAATTAATTCCATTATTAATATCTCATAACGTTTATAAGATGTAATGTTTTGAAAAGAAGTGGCCCGCCGAGTTTCTTGCCGGTCCCATAGTGGATACCCCCCTCCCAACTGAGGGGGGACTGAAATCTTCTCGAGGCTGAGGCGTAGGGTTAGAGCCGGCGTAGCTTTATTTGACGTTCATATGCGCATTGTAATATGCCATCTTGAAAAATAAATATTTCATTTTCATTTTCATTTATTCTCCGTTCACTTGCTTTTAAATCTAAGAACAAGTAACAAAAACTCATATTCCGATGGACAGAGGACCCCCTTTGAAATTGTGAAGTCGGTTAAAAAACAATAAACACCAAACCTAACGGGCTAGGCAGCAGAATAATTTAAACGACACTTAACACTTTCGAAACCGGGCTCTACGCGGCGCTACGACATTTTCGCTACATACGGGGAAACCCATGTAATCGGCTACGCTTCTACGAGCGGTGTGCCCGACAGTCGGGTTCTTGGTAGCGAAAGTGTTAACATTCAAGACACCTTTGCTCTGCCCCGGTAGGGTTTCGAATTTATGGCAAATTTCAGAGTATTGTGGGTTTCAAACACATTTTTTTTTAACTAAATGGCGACTCTTTTTAAACGTTTTATGCACCTTAAGTACATGACCGTTTAGGCCGAAAAATTTATCAAAAAAAAAACCGGCCAAGAGCGTGTCGGGCCACGCTCAGTGTAGGGTTCCGTAGTTTTTCGTATTTTTCTCAAAAACTACTGAACCTATCAAGTTCAAAACAATTTTCCTAGAAAGTCTTTATAAAGTTCTACTTTTGTGATTTTTTTCATATTTTTTAAACATATGGTTCAAAAGTTAGAGGGGGGGGGGACGCACTTTTTTTTCCTTTAGGAGTGATTATTTCCAAAAATATTAATATTATCAAAAAACGATATTAGTAAACCCTTATTCATTTTTAAATACCTATCCAACAATATATAACACGTTGGGGTTGAAATGAAAAAAAATATCAGCCCCCCTTTACATGTAGGGGGGGTACCCTAATAAAACATTTTTGTCCATTTTTTATTTTTGCACTTTGTTGGCGTGATTGATATACATATTGGTACTAAATTTCAGCTTTCTAGTGCTAACGGCTACTGAGATTATCCGCGGACGGACGGACGGACGGACGGACGGACAGACAGACATGGCGAAACTATAAGGGTTCCTAGTTGACTACGGAACCCTAAAAAAGGTACTTAAGACCATCAGGCCTTAGTTATTTTGCAGGAATCAACAAATAATAATGGGTAACTTTGATGTTCTGTTTATCCGCGAACCACCACCAAAAATACCAAACTCGACACGTGCTTCGCCTCTTTACGCATAGAACCGATAGCATAGTCGCGTAATAAACGATAAAACGTCAGGCCGTCCTTTTCGCACTATATGTAAGTGCGATAGAGACGGGTGCCTGACGTTTTACCGTTTATCGCGCAACCATGCTTGCCTGCTTGGGCATTTTCAGATCAGGAGATGATATTTGACGACGAGCAAAGCAAAGTAATGTAATTTGTTTGTAGTAGGTAGGGCATAGCGAATGATATTCCGCTTTGTGTGGTAGGGCACAGCACAGCGGATATCGTCTCGCCACAGAATATATAATAGTACAAGTACAGAAGGCCCACTGCTTTGATATTCACAAAATGCCGCCTTTTTAAATGCCTACAAAATTCTAACAAAGAAACGAGCCGCACGTGCGCAGCGACGGATGATAGGGTTGCATATGGATTAAAACGAATTAACTCTCAGATAAAATGTTATACTATATATTCAAGTCTTGGGTACTTTCCAGGTATATATACAGTATTTATATATTTTTGTTTAAGCCTTCAGCATCACAAGCCTTATTGAACTTTTCCGTGGGACTTAATCAATAAGATCTGTGTAAGATTGTCCTATTTTATTCATGATTTCTATTTAACTATGCTTTATTAGCCATTCCACACGTGGACATCGCATATGAACCTCAAAAAAACTCGCGGCGTAAAGTAACAATAGAAAGTGTGAACGTGCGTTCCGTGAGAACGCGCGTCACTCCTGATTAGGCCGCGAACTCGCGGCCGCCAGCATGTACTTGTAGCGCGGCGATACAATCGCGGAGTGAGCCGCCCCTGGTCTCGCTCGAATCTAGAGCGGAGCCCAACTGGGGAAGTACCTCCGCCTTACAGAAGACCGCAGCCAAATAGCACTAGACCCTACTCATAGTGTTGTGTTCCTGCCGGTGAGTAAGGCTGCCAGAGCTCAACGAGGGTGCGGGGTGCTGACGACGGGAGGACTTACGAAACTAATTTGTTCCGTCTATTGTTCTTTGAGTCGTCGACAACCCAAACCCTCCTCCTTTTTGCTGTGTACTTATACTTAACACAGCAAAGGGGAGTGTACATGTTTCTAATGGGGTGGCAACGCGCATGTGACATTCTTTGAATTGCAGGCATCCATAGGTTACGGTGACCGCTTTCCATCAGGCGGACCGTATACTTGTTTGCCACCGACGTAGTATAAAAAAAAATCTAGATTTTGATTACACCTACCTATAAAACTCCTCATACACATAATGGTAAGCATATTGGTATCAATATACGATCCAAGTATTAGGATCGAAACAACTTGGCATTTTAACATTTGCCATATCAATATAAACCTTTTAACTAAACACACTAGGTTTAGTTCCGTGTTTATTTTACTGTATGTTTATCTATACCTTCATAAATCAGAAGGCGAGCATATTTCAGCGTATGATTTAATAGTAGGGTTTAGTTGAACACGTTTATGATTTAGCGATCGGCGGCCATCTTTTTTAGAGTTCGGGGATATTTCCTTATTTGGTGAATGAGGTTCGAAATTTATCGAGAAAACTAGTCGACCGCGCAAAAGTAAAGAGAGCGAGCATAATTTATACTCGTAGTTTGGGCAAAATGCTGTCTGACCTGGGGGCCGATTTTTTAGGTCTCACGCGTTCGAATTCAGAAAATTGTCACTGAAAATAATAGGCAAGTCATCGTTTTCAACCGGTATTTTAGTGACAGTGAGACTCAAAAATCGGCCCCCTGGGCGGCGATTTTTGAATCTCGCATACGGGATTTTGTCACTAAAATACCGGTTGAAAACGGTGACTTCCTTATTATTTTCAGTGTCAATTTTCTGAATTCGAACGCCGTGAGACTCAAAAATCGACCCACTGAATGCTGTCTGATAGTATTGTAAAAGCTCAAAATACTCATTCAATAAAAAATTGCAAGGATTCCAATTCGATCTCATTTGCCCGTCTCGCTCAAGCATGTTGTACGAAATACAAGCACAATGTATGCACGGTCTTTTAAAAATATTAAATCTAAATTAGTCTTAATATTAATGTCCAATGATTATAGTTTTCTGTTTGGCTACAAAAAACTAGTTAAAATAAAACAAGAAGAGGATCTTGGATTCAAGAATTTTTGACATGATCTCAATATTGATAACATTCTCAAATAAAGTTATAATTCAACCTGCCATTATTCTGTAGCGTATTCAGACCACGTCTCGTTTCGTTGTTATCCCAGAGCGAGCAGGGACTTGATTCTGAAACGCGCTCTTGGCGTATAGAAATGACATGAAAATTTAATTGCTTGTTATACACCGTGTTTTTTTTTGTTTTCCGTTAAATTCGACACGCAGTTGGGGTCATCATCAGGAACCACTTGTATATCTCTTTTTGTTAAATTCGAAAAAAAAAAAAGGTTTTGTTTATAACCTAAGAACAGATACACAATCAATGGATTAAATTCGAAAAAATAATTGTTTTTTGTTACTTTACAAAATAAATGGATTATTTAGTGTGAGAGGACCTTTAATCATAACATTAAAGTCATTGTCAAGTGTTTGACGGCGCATGTCAGAACAGATAGTATTAAGATGTGATAAGGGATGCCACACACGTGTTCAGTTTTTTTTTTTTAATAATTCGGTAACCGTAAGAGTTAAGAGGCTAGTTTTTTTAGAGAAATTGATTGTATTTGAACTAAAGAATTTAAACTAAACTAAAGTTAACGGAATTCAATAAAAACAGGGTGTATTGGGCTCTTTTCAGAGATAACAATAGTAATTTTATGAATTTCTACGTACACCGGGTGTCCCTAAAACCAATGCAAAAATGAAAAGGGGTGATAGAACATCTCATTAATAATAACATTGAGCGACTTTGACCTTAATTTAATGAAAATGGTTAATGGTTTTCGAAACATCTATTTTTTCTTTACGTTTCATTTAACCACGAGTTTTATTAAACGGACAATATATAACTCATTACCACTAAAGCAAACGGCACCAAGTCCACAGTTTGCTAAAGGATCTGGGTTATTGAACCCGGGCTCTTAAGCTTACGTGGCTATCGTCCTTACCACTACACCACCCGACCCCCGGCAACACGTCATAATAAAGGTGAGTTTTTGGTACCTACGACAATATGCAATTAAGCTAAGTTTATTGCTGCAAGTTTTGAGATAGAAGTATGGGCAAGAAAGAAATGCAGATATTTGCCACTCACTCTTACCTATAGTTGCGTCTGAAAACTTGCAGCAATAACTTGCTGGGGGGTTACCATGACGTGCTAAAGCCGTTCAGTTTAGGTTGAGAGAGAGGGACGGAGCTATGTAACTGCTATAGCTGTGTCCCTTTCTCTCAACCTAAACTGAACGTCTTTAGTACGTCATGGTAACCCCCCTGGGGCCCGTTTCTCGAAAGGTACAAGCCTTGTATTACAAGTGCGCGAACTGTCAAATCGTATGGGTTTCCATGACAACCCATACGATTTGACAGTTCGCGCACTTGTAATACAAGGCTTGTACCTTTCGAGAAACGCGCCCCAGGGGCCCGTTTCTCGAAAGGTACAAGCCTTGTATTACAAGTGCGCAAACTGTCAAATCGTATGGGTTGTCATGGAGACACATTTGTAATACAAGACTTGTACCTTTCGAGAAACGGGCCCCAGGTCTAAATTCAGCTAGGTTTTATTTCCGAATGCTGTCCCAGGTTGCAGGTCTCCCATTTTTCAGGTAAGATAGAACAATGGGACGCCGCGTCAGGTGTGTTCGACGTACATGCTTTGTTTGCTGAAATATGAAAAACTGACAAACCTTAGCTGCATTTGTGGTTAGTTTATACCTAAAAGAAACGTAGACATTACAAATCTATTTATATTCAGTCGCCGTGTCATATATCGGAGCGAGCAAATTATTAACAAACTTTTTGTCACTCTCCATTCCTTCAACTATCTCCACTTAAAAAATCACATCAATTCGTCGCTCCGTTTTGCTGTGAAAGATGGACAAACAAACAGACACACACACTTTTCCATTTGTAATATGGAAAAATTCTTTATTTACATGAACATATTTACATAATTATATTATTATTAATTCCATGGGGTCCCAGCGTGAACAAGTTGTTCACAGAAATCGCGAAGCGTCTGATTGAGGTAACTGGTGACCGAAGAGCCGGCTTCTTCCTCACACAACGTATCAGCATTGCGATACAGCGAGGAAATGTCGCCAGTATCCTTGGTACAATGCCACAAGGGCCTATTTTAGAAATTAGCTAGCATTTAAGTTTAGTCTTAGTTTATTATATCTAAATATATAAAAGAAGAAGCTGACTGACTGACTGACTGACTGACTGACTGACTGACTGACATATCAACGCACAGCCGAAACCGCTGGTCCTAGAGATTTCAAATTTGGCACGTAGGTTCCTTATATAGTGTAGAGGAGCACTAAGAAAGGATTTTCCAAAATTCACCTCCTAAGGGGGTCAAATGGGGGTTCAAAGTTTGTATGGGGAAACAAGATTAGTTTGACTATTTTATTCGAAACTTCACAGGAAGATTCCTTAAGACATATGACTGAATACGTGTTTCAGGTTTTTTGAAAATTTAATCCCTAAAAGGGTGAAAAGGGGGTGATAAAGTCAAAAAATCAATATGGGTATCGTTTTTATGGTTTATCGGGTCGCTGATCACGATAAATACAACGTTTTTAAAATCTAACGAGGCGGAAGTGAAATACCTTCTCCCCTGTTGTGGTGCAATGGGGTTTGAATATATAAAAGAAGATATTGACTGACTGATTGACATATCAACACACAGCCGAAACCGCTGGTCCTAGAGAATTCAAATTTGGCACACAGGTTCCTTATATGGCGTAGAGGAGCACTAAGAAAGGATTTTTCAAAATTCTCCTCTTAAAAGGGTGAAATGGGGGTTCAAAGTTTGTATGGGGAAACAAGATTAGTTTGACTATTTTATTCGAAACTTCACAGGAGGATTCCTAAAGACATATGACTAAATACATGTTTCAGGATTTTTGAAAATTTGACCCTTAAGTCAAAAACACAATATGTGTATCGTTTTTATGGTTTATCGGGTCGCTGATCACGATAAATACAACTATTTTAAAATCTAATGAGGTGGAAAAGAAATTTTCTCCCCTGTTGTTGTGCAATGGGGTTAAAATATCCAAAATAGCCATAAGTATAGCTTTAGTTTTTATCTTTTACTTCTGGTTCAAGAGATTTCAAATTGACACGGAAGTTCCTTAGAGGAGCACTAAGAAAGGATTTTTCAAAGTTCACCTCCTAGCATGATAATTTGACAGGGGCAAGGACAGGGACAGGTCCAGGGACAGGGACAGGGACAGGGACAGGGACAGGGACAGGGACAGGGACAGGGACAGGGACAGGGACAGGGACAGGGACAGGGACAGGGACAAGGACGGGCACAGGAACGGGATAGGGTTAGGGATAGGGATAGGGATCGGGATAGGGATAGGGATCGGGATAGGGATAGGGATAGGGATCGGGATCGGGATCGGGATCGGGATCGGGATAGGGATCGGGATCGGGATAAGGATAGGGATAGGGATAGGGATAGGGATCGGGATAGGGATAGGGATCGGGATCGGGATCGGGATCGGGATCGGGATCGGGATCGGGATCGGGATCGGGATCGGGATAGGGATCGGGATCGGGATCGGGATCGGGATCGGGATCGGGATCGGGATCGGGATAGGGATAGGGATAGGGATAGGGATAAAAATATGGAACGGGGACGGGGATAGGGATAGGGGAGGGACGGCGACGGGGATAGGGATAGGGGAGGGACGGCGACAGGGACGGGACGGGGACGGGGACAAAGATAGAGATAGGAACGGGGATAAGAATAGGGATTGGGGTCGGAATAATCGGTCTGCAATCGATATCTAGGCAGTGTAAAATGCAGGTGGCTCAGTGGGAAGGGATTAGTAAGTAGGCATCGGCGAGTATCCTGCATCCCTAATAACTATTACATTCAATGTGCTGTGAGAAGATCGTTGTTTTGCTTGCCTTTTATATGTTTACGTTTGCAATAAGTATAAGCAAAATGGAAAAAAAAATTAAGCGATAATGCAAGGAAGTACTTTTTACCCTACCGACCATAGCGTCGAGATACTGGCTATGTGGGTTGTATGAAGTTTCCCCAGTATAAATATTTATATATTTAAAATACATACATATTCGTACCTAATTATTTTTATTTTTAAAAACCGGGACTTAATCGCGTATAACATATTAAACTGACATACATACTCGTACCTACTACCTACGCTGTGGTCGCTGTGTAACAATTCTACAATCATTGCAAGAATTTATTTAAAAACAATAGTAATATGTGTAAGGTACAGTCAGCCAAAACCGGACCGTACAGCAAATAGATCAGTTACAATGGCCCCCCAGTCGAGAATTGTCCCGCTTTACCTTAATCGAAATAATCGCGGACAGATGTATTTGGATGTGTGGTGCGACAAGACTGGATAGGATTCGGAATGAGTATATAAGAGGAAGCCTGAAAGTAGCACCAGTGACAGAGAAATTGAGAGGAAGTAGATTAGCATGGTATGGGCATGTAATGCGGAGGGATGAAAGCAATGTTATAAAACGAGTGGTAGATATGAAAGTGGATGGATACAATGGTAGTGGAAGGCCTAAAAAAGATGGATGGAATGTGTGAACAACGATATGAGAGTGAAAGGTATTAGTATGGAAATGACGGTTGATAGAGAGAAATGGAGGAAGATGATCTGCTGCGCCGACCCCAAATAATGGGAAAAGGGCAAGGGAATGGTGATGATGTATTTACAAAGAAACCTACGGATCCAAATGAAAATCTTATTTTTTGTAAACGTTTCAATAAGAATACTTTTATTACGCGGGCGAAGCCGCGGGTAAAAGCTAGTAATTTTATAATATTAGTATGGATATCAGAAGTTTTTTTAGAAAGTGGACCCCAGGCTCGTATGAGCCGGGCAAATGCCGAGATAACTCAAGGAGGATGATGATGATCAGGAGTTTTTTTACAGTACATAATATAATGGCGCTGTAATACCGCACTTGTTAGATAATGAACTCATTACGCAACCGTGTCAAAATTTTAAAGGGCCATATGTGCGAATAAGTAATCGAAACTTGAGTCGATTTAAAACATTACGTTCGTGTTTTAATTTCTCGGCCCTCTTTTCGAATTTCATATTTATCACACTTGTATCGTAATGTATATCGTATATTACAAATTGACACTGATGAAATGTGCACTGTAATCGTTGTGAAATGAATATTATTTATATATAATTTAGTCTAGTCTAGTATAGTGTCACTTTGGGAAAATAGGTGAAAATAATAATTGTTCATAAAATATTATGTTTCAATCATGGTCTCGTAGATCAGCAATTCCCGTCAACTTTGTACAAAAATTAAGGGAAAAGTTAAATTTGTTTTTATTAATTCCTATTTTGTTACCAAGATTTTGTTGATTAATTGAGATTTTATTAAGTTTTATTTCGTCATTAAGGTTCTCTAGTATCTATATTTTCTTAATTATAACAATTATCCTGTATATATCTTACGAAAGTAAAATTATATTACTAAATGTTGGTAACAAAATAGGATCAATTAAAATTTGCTGACGTGGCATTGTACAAAGTTGACGGGAATTGCTGAGATACGGGGTGAAATAAAAAGGACCGTTAAAACTTCGCATAGCGACTTCTGAGGTCATAATAAACAAATTTTTTTACGGGGCTGAAATCGCAAAAAATTGGTTGTTTCATACATGTCGACTATCATGATACCGCTCATTTCTATGGGACAGCCAAATTTTGGCGAATTCAGCCTTGGTCCTAATTGGTATAAAAGTTGTACATTATGACCTCAAAAGTGATATGATATGCAAAGTTTGAACGGTCCTTTTTTAACCCCCGACGCAAAAACGAAGGGGTGTTATAAGTTTGACGTGTCTGTCTGTCTGTCCGTCTGTGTGTATGTCTGTCTGTCTGTCTGTCTGTCTGTTTGTCTGTCTGTGTGTGTGTCTGTCTGTGGCATCGTAGCTCCCGAACGGATGAACCGATTTTGATTTAGTTTTTTTTGTCTGAAAGCTGAGTTAGTCGGGAGTGTTCTTAGCCATGTTTCATGAAAATCGGTCCACTATGTCACGGTCGGGGGTTTTTTCAAAATTTTAATTTTGTGGTTAGGTTAGGTTATATTTCATCTTGTATAATGTTTGGTCTTGTATACATGCTATTGTTTGGAATGTAAAGCAAGGTGTGCCCCCGTATTCGCGTCAAATAACAGTCCGTTCCCCGATAATCGTGGTATCAGTGAAATAACTGCAGAGAGGCGCCTCGCTAGCCAGACTGGCTGGCGGGGCAGCGAGCCAACTCCTTGGCTATGCGACTGTGTAACACCGCTTCTGTTGTGTTTGTGAACTGGCTAGATAGGGTGAAAATCCGTGATCCGTGTGGTGAAGGGTTAAGAATTTCACCATCCTCTCTTCCTGTGGGTGTCGTAGAAGTCGGCTGCGGGAAATGGGTTAAATTGTGGCGTAGGCGACAGGCTGGCAACGGGTGCGTATCGATCGATATAACTTTTTTTGATATATTTTTAGTCGTTATAACGATCATTTGATATAATTATTGAATCATATAACAACAAATAATATACTAACAAATTGTATAATTCTTATTTAATATAATGATCATTTTTTCGAAAAACATTCATTATAACATACTTTTAGTATAATGCTTATTTCCGATAATAAATAAATTGTATAACACAAATTAATTCTTTCTAAAGCACAGTTAGAATAAAAAAAATGTACAATAAATTAGATCCATCATTTACCAGAAAAGTAGATTAGCTTAGAACTGTGACCTCTACACACAACGCGCTGCTACCAAAAAAATAGGTTAGGTTAGGTTAGAACTGTGACCCTTAAACACATCTACTGTCAGAAAAGTAGGTTAGGTTAGGTTAGAACTGTGATCCCTTAAAAAAATAATAAAATTAATTCATGAAATGTTTTATACTGTTTGCTATTTATATTATACTAGTCGTATATCAATAGATAGTTATACCATATTGCGGTTATTATAAATAATTGTTATACGAAATAATGATTCTGCAAAATAAAAGTAGATCTTTTGTGGTTATACCAAATGTTAATTATGTCAAATGAGTGATTATATCCCTTAAAAATATACCAAATATTGTTATATCAAATGTTACTATACCAAAAAAAGTTATACCAATCATTACACACCCGCTGGCAACCTGTCACTGCAATGTCACAATTGGGATTTATTTCCACCTCTTTTTGCCAAGAGTGGCACTGAAACTTGACTAATTCATGTGCTCTGCTCTGCCTACCCCTTTATGGGATACAGGCGTGATTATATGTATGTATGTAAATAGTAAAGGCAGAACATTATCTACAGAAGCAGCTGCCTGTCTCCTACTTCTTGTAGTTAGGTACATACGAGGTAAAGAACACGCCGCTGGCTGTGTTTCGGAAGGGTAGGCCGTACAGCTGCGTTCGTAGCCCACAATCTAGTCTCGCCGGATGATCAGCACAGACTCCTGGGTCAGGATTTATGCTGAGGCGGGACCATTTCGTGGTAAAATCTACATAGATTTTTTAATATTATTTTAGAATTTATGTATTACTTATGTAGATAATTATGTAAACACACATGAATAAATTATTAAATCTGAATTAAATCTGAATCTGCGATACCTCTTCAAGAATTGAATACGTCTGCGGGCCTAGCATACTAGCGTGATGAACTTTATTACGACAGGACGTCTATTTCGTACTATTCGAAAGTGTGATAGGGATGCACCTGCTGCGCTGGTTAAATGTTATCAATGTTTAGCCATTTCTTAAAATAACTGATTTAACATTGTTACCAATTCGACTTGACCTTAGCTACATAACTTCACACAATACAGTAATGGGAATTGTACAACGTATATGGTGTACTTTTGAACTAAGACTACATTATAATATATTATGTAGTTAAAATCACTTTACTCTATGCAACATAGTTAAGTAAATCTACATATATATGTATTCTTTCTTAGGAAATGATACATTTTAATAATATTTTTTCAGTACATATCATAGGATGTTTTTTTTCCACGTACACTGGTTCACAAAGTAGTAGGTATGTAAGTAGGTACATTTCTTATTAGGTCAAAACTTCAAAGGGCTATATGTACTGAAATGAAAAACATAAAAATGTCGTACCTACGATACATGTGGGAAGAGGAAATTCATAACTCGTATCAATTAATTGCCTCTTTTCCGCACTTGTATCGTATCAACTTGTGTATTAATCCACCGCTACGATATTTCTGATTGCGATTGTATACATATCTACGTAATCTAAGTATAAAAAAAGTTTTATTGTCAAAAAAAAAACTTTTTTGAACGAGCTTTTATCACCAGTACCTTTCTTTCAACAGTCACCTGCTGCTTTCCGAGGCGTTTCTAAAAACCTCTTAATCGATGGGGATACGACGTATCATAACAGAGTTCCTACGACCACCTTTCTGCTCCATCATCAGATCATCTCCATGACACCATAATATTGCGTTGTCATGTGATTTACACATGTGTGCAAAATTTTAGCCAGTCGGAAACCGGGAAGTGGGTCAAATTTAGCTTCTACGTTTTGACCCAAACTAACAAGGCAAGTTAAATAAAAACTTGTAAATATGATAGTTTTATATTCAACAATAATACTTTTTTGTAGAAATCCTAAGGATATATTTCGGCCGGTATACCTAATCTTGTAGATTGGGACTAAAATTCAATCATGGATGCCAATTCTCCTGAGAGAGATTATTCGCTTTCATTTTTTATAAAGCACTTAAAATATTACTTTATATAAGTACTAGATTTTGCCCGCGGTTTCGCTCGCGTTATATTCTAAAATTGCGGAATGGTCCATATAAAATTTCACCCCTGATTTTAGGGAAAAGGGTGGTTAGAAAGAGACAAAAAGTAGCCTATGTCACTCTCCATCCCTTCAACTATCTCCACTTAAAAAAATCACGTCAATACGTCGCTCCGTTTTGCTGTGAAAGGCGGACAATCAAACAGACACACACACTTTCCCATTTATAATATTAGTATGGATAACGATCGAAATACATGTTTGAAATACAAGCGTGTAAGTACGATACCTACATCGACACGGACCTTTTTGGTTTAGATACATACATAAAACTATTCTAAATTAGGTAAGTAATTTGTTTTTTTTTTATTGAATAAATTTTTACCCTTTCTGCAAATACAAAAAAAAAAAATTTGTAATTACCTAAATAAATTAAAGATATACATTTATATGTTTTTTTTTTATACTACGTCAGTGGCAAACAAGCGTACGGCCCGCCTGATGGAAAGCGGTCACCGTAACCTATGGACGCCTGCAACTCAAAGAGTGTCACATGCGCGTTGCCACCCCATTAGAAACTTGTACATTCCCTATTGCTGTGTTAAATACACAGTAAAAAGGAGGAGGAGGATGTTTAATTTATTTAGGTATAAGTGTGTATGGAAGTACGAAACGATCGGCGATAAATCGACACGAGTTACGAATTCTATTTTGCACGTGTATCGTATCGTATGACGTTTGGTTTGGCCGATGCCCCCCAGTGTGCGTAGCCGAATGCACAAGCGCTCACGAAACGCTCGCGATAATATCTCTTTCGTAGCTATCTATCTCTATCGCTCTTACGTATTGGCGCGACAGAGCCAGATGGGCAATTTCGAGCGAACAATCACAATTTTTTGTAAGGTAGGTGACTTTTATGTTTTTCCTACTCAGAATCCCGAGCCCTTTCGGATATAAAAAAAATTAGGATGAAAAACAAGAGACAAAAAAATGGTCTCAAAATGTTCTATTATTTTGCATACTTACTTTCCACTCTGTAACCGTTGTACAAAGTGTTTGAAAAATAGTGTCAAAGTGGAAAAATTAAATTTGGGACGGACGCTTTTCCGCCTAGTAAGATGGAAAGGGCTCGTGAGTAGGAAAAACAAGTTTTTAAATAAATATTACAGGACATTCTTACGGTAAGCTCAAGAAGGCTCGTGTTGTAGGTAGTTACTCTGACAACGATAATATATGTATAATGCTAGCTTTTGCCCGCGGCTTCGTTTGCGTTAGAAAGAGACAAAAAGTAGCCTATGTCACTCTCCATCCCTTCAACTATCTCCACTTAAAAATCACGTCAATTAGTCGCTCCGTTTTGCCGTGAAAGATGTACAAATAGAACACACATACTTTCCCATTTATAATATTACCTCGTATGGATATAAATACTACATCATAGAAAACATCCATGACTCAGGAGCAAATATCTGTGCTCACCACACAAATAAATGCGCTTACCGGGATTCGAACCCGGGATCGCGGCGTAGCAGGCAGGGTCACTACCGATTGCGCCAGACCGGTCGTCAAAGGTCGTCGGTAGTTTTTGAATCTTTTTTCGTGAAAATTCCTAGAGTACTTTTCACTGGCAGGCAAGTAAAATAAATAATTTCCTCGAAAATCTTTCTGACAATCTCACGACTCCCGTAATTTTTAGGGTTCCGTAGTCAACTAGGAACCCTTATAGTTTCGCCATGTCTGTCTGTCCGTCCGTCCGTCCGTCCGTCCGTCCGTCCGTCCGTCCGTCCGTCCGTCCGTCCGTCCGTCCGTCCGTCCGTCCGTCCGTCCGTCCGTCCGTCCGTCCGTCCGTCCGTCCGTCCGTCCGTCCGTCCGTCCGTCCGTCCGTCCGCGGATAATCTCAGTAACCGTTAGCACTAGAAAGCTGAAATTTGGTACCAATATGTATATCAATCACGCCAACAAAGTGCAAAAATAAAAAATGGAAAAAAATGTTTTATTAAAGTCCAATTCACAAACCTGCGGACTAAACTGACAAATGACTGACAGATGAAATGTTACCAGGAACAGTAAAATAAAAATAGTGAAGGGTATATGTCGATAACAATATATCGGCAAGTTATAAAGTACAAATAACAGACTAGTTTAAATCAAAAATATGTATGTTACTTTTAAATAAAAGGTAAACATTTTGGTTTGTTCGGTTTTCGAGGTAGTGGATGGATAAAATGCTTTTACCCACTAGTTTTATAGCATAAAAAGCTATCAGAACCAGTAGGTAAAAAAAAATATGTTGTCCGACGATAACTAGTCTTTATTATAAAATATTATTCATTCCCAGGCTCCGTTATTTCGTCATCTTCATCATCATCATCATCATCAGTCACATTTATAATAAAACGATCCGAGACATTGTCCACTAAATGGTCGAGTTGTAACATTTTGTCCTCGGTTTTTATTATGTGATTTACACAATCTTTCCATCTTTCGGCTGTAATGGTTTCCAGTCCCCGGATAAATAAATTTTTCACCTCCTCCATTTTGAACGTTTTATTATTCCTAGCCACATATCCTTTTGCCTGTGCCCATATAAGCTCAATAGGGTTGAGCTCGCAATGGTACGGCGGTAGCCGCAAAATTCGGTGTCCTTTTTCACGTGCCATTTCATCGATTACAAATTGTTCTGACTCATTTTTCAGGGGTGATGCAATTGTAATCATGTCCAATTTAGTTGCAGTTGCAGGAAAGCTCAAATTTTTATTTACCATCCATTCCACTATTTTCTGTTTATTCCAATTCATAGTGGGAAATGTATCTTTTTTCCTCGAGTGGTAAGGGGCATTATCCATAACAATAACGGACGACGGTTTCAACTTTGGCAGGATACCTCTAAACCATTCCTCGAAACAATCGCCATTCATATCCTGATGATAGTCTTCCTTACCTGACTTGGATACAAACATCAGCAATCCATCGTTTACAAATCCTTCGTCACTACATATGAGATATGATTAAGCGGCGGCCTTTTCCAGTTGGAGCTTTGAGACCCGTGGTTAGGCCTTCTAAAAATGCCTGCCGAGGTGTTTGTATATTCAGGTCTACCCAGGCCTTACTTAGTGTTTGCCCCTCATTTAACCAAGTTTCGTCCTGGTAATAGATGTGAACACCACCGCGTCGAAAATCTTTGATTTGTTGCAAATACTTTCGACGCCATGCGATGATATCATCCCTATCAATCAGCATGCTCCGTCTTGATTTTTTTAAATATTTAAAATTGAGATGTATAAGAATTCTTCTCATATTACTTAATGAAAAATTAGGTAAATCTTCATCATCGTTCACAACCTCAAGAACCTAAAAATGACAAAGTAGATAATATGTAATGTAAGTATGTTATAAAATAAAAATTTAGCTATAGTCTAACAACCACAATCTGATGGTGGAATATTTTTAAAATTATATTTCAGAGCGAAAAAACGGGAGTCATATAAATTAAAAAAAATATTCTTCTGTCGGACTACTTGGGTTGTCAGACTGTAAGGCTCCGCGCACACGGAGGCAACAGTTGCTCGGCGACTTTCGTATTTGTATGAAAAGTTGCGTCGCCTCGTGTGCGCACCTTCATACTAGCCCATAGACCGAGCGACGGAGACAAAACAGTTCTGTCTCCCGTCTGTGGGGGGTAATAGTGTTTGATTGTTTCTAAATGCGTGTAACGAAACGCAAGTACAGGCTATTATGAATGTTCCAATACTATTTAATGTAGTGTCAATAAACTGTCAGTGACAGTGAGTGCAGATTTTGTTATTCATGTTTGGAATGAACTGAGGAACTTCTAAATAATCTATACAGAGCGCGACTGACTGTGATCACAGTCAGTACTAAATGTGAATACTGTTTTTATAATAATACATGAAGTGTCTTTAAACTATTGTTTTATTCATAAACATTACACAGACTACTTATATTACATGTATAACAAACTTAACGGAAATAATCGAAAATCGCAATACAATTTACCTTTGAAACAGTCGGAGCCTCATTTTTCAAAAAACATATGCACTTTTCGACGTATTGCCGCAAAAGTAAATTCGTCCACCTTGTCTTTGAACGTTAATTTTGGACCGGGTTTCAGAGGCGAAGTAAACTGATCTTGTTCTTTGTTTTCCTTCAAAACTTTAAAAACGGAACTTCTCGAAATACCGAGAATTTCGGATGTTTTCATGACACACTCGTTTTTATTGACATGAATGTCCTCTGGGATATTTTGTTCATCCTGCAACCTGTTAACCATCTCATTATAAACATAAACGAAAACTCGATGAACCATATCTTTTTCAGTTTCACTAATAGATCTTTTTCTCCTTTTTGTCGGAGGCGAACATTTTGATGAACATGGTTTTGGTCCCGAATCTTGCGAATCCATAATATCACGTAACAATATCAATAAAAACTCGTAACAGTAATGACAACGTATATCGTTTGATACATAAAAGTAATTCGTAAACAACGATCAACTATTTCTCAATATACCCGCTTTTTAGGGTTCCGTAGCCAAAATGGCAAAAACGGAACCCTTATAGTTTCGTCATGTCCGTCTGTCCGTCTGTCCGTCTGTCCGTCTGTCCGTCTGTCACAGCCGATTTACTCGGAAACTATAAGTACTACAGTGATGAAATTTGATGGGAATATGTGTTGTATGAACCGCTACAAAATTATGACACTAAATAGTAAAAAAAAGAATTGGGGGTGGGGCCCCCCATACATGTAACTGAGGGATGAAAATTTTTTTTTCGATGTACATACCCGTGTGGGGTATCAATGGAAAGGTCTTTTAAAATGATATAAAGTTTTCTAAAAAACATTTTTCTTAAAGTGAACGGTTTTTGAGATATCAGCTCTCAAAGTCGTAAAAAGTATGTCCCCCCCCCTCTATTTTTATAACTACGGGGTATAAAATTCTAAAAAAAATAGAGGTGATGCATGCTAATTAACTCTTTCAACGATTTTTGGTTTGATCAAAGTATCTCTTATAGTTTTTGAGATAGGTTGATTTAACTGTAATTTTTTTGCTGCTACGGAACCCTTTGTGCGCGAGCCCGACTCGCACTTGGCCGGTTTTTTTTCTTATAAAGATTGACAATTTTTTTTTTCAAGTTCAGGTTCTTTATTGTTGGGACTATTCAAAAGTAAACACAATAATTGTAATAATTCATTTGTAAAGATTCAATAAACTATCATAAAAATAACTATATAAATTTCATTTACATTGTTGCTGGTTTGAAATTAACATTTTATATCTAATTAGGGGTCTACAGACCTTTTGATCTGTCGGAATCACAGAAAAAGTTGGTATATTGATTAAAAGTTCAAATTGCCAATTTGATTGTCCCGTCTGGGCGCGCCTTAAACCTACGGTGTAATAATAATTTTAATATCGATAAGAACGACACTGGCCAAACTGTGGCAACATTTGTTCACACTTGCCTGTCAATTTGGTCCGTAGGTTTATGGATTTTAGTTTAGGGTACTCCCCCTACATGTAAAGTGGGGGCTGATTTTTTTTTTCATTCCAACCCCAACGTGTGATATGTTGTTGGATAGTTATTTAAAAATGAATAAGGGTTTACTAAGATCGTTTTTTGATAATATTAATATTTTTGGAAATAATCGCTCCTAAAGGAAAAAAAAGTGCGTCCCCCCCCCTCTAACTTTTGAACCATATGTTTAAAAAATATGAAAAAAATCACAAAAGTAGAACTTTATAAAGACTTTCTAGGAAAATTATTTTGAACTTGATAGGTTCAGTAGTTTTTGAGAAAAATACGGAAAACTACGGAACCCTACACTGAGCGTGGCCCGACACGCTCTTGGCCGGTTTTTTTTTATCTAAACAATGTCAAAATTGGAAAGATATCTATTGTTTTTGCTTGTATTGTATGAAGGTACAAAATCGACACTTGGCCGTTTTTAGGGTTCCGTATTTGTTTTTACTATTATTGTCCCTATCAACAACATTTCGTTACAATACTTACGCGCCTGGAAACTGTTATTTCCCGAATAACCTGATTGTAGGTATCAAAGCCGTTTGCAGGCCGCTGCCTGCAGATGTGATTTCCGAAACAAATATTCCATTTCTCTTCACTATTTTGTTGATATTTTACTACTTTTATAGTCAACCTTACTTATCTGCGGAACAAAGAATAACATAAGAAAAGATCGCTCTTAAGCCATAAAACCGCCTGTTGTTATCTCTGTTTAATTTGTTTTTGTTTCTTGTGCATTACTTGTAAACTATGTGAGGTGTGCAATAAAGAGTATTGTATTGTATTGTATTGTATTGTATTGCATTGCATTGCATTGCATTGCATTGCATTGCATTGCATTGCATTGCATTGCATTGCATTGCATTGCATTGCATTGCATTGCATTGCATTGCATTGCATTGCATTGCATTGCATTGCATTGCATTGCATTGCATTGCATTGCATTGCATTGCATTGCATTGCATTGCATTGCATTGCATTGCATTGCATTGCATTGCATTGCATTGCATTGCATTGCATTGCATTGCATTGCATTGCATTGCATTGCATTGCATTGTATTGTATTGTATTGCATTGTATTGTATTGTATTCAAGTCAGTGTCACTAATTGGCGTCACTGTGTCATAATAAATAATATTATAAAGTTATTAAGACTAGTTTCTTAGCGAAATTAATTGTAATTTAAAAACACGTACGTCTGAATTGAAAACAAGAACGTTTGTATGGAGAACCGAGCTTGCTAAATGGTCACTTGACAAAGTCCATTCTATAATATACTGTCGTTTCGCAAATTTTCATTAATATAAAATAAATATTATAGACAAATTGAAATTGGGTCCCTGACGGTAAGCTCTCAAAAAGGCTTGTGTTGTGGGTACTCAGACAACGATATATTTATATAAAATACTAATACTTAACGGTATTCGAACCAAGGACCGCAGCTTAGCAGGAAGATCATTAATTGGAGAGTTCTCGGTATAATGGTTGGCTACAACCTTGAACTGAAGGGTCTTAAGGAGATAGGGATGTTTGAAGATTATCTTTCTTAAGTAGGGTCAGGTTCTGCGGATGATTACGTGAAAACAAGAGCAGTTTTCATGTTAGGTACTTTTCCTTTTCTGCCTAGACTGGTCTAGAGTCAAATCAAAAGGTTTTTTTTCATAGCATTGTAGTTTGAATAATTTGAAAGTATATTCGTAAAATGATAGATAACACTATAATATTAGTATTGTATCATCTACGGTGCTCAAACCTGGTCTTTGACGAAAGCTCAGAAGTCCAAACTCGGGGTTTGCCAGAGAGCTATGGAGCGCAGCATATTTATTTAAGTGTAAAATTAAGGGATCGGATCCGGAACACCACGCTGCGCTCTAAGACTCAAATAATAGACGTAGCTCGGAAAGCGGCTAAGTTGAAGTGGGACTGGGCTGGCCATGTCTGCCGAATGCCGGACGACTTGTGGGCTAAGATAACCAAACCGGGGATCCGGCAGACCACACCGGCGATGGCGAGATAACCTAGACTCATTTTTGATTGGCTGGCCAGAAGTAGCACTAGACAGAGAAGATTGGAAAAAGAGGGGGGAGGCCTTTGCCCATCACAACACAGTAGGCTCTGAATAATAATTGTAAACTTAATCTAACATGTCTGATTAGTAGTTACCTACAGTGAAGTGCAGACAGGCACCGATTCGAACTTAGTAAAGTAGTGATGGATGCGATTCTGATGGGATTTTTTAGTCTGCAAATTGAATAATATATTTTGTTTTAAGAAACGTCACATTACACATTACCATAGGTATCGGATACATATCGTAAAGTAGAATTGATGTACAGTCAACCAATTGGAACTCTAGGCCACTATGTCATAGTAGAACCACATCTCGGACACCGGCGATCAGATCAAATATATGAAAGAGGCGCGTTCCAAGCACACATTCTAAGCTCGTGTAGGTGAACGCGTACCATGCTTGTATGAGTGAAATATGACGGGTCGTCTGTATGGTCTGTTCGCGTTTTTGATAGGCGGTAACTGTGAGGTAACCGAGAGGGGGTGGGCGGCACTTTCAGCGGGGAGCGGGAGTGGCCATACTGTACGATAGTAATCTTTATTATACTGTGGTAGAACTATGTCATAGTGACGTTATAAATCAGATTGTAATAAATACCTTACTGCTTGTCATTTTGACATAGTTGTAGAGTGGCCTATGGTTCCAATTGGTTGACTGTATCGTATCTACATAAAATAAAGTAGAAAATATTGATCTACAATTTCAGAATTTGCGACTAAAAGAACAATAGGTGTAAAATGCGTTAGGAAAGTGTTATCTCTCGCAGCAGGATTCTTTTCACGAAAAATTCTCGTTCAAAAATGGCTATTGCAAAAAAGAACGCTTGCGAAGAACACAGTAATAAACTGTGCAAAATAATGAGTATTGTGGCCGGCGCGGTGAGAGAACACTTTGGATGAATAAAACACGGTGTATTCTATTTTTTGTAAACGTTCCGCAGAAGTGTTCCAAGTTGTATGAACTTGCAAATATATGGGTGACACTTTAGGTCTTGTTAGGATATGAACAATTTTAAAATTATCTTTGTAAAGCTGAAGTATTGCGAGATGATGGACGGCAGTGCTGTTTTATAAAACTGTATTTGTAAAGTGTTGTCTTGTGTACCTACTCTACCATCTAAGTGTGAATTGTACAGTTTATGTACAGTTATTTGGTCTATTCTGTTATACTGTATAAATTATGTTTGAATAAATAAATAAATAAATAAAAAAAGCATGGTTATGATGACGACTTTTTTAACCCCCGACGCATAAACGACGAGGTGTTATAAGTTTGACGTGTCTGTCTGTCTGTCTGTCTGTTTGTCCGTCTGTTTGTGTGTGTGTCTGTCCGTGGCATCGTAGCTCCCGAACGGATTAACAGATTAAGATTTAGTTTTTTTTGTTTGAAAGCTGAATTAGTCGGGAGTGTTCTTAGCCATGTTTTATAAAAATCATTTTTTTCAAAATTTTATAATATTTTTTTATGATAGAAGGCAAGAGATAAGCCGCTTAATGGTAAACTAATATCTATGCAGAATACAGGCACAGCCGCCCATGCGTTGCGCCGGCGATACCTATATTGATTAGATTTCAGGAAACAATTTTTCTCTTACAAGAAACAAAATTGCTCGGGATTCTGAGTACTTAGACTTAGAAACAAGAATAACAATCAAATTTCAAAATAATAATAATATTGTCAAAGTTATTTATTCAGTGTAATTTAGATAAGCTGTATTTTCTATAACATCAATTCATGGTATCAATAGTATAAAAAAACTTAGAATAAAAATTAACCTAAAACTAAAATGAAGTACAAAACTAAAATTAATACTTACCTAAAAATGAAATGAAAATAAATTTAAAGTACCTATTAACTAAACCGTTCTAAATTATATATGAAGTGTAATATTTAATATTCCCTCTATCAAACATAGTAATAACCCAACCACAAAATTAAAATTTTGAAAAAACCCCCGACCGCGACATAGTAGACCGATTTTCATGAAACATGGCTAAGAACACTCCCGACTAAGGCTTCCCACACACAGTCTTAAAAATTCATAATCTTAAAAAAAAATTGTATGCAAATTGACACTGACAGATCTGTCAGTGTCTTGTCAGTGTCAGTTTGAACTGTCAGATTGCATACAAGTTTTTTTTAAGATTATGAATTTTTAAGACTGTCTGTGGGAAGCCTAACTCAGCTTTCAGACAAAAAAAAAACTAAATCTAAATCGGTTCCTCCGTTCGGGAGCTACGATGCCACAGACAGACACACACACAGACAGACAGACAAACAGACAGATAGAGAGATACGTCAAACTTATAACACTTCGTTTTTGCGTCGGGGGTTAATTGACAACATTTCATATTTTTGAGTACTACTTTTTATTGATTGGTTTGAAAGAACTCAATACTAAAAGATACACGTTTTTTTTTATTTTTCCAAAAATTGCTATTTTAATGAGAAAATCCCTTCTTATTACTACTTCGAGCAGAAAGAGCGTAAGTTACAAACGTCAAGACACAGCTTCGTGACCTCACATGTGTTGTTTCATACACCTAAGAAAACGACAAAATCATTTCTAAAAAAAAAGTTTTAACAGTCAGCTCAAACAGTCCGGTATGTCTGACTATCAAGGTGTCACTGTCAACCATAGTGAATGACTACGAACCATAGACTAAGCCATGACATTTTTAATATCTTTGCTACGAACTGTGATAAGTGTCACTGTCAAACTCAAGTGACATCCCAACTGGAAGGTTTTTTTGGAATAGTGGCAGCTCTAAATCAGCTATTTGACGTCACTTCCCCTTTAAACTATTTTTAAGATTTTTTATACTAAAAATACGGAAAAAAAAATTAAAATAATTATTTATGTGATCTACAAGCGTATATCTCGAAATGGTTTTCGATTTAGGGACATTGAAAATTTTGAAACGTTGTCACTTGTCAATTAGAGAGGGTTTACTGACGTTTCGCCAAAAAACGTTTCCCAAAGTTTCACATCCCAAACTATTATTCCCAAATTATCATTTCCCAAATAAACGTTTGGCAAAACAACTTATCGCAAATTGACATTTAGCAAAACTTTTTTTGGCAAGTATTTGTTTCCCAAAACATTTACTTGGTCAAATTTCATTTTTCCAAATATTATTTAGTCAAAGGTATTGTTAGGCAAAATTTCCATTTCCCAATATATTGTAATTAAATGGCGCACTAGAAATTTGTTTGTTGATTTTATACTTTGTATCCAAGATTTGTGTGCAATAATGTGTATGTCGTACTTTTTTTCCTCCTGCTGCAAATGTCAAGGATGACATTTTCACTTACATGTCCGGATACATTTTATTAAAAAGAAACCTTATGTTTTCAAGACCATTATGTTCTATTAATTTTTAATTACTTTAAAAAGCCATTTCCGGTTTGCTCACTGTCAACCTAACACGCTCCTCCTCGCTTCGCTCGTCGTCGCACCTAAACTGACCCTGTCACACACGAGTTTTCTGTTACAATACTAATACAATTATTACATTACATTTATGCCTTGTAATATTTATTGACAAACGTGGTTTTGCATGGTGTAATTTGTAGAAACATTTTTTGACAAAAAAAAATAGTTGACAAAATAGTTTTGTCCAGTAATTAATTTGACAAAAATAAAGCTGAGCAAACTTTGCTTGTCCAACTGAAGCCTTGGGAATAAAACTGAAATTATCATTTGACAATTTTAAGTTAAATTTGGCAAAAAAATCTTCGGTAAATTAAATTAATCCCGTAGAAATGAAAATGCAAATGCCTAAATATTTTCGAAATTTGAAATGTGAAATTTTGACCAAACATGTTTTTGGGATATAAGTTTTGCCATTAAAAACGTTTGCGAAATAAAGTTTTGTCTAAATAAAATTTGACTAAGTAAAATTGTGCCAAATGATAATTTGACCAAACAAATTCTTTGCGAAACATACCTTTGCCAAACAATACTTTGGGAAATGAAACTATTGCGATATGATTATTGGGAAATGAAATTTGACGAAACGTTTTTTGGCGAAACGGCAGGACACCATTAGAGAGACACCGCTGGTCGAGTAACTATAAACTTCGCCGTTTCTTTTTTATTTACACGGGAGTGATTATCTTTTGTTCGTTTTTATAGCCAAATAGCTCAATAGATTCCTAGCTCGCGGTGGGACCAGTGCCTGAGACGGCCACTGACATTACCGGACTGAAAAGTGGTATCACCTCCCATCCCCTTGAAAGTTCAACATAAATACTGACCTTACTACTGCCTCTTACCTATACATACTTATATATTAGCACAGACCTAATAAATAAATTAGCTACGGCCGTAACATGATCCGCTAAGGCTACAAGAGCGTTTAATTAGGAAAGACTAACCTTTAAATCATGATTAACGGGACACTTCCCCTGCTGAATTACCTTGGAGAGAGACTTGGTGCAAGTGATGAGCTGATGAGCGAAATATTTTCTTTGATTTGTGATATTATTTGGAAAGACAGCTGGAGATTGTTTCACCGACAATAGCCCAGCTCGTAAATTCATGATGATGTGATATTATCCATACTAATATTATAAATGGGAAAGTGTGTGTGTCAGTTTGTTTGTCCGTCTTTCACGGCAAAACGGAGCGACGAATTGACGTGATTTTTTAAGTGGAGATAGTTGAAGGGATGGAGAGTGATATAGGCTACTTTTTGTCTCTTTTTAACGCGAGCGAAGCCGCGGGCAAAAGCTAGTTTATTATATTTGTAATATTTCTTGTTTGTTGTTGTCAAAACGGACCGCAGATAACGCAATGATGATTTTATGTTTGTTGTTGTTTATTGGAGTAGAGTAGGATGAAGTTGGCAAGAAATTTTGAAAGTGAAATTTCGTAATGTGGAAATGAAAATAGGAAGGGGTATTTCAGAATTCGAGTTGGCAACACTGAGCGTTAAACGTTTAAATAAATAAATAAATATTATAGGACATTCTTACACAGATTGACTGAGGCCCACGGTAAGCTCAAGAAGGCTCGTGTTGTGGGTACTCAGACAACGATATATATAATATATAAATACTTATATACATAGAAAACGTCCATGACTCTGGAAGAAATATCTGTGCTCATCACACAAATAAATGCCCTTACCAGGATTCGAACCCGGGCGTAGCAGGCAGGGTCACTACCGACCAGAGAAAATAGACTTTGCTACCGACTGCACCAGACCGGTCGTCTGTCGGCGGTCGTTTAACGTTGTCAGTGAGCGTTAAACGTCGCGTTGGAAGTCGCATGAGAAGTTTCACTTCAGAATAGTATAAATTTCCTTACTTCGCCCGTCTTCCGTCTTTTAGACCACCACAAGAGGCCTGAGGAAAATTTAGCACTCAACACCCCCGTACGGTGCGCAAATAGCGACAGACAACTCAATTACGACCTGAGGGCCTACCGCAAAAGTAAAACCATTATCTGTCTCTTTCACTCGTGAATCAAACGATAGAGACAGAAATATCGATTTCAATTGAGCGAATCCGTTGTAGATTGTATTGCTCTGATAATGCTTGTATCGTTAAGTGATTTTGAGTGCCATTTTAATGTTAAATAATTTATTGAAAGAGTCCAGATAAATAAATAAATAATTAAAATAAATAATAAAACCAGGTAAATAATTTATTGAAAGAGTGATTTATTGCAGGAGTCCGCTGGATGCGGGTGGCGCAGGACAGGTCATTGTGGCAATCTTTGGGGGAGGCCTATGTCCAGCAGTGGACGTCTTTCGGCTGATGTGATGAATTTATTGAATGAAATTGGGTTAGCAGAGGAAAGTGATTCGATCGTTTCAGTTGTTAGTAATAAAAATAACATTTTAATTGATAAGATATAAGTATTTTTATATTAGTTCGGCTCATTCGGCGGCATTTGGAAAGTTGTGGGTCATATCTGGGGCCCGTTTCTCGAAAGGTACAAGCCTTGTATTACAAGTGCGCGAACTGTCAAATCGTATGGGTTGTAGTAGTAGTAGTAGTAGTAATACACTTTATTGTACAAAGATAAGAACACACACAGTCACTGGCATCCGTTGGCTCGTTGGGTGGACGACATTTGAAAAACTGCGGGGCACTTCTGGACGAGATTAGCCCAGGACCGGGATAAGTGGCGTACACGAAGGGAGGCCTATGCTCAGCAGTGGGCGATTAATGGCTGAAATGATGATGATGATGATGATGATGACACATCAGTTGTCATGGAAACACTTGTATTACAAGGCTTGTACCTTTCGAGAAAAGGGCCACAGTGGCCGAAAAAAGCTCGGGACCTGGACAAGTGGTGTACTGGAAGCGAGGCCTATGATTAAAGGGCTATGTTGATTCTCCTTCGTATTTTTTTTGGAAACTTCCGTATTTATCATGATCAGTTAGTTAAGGGGCTCGACACGATTTTTATCGAACTTTGACAAGTTGAGTTGAAATTTCCTAAATTTGCAGATAGAATTATAAGACCAATGGCCATCGGTTCTTCAATCTTTTAACTCTATTAGTAAGAGCCATATTAAAAAAAAACTTATTTTTTATTAATTTTTAAACATGGTCTAAAAAAACACTTTTGTCGAAATTTGATCTTAGTGAATGGTGTTACATACCTACATGAAATCGACATGTTTGGATTTACCTTTGGCTTTTCTAATAATTCAAGAGAGATTTTAATTTTAAACTAATTAAAGCACAGGTAACCTTAAAATTGTTCAACTTTGATGCCAAATATCACAAAAACAATGAGCTATGAAGTAATGAGATACTAATATTTTGCTTTAAGGCGATGTGGTTAATATGATAGGCTTTAGACACTATCTTAATATCAATATGGATTCAAATCGAAGGTCATTGGCTCAGGGAACGCCCTTAAACGTCAGTATCTAAATATTATAGTTCTCCATTTGTAAAGTGAGAATTTATAAATTTTTTAAATGAAGTAAATCACACCTATTTAAGTTTTTTTTGGTGTCGCTACACCATCTTGACATCAGCCTCGTTAACATAACGAGGCGGCTGCAGTTTTTATACGCTGTTCTCTATGCGTTTATATTTTATTAAGAATACCATACACAATATACATGTCGCAGTAAGATAGATAAAGCCGTTATATAGTTATAACCCTAGGAATATAATTATACGTCGTAACATAGTTAAACGAAAGCGATTAATTGCTATCTTACTTCTTCGATTAATTGTTATCTTGTTATGACTGGATCCAGTTTAGTGAAATGATTGTAGGCAGGAGTGCGGCGGCGCGGCGGAGGTATAGTTATAACCCTAGGGATATAATTATATGCCGTAACATAGCTAAACGAAAGCGATTCCTTACCATCTTACTAGGAATATAATTATAATACGTTACTAGTTTAGTTATATAATTATATCACTGGATTAAACTTAGTCTAGGGATATAATTATAATACGTCTCTAGTTAAGTAATATAGTTATACACCGTGTTTCACTTAACACTAAAAACCTGAAATCAGTTTGTTCAGAATCGAGAGTAGAATCGATTGAGCTATATCTTGATGGGGGTAATATTTTTTTCCCCTCACTAGCTCGGAAACACGTGTTTTGTCCTTTAATACCAGCGGGTAAAAACGCATTTTATCCACTAGTGGGTAAAGTAATTTGACCTTGAATAAAGTCAAATTAACTGCTTTAAAATTGATAAAAGTAGGTGAATCTAGTAATGAAGATGATTTACCACCTGTGGAACTACTGGAAGCAGTGATAAACGCATTTTTTGCGTTGTAGTTTCCTCGCTATAGTGTGGGGAAAAGTTTTGTGTTACACTCGGGTGCAAATGTATTTTACTTCTCGTGTGTAAAAAAACTCGCAAGTTCAGGATTCTATTCTCGAACCACTCGCTTCGCTCGTGGTTCAACTATAGAATCCTTTCACTTGCTCGTTTTTCAATTCCACACTCGGCGTTAAAATACAACTTTGCCCCCTTGTATAACAAATAACTATTGTTTAATTTGTATTATTAGTTATTTTTTACGTGCCCATTCTATTGTATTCGTAATGCGACATTGTGTATATCGCATTGCTAGAGGTTGCTTACCTTTTTCAGTATTTAGGGGTATTAATACTGGCTGGTTACTTGGACGATACTTTTTCCGTTATACGAGTTTGACGTTGTTTGTCAGTTTAATCTTAATGTTTATCATAAGTCATAACAAATTGAACTCGTACCTAATTACAACCTTGTCATTTTGAATGTTGGGTTTAAATTTGTTACCGCGATTAAATTACCGGGATTTCCCGGGAAATCAAGAACCGGGAAATACCGGGAGCATGCCCTAACTGTTACGTTTTAACTAATATAGCTTGGATTCGTTTGTTTAGTAACCAAACCTTGTGTACTATGTTCGGATCGATA
The DNA here is from genome assembly GCF_023078275.1 of Leguminivora glycinivorella. Lineage (NCBI taxonomy): Eukaryota > Metazoa > Arthropoda > Insecta > Lepidoptera > Tortricidae > Leguminivora > Leguminivora glycinivorella. Next base: position 318,207 of record NC_062985.1, on the reverse strand, counting down.
CAAAATAAACTTTGTTCTAACGTCAGTGACGATGTTGTTATTCCAAATCGTCCCGCTATACGTATTATAAAACACTGATTTAAACTTTCACGATTTTTACACATATTTAAAATTGCAAACGGGACTTAATACATAGTAATACGCGATTAAGTCCCGTTTGCAATTTTAAATACCGTATTATAATTATATTCCTAGTAAGATGGTTCTGAATCGCTCCCTTATATCCCTAGGGTTATAACTGTCGCAGTAAGATAGATAAAACCGTTATATAGTTATAACCCTAGGAATATAATTATACGTCGTAACATAGCTAAACGAAAGCGATTAATTGCTATCTTACTAGGAATATAACTATAATACGTTACTAGTTTAGTCATATAGTCATATGACTGGATTCAGTCTAGTGAAATGATTGTAGGTAGGAGTGCGACGGTGCGGCAGAGGTATAGTTATAACCCTAGGGATATAATTATATGCCGTAACATAGCTAAACAAAATCGATTCATAACCATCTTACTAGGAATATAATTATAATACGGTAGGTACTAGTTTAGTTACATAATTATATCACTGGATTAAACTTAATCTAGGGATATAATTATAATACGTGTCTAAGTGGGACTGGAACCGGAAGTCCCGGTTCTTTATAGTTCTATACCAAAAAAAATCAAAAGGAACCCTTATGTCGCGACTCTGTCCATCCGTCTGTGTGTTTAGAGAGAATAAGCACATTGAATTGGAAATAATTAACAAATTCTTGCCCTAAACAATTCTTCACTGTGGTTTGTTTGTTTAACGCATATAATTATATCACTGGGGTTATAACTATACCTCCGCCGCACCGCCACACTCCTGTCTACAATCATTTCACTAAACTGAATCCAGTCATATAATTATTTGACTAAACTAGTAACGTATTATAGTTATATTCCTAGTAAGATAGCAATTAATCGCTTTCGTTTAACTATGTTACGACATATAATTATATCCCTAGGGTTATAACTATATAACGGCTTTATCTATCTTACTGCGACATAACTATACCTCCGCCGCACCGCTGCACTCCTGTCTACAATCATTTCACTAAACTGAATCCAGTCATATAACTATATGACTAAACTAGTTTAGTATTATAGTTATATTCCTAGTAAGATAGCAATTAATCGCTTTCGTTTAACTATGTTACGACGTATAATTATATTCCTAGGGTTATAACTATATAACGGCTTTATCTATCTTACTGCGACATACACATCACCTCAATTATTTACTACTAGTAGGTTCACGACTAGTGCTGTGCTGCCCACACATTATCATCTTAAGGCATAATAAAATTGTTTATCTAACCTGTTTAATAGCAGTATTCCAGGATCATACTTAATTTTGTCAGGATTTTGGCATGAGGTCATAGATAACGAATACGAGTACGTAAACGTTTAAGTAAGGCGAGCCCAGTCACCGAATGGCATTTGTGCGACGCCAAACGTCATCGAAACGCCGCGAAAGATAGGCTGGCTCTGTCGCGCCAATACGCAAGAGCGATAGAGATAGATAGCTACTAGGGATGTACCGACTAGTCAGCGACTAGTCGGGAAAGCCGACTATTCGGCCACATTTGTAGTCGGCGATTAGTCGGCGAAAAAGGCCAATTAGTCGGCACTTTATAAGTGATAGAAAAACAGTACAAAAATAAATTAACAGCTGATATAATTGTGTTTTGTACCGATTCGTTAATACCTTTGTCAATCAAAAGACCAGATATCTGTGATCATCACAGAAAAAAATCTCCAAAGCCAAATCAATAGTCGGTACATCCCTAAAAGCTACGAAGGAGATATTATCGTGAGCGTTTCGTGAGCGTTTCGTGAGCGTCTGTGTATTCGGCTACGCACACTGAATGGAATAAACCGTGTATCCATAATAATCACATTTGGGTATACGAAAACTATAAGTTGCTACGCTTTTCCCGGGTACATAAAACTTTCGGCAGCTCAAAGTTGTAAATATTGCGTATTGTGTCAGTGAAGTGTGTGTGTGTGTGTGTGTGTGTCGGGTTAAGAATTTCACCACCCCCTTTCTTCCCGTGGGTGTCGTAGAAAGCGACTGTATGGGTTAAATTGTGGCGTAGGCGAGAGGCTGGCAACCTGTCACTGCAATGTCACAGTTTCGTTTTCTTTCAACCATTTATTTGCCAAGAGTGGCACTGAAACTTGAGTAGTTTCATGTGCTCTGCCTACCCCTTTATGGGATACAGGCGTGATTGTATGTATGTGATTGTATGTATGTATGTGTCAGTGAACTTACTCGAGTACAGCCCGACTCTAATAATGCTTCAGGAAGACTAAACGATATCTATTAGGTAGGGGTATTCGTTTTTTGTCCGAGGCAAACAAGCAGACTAGTCGCGTGATGGTAAGCAATCTCTGCCGCCGTGGACACCCGAAACACCAGTGGCCTTTCTCAAAACTGAAAGTTACAAGTTACAAGCGGAAGTCTCTTTCCAACTTGTCATATTAGACATTGACTACCACTTGTAAATTGCAATTTGTAGCTTCGAGAAATAGGTGCCGGAGGTGCGTTGCCGGCTTTTACGATGGGTGTACGCTTTTCTTGAATATTTGATGGTTCGGAAATACAGCAGTTCATTCCACAGTTTACGTGAAATGTTAATTTGTGATTTATTTCGGTTCCACAGGTCCTTCCTTTGACAGCGACATCCTTAAAAGTTTGGAATGATTCACGGTTATTTTTAACCCCCGACGCAAAAACCGAAGGGGTGTTATAAGTTTGACGTGTCTGTCTGTCTGTCTGTCTGTCTGTTTGTCTGTCTGTCTGTTTGTCTGTCTGTGTGTGTGTCTGTCTGTGGCATCGTAGCTCCCGAACGGATAAACCGATTTCGATTTAGTTTTTTATGTTTGAAAGCTGAGTTAGTCGGGGGTGTTCTTAGCCATGTTTTATGAAAATCGGTGCACTATGTCGCGGTCGGGGTTTTTTTCAAAATTTTAATCCGTTTTCACACTATCCGATCCGATCCGATATCGAAAGTCGGAAGGATTTCAAAGGAAAAAACAAATAATTATGGCTTCCTTAATGTATAAACGGATAATGTGAAAACGCACTTATATTGACCGGGATATAGACCGTGATTAAGTACCTTTAGCGATATTCTTAATTCATACATATTTTACCCAAAGCGCCTACTTCAAACTACGATATATTCCATCTGTCGCCCCTCCTGGTGCCGTAACCGAATGGTATTTCTGCGACGCGAAACGAAAACGAAACGCCGCGAAAGGTAGTCTGGCTCTGTCGCGCCAACACGCACGAGCGATAGAGATAGATATCTACGAGCGTTTCGTTTCCTGAGCGTTTTTTTTTATTTATTATAAATTGGCTTACTCTTGGCCACAGACTAGCCAAAGGCAAAGACGTGGCCTACGATGGAGTGAGCTCGCCCAGAAGATGCCTGTTCACTCTTGATTTGAAGGTTGCCGGGTTATATGAACTCGGAAATATATCCGCCGGCAAGGAATTCCACTCCTTGGCAGTGCGCATAAGAAAAGAAGAAGCAAAGCGCTTCGTGCGGATTCGTGGAATATCCACCAAGTAAGGATGGAGACCGGCCGTGCGTCTAAGAGTCCGATGGTAGAATGCCATTCGGCTACGTAACGTTGTTAAAACTGGCCTGGTTATTTGTAGTGAAATAGTGTAAAGTAATGGCAAATCAGCTGTTCCGCATTGCGCCGGATCGATACGGCCGATGCGAGAGTCACGCACGCCGGCCGGCGACGTACTGGCCGGCTGACTTTGGCAACATGCTAATAAAAAAAAAGCCAGTTCGTAATAGAGAATGAGACACGTTATGAGAAGGCCCGAGGATCACATGACCAGAAAAGTCCTCAGTATAAACAGAAAACGAGCCGGACCCCCTCAAAATTGGATGTGCAATATCAACAAAGGTTACGAAGTAGATTGGCGTTAAGTGTTACTTTCGAGACATAAAAAAAGCTAAAAAGGTTTTAAAGGCCGGCAACGCACCTCCGACACCTTTGGTGTTTCGGGTGTCCATGAACGGCTGTGATCGCTTATCATCAGGCGACCTGTCTGCTCGTTTGCCTCCTATCCCATAAAAAAAAATCTATGTCAAAAGTGACAGAACGCCATCTACAAGTATAATCGAAAGCTGCAAGACTTTTTTTGTGGCGCCATCTATGTGTGGTGTAGTGTATGCTCGTTCTTAGACGGTCGCATTTTTATGTATGTATGGGATGGTATGATCTTCTTACATTTAATCTATGGTGTGAGCTAAACGTTAACGGGTGTTTTTTTTTTTTTTGTATGAATAGGTAGACGTTTGACCACGATCACACCAGCCGGCGTATCATGCTTCCAATTTTATCACTTATCTATGTGGATAAAGTACCCGTCACGCTTTGATAAGTATGTCAGTGTGAGAGTGACAGATGTCTTATCCACGTGGATAAGTGATAAAATTGGAAGCATGATACGCCGGCTGATGGTAAGTGATGATGCGGTTTACGGTGGAGCACGCTTACCTATGAGATACCTATTTACTCTTGCTTTGCGTGTTTGCTCTTTGTTGACTTGTTCAGATACATACTGTATTCTGTACCCATTTCCGATTTATATTTGATAACCTATTGCATGCGTAACGCAGTAGCACGTGAACAACTTTCGAGTCAAATGTTAAAACGCTGAAGTTATCGGTTCGACCGCATGTGGATAGCATCTTGGAATTTCTCCTGACCATTTGCATAGGGCGGCCGAGCGTGACGTGTTGGTTAAGGGGAGGTTGGCTCGATGGTTACGGTAAACTGTGGAGTGAAATAAGCAAGTTAGGGCACGGCACGGTATGTCTGAAATTGTTCCAACTTTACACAACGAAATTTAGAACAAGAAATCGTTGCTGGCACAACTCAAATATGTAACCTTTTGAAATAATTTTACCACAATTCATTTCAGAAAATTTGATCCTGGTTTATGCGTCGTTGGACTAAAAGTAAATATGGCGATGTATAAAAAAGTCTACATATAAAATAAAAATTGGTCCGAGTATTAGAAAGCCAATACTTCAAAATGTTTAAGTCTTATCAAGTCGGAATATAAAAATGACTACTTTCAAAGTATACAAATGTCTAAGTCTTATCAAGTCGGAATATAAAAATGACTACTTTCAAAGTATACAAATGTCTAAGTCTTATCAAGTCGGAATATAAAAATGACTACTTTCAAAGTATACAAATGTCTAAGTCTTATCAAGTCGGAATATAAAAATGACTACTTTCAAAGTATACAAATGTCTAAGTCTTATCAAGTCGGAATATAAAAATGACTACTTTCAAAGTATACAAATGTCTAAGTCTTATCAAGTCGGAATATAAAACCGGCCAAGAGCGTATCGGGCCACGCTCAGTGTAGGGTTCCGTAGTTTTCCGTATTTTTCTCAAAAACTACTGAACCTATCAAGTTCAAAATAATTTTCCTAGAAAGTCTTTATAAAGTTCTACTTTTGTAATTTTTTTCATATTTTTTAAACATATGGTTCAAAAGTTAGAGGGGGAGGGACGCACTTTTTTTTCCTTTAGGAGCGATTATTTCCGAAAATATAAATATTATCAAAAAACGATCTTAGCAAACCCTTATTCATTTTTAAATACATATCCAACAATATATCACACGTTAGCGTTGGAATGAAAAAAAATTTCAGCCCCCACTTTACATGTAGGGGGGGTACCCTAATAAAACATTTTTTTCCATTTTTTATTTTTGCACTTTGTCGGCGTGATTCATATACATATTGGTACCAAATTTCAGCTTTCTAGTGCTAACGGTTACTGAGATTATCCGCGGACGGACGGACGGACGGACGGACGGACGGACGGACAGACAGACATGGCGAAACTATAAGGGTTCCTAGTTGACTACGGAACCCTAAAAATGACTACTTTCAAAGTATACAAATGTCTAAGTCTTATCAAGTCGGAATATAAAAATGACTACTTTCTTTACATAGGTCCAGGCCCCTATTTCACCAAGTTGACAGACTATCTAATCTTGGCTCACTGCCTGCGGACGACCTTCTTGAGAAAGCGATTATTGTTATAATTTTAGCCATTTAATTCCTTAATAAATTTTACATGCATACATTTTCGTTTCTCATAATAAATATAACAAAGAGTAATTTTAAAATATATCGCCACATTTACTTTTAGTGTCGCAACATATTTATATTTGGTCTAATATACAGATGCACATTTTTATACTTCGTCAAAATTATATACGCCCGAACTTATGCAAGTAGACATTTTTATACATCGCCATATTTACTTTTAGTCCAACGACGCATAAACCTTTGATCCTGTTTCCTACGACATAAACTTCTATTTATATTCTTCTATTCAACGTTTAAATATACCCTATGAAGGATTTAGATTATGTACAAATAATTAAAATATACTTACATAGGACTAAATGGGTCCTAAGTTCTGGCAAAGACATATATAACTCCGTATAGACAGAAAAAAAACGTACCTCAGTACCATACTGAAAAAGGTACGGTGGTCTAGATGGCATTACACCTTTGGGGTACGCTCAGCTAGATGGCGCTAATATTAATATTTGACATTTTAGCACATATCAAGCTAAGAATATGGGCCAAATTGTCAAAACTGAGGTTCAAAAGTTTTAAGCCTGTGCCAAGAGATGGCAGTCTATGCACTGTGATTACACATTTTACTTCGACAGTAACTCTCTATAATACTCGATCCTCTTTGGTTATGCTTATGATTACAAAATTAGGTAGTGGTATTAGTGACTGCGCCTTAACACTGGCGTGCGCCGGCGCCGATGAAACCGCGCGATTAGCCCGACCGCGGATTAGTTTGACACCCGCTAATAGGAATTTATTGGAAAAATCAAGAGCTCATACTTTAATCGTACTCATTGAAAAATCACTTCAGTGAAGTCCCGCTGTCTTATTCCCCAATGTATGGCACTGGTCCCACCGCGAGCTAGTAAGCTATGAGCTATCGGCTATAAAAACGAACAAAAGATAAACACCCCCGTGCGAATAAAAGAGACACGGCGATATTGATAGCTCACCGCTGGGCGAGTAACTATAAACATCGCCGTGTCTCTTTTATTTACACGGGAGTGATTATCTTTTGTTCGTTTTTATAGCCGATAGCTCATAGCTTACTAGCTCGCGGTGGGACCAGTGCCTATAGAGGTCAGAGTTTATCTGGTTTTATAGTATACTAGCTTTTGCCCGCGGCTTCGCTCGCGTTACATTCGAAAACTGCGGAATGATCCATACAAAATTCCACCCCCATTTGTGGGGGGTTAGAAAGAGACAAAAAGTAGCCTATGTCACTCTCCAGCATCCTTTCAACTTTCGTCGCTCCATTTTGCCGTGAAAGACGGACAAACAAACGGACACACACTTTTCCATTTATAATATTAGCAGTGATCGGTTTTTTGGATTCGACATGGGGTGAACGACCTCAATCATTATGTTAGTATGGATATGCCTCGGGAATCCGGGCTTAATGTTGTTAGAAAAGGCAAAAAAAGTTAGAAGCAAATAATTAGAACTGAAATCCAAAGAAAATAATGAAATGTCAATGTCAAGATTTTGAAGTATTTTTTCCATCATGAATATCATGATAGTTGTAAGGTAAATACTTTGTGGAGGTTCTAATATATTTTGCTTAGAGTGTAGAGATTAGGAAAATAATAGAAGTTTTTGTCTTAACTGGTTGCCATGTATAAGTAAAAAGTTCCTTAGAGATAATTTCGTCGTATCAATATTAACTTTTCTACTTGATATCCCGCGAGGGTGAATCCAAAAAACCGATCACTGAATATTAGGTATGGATTTTGTCCTTTATGCTCAAATAGAAATGGTGATAAGTAAGAAAAACTAAATCTAAAATCATGTGAGGCTTTAAGGGATTATCCCTTGAAAAATTGAATTTCCATTATTTCACAATTTTTAGCTATAAAAAAAACAACAACGAAAAAACATTACCCCGTTACAATATCCTGATCTACACTTCCTTTTCCATACAATTAAGGTTATTTTTAGGGTTCCGTACCTCAAAAGGAAAAAACGGAACCCTTATAGGATCACTTTGTTGTCCGTCTGTCCGTCCGTCCGTCTGTCAAGACCCTTTTTCTCAGGAACGCGTGGAGGTATGAAGCTGAAATTTGTATCAATTACTCAGGTCTACTGTCCCTTGAAGCTGTGAAAAAATCAAACTTCTAAGCCAACGTAATCAAAAGATACAGCCGTTTATGCCGCAAATTTTCGACACTTGCAAGGGAATCAAAACCTACAGGGTGCTTCCCGTGAACTCAGAATCTTGAAATTTGGTACGAAGCAACGTCTTATAGCATAGATAAAGGAAAAATTACGAAAACCATAAATTTTTAGTTACATCACATAATATATATTTTTTTAATCATTGTAAACCTTGCAGGTTTGTACGGAACCCTCGGTGCGCGAGTCCGACTCGCACTTGGCCGGTTTTTAAATAGAAAATCGCTATCGAGTGAAGCATTAAAATCTCATGGTAGCACGTCCTGGCAACACGCTGAGTGTATTTGTCCCGGCATTATGTCACGCCGCATCTCCCGGCTATTGATCTATTGATCTACACAAAATGGTCTGACGGTTCTCTTCTTTTTCCATACAATTAGGGTTATTTTTAAATAGAAAATCGCTATCGAGTGAAGCATTAAAATCTCATGGTAGCATGTCCTAGTAAAAGGCCTAGTGTATTTGTCCCGGCATTATGTCACGCCGCATCTCTCGGCTATTGGGTTATTGATTTACACAAAATGGTCTGACGGCTCTCTTCTTTTTCCATACAATTAAGGTTATTTTTAAATAGGAAATCGCTATCGAGTGAAGCATTAAAATCTCATGGTAGCACGTCCTGGCAACACGCCGAGCGTATTTGTCCCGGCATTATGTCACGCCGCATCTCCCGGCTATTGATCTATTGATCTACACAAAATGGTCTGACGGCTCTCTTCTTTTTCCATACAATTAAAGTTATTTTTAAATAGGAAATCGCTATCGAGTGAAGCATTAAAATCTCATGGTAGCACGTCCTGGCAACACGCCGAGCGTATTTGTCCCGGTATTATGTCACGCCGCATCTCCGGGCTATTGGGCTATTGATCTACACAAAATGGTCTGACGGCACTCTTTTCTTCCATACAATTAAAGTTATATTGATTTAGACTAACACGATTTGCACTCATAATTTTAGAACAAAACGGGACTTAATCGCGTAAACACTTACATTTATATTAGGCCCGACGTTTCGAACATCACATTATGTTCGTGGTCACGGGTAGACTGGCGAGGAATTGCATCAACATCTTCTAGCCGCGCGAGTTTCTCGAACTACCCGCACTTGTTCTTGATTATTCACTTTTGCGCTAGGGTTGTCACTTTGCCTACACACAACACTCACGACATCATCAGCCGGTGTGTCCCTCGGTGTTTTTTCACGCTTACATTTGCTAATCACTGGATTCCACGAAGAAGAAATTCCCTGTCCCTCATTTTGGTTGAAATTTCGATGCTTCCTAATTTCAATCGCTTCACGTACTTTTCTGCTGTAGAACAGACGTTCCGTTGATAGAATTTTGGGACTATGGAGCTCGATCCAGTGGTTTGGTCCCGACTGTAGCAGATGTTCAGCTACCGCAGACTTATTAATTTGGCGGTTTTTGACAGCCGCGATATGCTCCTTGACCCTTACCGCTATTGTGCGTTTGGTTTCTCCAATATAGGAACTACCACAGCTGCAATCTATCTTGTACACACCTGGTGTCTGATACGGGATAACATCCTTTGCTGACCTAAGTTGTTGTATCTCATGGTAGCACGTCCTGGCAACACGCCGAGCGTATTTGTCCCGGTATTATGTCACGCCGCATCTCCCGGCTATTGATCTATTGATCTACACAAAATGTTCTGACGGCACTCTTTTTTGCCATACAATTAAAGTTATTTTTATATCGAAAATCGCAATAGACTGAACCATTAAAATCTCATGGTAGCACGTCCTGGCAACACGCCGAGCGTATTTGTCCCGGTATAATGTCACGCGGCATGTCCCGGCTATTGGGCTATTGATCTACACAATGGTTCAAGCTTCCATGTGATAAGTTAGCTAAATATTTCCGAGGAAATTCTATATGATTCTGGTGACCGGTGGCACGTGCTGTGTAAGAGAGTTTTCACATTGGACGATCCGATATCGGATAAAAGCAGGTAACAAGGAAGTATTTACCCATATATTAGTGCGTTTTCACATTATCCGATCCGATATCGGATGTAGGAAGGATTCCAAAGGAAAATATCAAAGATGATCGGTTCGACATCAGATATCGGATCGGATAATGTGAAAACGGACTTAGTATTATACGTATGACTATGTAAGGTGGACGAAGCGGAGGTCGCGGGTTCTATCCCCGGCTCGTACCAATGAGTATCGGAACTTATGTGCGAAATGACAGTTGATATTTGCCGGTCGCATTTCGGTGAAGGAAAACATCGTGAGGAAACCGGACTAATTCCAATAAGACCTATTTACCCTTCGGGTTGGAAGGTCAGATGACAGTCGCTTTCGTAAAATAAAAAAACTAGTGCCTACGCCAAATCTTGGGATTCGTTGTCAAAGCGGACCCCATGCTCCTATGATGAGCCGTGGCAAACGCCGGGATGCAAGGAGGATGATGATACAAGTTAATGGTGGATATTTTGTTTTATTTTATTCGCCCGTGTCTAGGGGTAAGAATTTTTCCCGTGGGTGTTGTAGAATTCGATTGTGAGATATGAGTTATTGTAGCATAGATGAGAGGCTATCAATCTGTCAATAAAATACCACAATTTCACAATTTGGTTTTCTTTCAACCCTTAATTACCAAGAGTGACATGTTACTTGAGTAGTTTCACGTGTTCGTTCATCGTCGTGGATCAGACTTTCGTCACACCTCGGACAATGGCGATCAAATATATGAAAGAAGCGCGTTCCCACGCACACAGTCTAAGCTCGTGTAGGCGAACGCGTACCAAGCTTGTATGAGATATGACAGGTGGACAGGCCCCGTAGCCGAATGGCATTTCTGCGACGCCAAACGAAAACGAAACGATAGTCTGGCTCTGTCGCGCCAATACGCAAGAGCGATAGAGGTAGATATCTACTAGCGTTTCTTTTCGTGAGCGTCTCGTGAGCGCTGTACCATTCGGCTACGTATCCTGGTCGCGTTCTTGGAGGTGGTAACTGTGAGGTAACCGAGAGCGGGTAGGCGGCACTTTTAGCGGGAAGTAGAGTGGCCATACTGTACGATAGTACTGTTTATTATACTGTGCTTTCGTGTGACATCACTCTAAGCTCACTTATTTCTCTACGATGATGGTCGCAACGTGAGTGGGCCCGGCCTTGGACCGGTGCCAATGGCTTCTCTTCGACCCGTGCCTTGATCGGCTCAGGGACAATGGTTCTATAGGACAATAATTATTATCTATATCGTTTAGTGTTTGCGTGAAAAAATGACGCTGATTGTCGCAAAATACACGTCTTCTTGTGGACATTCGGCGGTCGTTGAAACTAATTTGACTACATACTCGCAAGGCTTAACCATGGACCTAATAATACACGGACGTAACGCTCAATACTAAAAAACTGTGATTCTATCATCCACATTGACAGCTCTGTCCATGACCTCATCCACTAATCTCCTGTCAGTCCTTTAAAGAAATAACCTTTGTTTTGAAATTTTAAATTTACCTCCGACGTATCGAAGATCATATTGTCTCCATGGTCTTGTGGCCATGGTCGTGGTGGTGGATTTAGTCCTATTCTATAAATATAAAAACAGAAATCATTAACCTTTAAATAAAAATTACCTTTCCTTGTGACTTTGCCGTAATCGAGTAAAAGTCAAGTTTAATTTCGGTTAGTCTGAGATTCTGCGAAATATGCCAAACAATATTAATGTCGTCCCAAACTTGGCAGATGCTCCGAGATATGAAGCATATTTACCTATGCCAAGAAAGAATGAGTTTTACTTGGTAAGAACAAAAGTAAATGACATTTTTACTATCGCGAAGAATCATTTAACTTCAGAGTTAGGAGCTGAAGTGATCCCTTAAATGGATAAGTTCGCCTTTGTACTAATGACAATCGTTTTTATAATGTTTTGTTTACTTTTTTTATACACTACTGTTAATGCACAAAAAAATATATCATTTTGTTTTTATTTTCGCTATTTTACATCAGTTTTGGAAAATCATCTAGTGCAAAAAAAAACAGTCCGATATAAAAAAATTACTGACTAGCTGCTAAATTGCTAAATCCCAATCCCGAGTGTCTGTACCTTGCCTGCTAGTCATTTACATTAATTGTTCACAGAAATCGTGAAGCGTCTGGTTGAGGTAACTGGTGACCGAAGAGCTGGCGACTTCCTCGCACAACGTATCAGCATTGCGATACAGCGAGGAAATGTCGCCAGTATCCTTGGTTCAATGCCTCAAGGGCCTATTTTAGACATTAGTTAGCATTTAAGTTTAGTCTTAGTTTCTTATATAATTATGTAAATATGTTCACGTAAATAAAGAGTACAAAAATTATGACATAAATTTGTGTTGAAAATCGGCCTAACTTGAAAAACTACGGATGAAGTCGAACAAGTATGGAGAAAATATAATTATAGACCCTCGACTAGGGTGGTTTAGCCGGTTATCCGACCACCTCTGGTTGTCGGCCACCACGCAGTTAATCTACAATAACATGACAACTATATAGTATTTCTTCAAAAAATGAGGGTAGATACATAAAGTCACTTGATATTGACATGTCCTACATTTATTTTCTTGGTGACGTATTGATTCGCTCGTCAGTGTACGGAAGCAATTTAAGCAGTGTGAATGGTGGACAAATTTTATAAAAAAAATTAGGATACAACATTTTTTCGAGGTATGTAACATATTGTTTTCGTGGCTTTGAGACCATTGTTGAGGTTAAAGTAGATTGTGAATAAGTTGAACTCATGTTATTTCAATTTAAATGTTCAAAATATGTAATATAATTAAATTAAATTGGGTGGTCGGGTATCTAAATGCAATTTTACAAAGATATTTAGTTGTCGGCCCCCGGCCGAGAACGGACTTGAAGGACGTCATTTTTAATCGATTGTCTTTCCTATATTATTAGAGCAAATAAAATAAATACTTCACAAAACACTTATTTTGAACAAAATTGATATTGCATTTAACAGCCGGCCACATGCTTTCTTGGAAATAATTGGTTAAAATCTGATTTATTTTTTGAAATATTTGGCGGCCGAGAACAGGCATTTTTAAAGTTGATTGTCGGCCTAGCCAATTTATGACGGCCGAGAAACAAATAATTTTAATTTAGTTGTCGGCCCTGCAATATATTCTCGACCCAGATTCAAAATATTTAATTGCGTTGTTTGTAAGGATTTAAAAAAAAAAATGCATTTATTTATTAATAAATACAATAATATCCAATAGCAACACAACTTGTTCTTAGGTAATTATTATACTATACATTTTTGCTCCAGGTATTTTTTTAAGGATTACACCAGATTTTATACAGTCTAATACATCATCATTATGTACCTACCTGCATATAATATTTTTACTTTAGCAAATTTAGTTAAATTGTGTTGTGTTTGTTGTTGTCTCCTCATTAAATGTAAAATATTACTAATAATACATTGTGACATTGACTATTACTTGTTTTATTCCAAAATAAATCCTGTTAGTTCTGACATAAGATTCATTTTAAAACCCTAATAACAGTGGCCGACAACTAACTAAACAAGCGGCCGAGAACCAAAAGAAGTGGTCAACAACCGGCTAAATTGCTACTTTTTCATATTCGGAGCTATATAAAGAAAACTAAGTTAGTTAGTCATAATTTTTTATACCAAAAGGAAACTGTATTAAATTCTTTGCCTAAAAATCATACAATGACAAAATTTTGTCGAATATGTTGTACAGAAAATCCATTTGAATGCGTAGTTTTGCTAAACTGGCCGACAACCGGCTAATTCACCCTATTCGAGACCACATTTCTCCGTTTCCTCTATCCCTTATCTTGAAAACAATTTAACGTGCAACCATTAATCAAGCCCCAAGACATTGTAAGACCTAGCAACCTGAAAACAGCTATTCTGTTTTATTATTTCTGTTCAAAGCCTGTACTTTATCCACATAATCCTTCGAGTAGGTAATCCGTCTGTAGTGTGACAAGGTAGCAGGCAGTTACGAAGCGGCATTCGACCTTTTAAAATCTGTTATTAATAAGTTGGCGGCATATTTGACGATTTTGACGACCGGTCTGGCTCAGTCGGTAGTGATCCTGCCTGCTAAGCCGCGGTCCCGGTAAGGGCATTTATTTGTGTGATGAGCACAGATGTTTGTTCCTGAGTCATTGATGTTTTCTATGTATTTAAGTATGTATTTATGTATTTAAGTATGTATACATATAGTCGCTTAGCACCTATAGTACAAAGCTTTGTTTAGTTTGGGGCTAAGTTGATAGATAGATAGATAGATAGAATACTCTTTATTGGCACACCTCAGCAAAAGATACAGTGGGGACAAAACAAATCTGATCTGTTGATCTGTGTAAGCTGTCCTCAATATTTATATTTATTTATTTATTATATTTATTTATTTATTACCTTTGTGGTGACGGGTTAAGAATTTCACCACCCCCTTTCTTCCCGTGGGTGTCGTAGAAGGCGACTATGGGATATGGGTTAAATTGTGGCGTAGGCGAGAGGCTGGCAACCTGTCACTGCAATTTCACAGTTTCGTTTTCTTTCAACCTCTTATTTGCCAGGAGTGGCACTAAAAAGCTTTGGTAGTTTCGTGTGCTCTGCCTACCCCTTTATGGGATACAGGCGTGATTGTATGTATGTTGTATGTATGTATGTATTTATTATATAGTATAGTTAATATCACATCATAATATCAATTTCGAGGTATCCATACTAACATTATAAATGGGAAAGTGTGTCTGTTTGTTTGTCCGTCTTTCACGGCAAAACGGAGCGACGAATTGACGTGATTTTTTGTGGAGACCGTTGAAGAGATGGAGAGTGACATAGGCTACTTTTGGTCTCTTTCTAACGCGAGCGAAGCTGCGGGCAAAAGCTTGTATCGTATAAAACAAAAATCTGAGTTAACAAGGCCCTGCTTCTATTTCTGGGTAGTTGCCCATTAGGCATTTGAAGCAACCTAATAACGAACCTACCCTTCCCTGAGCATCCTTGTTATCCTACCCGAGTGTCTGTCTGTAGCCATTGCCTGCTATTTCATATTGCGATTACATTTAAAAAGTGCTTTACGATTTGCCTCGTCTTCCAATCGCCTACCGAGGCACCAGCGGCTTATGACATTATTTTCATAATATTCTAAGCCTCATTGTAGTAAGTATAAACCCAATAAAAATATATTTATACACCCTGTTTTTATTGAATTCCGTTAACTGTAAGGGAAGATTCTTTAGTTAAAATACAACCAATTTCTCTAAGAAACTAAGGCCTCTTAACTCTAACGGTTATCGAATTATTAAAAAAAAAAATACTGAACACGTGTGTGGCATCCCTCACCACTTCCTAATGTTATTTGTTTTGACATGTGCCGTCAAATACTTGACAATGACTTTAATGTTATGATTAAGGTCCTCTCACACTAATTAATATATTTATTATGTAAAGTAACGAAAAAAAATATTTTTTTTCGAATTAAAAAATAAAGCCATATACTGGATGGTTCCTAATGATGACCCTAACTGCGTGTCGAATTTAACGGAAGACAAAAAAAACACGGTGTATGCTTGATTAAAAAGTTTATTTTTATTGTTTTGCCTGTGTGGTGACGGGTTAAGAATTTCACCACCCCCTTTCTTCCCGTGGGTGTCGTAGAAGGCGACTGTGGGATATGAGTTAAATTGTGGCGTAGGCGAGAGGCTGGCAACCTGTCACTGCAATGTCACAGTTTCATTTTCTTTCAACCCCTTACTTGCCAAGAGTGGCACTGAAGCTTTAGTAGTTTCATGTGTTCTGCCTACCCCTTTATGGGATACAGGCGTGATTGTATGTATGTACCTATGTATTTTTATTGTCAAATGATTCAGCAGATCAGCACAATTTTAATGGATTATTATTTTAAATGTTCGTAATATAAATGTTAGATACTATTATACTGTGCTATTATGTACCTAAATGTATCATATCGCCTGCATTTTCTCTTTACATTAACTATTATTCAAACCCTTTTATCATCTTAGTTACTCAGTCATTCCTTTAGTACCTAACTTTGTACTAAGACCTGAATGGCCTCAGGTTAGATTACCTGCTTTATTATTCATACTTCAAGTCTAGCCTCAAGATTTGATGTGTTTAGAACTTTTATAACGCTGCAATGCAAGATGGAAATGGATTTTTGAGGGAAATATTTCTTGCATAATAAATAAATAACCACCTACACCTACACCTCTTCTTTAACAGCACTTACTATTTAATTAATAAATTACTAGAAACATTTCACATTAATATTTCACTAAGTATATTTTTTAATAACTTCACGGACCAACGTCAAAAGGCGTTAAAACAAAAAGGAAAAAGACAAATTACTTTTTTAACGCAAACTTCGGTTAATCCATACTGTAACTGGAAGTCAGTTGTGAACTATAGACCGTCAACTAAATCTTGTCACTAGAAAAAGGCGGCAAATTTGAAAAATCTCGGGCTAGCAACACTAGTTTTGAAAATCGGTGGAAATTCGCGTGTCATTTGTATCTTATCTGTGGAAATCTCCACCCTACCAAAAAGAGAAATAACTAGCACATATCCGTCCCTTTTTAATACATTATCTAATTCGTAAGGAAGGAGCGAGCACCTTGAAAAAAAATATCTGTGGCTGTTCGACGTACATTGCTGGTTTTTGTTCGTTTCATAGGGATACCATACTTTAGTTTGATGTACATTGCTACTGCCAAAATTTGGTTGACAGGCTATACAGAGTGGGGCCTGCAACAAAGGCGAAGAATTGAACTCTAGGCTATTCTCCTTATACTGATCAACATTTGTTCGGCGACTTTTAAAAATAACTTGTATTTTGATTTTTATCACCCTTGAAAGTTTTTTCTAAGAGGTAATGTATTGCGAATTCTGTTAAGTCTAAAGTGTGACAGACAACGTCAATGACAACAATAATGGCGTACATTGAAGCTAATATTTATTTTGTATGAAAAATTAAAAATTTAAAGACTTCATAATTTTTAAAAGTCACTGAACAAATGTTGATCAGTATAAGGAGAAAAGCCTACAGTTCAATTCTTCGCCTTTGTTACAGGCCCCACTCTGTATATTGGATTAAATAAGTCTTATTTTTGTATAGTACAGCAGGGCCATTATGCTTGCCATTTTATCATTTATCGACGTGGATAAGACATCTGTCAATCTCACACTGACAAACTGGCCAGAGCGTGACGGATGATTTATCCATAGAGATAAGTCATCAAATTGAAAGCATCATAGGCCTGCCAGTGTAGGTGTGCAAATGTTTTTTTTACCTACAAATTTTCCCACATTCAGAGAAAAAGTAAAATAGACAACAAAATAAAAATCACTGATTTAAACTTTCACTACTATAACACATAATTACTTTTTAAATAATATCGACAAGTGTAAGCGGAAAATAATATCGACAGTCGTTAAATCGAATATCGTCAGTGTTGTGTGTCGACAGAGTGACATCCCTAGTGCGCAAAAAGCTCAAGTTATAATCAAAACCAAGTGCGGGTAGTTCGAAAAACTCGAGCGGCTGTTAGGTGTTGATGTCATTTCAAGCCAGTCTTCTCCGAGACCACAGAGACAACGCCGTCCCTGAAACGTTGGAGGTCAGTATGTAGTCATACGCGATTAAGTCCTGATTTTAGAAATAATTATAAAATAAAAATCTGCTCATTTATGAGTAGAAATCCTTCAGATATTTATATTGGCGTAGATTTAAAAATGTGGATGGTGTGGTGGAAATGTGTGGTACTATAGACGGTATTAATTGTCAACTTGGCTAGTCTCACAGTACCTAGGTCGACGGAAAGCGGTTACCGAACTGTAACTACTCGCGCGGGGACCAATTACTACTGATGATTGAATTAATCCTGCGGTCGGAATGGAATTGAACAGTGTTGCGAGTTCAAGTCTCAGGAGGGTGACGGAATTTAGTCGACAGAGGAAGGACTGTGATGTCTATGACTCATCCTCCTTATGTTATCCCAGTATTCGCCACGTCTCATGATTGGCTTAGGCACCAGTTTTGCAAAAGCGACTGCCGTCTGACTTTCCACTCCGAAGAATACCTAGACCTTATTGGAATTGGTTCGATCTCCTCACGATCTTTTCCTTCGCCAAAAATGTACGATGTCTAAGTGCGTTTACACATTATCCGATCCGATATCGGATGTCGGACCAATATCCCATACATTACAGGCGCCATGTTGGTTTAAAAAGGTCCAAGAAAGTTTTAAGTAGTAGAAAATTATTGTTAACTAAAGCTGATCCTATAGTTATCATGCACAAAGCACTGAAAAACATTAAGAGACCCGCTGACTGTCAGATCACCGGACGGCAAAGTCAGTTGTTCGGCGCAGTCACTTTTTACTTCCAACTGACAAGCCGTTCTGTCAGCTGATAGAAAGAGCCCTTTATAATAGAAAATTTTCAGTCACATTGAAAGGAACTTTCTATAAAATAAAAAATATAAAACAGGATTTCAGACCTATAAATATTGACTGGAATTAAGGATGGATCAGTATGTAAAGAGGATATAGAAATTTTCCGGGAACATTGAAAGGAAAATTCTATGAAAACATAAAACTGGTTTTCAGGAATATAAATTTATTTTTGATTGGAATTTGGGGTTGTCCTTTTGGCGTACATAATGCACCAGGACACGTTACATATGATTATATCACTATCGATCCGAACAGCTGAGAGCTGAGGTTACTCCGTCTGTTTAGACGCAATGCAGATCACGTGTGCGCCGGCAACCGGCAACCAACACGCCCCATAAACTTTTCTATTCCTTTTTAACTTTAAAGTTTTTCATAAGGGGGGAAAGGGAGGGAAGTTAAGGGTTGAGACGCCGACGCGTCTGCGTAAATATACGGTCGATTTTGGTCGAATGCGCGCGCAGCGCAGTCGGGAGAGTTTCACAATTATCATTCCGGTCGGAGTGTCCGCGCCGGCCGGTCGTCCGCTCCGCCGGTATGGAGCACGACGAGGAACGTTCCTTGTCGCTGGGGACGGAGGTGTCGGCCTCGGTTCCGCCGCCGAGCCCCCTCACGGGCTGCTACCTACTCGCGATAGTTGGCGAGCCGCACACGCACGAGCATAAGGAGATCATACTGCAGCGGCTTGTCAAAGGTAAGTGACAGACGTCAGTGATGTGATTGTGAATCGCTGTGATTGGACCTTTGAGGACTGTTTTCGGGGTTTTCTAAGTATTTTTTTTCTTATTACGTTACTTTGCGGGGAAATTGTGAATTTAACACGCCGTTATAATAAATACCGACGGACATGAAATGTATGAAAAGTGTGCCGTCAGCGTTCAGTTTACATATATGGGACTGTTTATGGGATTTTCAAAATATTTGCTTTCTTATTAGGTCATGTTTAAGTTACTTTGCAGGGAAATTCTGAGTTTATCACGCCGTTACAACAAATACCGTCGGACCTGATGAAATGTATGAAAACTGTCAGCGTTCAGTTTACGTACTTATAACTACTTGCAGTATCTCTTCGCAGTGTCTTCAAGGACTGTTTGCGGGATTTTTAAAGTATTTTCTTTCTTATTACGTCATTAATTTACGAGAAAATTATGTGTTTTTCACGTGGTTAGAACAAGTACCGACGGATCTGCGTGCAGTTTAGGTACATATAATTTGCAGTCTATCAAATTCTTTAGGGATACTATTCTAACTTGCGGAGTTTATGAGTCCCTTTTAATAATTATTACGTCATGAATACCATAATTCAATGTGCTCGGAGAGTCCATTTAGTGTTGAGTAAATGGTGTTTTTGCACCTTGTGCGGTAAGAAGTTTCTATAAACTTTTTGCGTGGTTATAAATGACTCAGTTTGGTTTTGTATGACCGGTTTGTTTATTCAATCATGAAGGAAATAGATTTTTAAATATTATGAAGTAAGCAATTGTAAAGAAACTGAAATGCCAAGAATGATAATTCAAAAAGAGAAAAGTTAGACTTATTAGAACAGTACACTTTTTTTTTATCTAAATTGAAACGGAAAAGATATGCCTACGTGACGTCATTGTTTTAAATTTAAATGCAGTTTCACAAATATAAAATATAATGGAATAAAGGTTAAAATGTCATGTTTTAAATTACGTAATATTTGCATTATTTATAAGTAATGGCTGCGGTATATTTATAACACATCTTGTGAAGTCGGATGTTTGATTTCACGAAAGTATTTAAACAAAAAGTAAGGACGGTTATTATCACTATCAGCAATTGCCGCAAATTTTCAAAGGCTGCGTCTAAAATTACTTTTTTTTATTCGGTGTCAAATAACCAACTTCATGGCAGTGTCAGTAAATTGACCGATTAACCCTCAACCGGCCAGCTGAACACTGAACTGCATGACAGCCGACTGACATTCCAAAATGGCGGAGGCTAGCCGGCCGGCTTTTCCGGATTTCCTCTCAATGACGATGTTTGTTAACAAACAATTTGCAGATTTATAAGTATTTTTCTTTAAGTAATCTCAATTATGTGTATATTCAAGCAAGTTATTGCATAATTATTTAGTATTTTTCTTTAAGTAAATTCCACAGATGGGCCATTTTTTTCAAAGTTGTCTACCCCACTTTTTTTGTAACATGGGTATTTTTTACGCGATTAATACTCAGAATCGCGAGCTCTTTCGATCCTGATAGAAAAAAAAATGTCCCAAGATTTCCACACATTTTTTCGCACAATCCTTTCCGTTACCGCCATACAAAATGTATGAAAAAATGGTAACGGAATGGGAAAAAACCTTGGGACACTTTTTTTCTCCTATTAGAATTGAAAGACCTCGCGATTATGAATGGAAACCACATAAAAATTTCCAAATCCAAAAAAAAAAGTGGGGTGGACCACTTTGAATAAAATGGCCCCGATTCACTGATTTGAATAGACAAAAGGAGATAGTGTCATTATTATAAGAGCAATATTTCATTAATTACGAATTATGACATTGTCAAGACTCGTAGGAATATCATCATCATCAATCATTTAAGAGTTGGACTCTTGTCGGTGGAGCAACTTCCATGCGTGCCGGTCTTCTGCCTTCCTTTTGACTTCCTGATACGACACAACGTTGATTTTTGCCTTTATTTGGGTCATATACGCTCTCCTTATCAACTTAACTTAAATATTTTTAAATCGGGACTTAATCGCGTATGACTACATATCGAGTTAACTTGATCTTAAATTACAGTTTTTAGTCAGTGTCCGTAAATTGACCAATTAACCATCAAACGGCCAGCTGAAAACTCAAATGCGTGACAGCTGACATTCCAAAATGGCGGAGGGTTGCCGGCCGGCCGGCATTTCAGGGTTTTCCGAGTGTTCCGACATCGATGACGTTTACTAACTATTTGCACTAGTGGTGGCACATAAGTAAGTAAGTAAGTAAAAATTCTTTATTGCACCATTTTACATGTTATAAATATACAGAATGTTGAGTGAGAGTATAACTAGGTAACAACAGGCGGGTTTATCGCTAAAAAGCGATCTCTTCCAGACAACCTTAGGGTAGCTGGAAAAACGGAACAGAAACAAAAGTTAATAGGCAGTGCAAGAATAAAAGAAAAAATATAGAGAAAACCAACACAAACACACATACATATATACCGAATACATAAATAAATATACCTTAAAATAAAAATGGCAACTAAAGAAAGAGATAGATAGTATAATTTAAGCTGATTTTTGAAAATTGGAAGAGATTTTGCTAGTCTTAATTCTACTGGTAAGGAATTCCACAACCGTACAACCCGGAAGGTAAAAGAGTTGCTATAGAATTTAGAAGTAGATGGTGGAGGAGCAAGAATATGAGTTTGAGAACATCTGATAGAAGAGAGAAACTTGAAACGCTCTTTGAGATAAGGCGGAGTAGCAGGGTTAAAGAGAATGCCAAAAAGAAGGGCGAGTATATGAGAGTCCCGGCGGCGACTAGTACATAGTATAACTCAATTTGATACTTGTTTTATCAAGTTGTATTTAATTCAAGTTGATATCTTATTTCAATTAATATTACAGTTTACATCTACAAGTACGTTAATTTTGCACTGCCTTGAGACTGTCTCTATAAAAATATTTATTTTGACATAAGGTACAGTGGGGCAAATCTCGACTGGGGGCAATTGTAAATAATCCATATTTTCCATTATTACACTATGATGTTGAGTTCTTTGTATCCACTGAACACGCCTACCATATATAACCGGTGGACACTCTATTTAATAATGCAAACATTGTAAAAAATGCAAAAAATGGACCAGTTATATTTGCCCCCCAGTCAAGATTTGACCCGCTGTACCTTAAACAGTTTTTCACACTGTGAAAATATCATGCAGAATTAAGTTGGCCAGTTTTTGCTGAGTCTGTATATTGACCGATTAACCTCCAAACGGCTAGTTGACCACTGAAAAGGCATGACAGCTGACTGACGTTTTAAAATGGTCGATGTAACAGTGGCGGCGCCGGTGCGTCGGTCGGTTTTTCAGGATTTTCCGGCAGTTAGCACCTTAGCAAATAATAATTATGTTTAATTATTTTTAAAATCGGAACTTAACCGCGCGTATGACTACATATTAAACTGACATCCAACGTTTTAGTTTAATATATTGTAGTCATACGCGATTAAGTCCCGATTTTTAAAATAATTGTGTAATTATTTTTAGTTTGGTTAGGTATTTATTTTTATATTAAGGTTTAGTTTATGATTAGCATTATTGATGAAATAAAACGGGATTATATCGCGTATAATGAATTTACAATTCATCCCGACGTTTCGAATACTTTAGAGCATTCGTGGTCAACGGGTGACTGAGGAAAAATTACAATGTGCAAAAGCTACCCACATACAAGAAATATTAATGAACCGTGACTATAAATAAAACAGATTTTTATTCATCCGTTTCCATAGTTTTATTTCACGAGTAACTATCGCGGTAACCGAAAAAGTATATTACGATACAAGTGCGTAATAAAGGAAGTTGGAAATGAGTGGCGATAAATTAAAACACTACCGAAGGGAGTGTTTTAAATCGACACGAGTTACGAATTTCCTTTTCGCACGTGTATCGTACGACGTTTTTGAGTACAGATGAGCCTCCGAAGTTTCGACCTGGCATATAATGAACCACTTCTTGCACTAGTGCGAAAAAAAACCACCATCTGTACTGAAAATTGTATTATTGTTTTTATTTTAAGAGTGTTGTTATCAAATAAAGTTTAATTATCATTTGCATAAATAACCTAACCACAAAATTAAAAAATTTTTAAGAGTGTTGTTATCAAATAAAGTTTAATTATCATTTGCATAAAAAATATATTCGACCATAATTATGTGTAATAATCGTTAAAGTTTAAATCAATAATTATGTTTGCAGCATTACGGGGATATAGGCCGCTCTCTATAAATATTATAAATACAAAAATAACTCTTCTATTTACTCCTTAATTACTGAACCGATTAAGATGAAAAGTGAAGATCCATCGTATTTCTCTCTATCACTCTTCCATATTGGAGTAACAGAGCCACGGTACCTAAGTAGCCAAATGCGCGACAGAGCCAGACTGCGTTTCGATTGGCGCCTAGCGTCAACGGTTTGTCATTTCGGCTAGGCGGCCTGTAAAACATTACTTTTCTTTTCAAATTCGTGACTAGGATCTATTAATCTAGGGGTGATTTCAATTAGCGCATTATAAGACAGATAATTTTGTTAGTACTGATAATAAAGTAAACCTTTTTATTAGACAATTTCAGTGACAGCTGAACAAAGCAATCTTTTTTCATTTATTCATGTGTGACTTACTTTTTTCTATCAGTTTGTGTAAAATGATCAAAGTAGTTCCACTATCTTGCATTTGGTCTGCATGACATCTTAATGTCATTTTAATTAAATTGACATTTTGAATTTTATTTACCTCGTGAAGCTTGATGGTGACGTTATCTTTTGAATTTTAAGACTGTGAATGATGATGATGATGATGAAAAATGATGTGAATTTATGACGGGGCCTCAGGTGGATATTTTACAGGTATTATAACTAACTAGCTTTTGCTCGCGTTAGAAAGACACAATTTCGTTTCGTTTCTTTTTCTTTCAACCCCTTGTTTGCCAGGAGTGGCACTGAAACTTGGGTAGTTTCATGTGCTCTGCCTGCCTCTTCGTGGGATACAGGCGTGATTGTATGTAGAAAGAGACAACAAGTAGCCTATGTCACTCTTCACCCTTCATCTCCACTTAAAAAATCACGACAATTCGTCGCTCCGTTTTGCCGTGAAGGACGGACAAACAGACACACATACTCCCATTTATACATACATACATACATATAATCACGCCTGTATCCCATAAAGGGGGAGGCAGAGCACATGAACTACTAAGTTTCATTCAGTGCCACTCTTGGCAAAAAGGGGTTGAAAGAAATCCAAAATGTGACATTGCAGTGACAGGTTGCCAGCCTCTCGCCTTCGCCACAATTTAACCCATATCCCACAGTCGACTTCTACGATACCCACGGGAAGAAAGGGGGTGGTGAAATTCTTAACCCGTCACCACACGGGACATTCCCATTTATAACATTAAAAATATCTTCTTTTTCTGAAATAACTGCTTGAAAAGAGTTTTAAAATGACGCGTCTGAACTTTGTGATTCCAGCTTATTATACAAGATTATTAAATGCAATCTAGAGTTTAGATTTTCGTTATCTTATCTATCCAGATAAGCTGAATCTGAACAAATTTGGAAAGTATTACGCAGCGTAGAAAGTATGAAAGAATGGGACCGGCGGTTTGTTAACTTTTCACGGCGCAGTGGGCTTACAAATTGATGTCTTCTAGGTAATTGTTGATCTGTGAGAAATATTTTTATTATCTGTTGAGTGGTAAAAGAAATGTCAGAGATTTGCCAACCAAATAGCTCATTTTATAAAAGAAAAATCTTAATAATATACACACAATATATAAATCCTAATAATATATGATGGGTTAAATTGTTGCGTAGGCGAGAGGCTGGCAACCTGTCACTGCAATGTCACAGTTTCGTTTTCTTTCAACCCCTTATTTGCCAGGAGTGGCACTGAAGCTTTAGTAGTTTCATGTGTTCTGCCTACCCCTTTATGGGATACAGGCGTGATTGTATGTATGTATGTAATATACACACTTTTCAAATCTAAATAATATACAGGACTTTTCCCAGACTATTCAAAGTTCATAGCACAGATTTTATAAAAATTCTGAAATCAAAATGTCAAAGATCTTAACGCTTTCCTGCGTCGCATTTTAAGCGTCCTCAGTCCGTTACTTGTGTTACAATTTTATTTAGATACATTCAATTTTACTACAAATATTTTCTACTACAAATATCAATTTTCAACCTATTATCGTAAAATGGTCTGACCGGGTATAATCGATTTGGTGTTTTCAGTTCCGTGGGACACAATTAAAAAAAAAAGACATTGTGTTTAATGTGTGATATCATAGTATGATTAAAACGTACCTATCGATTGTCTGATTAACCCTCTTATAAGTAATTTAATATAGGTGTATGTAAATATTTTATATTTTTTGCATTTTTGGAAATTCTTGAAACATAGAATCATAAACACATAGTCTTATTATATTGAACATTAAAACAAAATTTGTAAATTCGCGTTCAGTGTTTGGATCGTATTACATTAAGGTTAATTGCATGTTGTTAACGGACGATTAAATAACAGTTTGTGCAACCGGTTAATGATACTATATTGGTTACTGCACTCTGCTTTGATTTTTTGTGTAATGTCTGTGGGTAACAAGTATACAGACCACCTGATCACACCACTATCGTAGCCTAAGGACGTCAAATATTACAGAATACAGAACCATTTATTCAGCAAATAGGCCACAGGGGCACTTTTGCATGTCAACATGGTATTCATTAAGGGTTTCCTCTACCTACCAGGGCATACCTTTAATTGTCCGAAACGATTTTCGCATAACAGACTTCGCATAATCGGTTTTCGACGAATATAAATTTGGCAGAAAACTTATTTGTCCTAATACCTATTACTTTGGCCGATTATGTTTATGAATAAGACTGATTCGCATAATTGTATTTGTCACATTTCTTAAAACCAGAATAACCACCCATACTAAATGCGGTCAGAAGAGTCGGTTAGGTTAGGTTAGAATTGCGACCTCAACCAATATGTACAAAATTTTGTCAAGAATGTCGGCTGGGTTAGGTTAGAACTGAAACATCAATATAGTACTATTAACCTATGATGAAAATTCTGCGTGGTAAATTTCGACTAAACAATGTTATGCACAAATAATTTATGCATAAAAACCATTCGGCGAATAACATTTAATGCACGAAATGTATTTAGACAAACAGAAATATGTCTATTAAGACTATGCCAAAAAGAATTCTGGATTGTAAAATTATGCCAAAACAAGGGGAACCATTCATTAAAATTAAATAAATTATATTAATAGAAATATTAACAACTGAAAATGTGAATTCTAATAAGCAAAGTAGGTATACACTGATATAATTAGTTAGAGATGTAAAAAGACTCTAAATGTCATATTAGTACTAATTATACTTAAAGAAAACACAAACAGATACAAAGAAAAAAATCTATAATAAATTAGAGCTGTAAATGATTCTTGAGTGTCACAAGTAAAGATAGAGGTATTAGAATTAGAATTAAAAAACAAACTAACAACATTATTGGTTCATAAATGCTACTATTCTATTGAAGGTTATTTAAACGATGACCTGGAATGATAATTATGCATAATTACTAGTTGCTTTTTTTTTTCAAAATTATAAGTGACATAAATAATATCTATTGATTTTAATTAATACAAATTTATATTTTAAAATGATAATGTTAATTCAAATTTTAATTTAGTAATTTTGTGATTTCAATTTTATATTTTATTATCTGTCATATAGAATAAGTATTTAAGTACCTGATATTCATTATTGAATTGCCATAGCTGTAAGATTGTGTTAATACTTGTACAGGAGCATGATAGTCTAATTTCTAGTATTAAGTTTAATGTTTTTGTACGCCAACTGGTAAAATATAGTGAAACTGTACCATATATAATAACTGACCACCACTGTAACCTATATTTACAAATAAAGCACTTACTTACTTACTTATTACTTAATCAATTATTATGTTGTACCTATGTTGCCGACCCCTTAAAATAAGTACACTGCCTTCTTCCTTACTGAGTTATTTAAACTTGAGACTGATAAAGTCATCCTAATATTTTGTACATAAGTAGATTCAATTTACAGTACCAGGTGCCGTAGCCGAATGGCATTTCTGCGATGCGAAACGAAAACGAAACGCCGCGAAAGGTAGTCTAGCTCTGTCGCGCCAATACGCAAGAGCGATAGAGATAGATATCTACGAGCGTTTAGTTCGTGAGCGTTTCGTAAGCGTTTGTGCCATTCGGCTACGGGGCCTGGGCGACCGAGTGTCGCTCGGAGTTCGAAAACTCGAAAATATGCGTTTCCCGGGATAAGATTAAGCTAGATCGATTTCTCACCCCTGAAACCTCCACAAAACAAATTTCTGTGGACTCGTTAGAGCTACTTATAACACTAAGTTCTTGCATATTATTATGCACATTTTGAAAGACAGATACGGGTCGAACGCGATAAACCGCCGAAACGTTGGATAAAATGTAAAATTTTTATCGCGTTTGACCCGTAGTCTTTAAAGCGTTCGCATTCGCACAGTATAATAAAGCGTACTATCGTACAGTATGGCCTCTCCCGTTCCCCGCTGAAAGTACCGCCCATCCCCTCTGTTACCTCATAGTTACCGCCTGTCATAACCTATAACCACAAAATTTAAATTTTGAAAAAACCCCCGACCGCGACATAGTGGACCGATTTTCATGAAACATGGCTAAGAACACTCCCGACTAACACAGCTTTCAAAAAAAAAAAAAATTAATCGAAATCGGTTCATCCGTTCGGGAGCTCCAATGCCACAGACAGACACACACACAGACAGACAGACAAACAGACAGACACGTCAAACTTACAACACCCCGTCGTTTTTGCGTCGGGGGTTAAAAGACGCGAACAGTCGGCCTGTCATATTTCACTCATACAAGCGTCCACCTACACGAGCTTAGACTGTGTGCTAGGAACGCGCCTCTTTCATATATTCGATCGCCAGTGTCCGAGGTGTGGCGTTAGAGCTGTTATGATATGATTATTTTTAATTTATTTCTAAATTACACGTGAAAAGCATTTTATTATTAGAACAATAATTCAATAACACCAACGCACTCAACTAAAAAAACTACCGACTCTAATGGAGTTCTGATTGCTCATTTAAAAATTCATCGTTCAAATACGGTCGATCAATACACACATTTCACTGAATTCTATCTAGCTTTCGTGGAAGTTGGTATAGTTTGTTTAAGCCCTGCCCTGCCTGCTAAGCCTCGCTAAGCGATCCTGCATGGGTTCTAATCCCGGTATGGGCATTTATTTGTGTAATGAGCAAAGATATTGTTCCTGAGTCATGGATGTTTTCTATGTATATAAGTAATGTATTTATCTATTTAAGTATGTATATCGTCGCTTAGTTCCCATAGTATAAGCTTTGCTTAGTTTGGGGCTAAGTTGATCTGTGTAAGGTGTCCCCAATATATTTATTTATTTATTATTATTCTATTTATTTTAAGATGCATTAATTATGTTTAACAAAAAATTGTAAGGTAGCGGGTCAAATCTCGTCTGGAGGGCAATTGTTACTAATATATATTTTTTCCATTATTACACTATGATGTTGAGTTCTACATGTATCCACTGAACACGCCTACCATATATAACCAGTGGATACTCTATTTAATAATGCAAACATTGTAAAACATGGAAACTATGGACCAGGCTCCTGGCTTTAAGAGCGCTATGACAAAAAAAGGCGATATATTGTAAAATGTACAGTATTTATCGGCAAAATTGTACACTTTACTCATACTAAAAGACAGTTAAAGTACTTGTTTCAGTTAGAAAATCTAATTAACTGTCGGTTCATTAAAAAACATATGGATGAAAAAGCGTTTTCAATTAGTAATGATTTTTTTTCTGATGCTCGTTTAGGAAAAACCGCGCGAAGCACAGATTTCGGAGCTCTTATTATGTACAATTTGATAAGCTCACTCTCATAAATGCGGTAAATTTAAATTCCTAATATCTTGTACTTTAGGCCCATTAAACAATATTTATCATTTAATCCTTTGAAATTGAGAAATTGAAAGTAAAACGAACTCAATTTTGTCTTGAAAATACATCGAAACAAGTGATAATTTCTCCGAAAATCTACACGTTATCGAAGTTATTTTAGTATATAAATAATCTGCACAATGTGCTTAAACTGCTGTTATCCATTTGTCGTTATAATATTTTATCATGATTTTTTGCCAATTTTTTGAAAACTAGCCTTCCTGTCGCTATTTTACCGGCGACGGACGCCTGCGATTTCAGTGCCGCGCCGGAGCTCGAGGAGGTAAGACGTATGTCGCTTTGGTCTCCGAGTTTTCATCGCAAACGTCGAGAATATTTATCGTTGTGTGGGTCGGACGCCTTGTTTATACACGGGCTATCCTCGCATTGTGTGTGTGTAAACAGCGACCAACGAATTTGATCCTAGATCCGTAAATATTTGCTTTTGTAATACTTTGTTATGTTTGAATGTTAAAGTATTACAACATTGTGATGATAAAAATGTGAAAATTACAATACGGTCAAGATGATAAGACACATCAAGATGGTACTCGGGATCTGATGATGGAGCCAGAAGGAGGTCACCAGTACCAGTGAACCATGTAAGTAAACGACTTCGTGTTTAGGCTCGTTGGGTTCGTCTCAACAAGACCTTTGACAAGAGGTGGTACTCAGGGTCTGATGATGGAGCCAGATGGTGGTCACCAGTACCAATGAACCATATAACTAAACCCAGAGATGGGGAAATCGTAATCGATTCCGGATTACACGATTACTTGATTTTACTTTGTAATCTGACACTACTGGGTGTCAGATTACTTGTAATGTAATCAAGTGAAACGGTAAATTACCATTACATGTAAAGGAATCACTAATCATCTATACAATCATTACTATTACCAATAATTCGGAATCATAGTCGATTCAAAATAACTGAAATTATTGACTTGATTACTTTCAGATTACGAATATGTAGTACCTCAGATTGCTGACTGTCACTTTGATACAAAAGTCATCATGGGTGTTGTAAAATAGGTTTTAGGGGGTGCTGATTCCAAAATTAATGACCAATGTGGAATCTGACATTGCTGACTGTCACTTTGACACAAAAGTCGTCATGGGTGTCGTAAAATAGGTTTTAGGGGTGCTGATTCCAAAATTAATGACCAATGTTCAATCTGACATTGCTGATTGTCACTCTGACACAAAAGTCGTCATGGGTGTCGTAAAATAGGTTTTAGGGGGTGCTGATTACAAAATGAATGACCAATTTGGAATCTGACATTGCTGACTGTCACTTTGACACAAAAGTCGTCATGGGTGTTGTAAAATAGGTTTTAGGGGTGCTGATTCCAAAATTAATGACCAATGTGGAATCTGACATTGCTGACTGTCACTTTGACACAAAAGTCGTCATGGGTGTCGTAAAATAGGTTTTAGGAGGTGCTGATTCCAAAATTAATGACCAATGTTCAATCTGACATTGCTGACTGTCACTCTGACACAAAAGTCGTCATGGGTGTCGTAAAATAGGTTTTAGGGGGTGCTGATTCCAAAATTAATGACCAATTTGGAATCTGACATTGCTGACTGTCACTTTGACACAAAAGTCGTCATGGGTGTCGTAAAATAGGTTTTAGGGGGTGCTGATTCCAAAATTAATGACCAATGTGGAATCTGACATTGCTAACTGTCACTTTGACACAAAAGTCGTCATGGGTGTCATAAAATAGGTTTTAGGGGGTGCTGATTCCAAAATTAATGACCAATGTTCAATCTGACATTGCTGACTGTCACTCTGACACAAAAGTCGTCATGGGTGTCGTAAAATAGGTTTTAGGGGTGCTGATTCCAAAATTAATGACCAATGTTCAATCTGACATTGCTGACTGTCACTTTGACACAAAAGTCGTCATGGGTGTCGTAAAATAGGTTTTAGGGGGTGCTGATTCCAAAATTAGTGACCAATTTGGAATCTGACATTGCTGACTGTCACTTTGACACAAAAGTCGTCATGGGTGTCGTCAAATAGGTATCCGGAGGTGTTTGAAAACTAATGACCAATTTGGAATCTGACACTGTTGACTGTCACTTTGACACAAAAGTGATCATGGGTGTCTTCAAATAGGTTTTCATGGGTACTGATCTCAATATTAATGATCAATTTGGAATCTGACATTGCTGACTGTCACTTTGACATAAAAGTCGTTATGGGTGTCATCAAATAGGTTTCCAGGGGTACTGTGCAATGTCAGGTTCCAAATCGGTCATTACTTTTTAAATCATTTCATTAATTTTGGAATCAGTACCCCCTAAAAACTATTTGACTACACCCATGATTCCTTTTGTGTCAAAATGACAATTAGCACTGTGAGATTCCAAAATAGTCGTTAATTTTGGAATCAGCACCCCGGAAACCTTTTTGACGACACCCATGACGACTTTTGTGTCAAAGTGACAGTCAGCAATGTCAAGATTCCAAATCGGTCATTAATTTTCAAATCAGCACCTCCGGAAACCTATTTGACGACACCCATGACGACTTTTGTGTCAAAGTGACAGTCAGCAATGTTAGATTCCACATTGGTCATTATTTTTGGAATCAGCACCCCTAAAACCTATTTTACGACACCCATGATGACTTTTGTGTCAAAGTGGCAGTCAGCAATGTTAGATTCCACATTGGTCATTAATTTTGGAATCAGCACCCCTAAAACCAATTTTACGACACCCATGACGACTTTTGTGTCAAAGTGACAGTCAGCAATGTCAGATTCCACATTGTTCATTAATTTTGGAATCAGCATCCCCGCAAACCTATTTGACGACACCCATGACGACTTTTGCGTCAAAGTGACAGTCAGCAATGTCAGATTCCACATTGGTCATTAATTTTGGAATCAGCACCCCTAAAACCTATTTTACGACACCCATGACGACTTTTGTGTCAAAGTGACAGTCAGCAATGTCAGATTCCAAATCGGTCATTAATTTTTAAATCAGCACACCCGAAAACCTATACTCGTGGTATATGCACTTGAAATGTGAAAGTGAAAATGCTAGAATGACATGTAAACCACGAAGTTGTATAGTCATATTGTTCATTAGTATTGGTGACCACCATCTGGCTCCATCATCAGACCCTGAGCACCACCTTGAAGTAATTAGAATTGTATTTGTCTTATTTTATCATCATATTAATATATACTTTACTCTAATACTTATCATATAACAAAAGCAAATATTTGGGATGGGGTCTACTTTTATAATTATTACTTTAATTTTTTAAATAAATTTTAACATAATTGATATTATTTCGCGCTATATTCTCGTATTTTCGTACAAAATAATGTTTATTAGAAACCAAAAGTTTATATCGAGATAGTAGATTGTGGTTGTTATCAAAATTCCATAGAAAGGATCAAGATTGTTTTGTCCATTATTGTAGTGCGAGCGAGTGATAAGACGTGCTAGAAAGGGTCGGCATATTGGGCTCGCGCGGCGGGTAAAATACCTAATTTCGCCCGACGCCGAAATGTTATAACGCTCTTAATAATTTGTAGCTAAGGGCAAAGCAAATAATTATAGAGAAAAAAATCGACGCTTTTTATATGCCTCAATATACCTCTTGCACACTCTAGTCTCTAGTAGTAGAGATGCAGACAAAAAACTAGGTTTACGTTTTTATTTTACGGCTCCTTACAGTCAGTCAGCCATAAGAACGAACAAAACCCGCACAGCTAAACTGTGGAATGAATTGTCGCCAGCGGTATTTCCGGACCGATACGACCTTCAAACCCTCAAGAAAAGAGCGTACATCCATCTTAAAGGCCGGCACGCACCTCCAACACTTCTGGTGTTTCTGGTGTCCATGGGGGGCAGTGATCACTTACTATCCGGTGACCTATCTGCTCGTTTGCCTATCCTATAAAAAAATCTTTCCCAAAATCATGAACAGATAAGCTATAGATTGTAAGAAATTCTTGCAAGTGTCAATTTCGCATAATTCGCACACGCGATCACTCGCAGGCGTGACCTCATTGGTGGAGTTTGACATGTGTTTGAGATGGCTAACCGTGACGTCACAGATGCAGCTATCAAGGCCAGTGTTGTTTGGAGACGTAAATTAGATGGACAGGGTATGAAGATTACTGGAGATATTTTCAAACTTATTTTGTACAAGATGTACGAAAAGCCCGCATACTTGAACAACTGTCCCATAATTACAACCTAAGCCTATAAATATATATAAATAAACCTATAACCTATAAAATTTTGATAAAACCTCCGACATAGTGGACCGATTTTCATAAAAGATGGCTAAGAACACTCCCGACTAACACAGTTTCAAAATGCAGTACAGTCAACAACACAGCTGTGTATACAGACAAAGTGCCAAAAATATGTATACAGAAC
This sequence comes from Leguminivora glycinivorella, assembly GCF_023078275.1. NCBI lineage: Eukaryota > Metazoa > Arthropoda > Insecta > Lepidoptera > Tortricidae > Leguminivora > Leguminivora glycinivorella. Next base: position 284,156 of record NC_062985.1, on the reverse strand, counting down.
TTTATTACCTGTACATAAAGGTGTGTATACATATTTTTGGCACTTTGTCTGTATACACATTACACAGCTGTGTTATTGACTGTACAAAGTAATGTCCTTAAGTGGGAGCCCTATATCACAATTATTTTCTAGTTATTAACATTTGCTAGGTTAACCCTTTCTGTGCGGATGTCACGCCTGGCGGTGGCGTGCCATCAAGGTTTTTTGAGTGTGGCGTATGACACGCAGGGCGTGTCATTTTAAAATCGACCTCCACAGCGTAAACTTTTCGAAAATGGAACACGCAACGAATCGGTTTAAGTGCATTATCATTCGTATTGGCATAATTTACTAATGGTGAAGAAAATCCAGGCGAGGAGCAATTTTTACCGGATGAGCGTGTATGAGGAATGTTGAAAGTGAAAGAAGCAAAAGAAGCATGTAAACATGATAGCAAGTGGAAATCCTTGGTCTCTGCTGACCCCTACGGGAAACAAGAGAGAATATAATTATGTATGATAATGATACTCATTTAACTTCATTCGAAAATCGGATTAATGACAAATTGTACTATCAGCTGCAAAAGTGCATAGAGAAGTTACGAATGAATTCATTGATAAATTCGCCATGCGCTTTTGCAGCCGATAGTACTTACATAAAGTGCATGTTTTCAGATAATTAAACACCAATAAGTATTACGAATAATTTATTTTAATGTACACATTCTAAACACATACAATCACGCCTGTGTCCCATGAAGGGGTAGGCAGAGCACATGAAACTACTCAGGTTTCAATGCCACTCTTGGCAAATAAAGGGTTGAAAGAAAACGAAACTGTGACATTGCAGTGACAGGTTGCCACGTTGCCAGCCTCTCGCCTACGCCACAATTTAACCCAATTTTATTCTAAATATGTAGTTTAATTGTAAATTCTGGTTGACATTAATTAAATATGTAGTTATAATTCTGTTTTGATTCTAAATAATCTTTGGATCTGATTATTCTTGCTATATTTTTTTTTCTCCTGTATACTTGTAAAATCTTACTGTTGTAACGTCGTCGCGTTTTTAAGTTAGGCACCCTCTATAGCAATTCAGCCATTTATAAATTTGGTATTGTCGCGGCGGTCTCGTAATAATCCGCATTACGCGTCCTCGCTTGCGGGGCTTCGCGCGCACTGTGTCAACACGCGGCCAAAATTATACCAACGCAATCTTTGCTTTCTTTATCCTAATGGTGTTAAATGGATAAATTAATATTATAGAATACTAGCTTTTTCCCGCGGCGTTAGAAAGAGACAAACAGTAGCCTATGTTACTCTCCATCCCTTCAACTATCTCCACTTAAAACACGTCAATTCGTCGCTCCGTTTTGCCGTGAAAGACGGACAAACAAACAGACATACACACACACAAACACTTTTCTAAATCTAGATTGGAGGCCATTGTAACTGATCCATTTTTTCCATTATTACACTATGATGTTGAGTTCTACCTACATGTATCCATTGAACACGCCTTCCATAAATAACCGATGGACACTACTTAATATATACACACATACATACATGTAATCATGATTATATCCCATAAAGGGGTAGGCAGAGCACATGAACTACTAAGTTTCAGTGCAACTCTTGGCAAAAAGGGGTTGAAAGAAATCCAAATTGTAACATTGCTGTGACAAGGTTGCCAGCCTCTCGCCTACGCCACAATTTAACTCATATCCCACAGTCGACTTCTATGACACCCACGGGAAGAAAGGGGGTGGTGAAATTCTTAATCCGTCACCACCCGGAAAAATATTAATGCAAACATTGTAAAACATGGAAAACATGGAGCAGTTACATTTGCCCCCCAGTTTTAATTTATCACCACTCGTGTGAACTTCTTGTTTTCCGCACTTGTATCGTTATGAACTATTGTAAACCTGATCAATAATCATAGTTGCTAAGTGATAAACTTGTCAACACATCGTTACATAATCGCTAAAACGAATCGAGCAGAAAATCAGAGCATCGACTAAAATCGAATCGGGAAAAAATCGAATCGTAAATTGCGCATCGTTCGCGAGAAGCAATTCACTGATCACATCATCCGACCGATTTTCAATCTTACTCCGGGAATGTTACAGTCCAATTTGTCTTGTACAGTCAGCAACAAAGCTGTGAATACAGCCAAAGTGTCAAAAATATGTATACAGAACTTTATTGCCTGTACATTAAGGTGTGTATTAGGGTGGAGCGAAAAAACACTTTTCTGGAATTAGCAAACCTAATAGTTATCAATCAATGACCTTAGTCTATGAAGCCTTTGTGCAAATTTTCAGCTTTTTAAATCAACATCTTCCGCCTCCGCATTAGATTTAAACATAGCTGGGCATTAACTCGTTAATCCGTTAATCGTTAATTAACGAAGTTAACATTTCGATTAACGGATTAACTTTTAAGTTAACTTTAAAAAATGTTAACGGACTCGTTAACTTCCGTTAAATTTCATAGAGTCCGTTAATCGTTAATCCAGCACCCCAAGCGGCTCGCTGTGCCGCGAAAACCACGTTCTTACTGCTACTGTAAAAGCCCGTAGTACGGCAAAACCTAGGTTTTATCGGTAAAAGCAGATCCGTCGGTTATAAACAGTCTAAAGACCAATTGGCGACTTTGGATCACTTATTCGAGATCTTCTAAATCTTATTAGGCGTGCTAGATCGATCACTAACCTGGGAATAGAGTGCAATCATCAGACATGACAGACATATCGCGCAACCGACGCATCGATGAGTTAGAGTCCGGCGCGGGCCTTAGATTACTCTACCAGGTTATCGTGGCCCACAGCATCGAGTTGTCATCTCAAATCTCAATCTGAAGAACCGACGCACCACGATCGCGACCGCATGAATGACCCAATAATTACCAATCCGAAGTAAAACCTAGGATTTAGCCAACCAACGGCGGTACACGCCCGAAGAGACCGAAATTATTACATTTCGGTTTTTTACCGATTGGCGTCACAGGTTTTAATGGTTTTTGGTGGATACTTAGTAAATAGAAATACATAATACCTACAGTGGAGTCCTATTTTTATGACGTGTTAACGGATTATCGATTAACTTTAACTTCCGTTAAATCTACCGAAATGTATCGCTTTAACGATTAACGAAGTTAACTTTCTAAGTAACGGATTAACGATTATCGAAGTTAACTATTTGATTAACGGTACCCAGCTATGGATTTAAAATTTTGAAAATCTCATACAAACCTGAAAATTCAACTTTCAGATAAAAAAAATTCGGCAGTTTTATGTTTAGTACACGTTATTGATACATATTATTACAAGAAACTACCAAAAGTTGCGAAAATGGCGTCAAAAAGCGCCAAAGTTTGCCTACTTTCAGTACATTGGCCAAAATAGCCGCTAAAATACTGTAAATTGGCGATTTTTAATGCTATTTTTGCAACCTTTTGGTACTTTCTTGTAATAATATGTATCAATAATGTATACTGAACATAATACTGCCGAAAAAAAATCTTTATCTGAATGTTGAATTTTCAGGTTTGTATGAGATTTTCAAAATTTCAAACCTAATGCGGAGGCTGAAGATGTTGATTTCAAAAGCTGAAAATTTACGCAAAGGTTTCATAGACTAATAGTCATTGATTGATAACTATTAGGTTTGCTAATTCGAGAAAAGTGTTTTTTCGCTCCACCTTAGTGTGTATACATATATATTTGGCACGTTGTATGCACAGTTTTGTTGCTGATTGTACAGTGTTTTAAATATAGACGCGGACACCGTGCCAAAAGTATGTATACACGACATTATTTCTTACACGTTAAGGTCGTGGATACATGTTTTTGGCACTTTTTCCGCATCTATATTTATAATACCTTGTGCTATGTTGATTTGAACGATTGCTCGTTTGATTGTTAACGTTAATTTTAGAGGGTTTAGATTTATTTTTTATTGCGTTCGGAAATGGAGCAGTGGGTCGAAATGGAAAATCGCGATGCAGATGTTTTCTCTGTATTACCTAAGTGCGTTTTCACATTCTCCGATCTGATATCGGATGTCTGACCGATATCCTATACATTAAAGGCTATCTTTTATTTTTGCCTTTGAAATCCCTCCGACATTCGATATCGGATTGGATAATGTGAAAACGGTCTAAGCCTGTGAAACACCTCAAATTCGATAAATTGAAGTTGGACTGAAATTGAGTAACTACTTACATTGTGTTACCAACAAGTGGGCTTTTTTTTAAAGGAACGTAATCTTACATAGTTATTTAAATTAACTACAGTACAGTATGGCTACTCCCGCTCCCCGCTGAAAGTGCCGCCCACCCCCTCTCGGTTACCTCACAGTTACCGACTGTCAAAGACGCGAACAGTCAACCTGTCATATCTCACTCATACAAGCATGGTACGCGTTCACCTACACGAGCTTAGAATGTGTGCTAGGAACGCGCCTCTTTCATATATTTGATCGCCAGTGTCCGAGGTGTGACCTAAGCCTGTAAAACACCTCAAATTCGATAAATTGAAGTTAGAATAAAATTGAGTAACTAGTGTAACTACATACAGGGTGTTACTAGCAAGTGGGCTTTTTAGGGTTCCGTAGTCAACTAGGAACCCTTATAGTTTCGCCATGTCTCTCTGTCCGTCCGTCCGTCCATCCGTCCGCGGATAATCTCAGTAACCGTTAGCACTAGAAAGCTCAAATTTGCTACCAATATGTATATCAATCACGCCAATAAAGTGCAAAAATAAAAAAATGGAAAAAAATGTTTTATTAGGGTACCCCCCCTACATGTAAAGTGGGGGCTGATATTTTTTTTCATTCCAACCCCAACGTGTGATTTATTGTTGGATAGGTATTTAAAAATGAATAAGGGTTTACTAAGATAGTTTTTGATAATATTAATATTTTCGGAAATAATCGCTCCTAAAGGAAAAAAAGTGCGTCCCCCCCCTCTAACTTTTGAACCATATGTTTAAAAAATATGAAAAAAATCACAAAAGTAGAACTTTATAAAGAATTTCTAGGAAATTATTTTGAACTTGATAAGTGTAGTAGTTTTTGAGAAAAATACGGAAAACTACGGAACCCTACACCGAGCGTGGACCTACACGCTCTTGGTCGGTTTTCTTTAGATAAATACATACTTATATACATAGAAAACATCCATGACTCAGGAACAAATATCTGTGCTCATCACACAAATAAATGCCCTTACTGGGATTCGAACCCAGGACCGCGGCTTAGCGGGCAGGGTCACTACCGACTGAGCCAGACCGGTCGTCAAAATATAAAAATAAGAATGTTCTTTTGTGTCTGAGTTATTTCGCATAAAAGCCTATTACTTCACTTTCAATGCCTAAATTCAGTGAAAGTAGTTCAATTGAAGTCTGAAATTAACAAACTTGTGTCGAATTTGTTCTTTGCTTTCCTTTTTATTACTATTGGGGAGATTTTTACGTACATGAATCACTTCGTTCACTTATATTTATGTATTGCATTTTAATTTAGCACAATCATCATCATTCCCTTGCCCTTTTCCCATTATTTGGGGTCGGCGCAGCAGATCATCTTCCTCCATTTCTCTCTATCAGCCGTCATTTCCATACTAATAATACCTTTCACTCTCATATCGTTGTTCACACATTCCATCCATCTTTTCTTAGGCCTTCCACTACCATTGTATCCATCCACTTTCATATTAACCACTCGTTTTATAACATTGCTTTCATCCCTCCGCATTACATGCCCATACCATGCTAATCTACTTCCTCTCAATTTCTCTGTCACTGGCGCTACTTTCAGGCTTCCTCTTATATACTCATTCCGAATCCTATCCAGTCTTGTCACACCACACATCCATCGCAACATTCTCATTTCATTCACATGCAGTCTTCTCTCATCATTCGTCTTGGTGGCCCAGCACTCACTTCCATACAGGACGACAGGTCGGATAACTGATTTATAAATTTTCCCCTTCAGCCTGAGAGGCATTCGGGGATCACAGGTTGTGCCTGTAACCTGTCGCCATTTCATCCATCCTGCATTAATCCTGTGCTGAACTGCTCTGTCGATCTCGCCATCTCCCTGAATGAGGGAACCCAGGTACTTGAAATCCGAGCAGGTAGGCAATATTTCGCCATCTAGTGTCATGGCAACAGGGGCGGAAAGACCGCCGAAGTCACAGTAAAGATACTCTGTTTTGGAACTACTGATCTTCAAGCCAACATTTTCCAGCCTCTGTTGCCACTTCGCTAACCTGCCTTGTACCTCGAGTCCCTCTTCTCCGACAAGCACGATGTCGTCGGCAAAGAGCATGCACCAGGGTGCCTCTTCCTGCATGTCCGACGTCAGAGCATCCATTATAAGCACGAAGAGGTATGGGCTCAATGCCGAGCCCTGGTGCAAACCCACAGCCACACCGATGCTGTCAGTAGTTCCAGCAGCGAATCGAACACGCGTACAAGACGATCTGTACATAGCACGGATTAGCTCTACATACTTCCCAGGCATACCTTTCTCTTTCAAGGCCCACCACAAAACCTCACGGGGAACCCGATCGTAAGCCTTTTCCAGGTCGACAAAAACCATGTGCAGATTTTTATGTGCGCGCCTGTACTTTTCGCACAGTTGGCGTAAGGCGAAAATGGCATCTGTCGTACCTCGACCGGGCATAAATCCGAATTGATTTTGCGTTATTTCACACTCTTCTCTCATTCTTCTCTCTATTATCCTCTCCCAGACCTTCATGGTATGTGACATGAGCTTTATTCCTCGATAATTATTGCAATTTTGGACGTCTCCTTTGTTTTTAAATATTGGTACCAGCGTACTACTGCACCACTCGTCAGGTATGCGTTCCTCATGCAACAACTTACCGAAGAATACACTCAGCCATTTCCATCCATCCGCACTCAACAACTTCCATACTTCAACTGGTATTCCATCCGGGCCCACGGCTTTTCCATTCTTCATATTTCTTACAGCCATTTTCACTTCTTCCACACTAATCTCCCTAACAAGGCCCAGATTCAATGGCGGATTTTCAAGCACACCATTCCATTCATTTTCTTCATTCATCAACTTTTCAAAATATTTCTTCCATCGTTCTTTTATGCTTTCATCATCAGTCAGAATCTTCCCAGAATCATCTTTTATACATTTAACATGCGAAATATCTCTTCCATTCCTTTCTCGAGCCCTTGCAATTTGGTAAAGTCGTTTCTGACCTTCAGGTCTTTCCAAAGACCGGTACAGATTGTCCTGCGCCTCCGCCCTACAAATTGCAACTGTCCTCTTGGCTCTTTTCTTACATTCTTTATACACCTCTTTCTTACTTTCTTTTAATGTTTCATTCTCATCCTCAACCATCTGCCATTCTTTAAACGCCTTTTTCTTTTCTCTTAACACTTCTTGAACACTTTCATTCCACCACCATACTTCTTTATCTATCATACGCTTCCCTTTTGTTTCCCCAAATACATTCTTTGCCACACTTCTAATATAGCCAGCCATTACTAACCAACATTCATTCGCACTCATTCCTTCCATTTCACCCATCTCTAACATTTTGGTCACTACTTGCTCCCTAAATTCACTAGCATACTCATTCTTTTGCAATAGATGCCACTTTATTTTGGGCGGGGGACAAACCTTGTTCTTGTTGGGGCGAACAGCAATACTAACGTCAGCTAGCAGAATTCGGTGCTGGGACACCAAATCTTCGCCTGGCAGCACTTTGCAGTTTTTAACACAGTTGATTCTGTTCCGTCTTATCAGGAAATAATCAATCTGTGTAGCGTGGTTACCACTTTTATAAGTGATAAGATGTTGGTCACGTTTTTGGAACCACGTGTTTAGTACAGCCAGATCAAATGCAACTGCCGCTTGTAGAAGGGTTTCCCCCTCGCTGTTCCGCATTCCATACCCCCACCCACCGTGTACTCTTTCGTACCCATCATTCACTCTTCCTACATGTCCATTAAAATCACCACCAATATAAATCTCTTCACTATCTGGTATTCCCATTATCATACTATCAAATTCCTCCCAAAACCTCACTTTCACACTCTCATCACAACCTGCCTGCGGAGCATACACACTCACAATATTCACAGGCTTATTCTCAATCATCAATTTTACAACAATCATTCTATCATGTATTCTATTCACTTCCGTCACTCGCTCTTTCATTTCACAATCCAGCACAATTCCCACCCCATTCCGCTTTCCGTCACTGCCACAATAGTAAAACTTATATCCCTCACCAATCTCTCTTGCTCTATTTCCCTTCCATTTCGTTTCTTGCAGACACGCTACATTCACTCCTCGCCTTTTCAAAACGTCCACTAACTCTCTCGCTCTTCCAGTCATCGTACCTAAGTTCCAACTAGCAAACCTCACTCTGACATGCCTCTCTCTCCGGGCTAGCTTCTTACGTCGCATCCGCACCGTTAAATGCGACAACCCTAGTCCACTTCCCACAGGAGCCGGGTGCTGCCCCTGCGCGTCGCCTGCGGGGTACGCCCTAGCCCTGTCGCTCATATCATTAAGTCCGATAGTCATACTGCAAAAGGTTTTGGCATTTAGTTTTTACAACCGGCCGCCCGCCTGACGTCAACCCTCCTTGGGAATCCTTAGTTGACTTAGATGACTGTCGTTTCACACCTTTAGTCGCCTTTTACGACATCCATGGATAGGCACGGAGTGGGCTATTCTTAAGCCGGCTACCACACGGCTAATTTTAATTTAGCACAATAAACTATCATAACTTTTTTATTTTACATTCTGGTAGAGAGTGGCCCTCACCCTCTGCACCCCCCAGAACTACTCATAAACACGTTTTAACTAGCACTGTAACGTCATGGAATACGAAATAATTCATTTTTATTGCTTAAAATCGTCTATGAAAATAAGTTTTTTATATCGCCATAACTTTTTTCACACAGTGATTTAAAATGAGCTCCCATAGTAAATATTTTAGTATATTGAAACACCTTTCTAATGACATATGTCACGTCGCTATTGGTTCTTGGACCATTTTGTCCGGTTCTCCAAAAGATTATACATTCTTATAACTAATACAAGCAGTGTTATTTTAATCGTATTCGTATCGCATTTAATACTAAAGACTCGTGTTGTCTACACGAGTCTTATAGGCTACTTGCCTCCTAGTCAAATCAGCTTCTTTTTAAGAACTGTGAAAACGAATTTGTACGACTTGCTAATATGGAAATAATATGAAATCGAATTGAGTGACGTCACGATCAATTCAGTTACTTTATATATTTCTACCTGATTTATTAAATAGAAATTGGATTTGAAAATAACTTCTGTCCGTGATTTTCATATAATTATCTGATGCTTTATTTCGTGCATGGTATAATAGTACCTACATTACGATACAAGTGCGTAAAAAAGGAAGTTCGAAACGAGTGGCGATAAATTAAAACACGACCGAAGGGAGTGTTTTAAATCGACACGAGTTACGAATTTCCTTTTCGCACGTGTATCGTACGACGTTTTTCAGTACAGATGAGCCTCCGAAGTTTCGACCTAGCATATAATGAACCACTTCTTGCACTAGTGCGTAAAAAAAACATCATCCTGTACTGAAAAATATTTTATTTTAAGAACAGTCAAGTGCCCTATTATAATAAGTCGAAATAGAATTAGGTTGCAACGTCTTTGCATTGATTAAATATGAAACATTGCAGTCTTTATAAATAAATAAATAATAAATTCTTCTTTTATTATTATCAATTGAACATAAGAAATCCGGTAACAGTAAATACCTAATTATAATAAGTAATTATTATCTAAAACACTTTCTTAATCACATTATTTACGAGAAAATTATACAACACCCCGCAAAATGCTGTGAACGCTCCACATTTCAATATTGACACGTAATTGAATAAAAACATGTTAATCACTCAATTATTTTTTTGTTCGCCGCTCAATTAATGTATGTATGTATGTACGTTTTTGTATGAACATGACGAGTAATTGCAGTTCTGCACGGACAATTAGGTATGAAGGGAGTCGGGAAAGGGACTGTGTTAGGGCCTTTGTTTTGCATCAGTTACTACTATGCAAGTTATTGCCGTATTACCAAAGAGGATCGAATATTGTAGAAAGTTACTGTCAAAGTAAAACGTATAATCACAGATGAATCACAGTGCAAAGACTGCCATCTCTCGATGCAAGCTGTAAACTTTTGAACTTCAGTTTTGACAATATCTGATAAAATTTCAAATATTAATGTTAAAGTCATCTAGGCGAACGTTCCACAAAGGTGACATCATGAATTAAACGACTGGTAACCACTTAGCAGTAATTTATGGAAAAACGGTGTTATAATGTATTCGTTACATGAGTAATAAGCCTTATTAAGTCTTTTCTTATCGGATAACCGTAAGAGGTACATAAGATTGAATTAATTCTCCAGCCATTTGCAGCGAACTGACATTTCTGATGAAAATATGATATTGTTATATTACAAGTCGTTTAAAATAATTTTAAACGACTTGTAATATAACAATATCATATTTTCAAAAAACGAAAAAACTTCATTATGATAATTATTATCATAATGAAGTTTTTTCGTTACATCGCTTTTCGTTAAAGTCGAAAAAAGTATTTTTTTTCCTTTTCATACATAATAAATGAATTAATATGTATGAAAGGACCTTAATCTAATATTAAAGTCAATGTCAAGTGTCTGACGGCAAATGTCAAAAGAAATAACGTAAGAAAGTGGTAAAGGATGCCACACACGTGTTCAGTAATTAGATTTACTTTTTTAATAATTCGATAACCGTAAGAGTTAGGATGATAGTTTCTTAGAGAAATTAATTGTATTTGACCTGTATAACCTTCCCTTAAAGTTAACGGAATTCAATAAAAAACCGGCCAAGAGCGTGTCGGGCCACGCTCATTGTAGGGTTCCGTAGTTTTCCGGATTTTTCTCAAAAACTACTCAACCTATCAAGTTCAAAATAATTTTCCTAGAAAGTATTTATAAAGTTCTACTTTTGTGATTTTTTTCATATTTTTTAAACATATTATGGTTCAAAAGTTAGAGGGGGGGGGGGGACACACTTTTTTTTTCCTTTAGGAGCGATTATTTCCGAAAATATTAATATTATTAAAAAACGATTTGAGTAAATCCGTATTCATTTTTAAATACCTATCCAACAATATATCACACGTTGGGGTTGAAACGAAAAAAAAATCAGTCCCCACTTTACATGTAGGGGGGGTACCCTAAAAAAATATTTTTTTCGACTTTTTATTTTACCACTTTGTCGGCGTAATTGATATACATATTGGTACCAAATTTCATCTTTCTAGTGCTAACGGTCACTGAGATTATCCGCGGACGGACGGACGGACGGACAGACAGACATGGCGAAACTATAAGGGTTCCTAGTTGACTACGGAACCCTAAAAACACGGTGTATATTTCGCATTAGCGACATTATAACAGACTTCAATGGCTATAGTATTACAGTATTAATTAATCAACACGATGAGATCACGATGAGCAAACTTATAACTAGGTCAAGGTCGGGTGAGGTGAAATATTGACAGACTCTAAATAAATAGGGGTTCTTAATTGAAGTTAACTTTTATACCTCAACAAAGACTGGAGTAGCCTTCATGTTGCGTCTACGTACAAATAATTCTGCCAAGATTCGCGGGAGGTGAGGAAATAACACATGTAAAGGAGTACTCACAAATGCAAAAAATATTATTGTCAATACACACGCACATTATGATAAAAAAATAACACATGCTCATTATGATGCACACAGACATATCACACATGGAAATACTTCGTAGAAACACAGTGTATACGGACACTAAATGCGCACGTGTGTGTCTCAAACTATAGGGATGAGGCAGGCATCGATAACTGAAGTCGATAATAATTAATCAAGCAAATTATAATTTTAATGATGTCGTTATTTTTTCTAGATCTGTTTAATGTTTGGCACTATTATAATCATATTAAGATTCACTAATGACAATCCTGGGTAGTAGGTATCATGCGGGTGGACTAGCGATGGAATAATAGGATTAGTAGGTAAAGAAATATTTGTCATTTTGACAAAACATTAATTTATTTTTCCAGACTAACTAATCAACAACGTTTACTGCGGTTGGTGGTACTAAATCATTATAGACAGACTTGGTTAAATAAATAAACTAGAAATGGTTTAGTCTTCATTAACTGTTATCAATACTGGTTCAAAGTGAAAAGTTTATTAAGTACATGTAATAAAACTCAAATCATTCTCTTTCGAAAAATTGCAAATATATTTCAAATGAATTGTGTGATCAAGGTTTGCAAATCATACTTTTTTATCGATAGTTGGTATTTTATCGACCATGCCCACATCTCTACGACGAAGTCTCGGTCAAGTGATTTTTCTAATTTTCAATTTATCCTTGTCAATATTATTATATGCTCTATTCTAATTGCAATTAGGTTAATTCTTACAAAATATATAAATGAAGTCTCGTGGGGAGTGCGTCTTTTTATGAATAAATTGATATATAAATATCGACCCTATTTTAAACCACATTAGGTAACTTGCCTGTGTGGTGACGGGTTAAGAATTTCACCACCCCCTTTCTTCCCGCGGGTGTCGTAGAAGGCGACTATGGGATATGGGTTAAATTGTGGCGGAGGCGAGAGGCTGGCAACCTGTCACTGCAATGTCACAGTTTAGTTTTCTTTCAACCCCTTATTTGCCAAGAGTGGCACTGAAGCTTTAGTAGTTTCATGTGTTCTGCCTACCCCTTTATGGGATACAGGCGTGATTGTATGTATGTATGTATGTATTAGGTAACTTCTTAAACAGCAAAAATCGAAGTCTCGTGGGGAGTGTTCGTGACGTAATTTCTACCCACCAACAAATTTCAAATCGATTGCATTCGATCACATAAATCGATATTCGATGACGTATGACAAAAATATTATCATTTAGATAATAAAAACAGTAATACAACAATATTAAAATTACTTACAAATGGAATATTATGCCATCTTTTTGCAAACTTGAGGTATTTGAGCACTTATTACAAGTGTTCACAGCACACGCGGGCATTTTTAATTACCAGTGATATGTGTCGTGGCGATTCTGTGAATGAGCATGAATCGATTGTGAAATTGTATTTACGTGACTTTATGAACATTTGTTCAAGTTTTTTGGCAGAGGGGTAAGTAGGTAACTGAAAGGCTACTCCAGTCTATATTTCCTCCGAGCTCAACAAGCACCAATATTACAATCGGTTGTTATTTATTTGAGTACTAAACTAATGGATCAGCTTATATTTTTTGTAGTTCACATTATAGTATACTGATGTGCCGAGAGAAAGTTTCCAAATTTCTGAAATTTTCACATAGGAAAACTTCGGAAACTTTCTATACTTGGTATGGTCAATTGTATGGATGGAAACTTCCCATTTCATAAATTTAAATTCCCTTAATTTTTCGTGAAAGTTTCGTGATTTTTTCAAGGAATTTTTGGAAAGTTTCCGCAACTTGCACATCACTACATTATAGTCAGCACTCGCCCAACCAGGCTAAATGGATAAAGACCTTGCTGATTCGGTATATTTTTGGTGGCTTCAATATATGTATAGTGTTACGTATGTAAGTATATGTTACATGTCTCGTTCCCGTCTCATTCTTATAATTTTTGACGAATAAGTTATACGAAACTCAATGAATATACACCAATAATTTAGGGAAGACATAGTCAAAATGTACAAAAGGTCAAGGTCACATCACGTCTGCCATGACGGATAACCGCGAGATAGACGGATTGCGGTAGGGTTTAGGCATTGATTTGGGAAAGTGTGTGTCTGTTTGTTTGTCCGTCATTCGCGGAAAAACGGAGCGACGAATTGACGTGATTTTTTAAATGGAGATAGTTGAAGAGATGGAGAGTGACATAGGCTACTTTATGTCCCTTTAGAACCCCCCACTTTCCTAAATTGGGGTGTGGAAGTTTGTATGGAGCATTCCTTAATTTTCAAATTTAACGCGAGCGAAGCCGCGGGCAAAAGCAAGTATAATATTTTTTGAAATTCACATTATAGTCAGCACTAGCCCAACCAGGCTAAAAAAAATTAGGGAACATTTACATCGCACTTAGTCAAAATGTTCAAAAGGTCAAGATCACATTACGTCTGCCATGACGGATAACCGCGACACGGATTGCGGTAGGGTTTAGGCATTTTGATTTAGGGTAGGGTTAGGTACGGCAGGTATTTTGATGGAAGGTAAAGCGGCGAAAGGTTGAGGTTTAGTTTGTACAGTTGATGTAATTATGTAGGAGAAAGTCCCCGCTCCGAGTCGTTCCTGGTGCAAAAGCTGTCCATAGTAATTCAACGTGGAAATGGAAATGCTGCGAGCGTCATGAGCACTTTTGCACCGGGAACGACAGGGAATAGTTTATTTGGATAGTTTTATTATGTTTTTATTCTTAATACATACCTAATAAGTATTGTTCTATATTGTTAATAAATAAATATTATGAATGTTTATTTTCAAAAGCTTTCTTGCAAGTAGTTTTTTTAACAATTTTCTGCTTAAAAGTACTTTCTGCTTATAAGAGTATTGTAGTCCTTACATTTATTGCAGTTTATTATAGCAAAACTGACAGTATAATTAAAAGAAATAACACGAAGCCGGCAATGAATGGATTTCTCCGGACAATAGTTATATTCAAGATGTTTGATAACGCGCCGTCGCACTCCACTGGAGAGCGGTTAATTAGGTTTTTGCGGCCTGTCGCGGGCTACATACCCGCGATACAGGCTGTGACGTGTGCCGTGTCGCATTTGTTGTATTTTATACATAAAACTATGCATAACACACATATAATAAATTATCTCTGAGACTTCGTATACCAACTGTATCAGTTGGACTTGTGATTTGTGGGACACCCTGTATAAATGTTAGATTTTTGCGGCAATAGAGGCTGTAACGTGTGCCATGTTACATTTTTTGTATTTTATACATAAAACATATAAAAAATATCTTTGAGGCGACTGGTCTGGCTCAGCCGGTAGTGACCCTGCCTGCTAAGCCGTGGTCCTGGGTTCGAATCCCGGAAGGGCATTTATTTGTGTGATGAGCATATATTTGTTCCTGAGTCATGGATGTTTTCTATGTATATGTATGTATTTATCTACTTAAGTATGTATATCGTCACTTAGCACCCACAAGCTTTGCTTAGTTTGGGGCTATTTTGATCTGTGTAAGGTACCGGCCACATCAGAGCGTCGCGTGTCTCGGGGCGCGCAACGGACGTCCGCGCCACGCCACCTGAGTGTAATTCAAAAAGCGTCTCCTCA
Source organism: Leguminivora glycinivorella (assembly GCF_023078275.1). NCBI lineage: Eukaryota > Metazoa > Arthropoda > Insecta > Lepidoptera > Tortricidae > Leguminivora > Leguminivora glycinivorella. The sequence continues at coordinate 268,783 of NC_062985.1, read as the reverse complement.
GTACATTTTGTATAGGAAGGACGTAAGACGCGCCCCAGGTGGCGTGCGCGCCTTACGTCCTTCCTATACAAAATGTACTGAGGAGACGCTTTTTGAATTACACTCAGGTGGCGTGGCGCGGACGTCCGTTGCGCGCCCCGAGACACGCGACGCTTAAGTGGGAACGCTGGCTAAGGTGTCCCCAATCTTTATTTATTTATTTATTTACTTGTGGATAAATAATAATAATTCATTTATTTCAGATTAATAATCCATAATACACTTAAACAACAAAGAACAAAATAATTGAGACATGACACACAAAAAACGAATAATACACTAAATTTAAAAACACTAAAGCATCCATCACGTTCTGGATAGTATGTCAGTGTGAGAGTGACAGGTGTCTTATCCACGTTGGTAAGTGATAAAATTGCAATCATAATAGCCCGCCGGGTATAATACGGGTGTCACTTGGACTTGTGATTTACGGGACACCCTGTATAAGTAACTTTCCTATCTTTTTAATTCCCTGAACACCTATTTTCTGGGTGCCCTGAAAACCAGTGCCGCGTCTATTAGAGACCGTATTCGCTGAGTGGCATCCTATTTGGTGTACTAGTTATTAAATATTACTGTTGTTTTTATTATGTATCTTTGTGCCAAATAAATATTTTCTATTCTATTCTATTCTATTTTTCTTTGGAGTCAGATTTAAACACAGACAGATACGAATCTTTTCGATAACAATTTCGTAGTTTTGTGGGTCGCAACTCATAAGTAAATCAAGACTTATTTCAATATTTGAGCATTTAAGTCTCAGACGAAGGATACTATAGACTTGACGCAAGCGTACACCCGTAAGGGACAGATATAGAATAATGGAGCGAATTTAAGAATCACTTTAGAAATGGCTGACAGTTTACCATAAACAACCTACGTAATTTGGGCGGATAATAAGCTTGACAAGTCAAGTCCTTATTGTTTGCCACAAACTCGTTTGTGGCAACGGCGGAAAAGTGAAACTATGACAAAGACAAAAAATAACATTTTGCTCTCTGTCACTCTTATTATAATTTGTATGTGACCATCTCGTTCGGTAGTGCTATTATTATTTGGCTGTCTAGTCTATAGTATCCTTTGTTTAAGATTTAAGTCAATATTTTGATGCTCGCTGCAAATTAACTTCTGTCTGCGACTTCGTCTGGGTTGAATTAAGTCGATGACTAATACAAGTGCCTACTTATTATACACTGTGTTTTTTTTTTCGTTAAATTTGACACGTCGTTAGGTTCATTATCAGGAACCATCCTGTATATCACTTTTAGTTAAATTCGAAAAAAAAAATTTTTCATTCTTTTCATACATAATAAATGAATTTATTAGTGTGAGAGACCCTTAAGAATTACATTCAAGTTAGTGTCAAGTGCTTGACGGCACATGTGAAAACAAATAACATTAGGAATTGGTAAAGGCTGTCATACACGTGTTCAGTAATTATCTTTTCCCCTCACTAGCTCGGAAACACGTGTTTTGTCCTTCAATACCAGCGGGTAAAAACGCATTTTATCCACTAGTGGATAAAGTAATTTGACCTTGAATATAGTCATTTGTACTGCTTTAAAATTGATAAAAATGACTGAATCCAGTGATGACGATGTTTTACCACCTAAGGAACTACTGAAAGCAGTGATAAACGCGTTTTTTTGCGTTCTACTTTCCTCGCTATAGTGAGGGGAAAAGTTTTGTGTTACACTCGGGTGCAAATGTATTTTACTTCTCGTGTGATAAAAAACTCGCAAATTCAGGATTCTATTCTCGAACCACTTGCTTCGCTCGTGGTTCAACTATAGAATCCTTTCACTTGCTCGTTTTTCAATTCCACACCCGGCGTTAAAATATAACTTTGCACCCTTGTATAACAAATAACTATTATTTTTTAATAACTCGATAACCGTAAAAGTTAAGACGCTTGTTTCTTAGAGAAATTAATTGTATTTGATCTAAAGAACCTTCTCTTAAAGTTAACGGAATTCAATAAAAACAGGGTGTACAATCTTAAACAGTGCATGTCCAATGAGTATCTTTTCACGTTTCAGAATTTACTACGTAGGAACCTAAATGTTACGGAAAATGACATTTGTTATGGTGCAGTCCTTACTAACACATATATAAAAATCAGGCTTGAGAATTTAAGGAAAGTTAAGAGTTTAAAAAAAACCTCATAGCAAAAAAATGGCCGACGGGCCGAACTAGGTAAAATGTAGACATTGAACGTCGAGACGAACGCTACATTATCCCAAAATTTCATTCCTTGAAAAAATGAGCAAGGTCTGGCGGAGCTGGGCTCTTAGTCCATTAGTAGACGACTTAGCGACACAATTCTTCTATCATGCTACAACTTATTATTTAGGCTTCTTCTTAAACAAGACTGTTCCATCTACCTCTATATTATATTTACGTGTATACTGTTTTCTTTACATCTTATTTATTTGAAATAAAGATGATGTAAGTAGGTACTTTTGCTGCTCCAAATCGATCAGAGTTGATCGACCGACCTTCGTTTTTGCCTCAATCACTTGAATGTTTTGTGACAAAAAGTAAATGTAACAAAAGACGCGTTTGACTACAGGGTCGCGGTCAGGATCCCCGTTGTGTTTTACTCGTAAGTATTTTACTACAATTAAACTGAACTTTAACACCCGGAACCAAGTTTTTTTTATAGAGCTGTATTTGCGCCATTTACATTAGCTACATACTTTCCCGGCTTAATGATCTCAAAGCTGTAGTATGATTGCTTCTGCAGTAGTAGTAGTAGCTTTTGGGTCGACACGTTCGTTTTTCGTCACGTTCCTACATTTGTCCGATTCTGCTTTCGTCAGCCATTCTTCATTCGTCAACTTAGTCTGCAGTCATTATCGTCTTTGACCATAATGAGTTGTTGGACTTTTTCTTATTTCGACTCAATCCTTTTTCGTCATTTCGTTTTTGGTCATATTCTAAGTTGGTACCGACCTAAGACTACGAAAAACATAGATATACAGCGAACATGAACTAAAGAACGAGACGGATTAACATAAAGATGAACAACGAAATTGACCGTAGGTTGAGAAAGACCACCGACGATCGTGACGAATAAAGAATGTCTGACGAAAGTAGAATCGGGCAGGAACGTGACGAGAAACGAACATGTCGACCAAAGAGTATACACCTCAACATGCATGGCACACGATTAAATAAGTACGCTATAATATTAGAAACACTAACTTCACAGTTCACTAGCTAATCGAACAAATAAAATAATAGGACGTGGTATTTCGAGATCAATAAAAAGGGATAACCTAATAGCATTTTAAAGTCTTGCAACGCATTTATTCAAAAGTCAGTGATGGATCATCAGAAGACATTTCGTCTATTCGTTTGCCTATCTGCATAAAAAGTCAAAAGTACTCTCGCCCGTAAAGGTAACGTCTGTAAAGGTAACTCTAATTTATGTACTCGGATAATAACCACAAAATTTAAATTTTGAAAAAACCTCCGTCCGCCACATAGTAGACCGATTTTCATAAAACGTGGCTAAGAACACTCACGACTAACTCAGCTTTCAGACAAAAAAAAATCTAAATCTAAATCGGTTCATCCGTTTGGGAGCAACAGTGCCACAGACAGACACACACAGACAGACAGACAGATACGTCAAACTTATAACACCCCGTCGTTTTTGCGTCGGGGGTTAAAAATAGATTCAGCACATATTATGTAACGGTGACCCCTTAGGTCAGCAAGTGACCCCCTCCAAGGAAGCGCGTTTCCGCGCTGAATCATGCGCAATGCGCAGTGGCGCGTGCGCAGTGAGACGTATTATCGCCTAAATTGGCCGGCCAGTCTAAAAAGGTGCGATAAAATTTAGCACACGTGCCTAAGTATTCAAGAATATTATACCAATGTGAAGTCTCCAAAACTATGGGGAAGTTTTTGTCAATTTGGGAAAAGATACTGAAGCATAGTTTTTAAATATTTCTTTTAAAAAATAAAATGTTTCGACCTAAATAGGAAAACATATAAGTTCTGAGAATTTTCCATTTGGTATATGCTAGTTTCGGATGACGTAGGTAATTATTAAAACTTATGCAAAACATGTAGGTACCTAAATCTAGATTAGGACGCTTATATAACATGAAGTATCTAAATAACTTCTGTCTCGTGTAAATTCCACAAATTTTTACCTTCTACTAAAGTCGTAATTACAGAAATCGCAAAAGGCAAAAAAAAGGCAAATCACGGACAATATGCTCTTTAGTGTGTTCTTTACATATCCCGCACCTTTTTTGGTCTTCTCTGTTTGGCCTAAAGGTTGACTGGTAGCATTAAGTTCGCCTTTTGTAACTGTATATTTTTACTGTGCAATAAAGTTTAAATAAATAAATAAAATATGCTGGTCAATAGAAGTCTAATGAAACTAATCGTGAATCATTCAAAACTCTTAGGTCTACTACCTCATCCGTTACATACTGGGAACACAGCCTAACCAATGAGCAGACCGATTAATGTATAAAGATAAGCCTTAAATTCTGGACGTAAGAACAAAGAAAGGCAAATCAGGAACCATTAAAAAGACAAAGCGTAATTGGCCTTAATTGCTCCCAAGACGGCAGTGTCTGAAATAAAATGTCATTGTTGAAAGGTTCAGGGTATAGATTGTTATTTTATAATTTGTTTTAGGTTTCTCTTTGTTACAATACATTCGGAAGAAAATCAAATACCTAGGTAGTTCTAGATAAATAGATAGAATACTCTATATTGGCACACCTCAGCAAAAGATACAGAAAAAAGATACAGTGGAGACAAAACAAATGATTATAAATAGAGGCAGCACTAGATTTGGGTTTCTAATCTAGATTGGGCTAGATAGAACCTACGTAGGTGGGCTGAGGGATTATATTGTGTATCTATTTACTCTATATTATTTGATATTGAGGAATTGGTTTTTGGTAAAGATTTACATCGTGATGGAATCGGCGTAATTCTTAGCTATTTTATGGATTTTCTTTATTAAGACTGAAGGCCGGGCCGTAATGACAACTTTTGTGAACACAAATCTCTTGATGATAAGCCCTTATCATCTCTTATGGAGACCAAAGAGGCTGGAAGTGCATTGCCCACTTGTATGCTATCACAGATGTCATATATACCATAGATCAAGCAAACGTATCTACTTAGCGTGTCAAATGAACTCAGTGAAATCCACTGAGTTGTCCGTCTTTACTCGCAGCTTGCAGCTTTCGGGCGTCAATTTTTGTAAGTTGAAGTCAACCAAAACATAAAAAATGCCTCGTTACGTGATATTCAATTGCAACAACACAAAAATTATGAACAATCAAGAGCCTGAGACATATTTAAAATTACAGGCAAGAATCAACTTCTGTACAAAATTTGACACGCTCGGCCCCTATACAAATATATGAATTTGTTTCTTCTGTGTATGCTCCTTTATTGACGGTGTTAGGTTTACGTCCATGGTTCGGATATCTCGTAGCATGGTAAGACGTTACAGAACCATGGATTCGATTTTAACAGTCAACTCATACTCATTCCAAAAGTTGATTATAAACGAAATAAATCACACTATGTTGTATACTACGTAAAAAAATACGCAAACAAAAAAAAATACGCACGTGACTAAATTTGATAAAATGGCCAGTGCGTCTACCGCAATAAAATTCTGTATAAATAAGTATTAATTTTTCTTTCATTTATTGTCTTAGCGGTTAACATTCAGTCATACAGTTTTAATAATTCATCGTTTTAGAAATTAAAAGCATTTTATGGCAAATTATGTATACATGACGACGAGTACGAGAGTATAAATTTAATTTACATACATAAATACAATCACGCCTGTATAGGGGTAGGCAGAACACATGAAACTACTAAAGCTTCAGTGCCAATCTTGGCAAATAAGGGGTTGAAAGAAAACGAAACTGTGACATTGCAGTGACAGGTTGCCAGCCTCTCGCCTACGCCACAATTTAACCCATATCCCAAAGTCGCCTTCTACGACACCCACGGGAAGAAAGGGGATGGTGAAATCCTTAACCCGTCACCACACAGGCAATTTAATTTAATGTTAAATATCGATCCATGGTTCTCTAACGTCTTACCATGTCACGAGATATATGAACCCTGATTATGTCCATTCAGAAATATCGTGATTTTATCCATATTCTAAACAATTTTTAAGTTTAGTATGATAAAATATACAAATACTTCAAACGTGCAGACGCTTATAATTGTCGTGAACAACTCAGACCCACTTTTTCTAACACTTCCACCTGCCAGCCCAAACTGAACTCTACGCCCTTGCAACAAGAGCCACGCCGTGACCTATAGAGACGTGCAAATGGCTTCACGGACGATTTGCCAGGAGAGTGCGAAACGAGTGTATCTGTTTGTTAACTGATGTTTTGTAGGCTTTATTAATATGTTACTAAGGTTCAGTTTTGGTAAATTGTTTAAAAAGTGTTGTTGTTAGCTAGTGTCCGCATTAGTCACCAACATTATTTATAACATTATTTGTATGGTATGTATGGTAATTTAAATTTAAACTAATTTAATAGATCAATTAATCTTTCATTTCATTTATTTTCTGTTTTTAAATAGTTATGTTGCCTGCTCTACTACTGCATATTAAATCTGCGTAGATACTACTTTTAAATATATAAGTCAGTGGACTGTTATAATTGTATTTATTGCGACCTCGTCCACCATAATTATGTTAATTTTAAAAATATTGAAATCCCACCCTGTTTTCTTGGTTGCCCTGAAAACCAGCGCCGTGGCTAATACCAATTAGCCATTGGCATATGCTGAGTGGCATCCTTTTTGGTGACTTTAGTTTAAGATGTATATAGATTAAGGCTATTGTTGTTTTACTTGTATATTTTCACCAAATAAACGTTTTCTATTCTATTCTATTCTATTCTATTCTATTATATTCTATTCTATGTATTATTTATGTCATAAGAATTTTTTATATTATGTTTATTATACGATACGATGACAAGTTTTCCGGCTATATTCGAACTTGAACGCGTGAAATATTTATTAGGTCTTGATGTAGGTACATACATTCTAATTTAAAAAAACCGGCCAAGAGCGTGTCGGGCCACGCTCAGTGTAGGGTTCCGTAGTTTTCCGTATTTTTCTCAAAAACTACTGAACCTATCAAGTTCAAAATAATTTTTCTAGAAAGTCTTTATAAAGTTCTACTTTTGTAATTTTTTTCATATTTTTTAAACATATTGTTCAAAAGTTAGAGGGGGGGAACGCATTTTTTTTTTCCTTTAGGAGCGATTATTTCCGAAAATAGTAATATTATCCAAAAACGATTTTAGTAAACCCTTATTCATTTTTAAATACCTATCCAACAATATATCACACATTGGGGTTGGAATGAAAAAAAATATCAGTCCCCACTTTACATGTAGGGGGGGTACCCTAATAACACATTTTTTTCCATTATTTATTTTTGCACTTTGTTGGCGTGATTGATATACATATTGGTACCAAATTTCAGCTTTCTAGTGCTAACGGTTACTAAGATTATCCGCGGACGGACGCACGGACGGACGGACAGACAGACATGGCGAAACTATAAGGGTTCCTAGTTGACTACGGAACCCTAAAAAGTGACAGTGCTGAATAACTGCCAGCAAGAGGAATTAGTAAGGAAGAGTTGTAACATCAGTAAACGCGGGTTATTTGTATAGGCATAATTAAGTGACATCTAGCGACAATCACGCGTCAACTAGCGTAAATTATCAGCACTACTACCTACTTGTCAATAGATGTGGCGACGAACGAAGAGTCTAACGCTAGTCTATAGGTCTAGATTAAGAAAATAAACTGTATAAATATTTTTGTATGACCGTTTGTTTCATATCCAAATAAATAAGTAAATAAATAACGCCGTGGCTTGCGTGGGTGTCTGGGTGACGGTCGCGCGATGGTCGCGAGACGGCGATGCGACGCATACGAAATCAAACCTTATCGATATGGAAGTAGACGATACGATGAGACGCGACGGCGACGGTCGCGCGACCGTCGCCCACGCAAGACACGGCGTAATACTCACCAATTTTTAGCTAGTTTTTAATTCCTTCTGCTTGTAATGTAAATTGTAAACTGTTCTAATGCTAAATTTTTGGCAAACGAGACACTGTTGCCACCTCGTATCGAGTAGTGGTACTGATAATTCACGCAATTTGACGCGTGATTGACGCGTGATTGTCGCTAGATGTCACTTAATTATGCTTATACAAATAACTAGGGTTTCTGATTTCTCGACCTATTAGAAGTCTCGAGTTTCGAGAAATTTCGAGCCCAAAGTCTCGAGTCTTCTCGAGTCTCGAGTCTTTTTTTATAAATGGTAAAATTTTGATAAAATAATAAACAACAAAATGATTAGTAGTTTTTATTGCACCACACTATTATAAAAAATGCGTAAGAGCAATAAAAATCTTCTTTGAAATAAACATAAATCAAATTTTAACAAGAAAACTACAATTATAGTCTTGAAAATAATACCTTATCCTTTAACTTCTCCGCCTGTGCACGGGTTAAGTAAATTAAAATGTCATGTATTAAATCATAATGTCATTGAAATTAAACGTTTCAAATAACTTCTTCTTCTTCCTCGTTTCCTCATTGCCGAGGATCGCGACCACAAGTAGCGTGTCTCCATTGAACGCGGTCATAACCGAGGATGTCAAAACTACCCAAAGTCGCTGCCAGCTTACGTTGGAATGAGAGGTTAGATCGCTTTATCTCGTTATAATTTATGGCCGCCGTTCGACACCGTCCCCAGCGCCTCGCGATGAGACCGGGCAGAAGGTAAAAAGTTGCATTTCACTTCAGGTCGTACTTTACATTCGGGACTCGAGACGTCTCGAGTACCTGTCATTTTTTTCTCGTCTCGAATGAAACCGAAATTCTCGAGAAGTCTCGAGTTCGAGACTCTCGAGCAGAAACCCTACAAATAACCCGCATTTACTAATGTAGAAAAAGCCACAAATCGATTGATACCACAGAATATATAATAGTACAAGTACAGAAGGCCCACTGCTTTGATGTTCACGAAATGCCGCTTTTTAAATGCCTACAAAATTCTAACAAAGAAACGAGCCGCACGTGCGAAGCGTCGGACGATAGGGTTGCCTATGGATTAAAACGAATTAATACTCAGATAAAATGTTATACTATTATATTCCAGTCTTGGGTACTTTCTAGCTATATATACAGTATTTATATTTTTTATGTAAGTCCCAACATCGTAAGCCTTATTGAACTTTTCCGTGGGACTTAATCAATAGTAGATCTGTGTAAGATTGTCCTATTTTATTAATGATGTCTATTTAACTAAGCATTAGCCATTTACACGCGGACATCGCATATAAAACTTAAAAAAAACTCGCAACGTAAAGTAACAATAGAAAGTGCAAACGTGCGTTCCGTGAGAACGCGCGCCACCCCTGATTAGGCCGCGAACTCGCGGCCGCCAGCATGTACTTGTAGCGCGGCGATAGAATCGCGGAGTGAGCCGCCCCTGTTGATACCACGAATAAAGCCTTGAAATTATATTTATTTATGTTTTGTTAAGCATGAAAAGATAAAATAAACCCTAAAAGAGAAGTAGGTACCTATCGAAATTATATATTACCTTCATTTTGGCACAAATTTCGCGAAGCCGTAGAAAGTAGTAATCGGATTATGGTTCCGCTGGCGAAGGCTCCTCGCATTTACATAGGACTCCATATATTATCGGGGATTAATGGACTCCGAATAAATAAATAGTTTTTTGAGCGTGAAGGGTAGGCCAACGACCAACCTCTGTGCTGCGCGCGTGCTGGCAGCCAGGGTACCTAACCGAATGGCACAAACCGCACAAACGCTCACGAAACGAAACGCTCGTACATACCTATCTCTCTCGCACAGAGACAGAGCCTTTTCGCGGCGTTTCGTTTTCGTTTCGCGTCGCAGAAATGCTATTCGGCTATGGCACATGGCCGGTATGGATACTGCTACCGGTGCGCGTCTTTTGTTTTCTTGTACATATTTTTTTCCGAATTCTGTGATGTCAATGGGCGACAAATGGTTCATTTTACACACTTTTGTAAATAACCTGAATAAAAAAGCCTTTCTTTGTCAATATCCTACACTTACATATAAAGTTTTCAGTGTTTTATTTACGGTTGGCGGCTATTACCTCCATGAAGTTTGAAAGAAGAAGAAATTTGGCTGTGTTCAAATTTATAAATGGGACCCACTACAATAAAATACCAAATGCAACTTGAAAAATCATTTGCTAAAAACTTTAGACTAGCAATTCAATATGCTTTATCATTACAAACATAAGGTAGCGATTTGTTATATCTGATAGAAGGAACATTTTCATATCCTAGTATCATAAGAATTTCATCAATGTCTGGTCTAATTATGTTTCTTTTTAATTCCAGGTAATCTTACTTAAACACGCTTAACGGACAACATAAAACACGTTCTGCGGAAAGGCATGCAGAGCTCAAATGCAGAGGTAAAGTTTGGGTAAAGTAGTTAGTTGTATGGTTTACAAAATATACATTTTTTGTTTTGGCATCATGATTTTGATGTATTAACTTAGCTAAGCAAATAAAGTATTCGAAAGATCTAAATATGAGCAAAAATTTTGAAGTTAGTGCGTTTTCACATTATCCGATCCGATATCGGATGTCGGACCGATATCCCATACATTACAGGCGCCATCTTGGATATTTTCTATTGAAATCCTTCCGACATCCGATATCGGATCGGATAATGTGAAAACGGCCTTACGAGGGATAAAAAAACTTTGTTAGGTACTGAGTGAAAAATAATCTTTTGCCCTCACTAGCTCGGAAACACGTGTTTTATCCTTTAATGCCAGCGGGTAAAAACGCATTTTATCCACTAGTGGGTAAAGTAATTTGACCTTGAATATAGTCAAATTAACTGCTTTCAAATTGACAAAAGTAGGTGAATTTAGTAATGAAGATGATTTACCACCTGTGGAACTACTGGAAGCAGTGATAAACGCATTTTTTGCGTTGTAGTTTCCTCGCTATAGTGAGGAGAAAAGTTTTGTGTTACACACGGGTGCAAATGTATTTTACTTCTCGTGTATTGAAAAACTCGCTAAGTTCAGGATTCTATTCTCGAACCACTCGCTTCGCTCGTGGTTCAGCTATAGAATCCTTTCACTTCCTCGTTTTTCAATTCCATATTCGGCGTTAAAATGCAACTTTGCCCCCTTGTACCTAAAACAAATAACTATTATCACGCCAACGCAAGGCACTCAAAACAAAACTTTCATCATGATTTACTGTCCGATTATGTCTGAATATTGTGGATGAAATATAATTCCCTCACTAGTTTTTGAGGAATGAGGAATAAGGTGCGCATTTAGGACGAGTGTGTGTTTGAAAAAGTCTCAGAAACAGTTTTCTGAATCCGTTTTTTTCGCCAGGTGGCGCTAAGGAGACTTTCTGACAGCAAACTTTAAAATCTCTTCTTCTTCAACCTGGCATTTTTCCGGCCTAGCGCCAGGGTCCGCTTTCCTGGCCCCGTAGCCGAATGGCATTTCTGCGACGTGAATCGCCACCGAACGCCGTCTGGCTCTGTCGCGCCAATACGCAAGAGCGATAAATATAGATAGCTACAATAGTTATTTGTTATACAAGGGGGCAAAGTTGTATTTTAACGCCGAGTGTGGAATGGAAAAACCAGCAAGTGAAAGGATACTATAGTTGAAATAGAATCCTGAACTTGCGAGTTTAACACACGAGAAGTAAAATACATTTGCACCCGAGTGTAACACAAAACTTTTCCCCTCACTGTAGCGAGGAAACTACAACGCAAAAAATGCGTTTATCACTACTTCCAGTAGCTCCTCAGGTGGTAAGTCATCTTTATCACTAGATTCACCAACATTTATCATTTTTAAAGCAGTTAATTGGACTTTATTCAAGGTCAAATTACTTTACCCACTAGTGGATAAAATGCGTTTTTACCCGCTGGTGTTAAAAGACAAAACACGTGTTTCCGAGCTAGTGAGGGGAAAAAGAGATATTATCGTGAGCGTTTCGTGAGTATTTGTGCATTCTGCTACGCACACTGCAATCTTCTCCACTTTGCCCGGTCTTTGCCATTCTAGATGAAGTGTGAGATTGTTCTCTTACATGTCCGCTCTAACGACATCCCGAAAAGCTTATCTAAAAATCAAATAAATGTCGATTGTCCCATGATTGATGGACTTTAAAGTTTGCTGTCAGAAAGACCTGGCGCCTCAGTAGCGCTTGGCGAAAAAACCGATTCAGAAAACCCTCATTGAATACATACAACTTTAGTAACCATAGGTGTTTTATTTGATTTGTTATTTCTCGACACAGTTTTCTTATGACATAATGTGCCAGTAGGTACATAATCTTCGTTATTCTTAACCCTTGTTATTTTTTAAAATATTTAAAACATTTGGCCTTGACAGCTAAAGCTGGTATTAAATCAAAGCCCCAAAAAGTACAAACAACGGGCTTAGGGTGATTAATGTTCTCAGAATTGTAATGAATGCCTGTTTTGTTTGAAAAATAAAGTAATTACAATGTCTGAATATTACAATACTGATTTAAAGTTTAATAAGTTTGAAACATTTATTATTCCTTTGCCTAGTAGGACACGCAACTAGGCTAGCAAAAAATATCACGAAAATGGGACATAATTGCATAATATAAATAAGTTTACTGTACACATTCATATATCTACTTTCTTTCATTAATTTGTGTGCAAATTAATACTAGTAGGCACATAACTTATATCGAAGCTTTAAAGGATCATGTTATGTATTGTAAAACGTCGTCGACATGTGGCAAGAGGGAATTCGTAACTCGTGACGATTTGAAATACTCCCTTCTGTCGTGTTAGAATTTAGGTATTGCCACTCGTTTCAAGTTTCTTATTTTCTGCACTTGTATCGTAACATTTGTAATGTACTCCATGCCTAGATTGCAAACTTTTCTCGTCCTCGAAAACTGTATTAAAGTAAGCGGTCCTGAAACTCCTAAACTAAACCAGACCGCGGTGTAATCTACATACAATATGTACCTATATTATTAGTAAATTTAAAATTGCTTAGTTATATATACCTAGTTATATATGCTGTGTGGTGACGGGTTAAGAATTTCACCACCCCCTTTCTTCCCGTGAGTGTCGTAAAAGGCGACTATGGGATATGGGTTAAATTGTGGCGTAGGCGAGAGGCTGGCAACCTGTCACTGCAATGTCACTGTTTCGTTTTCTTTCAACCCCTTATTTGCCAAGAGTGGCACTGAAGCTTTAGTAGTTTCATGTGTTCTGCCTACCCCTTTATGGGATACAGGCGTGATTGTATGTATGTATGTATGTATATATACCTAAACCGAAACATATTTCATCATCCTTACTTAGTTACTTTTGTTACGTAAATATGTAGTCAACTATATTAAAAGACACCGTAAAATACAAAGCAAAATCTCAATTTAAAAAGACAATGAAAACGTACAAAAACTCTTTCAAACTGTCTAGCTCTTAACTCAATCTAGAAATCTTATCGCTCGCCCGAAGGTCAAGAACTTGTTAGACCTTTTCAGGACTTTAGGATTCCTATACGACTAGTTTTTCCGTAATAGGTTTTAGATCTTGCAAAGGGAATTGAATTTGTTTGACCGGACCCGTCTCAATACTTATTATGTCAATAAATATATTCCTGGCTGTCTTGTCTAGCCATGTGTAGAATCTTTGAAGCTCCGTATTATGTAGTTATCTCACTCTCTTTTCCGTATTTTTCGCCATGGAGCGTTTACGGTTGTAATTTTAGCTAGTGCGCTTGAAGTTCAAACTCGAATGTTAATTCATAAGTATACTTATAACCGAGCTCATACAACCCGGCAGCCTTCAAATCAAAAGTAAACAGGCATCTTCTGGGCGAGCGCACTCCATCGTAGGCCACTTCTTTGCCTTTGGCTAGTCGTGGTTAGAGAGAGAGAAGACAAATCGTGTCTTTGCGTTTTTTCATGAGTAATTTATGAGCATGAGTAAACGTTAAACTTTCGTGAGACATAATATTGAAATATACGGATGTACTCACGTTAATATATTGCAAGTTGTCGACAAGTCTCGAGTCATATGGAGACCATTAGGCATGAGTGCTCGCGCGGCGGTTAGACTCTCGGGGATTTAAGTGTCCGAAATTTGCGGCAACATGCTTCTTATCGGACAGTCTGAAATGTCTGAATAAGATATGTACAGTCAACCAATTGGAACCCTAGGCCACTGTGGAACTATGTCATAGTGACGTTATAAATAAGATTGTAAGAAATCTCTTACTGCTTGTCATTTTGACATGGTTGTAGAGTGGCCTATGGTAATTGGTTGACTGTACGTTGAGACATATCAGTATAAATACAGTGCATTCAAGAAATGACGTCATTATTGATAGTGACAGTGCTCGGAAGATGCAGAGGAATGACAATATTATTCAAGCCATGTGTCATTTGTGTCTTATTCACAGTTAAGAATGCGTTGAATAAGATGCTTATCACACTGGCGAAACATGGAAGAGTAGAGGTTGGATATTGTGAAAAATCTTCTGAAGGGGCTAAGATGAGCGATGGATAAGATGGGCTAAGATGATGCGGGGCTGTCTATCATTTGTCAGCACGTCTGTCACGTTCTAACAAGTATGCGAAAGTATCACATGATATGACAAGTGACAAAAATACAACCATGATGTGGTCACTAGAATCACTAGTTAAACATGGACATACCAAAACTTGAAAAAAAAATTAGCAACGATTTTTTTTAAATTCAAGTTCAACACAGAATGCATAAAATAATATTGTGCACAATTTTATGTGGCTAGAAAATCGCAAATTCGTTGAAAAATAAAACATCAGACGCTCCGGGAGTGGACAGGGTTGCCTGAGGGTCTTCTTGAAAAACTACAGGATTCCTCAAAAATCCACTTGCCTTTTTAAACCTCTCTGAAATAACGGTTGTATAATAGTTATTTGTTATACAAGGGGGCAAAGTTGTATTTTAACGCCGAGTGTGGAATTGAAAAACGAGCAAGTGAAAGGATCCTATAGTTGAACCACGAGCGAAGCGAGTGGTTCGAGAATAGAATCCTGAACTTGCGAGTTTTTTAACACACGAGAAGTAAAATACATTTGCACCCGTGTGTAACACAAAACTTTTCCCCTCACTATAGCGAGGAAACTACAACGCAAAAAATGCGTTTATCACTGCTTCCAGTAGTTGCACGGGTGGTAAATCATCTTCATTACTAGATTTACCTACTTTTATAAATGTTAAAGCGCTTAATTTGACTTTATTCAAGGTCAGATTACTTTACCCACTAGCGGATAAAATGCGTTTTTACCCGCTGGTATTAAAGGACAAAACACGTGTTTCCGAGCTAGTGAGGGGAAAAATATATTGCATTCGAGAAAAAATGTTCCTATTTCTACTGCCCTACGCATCATGGAGTTACAAGGGACTACAAGGACCCCCACTGATAAGGTATAGAAGTACCCATATACTTAGGTACTTAAAAATAAGATGCATCTGCCTACCTACATTATCTGGTTAGAAATATGTTGTTTTCCTGTTGCGGCCGCGGCCTTGAGGACAAGTGAGCTAAGTGTTTGAATTCGTCGTGATTCATCCGAGATCAGCTAGAAGGTATGAGAGGTAGCGAAAATGATAACTTATGTATATTTTTCCCCTCAGTAGCTCGGAAACACGTGTTTTGTCCTTTAATACCAGCGGGTAAAAACGCATTTTATCCACTATTGGGTAAAGTAATTTGACCTCGAAAAAAATCAAATTAACTACTTTAAAATTGATAAAAGTAGATGAATTTAGTAATAAAGATGATTTACCCCTGTGGAACTACTGGAAGCAGTGATAAACGCATTTTTTGCGTTGTAGTATCCTCGCTATAGTGAAGAGAAAAGTTTTGTGTTACACTCGGGTGCAAATGTATTTTACTTCTCGTGTGTTAAAAAACTCGCACAACTTTCACATGCTCGTTTTTCAATTCCACACTCGGCGTTAACCTTGTATAACAAATAACTTTAACCTTGTATAACAAATAACTATTTTATGCTTAGAAAACTATGTAAGTACGTATTTGTTTTAATGTGGAAAGTTAGCATAGAACAAGGTTAGAAACCTAATGAGAGCTGCCTACAATATAGCTCAGATAATTATCTTAGCTATCTTACCCATATAATAATTACTACTTACACAAAAACGAGCCAGCAGCATTTGAATTTACATTTTCCTACCAATTCTGCTTCGTTGGATAGGTAGCTCAAAGTATTTTTGAGTTGGAAAAGAGTTTTGTTACATACATACAGTAGAGCTGAATTAATTTACAAACACTTCATAATAGTAGGTACACGATAAGTACTTCCAAAGAGGATCGAGTATTATAGAGACTGTCAAAATCAAATGTGTAATCACAGTGCATAGACTGCCATCTCTCGACACAGGCTTAAAACTTTTCAACCTCCGTTTTGACAATTTGGCCCATATTCTTAGCGTGATATGTGTTAAAATGTCAAATATAAATATTAGCGCCATCTAGCCGAGCGTACCCCAAAGGTGTATCGCCATCTAGCTCACCGTACCTTTTTCTGTATGGTTTTGAGGTACGTTTTTTTCTAAGACTTTTCCGGTCTATACGGAGTTATATAAGTCTTTGGTACTTCCCACGGCAATTTAGCCAAACATATTGATAGTACTATAATAATATAAGTGCGGAAATTCGATACGAGTAGTGATAAATTAAAATAAATCAGAAAGGACCGAAGGGAATTGACACAAGTTACGACTTTCCTCTTCGCACGTGCATCGTACGTTTTTCTTCAGTACATATGGTTCTTTGACGTTTCTAACTGGCAAGAAATTTGCTACTTTGTGAACTAGTGCCAAAAAGAAAACACCTAATTATATATTGAAATAGTTATTTGTTATACAAGCGGGCAAAGTTGTATTTTAACGCCGAGTGTGGAATTGAAAAACGAGCAAGTGAAAGGATTATATAGTTGAGCCACGAGCGAAGCGAGTGGTTCGAGAATAGAATCCTGAACTTTTTGCGAGTTTTTTAACACACGAGAAGTAAAATACATTTGCACCCGAGTGTAACACAAAACTTTTCCCCTCACTATAGCGAGGAAACTACAACGCAAAAATGCGTTTATCACTCCTTCCAGTAGTTCCACAGGTGGTAAATCATCTTTATTATTAGATTCACCTACTTTTATCAATTTTAAAGCAGTTAATTTGACTTTATTCAAGGTTAAATTACTTTACCCACTAGTGGATAAAATGCGTTTTTACCCGTTGGTATTAAAGGACAAAACACGTGTTTCCGAGTTAGTGAGGGGAAAATGTACTTTTTACTTAAGTGTTAAAAACGCTACTGCCCATGACTTGGCTCGACCAACAAATTCCAGACACTGACGCAAGCGTTGATTTTTGCACATTTTACGACGTGCTATCAATGCTATCATGCGCATGCGCTCTTTTAGGACTTGATTCACTATCTCAATGACCTAAGGCAATTAGGTCATACTAAAAAAGCAATAAATATGTACGTTTTTCATTCACTGTTTCCGAAATCTGGTTATTTCTTATTTACTCAATAGTTGAATTTAATTCCATAAGTCAGTTTCTACCAGTCAATCTTTGCGTAAGCAGAAAAGGTCTTCAGATAGAGTCTGTTCGGAAAAAGTCGTGAAATGTATGGAGTCTTTTTGATTGAAATGTATGATTTTTTTTTGTATTGAAATATTTGAAATCGGATCGATATCGGATCGGATAATGTGAAAACGGACTAATAGGTAATAGAGCAAGGAAAAAAACAATACTTAGCTACGAGCGTAACGAGTTACATTGCATCTGTGTGTAATAGGTACTATTAGACTTTTTAACACACTAAGGGTCTTCCCAAACCTATCGTTCCGGAATAGGCGACGATCCAAAACCGATCGTTTTCACTCTAACCACAGAACATATTATAGTACAACTCTAACGAGCAATTTTTGGTCAGTTAGAACTAGAACCAATTCCACGTCGACAGGTTTGGGGAAAGCCTAACACGACTAAATAAATACTAATAACTAAAGAAATTATGAAATAATATTTCGTCGTTTTTTTACGCACTAGTTCGAGAAGTTGTTCATTATATGCCAGGTCGAATTTTCGGAGGCTCATCTGTACTGAAAAACGTCGTACGATACACGTGTGAAAAGGAAATTCGTAACTCGTGTCGATTTAAAACACTCGTTTCGAACTTTTTTACGCACTTGTATCGTAATGTACTATTTTTATTCAAATTCAAAACTAAATTCTTCATAGTCTTGCGAATAAAATATTACAACTCACTGATTAGGTTTTAAAGAAAAGACAGCAATTATTTTAGTTCGGTACTCAAAGAGTCCTAAATAAGAAAAACTTTTTAACAAAAAATAAAACCGCCTTCAAAAATAAGCGCGTTACAAAACACGGAGAAACTAAAAAGCCAAAAATAATAAACCTTTCAATTCAGATTTCTTATCGTATTGCAATAAGCTAAACATCCAAATTATAAACAAATCAATTATTTTTGTAGTCGGTACCAGACCTGTTCGTCGCCTTGCTATTGCCTGTTTGCCCCACCCAACCATACACAGGCTGGTACCGACTCCAAAAATAATTGATTTGTTTATAATTTGGATGTTTAGCTTATTGCAATACGATAAGAAATCTGAATTGAAAGGTTTATTATTTTTGGCTTTTTAGTTTCTCCGTGTTTTGTAACGCGCTTATTTTTGAAGGCGGTTTTATTTTTTGTTAAAAAGTTTATTTATTTGTTGATTTTTAGTGGTTCCTAGTGATATTATATGTATCAGTCCGAATACATGTACAGTAGTGAAAGAATTATCCTTTAACTCCTAACCATTGAGGAGTTGACCTTCCATCATCAGCTCAGCCACATAAAATTATTACCATCAGACGTAAATACTGGTGTACCTTTGAAAAATAGACTAAAAACATTACATGTGCCTATAACATTTGAAGAGTTCCCTCGATTTCTCCAGGATCCCATCAATAATGTTACTCGTAACGCTCCTATCTTCAGAATGTGTAATCTATACACTGACCTAAATAGCGAGCCAGATATTCTGAGCATGTCTTTGTCTAGCTTCATCAGCCATATTGTAAAATCAAAGGTTCTTGAACATTAAATTAATTGTTTCTTTTCATTTATTATGCACTAGCATGTTAGTATTAGGTTTATATAAGTACCTACGCAGATAGTTTGGATTTGAATTATTTAAAATAAAATGTTGTGTACAATTGTTATTGTGATATAGGCATTAGTTAACAGTTATCAATTCCTTTATACTACTAAAATGTATCCTGCTTATGTCATGTTATTGTACCTTATGAAATAAAATAAAAAATAAAAAAATAAAATAAAAATCAGACCCTGACTTGGTGCCAATGGGACCATTTCGGGGTTATACCGGTTCGATCAAAAAAAAAAATTTGAAAATCGGTCCACGATTCTCGGAGATATCGAATAACATACATACAAAAAAAAAATAAAAAAATAAATAAAAACATTCAGTCGAATTGAGAACCTCCTCCTTTTTTGAAGTCGGTTAAAAAAACAGAACTACGTAGTGCGATTTCATACCCGAGAAAATTGCTCGTCCAACCAACGGTACTTCAAACAAATGGCCTTAATTAGAGAAGTCCTTAATAATCCGCTAATGAAGAAGTATAGATGGGGGAAAAATACTCCCCTGCCTGTTAAACTGCCACATCTCAAAAAAACATTTTTTCGAGAAATGTGTGTCAAAGTTTTGACACATGTTTGTGCGTCAGTAAAATAGCTGTAATCGGGTTAATCATTGTTATATTTGGGATTGTATTTTTAATTTTCAAAAATATACTGCTTTAAGCTAGTATAACATGATGACATTTCATTAATATGGGAAATGATTTTATAGGATAGTTGTAATATGGGTCACGTTTTCCTATACAGGGTGTAACATTAATGCTGGTGATCTATTTAAGAGCATAACCGGTATCGAATAGCGGTTACGAATACCACTTCCTTTTTTTAAAATAAACACCATGAAAATTAAAGGTACTATAGAAGGTAATGTATAAGCCGTAGGATTTATCTTCGGCAATTATGTTACATAGTGTATAATATGAAGATTGAGGACACAACTCAAAAAAAATTAAAAGTTTCTACAATACGGCCACGATTCAAAAATTTCCTATTTATATTTCGATCCTAGTATAACAGGATATTTAGGTTTGTGAAATGAAATGAAATGAAATTATTTATTACGCACAGTTTTAGGTACAGAAAGGCCTTGGTACACACAATGGCCTTGTTTCGGAGGATATACCAGTAAATGCGGGTGTCCGACAAGGGTGTCTTCTTTCTCCTCTCCTCTTTCTTGTTGTTCTCGATGGCATCATGCACCACGCCATTGCAAATAAGCGCCGCGGCATAGAGTGGGGACTGTCCAACATTCTGGAAGATCTGGACTATGCCGATGACCTATGCCTGCTGGGCCACACACGCGCTGATATGCAAGCTAAGCTGGACGACCTTTGTAGGGAGGCAATGAAGGCGGGACTCAAAGTTAACACCCGGAAGACCCAGGAGATGAGGTGCAGAGCGACAAGTACAGTGCCGCTCCAAATTAGCACAGAGGTTGTGGAACAAGTCCACAAATTTACTTACCTCGGGAGCGTCGTGTCAGAAACTGGAGGAACCGAAGAGGACATCGCTTCGAGAATAGCCAAAGCCAGAGCAACCTTCGCACGGCTCCGCCCAGTATGGCAATCGAGTAAGTTGACACGGAGAGTAAAGCTCAAAATATTCCGGTCAAACGTAAAAACCGTATTGCTGTATGGGTGTGAGACGTGGAAAGTGACAAAGAACATCTCGCGCCAGCTGCAAGTCTGCATCAACCGCTGCCTTCGTCGTATCCTCGGTATATACTGGCCCGAGAAAATATCCAATGTACACCTGTGGAGACTCTGCAATGAAACCCCGATCGACCAGCAGATTAAGCGCCGGAAATGGAGTTGGATTGGGCACACACTCCGAAGGGGTCTAAACCATATACCGAGGCAAGCCTTAGACTGGAACCCCCAAGGAAAAAGAAAAAGTTGCCGTCCAAAGCAAACTTGGCGACGGACTATTATTGCAGAGGCTAAGGCTATTGGAAAGACTTGGAGCGAATTGAAGCACGAAGCTCAAGACCGATAGAGGTGGCGGCGCACTGTGGACGCCCTCTGCCCCACCTAGGGGATATAGAGGACATTAAGTCAAAGTAAGTCAAAGGTGGAAATATATATCTAGGAATACAAGTGTGTACTTCAGGGGTATCACTAAAACTACCTTACTACCGTACTTACATTCTAATCTATTCAATAACCTAGCTTTTTTATAGTGTGGCTGTATTGCAGGAAAGAAGTTGATTTTTTTTTGTAAAGATGTTGTTGATATGCATCTTCCAAAAGGCTTTAAAGGAGACTTTTTTTATTTTTTGCGTAATTTGAATGATTCTGAATCCGAATCTGCAAAAATCTCAAAAATCAAAAAAAATGAGTTGTCGCCGTTTGGCAGGCAGGGAACAAAATACTCCCCAAGATTTACACAGAAAATGTGATTAAAAGCAACTAGGTGAGAACTCGAGAGGAAAACTTTGTGAAAAACGCTTTGGAAGCCATTTTCTTTTAATGGAAGCGAGAGGAAATTAAATCTAACAATAATATGTCCGGTCTAGAGACTGAGAAGTTAGGAGTTGAGTAAAGGTCGTGAAGTCTGACAAATTACTTAGTTTGTGAAAAAAT
This sequence comes from Leguminivora glycinivorella, assembly GCF_023078275.1. Taxonomy (NCBI): domain Eukaryota; kingdom Metazoa; phylum Arthropoda; class Insecta; order Lepidoptera; family Tortricidae; genus Leguminivora; species Leguminivora glycinivorella. The sequence continues at coordinate 246,823 of NC_062985.1, read as the reverse complement.
CATTATTAATTTAACTTAGAAATTGGTTGATATAATGACGACCGGTCTGGCTCAGTTGGTTGTGACCCTTCCTGCTAAGCCGCGGTCCTGGGTTCGAATCCCGGTAAGGGCATTTATTTGTGTGATGAGCACAGATATTTGTTCCTGAGTCATGGATGTTTTCTATGTATATATTTATCTATTTAAGTATGTATATCGTCGCTTAGCACCCATAGCATAAGCTTTGCTAGTTTGGGGCTTATTTAGTTGATTTGTGTAAGGTGTCCCCAATATTAAATAAAATAAAAAATACAAGACTGAACTAACATGAAAATATAACACGATGGCAAATGTTTATAAATGTTATATTTAATTTATAAATTGAATCGAAAAGTCGCTCTCTTCAATATTAGTCGCGTTTTGTTGATTACGGATCGTACAACAAATGACATATTAATATTAATACGTTGACTCCAATTTGGTTATTGATAAATTGATATTCCTTGTTGATAGATTCATAACCAAAGGCAGGCCAAGAAACATAAAAATTGTTTTCTTGTTTGGAAGCCACAGTTATAAAAGTTTTCTTAGGTCATCATGCTCCATACTTTCATTCGGGTCACTTTAGCCATTACATTATGCCATAATTGACCTTGGCCCCGGCTACAGCCCTGGCCATAAATGGCCCATTAGATCATTTGGACCATAAAAGAACCGTTACGTGTTTTGGCAAGAAGGTATTATGTAACAGGGAAATTCTAGTGAGATGTACTTTCGAATATGTAGTGTGCTGCGTTGGCAAACTGCCAGAAGGCGTATAGGCATTTAAAAAATATTTTCTGTGAAGTTCCGAGAAAACTGTTCAGCGACGTTACGTTAGAGTTGGGGATCTTTATCAAATCAATTCCAAATAATGCTTTCTGGATGTCACAGGGACAAGATGTCGTTCTTATATTGTTAAATGTTAAAGTTGACGTTTTTGGAAGAAATGCCATTTTTGACATTAATCAGTCGCGAGCGATCTTAGCATTTTAAGTCCTTCAGTACCTACTAATTTAATTTTGCGTCGTCATCGTCATGTTACCGTATAATTGTGCTGACATTTTCGCTCCAGTGCCCCTGAGTCCTCTGAGTCACTTAAAACGTCTTACAAAACCCGTTAATTCGGCTTAAACTTAAAGTCTTCATTGACAATAGCTATCACTAGACGCTATTAACACTTAAAGCCGGTTGCACCAAACCGTCTGTCACCGTTAAAGCATTCGTTAAATTTTATTGTATGGGAAGTTCCATTGACCTCTGCTGCGTGACGATTATGTGTCTGTCAAATGTGGTTGATGCAACTGGCCCTAAAAGTTTAAGTTTAGGTACTAAAGTTAACGATACTATAATTTAATATAAGTAATTGAGCGCGAAGAATATGATTGTTTGTTTTTGAAGTGGGTGTTCTATGTCTAATAAAATGACAGCTCTCCTAGTTACTTCTTATGGGGTAACCTTCATTTGTGGGTGTTCATTTCTAACCCAAGTTTGCTCCATTGTGTTGCCATTTGTATTGAAATATGTATTTGAAATTCATAAGGGCAAATCAACCTTTTTAATCGATACGTCTTGTGTGTCTCTGGCGTTACTCAAAATTGAATGTCTCTGGATTTACCAAAAAAAAATCTAAATGAACAAAATTTCACTTTTTTTATTTATTATTATTATAAATGGGCTTACTCTTGGTCACAGACTAGCCAAAGGCAAAGACGTGGCCTACGATGGAGTGAGCTCGCCCAGAAGATGCCTGTTCACTCTTGATTTGAAGGTTGCCGGGTTATATGAGCTCGGAAATATAGCCGCCGGCAAGGAATTCCACTCCTTGGCAATTGAACAGTTATTAGAGTTTTGAATTTTTTTAACATGCACTGTATAAATTGAAAAGTAGGAAATGTATTATTTAATGTTAAAATTTTACAACGAAATTAAAATCTGCGAAATATATATTTGAATGAGTCAAAATGTTGAGTTGCCCATAATCCTGCCTTCATTTTCGCTCCATTGCCCCAATCCCCTAAGTCACTTAAAGCATCTTACAAAACCTATTATTGCAGCTTAAACTCTTCATATCGACAATAGCTATGACTAGACGTTATTTGACACTTCAAAGGCTCAGCCTAAAGCCGTAAACTTTAGTGAACTTGAGTCAATACTCTCTCGAAGCTTGTAAACCTTTGTGAATGCCCAATTGAAATTCAAAGTCCGAAGGAAAGTATTCTAGAACGTCGAGTTCTAGTTTCGAACTGAATAACTGCACTTGGTTGTTGCCAACTGTATCTATAGATGTATTTGTGAAATTCAGTTTGCTAGTAGGTACCTACATAAGTTGAAGTTGGCGTATTGGCTTACTTGGCGTCTTTCATACGGAGGAAGTCTTGAGTTTAAGGTTTATAAGGATGGGGGGGAAGGGGGTTACCCAATCTGTCCAGGTCCGAAGTCAATGAAGGAATATAATTCAAGCCCTACAATATTAAAATTAGAATTTTTAAAAAACTTCGAAAAACTTAATCTAAATCGGTTCATCCGTTCGAAAGCTACAATACCCCAGACAGACACATACAGACAGGCGGACAGACGTGTCTGGACACTCCGTCGCTTTTGCGTCGGGGGATAAAAAGAAGGAGGTATTCAAATTCTTATAATAAATTTCTAACCAGGAGTAGGAGAGGGAATGTATGGCTTATAAAATAAATAAGAATTAAAAAAAAAAAGGTAATTCTTCACAATTTATGTAAAAATGCAACCTTTTGTTTTTCTGTCTACTCTCCTTAAACAACCGATTCTTGCGATAAATAGGCCGCTAGTTCTTGTTAAAAGTTAGGTACATAATCAAACCGTAGGCACCCAGCTTCCTACTGTAGTGGAGTAAAAGTAAGGTACCCTGGACATAATTCAATAACTCGTCCTTTTTGATATTTTATTGGGTATTATTATTAAGCATCAAATAGTAATTATGTACATAGATAAAAAAAAAGACGATCGTATTCATATCTTATAAAAATCATGAGATAAAGTACATTATCCCACTTTTCGCTAACAGCAAAATAGTTAACCGAAAACTTTGTTAGATTAACTTTGTGGTGCACTCAGATGCGATCAGTTATTAGCGATATTACACAGAAAATAAATCTGATTGTGTACTTTTTTTTACCGTTTTCATTTAATGTAAATATCTAGGTAGGTAAAAATGGTGACCATGATATATATATCAATTTGCATTGTATTAAGTATATATAGACATTTAACACCGATCTTAAACATATATTTTCAACGCTTAAATAAACATGAATTTCTCAGTAGGTATAAATTGTAACTGAGATTTTTTTGCTTAAGACCAGGTTTTTGTGTACTATAATCATGATTTTATCAAAATTAATACTGTGAAGGTCGCGCTTAAGAAACTGTAAATGTCAGTAATTTAAAAGGGTACAAAGTTGTCGTAGAGCGGCTGTCGCGGGGCGGGGGGAGCGCGCGGGGCGCGGGCCTGGAAGAGCGCGCCGCGCACCGGCCGCGTCACCGCGGCGGATCGGTTAATAGGTTAGGGACGTAAGGTACCGGCCACACCAGAGCGTCGCGTGTCTCGGGGCGCGCAACGGACGTCCGCGCCACGCCACCCGAGTGTAATTCAAAAATCGTCTCCTCAGTACATTTTGTATAGGAAGGACGTAAGACGCGCCCCAGGCGGCGGCGTGGCGCGCGCCGCGCCGCCTGGGACTTGGTGCCAATAGGACCATCTCGGGGTTATACCCGTTCGATTAAAAAAAATAATTTGAAAATCGGTCCACGATTCTCGGAGATATCGAGTAACAAAAAACCGGCCAAGAGCGTGTCGGTCCACGCTCAGTGTAGGGTTCCGTAGTTTATCGTATTTTTCTCAAAACAATTTTCCTAGAAAGTCTTTATAAAGTTCTACTTTTTTGATCTTTTTTCATATTTTTTTAAACATAAGGTTCAAAATATAGAGGGGGGGGACGCACTTTTTTTTCCTTTAGGAGCGATTATTTCCGAAAATATTAATATGATCAAAAACCGGCCAAGAGCGTGTCGGGCCACGCTCAGTGTAGGGTTCCGTAGTTTTCAGTATTTTTCTCAAAAACTACTGAACTTATCAAGTTCAAAACAATTTTCCTAGAAAGTCTTTATAAAGTTCTACTTTTGTGATTTTTTTCATATTTTTTAAACATATGGTTCAAAAGTTAGAGGGGGGGGACGCACTTTTTTTTTTTCTTTAGGAGCGATTATTTCCGAAAATATTAATATTATCAAAAAACGATCTTAGTAAACCCTTATTCATTTTTAAATACCTATCCAACAATATATCACATGTTGGGGTTAGAATGAAAAAAAATATCAGCCCTCACTTTACATGTAGGGGGTACCCTAATAAAACATTTTTTCCATTTTTTATTTTTGCACTTTGTGGGCGTGATTGATATACATATTGGTACTAAATTTCAGCTTTCTAGTGCTAACGGTTACTGAGATTATCCGCGGACGGACGGACGGACGGACGGACAGACAGACATGGCGAAACTATAAGGGTTCCTAGTTGACTACGGAACCCTAAAAACGATCTTAGTAAAAGTAAACCCTTATTCATTTTTAAATACCTATCCAACAATATATCATACGTTGGGGTTGGAATGAAAAAAAAAATCAGCCCCCACTTTACATGTAGGGGGGTACCCTAATAAAACATTTTTTTCCATTTTTTATTTTTGCACTTTGTTGGCGTGATTGATACATTGGTACCAAATTTCAGCTTTCTAGTGCTTACGGTTACTGAGATTATCCGCGGACGGACGGACAGACAGACAGACAGGGGGAAACTATAAGGATTCCTAGTTGACTACGGAACCCTAAAAAACATTCAGTCGAATTGAGAACCTCCTACTTTTTTTGAAGTCGGTTAAAAAAACAACCTTTATTGCCGGCCGGCAAACGGCTAACCGATTGAAACAGAAACATAAATGAAAAGAGAGGGCGAACGGCGACACCTGTGTGTCGGCGATTTCAAAGGTAAGCGCACGTGCACCCGATCTCGCTACCTACGCCCAGGTGCGGGCGCGGCTTTCGACCTTCGCGCCGTGCAATAGAATTTAATGTCGGCTGCTCGTGTGCGGTCTGTTTGTTTTATAGTGGCGGCATTTTCAACATCAAAGGGTGAGCCTATTTTGTGCAAAATTCTGTTATATCAATAACTTCTCACGTCACTAGATTATCGACTTTGAATGTCGAGTATATTTATAGTATCATCACTTTATTTCAGTGTACGAATTTCGTATGTGTTAAAAATCATTGTTCTAGCTTCATAAACCAGGGAGGAAATAATGGAGAGCGTTTATATGTCTTGTTTTGCCTTAATTCAATATCATCACATATTTTTGTTGCTGATAAAATAATACATCCTATATATCAAGGCCTTGTAGCTCGGCGAAAGAATCGTGATCGCGGAGTGCGCCGGCACTGATTATAATTATTTTGTCCAGTTATTATAATAACCTATACAAAAAGTACCGATAGAATAGGTATTCTAATCTATATCTGCATAGAACTATTTAAAACAAACCACAAAAGTTCATAGTTGATCGTTATTGGTACAGTCAGCAACTCAGCTGTGAATACAGATAAAGTGCCAAATATATGTATACACATACCTTAATGTACCAAGTACCAACACTTGTACAGGAAATAAAATACTCTATACATATTTTTGGCACTTTGTCTTGCCAGCTGTGTTGTTGACTGTACACGATCTAAAAAGGAGCCGAACGGTTATTATAATTACGCGGCGACTTGCGTAGTCGGCGGCCGCGCGATACATAGTGCTGTCTGTTCAGGCCCCGTAGCCGAATGCCATTTCTCCGACGCGAAACGAAAACGAAACGCAGACTGGCTCTGTCGCGCCAATACGGAAGAGCGATAGAGATAGATATCTACTAGCGTTTCGTTTCGTGAGCGTTTGTGCCATTCGGCTACGCACCCTGTTCTCACTACCACGAATTTGAAGAACAATATTACTGTCTCTCTCAATCTTTAGGCGTCATTCATATATTACGTCATACTAAATGTGACAATCCATGTTAAAGGATTAAAAAAGCGTGACATTGGGGGGTCCAAATAGTAGTCCATAAACCACGTCTTTGACCAACGTGAGTGATATCTCTGTCACTCTTTACGTCTTTACTAACAGAAATTTAAATAACAATAGTGCTATCTCTGTCACTCTTTACTAACAGAAATTTAAATAACAAAAATGCTATCTCTGTCACTCTTTACTACCAGGAACTTAAATTATTATAGTGCTATCTCTATTCTCTGTCACTCTTTACTATCAGGAACTTAAATTGTTATAGTGCTATCTCTGTCACTCTTTACTACCAGGACCTTAAATTATTATAGTGCTATCTCTGTCACTCTTTACTGTGTGCGGAAGTGCACATACCACGAGTTTGACTAACATGAGTGCTATCTCTATCACTCTTTACTACCAGGAACTTTAATTATGATAGTGCTATCTCTGTCACTCTTTACTACCAGGAACATAAATTTTATTATTACAGTGCTATCTCTGTCACTCTTTACTACCAGGAACTTAAATGATTATAGTGCTATCTCTGTCACTCTTTACTGTGTGCGGGAAGTGCACATACCACGAGTTTGACTAACATGAGTGCTATCTCTGTCACTCTTTACTACCAGGAACTTAAATGATTATAGTGCTATCTCTGTCACTCTTTACTTCTAGGAACTTAAATATTTTTTTCGGTTTCGGTTTTGGTCTTGGTTTCGGTGTCGGTTTTGGTGTAGGTTTCGGTGTCGGTTTCGGTTTCGATTTCGGTTTTCGTTTCCATTCCCGTTTCGGTTTCCGTTTTCGTTTTCAGTTTTGTTTTTGTTTAAACTAACAGAACTAAAACTAAAACCAAAACCAAAACCAAACCAGAAACGGGAAACCGAACACGGGAAACCGGATATCGGATACCGTATATCGGATGCTGGTTACCGGTTACTGTCTACCGTTTACCGGATACCGGTTACCGTCTACCGGTTACCGTCTACCGGTTACCGGTCACCGTTTACCGGATACCGGTTAACGGTCATTGGTTACTGGTTACCGGTTACCGGTCACCGAATACCGGAGACCCGTCACCGGTTACCGGTTACCGGATACCGGTTACCGGATACCGGATACCGGTTACCGGATACCGGTTACCGGTTACCGGATACCGGTTACCGGATACCGGTTACCGGATACCGGTTACCGGATACCGGTTACCGGATACCGGTTACCTGATACCGGTTACCGGATACCGGTTACCGGATACCGGTTACCGGATACCGGTTACCGGATACCGGATACCGGTTACCGGTTACCGGATACCGGATACCGGTTACCGGATACCGGATACAGGATACAGGATACCGGATACCGGTTACCGGTTACCGGTTACCGGTTACCGGGTACCAGATACCAGAAACCAGGTTTTGATTTCTGGTTTCTCATGTTACAACGTGTATAGATTAGTCGATACCAAGTCGGACACTTCCGATTAGGCGATTTCGGCTCGCATTGTTACGCAGCATTCGAGTGTTGAGTTTCTCACACATGAGGCCCCCTAATAAAATTTGTACCACTCATATTATTGATTTGACTCTCGCAACACAAACACCTCATGCCCACACAAATACACACAAAATAAAATCATTCACAAACTTCAAATCATTCAAAAACTCAACAGTCACACGCGCTCCTCGCGGTCCTCTAAGAACTCCCTCGCGAGAGTCGACACTTCAAAATGAAGCGACATCGCATCGGCTCATCATCCACAAATCCGAAAAGATCCACCGATAAATTTGTACCGGAAAGACCTCACCGCGACAATGTCATATTACCCAAATTACTTCAAAAATCCTCTGAAAGTGAAACAGTTCATTAGGTTTACCGTAAGAGTGAGTGAGACAGACACGCACTGTGCTTCAAATTTGCCTCGCCAAAATACGTTACACACGACTCGAAAGAATACAGTCTTAAGCGCCGCAAGCTTTCATACATATTACGTTGTTGTGATCCAAGCATCTCGTCAAGCTCGATAGGTACTATTATTGAGCTAACGACTTGACCAGTTTAACGTGACCTATCGGACTAATTGATTTGTATGACTTTTGTCACTTGTAATAAGGGAGCTCTCTTATACTGGACCGTGAAATATTTGTTATCGAAGCGTTTTGAAAACGCGGCGCCCTTGATATCGCAGAGCGAAACACGTGTTGACGACTCGCCGCCCGTTCCCGCTACTACTATACTAGCTATACCTACTCTGTGCACGACCTTATTCTGCAGGTAATAACGTTCATATTAAAGCGCAAGTAAGAAAAATATCAATTAAGTAATGAATCTTACATATTTGTTGTTTAATTGATTTCGTATAGTACTAAGAATATATTAACGGCAAAATTTACCATCTTTCAATTTAGTTAGGTATTTTTCCTTTCCTAAAATTATCAATATTTAAGATTTTGAACAAGCGCCAAAAGTATTGGTATAAGTTTTAATAATTTATCAACACACGTAATATTATATTCATAATAAATTGCAGGATTACGGTTAACAATATTTTCTAGTGAAATACGCCTGAAAATGTGTAACTTACTAAACCTTCTTTATAAATGATAGTTCTGTATGAATTATTTATAAAAATTAGATGTTTTTATATGAAATGCAGGTGTCACAACATAATACAAGCACTTTTTCCGGATTACATTTAATACTTTAGTTATAAAATCAAAAAATATTCAAAGTTCGTTTTTATTTTTTTTTAAATTGAATCAGAACCCTAATTTGATTAATAATTTGTATTTTAACTATCACTAATGATACTTTATACGACAGAAAAAGAAAATTACGGTTATCGAATTATGTCCAGGTCAAGCTATTTTTCCTGGTCTACTGTTCCTAGCGACTGCAATATCCTTCTGTTTAGACAGACGATCGATCGCGGCCGGCGCCACATCGCGGGTGGCAATATAACTGAGAACAGGGTTCAGACTTTAAACAGTCGCAACTTGATTTGACTAAACTAACTTACTAACTAATGAGGCTTGGACTTAGGATTGGCCTAAAGAAGAAAAAAAGTGTCTTGTGGGCGTAGCACACTTAGCGTGATAAACTTTATCGCGCCGGTGCGTCACATCCCTTGATATTTCTTCAAGATTAAGTAAAAGGACTGTCTGACGTAATAACCTTTATCGCGCTACCGTGTTGACCGCTTGATCTCTGAAACAAGAACATCATTTCTGTAGTTTTTTCGCAACTTTTTGCCAATTTTTAAATGGTTTGAGAATACTTACCTGCTTCAAAGAGCAATATTTTTTCCAATGACTGTACTGTTACGCTGACGTAAATTTAGATGAAATTATTGCAAAGCATGCACAACTTCAATAGTTGTTTCTTTTACAAGGGAGCAAAGTTGTTGTTTAACCGCAGGTGCCAATACCCGAGCAAGGATTCCAATATTGAACTGCGAGCGTAGCGAGAGTGGTTCAAAACGTGGAATCTTGAGCGTCGCGAGGATTTCAAGGCACGAAGGTTAAACTAACTTTGCCACTGAGCGAAACAACATTTTTCACCACACCAACACGAACAAAATAAAACATCAAACTAAGCGAAATCCATCAATCTATTCAATATGAATGATTCAAAATCATCATTTATAGGTAAATTTTACCTTATTATTAGTTATTAGCTTAAGACATCAAGGTAAAATTTGTATGAAATTACTTTGCACAATTGTGGATGAAATGCAATTTTGCTATCTGTTGTCGAATAACAAAGTTAGCCTTTACCAGTTTGTGTGGTGAAAATTTAGTTGCAGTTTTTTAAGTTCGAATGCGCTACTTTATAGGTTATATAAGATAGTAGAATCTTCACTTGTTTTGCTACAGTCAATAGAGAAACATTGCTCCTACATTGTTAAATGTTTTGGTTCCTATCGAAAGAATTGTCTCTTTGATTTTACATATGTATATTGTTCGTATGTTTTCCGGATGCACCCGTAACGGTGGGCCAAAGTGACGACTGAGTGGTTACTGCAAATTAGCCGGGGCAGAGGACGACCAAAGAAGAGATGGCGGGACGACCTCGACGTATTTTGCAGCGAATGGCAAGAACGGGCATCAAACCGTGAGGAGTGGAGAAAATAAAGGAAGGGGAGGCCTTTGCCCAGCAGTGGGACACCATTTAGGCTAATAAAAAAAAAATGTTCGCAAAACAGTGCAGGTAATGTCTGAACAAAGTTTTCGATAGAAATTATGGGTTAAGTATAAATTATTTCTGAGCTGTCAAAATCAATGTGAACATATTGTAACATGTCTCTACAGCCCATTATTTACTTTTATTACACTGGATAGAATAACTCGTGGAAAAATAAATATTGCAAACTACATTTAAGTGCAATTTATTTTACAAGCGCATACAATAAAATACCTCCAGTTGACATTTCTTGGTCAAGGTCGAGTAGATTACGTCTCTTGCTTACAATACGTTTGACATTTTGTCGTTTGCCTGAGAAATTGTAATATTTGTTTTGCAATTTGCTAAATGGTTTCGGAGACTGATTGTTTTGCGGAATTTGTGAATTTGCATTACAATAATTGCACGGCCATATTGTGATGCTTGGAGTCTGTAGATAATGATAAATATCGGGTTTCTGGTGTAGTATAATTGCTTGTACGCTAGTAATTGTGTAAGCTCATTGAGCATACAGTTGTCGTTGTGTGCGTGCGTGATGACACGACTCGGAGTGTATGTATCATCAAGAACAATTCAATACGGGACTGACAAAGTCCATACTAAAAAGCGTACCCCTGAAATGTAAGGGCCTCTTAGGCTTAAAACTAATATATGGCGCTGTTTTGCAGTCTGGAAGTGGCCAAAATCATATTTTCCCCAAATATTTTTGCGTGTTTTTATTTTTTGAAATATAGCACCAAATAATTAGAAGAAAAATTTGGACAGTAGTTATGTTTAAACATAATATTTTTAAGTCAAAGAGAAAGATATAAAGTAAATGAATTGACCGTGACGTCACTCCTCAGTATTTCCATATTAGCAAATCGTTTTGACAGTTCTTAAAAAGAAGTTGATTTGACTAGTAGAGGAAACTAGCGTATTCTATTATTATATCAACAATTTGCAAAGCACAAAGTGAAACCTACAATAACTTAAGATAGAACATCAACTATATTTAGTTCTGAAGCTGAAATGCCGGAACTCATAAAATACTGAGTGGTTGACTGGAGGACAATGCGTTTAGTCATAAGTCTGCCACATGTGCATTGTTGTGTTTTGTACAACTTAACATTTATTTCAACTTTTTGTCGCAACCCTCTGCTTGCAAACATCGTTAGGAAACCGGACTAATTCCAATAAGGTCTAAGTTTTAAGTTGTACTAACACTTTAACGCCTGATTAAGAAACAACAGTAATGTAATGAAATGGAGCCTTTTCCTGCCAACAAATTGTTCTACAGTTTGGCGGAAAGTGTAATGGAATCCAACTGTTTAATTTTTTCTTGAAAAAAAAATATTTTATATAAAAAAAATGAAGTACTTATATACTCTTCGGGTTGGAAGGTCAGAGGACAGTAATCGCTTTCGTAAAACTAGTGTCTACGCCAAATCTGGGGATTAGTTGTCAAAGCGGACCCCAGACTCTCATGAGACGTGTCGAATGCCGGGATAACGCAAGAAGGATGATGGTGAGTTATGCTACTAAGTATTTACTTTTTAAGGAGTAACATTTTCAACTGAATTTACCACCACACACGCCAAGTAAATCTGTCTAGTTCCTGGCGCCAACTGTATACCCTTACCGTAATCATAGTTAGCGAAGTTCAAAGTGAAATTTAAACGGAACGATAAAGTATATTTAGTTCCGTGTAGTTCCGGGACTCGTAAAATACCTGTTCCCGGTACCGAGTACTAAGTTGGTAACGAACGCGGCCCCAATCGATTCGCCGCAGGAAATACCGCCGGGGTGGCCACACGGCTAGTCAAGAACATTGTTTTTTTTTTATATAGGAGGCAAACGAGCAGACAGGTCGCCTGATGGTAAGCGATCACTGCCGCCCATGGACACCAGAAACACCAGAGGTGTTGTGCCGGCTTTTAAGATGGGTGTACGCTCTTTTTTTGAAGATTTGAAGGTCGTATCGGTCCGGAAATACCGCAGGCGACAATTCCACAGTTATTGTTAATTGAAAAAGATACCATACACTAAACAAAATGGTGATAATGTTCTCTAGTTGGGATTCGAACCCGGGTTTTCAGCAGACATCTACACTAATACCTATTATAAATGGGAAAGTGTGCGTGTCTATTTGTTTGTCCGTCTTTCACGGCTAGAGATGGGTAGTGAGTAAATATCGAGTAAATACTCAGTAATTACTCAAAATACCCGTATTTACTCGTTTTTACTCAAATTGGTGGGTATGAACTATTTAGCGTGCTGAAATGGAAATACAAATCAGAAATATTGGTGTATTTTGTTGTCGACTTCTAAGTTAAGTAATCAAATTTATATGAATTTTATTTTAAAGACGTGCTCTCCATACATTTAACTATTTTTCTCAAAAATAAAATTCAAAAATTACCAGTATGTTATACATCATCTGATAGGTCTTTAAAAATTAATTGAATGTTTCTAAAAAAGTTTTTTAATAATATGAATAGTTTTGGAATAAAACGATAATTAAGGCCGAAATAATGTTTATACCTTTATAACTTTCGAATTCGTTATTGGAAAAATATCCAGGAAACGTCAAATTATTGCCCATAGAATACAAAACTAGTACTTTGAACGTCATCAGCTGAGCCATTTTTGAGTTTTCTTTAGAAAACCCTTAATAAAAGGTCGTAAGTGCCACATTAAAAATCACTTCCGAACGTCATGTCGTTATCTAGAACATCGATTTAATTTAAGTCTCATACTTTTACTGTAAATACCTGCTTTTTTAAAACAGAACTGCTAACTAAACATTATCACTATTTTTTTCTCACAATGATTACCTCTTTTTCAACAAACTAAGAGTCCCATAAGCTTCTGATAATATAAATAGTATTTAAACACGACTGAGTACATAAATCTCATTTTTTAAATTATTTTTAGGTAACAGTTTCTAATCACCCAAATGAGTAAATACGAGTATTTACTCGGTGCTTTGAGTAAATTACGGGTAAATACTCAGTATTTACTCACCCATACCCATCTCTATTCACGGCAAAACGAAGCGACGAATTGACGTGATTTTTTAAGTGGAGATATTTGAAGGGATGGAGAGTGACATAGGCTACTTTTTGTCTCTTTCTAGCGCGACCGAAGCCGCGGGCAAAAGCTAGTACGAAATAAATATTTGAAAGATTTCGGCTCACAGTGGGCTAGTTCACCACAGTGACATTAACACTGACAATTACATACATACATACAATCACGCCTGTATCCCATAAAGGGGTAGGCAGAACACATGAAACTACTAAAGCTTCAGTGCCACTGTTGGCAAGTAAGGGGTTGAAAGAAAACGAAACTGTGACATTGCAGTGACAGGTTGCCAGCCTCTCGCCTACGCCACAATTTAACCCATAACATTAACACAACAATTTTTGACAATTAAGCGCCTATTTCTGGGTTGAGAAGTAACATTAGTGAGTTGAACAATAAACGATTTTTTACTTTTAACCCCCGACGCAAAAACGACGGGGTGTTATTGTTGTTAGTTTGACGTGTCTGTCTGTCTGTCTGTGTGTGCGAGTCTGTCTGTGGCATCGTAGCTCCCGAACGGATGAACCGATTTACATTTAGTTTTTTTTTGTCTGAAAGCTGAGTTAGACGGGAGTGTTCTTAGCCATGTTTCATGAAAATCGGTCTACTATGAAGCGGTCGGGGGTTTTTTCAGAATTTTAATTTTGCGCTTATTTTAACAGGCAATGAACGGCGAAATGTCACTGTCGGGTGACAATAAAATTGACGCTATTGTGATATAGGCCACAGGAGGCCCTTATTTATTGTGTGTGTTTTTTCCATTATTGCACTATGATGTTGAGTTCTAACATGTATCCACTGAACACGCCTACCATATTATAACTGTTGGACACTCTAATTTAATAATGCAACCATTCTAAAACATGGAAAAAATGGACCAGTTATATTAAGCCCCCCAGTCGAGATTTGCTCCGCTGTACCTTACCTCTTAACTAATATCTGGTAGTTCACTGCCGGGTACTCTTCTTACGTAATATATTTTTGTTTCCGTCGCCCACTAACTACATTTATTAACAGAAATGCCTTCCCCTAACATCGATATGCAAATCTGTACTAAGAAAAGAATACACAAATCAGGTATTCATTTATTCATTCGGTATAAAACGCTACCGTCTTCCCCCACAATCCAGACTATCAGTTCGATCTAGACACCGAATCCCCCCACTGTGACTCACAAGTCTGACAACACTGTCCCCCGAACCCATAGTCACCCTACCCAATTTCGTACTGACTCATTATGACTCACTCGCATAAAAACGTCCATTATACAACGAGCCGCCCCGCTCTCTGTGTGTGAGACAAAACGGAGGTCAGAGGGGGAGTGGCATAGTGTGGAAGGGTCATTATATAGTGGTGGGTCTGAGGCACGTCTCGACGGCGACCTTATGGTGTCAGTGGCATTTGTAATTGGCGTTATGTAATGGTTTTTATGGTGTGTGGAGTTGCGTGCATTTTTGGCGTAAGAAATTGGGCTATGATCATACTATTATATATTCTGTGCTGTGATTAAAGTACGATTATAGTGACCTTCAAATGACTGAGTGGCATCAGATCGCACAGCATAGGACCGAATGGAGGAGTCTAGTGTCGGAGGCCAAGATCCAGTAACAGTAACATATATTATATTAAATATAAGATCATACCATCCCCTAGATATTAAATGCGACCGTCTAAGAACGCGCACACACTACACCACACATAGATGGAGCCACAAAATGATACATTACGATACAAGTGCGTAAAAAAGGAAGTTCGAAACGAGTGGCGATAAATTAAAACACGACCGAAGGGAGTGTTTTAAATCGACACGAGTTCCGAATTTCCTTTTCGCACGTGTATCGAACGACGTTTTTCAGTACAGATGAGCCTCCGAAGTTTTGACCTGGCATATTATAATGAACCACTTCTCGCACTAGTGCGTAAAAAAAACAACATCTGTACTGAAAAATGTATTGTAGCTTTCGATTATACTTGTAGATGGCGGTAAGGATTTATGACTCGAAATTGACACTTACCACCAATCTACAAATAATCGATGGCAACAAGCCATTTTTTGTGGCGCCATCTATGTGTGATGTAGTGCATGCGCGTTTTTAGGCGGTTGCATTTTAATATGTGGGATGGCATGATTTTCTTATATTTAATCTATGGTAGTAAGTAAGTAAGTAATATTTTTGTAGCAGTTCTGGGACTATATATAATACAATACAATACAATACAATACAATACAATACAAATCCACTTTATTGCACAACCTCAGAAATGTATATAGGAACACACACATTACAAAAAAAATTTCTATGTATTAATCTTATTTAAGTTATTGTATATTTAGGCCTTATTCTTCCTTAGACACTCTTAATGTTGAGGACGATGATATCGTATCCTTCTATTGAAGGTCACGTTCTTATCATCATATTTCATGCAATTTAATTTTCAGTTCATAGGTGCAAAGACTTCCTGCCGATATCAAACTAGGCAATGTTACAAATACACACATAACATAAAATATATTAATTAAATAAAAAGATAAAAGATAATAAATATAGGATTGTATATTATATTAATGTAATTGTATATGTATTATATTTGTTACCATGTGTATACAAAATTTGCATTTAATTCTTTTCGTGGTTGTACACTTTTGAATTGGTCACTCATCGTTAATTCGCTTCTACTCATTTCCTCAAAGGTTGACTGGAAGAGATCCCATTGAGGGATAAGTCCGCCTACATTGTATATTACTGACTCTGTAACTGTACATATATTATACATATATTACCTATTATACTTAATTAAATTTGACGTTATTATCAAAATTTCATAGTTAGTGGCAAATTACTCTGTCATCGCTTGATTATACAATTTCCCAGTCAATATGTGATTGATCATTTGCAATTCAGATAGGTACCTATTTACTATAATTTTGGATTACTAATGTGGTAGCCCAATCTGTATACCAAAATTATGTAAATTAATATATGGTATTATTGTTCTGTTGTACCTACTAAGTAAATAGTTTTACCGCTTTATTATAGCTAAAATCCAATTTCAACACTTTCAACGATGTGTGACACGTGCAATAAACGTCAAATGATTTACAGCCAAGTTTCTATTGTTCAGGTAAGTAGGTAAGTACGTGTAAATAGTACAATGTATATGTAATTACTTCAACAAAAGCACAAAGTAACAATTTTGTATCGATATGAAGTTGCGAATGTCGAGAGTTTTGAGGCACCTATAATGTCGCATTGTTAGGTAATAATATCTTTAGTGTTACAGTGGTAATGACTGTTGTTCAATGTAAGTTTAAACTTTGTGTAAGATTGTAAATGAGAGGAGAAATTTTATGGTACTTTTCATTATCTCTCATTTTTATTAGGTCACAACCTTAACCTTACCTTACCTTAACCTTACCCTTACCTTAACCTTTACCTTAACCTTAGGTGGCAACCTGTCACTGCAATGTCACAGTTTCGTTTTCTTTCAACCCCTTATTTGCCAAGAGTGGCACTGAAGCTTTAGTAGTTTCATGTGCTCTGCCTATCCCTTTATGGGATACAGGCGTGATTGCATGTATGTATGTATGTATGTTTTATTAGGTACTAGCTTTTGCCCGCGGCTTCGGTAGCGTTAGAAAGAGACAAAATGTAGCCTATGACACTCTCCGTCCCTTCAACTATCTCCACTTAAATATCACGTCAATTCGGACGTGACACGTGGCACGTGTAAGACGGACAAACAAACTGACACACACACTTTCCCATTTAGATTCAAGACTCAAGATTCAAGATTCAATAGTTTATTCATGGTAAACACATAAGTATTATATACAATTTTACAATTGATATTAAAAAATGTATGACGGGTTTACCACGAAATGGTCCCGCCTCAGCATAGATGCTGACCCAGGGGTCAGCGCTGATCTTCCGGCGAGACCACTTTGTGGGCCACGAACGCAGCTGTACGGCCTGCCCCTCCGAAACATCTGAACGCGGCCACAATTGCGAGGCGGTATTCAGCGCCATCTAGACTGCGGGTAGGTATACATTTTTACATAAAAAATAATAAAAATGGCCGGTCAGGTCGTACAGCGTGCCAATGAGTTCGAGTACATTATAATCTTAAATAACAAGTAATCAAGTGCGATGTACATAATTAGACGTGTGTTGAATTACATTCAAGTGAGTTTTTGCAACTAGTTATGAAATAGGCTTGGATTTACGTTGTACACATGAACATATAACGAAAAACAGCTACTAGTACATGAAAAACTATTAAACATGCAGAGGTGGATGCCACGACACGGAAAAGGAAGAGAAACACAATAAAACTTAAAAGTGAAATACAGTAAATAACATTTAGTAATAAAGAAGAGAGAACATTAAAACGGGTAACTATATTATTATTACTTGCTTATCATTAGTAAACATGTCTAGCATAGCCTACGTTAAATATAACAAGACAATTAAATAAATAAATAAATTAACAAAAACTAACAAGATAAATAAATTAACAAAAACTTGTGTCATACGTTAAAGCTTCCTGTTGCCGCTGGTGTTGAAGTGTGAGTGATTTGAGTTTAATTTTGAAACTTAATAAACTTTGCAGGTTCCTGAGAGGTGGTGGAATATTGTTCCAGCACTTGGTTGCCATGTACCGGAAGCTCCCACGAAAGGCTGCTGAAGAATGTCGAGGTGTCACCAACTGTACACTACAATTACGCGCCCCAAGAGAGCTGCGGGTGGACTTCCACGACAACTTCTCGAATAGATAGGATGGAGATTTGTGCTTTATAACCCCAAAAAGAAGACATGCCAGGTGTAACTTACGTCGATGCAGCATTTTAAGAAGACTATGCTGGTTCAAAAATGGTGTGACATGGCCTCTAGGTGGAATATTAAAACAGAAACGGGCACAAGCATTCTGTACGCGCTGAATAAGACGCCTTGTCCTTGCTAGGAGTCGTGGACCATACACTATATCCATATAATTTAATTTTGACAAAACAAGTGCCTCAATTAACTGAATACGTAGGGTTTCATTCAGAAATGGTCGTATGTTATATAGTACCCTGAGCCTATAAAAACAGTTACTAACACATTCAGCAACATGTTTCTCAAACCTAAGTTTGCAGTCCATAATTAAGCCTAGATTACGTGCTTCAAAAACTTTTTTAATAGGTTCACCCAATAACAATACATCTCTAACGGGCCTGATGATTCGCAACTGATTTTCGGTGCCAAAGATAAGATATTTGGATTTAGATGGATTTAGCATTAAACTATTGTCGCAAGCCCAGGACGCTATAATATGTATATTTGAATGTCATCCGCATAAATATGATACTTGCAGTGTGTGATGCGGTTTCCGACGTCCGCTGTATACAGAATGAATAGTATTGGACCGAGTATCGATCCCTGCGGAACACTTCTTTGGAGGGCCGTTTTACCTGAGAGTTTAGGGGTTCTATCACTGGAACACAGCTTTACATATTGGTACCTTTCATTCAGATAGCTGTGAAACCAACGCACTGCACTGTTGTCGAACCCATAGTAACTCAACTTTGAAAGTAGAAGATTTATATCGATGCAGTCAAATGCTCGAGAAAAATCAAGTAAAACGAGAAGCGTGCACATGCCCTTGTCTTGTGAGCCCAGTATGTTATCCGTCACGTCCAGCAGGGCCGTCACTGTACTGCGGCCCTTTCTGAATCCCGATTGTACATCTGGTAAGATAGCGTTTTTCTCAATATAAGCGTTCAACTGCGTACAAACTATCTTTTCTATTAATTTCGATATGCAAGGTAATATGCTGATGGGCCTCAGGTCCTTTAATTCAGAAGGATTAGTCTTTTTTGGCAGCGGTCGAACGATAGCTACTTTCCAGATAGTAGGAAAGGTGGAGGTTGAAATGGAGGTATTAATAATATTAGTCAACAGATCCAAAGTATCAGGAATTGTCATCAAAAGCATTTTTAAATTAATTAAATCATGCCCTTCTGCATTTGACTTAAGTGTTGAAACAATTTTTAGTAAAGAATCTGGGGTAATTCGTTCAATGTGAAACACAGACTGGTGGTACCTGTGGAACTCAAAGTATGTTAACTGTGAGATCGTCAACTGTGAAGCAGCAGGTAAATCCAAGAAATGCTTATTTATGACATCAGGATCGCTGAAATTGGATGGCAACTCTTTAGTATCTTTGGGCAGAATGTTACATTTAAGATTTTTCCAAAGTGCTTTTGGCTCTTTTATTTTATTATTAATATTATAATTAAAGAAAGCAGATTTTTCATTATATATAGCCTTATTTACTACTGATTTTAAATCCTTATAATAAATCCTTTTACTCTCATTACCTGTTTTATGATACTCTGAGGCAGCTTGATCACGCATACGCATCATCAGTTTCACTGTGTCAGTTATCCATGGATATGAAGGACCCTTTATTAAAGATGTTTTTGTGGGTGCATGCAAGTCAAATAAATATACTATGTGTTTAGTCAATACTTCTATATTTATAATATTAGTATGGCTTAGAAATTACGAATTATATAGCATTATTTTTCATCCAGTGGAGTGGAGCGCATAAAAGATAATGATTTCATGAGTAATGCTAAAATTACTGACGGATTCTCTCATTTTGTCTCCTCTCATCTTTTAGAAGGTAGGTCTTTATATTGCAAAAAAAATACAATATGTCGAGTAAAAAAATCATCATAAATGATTGCGCATTATAAACATACATATCTACAAACATAGAATCACGCTTGTATCTCACAAAGGGATAGGCAGAGCACATGAAACTACTTAAGTTTCAGTATGAGGCACTGATTATGTGCAAACCTACAATTATAAGCGTGTAAAAACACCACTTTTTAAGATAAGCGAGGAGCTCTTTGTGTCTTTTATAGCTGTTATAGGTATCCTATAGCTTTGTTTGCAAGAAGACACAAAACAAACACAGCAAAAGCTCGAGCTTCCACTTCATTAAAAGCTCATATTTGAGAAACTTTCAGAATGCCACAAACCAAAGTCTACAATTTCCATTTTATTTCTCCAAAAGGAGCTCATTTTCGCACGAGGCACGGAAAATGCTAATTTTCCCTCGTGTCATCACGCGAGGTTTCCGGGCCAGGGTGCCTAGCCAACTGAACAATCTGCTCAATTGTTTAAACTTCATACGAATCGGAGCAAAATACGATCAACTAAATCTTGGCACTAAACGATTTGCATCTAGCCACAGAATATATAATAGTACAAGTACAGAAGGCTCACTCCTTTGATGTTCACAAAATGCCGCCATTCTAAATTCTTACCTACATTAACAAACGGACCGCACGCGAGCAGCCAACATTGAATTTTATTGCGCCGCGCGAAGGTCGTCGCCAATGAATGGGCCGCGAACTCGCGGCCGCTGACATGTACTTGTAGCGCGGCGATAGAATCGCGGAGTGAGCTGCCCCTGATCTAGCTTTATCATGCGAACTGCTAAGGAGTGGAATTCACTTCTTGCATGTCTATTTCCAGCCCACTATAATTTGGATCTTCTTAAATCAAGAGTAAATAGACAATTTTTGGGTAAACATGCTTCATCCTAGACTGCATCGGCACTTTCATCAGGTGAGATTGTGGTCAAATGATTTAAGTCTCTCTTAAAAAAAATGCAGGACTTAGAAGTCGATTGTCTTCAAAGTGTGCCTTTGTAAACTTTGACGTTGGTGGAATCATCGACGAGCCAAAATACTTAAGAATTGTTTGAAAATGTAGTTGCAAAGGTTTAATTCCCATAGAATATTTGAATTTCGCGCCTTTTTTGAGCCAATATTTCGTCCCATTACTGCAAATACCGACTATGTGCAAAAAAGTGATTTTGAGATAATGCGATTTTAATGTTTGAAGGTACGATTTCATATGAAAACATGAAAAAAATTACTATTTGTATACAGCATTCTACAGCCCGTATTGTCTTGTTTAATACTTAATCGTAAAAAATATCCAGGCTGTATTTGATTGCCGATAAAACTACGAATAAAAAAAAATAGTAGCAAACTTAGTTGGTTTTTCCTGTAGAAATAAAAATTTGTATATTTCTCTTATTAATACATATAAAGCAGTGTTTCCCTTTGATTAAGCTTTGCTTTTCATACACTTTACTTATGATTTGCAAAAAAAGAAAAAATATACAAAAGTTTTGAACTTATTTCAAAATATATTAAATATTCTCAATGACATAGGCGGTTTTAGCTGCAGGAAATATAGCTGCTCTAATTTTATGTTACAAAACTTCACTTATCATTGTTAATTAAAGTGGTACATTTGTAACAAAAAGTTTTTTAACATTACTAACCATTAATAATACTTTATTTGAGGTTTTGAAGGGTTATTCTCAAAAAAAAAATTTTTGAAAAAAATCCTCTTCAATCGGTTTTAGGAGATTTTTCACAAAATACTTTAACCGATTTCAGTAAAATTTTACAATAAGTAACGCAATAGCATTCTCTTGAAATAACAAAAAGAATTTTACAAATCGGTTAATGCATTTTTGGGTAATAGCATAATATGCATAGGTACTTATACTTACTACATACTAGTTCACTGTCTCGGCAATCCGAAGTCCGCCATAATTTATGTCCAAAATTTCACTATCTACACTGTTAGGTATAGGTAAATAGTTTTTGTACGCTCAATAACCTGAAGTAATAGTTTATCTAAAGTTTTGTAGTAATCATTTACGCCAACGTCACTAAAATTTAGGCGTAGATGAGGTAATAAGTAAGAAAAAGTAATGTGTAACGGTAATTACATAGGTTTCTGGGGCGATTTAAAGCAATCATGTTTGCAATATTCTTACGCCCCCAGTTACACGCAGTGTTTTTCATCACACTTGCAATAAAAAGAAAAAAGTATTTATGGTAGTCCAAAATACAAATTTAAACACTTTAAACAAAAGTTTTTTCTTTTACTTCTGATACGCCTGCGTGCGATTGCACACTTACTGCCCAAGAGTGATAAAAAGTTATTAAACAACATCTTCATCGCTGGTGGAATTCGATACAAACACATCCACGGCTGACAATGCTAGACTAACTAGGTATTAAGTGATTGGAAGCACTCATGGTACTATTTAGTTATGATACCTTTGTCAAAAAGTCTGCGTAAGTCCATTTTCTTGAACGCAGAGATAGCTAGTTGTTTATCGAGCTTTAGACCAATATAGAAATATGGTATGATACGTTAAGAGGTTTGAGGTGGTTCTATTGAACTGGAGTTCAATTTGTGGCGTTGATTTCCTTGCCTTGTGCTACATCCAGATCTCGACATGACTTAAGCCTGGTGCCCACTAAGCTCGCCGAGTCGAATCTCATTAATTCGCCTTCTGCATTTCTTATGAAACTACGTCCATTAGCGACGCGTCGAATCGGATTCATCGTTCATTGTAAATGTATGCAGGGCTCGATTCGACGCTGCTCGACTCCACCTAAGTGTCCTCAAGGCTTTATGCAGCCTTTGTGACAGAGATTTCATACCTAAAGAGTACCATGGGTGGTTTTAATCACTTACGCCGTGTCTTGCGTGGGCGACGGTTGCGCGACCGTCGCCGTCGCGTCTCATCGCATCGTCTACTTCCATATTGATAAGGTTTGATTTCGTATGCATCGCATCGCCGTCACGCGACCATCGCGCGACCGTCGCCCACGCAAGCCACGGCGTTAATACTGCAGTTGGTGAAGTGGTACACAGTTGTGACATCTGAAGTCTACTCGTACCGTAGGTATGCCAGTAAGTAAAGTAAAGTAAAGTTTATTCATAATTAACTGTGTACATAAGATGGTATGATATACAGGAAATACAGTATCAACAGTTGCCCATTTCGAGCGTACTATATTCTTAAAAACTACTGACTATATTAGCTTACTGGCTAACTTATAATTATTACCCGGGATATTTCAGAAAAAACTCATTTAGGTTGTAGAAAACATTTTCTATCAACCAATTTTTTAACTTAAGCCTATATCTATTACCCTCCTCAACTGGTAAGGCGTTAAAAATAGATTCTAGATGTCGCTGTATGGGAATCAGCAGCGATGAAGATGACGTTTAATAACTTTATCACTATTTTATTAATATATAAGAATATCATCTACCTACGTCTACAATACAGTGACTTTGGCGCAGTGAATTTAGTGTCGTAGGCTAATTCCACTTCGAGTTGTTAAAACAACGATACATGTTATGCGATTACTCACAGACGTCTGAACCGATTTGTATTATTTTTAGTAATTCAAAGGTTAATTTAAGGTTATTTGCCAACCAGCTTAGGTTACCAAATTAAAATTAGTATGAAATAACTTTGCACTAATGCAATCCACAAGATTTTGTGGATAAAATGCAACTCTCTCGTCCGTTTTCGAAGAACTAAGAGAGCCTTTACCAGTCGGTGAAGTGGCAAAAAAGATTTGATTTAAATATAACACTGTAATTAGTAACGGTCATCGAAGTTATGAAACATAAAATTACACTAAATTGGATTCCTTCAGCTTAAACCGTTTGTGTTATTGTATTTTTAACCGATTTCAAAAAAGGAGGAGGTTCTCAACGCACTTTTTGCTAATCACGAGAACATCATATGAAAAACGAAGCTTAAAGACAAACAATGGTTTATATGTATAAAGAAGAGAAATATGCAAACATTTATTTCTACAGGAAAAACCAACTAAGTAGGTATTAGACTGTTTCATTAAATCGTATTTGATCGCCAACTAAATACATTCTGAATATATATACGACAAAGTAGTAAACAAAAAAATATAGGTTTTAAAATGCCATACACATAACGTACATTTCTTCATGTTTTTATATAAAACGTGCCTTCAAACTTTAAAACCGCATTATCTCAAAATCGCCTATTTACACATAGTCGGTATTTGCAGTAATATACCGTTATCCTTTCCTTCGTCACATCACATGCAAAACCAATTATAGTCCCTATACAACTTTTTGGTAGAATGACATTGCTGATGTTTGTAAACAAACATCTTCTGGAAAAACATCTTAAAGACATTTGGTGTATTTAGCCTGACTTAAAATAAAGAATTTTGTTGATAGTTTTATTTGCAAAAATCAAATATGTACACATTAAACTTTTTTGTAGAACATAAGATGGCTACTTTAACAAAATGTTTAAATGCAAAAAAACACTATACACCATTAAAAGGTTCTACTTGGCGGATAAAGCATAAAAGTTTATATTAAATATTCATATCACATTCTGGCAGTTTATAATGCAACAAATTGACTATTAAGTAACTTTATGCGAAAGCTATCTTTTGAATGCAGCGTCGTATCAATACATGGGTTTTAACATATTGTAGCCCTTGAAAACCTTATTCTATAGGTGCTAAAAACTCGATTTCGTCAAAAAGTCACTTAGTCGGTATTTGCATTAATGGGACGATTTGGTTGACCGCCTAAAGCTCTTCCTATCGGTCTTCTGTAGTGGCCGACAACGTTTTGATCGGCGTCTATCGTCATTATCGTCAACAATTGTCATTTCGGCTAGGTCGGCTGTAGTGGCGCGACAGAGACAGCAATGCAGTCATTTCGATCGCCACGTAGCAACAATCGCCACTTCGGCTAAGCCGCCACTTCCCGGGAATCAAAGAAACTCGGGTATTAAGACGATACAGGAGGGGTCAATTCTCCATACAAACGCTCTCAACTATTTCCGCCCTGGATTTTGAAGATAGAGCAATGATT
Organism: Leguminivora glycinivorella; assembly: GCF_023078275.1. Taxonomy (NCBI): domain Eukaryota; kingdom Metazoa; phylum Arthropoda; class Insecta; order Lepidoptera; family Tortricidae; genus Leguminivora; species Leguminivora glycinivorella. The sequence goes on along the minus strand of NC_062985.1, from coordinate 221,725 downwards.
TTTCATTTCAACACAGATTATTTTTATTTTTATCTGTGTCGGACCGTTTTGATTTTTTGATATTCTTATTTTTAAAGACGCTGGAGCCCATCAAAAATTTCCAAAAACGGCCTTATTGATTTATGACGCAAAAAAGGTGTGGTATTCAAAATTGGTAACAATTAGCCAAAAAAACTAAACGTTCCGACATCAAACGTTCGGATCATCAAATTTCGTGACAATTAATTACGTTTTGAAGGAGGAAACAGTCGAGAGCGGAACCTCGATTTTAAAGATTTTTTCGCAATATCTTTTTACTGAGTTCTAAATGGACAATTTTTTTTCGATAAATCTACTAGTATTATTAAACTAGAATTCCCTTTCAATTTTGGCATTTTCGCTCCTGTCTTAAGTACATTTCCTATGGACTCCGGTTTCAATTGCAAAAGTTCGAGTGTGGGAATATTGAGTTGGCGAATGTTTGACGTTAAAAAGACGGATCGGGGAGCTGTAACTTTGAGAAAGTTTGACACGATAGTTAGGTATTGAAAGTTGTTAGTTTGTCGTCTTCTTTGCAGAAGTTGTCATAACTATTAGTTTTCTCGAATGATTTTTATGAAAGTTGGTTTTTTGATTAGGTCTTTAAGCTCTTTTGATTAATGAATAAAACTATGGAAACGGATTAAATCGCGTATAATGAATTATTTAATTTTCGTTTCCATAGTTTTATTTCATTTATAAAACGAGCTAAAATCGAGTGCCATACCTCTGTACAATCCACTCGTAGCGCCCAATGAAATCAACATACAAACGACCTGATCTTATTAACGAACATTATCTTGTTGAAGGAACAATTACCGACCTACTGACCAAACCTGTGTGTCACTGCTTTGTTACATCTAGGGTTGCTGTATGTCAGAATTTTACCCAGACATTATAAGCTGACGGGTAGAGAATTTCACCACCCCCTTTCTTCCCGTGGGAGTCATAGAAATCGACTGTGGGATATGGGTTAATTTTGGCGTAGGCGAGAGGCTAACAACCTGTCACTGCAATGTCTCAGTTTCGTTTTCTTTCAACCCCTAATTTACCAAGAGCGACACTGATCTCGAGTAGTTTCATCCGCTCTGCCTACCCCTTTATGGCATACAAGCGTGATTGTATGTACCTATGTATGAATTATAAACTGAAATGTACATTATGAACAAAGAAAAAGCGAGCTGGATTGAATCCGAGTCTTCAGCTTACGCGGCTTTCGTCTTTACCTCTAGACCAACCTGACCTCCAGAATTATGTCGCGGTTCCCTAGATATGTTAGAATTCTTCGTTATCTGGTGGATAATAAGTATTGAAAGTCTCAAGTAGCTCGCAATCAACCAAAAATATTCAGCTTTTTAGATTATTTATTATGTTAAAATCGTATTATGTGAGTGTGCACGGAAAAACGTCCCACTTTGTCGATTGCTATAAAGCCGCTTTGTCACTTTATTCATATAAAGATACAAGTAAATCTCGTCTTAATGGTAACCGATAAAGTGGGACGTGTTACTAAACACACTCACGTATTAAAAACAAAACTATATAACATGTTGAGAGTTCTCTCTTTACTTTTTTTTTATAAGGCAACCCTAATACCCGCCAAACACAAAAGTCGTAACAGCTATTGAAACACATTTAATTGTTTACCTTATTACTAGGAGATAGATTCTAAATTCAAACAGATTTAAACAGAGACGATTATATGGTAGGGTAGTTTGCATACATTGTCGAGAATTTTATGACCGCTGTAACTTGTATGGGCTTGAATTATATTGCGCTCTTACTGTTAGTGTAAAACTCGGTAGTTTAGTTAAATGCAATTTAAATATATAAAGCGGTTCCGTAAGGCTGCCTTTCCACTGAGATGGAGTAAAGCAAACCAACCATTGTTCAAGTGGAGCGGAGAAAATAATAAAGTGAAAAGGAGAGTTCGTTGCTGCATGACTCATCAATATAATCAACGGAATTATAGGCATAATCTTAATCATAATAAATATTAATTGTTTTTATTTGTTACAGGTATGTACGAGATAGTCTTTATTTCATACAAGATTGGTAAGTCTTTTTACTACTAGTAGGATAATGGCGCAGCGACCCAAAGCGTGTGAGTAAAATAACATCTCGCCACTGATTCCGATCCTCTGAAGTTTTCAACATCCGCGGCAGCTTTTTAATATGATTGTCAGATACCAATCAAGTTGAGGAATAAGAAAATCTGAACTAAAATACCTAGCACATTATACAGTAACCACATTCGTGTACCAAGTGTATAATCAACTGACAAAAGAAGGAATTTACTTGCAAAGGAATTTCGCTCCAGTTTTGGAAGCACTCTATCAATCCAAATAACAAACCAAGTCCTTCAGAAAATTCCAACTGTATTCCAACCTTGAATGTGTAGGTTAAGGGAGAAAATTGAATATGTCTTGAGTGAGCAAATCTAATTTTAGTTGAGTGACACGCGGGTGGATTGTTCTTGTGGTGACATTGTAATAAGGAGAAGGATAGTCCTATTTTAGTGGATTAACCTCAATGTAAATTCAATAATAATGTACTTGTTTCTTATATTAACTAGATATTGTCTTTGTCCTTATTAACTTCAAATTATTAAATGCTGTTTTTTTGTTTCTTCTATCTGCATAGGACCGTGCAGAAATGCAATGTTTTTTGCAAAAATGACATTTTTGGCACAAGCTTTTATCGCCGACTGTGCCTTTCTTTCAACAGTCATCTACTGCTCTCGGAGACGTTTCTTAAAACCCCTTACTCGGTGGGGATACGACGTTTCATAACAGAGTTCCTATGGCCACCTTTCTGTTCCATCGTAAGATCAGCTCCATGATACCATAATATTACATTGTCACGTAACTTACATATGTGTGCAAAATTTCAGCTCAATCGGAAACTAGGAAGTGGTTAAAATTTAGCTTCTCCGTTTTGACGCACACTAACATACTAACAAGGCAAGTTGAATAAAAGCTTGTAAAAATTGAAACTAATGAATTGTTAACAGAGACAGAAATTTCAATTTTCACATTTCACGGCATCGGCAGTAGGCCTTCAATGTGTAATTTCCTATAACTAGTCTAAGCTTTCTTGCTTTGGCACAATATCACTTACAAATAATTCACAAAAACTTGGAAATATTACGATAATATTATAATATTGATAATTCTGTATGCTGTCTCATACTGTTTCTTTACTTGACAACAGTTCACAGAATCTTTGCATTTCCAGAATTATTGAAAGATTTAGTGTGTCCTTTTCAGGACACCGTCTAGTTCTTTACAAAACCCTAACTGTAAAAGGAATAGAATAAGAACGTCCATGATGTATTTATCTTCCAAGATTTACTGTACAAAATATCGGCCCAAATTCATGCGATAACTCACGCGCGCCTGTCACTCGCTTTACATACGCGATATTGAATTTAAAATGCTAAGTATCTGCAGAGGAATATTGGCGACAATTTATCGTAAAGTGAATTTATGTAGGTTTTCGGTTATGATTAAGTTAAATGAGCTTTTGTGAGCTTCAAGGCATACAAATGGCAACTAAAATAATAATAACTTATAAGATGAAGATATGGAAACACTTTCAGGGTGTATTTTTCTCTAATAGATAAGAGAGGAAGCGATAAATACTTTTGTTGTCTGGATAACAAGCAATGCTATTTGATTCCTTTATATCTGTCGACCTCGGTAACAGTTATTTTCATTTAGTCTTCTTTTGTGTCCCGCTGCTGGGCAGAGTCTTCCCCTCTTTTATTCAACCCAGGGTAAAATGTGGTAAAATTCAGCCATTTTATTTTTGTTAGGTTTACCACCGATCTATGGTTTTCTTTGGACCCCCTCGTTAACCATTTTGGCTTTATAGGTCTTCAAATAAAAACGCACATGGGTAAAGATATCTAAATTCATATCTTTAGTAATATTTGGTCATTCTGAGTAAGCGTCTTTGACGTTGAAACCCCGGGCATCCTAGTACAATTAGGCACAAAAGTCACAAAACAGATGACCTAATGCCAAATTGGCCGTGGCACTAGCACTCACGAAGGCCATAGCTAACCCGGTTAACTGATTGTACGCGTTTGGGGTTAGGCAGTGATTGAGAATGAAGTAATGTGCTTCATTCAAGTTTGGCTTTTCGAGGAACTTGGGTTTCGAAACTCTCAAAAGACAGGCAAACACAGATAAGTTAGACAGACGTAGCGCAAAACTGATCGCATTGTTCAACGAATGATGGCAAAATCAGTTTAGTTATCTCAGTTGTTATAGAGGTAGTTTCGTACCTCAAAAAAGGAAAAAGGAATTCTTGTAGGATCATTTTGTTGTTAACCTGCACGATTGTCTGTTAAGATCCTTTATCTCAGGAACGCGTAGATATAACGAGTTGAAATTAAAGCCCTAAGCCCCTTAAAGACTACGAAACGTGTACAAAATAAAATGTTTCAATCAATTCACAAAACAGACACGAAGGCCGCCGCTAACCCGGTTACACGCGTTTGGGGTTAGACAGTGATTTATATGATGACTGTACCGTGACTCATTGTCGGTTTTTAATAAGGATTGTTCCGATGTAAGAATTGTTGTTATTCTAGTAATGTAATAGTATTATAGTGGGTTAAAATTCCACCTCCACATTATTCCAACGATCCCTAGTCTCCTCTTCATTAATGTTTGCCAGCAACACCGAGGCGACAATCACATTACGCCCGGGCCGTGATTGTGAATCACTAACTAGTGAATTGATGATTTCAACGCTCTGATGGGAGCGAGGAAAATGGAACAGTGTGCGTAGCCGAATGTACAAACGCTCACGAAACGCTCACGATAATATCTCTTTCGTAGCTATATGTCTCTACTAGCTTTTGCCCGCGGCTTCGCTCGCGTTAGAAAGAGACAAAAAGTAGCCTATGTCACTCTCCATCCCTTCAACTATCTCCACCTAAAAAATCACATCGATTCGTCGCTCCGTTTTGCCGTGAAAGACGGACAAATAAACAAACACACACACTTTCCCATTTATAATATTAGTATGGATTGCTCATGCGTATTGGCGTGACAGAGTCAGACTATTCTGTGGCGTCTCGGTGGCGCTTCGCGTCGCAGAAATGACATTCGGCTACGGGGCCAGTGCCTCTACCATGAGCATTTGAAGTTTTAGAAGACAATGCTCGTTTGTGTGAACGTCACGAAAAAAATGTATGTATTTTTTGGTTTTATTAAGGGCCATTTAGTTGTATCAACCACAGTTAACAGACACATCAACGTCACTCAGCAGGTCTATGGAAATTTCCGTACAAATAAAATTGGGAACGCTACATTCAGAAACAGAGAATTTGATGCAACCAACCCTTTGGGCATTTTCGCGAGAAGAATCGCCAAAATTATTTTTTCTAAATTTTATGATTTTTCTACTCAGAATCACGAGCCCTTTCGATCAAGGACAAAAATCAAGAGACAAAAAAATGGTCGCAAAATTTTCTATTATTTTGCATACTTTCCACTTTGTAACCGCTGTACAAAGTGTTTGTAAAATGGTAACAAAGTGGAAAAATTAATTTTGAGACGCTTTTTGGGATTCCGCCTAGTGGGATGGAATGGATTCCGCCTGTTTTTCAACATTAAATTTACCTTTTTTAGAAAGAAAAGTTTTTGAATTTTTTTTCGCGTAAATGACGTATGGTTATGGGGGCGCTATTCTTTTTACGTTTTTGACGTTTCTCTTGATTGTAATCTCTAGAAAATCAGTGAATTCATAATTGAACTTCTGACGGAATCTAAGAAAATTTAGTCTCCGTTTGTCTTTATTGCTTTATTCGTGTTATAAATCGTAAGCGACATACTCGTGGAATGCCCCTAAGCACATTTTCAATATCTCATGCTTTCATATTATTTAGCAAATTTTTGTACAAAAATGTGCCGTTAATTTGATACTCGACATAATACCAAAAATATATTTTCGCCCGAAATTCCTTTTAGTCACGCTCGCGACATTGCTTCTGTTAATTTTACGAGTATTCGGTCTTTTGGCGGCTCATTAGAATTTATCAAATTTATATCTGATGTTTTTATCGGTAATTGAAATACTTGATGTTAATGGTTACCAAAGAGGATTGAGTATTATAGAGAGTTACTGTCAAATATTTTTACTAATGCCATCTAGCCGAGCGTTCCCCAAAGGTGTAACGCCATCTTGGCCACCGTACCTTTTTCAATATGGTTTTGAGGTACGTTTTTTTCTTAGACTTTATTCGTCTATACGGAGTTACATATGTCTTTGATGGTTACACATGCATCCCCAAATACGATATTAACTCTAAACTAGTAACATTTTCTGTAAATATTTTCAGTTTGGTTAAACACTCATAAATCCAAAGTAACCACAAGCTTGTCCATGGAACAGAATAAGCGTTTAATCTTGTAAAAAAAGTAAAGAGCCTTCGAAATGGCTCAACAGGATTAATGGAGAGGTTTATGGGCAGATAAGGCTGTGGCTACTCCGTAAGAGGAGCGGGGGGTTGAAATGAAGCGGAGAACAACAGTCAAAATTCTGTGCTCGATAAACTTAAGTAGGAAACTAAAGAGGTGATTTTGTGAACTAGAGGGCATGGCAAAGTATTTATTCGTTGATTTAAAAAACGCTACCCAAGAATCGCACGGTTAATGATATTCAGAACAGCGGGCCGATTTTTGAGTCTCACGCGTTCGAATTCAGAAAATTGTCACTGAAAATAATAGGCAAGTCACCGTTTTCAACAATTTCAACCGGTATTTTAGTGACAAAATCCCGTATGCGAGATTCAAATATCGCCCTCCTGAACACAAGTTTAATTTGTATTAAAACTTTTTGTATGTGAAACTTTAAGGTAAAAAATATATAACTTGTTTATGATTGAAAAACAAGGGAAGACAGAAGAAAGAAAAATGGAGGAAAATAGGCGGATTAAAATGTATTTTTTACTTTTGATATGAAATAAATGATGCAGTGAAAGTTAAAGTTGAGTTTTTTATGTGGAAGCTACAGAAATTGTGGTGACCAACAAATGATGCATCCAAATATTTCCAATTACATGCTATGTAGTATCATTCAGTTGTGATCAGTAGGTATATGTAGTGAACAGTGATGGTGATATAATTAAAAAATGTGTAACATACATAATTTTGTAAATGTAAGTTATGTCTTTATTCATTTGATCGGTAGGTATTGTGTAACGTCCAGTGTCATTAGTAACACAGTCTGTGCACCACGTTCTTCGAAAGAAGCACTACAACTAAGACCACAGCCTTATATTTTTTATTCTCGCTCCGCTTCGTGTACAACCACAGCCTTAAAGCTTTTATTTACGCTTTGCTACATTTAAAACTGAAACTTTAAACTCTTTACATTTTGCTTAAAACATGTATAAGAATATTTTAACAAGAAAGTTTAGAAGAACAGTTAAAAATGTCTTTTGTTATAATTAAGAACACTTAAAAACTTGAACTCGTTTGAGAAAAACTTAGCTTTCTTTAATGATACTTACAAAAAAGAAACGAAAGATAAAAAAGTGTAGCGTTGCAAGAAAATATTAAGACTATCTTCAGCAAAGTTCACTGTCCACTTTGTTTATCAAAATTCACAAACACACTTCTAAAATTAGACCACCACTACAATTCTTTAAAACTTTAGTTTTAAAGAACATAATTTTTAAAACTATACACCGTTAAAGTGTCCATTACACAAGACTTACTTCATAATTATGAGAAACAGCAAAAGAGTTACAAAAACTGTGCAGGTATTCTTTAAGGCACAGGGTACGTACGTAGCCGAATGGCACAAACGCTAACGAAACGAAACACTCATAGATATCTATCTCTATCGCTCTTGCGTATTGGCGGGACAGAGCCAGTCTACCTTTCGCGGCGTTTCGTTTTCGTTTCGCGCCGGAGAAATGCCATTCGGCTACGGGGCCTGGGTGGCTAGCCGAATGGCACAATCGCTCACGAAACGCTCACGAAACGAAGCGCTAGTAGATATCTATCTCTATCGCGCTTGCGTATTGGCGCGACAGAGCCAGCGGCGTATCGCTTTCGTTTGGCGTCGGAGAAATGCCATTCGGCTACGGGGCCTGGTCCCACCCAAAGCGATTAAACGATGAACTATCGTCGATCGAAACGAACAAATGATAGTCGCTCCCGAGTAAATACGACGCAACGACGCGACGCGATGATAGCGCGAGCAAATTAGGCCCGTCTCTCACGAGGCTACTCTTAAGAGGATACGGTAGCGAAAATGCTAAAATGGAAAGGAGCCCCCTTTTCAACTTGGGAATTTTAGTTAAATATACAAGTGTTATTAACTAGATTTATCGAAAAAAAATTGTCCATTAAGAACAACTTAGTCAAAAGATATTTAAAAAAAAATCTTTAAAATCGAGGTTCCGCTCTCGACTCTTTCCTCCTTCAAAACTTAATCAATCGGAACGAAATTTGAGAATCTGAATAACAATGAAATAATCTATGTCGGACCGTTTCACTTTTTTGGTTAATTGTTACCAATCTTGAGTATCACACCTTTTTTTGCGCCACAATGAAAAAGGCCGTTTTTGGAATTTTTTGATTGGCTCTAGAATCTTTAAAAAGCAGAATATCAAAAAAATCAAAACGGTCCGACACAGATAAAAATAATAACAATCTGTGTTGAAAAAAATCATTGCTCTATGTTCAAAAACCAGGGAGGAAATAGTCGAGAGCGTTTGTATGGAAAATTGACCCCTACCGTATCGTCTTAAGCGATTTGTGTTTCAAACGCGTATACTACGCGTCGCTTGTGAGTACCCGCCATATTTATTTCCTACGTTTCGCACACGACGAGGCGCGTCCACGACGCGTTTGATACCAGTCGCAGGATACCGTCTTGCTGGTCGCACGCGACTCAAGTCGTATACGCGTTGTATAGTCAAGATGGCGGCGGAACAAGTTTCTAATATAAATTCCGTGCAAGAAGTGGAAAAATATCCTTGTTTGTATAGTTATAAGCTGCCTGATTATGTTATAAGTAGAAAAGATGCGACAGTAAAGGCGTGGATTGAAATGGGGAAAAAAATCAATTCGACAGGTCACTAATAATATTTCTCAATGTACGGTTGCACCCAGAATCTTCTTTTATGTTTTCGCTTGTTCTTGCAATATAGGTAAATAGAAAAGAAGATTGTCTTTATCGTTGGAGTCACTAGACATCGTCGCACCAATGTTACAAAATGCCATAAAATAGTCTCATTTGCGTAGCACTGTGTGCGGAATTGAGTAGCATACCAGTAGTAGGCGATCATGGTTTGCATCTCAGTCGCGTAGCATTTGAATAGTCTCGTGAGAGACGGGCTTATAGTATTAAATAGTTCGCCTTCAAGCCATTAACTATAAATCGCTGTCTCTCTCTCTTTTATTTACACGGGAGCGACTATCATTTGTTCCTTTCTATCGCCGACAGTTCTTCGCTTACTCGCTTTGGTTGGGACCAGTGCCTTACATCTAGGCTTGTGTCGTTCACGAACTATGAACTGTTAGGAATAAAATCCCATCAATGACCGAAATGAACTGAATCTTTCCGTGCTCTGAGAATCGGTCTTTGCTCATTTAGTTCAGTATAGGATCGGCGAGCGCGAGCGGTTTGGATCGAGAACGAGTGTGTGACTGCGCCCACCGAGAGCAAGAGCTACTTAGCAGAGCTACAAAAAAACGTCAAGTTTTCATATTAAACTTCGGTTACTTACAACCTTTCGACCTGGAATGTTACTATCTGTGGACTTCATTTTGACACTATTCGGTCCCATTCGTTCTGATCTTTCCGACCGCAGTAGTCGCTGGTCTGGCTGAACTAAATGAGCAAAAGACCTAAAAGAGCGAACTAGTTCGTGGGAGCGATTGAACGAGATCGGAGCGCTCCGATCAACGAACGAAACGGCACAAGCCTACTTACATCTTGCAAAATGTAAATGCATGGAAGTTAAGCCAAGTGTATCAACTACTCGTTTATGCTCGACACAACACTTTGAGAACCCGAGCGGGTGATACTCAAACGTTCTTGAATGCTTTGAGCAGTTTTCTTGGATATGTTCTTTGACAATTCTCTTGAGAAAATCATGTACAGTCAGCCAAAAAAGTGGTTTACCACATTTCGACCTTATGTGTCTGAAATAGAGTCGAAAAGTGGTAAACCACTTTCTTAGCTGACTGTACCTAAGTAATCATGTATATTTTAGTTTGAATAAAAGTTACGTAAACATTTGATAAGTAAGTAAATAATACTAATGTTTTCTGTGAGAACTAGCCATTTGGGTGACAAATTTGAAAAACTCTATTCGATTTTAGTTTTGAGTATTTTAAGTCACACATCGATCTTTTGAAGTTGCCAACAAAATTTTTCATTTGGAATATTTAATCAAGATGATAGTGAGTCAGCCATTATAAATAAATAAATACACAGATTACATTCTTACACAGATTATCATTAATTATTTCAAAATCTGTGGCATGAAAACAATGTTTGAGTAAGTACATATTAAATTCGTAACTTTTTACATTCTTAGCGTAACCTCAGGACAAAATTCGGAAATTACATTTAATTTTCGACCGTGCTAACTATATCACGCCATCTGTCGTGAGTCAAGCGAACTGTGACATCCACATACGTAACAATGCATCTTTTTGCACACCTTTGTAGCAAGAGAGTTCAATATTGCATGTACCGATGTTCGGAACAAATTGTTGTTGTGCAAAATCAAGTTTCGTTCAGAGGACTCGTATAAAGTAAGTAACAGAGACAAGTTTCGAACGTTACAATGTATATCTTGTAATGTGGTTGTGTTGTGTTGATCAGATAAGTGGCCTAATGGTCCGTGACCAACTGAAAGATTCATGTTGAAGTAAACGTGTCACTACAGCTTATCATGCGATAGCAATTATAATCTAATTTTGATAATTAGTTGTTTTACAAAAAGTTTAACTGCTTAATGCAAAAATAACGGATTAAAGATCAGGTTTTATACTGGCTGCTTTATCAAAGTGGTGTGGAAAAGGGGGCATTTTTTAAAGTGTAATGTAGCTATGTATTATTTGATATAATTGGCGTGTATTTGATGTTTGGTTTAATTTGTAGCAGCCTAAATAATTAATGGTTCATTTTGCACGTTGAATATTAAATACTACGTTTCGCCGATGAACAGGCGCCAACCAATAATTAAAGAAAGTACCTAAAGAAAATGAGTTTAATTGTTTTATTAATATCTACAGCAGACAAGGTCTGATAACATTAACTTAGATGAAACACAATTAGGCAAAACGTTTCCAAAATTTACTACGAAAATAATTTAATTTGTTCTAGAGTTTCTTAAATTAGTTTTTGGTTGAAAAAAAAAAAAAACATTTTTTTTTGTTTTCTAAGAAATGTATCTCAAATTTTTCACAAACTGACAAACGTGGCAACAAGTTACACATGGAAGTCAAAAATCGAATATTTAAAATATTCCGCCCACCAAAACCAAATTGGATCATATACCATTTTGCTAGCGACTGCATTGTAAGCGAGCAACAGAAACTATTGTTTTTTTTTTCGTAAAAAGTGTCGGATTTGTTACAAATTTACAAACGTTCAACAAGTTGCACATGGAAGTCAAAAATCGAAATATTTAAAACATTCCGCCCACCAAAGTCAAACTGGATCGTAAACTGCATTTTGCATGCGACTGCATTGTAAGTGAGCAACAGAAACAATAAAGCTAAAAATAGCCGGTCTAGATCCGGCGGCACAAATCACAACTGTCAGATCGTATCGGACCATCGAGAAAGTTGCGAATAGTGGTACAAGTTACACGATACAGCGGTTTTAAGTTAATAATAGTGATTGTTTCTGTCAATTACTTAATATTTAATAAATAAATAGCTAAATGAGGGATAAAAATAGCCGGTCTAGATCCGGCGGCACAAATCACAACTGTCAGATCGTATCGGACCATCGAGAAAGTTGCGAATAGTGGTACGAGTTACAGGATACAGCGGTTTTAAGTTAATAATACTTAATAGCGACTGTGTCTGTCAATTACTTTAATATTAAACAAATAAATAGGCAAATGAGAAATAAAAATAGCCGGTCTAGATCCGGCGGTACAAATCACAACTTTACTGTCAGATGAAATCGGACCATCGATAAAGTTGCGAATAGTGGACAAAGTTGTAGCGAGTTGTAGTTTCGAATTTAAATTGCATTTTTTAGATGTTCCAGTGTTTTATGTTTCTACTAATTCATCAGTAAATTGAGATAACAAGAAATATAGCTAAACATAGTAGATACAGCTGCGCAAATCACAACTGTCACATCGTAATGGACTTTTTATTTCTATTTCGTTGGAAAAGAAAGCATACGGACCGACGGTAAGCAGTCTTTGTAACCTATAGACGCCTGCAACTCCAGTGGCGTTACATGTGCTTTTATAACCCTAACACTTCACACTTGTTGAGCTCTGACAACCTTACTGTCAGGACACAAAACCTCTGTTTCCTAATGAAAATGAAATAAATCCGCAACGCTCTCATCGCTTGCGCCTCTCGATACGATCTGGGCGTTTATTTCCGCGCGTACGAGAACAGACAATGGCAGGAATAGCTCGTGATGGATGCCTTTTGCTGGGGACGCACACGATGGGGTGCTGGAAACTGTTTAACGAATACGTCACAATATATTTATTTATTTATTTATTTATTTAAACTTTATTGCACAAATTTACAAAAAAAGAGTACAAATGGCGGACTTAACGCCTTGAGGCATTCTCTACCAGTCAACCATTGGGCTAAACAGAAAGCTTAGTTTGGTGCAGGATTTTAAAAATTAAATAAGAAAACACAAGTCTGTATTCATACTTATCGCAATAAACCTACTTATATACATATAATAAATACATATTCCGAATAAAATAAAATATATATTAAACATAAATATATATTACCTATACATAAATATATATTATACATACATATATATAATAATTTCGTACCTAGTGTGAGACATAATACAAATACTTAGTCACGAATGTTTTCAAATAGATATATAGGCTTTGTTATAGTTTCTTGCAATCATATTAAACATGTATAACCTAACCACATAATTAAAATTTTGGAAAAACCCCGACCGCGACATAGTAGACCGATTTTCATGAAACATGGCTAAGAACACTCACGACTAACGCAGCTTTTAGACAAAAACGAAATCTAAATCGGTGCATTCGTTCGGGAGCTACGATGCCACAGACAGACACACACACAGTCAGACAGACAAACAGACAAACAGACAGACAGACAGACAGACACGTCAAACTTATAACACCCCGTCGTTTTTGTAACGGGTAACTTGCGTAAAATTGTCGATACCCGATTACCCGATTTAACATGTTTAATATGTCATGTCAGTGTCTCACGGTAGTTTTTTTTTATTAAAATTTCTTGGAATCACTTAAAGCAATCAATGAATAATATGGACTCAATCGGAAATCGCGATGAAAATTATTAGAACAGGCCAGCCGATTTTTTTGCAATTTTACGGTTGGTTTACGTTCGTTACTCAGTTTCGATACCACAATTTATCCAAGGCAGAATGTATTTTGGAGAATTTTTTTCTCAGAAATTTTAGATTTAAATTGTGGGATTATAAAGCTAAATTGTGGGATTATATTTTTGAGACGCTACCGGAGCGAAAATGCTAAAATGGAAAGGAGTCCCCCTTTCAATTTGGGAATTTCAGTTAAATATACTAGTGTTGTTAACTAGATTTATCGAAAAAAAAAAAGATGTTCCAATAAGAACAACTCAGTTAAAAGATATTGCGAATCTTTAAAATCGAATCGAGGTTTCGCTCTCGACTGTTTCCTCCTTCAAACGGAACAAAATTTGAGAATTTCAATAACTATGAAATAATCTGTGTCGGACCGTTTAGATTTTTTAGCTAATTGTTACCGATCTTGGGTATCACACCTTTTTTTGAGCCATATTGAAAAAGGCCGTTTTTAAAATTTTTGATTGGCTCTAGCGTCTTTTAAAATCAAAATAGCAAAAAAAATCATATAAAAATAATAATAATCTGTGTTGAAAAAAATCATTGCTCTCTCTTCAAAAACCAGGGAGGAAATAGTCGAGAGCGTTTGTATGGAGAATTGACCTGTGTCATATCGTCGTGAAGTCGCGAGGGGAAACTAGTAAGCACACACTCACTGGTGAGCGAATAAAACTCCCTAAGAAATACCCGTTTATTAGAAGATAGCTCGGCTCAAAAGGCATTGTAAGTTTTCTCAAAAGATTTTCCGCGCCGCCCTCAAAGGCGTTCGTTTAGCGGCCGCTGGTTATAAATGCCGAGTGCAGTTGAAAAGGAAAATTGTTCAAATACATTGCAGCCGTGTGTGAAATGCTTGAGTATTGTGTGGATAGTTTTTATATTTATGGGTAAACGAGACAAATAGCTAAGCAATTATCCTACCCCATGCGGTATCACGTAATGTAGGTATAGATTTACCGTTGTACGCAATTAAAAAAAAAGAAGTACGAAATATATCAATTTCATTACACTTTTTTTAAGACGATACAGGAGGGGTCGATTCTCCATACAAACGCCTTCGACTATTTTCTCCCTGGTTTTTGAAGATAGAGCAATGATTTTTAACCCCCGACACAAAAACGAAGGGGTGTTATAAGTTTGACGTGTCTGTCTGTGTGTATGTCTGTCTGTCTGTCTGTCTGTCTGTTTGTCTGTTTGTCTGTTTGTCTGTCTGTCTGTCTGTGTGTGTGTCTGTCTGTGGCATCGTAGTTCTCGAACGGATGAACCGATTTTGATTTCGTTTTTTTTGTCTGAAAGCTGAGTTAGTCGGGAGTGTTCTTAGCCATGTTTCATGATAATCGGTCCACTAGGTCGCGGTCGGGGGTTTTTTCAAAATTTTAATTTTGTGGTTATTTCAACACAGATGGTGTGAACCCCGTTATTGAGATAGCCGAGGGCTGAGATTTACTACGGAGTCAGTGCTCAAACACAGAATATACTTATAAGTTACAGAATCTAGTTATAAGTAATAAGTATATAAGAATTGCAGCAAATCTAAAGGTGTTAGCCTAAGCGATTATGCATCGCGTAGGGCCGAAAGCCTGAATCATCCAGAAGATCTGCTCGTACTGCTGAGTATAAGATATTAGGCTCTCAAACAGACAAACATATTAGAAATACAACGATTCGATAATATATTTATTAGATATTCATAAACTTATTTTTTTCCAGGTACGTTGAATAATTCAAGTTCCTTCAACTAACGGAGATGCGCGGTAAGTTTTTGATTAAATCCATGCTAATATTATAAATATAGGGGGTGTGTGTGTCTGTTTTGTTTGTCCGTTTTTCACGGAGCGACGAATTAACGTATTTTTTTTTAGTGGAGATAATTGAAGAGACGGAGTGTGATTTTGTCTCGATGCGAAGCCTGCCCGCCGCAAAGCTAATAGCCGTATAAAAATTAAATCAATGAGGAATCTTATTTCCTTCGTTTAAATTTTGTCTGCTTGTGACAACAGACGTAATGTCACGTTCGAAATGTCCGGCAAAATATAAATGTACGAGTCTACGCTATTAAGTCAATTGTTGTTAGCTCAAAAGAGTTACTACTGTATAAAATAATTTTTAGATGACAAATATTTGTAGATATATGGAATACTAGCTTTCGTCCGTGGCTTCGCTCGCGTTAAAGTCGAAAATTGCGGAATGCTCCATACAAACTTCCACCCCCCCTTTTAAGGGAGTGGGAAGTTAGAAAGAGACAAAAAGTGGCCTATGTCACTTTCCATACCTTTAACTATCTTAAGAAATCACGTCAATTCATATCTCCGTTTTGCCGCGAAAGACGGACAAACAAGCAGACACAAACGCTTTTAATTTTGACATACATGCTCTCAAAATGTGTATGCCGTAAGGCGTTACATAATTAAATATGTTCACCTATGTTGGAAAAATAAATAATTGTATATTTACGTTTCAGTTTAAAACTGTGAGTGAAATTTGAGATAGTTTATAACAATAGATTATGAGATTTGTCAAAAATAAATGAAGTCCGTCTAATATAACAAGATTAAAATGAGCTAGTCCATAAATAATCGTATATAATCCATGTTTATGTTTAATTTATTCTGCACTAAGAATGAAACACAAATAGTTTATGAATACTATACGCTTAGATATGTGCATGCACAGTGGTTTATTAGTATTGTAATTATGGAATAAATGCATATTTTTTCAAGACTATGAAGTCGTTTAAACAATGAACATTCCGAGAGAAATGCGTAGGTACTTCCATTAAAAATACCTAGAAAATAAATACTTATGCAAAAGTTCTTATATGTGATCTTATTTATTTAATACTAGCTTTTGCCCGCGGCTTCGCTCGCGTTAGAAAGAGAAAAAAATTGTAGCCTATGTCACTCTCCATCCCTTCAACTATCTCCACCTAAAAAATCATGTCGATTCGTTGCTCCGTTTTACCGTGAAAGATGGACAAACAAACAGACACACACACTTTCCCATTTATAATATTAGTATGGATTTAAATACGTTTTTATTCTAAGGAGGTAAAGCTTGACCAAAAATAAATGATTATTGTCAGGAGGGCGCTGTTATTCTAATGTATGGGGTGACAGTTCAGGATAGTATGAAAAAAATAGTTCTAATGAAATTCCGCAACATGGCGCCTAGTCATAATTATATTTCTGGTCAGGGGGCGTAGCCGAATGGCATTTATGCGACGCGAAACGGAATCTAAATGCCGCAGAAATGTAGTCTGGCTCTGTCGCGCCAATACGCAAGAGCGATAGAGATAGATAGCTACGAAAGAGATATGTATTATAGTGTGTTTCGTTAGCGTTTGTGCATTCGGCTACGCGGCTGTGCATGTTTCATTGTCAATTTGTCACGAACCGTTCGATCCATCTACCAGTCGCCTGTAACATTTCTGAATCGATACGAACTTTAAATAAAAAAGAGTACTTACTCCTATCTTGAATGTTAGGAACGCACCTACAACCCTTCTGGTATTGCTAGTGTCCTTGTGCTACGGTATACACTTGCCATCAGGCGATCCGTTTACTTGTATGCTTCCTAATCATCCTAAGATATAGAACATTACGATACAAGTGCGTAAAAAAGGAAGTTCGAAACGAGTGGCGATAAATTAAAACACGACCGAAGGGAGTGTTTTAAATCGACACGAGTTACGAATTTCCTTTCTGCACCTATATCGGATGACGTTTTTCAGTACAGATGAGCCTCCGAAGTATCAACCTGACATATAATGAACCACTTCACGCACTAGTGCGTAAAAAAACACCATCTGTACTGAAAAATATATATTTACATGCACAGTGGTTTCATTAGCGGTCCAATTATGGAACATGCAACGGTTTTGTCTTCGAGAGACGAACGTCGGTTTTCCTTTGCTGTGCTGTGACCAATTAATGGCTAAAGATACAATTTAATTAACACATCTCTTCAATGCTTTGTTATTAAGTTTAAATAATAGACTTGTGTATATAATTCCACGCAATGACCTTGTTTTATATGGATTTATTGGTTTGACTACATTGTTACAACTGATAAGACGTTTTTCTCAATAATGAAAAACAAAATCATACCAAATCTGATTTTGGGACAGCGAAATATTTAATTTACATACAGACAGACAATCACGCCCTTATAGTCAAACAGAGCACATGAACTACTCAAGTTTCAGTGGCACCACCAATGCCAATATAATTTTATTATAAGAGTTTGTAAGAAGAATATTTTTATTTACATGCAGTATGACGTAGTTCATTATTTACTTTTTTTATTTTTATTATAAATGAGCTTACTCTTGGCCACAGACTAGCTAAAGGCAAAGACGTGGCCTACGATGGAGTGAGCTCGCCCAGAAGATGCTTGTTCACTCTTGATTTGATTTGAAGGTTGCTTGTTTGAAGGATGTGTTTGAAGGTTGGTTGGTTTGAATGATGAAATAAAAAAAATAAGCATTATTTAATAAGTTCAAAGGAAATTTTATAGCTTCTACTAACTAATTTGCGCACATCTTCCTCACAGCACTCGATTTCGTCAAACTCGTAACGTAAGTTCCGTTTTTAGCCCACCCTACGTCCTAGGCTGTGCAAATCTAGACGGTCTAAATCTGCCGCCGACGGGAGTATTCCGGGCGCGGGTGCAACGCCCGCGCATCGCTAATATCAATGTCAACGACCACGCATAGTGGGCTAGTTCCATTGTAAGGGACAAAATTGCAATTGGAGAATTTTTTATACAATTTTGAAGTCGAAAAATCAATGCGTCAGTAATATCAATGTCAACGACTACGCACAGTGGGCTAGTTTCATTGTAAGGAACAAAATTGTAAAATGATGATTTCAATTACTAAATTAACTTTAAATAGGCACAAAGATATCATTGCCTCCGTATAGTATTGGGCTAAAATTTTGATCACCTTTTCTCTCGTGGGTATCGTTGAAATCAAGTCATATTTATGAAAACCGCATAAAAATCTGTAGTAAGTAGTTTTACCTTGTTTTGGGATCATGCCAGAAAAACGGATAAACATGGCGGGATATTTTGTTTTACAATATGTATTCGTAACTACCTACGAGTATAAATAACCTGTCAATAGAGTTACAGACTTGTCCAAATGTTCCATTTTAAATTCCAAATGTAAGCTAAACCGTTTACATTAGGATTGCATCGACTAAATTGACACCCGCGACATTCGACGTCTGGTACAATTCCATTACAACTTTGTCCCGAGCGAATACATAGCGCCCCACTGTGCTTGATGTACACGTACAGTGACTATTAATGTGACCGTTCTCTAAATCATTGCCAAAAATGATTTTCCCGATTATGGAGAACTTATAATCTAACTCATAAACTACTCGTATGAATCCTAAAAAAATCCTACCTCTATTCATAATCAAATAAATTTTTAGCATCATTTTATTTCATTGAATTAAAAGAACTGGAAAAGCCGGCCAAGAGCGTGTCGGGCCACGCTCAGTGTAGGGTTCCGTAGTTTTCCGTATTTTTCTCAAAAACTACTGAACCTATCAAGTTCAAAATAATTTTCCTAGAATGTCTTTATAAAGTTCTACTTCTGTTATTTTTTTCATATTTTTTAAACATATGGTTCAAAAGTTAGAGGAGGGGGGGGGGACGCACTTTTTTTTCCTTTAGGAGCGATTATTTCCGAAAATATTAATATTATCAAAAAACTATCTTAGTAAACCCTTATTCATTTTTAAATACCTATCCAACAATATATCACACGTTGGGGTTAGAATGAAAAAAAAATATCAGCCCCCACTTTACATGTAGGGGGGGTACCCTAATAAAACATTTTTTTCCATTTTTTATTTTTGCACTTTGTTGGCGTGATTGATATACATATTGGTTCCAAATTTCAGCTTTCTAGTGCTAATGGTTACTGAGATTATCCGCGGACGGACGGACGGACGGACGGACAGACAGACATGGCGAAACTATAAGGGTTCCTAGTTGACTACGGAACCCTAAAAATGACACACATTATTAACGTGTCAACCTAATCACGCCTAAGTATGACTATTGCAGAGCAATACAAGCGCATGTCAAGTATTTTTCTTTTAGTATTTGGGCCATTTTTTTCAAAGTCCACCCCACTTTTTTGTAACATGGGAATTTGTTACGCGATTCATACTCAGAATCGCGAGGTCTTTCGATCCTGACAGGAGAAAAAAGAATGTCCCAAGATTTTCATACATTTTTTAAACCTTCCGTTCCGATACCGCCATACAGAATGTATGAAAAAAAAAAAATTGGTTGTCTGTAAAGTCGGTTTACGGACGGTAGTTTGACGTGATAACGTCAAACATTACAGTAGTATAGACAAAGGCGGCTCACTCCGCGATTCTATCGCCGCGCTACAAAGTACATGCTGGCGGCCGCGAGTTCGCGGCCTAATCAGAAGGTGGCGCGCGGCGCGTTTTCACAGAACTCACGTTCCCACTTTCTATTGTTACTTTACGTTGCGAGTTTTTTTAAGCTTCTTTTAAAGTGAATGGCTTATAATGCTTAGTTAAATAAACATCATGAATAAAATAGGACAATATTACACACATCTACTATTGCTTAAGTCCCATGGAAAAGTTCAATAAGGCTTGTTATGTTGGGATTTCAACAATAATATATAAATACTGTACATGTATATACCTAGAAAGTACCCAAGACTTGAATATAATAAGCATTTTATCTGAGTATTAAATCGTTTTAATTCATAGGCAACCTTATCGTCCGACGCTGCGCACGTGCGGCTCGTTTCTTTGTTAGAATTTTGTAGGCATTCAAAAGGCGGCATTTCGTGAACATCAAAGCAGTGGGCCTTCTGTACTTGTACTATTATACATTATGTGGTATAGATTAAACGATGAGATATTCAAATGCAAGAATTACTTACCTATATTGCCGCAATTGTATTGAACACACATGAAAATCACAATAACATTTCTCTTCACTTTATAAACATTTGAGTTCACGTGTGTATCTTTAAGCTAGGAACATACTACGCGGACGTCCGTCGTAAATCGACCGCGACCGCGACCGATCAGTGTGCACGGAACAAAACGGGTGCGTAACATAATGAATACAAACTTTTGGCATATTCTCAATTTACAAACGCTCAAAAAGTATACTTTTTTTATGTATAATGCACAAAAGGTATAATTTCAATTTGTATAAGATACAAATAATATAACATACAATATACATACTACCGTATACTATAATATACATATTAACTAATTACATTTACTATATCTTTAATAATATATAAATATTAAAAAATATAACAACATGTCATATAAATCACAAAATTAGGTTGGGAACCCCACAGAAACGAACCCTGTCAAAAAAGTAGGTTTAGGTTAGGTTTGTACTGTGACCCCACAGAAAGGAATCTTGTCAAAAAAGTAGGTTTAGGTTAGGTTTGAACTGTGACCCCACAGAAACGAATCCTGTCAAAAAAGTAGGTTTGGGTTAGGTTTGAACTGTGACCCCACAGAAACTAATCCTGTCACAATAGTAAGTTTAGGTTAGGTTTGAACTGTGACCCCACAGAAACGAATCCTGTCAAAAAAGTAGGTTTAGGTTAGGTTTGAACTGTGACCCCACAGAAACGAATCCTGTCATAAAAGTAGGTTTAGGTTAGATTTGAACTGTGACCCCACAGAAACGAATCCTGTCACAATAGTAGGTTTAGGTTAGGTTTGAACTGTGACCCCACAGAAACGAATTTTGTCAAAAAAGTAGGTTTAGGTTAGGTTTGAACTGTGACCCCCACAGAAACGAATCCTGTCAAAAAAGTAGGTTTAGGTCAAAACATCCAGCGAGCCAGATTTCGATCGGACGTCCATGCGCTCAAGGCCACGTCCACGTCCGTCGACCGATAGTTTGCACGGTTAAATGTATATTCATTGTCCAGATCCCCGTCCGCGGTCGATTTACGACGGACGTCCGCGTAGTATGTTCCTAGCTTTATGCTAGGCTAATCGAGTGGAAGGGAGATAGATGCAGCACGAACCGAACTGAGCCGATCGCTCGAGCCGATCACACTTCTCTCTCGTTCGTGCCGCGCTCTCGCTTGCGGGCCTTGCGGAACGGGACAATGACGTCATCTTTTTCGTGCATGCAGCCCGTAGTAACGAGTTATTAGACGTTATCACGTCAAAATGGTAACGGAATTGGAAAAAATCTTGCGAAACTTTTTTTCTCCTATCAGCAGGCCTAGCACATGATGGCCGCGAGAGTATGTCGCCGCGAGATAGACTACCTGTCCTTATGTCATTAATACAATTAGACAAAGACGTGTCATCTATCTCGCGGCGACATACTCCCGCGGCCAT
Source organism: Leguminivora glycinivorella (assembly GCF_023078275.1). NCBI lineage: Eukaryota > Metazoa > Arthropoda > Insecta > Lepidoptera > Tortricidae > Leguminivora > Leguminivora glycinivorella. The sequence continues at coordinate 199,736 of NC_062985.1, read as the reverse complement.
CATGTGCTAGGCCTACAGGATTGAAAGAGCTCGCGATTCTGAATGGAAACCACATAAAAATTACCAAATCCAAAAAAGTGTGGTGGATAACTTAGAACAAATGGCCCATTTATTATATTAGATAATTGATATCCTTTACCTACAAGTTTAAATTGTAATAGCATGTTAAACAAGTCACAGCAGCGTTGAACTACTCCATTCTAAATTGCGATATTCGATTCGACGTCTCAAATTCCATTACAACTTTGTCCCGAGCGAATACACGGTGGCCCAATGTGCCTGCTGTACTTCAGTTACAGAAATTAATCACTTAGCACTAGCAGTTGCAAATATTTGGAAATCATATGTCGTTTAAGACTTATTTTATTGTTTTTTCTTAAGGAAGAGTAATTTATAAAACGCTGTCTGCAAGATCAATACCTAAGCAGTGGAAGATGCTTAGATTACTAGAAACCTGGCAAGGAAACTTCATACATAAATATTATTTTATATCTAGAGGTACTTTTCATTTGGTGTAAAGAATGGTATGTAAACTAAAATTACAATATCTTTATGAAGCTCCCAATTTCATTTTAAACCTTGGAAACGATAAACCTACAAGTCTTACTTATATAATACAAACCAAGAATGTGTTGTTGAGTGACGTTATTTTATTGAAAACATCATTTTTGACACTGACTTCTAATCCATTTTTAACCCCCGACGCAAAAACGGGTGTTATACGTTTGACGTGTCTGTCTGTCTGTGCGTCTATCTGTGGCTCAGCTCCCGAACGGATAAACCGATTTAGATAGTTTTTGTTTGAAAGCTGAGTTAGTCGGGAGTGTTCTTAGCCATGTTTCATAAAAATCTGTCCACTATGTCGCGGACGGGGATTTCTTTTAAATTTTTAATTTTGTGGTTATGTAGGTATGTATTGAGAGGTATTTTTAGACGTAGTATTAAACTTCGAACCAGGCTCTTAGAAACCTATCTGCACTCTTTGAATAGGATTAATTTGCTCCCACTACACCGATCCTATTTACTCTCAACTCCGCTCACATCACCCTGACATGCCATTACAACATGCTTTAAAATCTCAGCGTGGAATACCAACCAGCGTAGCCAAAGTGACAACCGAAGACGCTACGTGACAATCTAAAGGCAGTCTGGCTCTGTCGCGCCTGTACATTTGACGACCGGTCTTGCCTAGCGCGTAGTGACCCTGCCTGCTACGCCGCGGTCCCGGGTTCGAATGCCGGTAAGGGCATTTATTTGTGTGATGAGCATAGATATTTGTTCCTGAGTAATGGATTTTTTCTATGTATATATGTATTTGTATATTATATATATCGTTGTCTGAGTACTTGCAACACAAGCCTGCTTGAGCTTACCGTGGGACTCATTCAATCTGTGTAAGAATGTCCTATAGCACATAGATAGATAGAATACTCTTTATTGGCACACCTCAGCAAGAGATACAGAAAAAAGATACAGCGGAGACAAAACAAATGATTATAAATAGAGACAGACAACAGGCGGTCTTATCGCTAAAGAGCGATCTCTATCAGACAACCTTAAATAATAATATAATATTTAATTTATTAATTTAATACAACCAGCCTAGCCGAATTATGGAGATTAGAGGTAAGGAGCGAAATCTTTAAGTATGAGAAATGCACATATAAAAGAAAATATAGGTGGCGCTGCAATCGCAGGTACATATGGGTTTGACAATCTCTTAGCGTTATCGGTAGTGACCCCGCCTACGGAGCAAGAGGTCACGGGTTCAAAACCTGATGAGAGCTTTTTTATTATTTTTTCCTGATTTTTTTTTATTCAAAAATATTTTGTTTTGTTACAACTTTTCGAAATTTCATTCGCAAGACCTAAGATGGGGCAAACAAGGTGTAAAAGGGCTGCTATTCTCCATGAGCCGAATGACAATTGTTGACGCTAGACGCCGATCAAAACGCTCTGTAATCTGTAACTGTGTCTCTTTTGTTTCCTTTATGTACAATAAAGCTTATACATACATACAGTTTGGCTGTATCGCGCCAACCGAAGAGAAATAGCTACACATGTATACTTCGTTTCTTTTAAGATTAGAATTATCTGTCAAACGGGTAAACAAATAAGCAGTGGTCGTAGACCTTCTTCGATTTCGGCCGATACCACTGATTTCTTGGAACTTATAACTTATAATACTATGTACATAAGTTCCAAGAAATCATTGGTATCGGCCGAAATCGAAGAAGGAAGGTCTACGACCACTGCTTCTTCGTTTACCCGTTTTTTTTTTTTTTTTTTTTTATGGGATAGGAGGCAAACGAGCAGACAGGTCGCCTGATGGTAAGCGATCACCGCCGCCCATGGACACCCGAAACACCAGAGGTGTTGGAGGTGCGTTGCCGGCCTTTAAGATGGGTGTACGCTCTTTTCGTTTTCTTTTCGTTTTTCTTTTCGTTTGACAGATAATTCTAATCTTAAAAGAAACGAAGTATAGTGCGAAAAGATTTGCCTTCGTATTGTTACGGACACGTACGAACGCGTCGTGCTATTTCAGTCAGTCGCAGTACAAGATGTACTGACATTGACTGAACTAGCATGACAAGTACGAACGTTTCCGGAAAAATACGAAGGAAACCCTTTTTGCACTACATATGTACGATATACACCGTGTTTTTTTTGTTTTCCGTTAAATTCGACACGCAGTTAGGTTCATCATCAGGAAACACCCTGTATATTGCTTTTTGTTAAATTCGAAAAAAATATTTTTTTTCGTTTCCATACATAATAAATGGATTAATTAGTGTGACAGGACCATAATCATAACATTAAAGTCTTTGACGGCACATGTCAAAACAAATAACATTAGGAAGTAGTAAAGGATGTCACACACGTGTTCAGTAATTAAATATTTTTTTAATAATTCGATAACCGTAATAGTTAAGAGGCTAGTTACTTAGATAAATTAATTGTATTTGATCTAAAGAACTTTCCCTTAAAGTTAACGGAATTCTATAAAAACAGGGTGTAGATAATACCGTACCTAAGCGTTTGTACATTTTGGCTACTCAAAAGAGTTATAGGGAGAGCATGCTTTTCTCCCACAAAGCGTAAACGATTGTGAGGTTGGCTACCCAGCCTTGTAAAATTGAAATTCCTGGCCTAGGGCGGAAATGTGATTTGCGTATGAAGCCAGGGAGAAAAATTGAAAGCTATTCGAGACGGCGGTCTATTCAGGGCCTGGATGGTTGTACGGGAAATGATTTGATGCACATGGGATTTTATTAACTAACAACCATAGAGGAAATAAGTAAGGGAAGAGTTGTAACTCCATACATCAGTAAATGCGAGTTATTTGTAGTGACATCTATCGACATTCACTCGTCAATCACGCGCCAACTAGCGTAAATTATCAGTACTGCTACTTGTCAATAGACGTCACGACGAACAAAAAGTCTATTGCTCAACAATTTTTAGCTAATATTACAATAGTATTAATCAGTACTTTGCTTTCAATTACTCCAGCTTATAATATAAGGTGTATACTGTTTTAATATTACATTTTTGGCAGACGCAATAATGTCGGCACCTAGTGTCGAGTAGCAGTACTGATAATTTACGCTGGTTGGCGCTTGATTGACGAGTGAATGTCGATAGATGTCACTACAAATAACTCGCATTTACTGATGTATGGAGTTAAAACTCTTCCCTTACTTATTCCTCTATGCTAATAACTTCGTGATTTAGGCTATCGTCTTTGGCGTTGTCTTCCTACAAACGTACTTAGTGCCGGTTATATTGTTAAAATAATGTTATGAATGTAATTTAAATTTTCTTAACGGGATTGGCCGCAAAAGGAAGGCCTTCATTAATTGATTTAAGTAGGTACCTACAAAATACGTAGTTAACTAGGAACCCTTATAGTTTCGCCATGTCTGTCTGTCCGTCCGTCCGTCCGTCCGTCCGTCCGCGGATAATCTCAGTAACCGTTAGCACTAGAAAGCTGAAATTTGGTACCAATATGTATATTAGTCACGCCAACAAATTGCAAAAATAAAAAATGGAAAAAAATATTTTATTAGGGTACTCCCCCTACATGTAAAGTGGGGGCTGATTTTTTTTTTCATTCCAACCCCAACGTGTGATATATTGTTGGATAGGTATTTAAAAATGAATAAGGGTTTACAAAGATCGTTTTTTGATAATATTAATATTTTCGGAAATAATCGCTCCTAAAGGAAAAAAAGTGCGTTCCCCCCCCTCTAACTTTTGAACCCTATGTTAAAAAAATATGAAAAAAATCACAAAAATAGAACTTTATAAAGAATTTCTTGGAAAATTAGTTTGAACTTGATAGGTTCAGTAGTTTTTGAGAAAAATACGTAAAACTACGGAACCCTACACTGAGCGTGGCCCGACACGCTCTTGGCCGGTTTTTTTGTAACATGGACATTTTCTTCTCAGTTTTTACTCAGAATCGCGAGGCCTTCGATCCTGAATCCTGATAGGAGAAGAAAAATGTCTTAAGACATCCATACATCCGACCGGTCTGGCGCAGTCGGTAGTGACCCTGCCTGCTACGCCGCGGTCCCGGGTTCGAATCCCGGTAAGGGCATTTATTAGTGTGATGAGCACAGATATTTGTTCCTTAGTCATGGATGTTTTCTATGTATATAAGTATTTATGTATTATATATATCGTTGTCTGAGTACCCACAACACAAGCCTTCTTGAGCTTACCGTGGGCCTTAGTCAATCTGTGTAAGAATGTCCTATAATATTTATTTTATTAATTATTTTTTATTTATACATTTATCAAACCTTCCATTCCGTTACCGCCACACAGAATGTATGAAAAAAATGGTAATGGAATGGGAAAAAAACCTTGGGACACTTTTTTTTCTCCTATTAGGATTGAAATAGCTCGCGATTCTGAGTGGAAATCCATAAAAATTTCACAGTCCAAAAAAAAGTGGGGGGTGGGGACTTTGAAAATAATGGCCCAAATATGACAATTAAATGCAGCAGCGGATACGTGTAAGATTTTAAAAAATAAGCACTAATGTTATGTAACTTTCTTTTGTTTTTATTTGAACAAAAGAACTACTATGAAAACGCTCTTATATTAACACTAAAATGATCATTCCACTGCAATCTCACTTCACACTAACCCTTCACCGGCCATTGTTCGGTTAACCCGCTCGACGCTGAATGGGACTTCAACAATTGGATTTAATCCGGCTTGGTAACGTTGGATGCTCCAAAAAGATTTAAATTTCTACCGGAATTGGTAGAAAAATGTAAAAAATATTTGCTAGCGCAAACTCTTCGTGGTTTGAAGTTTTTAGGCAAATATTTTTGGTTTCATGTTTCATTTGAACTGCACTGAATATTTTTTTCTAAAACAATTGCGGCGCAAATAAGCACACGGCCTGCTTGTTAAGACGCTACAGGAGCGAAAATGCTAAAATGGAAAGGAGCCTCCCTTTCAATTTTAAAATTTTAGTTAAAGAAACTAGTGTAATTAACTAGATTTATCGAAAAAAAAATTGAAAATTCAGAACAACTCATTTAACAGATATTGTGAAAAAAATCTTTATAATCGAGGTTCCGCTCACGACTCTTTCCTCCTTCAAAACTTAATCAACGTTACGAAATTTGAGAATCGGAATAACAATGAAATAATCTGTGTCGGACTGTTCAGTTTTTTTGGCTAATTGTTACCAATTTTGAATACCACACCTTTTTTGCGACATAATCAAAAAGGCAGTTTTTGTAAATTTTTGACGGGCTCTAGCGTCTTTAAAAATGAGAATATCAAAAAAATCAAAACGGTCCGACATAGATAAAAATAATAATAATCCGTGTTGAAAAAATCATTTCTCTATCTTCAAAAACCAGGGAGGAAATAGTCGAAAGCGTTTGTATGGAGAGTTGACCCCTCCTGTATCGTCTATCATCGTAGGCTATGGACACTGACAACTCGAGAGTGTTACTGTCCCTCGAAACTGCGACCTCCAGCAAGGACCGGCAGTTTAAAAGCTTAATTACGTGAATTTTAAGCATGATTCATTTCTCTGCTTCAGGCTTTGTTTACTCTGTGACAACAAAACATGATTCCTCTGCATCGTCTTGAAATTGAATTTATTCTTCTAGTCACGTCTCATATGACTACTTATATGACTCAGACGGTAATGTTTTCAGACGCTGTGACATTTTAATCTAAATACACCCAAAGGAGATATTATAGGATCATATTTCCATTTAACTTATTATTATTTTTACTAAGATATTATACTATTTATCGTAAATGGTGTTATTTAATCCTTCACAATCTGTTATGTATAATATATTATGTAAATAAGTAAGCAGCAATTTTAATTCAAAATACGTGTATTTAGGAATGTATTCAATCAATAAATAGGTTCAATAGGGCCAGAAATTTGTGAATGATGCTGCAAAATACATTTAAACGAAAAAAAAAATACTGTCTTTAGTGAAGCTTGAGCTTGATTCAGCAGCCGTAGCTTTAACTATTTTCTTTATGCGATAGAAGGAGCCAAAACGAGTAGATTTGTTGCCTAAAAGTAAAGATATTACCACTACCAATTGTAATAAACAGTTGGCAGTCCATTGCCGGTGGTCGTATCGAATCCAAATAAAAGTATTATCCAAGACAGTAATTTTACCTCTATAAAATTTAATGAAGCCATTATTTGGTCAGTTAATAGAAATGTACACACACTTGTTTCCATCTGACCTCTAACCACAAGATCAATAGGTTACACAACCCGAAAACCCGAAGTTAAAGCATCAATCAATAGTTGCACTACGTTGGCTGCCCCCACAGACGCGTGCCATAGCCGGGCGGGGGGCGCGCGTAAGCGGGGTTACCTAACTAAATAGGAGTTATCGATGTGGAGGTATTTTTAAATGTGGAATACTGTGTTGAAACTAATTGCAAGAATGTGTATGATTACATACTTTGAGTTTAAATAATTTATACCACATATATAAATATCCTTCAAACCTTCAAGAAAAGAGCGTACACCCATCTTAAAGGCTGGCAACTGGCAACGCACCTCCAACACCTCTGGTATTTTGGGGTGTCCATGGGCGGCGGTGATCGCTTTCCATCAGGCGACCTGTCTGCTCGTTTGCCTCCTATCCCATAAAAAAAATATATATATTTATTTATTTATCGTATGGCGATACAATACACAATTACACACATAATATTATTTACTTTTAAACTTAAAATTTAGAAGTCTGCAGGTACAAACACGCAGGTATAAATATATAAACTCACGACTGAATACCTAAAAGAGGGAAACGCAAGTAACTGCTATAGCTTCAGCACCACTTTTTGTAAATAAGGGGTTGAAAGAAAGTTTTCCATAAAATCACTACATTTTATTACTATACAAGAAGATCGCACAGAATTATTAAATTAACTAGGTGTGCCAAATGTGATTATTATTTATCATTTTTCTTTGTATTTATTTTCACAGGCTAGGATTTTTACAGTATGTCTATAAAAATAAAATATAAAAACACTTACAAAACAATAAAAACACATTATAAAAAACCTAACTAAGTTTGCCGTCAGCAGCGGGGCAGCGCCCAAGCAGCCGGTGGTTAGGGCTGCAGAGAGAGGAACCGTCGGACTATCCGCGCCATGTCCTTATTCTTAACCCGTTTATGATTAATAAGAGTTTTTATTTGTTTCTAGGTACGTACTGTAAACAACCGGTCACCTAACCCCAACACAACTGTTTAGATATTCTGTAAAAAAAGGACGTTTCAACCTAAATCAGTTAATCCAATTCACGCGGCAATCTAGCTTAGATTGCCCTCAAAACGTCACTAGCATGGACACCTAAACCTACAACGCTGAACTAATAACTGTCAGGGACAGCGATAAATCTGCCCAAAGCTACGCTGATAAACACTAGCCATCTCTTACTTATACAGCTATCTCCAAGTAGAGACGCAATCCGTTCCGGCGGATCAGGACGGATCCGGTACTTTGTCGGAGGTACCGGATCCGGTAAATTACAAATCTGCCCAAAACTCTGTGAATCCAGAAATCCGGCTGGATCGACAGGTTTAGGACATACTGGATCCGGTATAATAAAATTGACCTGAATAGAGCAAGTCATGCGTTTTCTTACTTACGCGGCTATCATCAATCAGGGATTATAATCTGATCCGGGAGAACCAGCAATATGGCTGCACATCCGGCACTATTAAGGAAATACCGGATCCGGTAAAATAAAGAATATAAAATATATTAATAAATGGTGTGTGAATACAATGTAGATACTACTATCTAAACAAATGAATTAGGTAGATTTCTGTTTTAAAATTTACAGTGAGATTGACGTCGTATTTTTAAAGTATAAAATGCAATATATTATGTTATTGTTACAAAGTTCAAAAATATCTAATATAAATCTACAAATAAACTATCATTAAACTATCTTAGATATCCCTATAGAATACCGGGTCGGGTCGGCTGGATCCAACCGGCAAGAAAACCGAATCCGTTCCAGCCAGATCCGGTGACTAGAAAGCCGGATCCCGTCTCCAATCCACAATCCCTTTAGCCCCTATCTCCAATCTAGCCGTCTCTGTCGCGTGATTAAGCCACAAAAACGTTCGCCATTTGAAATTGTGATGACACAATTATATTTGACGGTTGGCATTGGCTTATCGCGAATACGAATGGGCGAATCGGGGTTTGATATTACATTTGGAATTAATGTGAACAAAGGAAGGTATGAGTTTTACCGGACAAATAATGAATAAAATATTAAGACATTTTTATTAAATGTATTAACAAATAATTGGGTCGGCCGGATCCATCCGGCTAGAAAACCAGATCCTTTCCGACTGGATCCGGCGACTAGAAAACCGGATTCCGTCTCGTCGGATACATGCCGATTACAAAAACTTATCCGTTTTCCAATAACACCTATCTCTTTAAGTGCGTTTTCACATTGTCCGATCCTATATCGGATGTAGAAAGGATGTCAAAGATGGCGTCTTTTAGGTTAATATATCAGTCGTACACCCGATATCGGATCGGATAATGTAAAAACTGTCTAACTGTCTATGTCGCGTGATTAAGCCGCAAAAACGTTCGCCATTTGAAATTGAGATGACACAATATATTTGACGGTTAGAATTGGCTTATCGCGAATACGAATGGGCGAATCGGGGTTTGATATTCAAATTTGGAACGGTATTGGGTAACGGAAAACTTTGAATCGTTGAAGATTCAATATTGAAAAGTTTGTGATGCTCATTAGAAATGTATGTGATTTCATATTAGCTTATTAAGAATCTCATAATCCTCCTAGCGCTATCCGCCACGGCTCTAAAGAACCTGGGGTCCGCTTTGACAACTAATCCCAAGATTTGACATAGGCACTAGTTTTACGAAAGTGACTGCCATCTGACTTACATAGTTCGTGGGACTCTTAATCCCATCAAAAATATAAATGTGAAATCAGCACCAAGTTCAATATTCAGAATAGGCGTTATTGACAACTTCGCCTTCAAAAGAATTGAGATCTAAGTGGGTGCCAAATTCAAGTTCACTTAAATTAAAAGTTCAGCATTTAGTTTAAAAATATTGAAACAAGAACGTTTTTTCCAATAGTCGGTTAAAAATATTATTCATAATTAAAATGTATACCTACATATACACACATACAATACGTGCAATCAGGCCTATCCCTTAAAGGGATAGGCAGTTTCTATAAATGGGTCGGCAACGCGCATATGATACCCCTTGAGTTGCAGGTTACGGTGACCGCTTTCCATCAGGCGGACCTTATACCTGTTTGCCACCGAGGTGGTATAAAAAAAGGCAGAGTACACGAAACTATTCAAGTTTCAGTGCCACTCTTGGCAATTAAGGGGTTGAAAGATAACGAAATTGTGACATTGCCATGACAGGTTGCCAGCCTACGCCACAATTTGACCCATATCCCACAGTCGACTTCTGCGACACCCACGGGAAGCAAGGAGGTGGTGAAATTCTTAACCCATCACCACCCAATCTTCATAAATCCTAACCATTAAGGCCCACTTGCACAAACCACTTAACTCAGGGTTGGTGGGCTGTTATCTGTCAAATATATTGGTAGATATTCCACGGATCCGCACGAAGCGCGTTGCTTCTTCTTTTCTTATGCGCACTGCCAAGGAGTGGAATTCCTTGCCGGCGGCTATATTTCCGAGCTCATATAACCCGGCAACCTTCAAATCAAGAGTGAACAGGCATCTTCTGTGCGAGCTCACTCCATCTTAGGCCACGTCTTTGCCTTTGGCTAGTCTGTGGCCAAGAGTAAGCCCATTTATAATTAAAAAAAAATCCAGATAAAAAAAATCCAGGTTAACCCTCCACGTTCGTAGGTACAAGTGACCTTAATAAGCTAATATTAGCGCCTACAATTTTAATTGCGGCAAAAAATCGACGTCTATCGCCAATGCATCAGAAGTGAGTTTAATACAGAATTAATAAGGCTCTTTTCAATGGCAGGGTTAAGCCAGCTTACAAAAGGTCCAGCGAACAATGGGCTTTTATAAAACGTACTGACTTTGTATAAGCCGTTTAATAAATGATTTGAACGGTTTAAATGGGACTTTAGTTAAATTTACGGTATTATGCAAGTATTTTTAATGTTCATTACTTACTTGGTGTAAAAGTTTCTAATGGGTCGGAAACGCGCATGTGACACCCCTTGTCTGAGTTGCAGGCGTCTATAGCTTACGGTGACCGCTTCCTATCAGGCGGACGGTATATTTGTTATCAAAACGCAGTTCTGATGATGGGATCCTGAAGAAATCGAGGGAACTCCTCAAATCTTAAAGGCATACAAATAGTGATTTTTGTGTTTTTATAAGAACAGCATGTGTTTACGTTTAGAACAGTGACATTGGGTGCAGTGGAATCGCTGATGATGATCAGGGAACTCCTCAAATCTGAAAGGCACATTTATAATGACTTTGGTATTTTTATAAAAATAGCCTGCATTTTTTAGGGTTCCGGAAAACGGAACCCTTATAGTTTCGTCATGTCCGTCTGTCCGTCTGTCCGTCTGTCCGTCTGTCCGTCTGTCACAGCCGATTTACTCGGAAACTATAAGTACTACAGTGATGAAATTTGATGGGAATATGTGTTGTATGAACCGCTACAAAATTATGACACTAAATAGTAAAAAAAAAGAATTGGGGTGGGGCCCCCATACATGTAACTGAGGGATGAAAATTTTTTTTTCGATGTACATACCCGTGTGGGGTATCAATGGAAAGGTCTTTTAAAATGATATAAAGTTTTCTAAAAAACATTTTTCTTAAAGTGAACGGTTTTTGAGATATCAGCTCTCAAAGTCGTAAAAAGTATGTCCCCCCCCCTCTATTTTTATAACTACGGGGTATAAAATTCTAAAAAAAATAGAGGTGATGCATGCTAATTAACTCTTTCAACGATTTTTGGTTTGATCAAAGTATCTCTTATAGTTTTTGAGATAGGTTGATTTAACTGTAATTTTGGCAGGTGTATAAATTGACATAATAAGTTTATTATATTTGCTGCTACGGAACCCTTTGTGCGCGAGCCCGACTCGCACTTGGCCGGTTTTTTTTATACTACGTCGGTGGCAAACAAGCATACGGTCCGCCTGATGGAAAGCGGTCACCGTAATCTATGAACGCATGCAACGCAAACAGTGTCACATGCGCGTTGCCACCCCATTAGAATTTACGTTTAGTACAGTGATATTTGGTGTAGTGGATCTTCTGATGATGATCAGGAAGGAACTTCTCAAATCTGAACGGCACACTTAAACTTAGGTATTTTTTATTGTACATTATCCTATATTTGCAGGTTTCTTTCACCAGAACCCGAAAAGCGGTGGTTTTTTTTCTTAAAAAATATTGTTTGGCATCTTGTAAAATAGATGAATTACATACTTTTGCTTTCTTTAATATTTGATATTTTCTCGAACTTCCCAAATGAAGAATAGATTCAATAATTCAACAATAAAAGCCTCAAGGCAGTACAGTTTTCCACAAAGCCTAGAATCAGCGCCTAAAATAGCACCGTAGTTATTGTTAATCAAATACGTGTAAATGCTCCGAAGATGATTTATTGAGTAACAACAAGAATACAATGTCATGAACATCATGTCATATTTAAAATTATATTTAGAACATTGCATTCCTTATTCAAACATACACTGTAGATGGCGCTGCTAGATATTAAAAAACAACACCCCCACTATATCTAAGCATAGCCATCAGCATCATCAGCATTAAGCGAAACAGGTTTAAAACCAACTAAACATACCTACTACTACTACTTAGGCACAAGTCCTAACTTCTCAAGGAATCTAAAGTGCTTGACAAACCCTAGACCCTTAGTCAGCAAATCGGCTGGCATCTCAGCTGTCGATAAGTATTTTGTTTCTACTAAACCTTTAGCAACTATATCTCTACTAAAGTGATAACGAATGTCAATGTGTTTCGACCTATTGTGAAACACAGGGTTGGCCAATAACTTCAGAGCACCTTGATTATCATTGTATATTCTAATCAATGAAATTTTATTTGTAATTTCATGGTATAATGACCGTAAGTACATAGCTTCTTTGATACATTCAGAAATACTAATGAATTCCGATTCACAACTGCTCAAGGACACGCTAGTCTGTTTCTTACTACACCATGAGATTACACTTCCCGACAAAGTGAAACAATATCCTGAATAGGACCTCCTATCAAGAACATTACTGCCCCAGTCTGCATCAACAAACCCGGTAAGCTTTGAATCAGAATCACTACTATACCTGAGGCAATAGTGTTTTGTTTTCTTAAGATAACGCAAAACACGTTTAGCATGAGCCCAATGTTCTTTACCATGGCATTTATTAAACTGGCTCAGATAACCTACACTGAAAGAAATGTCGGGTCGCGTCAAAACTGCTAAGTACATGAGACTACCAATGAGTTGTTGATAAGGTAATTCAGTATCACAGCACTCACCCTTATCTAAGTTCAACCTTTCCTCCATAGGAGTCTGAACAGTCTTACAGTCTGTCATATTGAACTTATGCAACAATTTGTCGACATAATCTTCTTGATCTAAAGTTATAACATTGTTTTCTTTATCAACACAAACATTCATGCCTAAACACTGTTTCACTTGACCAAGATCTTTTAATTTAAATTGTGAAGACAGTACCTGTTTCAAGCATTTTGTTTCTTCAGCGTTGTTTGAAAAAACAAAGAAATCATCGACATATAGAGCTACTACAGTCAAACCGTTATCGTTTTTCACATATAAACAAGGTTCTAATTTAGACCTTGTATAACCATGCTCGGTTAAACAATCATCTACCCTCCTGTACCACGCTCTTGAGGATTGTTTGAGCCCATATATGGCTCGCTTCAACTTAAGTACCTGCCCTTTACCTACAGGCGAAGGAAAACCTTCTGGTTTCTCCATATAAATATCCTCCTCAAGGTAGCCGTTCAGGAAAGCAGTGGTCACATCTAAATGACAAATATCTAAGTTCAACTGCACAGAGAGAGCAAATAAAAGTCTTAAAGTTGTATGCCTTACCACTGGCGCGAATGTTTCCTCATAGTCCACTCCATACTTCTGAGTATAGCCCTTGGCTACTAACCTGGCTCTGAACCGCACATTGCCCTCACTATCATACTTCTTTTTAAGCACCCACTTGCACTTTACCACACTAGAGTCTTTTGGAATACTGACAAGCTCCCAGGCCTGGTTTTCTTCAAAACTATTCAACTCTTCTGCCATAGCTTGTCTCCATTGCTCTTTCTCTGGTCCGCGTAAAGCCTCAGATAGTGACAGACCACTGGCATCGTCCCTCGGGCTAGCGTCTGAACAAAGATTTGAAATTCCATACCTTTCAGGAGCTTTTCTTTGTTCTGCTGTTCTCAGGACTGGCCCGGTTCTCTCAGGAGCAGGAACATTATCCGGAACTGAAACACTTTCCGCTGTGGTATCTGGATCCTCATACTCACTAGGATTGATCGAATCATATGATGTATCAGTTAAAGTTCTGGAATTATCTGGACTCTCATCCCCCACTGAACTTTGACATCCTACCTCAGCTTTCTGTATCTGTGGTTGAACTTCAATTTGACAATATGTCACTTTATTTTCAATAATTTTAACATCCCTTGCTGTAAAAAAGGTTCTCTTTTCTGGATCAAATAGTCTATATCCTTTGACCCCTTCTGGGTAACCCATTAGGATAGCTTCTTTAGACTTCTTCTGCCACTTCAACCTTTTCTCTTTGGGAATGTGGACCATGACAGTACTGCCGAAAATCCTTAGATGGCTCAGGTCTGGCTGTGTCCCTGTCCACATTTCAAAAGGAGTTTTGTTGTTCAAACCTGAAGCTATTGTCCGGTTCCTTAAGTAAACTGCACAATTACACGCTTCTGCCCAGAACTCTGTGGGTAGCTCAGCATCAAATAATAAGCATCTAGCTTTCTCACAGACCACGCGATTCTGCCGTTCACATAATCCATCTTGTTCGGGAGTATAAGGATTTGTCCTTTGATGCAGTATCCCATTTAGCTTCAGGAACTCGTTGAACTTCTTACTGCAAAATTCAAGACCATTATCACTTCTTATAATCTTGATCTTTTTGTCAAGTTCATTTTCAACTCTAGCTTTAAACTCTTTAAAACAATCAAGAGCTTGACTTTTCTCCTTCAAAAAATAAATAAATGCCATACGACTATAGTCATCCACAAATAGCAAATAATATCTTGATCCTCCAAGAGATTTTACTTCCATTGGACCAGCTATATCCATGTGAATAATATTTAATAAATCCTGACTTCTGTTGCAATTATTAGGAAATGGCAGTCTGCACTGTTTGCCTTCACAACATACCTTGCAATTACCAGGGATGTAACGGAGCTCTGCTTCTGCTTCCGTTTCTGCGGAACTTCCGTTTTGTTTTACACATCCGCTTCTGTTCCGGTTCTGTTATTTTTCAAACGGAAGTTATAGCGGATGTCGGAACCTAGCGCGACGGTGGGACATGAGTGGCGTACATCAAAGACCAACAGGTCTATACCTGTCATTCGCTCATCCCTCAGCTTGCCACGTGCTGCGATACTAAACATCAATCGCTTCATTCCATTGCGCGCCAATATTTGTCCTGTCCACCTAGTTAGTAGCGAGTGAACAACTATTCAGTGGTGCAGGGCTTATCTACGATCTCCTTAGAAGCAAACTGCCGGGAGATAAAGCTGCTAAGCTTTTGTTTATTAAATACAGTTTACTTCTTTTATAATCACTCCATTTAATTTAAAAATTTAATTGTGTGCTAACAATTACACATAATTTTTACTGGTTAGTTTTGGATTGTATTATACACCGTGTTTCACTTAACACTAAAAACCTGAAAACCGTTTGTTCAGAATCGAGAGTAGAATCGATGTAGCTATTCTTGATGGGGGTAATATTTTTATTTAAATTAGTATTATTCGTTATTTTTTATGTGCCTATTCTATTGTATTCGTAATACAACATTGTGTATATCGCATTGCTAGAGGTTGTTTACCTTTTTCAGTATTTGTGGGTATTAATACTGGCTGGTTACTTAGACGATTATTTTTTCCGCTACGAGTTTGACGTTGTTTGTCAGTTTAATCTTAATGTTTATCATAAGTCATAACAAATTGAACTCGTACCTAATTACAACCTTGTCATTTTGAATATTGGGTTTAAATTTGCTTACTGCGATTACCTGTCCAATTTGAAGTTTACTGTGACAAAGCTTTAAAGTGTTTTACAGTAACATCTTAGCTGTCTATTGGTAAACCTTATGTCGTTGCAGTAACGTACACAAATAAATAGTTTAATGGTTGATGATGGTAGTTAGCAATTATTTTATTGAGTGTAGAGCTAAAAGTCAAGTAGAGCTGTACAGAAAATTAAAAATTCAATTTAAAAAAAAGTAACCATCAGATTAAAAGATGAATACTCTAGATGAGTTTAGAAAAATAAAAATCAGTTGGGGTGTCTGAGGTTTTGAGTGATACCGGAAACACGTTGTAGGTACTACCTACGAGTAAGTTTTCTTTTCGTTTCTAAAATCTTTTAAGACATAATAAAGGTTTAAAAGGATTCTTATGTGATTTTTAGTGATTACCTAAACAACTAAACATCTTAAAGTTCAAGGTGATTTAAATTTTTGGATTGTAATGAATGATATACTTAAGATAAAATATTAGGTAACTTTTCTTTTCGTTTTTAAAACCTAAGTGGGCCTAAAGGCTGATTACAAACTGCTGATTACAGGTTGAACAGTAAACACCTAAAAGTTCTAGGTAATTTAGGTAGTTTTGGTTTATGTTATACCTATGTGGTATTTTTTCATTTCGTTTTTAACATCTATAACTTCCGCTTCTGGTTCCGGTTCCGCTTCTGCTTCCGTTAAACTAAATTCCAAACTTCCGCTTCCGCTTCCGGTTCCGTTAAAACCACATCCGTTACATCCCTGGCAATTACTGATGTCTATCTTGCCGCCAATACTGTAGCCTTGCACTGCATCCTTCATTTTCGCCATGTAGGAGCCATTAACATGTGCGAGACGTCGGTGCCAAGTCTCGGCAGACACTGCCATAGCAACGTTGGTCGTATCTTCTGGCATATTCAATTTGTAAACGCCATTTGTCAGAGCGGCCGTAGCAACATGCTGTCCACTTCTATTGTAAATCTTACAATCCTTTTTAGTGAAGTCCACTCTGTTCCCTTTCTTTATCAGTTGGCTGACCGATAAAAGGTTTGTAGTTAAACTCGGTACACATAGAACATCTTCAACTGTTATGTCGAATTCACTATCTGGAGTCACAGTCGCAATCTGTACGTTTCCGGTACACAACACAGGCAAACATGCCTTATTTGCAACTATAATTTCACTAGTTGCCGGCTCGTACGATGCATTCATAACCCAACATTCGTTTGGTGTTAAATGGGTACTAGCGCCACTATCAATATAGTACTCGTCTTTCTTAAAATCGGCACTTAAAAACACAGCACTGAATGCATGAGACTGTTTCCGTATACCAGTTTTATTTTTAACTGAATTCTTTTCGTAATTCGGGCATTGATTTCTATAATGACCCGATTCTTTGCATCTGAAACAATTGACTTTGACATTTCTGACTTTTGTTGTCATTTCGCCGCCATCCTGTTTACCACAGACAAATTTCGTTTTGTTTTTCTTGTTATGTTGGTAACTTGACGTACTCGCGAATGCATTCTCAGTCTCGTTCCCATTCCCTGTCAAATTTGAATTTTTCTCTTCCATGTCTAAAAGCTTTGTTTTGATGGCGTCTGTCGTGATGGAAATGCCGGAATGCTCTATTGCCATAATCATCGGGGAATATTTCTCAGGCAAACCTGCTAATAATAGCGAGCCGATCCACTCATCACTAATGGCAAAACCTGTGCCACTTAATTTCTGACCATTTTCTACCATTTTTGTTACGTATTCTGTCATCGAATTTGAATTTTCGAGCCTTATGGAAATTAAATTTCGTAACAACGTAATTCTTCTGGCGAAACCAGAGTCGTCAAATAAGCTTTTGAGTTTTGTCCACAATTCAAACGTAGTTTTGACACCTTTTACATGGACATACAAGGAAGGGTCGATAGTCAAAATCAATTTCGCACGGGCTTTTTCGTCATCTGCAACTTCTGTACCCGTAGCTTCTGGCTTACGCGTAACAAACTTCTGCGTGCCTTCTAGGATAAGAAAATTCTCTGCTGCGAAAACCCACTCACAATAATTTTCTCGGCCACGTAACTTGGGCACATTCGCCACATAGTTTGGTGACGACATCTCCGGAGATTAGTCACAGATCACTTCACAATATAAATAAATAACACAATACACTGTAAACTGCAATCTAATACTTGACTAAACCCCCCGTATTGATCAATAAAATATACCCATAACCTATTGTTAATCAAATACGTGTAAATGCTCCGAAGATGATTTATTGAGTAACAACAAGAATACAATGTCATGAACATCATGTCATATTTAAAATTATATTTAGAACATTGCATTCCTTATTCAAACATACACTGTAGATGGCGCTGCTGGATATTAAAAAACAACAGTAGTGCTTGCCAATAAAATTCAATTTGCCGTGGCCGCGGGGGTCGTAAAATCAGCCGGTAGTATGTCGTAAAACTTCGTTACTTTTGTGGACTAAGGTAAAAGATTCTCTTTGGGATTCTTGCTGTTAATAGTTTATTTATATCTACAGAAAATAGTGGTAAATAATTATTACCTACTTTGAAATTATCAATAGAGTCTTGTCTTATACGAGTAAGGTTATGTCGGCAGCGATTTATAAATGGGAAAGTGTGTGTGTTTGTTTGTCCGTCCTTCACGGCAAAACGGAGCGACGAATTGTCGTGATTTTTTAAGTGGAGTAGGTTGAAGGGATGGAGAGTGACATGGGCTACTTTTTGTCTCTTTCTAACGCGAGCGAAGCTGCGGACAAAAGATAGTAATGTTATAAAAATGTGACCTAGGTATAAAACTCCTGCGCCGGTGGTGCAGTCAAAATAGCTGACAATTTAACTTGGTTTATCCCTATTAACAAACGAAATTATACTTTAGAAGTGTCTGTCATCTTTTGTGTCGTTTTCCTTGCCTGAAAGCCCCTAATACTTAATGCACAATACGGACCATGCAATTAGAATTTCTGTTAAAATTTTGGACAAAAAAGGACCCTTTAGGCATCGTACCGGTTTTATGTCCAACTCTTTTACTGTCCAGGCAATTAGATTTTAGAACTCTCTTCCTCTCTCAATTAGACACCGACACAATTAGACACAGACCAAATTCGCATTCAAGCGCATGTTGCGCAAGTATTTCCTTGACAAAGTTTCTTCATCTTAATGATTCACACTAGGTATATGTACAATATATCAATGTAAATATATATGTATGTTTATTTTTATTACGTATATATGTAAGTTTATCTTGAATATGTATAGTTTAATATTCATCTATCCATAGATTAGTTAGGTTACAGTTTCCTTTTCCTTCTTTTTATTAAAAGACACTGCACCTACTTAATCTTTCTGGTTTAGCCCATTGGTTGACTGGTAGAGAATGCCTTGAGTCATTAAGTCCGCCATTTGTACCTTATTTTGTTGTGCATTAAAGATTAAATAAATAGTGAACCACAATATTTGTGAGCGCTAAACTTGGGCCTGTCCAATATCATGTAATTGTGACTGAACTTTCGACAAAACATCGATAAACTGATCGCTATAATAATTCTCGTGGCTGTACCCTTCTGGTTCGTAAAGTCTAAGAGCTCTTTAGGCATAGGCCTAGAGTTATTCGACTGCTAGCTTTCATTTCATTTCATTTCATTTATTTGCCATAAATTGTATGTTTACATAAGATGGTACATGTACATGTTTAATAAGTTTCAACACAATTTTACCAGATTGGTGTAGCATTATTTAAACAATGTTTACAAAAGTAAAACTAACATGCAATACATTTTATTTTATTTTACAAGCTGAAAGTACTCTTTAAGACTATATGGACACAGTTCGATATAGTCTTAAAGAGTAAGAGATTTTTTTAGACGATTGAGGAATTTAGTGGATGAAAGAGACTTTATTTCTATCGGTAAGGCATTCATATCGGTAACAAAACTTTATGAGGTTCTGTATTAGGTATAGTATGATTTTACTGGGCATTGGAAGGATAACATTTTACTTCGGTCAATATCCTTTACAACGTTATTTTATTTTATTTATTAGGCACACATAACATGATAACATTTACATGAAATTATATTTTAAAATATTTTAAGCGGGTTACTCAAGTGTTAATGTCGATATAGCGTTCGACATGTTTCGATCAATTTTCTCAATAGTAGCGACCCCGCCTTTACATGTCGAGAGCGCGACGCATACTCACGACAAAACATCATGCTTTAGAAAGATCCTCGAAAATGGATCGAAACATGTCGAACGCTATATCGACTTAACACGTGAGTAACTCGCTTGAAATACTTTTAAATATGTTTGAGTCTTACAAGAGTTTTATAGTTAAAATTACATGAAATTAGTTACTTAAGTTAAACATAGGTTTTGATTTAGAATGCCCTCCAAAACCTTAGTTTGTGCCCCGTTTCCAGTTTAATGTAAAAATGTTTTTTTTGTGACTCGATATTCTCCACAGGTTGTAATTCTGAACCTATTCTCAATTTCTCAGGAAGTATTTTGAGCAGATTCGTTTTTAGGGTTCCGTAGTCAACTAGGAACCCTTATAGTTTCGCCATGTCTGTCTGTCCGTCCGTCCGTCCGTCCGTCCGCGGATAATCTCAGTAACCGTAAGCACTAGAAAGCTGAAATTTGGTACCAATATGTATATCAATCACGCCAACAAAGTGCAAAAATAAAAAATGGAAAAAGGTTTTATTAGGGTACCCCCCCCCCTACATTTAAAGTGGGGGCTGATATTTTTTTTCATTCCAACCCCAACGTTGTTGGATAGGTATTGAAAAATGAATACGGGTTTACTAAGATCGTTTTTTGATAATACTAATATTTTCGGAAATAATCGCTCCTAAAGGAAAAAAAAGTGCGTCCCCCCCCTCTAACTTTTGAACCATATGTTTAAAAAATATGAAAAAAATCACAAAAGTAGAACTTTGTAAATACTTTCTAGGAAAATTATTTTGAACTTGATAGGTTCAGTAGATTTTGATAAAAATACGGAAAACTACGGAACCCTACACTGAGCGTGGCCCGACACGCTCTTGGCCGGTTTTTATAATTTAGTCGAAAAGGAAAATTCATAAAGGTTCGCGAAATCTTCATTTATTTATAAAATCGCTTCAGCATATCCTTTACAGAGTTAAAGTACATAAGTTGGCGTGTGCAGTGCCGTGATTTGAATAAATAAAACTTGTGGCGTGCTACCAACGAGCAAGGAGGTGAGCCACGAATTAGTGCCATGCACACTGCGACGTCATTGTGTCATAAAAAAACATGGTGTTTAAGTAGACCGCCAAACTTACCTAAAATTTTTCAAGAAAGTCTAAACTCTGGCTTTAAACAAGCCATTTTTGGCTTATCAATGAAGAAATATAGAACTCCGCTATTAAAATTTTGAAAAAACCCCCGACCGCGACATAGTAGACCGATTTTCCCTCCTTCTAATTCAAGGACTCAATCCCTCCAAAGGAATAGTAAGGTCCAAAATTTCTTATACTTATACTTCTATGAATTATTTCGTCATATATTTGGGCCATTTTTTAAACGTCGTCCACCCCACTTTTTTTGGAACATGGGTATTTTTTACGCGATTCATACTCAGAATCGCGAGGTCTTTCGATGTTGATAGGAGAAAAAAAGATTTCCATACATCTTTCAAACCCTTAATTCCATTACCGCCATACAAAATATATGAAAAAATGGTAACGGAATGGGAAAAAACCTTGGGACACTTTTTTTCTCCTATTAGGATTGAAAGAGTTCGCGATTCTGAGTGGAAACAACATAAAAATTTCCAAATCTAACAAAAGTGGGGTAGACAACTGAAAAACCGGCCAAGAGCGTGTCGGGCCACGCTCAGTGTAGGGTTCCGTAGTTTTCCGTATTTTTCTCAAAAACTACTGAACCTATCAAGTTCAAAACAATTTTCCTAGAAAGTCTTTATAAAGTTCTACTTTTGTGATTTTTTTCATATTTTTTAAACTTATGGTTCAAAAGTTAGAGGGGGGGGGGGGCACTTTTTTTCCTTTAGGAGCGATTATTTCCGAAAATATGAATATTATCAAAAAACGATCTTAATAAACCCTTATTCATTTTTAAATACCTATCCAACAATATATCACACGTTGGGGTTGGAATGAAAAAAAATATCAGCCCCCACTTTACATGTAGGGGGGGTACCCTAATAAAACATTTTTTTCCATTTTTTATTTTTGCACTTTGTTGGCGTGATTGATATACATATTGGTACCAAATTTCAGCTTTCTAGTGCTTACGGTTACTGAGATTATCCGCGGACGGACGGACGGACGGACGGACGGACGGACGGACGGACGGACAGACAGACATGGCGAAACTATAAGGGTTCCTAGTTGACTACGGAACCCTAAAAACGGCCCATTTACGTATACCGTATATATAGTATAATTTGTATAATTCCTATAACAAGGTAATAACTAACGGCACCGCAAACGTTAATTAATTGAGCCATGAATCATCTGACGTTAATTACTCGTGACTGATTATAATCACTATATTGCGAATAGGTTTTATCTGGCTCTCTAGCCAAGACTGCTATCAGGGAGAAATCGTTCGCCAAGGAGCGTCAACAAGTGTATGCTTGGCTATACTCCGTTATTTAAAGACGAGATTAATAACTATCGGTTTCACTTGTTTCATCAAATATTTGACGTAACGAGGCTCCAGAGGGAAACGTGTCGAGCGACCTTCGAGAATTTTACGTGAGTTACCCGATTTTACATGTTTAATACGATACACATAATTTGAAAACACATAAACACAAAAAACATAAATGGATTATGAACATTGAATTTCGTAAATAAAAAAGTGGGCCTTTTAGACACCCCGCCAAGACAATATCTAAGTGAAGTGCAACTCTAACTACATTTTTCAAACTACTTTTTTGTTATTTTGAACCAATGAAACTTATATTTAGATACAATCAAATAGAAATTTTCAGGACATCATTTTAGTAGCGTACAGTCATAAGTATAAATATTTATGTAGATAGGGAGATATATCGGTCTCCAGTTGAACTCTCTTGCGTGGGTTCGAAGTCCGATGAGTTACTCCGAAGTTATATTAGAAAACTTTGGCAGACCGTTGCATAATATGTCAGAACTAATAAATTACTGTAATTGCTACAGAATACCAAAGTAAATAACTTTACGGTACCTACCAACCTCCTCAGTCCTCGTGTTTAACCTGTACTGAAATACGTCTTACAATACACGTGCGAAAAGGAAATTTGTAACTCGTGTCGATTTAAAACACTTCCTTCGGTCGTGTTTTAATTTATCGTCACTCGTTTCGAACTTCCTCTTTTACGTACTTGTATCGTAATGTACTATTTATTGCTTAGTCTGAAACAAGTTACTACAAATTAACATCTCTCTTGCTTAGAATATGCGAGTACCTAATAAAGTACTTTAACCGAAAACTCATTACATCTCCAATTAAGTACCCCAACAAAATGCCTAATGAAACTCGCGCCGCGAACATTGATAAAACTTCCAATAATTCAGGCCAGAACGAGGAGCCCTGTCGCAATGAGCGGGACAAATTAATATTAATAGCTTTGTCGCGGTAATTGTCCGCTGGTTCTGTCTATGGACTGTTAAAAGGATAGTAGAATAGAGAGGGGTTGATTAGGTCTGTTTTTGGGACAGTAACTAGCCATAATAATATGTTACTGTTCGAAGACCGCAAAATACATATCGTCACTAGATACTTTTAAAAAAACTTGTATCTTCGTCTGTCAATGAAAAGAAAATTGTAGTAAGTATGTATGGAATGCATATAAACTTACTGCGTTTTAACTTTGAGGAGCAGCGTGAGATACGAGATTTTTTAAATAGTGACGATATGTAGCACGGCATACGGATCTACAAATAAGATAGACTGTCAGATATTTTATATTTGTGTGGCCTTTGAACAGTAACGCACTAGTGGCCTAGCGGTAAGAACGTGTGACTTTCAATCCGGAGGTCGCGGGTTCAAACCCCAGGTCGTTCCAATGAGTTTTTCGGAACTTATGTGCGAAATGTCATTTGATATTTGCCAGTCGCTTTTTGGGTGAAGAAAAACATCGTGAGGAAACCGGACTAATTCCAATAAGGCCTAGTTACCCTTTGGGTTGGAAGGTCAGATGGCAGTCGCTTTCGTAAAACTAGTGTCTATGCCAAATCTTGGGATTAGTTGTCACAGCGGACCCCAGGCTCCCATGAGCCAAGGCAAATGCGGGGATAACGCAAGACGGATGGTGATGTGGCCTTTGAACAGTAATGTAATTATTATTGCAGGTGACTGGTCAGTGGACATGGTGTAATTTTACAGTAAATGATAAATATGGCCATATTTCCAGTCAAATGGATTAATTAATTATAGGACCCTTATAGCGTGAGATAGTAGCAATGACTAACTCCAACTAACAACACATTTCCACGTTTCAATGCGAACCTAAGAATATCCCTCACACAATCTCCACATGGCGACCATGCCAGAGTAATGATGTTCATATAGATTTAAGCATAAGGGCATTTCTGTGATAGAAAGCTAAATGATTGTTATTTTATTATCATGCACACTCAAACCGTTTGCTCCACTAAGCCTTTATATTATGGGAAAATTATTATAAGGCAATAAAGTAACAAAAACAAACTCCTGCATTGCCTACTGTTTTTCAGTTTTCCTAACGATTCACGGCTAAAGAAATCCTTATAATGATATTATCATTAAGTAACTACGCCTTATACCATAATTTTTATTTTATTTTTGCAATAAAGGTTAAGTAAAAATGTAACTATACAAAAACTCATGGCTTGACGTATACAGCCAATAACCTAAATAACGCCTAAAAGACGATCCCAATAAGAAATTACGTAATCGCAGCCATCTTTCATATTAATTTATCTAAGCGCCTAAATGAAGCTGAGATAACACAGCTAAATCCCATTTCAGAGTACATTGAATACAGTAGACTATCTTATCGAAAATTTAGTGACCAAACTCAATCGCGAAACTAAAGACCGTAGAATTAACAGGTTTGGTTCATTACTTAGAAATCTTAGAATGGGACAACCATGATCGGGCTCAAGAAAGCATTCAAGCAAGAAAGCGCTGGAAGTCACCAGCAACACGCTGAGATGAGGCCATTTCGTGGCACTTCATTCCTTTCTGTCTTGTTGTTACCTGTGTTCACGAATAAACGTTTATTCTATTCTATTCTATTCATTCTTAGTGCGACCGACTGAAAGGATAGTCGTGATTCAGCTCCACGGTAATAGCTGGCAGAAAGTTACGCAGGATCGGAACTGGTGGTACGCTCTTGTTTTGGCGGCCCAAATTCAATTTGTTATTTATTACAAAATATGCATCAAAATAATAAATAAATAATAAAATAAATATTGGGACACCTTACACAGATCAACTTAGCCCCAAACTAAGCAAAGCTTGTACTATGGGTGCTAAGCGACGATATACATACTTAAATAGATAAATACATACTTATATACATAGAAAACATCCATGACTCAGGAACAAATATCTGTGCTCATCACACAAATAAATGCCCTTACCGGGATTCGAACCCAGGACCGGAAAGTCTCAGTTTTTAGAAAATGATGATATACGCCATCGTTAGCTCGGATAAACTTAAAGAGAAGAATAATAAAAATGTTCTGTACAGTCACCGGCATAAATAAGTGATGATTTCTGTACCTTGTCGCTTTTAATCGTTTGACAATTTCGTATAATGACATTTCATACACGACGTTAAAGCGACAAGGTACAGAAATCATCACTTATTTATGCCGGTGACTGTACTAGAAAATCTTAAATGTTCTAAGATAGATTACTGTTACAATCTTTACTTTGGCCGTATTTCCATATCATTAGATTTCCTTAACTTTTCTTTGAACAGCCTTGGAGCGGGCTTGAGTCAATAAGAACTGTTATTGTTCTTTTGTGCTGCTCATTTTGAGGATTGTGTCTCGTTCTTTAAAAACTGTGACTTTGTGAAGGAAAAGCGTAATTTTTGTCGGTGTTTAATGTCAGTTTTTGGTACATTTAAGATTTATTTCGCTGGTAATATTTATTTTTATGATATAGAAGGCAGCAGTAAACGAGTAGACAAATCGCCGACACTCGTAAACTTACAGAGGTTGTAAGTACTTTTCCAGAATTTGAGACGCGAATAGCTACGCTTTTCTCTGGGAGGCCTAGCGGCTCTATTTGAAATACACTTAGAAGACGTCACAATACTGATCAGTTAGTGTCAAAAGTGGAGTTTTCGGTTGAAGAAATGTCTCTTTCTGACAATGACAAATCATATCCGTATAATGTAGGACATCTTATTAATATTATTCGAATTGAACCGTACTATTAGTTTGTAGATCGTTTCAAAACTTTGTAGCGGTTAGAAACTTCACAATATTCAAGTAAGTATAAAGTAAAATTAGTAATAACTCACTTTAATATTGTATTCTTGCAAATATTTGTTATTTTAATGAAAATTAGTTTTATAATGGAAAAATTAAGCGTTGGCAAAGTTAGCGGTTCCGCTTAACGTTATACCCGTAGGGCTAATGGGAAAGCTTAGGTCTTATTTTTAGAACTTGATTCGCTTTTAGAATGTGAAAGAGTTTTTCCCCTCACTCGCTCGGAAACACGTGTTTTGTCCTTTAATACCAGCGGGTAAAAACGCATTTTATCCACTAGTGGGTAAAGTAATTTGACCTTGAATAAAGTCAAATTAACTGCTTTAAAATTGATAAAAGTAGGTGAATCTAGTAATAAAGATGATTTACCACCTGTGGAACTACTGGAAGCAGTGATAAACGCATTTTTTGCGTTGTAGTTTCCTCGCTGTAGTGAGGGGAAAAGTTTTGTGTTACACTCGGGTGCAAAAGTATTTTACTTCTCGTGTGTTAAAAAACTCGCAAGTTCAGGATTCTATTCTCGAACCACTCGCTTCGCTCGTGGTTCAACTATAGAATCCTTTCACTTGCTCATTTTTCAATTCCACACTCGGCGTTAAAATACAACTTTGCCCCCTTGTATAACAAATAACTATTTCTAAAATAAAGGGATTTTTACGGATTGTAAAAATAAAAGTTGAGTGGTGAAGCTTGTCACAGAGAGGATTTTTAACCTAATTAATAATATAAGCCTGCCATACAGGTGTTATATACCAGAATAAATAGAATGGTTACGTTAGAGAGCATACAAAATAGAAATAAAATTCTAGTCATACATAACTCGTAATAAAAGCAGTTCAATAAACGTTGACATTTTTGAAAATGTATACACATAGGTAGTGTTTGGTTTTTCGAAAATAAGTACCCATTAAAAACGAAAACCAACTTTCATTCAACTCAAACAACTTATAAATAAATCGTTGTTTTCTTAATCAACAACATGTTGCAGTAAAAAAATGAAAATTATATTAGTCCACCCTGTATAACTGCAGAATGGCTTACAAATTATATTCAAATTATTTCAATGGCGTCTGTAAAATACTTTTTTACCAATAAAGATCTGTATTCTGTATTCTGTATTCTGTGTTCACAACTCTGACTACTTCACGCCAAACTCCAGTGTCTCGAGAGACAATGATGAAAGGTGAAAGGGGGAAAGTTGCCATTGCCACCTCAGAGTATTAAATTATTTTAATGTCTTATTTTAAGACAATGACTGAATTTGTCTCTTGTTTGATGTTTTGTTCATAAATTTCATATTTTATCTACGTGATTTTAGGAATTGTATTGTTTTGTTTACTTTAAAACTTACAATTTGAAAATGGCAGCTTAGAACATCTATAGACGTGGAGAAACCGTATTTTTAATGTTTAAATAAGCTAAGAGAAGCATTTTTGTAACAAAATTAAAATTACTCAATTTTTATTTATATTTTATGTCAGAAAAAGGCATGTTTTCCTGCCAAACAGACCAACTTTATTATTAACTTATTTTTCTTCGTGAGTTTTACTTATAAAACCGAAACTACAATAGATTTAACCGTTCAAAATTCAAATTACCCATAATTTTCTACGTGCTCTGAAAATCCAATCCTGAAATCTTATTCGATAGCAGAATCTAAACGACTTGAACGTTGAACTCAGAATCTGGAATAGTTTAAACCATTATACTTGACTATGAATTTAACTACTATCTTATGCGAGCACTTTACTAGAACTAAAGTCTATAATTGCTTGAAATCTGAAGTGTATTAATTACGAGGGGAGGTTCAAATGATCGCGGAATGAAGTATTTGCAAATTAAATAAAACAACATAAGTATTTTTCCTTTTCTATATAATTACCTTCGAGCTTAATACATTTATCAGATCGACTAATTAATTTATGTAAACCGTCAAAAAAATATTTTTTATCTTTGCCCTCAAAATGAGCCGAAATTGCCTCCTTCACTTCTTCATCGTCACAAAATTTTTTTCCTCGCAGTTCTTTTTTTAAATTTGGGAACAAATAATAATCGCTGGGGGCTAGATCCGGGCTGTAGGGTGGGTGGACCAGCGATTCGAAGCCGCACCTGTTAAGAGCAGCAGTCGCAACATGGCTCTTGTGAACCGGTGCATTGTCGTGCAATAGCAACACACCCTTGGACAGTTTTCCCCGCCTTTTTCTTTGATGGCTGCACGTAGTCTTTCCAATAGCATTGCATAGTATGCCCCAGTTATGGTAACACCCTTGTCCTTGTAGTCGATCATAAGAATTCCTTGTGAATCCCAAAAATGGTAGCCATCAACTTTCCGGCCGATTCTGATACCCTGAACTTCTTCGGAGGTGGTGCACCCTTCTTATGCCACTGCATCGACTCTTGTTTTGACTCAGGTTCAAAATGATGAACCCAAGTCTCATCTCCAGTCACAATTCGTTCCAATATGTGGGTAGGATTGTCACCGCACAACTTCAAAATTGCTTCGATGCCTCAACTCGTTGTTGCATCTGCTGCGGTTTGAGCATTCTTGGTACCCACCTAGCACTCACTTTTGTCATGCCAAGATGGTCATGCAGGATCCTCAAAATTGTTGTATCTGATACACCAACTAATGCAGCTAATTGTTTCTTTTTGAGTCGAGCGTCTTCTACTACGAGTTTTTCAACTTTTTGAATGATTTCCGACGATGTGGCTTCAATTGGCCGTCCTGGGCGAGGGTCGTCTTCAATTGACTCTCGGCCATGTTTGAAGAGGCCATGCCATTTGTAAATCATGGTTTTAGCAGGGCACTGATCCCCGTAGACGTCTTTCATTTCAACCATTATAAGTTGCGGATGTTTTCCTTGCTTCGTTAGAAATTTTATCACGGCACGATATTCAATTTGCTCCATAGTCGCGAGTTTATTCCGAAATAATTTGTTTGAAAGGGGAAATCTTTAAAACAAATGACAGTTTGGAATTGACATTTATATATTTTTTTTCTTAAAGAGTTCCCATACCAAACGAGCAAAGAGGTTTTGTATTTTTTTACCTCCTTGTACTTCATTCCGCGAATATAATTATGTACCTCCCCTCGTAGTAGAAATTGAGTTGAGTATTTTAGCAGCGCCTTTGAATTTGGAAAAAATTAAGATAAGTACGTAAAATATTAGCTGATTATACGTTAAGGATCGGAAGTCAGAGTCAAAAATGACCTTTCTTAAATAAAATTTCAGAAATCCTAACCAAATTGAAAAAAATTGCAATAAAAAATTTTAAAGGCAGGTAACACACCTCCATTCACAGAATACAATTGAAACAAGTGGCAAAACCTATTTGTTGTCCATCCAACGGGGATCGCTTACCATCAGGCAACCTGTCTATTTTTTTGCCTTCTATCTTATAAAAAAATGCATGAAAATTGGTTAATGATCTGTAGCCAAGCGCGTTGACAACTTAGGTGTGTCAAAGAGTTATACCATAATGTGGCGTTATCAGGCAAAATTTACCACACTGTCATTTACCATAATAAGGAAATGTGCTTGTATTTTTATACGAATTTTCTGTTAGAGCCTCGCTGCTTAAGCAACAATGTGGTACATTTTACACGACAACGATGACCTTCTCGTCTAAATGTAAGTATGAAATCTCCATACATAGAAAGGTACATACATGCCTTTAGATTAACCTACAAAACTGTATGTGACGGCAATTTCCAAGCACTTGAAGTTAGTTGCGAACTACGTCGACGTGAAAAGGTACCGATGAATATTCAGGTCCGTTTCAGCTGTATTGCTGTAACTTGGGGTAAGTTTATGAATTTTGAACGAAATTAAGGTGGAGTTTTAAGTGCCTTACAATTTGTAGTAAACAGAATTAATACAAGCTAATATTATAACAGTGACCTATTCCATAATAGTGACAATTGTCGACCGACAGTGGCAGTTCGCCGTTCATTGTCTGTTGAACAAGGAAATATTGACGCTGAGTGACAATGTTACTTATCAACCCAGAAATAGGCACAGAATCGTCATTGTCAAGTGTCAATGTCACTGTGGTAAAATAGTCCACATTAGGCAGTTATTTGTAAAGCAATTGTGATTTGTGTCTAAATATCAAAACCAATTATTTACTGTAGGCAAGGACCATTTAATACTAGACTGATATAGCCCATACAAAAAAGCGTACCCCTGAAAAAAGCTTAGTTTTTGCTTTAAAACTAGATGGCGTTGTTTCGTAACCCGGGAGAGGAAAAAAACATATTTTCACACATATTTTTACTTGTTTTTATATTATAATATGAATAACTATCAAAAAACTTTATTTTAATATCAAAATATTGGCTCAAAACACAATTTTTACAAATTATATTTTTTGGTCCGCCTCGACGTAGTTGTGATCGCTTCGCTGGCTAAGTTTGTTCGCATGTTGTCTAATTGTTGCCAAATAAAATGACTAGATGACGTTGGTGGACTAGGAAAATGTCACATCCGTTTCGTTGTTCATTAATATAATATACTTAGTGATAATAAACCTATATGTTGAGCTCAAATACGTTCAACAAAACGCAATAATTGTGCCAACAGATGTGACATCCATGTCACATCACAAATGTCATTGTATGATTTATTGAATATTCATAATATGGATATTAAATATTTTAGAATCGCAGCAGCAATGCGAGTAGAGATACAGAATTAATAACTGTATAAATTAATAATTGTATGACCAATGACCTCATACATAAAATTACCAGTTTAGGTGACAGAAGGCGAATCCAATTTGTAAACATTAAATGTGCTAAGGAAAAGAATCTTTCCGATTTTCAACGGGACACGGCTGAAGGGGCGAACTGGTTTCGTTCGACTGCGCCCATGCATCTCAATTGTCCAGAAAGTTCATTCGAAGATCATTTTGCTTATAATAATCTGAGTAATCACAGTGAATGGTTTGACAGTATTTCAGCTAACATGTAGAGAGACTTGCTAGCTTCGTCGGTCAGGCTTCATCTTTTGGACACAACGCGGATAGTTAGGCCGCCAGGTGTGGCACTTTGGATTACGTTTTTATAATAAATTAATGATAGTTTGTATTGTTTTGGTAATATATTTTCTACTCGTATACTACTCGTTTGGTACTCGTATAAACCTAAACTGAGATAATAAATGAATAAAAGGAAATAATTAGTGAAACTCTGACATAAGTAATAATTAATGAGACAAAATGCGTTTTCACATTATCCGATCCGATATCGGATGTAGGACTGATACCCCATACATTACATTATCTTGGATTTTTTTCATTTAAATCCTTCCGACATCCGATATTGGATCGGATAATGTGAAAACGGACTAAGACAATAGATACCTTGTTAGTGTTATATACCTAATATGCCTATGTATATCCCACCAAAAACATTCTGTAAAAAATAGCCGTCTCGATGGAGCTGCTTGTTTATCTCTAAAAAGTAATGAAATCTACATAAAGTTCCTTACTGCGATTTCTTTATTATTATAGTTAACTAGCCTTTGCCCGCGGCTTCGCTCGCGTTAAATTCGAAAATCTCTCCACAAACTTCCATCCTCCATTCTAAGGAAGTGGGGGGATATAAAAGAGACAAAAAGTAGCCTATGTCACTTTCCATCCCTTCAACTATCTCCACTTAAAAAATCACGTCAATACGTCGCTCCGTTTTGCCGTGAAAGATGGACAAACAAACAGACACACACATGTCATGGTTCGTTAATATTTCTTGTATGTGGGTAGCTTTTGCACATTTTAATTTTTCCTCAGTCACCCGTTGACCACGAACGCTGTAAAGAGTTCGAAACGTCGGGATGTATTTTAAATTCATTATACGCGATTTAATCCGTTTCCATAGTTTTATTTCATGAGACACACACACTTTCCCATTTATAATATTAGTATGGATGTTCTGTGACTTGGCCGTTGAAGTGTAGCGGTGCTGGCGACAGATTGGTGCAATGGTGTCATGGAGCACCTGGTTATAAACTTCTTTATACCCTTGTGTATAAAGAAGTTTATAAGTTTCATATTCGATGGTCCGAGCTAAGGTTCGTAAAGCCATGAAGCCGAGCTGATAATCATGGTCGCTAAACGCCGATCGAAACGCAGTCTGAAGTGGGTGATAAACGTACGATACGAGCAGGTATGCGTACTTATGGCTCGACGACCTTTTTCGATTGTGTGTCACCGTAAGTACGCGTAAAAACCGCTGCGCATAGTAGTCGACCATCCAACGCGTACTTGCTCGTACGCCTATCACCCACTTGACGTCGCGCCAACACTTTATGGAAATAGCGGGTTTTCGACAACTACCAATAAGATTTTAGACATTCAAAAATCTTCAATAATACTCAACTGTTTCGGTCGCACTCGTTCAAATATAGGATAGGATTGGTATGAGCGAGACGGTCAGGAGATTGATTGTCAACATGATATCTATCATAAACACCGTTCGAAATGGCCTCATTAAAATCTAAATTTTAAATATATTGAAAGTAATATTACTAATCATTGACGTCACGCTCAAAATGAAAGAGATAGAAAATTTGACAGTATGGTACTCTTTTGCATGATTGTTATAATTCAAAATAAGAACGATGGCTTGCGTTGCGTTGTAAACAGGGACTGAAACATGACACGGGCCCCTAGCGTCATCTATATACTTTTCACTGTATCACTTGTAATGCCGTTGAACTACCGCGTGCGTATTTAAAAAAAAAACGACATTTTTATTCAAATGACACTCTTAGTGACATCTAGTGACATAGATTTACGGCTGCCAACGGGGTACGGTATTTAGTATGGACTCTGCTGGTCCTTTATAATCGTCCTTGCTGTAGGTAAGTACGTACTTTTTACTACCCAGGGACGTATTTTTTACCCTACCCTTGTGCCTAAATTCGTTGTATTTAGCAATATTTTTAGGGTTCCGTACCAAAAAGGTACAACAGGAACCCTTATGGTGCGACTCTGTCCGTCTGTCTGTCCGTCTGTCACATTCCTAAATATCTCGAGAACTACTAATGCTATCAACTTGAAATTTGGAATAGTTGTGAACATTATGAACCTCTACAAATAGAAGGTATAATTTTTTTAAATTTATTAATTTTAATTATAGAAAATGGCCAAAATGAAAGGGGGGCAAACTGTAAATTTCAAGTTACTAGGTTAAGTGGGGTATCGTTAGAAAGAGCTCAAATTGAACGTAAATAAACTATTTTTTATAATTTTTTTGTTGTGGAAAAAAAAAGAATTTTGAAGGAAAATGTAAAAAAAAATACCGTTCCCCCCCCTTATCTCCGAAGTTTACCAACGAAAAATTATGAAAATTTTAGGAAACATTGGTTTTATGCTAAATATTACAGGAAAAATATAATCGTGTTTGTATCTTGAAAACTTTTTTTTTAATTTACAAAAAACTTTTCAGATTTTTACTTTTAATTTACCCACCTTTGCGGATGTATATAGTACTTCAAATTAATACGAGATGTTACGTAAATCATCTTATTTCCAATAAAGTAAAAATTGTTTAAATCGGTTAACATTATAAAGAATAATCCCTGAAAAACCAATATACTATGGTCGCGCAAATTAGTTAGCGCATTCACCGAGAGATGGCGCTATACACAATAATGCTCATTAGTACCTATACTTTTGTCTTCTAGTCAAGTCGTTAGAGTTATGTGAAAACATGAGATTATTTTAACTGGGGAGTTTGAAAGTTTGTACGGAACCCTCGGTGGGCGAGTCCGACTCGCACTTGACCGGTTTTTTTATTTGCTATCTACACGGCTGGTGGTGCTGTCATTATGTCGACTTTTCTATATAGGTTTAAAGATATTTATTCTCATAAAAGATATACAAGTCACTTACACGAGAACAGAATTTTAAAGTAAAAATAATCTTGTACATTAAATTGTATGTCAAATTAGTTCCAACAGCCGCCGCTAACATTAACGTTGGACATGTCCATATAAGATGACGTGTATTTTTGACAATCATCGCCACTCCGTCAGGCACGTTGCCAATACTGAAAAGCATTAAAAATGGGTTGCTACACTACAATTTTAGCCGTGTATTGCGGCTTGTTTAAGTGCTCGTCAGTGTAGATTCCTAACTTAATTACAGCCATGTGGTTACGTGTAGGCACATAACATAACGCTATCATGTGCTATTATTGTCACAGACACAATATCGTTAACTTTTATCCCTTCTTACCTAACGACTGACATAGGCTGGTGTGTAGAGAAGACTGACAAACAGCAGCAGGCCTCTGGCCCCGTAGCCGAATGGCATTTCTATCGCTCTTGCGTACTGGCGCGATAAATAAATAAATAAAATAAATAAATAAATAAATAAATAATTATTATAGGACATTCTTACACAGATTGACTGAGGCCCACGGTAAGCTCAAGAAGGCTTGTGCTGTGGGTACTCAGACAACGATATATATAATATATAAATACTTATATACATAGAAAACATCCATGACTCAGGAACAAATATCTGTGCTCATCACACTAATAAATGCCCTTACCGGGATTCGAACCCGGGACCGCGGCGCAGCAGGCAGGGTCACTAACCGACTGCGCCAGACCGGTCGTCGCCGGTCGGCGATAGAGCCGGACTGCATTTCTGCGGCGTTTGGCGTCGCAGAAATGCCATTCGGCTATGGAGCTAGACGTTCGATCGAATTTGATCATTTATATATGGACAAGACACTCGTCGCTTTTAGCATGGCCTGGACGTGACGGATCCTTTATCCATATACGTAATAGATCAAATTGCTTGCCCGAGGATCGTGGTTGTTGTAAATGGCATTAAATTACTGTATTTTCCCTCTTTGCCTCAATTCTTACCCACGCCACTCGCCTTTTTTTACCTCTTTTAATCACTATAAGTTGTATAAAATACTATTACGAGTAGTATAGATGGAGGCGATGGTTTGAATTTTTTTTGTGGAAATTGTAAAACACTTTAAAGCTTTGTCACAGTAAACTTCAAATCAGTAAACTAAAAATAACTAATAATACAACTTAAAAATATATATATATATATTACCCCCATCAAGACATAGCTCAACCTTTGCTCTGTTGTTTCTATTCTCGAGTTATGTACATTGTCAGTCTCATCTATTTACTAGCCCTCGCTTGTCTAGTGCTCTGACGCGCTCGTTAGTTCTCTAGTGTAGTAATGCAGTCGGTGTTAACGAATCTCTTTTGTCACTGTAATTCAGAGAATAGTCGGAGAAGCGTAGAATTTTATGCTTTTGTGGAAATTGTTGTAAAAATGGAAGTTTGAAGGATGTTTTCCTACTTTTTGTTCGTATAAAAAACAATGAAAAACTTTTTAAAACAATGAAAGCTTTTGACACGTCATCTACTCCAGTAAATAATGTTAAATTATGAAATTAGATGACGTTTATTTCCCTTTGTAATTTTCAAATTGGCATCAAGTTAAATTCTCTTAAATAGAAAAATATATACACACATTTTAAATCTTTGTATAGCTTGTGTAGTCAATTCGTTACTTTAACGCTTATTTATAAGTATTTACTTATCCATACTATTTTATTTTAATATTATAAAAGGGAATTTGTGTACCTATGTCTGTTTGTTTGTCCGTCTTGCAAGGCAAAACGGAGCGACGAATTGACTTGATTTTTTAAGTGCAGATTAGTTGAAGGGATGGAGAGTGACATAGGCTACTTTTTGTCTCTTTTTAATCCCCACTTCCCTAAAAGTTGGGTGCAAGTTTGCATTCCGTAATTTTCGAATATAACGCGAGCGAAACCGCGGGATAAAGGTACTTTATACATAAGTATTGATATTATTTCACATGTTTCGTAAGGAACGTGTAATAACGAAAGCCCTAGTCCTTGAGACGTGATCATTTATTTTGTGCGTTTATTTAATAATCTTATCTTTCCAGGTAAGGGCCTCGCGACGAAGATTAATCGCCCCTGGATCTCTTGAGTAAGTGGGTATTTTGGCTGTAGTGGGTAAATACGGGAAAAAAGAGCATTTTTGGGGATAAATTCTAGGTTCAAAGAAATAATTGTCTTATTTCACGTAAAGAAAAGGATTAAGATAACAAGAGTTAGAAAATTACAATAGCTAATAACTAAACACTAATAACAATAAAAACTTAAAACTATCCAAATAAACTAATCCCTATCGTTCCCGGTGCAAAAGTGCCCATGACGCTCGCAGCATTTCCGCGTTGAATTACAATGGACAGCTTTTGCACCAGGAACGACTCGGAGCGGGGACTTTCTCCTTTTTGCCTGAGTCGGCGGCCCAATTCGCGTACAAAGCCCTTCGCGTCTGTTCCCCAGCTCCCCGCCGTCTCTACCGCGAATGGGACAAATATGTAGCTCGGGCCAATGGGAAGATATTTTAGGCGTTTCAAGCCCGCTTGCGATTGAGCCGCTGCTCCGGCCGCGTGCGAGGTGCGGGCGATGTGGGAGGCAGCGAAGGTACTGACACACGTAGCGTCCCATACCAAACACCGCCCCCGTTCCCACGGTACTAAAGTCAGGCCATCAGGACGTTTACCATCAGTGCGGCTAAGTCCTGGTGGCTCAAGTACCGAAGGGACACCAGCCGACCTTAGGGATCTCTGGATGGTCTCATTGAGGGCAAAATGTCGCGGATGTCTTCCTGCGCAGCGACGGCAACTCAGAGCGTGGTGGCCGTCAGCTCCCACCATAGAGCCGCAGATGCATGTGTGTGGTTGGCAAACATCGCAGCCCAGGCGGAGAGCGACGGCCACACGCAGCGAGTCACCGTCGAGCAGTGTACCCAGTTGAGGAGATGGCAACGCATGCAGCCATGCTCCTGACTCGGGCTGAGACACTGCCAAAAGCCGCGCACGGTCAACGCCGGCGGCACTCGTGATGAGATTGTCAATTACAGCTTTAGAGCGGGTGTCATCCCAAGCACGCTGAACGTTAGGGTTCTCCGGCACCGTCGCTCCAGTGTTAATACACAACCAAGCCTTAATAGCGTCCGCCACATGTGGTATGCACACCCTGTCGCCATTTTTAGGTATAATGTTAGCAACAAGGTTGGCAACCCCATGGGCAGACGCTAAAAAGGCCGGCAGGCTCACATCCTTAATGCGTCGTATGCCGAGACCCCCATAGCGAACCGGGAGGGATGCTTGTGTCCACTGGTTTTCATTCATGGAAATGTTGACGATGGACTCTATAGTTGACTTTATCGCGACGTCGAAGCAATCGATGTCGCTAGGGTACATCCATACAGGGGCCGTATTGTCTTATTAGTTTAAGTAATGTCGTACTTAGGTACATAACTTAAAGGGAAAGCGTTTAGACTTAATATTATTAAGTGTTATTTGTTAAGAAATTCACGTGGTTCAATGTAACTATTTTTTTTTTTCAATTTGTATAAGACAGGAGGGCAATTTCTACTGGCAGGTAATTATTAAAAATCATTATTAAATAAATTATCCACTGGTCACGTATGACACGTGTGCCCAGTTTATGTCCTTATTTTGTCCAGTTTAAACATGAAAATTATTTCAATTAGTTGAACCAGTTAAAATCTCCTTGTGTAACTTGTTCAATTTCATATTATTCACAATATCAGGGCGACCGAACTTCGCTCGGTTCTATTTTAATATATATCACGTCTTTAGATAAAAAAAAACTTTTATAAATACAAAAACAAAAAATAAAGACAAAAAACAAAAACTTAACACTTTCGAAACCGGGCTCTACACGGCGCTACGACATTTTCGCTACATACGGGGAAACCCATGTAATCGGCTACGCTTCTACGAGCGGTGTACCCGACAGTCGGGTTCTTGGTAGCGAAAGTGTTTTTCTGGCCGGGATTCGAAACCCTGACACCTACCATCTATCTGCGTAAATTAGACCGACCTCGTACGACTGAGCTAAGTGGAATGGATGCGCGCGTGGCGAAATTAACGACCATATTTTACGTTTACTAACGCGAAAGAAAAACTCATGAAAACTCGAAAATTCGCGTTTTCCGGGATCTAAGGCTACGCTAGATCGATTTTTCACCCCCGAAAACCCCCACATAACAAGTTTCAGCGAAATCGTTAGAGCGGTTTCCGAGATCGTCGGTATAAATAAATAAATATACAAGAATTGCTCGTTTAAAAGTATAAGATAATATATTTAAAAATCCGCTCATTGGCTTCCATTTATCCTGTTTTCTTCGCTGGTTTTACGTTCCCAAAATTTTGTTCTTATAATAATCACCTATGTCGAATAACAATTTAATGCATACATTTGGATATTTTTATTTCTTAGCACGTTTCTATGGTCTACCGGCAATAACGTCGCACAAAAAGAAGGTTGCATAAACATTTGACGGCTCTAGAAATGAGATTATGTCAGATATATTTGCGGCCTTATTTTTGTGCGATTTTTTTGCCGGAGCTTGTACGAACAGTATAATGTAACAGGCAAGTTTGAAAGTGTCGAGAGCTCTGCAAGTCTAGATAACTCTGAGTTTAAGGGTCTTCAAACTTCGGGTAAAGGGCTCTAGAACCTGTCGAAAACACTGCGCACCACGCTGAAGATTGATTGTAACTTTTTATATTCTATATTGATCTGATTTTGGTACTTTGACGATCGTCTTAAAGATTAGATTGATTTCTTAGTGAACGTCATATTTTAGTTTTACTTAAAAATAACACAACTTTGCAAAAAAATATTACTACATTTATACCCCCTTATTCATAAACGTACTCCAAAGTTATCAAGCCGATAAAGTTCGTTTGTCCTTTTCCGACGTATTGGTGTGATAGAAAAGGACAAACGAACTTTATCGGCTTAATAACTTTAGAGTGCGTTTATGAATAAAGGGGGATAGTATTTTTCTCCTGGGATAAGTTTTCTGGCACTTAAAAAAATTTAAGTTATCATGTTCGCTAATTATTTAAAAAAAAAATAATTTGTATTTTGACGTAAAAAAAAGAAAAAATATATATGTAGTTTTTGTTTTGTAGTGGTGTCATAAATTCCATCAAATACGAGAAAACATAATTATTATAATTTATTTAGTCAAAGAATCATCTGTAGTAATTCTGGTTTAGTCTGGAAACAATGCACTCTGTGCCTTAGTGTTTGATAATGATGATTATAGTCTCTTAAAGTCTATCCATACAAAGTTTTGCTACATTTTGGTTTATAAAAAACCAACAAAACAAATGAAATAGGGTAACTTACCCCGGTACCGTAGTAACACAACACCCTTGGGGTAGAAATGGGCACACGTGAGCCCACAGCTGACAAATGACGTCAGTTTATTTAGTAGGGCTTATCGATTCGCTTACACAGGTTGTTTTTAGGTCGTATAAGGTAACCTTGAGTTGGACCGTGAAATTAATTATTTTAAGGAATCTCATTATCTTTTTTACTGGCTCAGCGACTCAAAAAGGATCTTGGCCTCCGACACAAGAGATCGCCACTCTCTGCCCTATCCTGTGCCAGTTCACGGCAGTTCGTTATACCGAGTGTGGACAGATCTTTCAGGACTTCCTCGCACAAGCGATATCTAAATAAGGCATAACTTAAATACCGACCGGTTTTGACGACCGGTCTGGCTCAGTCTGTAGTGTCCCTGCTGAGCCGTGGTCCTGGGTTCGAATCCCGGTAAGGGCATTTTTTTGTGTCAGACCACAGATATTTATTCCTGAGTCATGGACGTTTTCTATGTACATATATAAGTATTTGTATATTATATATATATCGTTGTCCGAGTACCCACAATACAAGCCTTCTTGAGCTTACCGTGGGGCTCAATCAATCTGTGTAAGAATGTCCTATAATATTTATTTTATTTATTTATTTTACTTATCTCAAATTTATGACATTGCTAATGTCAAAAAATTCCTCGTAGATCTATCCACGATAGCAGCAGTTGATTTTAGTGAATTTCAGAAATGGGTACTATAAAAAGAAAGTTTGATCGTGTTTAAAATGCACCAGCTTATTATTTATTCGCTGTGTAGTAGG
This sequence comes from Leguminivora glycinivorella, assembly GCF_023078275.1. Classification (NCBI taxonomy): domain Eukaryota; kingdom Metazoa; phylum Arthropoda; class Insecta; order Lepidoptera; family Tortricidae; genus Leguminivora; species Leguminivora glycinivorella. The sequence goes on along the minus strand of NC_062985.1, from coordinate 159,425 downwards.
TGACATATTTTGTAGCGATATTTGTCGCCCGACAGTCACACTTCGCCGTTCATTGCCTGTTCAGCAAGGAAAATATAAACGCTGAGTAAGAATGTTACTTATCAACCCAGAAATATGCACAGAATTGGCAGTGTCAAGTGTCATTGTAGATACCTGTAGTGAAATAGCCCACAGCAGCAGTCCTAGTAGACACCTTACCAGTTCTGCTTCGAAAATAACAATTTATTTGCCAAAGTTTACCGAAATATTAACCTTTTTCGCAGCTTCGGAGTTGATAGCATAATCACATTACTTTGACCCACATACTCAACCTCGCATAATATGGGCCAACGTCGAATACACGTATGTGTCCGTATTTAATCATTAGGTGATTCATTAATCAGGCAGTGGGTGGCAGTAATTAGTTTAACGAAATAAGTTTTCAGTATAATTGGATTCCCCGCTAAATTAGAAATTTATAATCATACTATAGGATTAGTTGTCAAAACGGACTCCAGGCTCCCATGAACCGTGGCGAATGCCGGGATAACGTAATGTTATGAGGATGTGTACTATACAGATCACCGCAAGACGAATGTTTTTTTTTATACCACGTCGGTGGCAACCAGGTAAACGGTCCACCTCATGGAGAGCGGTCACCGTAACCGTAACGTCACGTGCGCGTTGCCGACCCATTAGAAACCTCCTCTATTAATATGCAACTTCTTTAAATTTACTTTTACAAGTTTGGAGACAGGATAACGCCGTCTTCAAAATGTCGGAAGTATCTCTATTTAAAGCCACTTTAAGGCACACAACAATGAAGTTAACATTTTCATCGTGTCACTCTCTTATTTAAACTTGACGGGATACCCCCATTTGCCAGAATTTCATTTGCCATAATTTTATTTGCCATCCTATTCAACAATCATAATATTGTTTCTCATAACATCTTATGCCATAATCATTGTTTACTATATTAATCTAGTGCCTGAAACTTTGTTTCCCATAAAGTCAGTTTCCATAATGTCATTTGTCAGAATCATCGAAATCCGTAATTACCACATTCCATACCATCATTTGTCATACAAATTAGCGTCCAGAAAAGTCAATTTCCATAATGTGCTTTGGCAGAATCGAAAACTACTATAATAGGTACTAGAAGGACTAGAGAATGAAACTGCTATCAGAAAGTAGGTTAGGTTAGAACTGTGACCCCCTGGAAAATGAAACTGCTATCAGAAAGTAGGTTAGGTTAGGTTAGAACTGTGAACCTCTGGAAAAGGAAACTGCTTGAAAAGTAAGTTAGGTTAGGTTAGAACTGTGACCCCGGAAAATGAAAATACTATCAGACAGTAGGTTAGGTTAGGTTAGAACTGCGACCCCCTGGAAAATGAAACTGCTATCAGAAAGTAGGTTAGGTTAGGTTAGAACTGTGACCCCCTGGAGAATGAAACTGCTGGAAAAGTAGGTTAGGTTAGGTTAGAACTGTAACCCCTGGAAAATGAAACTGCTATCAGAAAGTAGGTTAGGTTAGGTAATAATATGGGCAACAATTAATATGGCAATAATTGCTTATGGCGTTTGAATATTCTATGAAACCATATTATTGAACTTAATAACAAATAGTATGGCATTGTATGATTATGGAAGGTAATATTCGGATAAACAACGAGTATGTCATATGATTTTTATGGTAAACAAATCATTCGGGCAAATGAAATTCAGGCAAGTTAGATTCGGGCAAATGAATATTATGTTAAATGACTGTCGGGCAAACAATAGACAACCAAACTTGACGGATATAATGACAAACAATAAAATTCATTCTAGTCCAGAACAAACCCACAGCTAAGAAGTTGTGACAAACTCGAGCTTCTTCAAGAGTTTATTGTGGGCGAGTGACTGCTGGCTTTTATTGAAAGCGGTGAGTTAAAAGTTTGTATTTTAGAGCTCAAATTGTGGATCAAAAGTAAGTATATTAAACGTTATAAAAGTTTGTCATTTGGAGCAATTTGACTGTTATGTTGGTGGAAGGTTACATTTAATTATCAAGTATGAAACAAGTTTTATAAAGCTCGGTTAGGTATGTTATTTTGATTAACAGTTAGTAATGATAGTAAGCATCTATATCATGTCACAGTATAATAAAGAGTACTATCGTACAGTATGGCCACTCCTGCTTCCCGCTGAAAGTGCCGCCCACCCCGTCTCGGTTACCTCACAGTTACCGCCTGTCACCTGTCAGTCGCGAACAGTCGACCTGTCATATTTCACTCATACAAGCATAGACGCGTTAAACTACAAGAGGTTAGACTGTATGCTAGGAACGCGCCTCTTTCATATAGTTGATCGCCAGAATCCGAGGTGTGATTATGTACCACCTTGACTGCACCTAATTGGCGCAGTCAGTAGTATTCGAACATCAAAAAATCGGGTTAGTTATTTACTCTTTTGAATATTTAAAATCTGTCCCACAGATTATTTAAACTATAGTTACGACCGGTCTGGCGCAGTCGGTAGTGACCCTGCCTGCTGCGCCGCGGTCCCGGGTTCGAATCCCGGTAAGGGCATTTATTAGTGTGATGAGCACAGATATTTTTTCCTGAGTCATGGAAGTTTTCTATGTATATAAGTATTTATATATTATATATATAGTTGTCTGAGTACCCACAGCACAAGCCTTCTTGAGCTTACCGTGGGCCTCAGTCAATCTGTGTAAGAATGTCCTATAATATTTATTTATTTTATTTATTTATATTTATAGTGAAATTGGTGCACAGTAAATAGCTTCATTGAATATGCATTGTTATAATGAAATCCTAAATACCCGTTTAGAATTCAATTCAGTTTTACTGCAACGTATTTTGCCTAAACGGATTGTAGCTTCACGCCTCATAAACTAAACGTATAATCTAGTTCAGACTTGGAATTAATAAATTGAACACTGCAAAGTGAACATTTGATGCAGAAGTGGGAAGTTTTTTAAAGGTTATTAATTGGATCAGATTTAAACTAGGTACGCCATTAGGTACCAAAAATCTAGACAGCGTCATCGGTTTCATATCATTAGTGGCCACAGAGAACCTCCTATAGAGTGGCAGTCTTGTATATTTGGTTCGCGATACGAGTCACCAGTGTTTGGGGTGCGAGGAGCGGGCGGGGAATGTGTTAAGCGCGCTGTGATTGGCCGTTTCAAGGACGGCGGGCAGTCGCGCCAGATGAAAAGGGACATAAGTATGACTGTCCCTCTACTGACGCGTAAGTGGCCAATGTAAGTTGACCTATGCCGGCTCTGAATAAATTATAAATATGATTTATTTGTGGAATGTAATGCCGTCTGTTTTTAAATTTGAGCTTCTTGTTACCTTTCCACACCATTTCACACTACAGGTGGACATCTTTAAGGCATCAAAATACCCTTTTCCAATTTTTTTGTGCGAAAAACACGCGCTGCTTTCGGGTCTGTTACTTGGTCGATACTGATCGGGCACGGCGAGCGCCCGCGCTTATATCAGTGCAAATACTAGGAAGGCTGGCGACCGCGAGTCGTCTTGTAATAGATGTCTATAGGGGTTGGTCTGTGTTAGTGGCAAAGCGTTAGAAGGGTTTTTAAAGAAACTTTTTCTTGTCACTTTTATATTTTTCTTGTGTTTCCTGGGTAATTTTTACAATTGTAGTTCTTTGGGTATTGAAATACTTAAACTAAACTTGCACTATTTTAGTAGGTACTTATAAAGTCTTTCTAAGGTATAATGCGAAAGCAAAATTGTTAATCGACCTAGAAACTTTAACTGCTTTATGATTTCGCAGAACCAGTAAAAAAGTTTTTCAATTTAATTACTGAGTAAGATTGACACGAACTAAAAAGATCGTTAAAGTCTCTAGAACACTAACTTTGCTTTGACATTTTTTGTGCACTCTCTAAAGAAGGGTAAACGTCCCTATAAAGTAACATTATACCAAAGGTCAAACGGAAGACAGATGGAGGGGGCTAGGGTAAGGCTTCCAGGGTGATTATGTTTCGATAATGTTATATTGTTAGTTATAACAATATGTATTGTACTTGTGTACTTGATGTGCTATTTTAGAAAACAATAGATCACGTTGGTTTGCTGGAGATGTACATTGAACATTGTAAAGCATTGTGTATTTTGATGTTTTATTGCCAGAGACGTTGACAGGTGTCGAATAGATAGTTTTTCTGCATTATAAAATAAATGACTTATTAACGATATAGTTTTTTTTTTCAATCATTATATTTTTCATACACCGCAAGCACAAGTCGGTCTAATGAAAATCAATGAAAATTAAAATTATGTACTATGGCTGCATTATAATAATGATGTCTAAAGTTCGTTCTTAAGTGCATAAGTGGGGTATAACACTGACTTGTACCTGTAAACAGAGAAAAAAATGTACAATTTTCTCAAAGATCGGCATCTTTATACAGTTGCAAGTAGGTACCTATAAGTACATATTACCTACTTAATTATGAGATCCAACACGTATTAGTAACCAATTTATGTTTAGCATGTACTATCTCACTGCTTGTCAATGGCTTCTCAAGTTTTTAGGTAGTATTAAAATTTTAAAAAGTGTGAAAATCTCGAAAACCAGGCGACTTTTACTAAACCTTAAAGTCGATTTTCTGGACCAGTATAAGGTGCCCTCTTGGTGGTTTATAGGTTGTCCATTAATCACCGGGCACCCTGTATACTATTATTTTTAGTATTCACTTCCACAAAACAAAGGGTGTAACTTTACGCCTAAGTTCGTGACCTTTTTTCGTATCAGGTGTCCACTTAGCGACGGCGTGGGTGTCAACCTATCAATACTTTATGAAAGTTTTTTTAGGAAACGAGTCTTGTGATTTTTGTATTGCTGGATATTTAATCCTGTTTTGTTTTATTTGTTTCGCAAAGGACAGGGTGTGCGAAAAAAAACATTGAAATATCAGAGGTAATTTCATAAAAAAAATATAATGTTCATTTCAAGATTTGTTTTTAATAAGTAACTTTTATCTTCCTTCTTGGCATATCATCATCCTCCTTGCGTTATCCCGGCATTTGACACGGCTCATGGGAGCCTAGGGTCCGCTTTGACAACTAATTCCAAGATCTTCCTTCTTGGCATATAAGTTCAGTTATTAATAGGGAATCAGAGGAAGGATGAACTTGAACATATTGACCAAGTAAAATGAAGGCACCTAAGGGCAAGTTTTTGATATTACAATTGACATCAAAATGATGTTTCATCTTTTAAAATAAATTAAATAATAAATAAATATTATAGGACATTCTTACACATATTGACTGAGTCCCACGGTAAGCTCAAGAAGGCTTGTGTTGCAGGTACTCAGACAACGATATATATAATATATAAATACTTATATACATAGAAAACATCCATGACTCAGGAACAAATATCTGTGCTCATCACACAAATAAATGCCCTTACCGGGATTCGAACCCGGGACCGCGGCGTAGCAGGCAGGGTCACTACCGACTGCGCCAGACCGGTCGTCTTTTATCTAAATGATTTATTTGGCTTTGTTCTCTTTATTATCTACTCGCTTTTTCCCGCCGCTTCGCTCGCGTTAGAAAGACACAAAAAGTAGCTTATGTCACTCTCCATTCCTTCAACTATCTCCGCTTAAAAAATCACGTTAATTCGTCGCTCCGTTTTGCCGCGAAAGACAGACAAAAAAACAGACACACACACTTTCCCATTTATAATATTAAATATGGATTTATGATTTTTACAACTCACACACACATGTAGTAGGATAGTAATACAACATCTCGATATAGTGTACCAACGTAATAAATTTGCCTGCCATTCATTTTATACATACACTTATTGCTGATGAAGAAAAGTATTTTGTTACAATATCTAACATTTAAAATAAAATGTTCTAACTGACAAATGAGATTTTTTACCAACACGTGTAAATCTGCGTGTAAATCGGTGACGACGGTTTCAGTTCACCAGATTTATAGCCCGCACCTCGACCCGTATCTGAGCAAATCTCGGGTCGGACCCGATTGCCACGTATCAATTACTTAGGCGCGGACGGCGGGATTAACGTTACAAATGGTGCTAGTGATGATCAGGCGCCGTATGCCCTTGAATAATCACCTATTAAATTGTGTTTTTTTTTTGTTTTCCGTTAAATTCGACTCGTCGTTAGGTTCATTATCAGGAACCATCCTGTATATCACTTTTAGTTAAATTCGCAAATTTTTTTTTTAATTATTTTCATACAATAAATGAATTAATCAGTGTTAGAGACCCTTAAGAAAAACATTCAAGTTAGTGTTAAGTGATTGACGGCACATGTCAAAACAAATAACATTAGGAAGTGGTAAAACACCTATGCAGTAATTATTTTTATTTTTTTAATATCTCGACAACCGTAAGAGTTAAGATGCTAGTTTCTTCAAAAAAAATTGTAATTGATGTAAAGAAGCTTCCCTTAAAGTTTTTAACGGAACTCAATAAAAACATGGTGTATATGACTGTATACCAGTGGCTCTGGGAGCTGTAGACTTTCGCGACATGCTTAGAAAAAGCAAAATTGAAAAATACTTAGTTCTTAAAGTCTTTGTCACAGTCAAGTCACGACACTCACAGTTTTAAGCGCAATATAGGTGCGCTATTTGAACTTAATCCCTTTTGTGAAAAATCCAGTGTTTTACACAATGTCCAAAAACTGGATTGACAAAAAATGTTTGTTCGACATAAAATTTGGTTACAAAATTTCATGGGAATCGGTTAAGAATCTGGCGGCGTATCATGCTTCCAATTTTATCACTTATCTATCTGTATAAAGTAACTGTCACGCTTTGGCAAGTATGTCAGTGTGAGAGTGACAAACGTCTTATCCCCGTGGATAAGTGATAAAAATGGAAGCATAATACGCCGGCTGTAGAGGAAAACATCCGGACATGCAATAAGTAAATCGAGATAGGACGTAGAACTTCGCTGCGGTCAATTATATAGGACACGCCTTACAGAAGACCGCAGCCAAATAGAACTAGACCCTACTCATAGTGTTGTGTTCCTGTCGGTGAGTAAGGCTGCCAGAGCTCAACGAGGGTGCGGTGTGCTGATGACGGGAGGACTTACGGAACTAACTTGTTCCGTTCCGTTTATTGTCCTTTGAGTCGTCGGCAACCCGAACCCTCCTTGGAACTTGTGCACTCCTTTTTGCTGTGTACTTAACACGGCAAAGGGGAATGTATAAGTTAAACTTATACATTCCCCTTTGCCGTGTTATTAAGTTTCTAATGTGGTGGCAACGCGCATGTGACACTGTTTGAGTTGCAGGCGTCCATAGGTTACGGTGACCGCTTTACATCAGGTGGGCCGTATGCTTGTTTGCCACCGACGTATTATTAAAAAAATAAAAAAGACATAGGTAGATAGTACCTATTCGCTACATATTAGGTGCACAATTGGTGCTGCTATATTTTTTTGCGATTAGGTAGGTTAAATCTAATAAAGTAAAAAAAGCGCCAGTCTTTTGCGCACTTTACCAATAAAGATCGCCTGTCTCTGTGGGAAGACGTCCTTTGGAAGATAAATAAATAAATAAAATAAATATTATAGGACATTCTTACACAGATTGACTGAAGCCCACGGTAAGCTCAAGAAGGCTTGTGTTGTGGGTACTCAGACAACGATATATATATAATATATAAATAGTTATATACATAGAAATCATCCATGATTCAGGAACAGATATCTGTGCTCATTACACAAATAAATGACCTTACCGGGATTCGAACCCGGGACCGCGGCGTAGCAGGCAGACCGGTCGTCTATCAGAGCAAAGTGGCGCTTTCTATAATTCACTTGCGTTACCTTGTTTTCAAATATATCATATTCGCTTCCATTTTCGATTCTGGCCCTTCACGATTTTATGAAAAAAATTGTAAATAAAGAAACAGGTACATTTATACACTACAACACGAGTTTCTAGAAGTTCTTTTGTGACATAACCACCATTTCCACCAATAAAAACTGCGGTACCATTTCAATCCATTAACATTCTTGCCCTAAAAAGCGGTAATTTGCGCCGCGCGTCACCGCCAAATTAGGCGACGCTCCAAATATCGCACGTAGGGATGGGCTGTATCATTATAGTCATTAAACAAGTCCCTAGATAGGGAATATGTATTACCATACCATACACACTAGTTAGCTAATACTAGTTTAATGTTATTTACTCACTGATATAAACTTAAGTGACGCGGGCGCCTACACAAATAAATACCACTAACGGGATTCGAACCCAGGACCACGGCTTAGCTGGCAGGATCCACTTACCACTAGTTACAGATTATCCAAACGCCTTTTAGAAGGCGGACCGGCGGGGGAAGTAGAGGTAAAGTCAAGCCAAAGCTCAGTTGGCTAGACGGCATATACCAGGATATCTTGATCTGGACCTTAGGAGTGAAAAGTTGGAAATATAAAAGCCACAAATAGATCGTACTAGAGCTGCTTGATCACGATAAGCCCCAACCGCTTCTGTAATGCCTCAGTCGATGATGACCACTAGATAACATAGCTACCTACTATACCTATTAATAGGAACATCAGGGATACATCTTTAGTTAAAATTTGACATTCCCTCGGATATTAATAAGAAGGAATAACTCATGTAGATAGACCGTTTAATCAATAATATTTCAATATGTAAAATACTGGCAATAATACATGTTAACAGGCGTACAGGCGAGTTTTCTGTAATATTACCAATAACAGGTGTATATTTCAGCACATCACTACTCGCACTCAGTCGCGATATTTCATTCATGTGGGCCTATTTAGAGGCGTCGAAATGTTATATTACGGCACGTGAGCTTTAAATAAGTACGTTCAATTGCCAGAAATCGAATTAGTGCCTTTTTAGAGCTCAGATATCAGAAAACTTTAGGCAATATAATATACGAGTACACTGATGCACTAAGGTTCAATTTAAAGTTATAACCTTTTTTAACCTTAATGTCTTCAGTCAATGAGGAGGCACACTCAAAGCTTATGACAGATGGTGATACTCTATTAGTCCATACGTGAGAGCGAGAAGATGATATGTTTTTTCTCTCTCACACATATGAATGACACTGACATGCCTAGACACTTGCACAGGCGCCGCCTGGCGGGATAAAATGTCAGTGTGCCTCCTCATTTAAACTTACCTCCATCAAGGCAGCTCCAGATTCAAGCGAGCTATCATTTTAACAGTGTCTTACCTCTATAAAAAGCTTTTCAACATGTTTTCAGTATAGTCTACTGGCTCAAAATTCTACAAACGTGTTTAACAACAATTCCCGATAAGTTTGTACATTTAGATCACGTCTCCGATTTGGAAAAAAATTGGTAGGCTGATAGAGTCCATGATGCTGAGCAAGATCCACTAGGTTTCCCAAAATGTCCCAGGTTGATTGTATGAAACTTTCCTTTTCGTTACCGAAAATGTATGGAAATCTGGTAACTGATCTCATACAAACTACATAGGACATTTTGAGAAACCTAGTGGATCTTGCTCAGCATCACGGACTCTATCAGCCTACCAATTTTATCACAATCGGAGACGTGATTCAAATGTACAAACTTTTCGGGAATTGCACTTAAAAAGCACTCGCTCATAAGCCCTTTTGATAAGCGACCTCCAGTAGGAGATAGCACTGGAAGAAGAAGAATTATGTCTCACCACCTAGTAACAAAAACAACGAGTGAAACTAAGTAAAGTACCACTACCGCCATCTATTGAAAAAGTACGACATTCATCTACTTTGGCTACATGACTCTGCAAAAATAAAAATGGGTTAATATAATTCGCTACTCTTTTGTTCGCCCTGGCAACACCTTTATAAATTACTCGATTAGCCTAAACTTATTACGTGGCAGTATTTTTGTAATTCCAGGTCAAATAACAAAAGGCAGAATGGCTGGAATATATTATTCAGATCAGGTGTTAGTGCCAACGCTTGCAGAGCTCTTGTTTTGAGGGGCCAGCCGGTTTAGCCAAAGTGATAATAGCGCTCATCATCCTCCTTGCGTTATCCCAAAGTGCGATGGAGATGGTCGCAAGTTCGTCGATGAGACCTGGAATGCGGCACTTGCTTACAAAAGGGAAAGAAGACACCATAGTGAAACGTCGCAATCGGTTGCAAGTTTCCCTTGTCAGTTATGTGGAAAAATATGTCGCTCTCGCATAGCTCTCTTTAGTCATCAAAAGCGATGTCTCTCGGACATTGCACCATAAATCGTCTGAAATAGACGCTAAGGCCAGTACGTATGTATCAAATCACTTGTGCCTTTTCATATCGAAGCGAATGCTATCTAAGCTTTAGTAATACCCGCTCTGGTATAATTACCCCACCATCCCAGGTTCAGGGTGGATTCTATTTTCGCGTGCTCATTAAAAGTTTCCAACTTTTGAAACCGTCAGATGAATAATTCCTATTGGAAACTGCAGGATTGGGATGTCTGAGTTTTTCAGTCTATCGACGATTTTCTGAACGAGCTCTCGAATGTTTGTGAACTTTTACTGATTTTAGGGCTTGTTAAATCTTAGGTATTTAATTTTGAGGCAAGAAAATATAACGAGCCGAAGAGAAAACCAGTAAACTGTCGGTCACAAAGTTCCAGCCATTACTTTTTAACATTGTAGAGATGACGTTCTTAAAGACTCTTTAAAAGTGTATAATTTATTGTATCGGTATTGGTACCAAGCTTTAATCATTTAGAGACACTTCGTCAGGCATGAGCGTTTACGGTTCAACTTGAATTAAACTGTGTTTTTCTAATTAATGCTCTAAATTTCTCATATTCATGTTGTATCATAAAAGTATAATCTGGAAAATAATGTCATCTAAAGTATAAGTATATGTCGCGAAGCATTTCTCATAAAACATCTGAAGTGACTCTGACCCACCCCTGGTACTATCTTTAAAGTACCTTATCTGCCCTTCAAAGTTTATACTTTATTGTATCGCTATTGGCTACAAGATTCGAATCATGTGGAGATCATTTGTCAGGCATCAGTGCTCACTGTTCAACTTGAGTTAAACAGTTCAAATTAAACTGTATTTTTTCAGTAGATACTTAGAGCAATTTGTTTGCTCATATTCCTCATAATGTTATAAAAAAAACAACCTGGAAAATAATCTCATCTAAAGTAAAGCAATCGCAAAGCATTTCTCATCAAACATCTGACGTGACCCGGTTACCCAGATGGTGCTCTAAAGTGGAACTTTATCCGGCCACTTGCACTAAGACTTCAGGTTTTAGCTTTCTGGAAACTAAATGGGGAATAAAGTAGGGGTTTTATATACTTGCACGAGAATGTCTAGGATATAGGTGGAATAAATTAGGCTGTAGTGGTGAATAATAAATATAGCTCGGTTTTCGGGAATAAGAACGTTCTCGTGCTAGTGGATTGAATATCAATCAGTTGTTTATCGATATCTTAGCAAGGAATTTCTAAATCATAGTGACAAGTGGCGACCGGTCTGGCGTAGTTGGTAGTGATCCTGCCTGCTAAGCCGCGGTCCCGGGTTCGAATCCCGGTAAGGGCATTTATTTATGTGACGAACACAGATATTTGTTCCTGAGTCATGGATGTTTTCTATGTATATTAGTATGTATTTATCTATGTAAGTATGTACCCATAGTACAAGCTTTGCTTAGTTTGGGGCTAGGTTGATTTGTGTAAGGTGTCCCCCAATATTTATTTATTTATTAAATAATACACGTTCAAAAAAGTACATAATTAATATCAATTATAGAACACTGCATTCAAATAATAGTAATAGATCTATCTTTAATACATAGGTCTACTTTGAGCGCAGGTTGGTGGTTGACGTTTAATACCAAATAACTAAACTTCATTATTAAATTTATTTACATACATATACGGGTAGGCAGAGCACATGAACTACTAAGTTTCAGTGCCACTCTTGGCAAAAAGGGGTTGAAAGAAACCCAAATTGTGACATTGCAGTGACAGGTTACCAGCCTTTCGCCAACGCCACAATTGAACCCATATCCCACAGTCGACTTCTACGATACACACGGGAAGAAAGGGGGTGGTGAAATTCTTAACCCGTCACCACACGGGACTAAATTAAAAAATAATTAAATTACTTAAACTTATTTGAACTACAAAAACAAATTTCTGTTCCTTACATACATTACATACAATCACGCCTGTGTCCCATGAAGGGGTAGGCAGAGCACATGAAACTACTTAGTTTTCAGTGCCACTCTTGGCAAATAAGGGGTTGAAAGAAAACGAAACTGTGACATTGCAGTGACAGGTTGCCAGCCTCTCGCCTACGCCCCATTTTGACCCTGTTAGGAAATTATCTAAATGTTATTCAAAGACAAAAGCATTATCGTTAACACAATAGCCCCGTTTATTGTTAACTGGAGCGCGCCGCGGGTCGCAAAGCTTCAAATTAAGCGGTGCACAGTTAACATAGTCGAACAGTACGGAAGTGTTATACAACAGAGAACATAATCTTTATTAAGGCATAATAATTTGCAATAAAGTGACATTCATTTATGCAAAGAGGATCGAGTATATAGAGTATTTCAAAGTAAAATGTGTAGTTGCAGTGCATAGACTGTCATCATTCGACAGAGTCTTGAAACTTTTAAACCTCAGTTTTGACAATTTGGTCCATATTCTTAACTGCATATTGTTAAAAATGTTAAGATTGTCAATTTTTTTTTTTCAGTACAGATGGTGTTTTTTTTTTTACGCACTAGTGCGAGAAGTGGTTCATTATATGCCAGGTCGAAACTTCGGATGGCCATCTGTACTGAAAAACGTCGTGCGATACACGTGCTAAAAGGAAATTCCACTCCCACCGCCATCGTTTATATTATCGCCACTCGTTTCGAACTTCCTTTTTTACGCACTTGTATCGTAATGTACTATTAGCGCCGTCTAGCCCAGAATCAACCAAAGGTTAGCGCCATATTTCTCTTGATGGTTCCGACGTTTTTTTCTTAGATTTTATCTGTTTACGGAGTCCTATATGTATGTACATCCATACTAATATTATAAATGGGAAAGTGTGTGTGTCTGTTTGTTTGTCCGTCTTTTACGGCAAAATAGAGCGTCGAATTGACGTGATTTTTGTAGTGGAGATAGTTGAAGGGATGGAGAGTGACATAGGCTACTTTTTGTCCCTAAAATGGGGGGAGAAATCTTGTATGCAGCATTCCGCAATATTCGAATTTAATACGAGCGAAGCCGCGGCCAAAAGCTAGTACTGTTATAAAACTGTGATATAAGCCCATTTAAGCCAAATCTCGTGAACTAGATGGGTGCCGGTGTCAAGTGTCGGATGGCGTCGATGTCGGTTTGCGCAGCTCTTCGTTGCATTTCAGTTGCAATTGCAGTGTTAACGCCTCTGGTGCCTTTCAGGGCCCGTAGCCAACAGCACAGTCGTTCACACTTCGTCTCCGTAGCGCCGAAAGAACGTTGAGGGAGATAATAACTACTTCAAGAATATGTATACTAATATTGTCTTCGGTTACCGCGATAGTTACTCGTGAAATAAAACTATGGAAACGGATTAAATCGCGAATAATGAATTTACAATTCATCCCGACGTTTCGAACACTTTACAGCGTTCGTGGTCAACGGGTGACTGAGAAAAGTTGCAATGTGCAAAAGCTGTACATACAATATTTATTACATTTCAAAATTTCGGCAATAGGCTACTTGCCTCCTAGTCAAATTAGCTTCTTTTTAAGAACTGTCAAAACGAATTTGAACGACTTGCTATTATGGAATTTATATGAAATCGAATTGAGTGACGTCACGGTCAACTCAGTTACTTTATATATTTCTACCTGACTTATTAAATAGAAATTGGATTTAAAAATAACTTCTGTCCATGTTTTTCTTATAATTCTCTGATGCTTTATTTCGTGCATGGTATAAAATATTTTATTTTAACTACAGTCGAGTTCCCTATTTCGGTTGTTTAAATTAGACATATTGACTGAGAAGGAGGGTAAATCGCGCGCTGTCTACGCAACTTCGACATCCACCTGCCTTCTTCAGTTTTCTGTGATCATGATGCACGCAACTGAATGAACAAAATCCAAAAAGTAATCTCGGTCTATATCCCGGTCAATATAAGTCTATAGTTTTGATTTCGGTTTTGATTTTGAGGCGTCAACGATTGGACTCTTGGCTACGGGCCGTTGTTAACGATCCGTTGATTTAAGTACGATACGGGTAAATAACAGTGACGTTCGGGTTTCATGTCTTTTGATTTCATTTTGACAACATTTGTTACGTATATTACTCGCACAAAATTTTACGCGTAGTGCAAAGTGGAAAATATAACATTGAATATAAAATTTGATTTCTGCGACAATAGGGATGACGCCTGCATAAAAAAATGGCATTCTGTTTAGTCCGTCAGTTAGGTTGTCCAAAAATAGTGAACACATATTTTTCGCTTTTTCTAATTAATGAAAAAATACAAAGATATAGAGCAACAAAGTTCCGGAGTGGGAGCTTGTGACGTCACTTCTAAGTAAAAGATGTACCTAGGCGTGACGTCACGCGAAACTCCAACGCACTGTCCCGTCGTAATTTTTCGTTTACGAGAAAAAAGAAAAAAAGTTTTTTTTAGTCGTCTCGCCTATTGGCTATCAGTAATTGGGATGAAAAAATCCCACACTGTAGAGCCACAATAATTTTGTTATTTCATAGTTAAGCTACGACGTGTCCAGTATAGGTATAATGAGCTAGAAGAGGATCAATAATTAAAATCCGTGACCGTACACAAACTCTACTTACAAAAGGTCAGCCAAGCAAAGGAGGAAAAATTTGCTTTCTTTATCTCGTTGTCCAACTCTTTTTTTTGGATTTGGAAATGTTTATGTGGTTTCCACTCAGAATTAGTTCTTTCAATCCTAATAGGAGAAAAAAGTGTCCCAAGGTTTTTTTCTCATTCCGTTACCATTTTTTCATACAATTTGTATGGCGGTAACGGAATAGAAAGTTTGAAAAATGTATGGAATTCTTGGGACATTTCTCCTATTTATCAAGATCGAAAGACCTCACGATTCCGAGTATGAATCACGTAAAAAATACCCATGTTATAAACAAGTGGGGTGGACAAATTTGAAAAAAATGGCCCAAATACGTATCTATTATAAATCTTTGAACACTACTGAAAACCTGAGGGACATAGACAAACATCTCTGTACATTTGAAATCCACACGCCATCAAAGCATTCAAAACAACTGTAAATAAGGCGCGGATTACACGAAATTGGAAAAGTTGTAGCGCAGCTGCGAACCTCCGGAACACGGCGAGAATCGTACGTATTGCCAGTGTGGTTACGTCTTTATGTTGAAGTGTACGAACGTGTAGTGAGGCCTTTATTGAAAGAATCAATTTCGTTTATTGAATGCCGGCTGGGATGTGAAATCTGGGCTGGGCTTTTATTTAGTACCAATACATTACGTATTGAGCATCGGGTGTACACTTTGAAAAAACTAGGTAGAAAAATGCAATTGACAGGAATGTTAGTAAAATATAATGCAACGGAATGCTTTTTTTATTTATTTATTTATTTAAAGGTACACATCCATTTTACAATTTTAAAGTTACTCGCCAAACTGCTAATGCAGTTTGTTGGCGAGACAGCGCTCATTTTTTACAAATGCTATGCACCGTACTTACCTAAGTTGCTAGGTACTGTTCTTAATAATGCTTACCGTAAAGTTTTGTATCTTCGCCTGGATTTTGACACTTTTTCTAAAAAATCAGCCAAGTTTGGAGACATTTAAGTCAGTTCTGGCAAAAAAACTCCATTTAGTACTCTGGACCTTTAGTATAGTCCTGATCTGAATATTTAATTTTGGGAGCTCACCAGAGACAACCACGGACTTGAAAGCAGCCGCCTTGGCCGTATCGGCCGTGGAGTTATTATTATTTTACAAAACTAATTGATTAGATATTACCGCAGTTTTTGATTTGTCCTCAAACCCTTCTTTAGGCATTTTGAGTTTGTTACGTTTAGGTATTCCGGTATTTTAGTAAAATGAAGAAAACTTCGCCGCATTATGTTAAATCCAATCGATTTCTTGAGATTTATTCCCGATTCTATTTTACCAATTTGACATGATCTCCATATATTTAATTTAATACAGTTTTGGATCAACGTGCACTACACCAATCAGTGTAAACCACTTTCGCTGATTGGTCTTTAAGAAATACAATCACCATGATGAGTCTTAGAATCAAGACAAGGCAAGTCTGGCCGAATGTGTGGTGTTTCGGCGATTCCGGGGCAATCTAGCGAATCCTGCGCCGAATAAGTAACTCGCGAGAGTCACGAGTCAGTCAACGCACAAAGCCACGCTATTACATCGTCTCCCAAATCTATTTTTATTGTTTTTAGTTATGTTATATATAACTAGAGACTATTAGCTTTAGTATTGGATTAATATTTTGCATGCCTTGTGGCGTAATTTGCACATGAATTTGTACTAACATGACCTGTATTATAATCTGTGTGTATTAGCAAATACAAACATAGATTTTATAGACTACTGTACCTAATTAATGAATAAAATAAATTATTGCCCCACCTGGCACTTCCAATAACGCGTCGCGAGATGCCTCTTAATATGACGTCATAAAAGTCGTATCAAAATAATATTCTTCTCAAGACCTTATCAAAATATTAAAACGAAGTTTCTCTCTAGAGGTGCGAAATGTTGGCATATACTTCCCCCACACGCGGTGGCACGCAAAGTTGCCGAATGCTAAATCTTATAAGACTTGACAACTTTCCGGGAAAGCAAAGTTTCCTATCTGTAACAAAAACAAAGTTTAATCGGTTATTAAATTTAGCTTTAATAATGTATAAAGTCAAGTTTTTTATGTTAAGAGGAGATTCTTGGTAAAAGATCGGGGGCTGTAGGGTTGTGTAGGGGTTATGTTACGTAAGAATGGGACAGTCCGGACTGAATACCGATGAATCAAATCCTACAGGAGTGATAATACAGTGGGCTATGTCACCACATTGGCAATACACTTGACACTGACAATTATGTGAGGTGTACTCAGGTAATTCCGAACGTCGAAAACCGTCGGAAAATTCCGAAATTCAAATGATAATCACCCGTGATTCCATAGTAATAAGGGTCCCTTTTCGGCATTTGCCGACGGTTTTCGACGTTCGGAATTACCCGAGTACACCTTGCCTATTTCTGGGTTGATAAGTAACATTGTTACTCAACGTCAATATTTCCTTATTCAACAGACAATGAAGACACACGAAGACAGACGAAGTGTCACTTTCGGGCGACGTAAACGACGGTAGTAGCAAAAACTTTACACAGAATAGACGCACGGCCGGTTTCCATCCTTACGTGGTAGATATTCCGCGAATTCCCAGGAAGCGCTTTGCATCTTCTTTTCTTATGCGCGCTGCCAAGAAAGGGAATTCCTTGCCGCGGCTATCTAGATTTCCGAGCTCATATAACCCGGCAACCTTCAAATGAAGGGTGAACAGGCATCTTCCGGGCGAGCTCAATCCATCGTAGGCCACGTCTTTGCCTTTGGCTAGTCTGTGGCCAAGAGTAAGCTCATTTTATAATAAAAAACCGGCCAAGAGCGTATCGGGCCACGCTCAGTGTAGGGTTCCGTAGTTTTCCGTATTTTTCTCAAAAACTACTGAACATATCAAGTTCAAAACAATTTTTCTAGAAAGTGTTTATAAAGTTCTACTTTTGTGATTTTTTTCATATTTATTAAACATGTGGTTCAAAAGTTAGAAAGTGCGTCCGCCCGGACGCACTTTTTTTTCCTTTAGGAGCGATTATTTCCGAAAATATTAATTATAGATTAGATTAGATTAGATTATATTTATTTCTTGATGAAAATTACATGTTATTTTAAATTAAAAATAGCACCAATTCACAAAAAGATCGTCACAACATAATAATAAGAAAATAATTGATACAAACGATAATAATCATCAAATTAAAAAGTAAACCAATAATAATATGTCATAATAAAGCAATAAAATAAAAAAATAAAATTACATTAGTAATGTCCAAAAAACAAATGTTTGTATCAAAAAACGATCTTAGTAAACCCTTATTCATTTTTAAATACCTATCCAACAATATATCACACGTTGGGGTTGGAACGAAAAAAAATATCAGCCCCCACTTTACATGTAGGGGGGGTACCCTAATAAAACATTTTTTTCCATCTTTTATTTTTGCACTTTGTTGGCGTGATTGATATACATATTGGTACCAAATTTCAGCTTTCTAGTGCTAACAGTTACTGAGATTATCCGCGGACGGACGGACGGACGGACGGACGGACAGACAGACATGGCGAAACTATAAGGGTTCCTAGTTGACTACGGAACCCTAAAAAGAGTACAGAGTGTGCATATAGTTAAATATGACAATACACCCCGACTATAGCTATGATTATCTTCACTAACGGGTAAAGAAAATATTTTCACAAAAACCCAAAAACTCTATGAAATATTTGCGTAACGTGATGGACGGCAGATGATGAATTACCGCCATTACCCTTTATTCGCCCTTACGTATCGTAATACGTAACCCGGGTGGCATGCTGCTAATAAAACGATACATTAGAAAAAGTTTAGTTATTTATTGAATCAAATCCATCAATAATTACAATAATCTTACATTAACGTGCATAAACTTAAAAACTAGATCTAACCTAATTATACACACACAGATACATAAACCTAACCTTACAAAGTACCCATAACGCTTGCCGCATTACCGCGATGGATAACCTTTGCATCAGGAAGGTCTCAGAGCGAGGATCCAGACCCCTCTCCCTCAAGCGTCATCCCACCTCCCCGAAAAACACTTTGGCCTCCGCACACCAGCAACCGGTAGTCTCCACTGCAAGCGGGATAAACAAATAGTTCGCAAGAATCGCGTACTTCTCCCGCTTGCGAGCTGCAGCTAACTCAGCCGCCGCCCCTGCCAATCTCGCGGTACGGCCAATATTATGCGATGTCGCGAAAGTGTTGACACACGTTGCGTCCCAAACTAAAGACCTTCCCCTCTCCCAAGGAACCAACGTCAACCCATCTGGTCTTTTCCCGTCAGAGCGACAGAGGCCAGGAGGCTTCAGCACGCAAGGGACATTCGCAGACACCAACGCCCTCCGCACGATATCATTAAGCGCGTGTGGTGCCGAGGGAACCTCTCCGCACACCGACGATGACCGCTTAGAATATATGATTAGTACAGAGAAATTAGTAGTAGTTGTTTTTTTACTAGTGGGAGAAGTGGTTAATTATATGTCAGGTCGAAACTTCGGAGGGCCATCTGTACTGAAAAACGTCGTACGATACTCGTGAGAAAAGCCTCCCTTCGGTCGTGTTTTAATTTATCGCCACTCTTTTCGAACTTCCTCTTTTCCGCACTTGTATCGTAATGTACTATTTTTTGCTGCCGTATCGTATCTGTCTCGATATGATAACGATTTTGTATTGTTTTTTCTTTTTTTTTTCATCGATTGCAAACGTTTTTAATGATTCACGGTTATTTTCATTAGACTTATATTGACCGGGATATAGACCGTGATTAAATTTTTGATTTTTGTCGAACTCCCGATATTTTGACGCAGTTGCATCATGATCACGGAAAACATTTAGCAAACGTTTTTGCTTGTCAAAAAGTTATATCTTATTTTTGTTCGAGTACACTTTATTGTTACCACTGTCATATTATTATCTATCCAATAAGAGCATTTCCTTTTTTGACCATTTTTAATTTTGATATTTCCCTTTTCACGAGCACTTTCTATTTTAATAGAAGACAAGTATGTCCTAGAATTTCCATACGTTTTTGTTACTTTCCTTTTTTGCTACCCCATATAAGCTATACCTACCTATGGAAAATGGTAACACAATAAAAAATTGTACAGGTCACTTTTTTGACCTATTAGGATTTAAAAAGATTTATCATAAAATTCATCAAAAATATATTACCATTTACAAAAAGTTTACAAAAAAAGAACCTTTCAAACCTTCAATAAGCGAATTTTAGTTTTACAGGCCGTCAAGTGTATTCAGTCAATTTGGTGTTGCATTGCAAGTGGATATGAACGATTCTATTTGCTTACCATTTGATTCATTTGTCCGTTTGCCTCCTATTCACAACAACAATAAAAAAAAAGGCACGTATTTAACCGGGCGACTAAATAACCATAGAAATGGGTATCAAATATAATAGTTTGGCGACTAAAATGGGGCCTCAAATTATTTCAATATGAGGTAGCATTTTAATGTCATTACGGCTACGGTTTATTCAGACGCGAGTACCAACTATTTATTTGGCAACTGAATTATTATATTGGAAACAATTTAAGAGAGACAGTTTAATAGGAAAACGGCTATCTATTAATATAAAATATACAGTTCTTTTAAAATATTTATATAGCAAATTAACATAAAAAGTACATTTAAAATTTATACATCGGCACTCATCACCTGAGCTGTCATTTTAATAATAAAAAAAAAAAGGATTCTTATAAAATATAATGGTCGACAAAATATTGTACTTATGGGTAAGAAATTAGGTGTTTGGGAGTGCTGGCAACTTCGTCTCTATACAATGAATTTAACTTTTCATGACGTTTACTCTATCGAATGTAAGGCCGGTCTTACGCAGTCTTAACGTCACTCTGAAAGATTCATTTTTTTGGCAGGAAAACCTTACTCAGAATATGCCTTGGCATAAATCGTTCCGCAGATTTTATAATATCCAATCTTATCCTGGCATAATGTTAATGAGCAAAATAATCTTCTAAATTAAGAGTACTTCCGTAGATTTTTGTTTGCATAATATTTAGGCAGTAAAAAGTTGTCCATCTTCTTCCTATTTCTGTTTTGATAGCGAGTCTTGTGTGTTGGGGATGCAAGATACCTAACACTCCTCGCTTCGCTCGTCATCGTACCTAACGGTGCCTCTGGGACTGTATTTCATTTCCTTTTTGCTATCGTTGTTTTGTTCATACAAAGTACCTAAGAATTATGCCATAGCAAATTTGGTAGGACTTATATTCTACTAAAAAAATAACCTAACACTAAGGCCGTTTTCACATTATCCGATCCGATATCGGGTGTCGGACCGACATCCTACATCCGATAAACGCTTCCGATAGTGTCGGATGTCGGTCCGATAAAACGCATTGTTCCAAATCAATGAAGTATGATTTTGTATCAAAAAATATTTAAAAAATGGTTTATATTTAATAATTATAAGCACTATATATCTTAAATATTATTTCGTAAAATTAAGATAACGAGCATAAAAAATACTCAGAGTGTCAGGCAAAATAAATAATTTTACATTCAACTATATCTACTAAAAGATGAAAAACCTAGTATCCGCAATTCGGACAGATCCATTAAAACTTTTTTTTTTCAATGGGAATTTTCAACTAATTTGAATTTCGATCATTAGCAGCTGTTTAATAGACGCCATTTTTGTCACGCACACTACTACAAACGTATATATACATTATATACGCACACAAACAAATATTATCGGCCGACAACTGGCGGGGGGTCCGGCATGCCAAAAAATGTCGGAAGCGTCCTGCCGATATCGGCAGTTCCATGGTGCCTCGGACAAAAACTGTTGTAGGAGAGTGCCATCGGCATTAAATCCACAATTTTTGCGTTTTATATCGATTTTTAGTAATAATGATCTAATAAATACATAAATGAAGACCTGGAAGCGCATAAATCTTACATTTTACATCCTTCCTACATCCGATATCGGATCGGATAATGTGAAAACGGCCTAACCCACTTTTCTGCTAGCAGAAAATAATTCTGCTCCTATACCTCTAATATTATACTATACGATTATCACGGTAATTTTTTTTAAATGCCATGTCGGTGGTAAACAAGCATACGATCGGCCTGATGGAAAGTGGTCACCGTAACCTATGGACGCCTGCTACTCAAGGGGTATCATATGCGCGTTACCGACCCATTAGAAGCTTATAAACTCCTTTTTGCTGTGTATTTATTATAAAATGATTTGGTACGCGTTTCCTTATAGAGATATTTAAATACTACTCGTGGTTTACGGGTCGCAAATACGATGTTTGAATAGAATAAGTAGAATAGAATAGAATAAACATTTATTCGTGAACACAGGCAAGACAAAATACACATAATAACAACAAGACGGAAAGGAATGAAGTGCCACGAAATGGCCTCATCTCAGCGTGTTGCTGGTGACTTCCAGCGCTGATTTTCCGATGGGACCATCGTTTCCATAAAGAAACGATTTTATATGTTTTTTAAAAAAACCTACTTCCCAGTATTTTTTTTAGTTGCCTCCGCAATTTAAATACTACTTTAAACGATGAGCTAAGTATAATTATTTAGGTGCTAACATCTATATGACTACAAATATTAAAAATCTTACGCTTTACAATACTAGGTGCCAATTATTATTTTAGTCGCCAAAGTATTGTTTAATGTTCCTCGGCAATATTTTTGTCGCTTGAAATTTGCTGCCGTTTTTTCAATAATAATGATGCTTAATATTTGAGGCTCATATATTTTTTTTGTCGCCACAATATTAAAACACAGCCAAATTATATTATTGTATGCCCGACTTAACTTCCCGTTTAATATTTTAGTTGCCCGGTTAATTATATGCCAAAAAAAAATATTGGGGACAAGAGTTTTGAATGATTCACGGTTATTTTCGGAGCTCGACAAAAATCAAAAAGGTAATCACGGTCTATATCCCGGTCAATATAAGTCTAATATTGGGGACACCTTACACAGATCAACTTAGCCCCAAACTAAGCAAAGCTTGTACTATGGGTACTAAGCGACGATATACATACTTATATAGATAAATACACACTTATATACATAGAAAACATCCATGACTCAGGAACAAATATCTGTGCTCATCACACAAATAAATGCCCTTACCGGGATTCGAACCAAGGACCGCGGCTCAGCAGGCAGGGTCACTACCGGCTGAGCCAGACCGGTCGTCAAATATATCATAAACAACAATTTGCAATAAAGCTGAGCTGAAAGCTACTAACATCGCTAATTGATTAAAGACAGACAAATATTGTTCTTGGAGCATCTAGAAATAGAACCAGTTAGCGTTAAGGCTGTGCACACACGATGACGTGTGCGTCTAGTATTGATCGTGTGGCCGCGCCTTTAGGGTTTAAGTCACGAGCTGGAGCGTGGCTCAACATGATAAAAACACAATAATCTATCATAGGATCTGAGAAATCAATCTTCCTGGGAGTCGTAAGAAAATTAGGGTAAACGTTAAAGTTTCGTGAGACATACGACCGGCCTGGCGTAGTCGGTAGTGACCCTGTCTGCTAAGCCGCGGTCCCGGGTTCAAATCCCGGTAATTTATTTGTGTGATGAGCACAGATATTGCCTTCTCCAGCCACACACTGCCCTAATCGCGCGATTAATCTACTAGGTTGTTGCCGGCCCTTTGACTCGCGCCAATTAAAAAATTAAAATTTTGAAAAAATCCCCGAACGTGACATAGTGGACCGATTTTCATGAAACATGGCTAAGAACACTCCCGACTAACTCAGCTTTCAAACAAAGAAAACTAAATCGAAATCGGTTCATCCGTCCGCTACGATGCCACAGACCGACACACAGACAGACAGACAGACAAACGAACATACAGACAGACAGACAGATAGACAGACGGACAGACAGACAGACACGTCAAACTTATAACACCCCTTCGTTTTTGCGTCATGACAAGCATGACGAGGAGCATGACGAGCGGAATGACGAGTAGCGCGGCCACACTATGCCTCTGCCTACCACCCTCGCTCCTTCCCACGCCGCTCGTCGAGTGCGTGGCAGAGGTATTACAGGCCACATCGGGTCCAGGTTCGAGTATGCACAGGCGTTACGTCCCTTAGCTAAGATACGACGAAGAAAAAGTTAGCTATTGTAGCGTATTTAACATTCCTAAATACGCCTCCGCTCCCGCTTATGACTTGGGCCCCAGTAAACAGCTGGCACGCCACCGTTGTTATTATTTTCATCGTCGGATGCCATTGTTTCAATATTGGTTTTAATAGCATCGTCCATAAGCTAGATTCTGAATAGATGTTTAGGCTTGATTAATTTGTATTGTTTATGATTTTTATGAATCTTCACCTTTTTGTATGTATGTATTGTACATCATATTATTGTACATAAGACAAGTTAGGACATAGAAATACAGTATAGTTATGGTGTACAAAAGCAAACTTATCCCTATAAAGGATCTCTTCCACTCAACATTGTTTTGTCATTTGAAAAGATTAAGAAGATTGTCTGCTTTAAAATAACGAAAAATAGAGATAGATTGAAAAGTGTCTACTATAGAACAAATAAACAATAATGGCGCTACCTGGGGCCCGTTTCTCGAAAGGTACAAGCCTTGTATTACAAGTGCGCAAACTGTCAAATCGTATGGGTTGTCATGGAAACACACTTGTAATACAAGGCTTGTACCTTTCGAGAAACGGGCCACTGGGGCCCATTTCTGACAACTGAAAGTTACAAGTTACAAGCGGAAGTCTCCGACCTGTCATATTAGACATTGACAACCACTAGTGAATTGTAACTTGTAGCTTCGAGAAATGGGCTCCTGGCGTGATAAAATGTCAGTTTGCATTCTCATTATTCTATATAGAAATAACTTGACTTCACAGAACTTAATTTAGATAGAAGAAACAAATTCATTGTATAGGGGCCGAGCGTGTCAAATTTTGTACTGAAGTTGCTTCTTGCCTGTAATTTTTAATATGTCTCAGGCTCTTGATTGTTCATAATTTTTGTGTTGTTGCAATTGAATATCACGTAACGAGGCATTTTTTATGTTTTGGTTGACTTCAACTTACAAAAATTGACGCCCGAAAGCTGCAAGCTGCGAGTAAAGACGGACAACTCAGTGGATTTCACTGAGTTCATTTGACACGCTAAGTAGATACGTTTGCTTGATCTATAGTATATATGACATCTGTGCTTGACTTTTATCTATTATGATATATTTTGAAACGGGTTCCCTCTATTTGGCATAAATTTAATTGTCCGAAACGATTTTCGCATAACAGACTTCGCATAATTGATTTTCGCCGAATGTTAATTTGGCAGAAAACTTATTTGTCATAATCTAAAATAATATGAATATTACTTTGTCCTAAAATAAGTTCGCATAATTTTGTTTACGCCGATTGTTTTTATGAATAAAATTATGTTGCATATATGTATTTGGTATATTTCCTAAAATCAGAATATCCACCCATACTAAATGCTGTGTAGAGAGTCGGTTTGGTTAGGTTCGAACTGCGACCTTAACAAATACAACATTTTGTCAAGAATTTCGGTTAGGTTAGGTTAGAACTGCAACATTAATATAGTAGTATTATCTATGATAAAAATTCTGCATGGTAAATTTCGACTAAACCATGTTATGCAGAAATAATTTATGCATAAAAACCATTCGGCGAATAACCTTTATGCACGAAATATATTCGGACAAACAAAAATATGCCTAGACATATTATGCGTAACTATACTATGCCATAACAGATTATGCAAAAGGTGAATTATGCCAATATAGATTATGCCAAAAAGAATTCTTGATATTAAAATTATGCCAAAACAAGGGGAACCATTTGAAACTACTGTTAGCCGTTTTCTGTACATCCTCTTACTAACAGCATAAATTAAATATAAGAAGAGCATACCAAAATGCGACCGCTGTACTTGATTATACTTGTAGATGGCGTTAAGTGTCACTCTTAACATAGATTTATGGCTCGAAAATGACACAACGACAAACAAATAAGCGATGGCAACAAGGCATTTTTTTGTGGCGCCATCTATGTTTGGTGTAGTGTATGCGCGTTCTTAGGCGGTCGCATTTTTAACCCCCGACGCAAAAACAACGGGGTGTTATAAGTTAGACGTGTCTGTCTGTCTGTCTGTTTGTCTTAGATTTAGTTTTTTTTTTCTCTGAAAGCTGAGTTAGTCGGGAGTGTTCTTAGCCATGTTTCATGAAAATTGGTACCTATACTATATCGCAGTCGGGGGTTTTTTCAAAATTTTAATTTTGTGGTTAGGTTATAATCTTATACTTTTAAACGAGCAATTCTTGTATATTTATTTATTTATTTATTTATTTATATATTTATTTACACTGACGATCTCGGAAACCGCTCTAACGATTTCGCTGAAATTTGTTATGTGGGGGTTTTTGGGGGTGAAAAATCGGTCTAACTTATCCTTAGGTCCCGGAAAACGCGAATTTTCGAGTTTTCATGCGTTTTTCTTCGCGCGCCATCTCGTGTGCAGTAGTTGTACTGTTACGACAGAATTCTTTCTTTCAAACACTAGATGGCGACACAGGTCAAGGCTAAAACGAATAGAAAAATACACTATTTGAGTTTTTGTGGCGAAATGCGCGCCATCTCGTGTGGAGTAGTTGTGTTGTTAAGGCTGAGAATTCTTTCGCTCGATGTAGGTACTATTCATTTTTGAACTAGATGGCGACACATGTCAAGGATACGAAACAGAACCGAGCGAAGCTCGGTTGCCCAGATATTTTGATCTATGCTAAGAGCTACACATTTGGCAATTGGCATATCCAAATAAAAACTACGATTTAGTTCTGACACCAAACAACACAACAAACATTAAATTCGACACAAACAACTTTCAGTACAATTTAAACCAACCCTTATAATGTTTGCCATTAAAATAAAACAGGCGTCGACAACACTTCCCTTCCTATTATATTAAAAGTACCGAATACGAATAAAGACTTTGCCGCATTTGCATGCTCGCCGATGTTTCCGACCACTGGCTTAATCTGGGTTTTAGTGTTTTAGGCTTTATGTTCAGGGATATTAATGTTCTCACTAGAGGGTCAGGGTAGCCAGTTGAACTAATCCATCCGTAACCTAGCCCAAAAAACCCGTTTTCCCTAGTTGATATTAGTTTGAATACTCGTAAATCGACACGAGTTACAAAGGACCATGCGCAACCACAAATGAAAGTTATGTACATGATTAGGATTCTTCGTGGCAAACAAGAATATAATATATGTAAGGTTGTCCCGCAGTCTACTTTTGTCTGTCCCATCTTCTTCTTCAAAATTTTACAACTCCTCTTTTACTTTCAAAGCTGTTCGACTCTGGAACTCTCTACCTCCGGGCATTAGACGGGCTCAATCTATTTCTGTAGGCCTAGCACATGATGGCCGCGGGAGTATGTCGCCGCGAGATAGACTACCCGTCCTTATGTCATTAATACAGTTAGAAGAAGACGTGGCATCTATCTCGCGGCGACATACTCCCGCGGCCATCATGTGCTAGGCCTACTGTTTTTAAAAAAATGCTTAAAGAACATTATTTATCTCTCCCTTAGTGATCGTATTGCTATTTTTACTCTGTGGTTGGTATGATTGCTGTATATTGTTGGTTTGTTACTATATATCTGTCTTGCTGTATATTACTATTTAAGTATGTTTATGTAAGTCTATTTATATTCTCTTATATGTGTATGTTTATTCAATTTGTGTGTTGGAAATTAGAATAAGTATGATTTTTCATTTCGAAGCACCTACTCTTTCTGATTATGTTTTTTATTTCCGCTACCCAAAGGTTGTCTGGTAGAGATCGCTCTTTAGCCGCCTAAGCTAAGATCGCTAAGACCGCCTGTTGTCTGCCTCTATTTATAATCATTTGTTTTGTCTCCGCTGTATCTTTTTTCTGTATCTCTTGCTGAGGTGTGCCAATAAAGAGTATTCTATCTATCTATCTAATATGACAGAGTTATACTAGAAAAATCGGTCCTTTAGAGAGAAAACAGTTATACCTAGGGAGACTTCTTCTGTGCCCATATTATGACCTGGTTTTTGGGATATGCCAACTTTCACCAAAACATTTGAACTCCGTCTACTAAGTATGACAATTATATTCCCTGTTCTAGAAACAAATTCAGGGGATATATATCAATTTAATTTAGTATCTATTTAGAAAACGTCAAGAAACTTCACATTTTCAAGCAGATTTTATGGTACTATTTAATTGTATAATACCATAACTAAGTCAAAGACTGATTTTTAAGGACAATGTCTTATAGCGGCATGCATAACTTGATGCGGCCGCCTACGGGAAACTACGGGCCAAGGTATTTCGCTGGCAGCAGTGCTACCAAACTTGCTCTACTCATCCGAGACGTGGGTCCTTTACCGGAAGCATATCCGCACACTCGACAGATTTCACCTCAAATGCCTCCGAGATATTATGAGCATCAAATGGTCGGACCGAGTCAGAAATACAAATGTTCTGAGGCGCGCAAACGTCGGGGGCATTGAGGCTTATCTAATGAGGCGGCAGCTACGGTGGTGTGGGCACGTTTCTCGGATGTCAGAAAGCAGAGTGGCGAAGCGCATCTTCTTTTCAGAACTCCAGAGCGGTAAGCGTAAGAGCGGTGGCCAGTACTTAAGATATAAGGATGTTCTGAAAAGACACATGAAGAGGTGCAAACTTGAGCCCTCTGACTGGGAGCAGAAGGCAGCGCAGCGGCCCGAATGGCGACGTCTCGTTCATGATAGAGTAAAGGAATTTGAAACTGAACGCCTCGTTGAACTCGACCGGAAACGAGATGAGCTTAAAGCCCGCCCGCCATCCTCAATGACCTACAATTATATAGGTGGTGTGCTGACGTGCCCAAAATGTGCTCGAAAATTTAGCCATAAGATAGGGTACGCGAGCCACGTAAAGGCACACCAGAGAGTGGAACAGCTACACTCTGTTTCTTGAAATTGTCTGTTCCAGAACACGCAGTCGCCGTGGCCGAAATCGGCCATGACAGCATCATCAACTTGATAATATCTACACTTTACTATAGGTGTCATCACTGTTCGCTCATGGCCCAAAATGCCCATCCTCCTTTCCTTTTCGCACGTGTGTCGTACGACGTTTTTCAGCACAGATGGCCCTCCAAACTTTCGACCTGACAAGAAATGAACCACACACGTTTTTGTTACTTTCCTCTTTTGTTACCCCATACAACATGTAGGTAGGTACCTACGGAAAATGGTACCAAATAAGAAAATACGTATGGGACAATTTTTTTACCTACTAGGATTGAAAAAGCTAGTAATCCTGAGTAGAAATAGCATTTTTTTTTTCAAAAAAGTGGCAAAAAAAAAGAAATGCTCAGTTAATATATAGGTACCTACAGCATCGAGTTCATAAATATGTGTACATTTTTTCACCTTATTGCTACGAATTAAGGTGAAGAAATTTACACATATTTATGAACTCGACTGTACTTACTAAAAAAATAAGGCTGAAAGATAATTTTTTAGTACAGATGGTGTTTTTTTTACGCACTAGTGCGAAAAGTGGTTCATTAATACTCATTGGTGGTTCATTAATAATACTCCCTTCGGTCGTGTTTTAATTTATCGCCACTCGTTTCGAACTTCCTTTTTTTCGCACTTGTATCGTAATGTACTATTTTATGGTCCAATACAAACTTGAGCGACTTTAAAATCTTTTCTTCTAACATCAAGTCTATATTACAGGTAAGATTTTAAAATTCAAGTTCTTCTTGCATAACAAGGAAAGTTAGCTTCCCTATCAATTTCCAAAATAAATAGCCAATTCCAATACCCACTTATTATTCCGATATAACATTATTCATTGGCTCGCTAGTCGGCGATAAGTTTTATTGAAAACTTCGCATTTGCGGTCTTTGTGGGGCTTAGCGGAGGAAATAGCGAGTTATGTTGAAGTTCTTTACAAGTTGGAGTTTTGTTAAAGTTTTGCTGCGTTTTTAAAGTTGGCTTTGAGATGGCAAATTGTGATATCATAACTTTTTGTCTTGTGTTCATAACACAAGTTTAATTGAGCTGACTTACGATGGGATCAGATTCTTTTTATTTAAAAGTCTATTTTGCCAGTATGAAAAAAAAACAATAATCTTAATGCACAAACTTAAAGCCTAGATCTAACCTAATCATACACACATACGAATATACATACATACACAGATACATAAACCTAACATACCAAGGGGGGGGCGTGAGCCTCCGATGCAAAAGTACCCATAACGCTTGCCGCGTTACCGCGTTGCACCGCGATGGATAACCTTTGCATCAGGAAGGTCCCAGAGCGAGGATCCAGACCCCTCTCCCTAAAGCGTCTTCCCACCTTCCCGAAAAACACTTTGGCCTCCGCACACCAGCAACCGGTAGTCTCCACTGCAAGCGGAGCTTTTGCTAGTCTGTTTTTGATGTTGTAGGTAAAAATATAGTTTCGAATTGATTCATCCTTTAGGCATTGTACTGGCTCCATTTTTAACCGATTTCTTTACTGATACAATTTTGAAAAAACCCCCGACCGCGACATAGTAGACCGATTTTCATGAAACATGGCTAAGAACACTCCCGACTAACTCAGCTTTCAAACAAAAAAAACTAAATCGAAATCGGTTTATCCGTTCGGGAGCTACGATGCCACAGACAGACACACACACACACAGACAGACAGACAAACAGACAGACAGACAGACCGACAGACAGACAGACAGACAGACACGTACGTGGAGGTAGCTCCAAGGTGGTCCCATATTAATCTGGAGCTGTTCTGATGAAGAGTTGAGGGAACTCCTAAATTTTGAAAGCCATGTATGGTGATTTCGGTGTTTTCTTAAGTAACTCGAGTTTTTCTCTCAAAAACTAGCACTTTTATAAAGTAAACCTCATGATGATGATTGTTCTTTGTGAAGTCGGTTGTATTTTCTTGTAAAAGTTTTTATATTATTTCTCTTTTGGTCGACGTTAGATACCCACATATTTACAAAAATAGCTGACAATACAATGACAATGTTATTAACTTTTGACAACTTAAGCTTCTAAAAAAGTTTCATTTTAAAGTAAAATTCATAATCCTACGGACTAAATTGACAAATGACTGACAGGTAAAATGATACCAGGAACAGCAAAATTAAAATAGGGAAGGGTATATGTCGATAACAATATATCGACAAGTTGTAAAGTACATACAACAGACACGTTTAAATCAAGAATAAGTATATTAGTTTCAAATAAGAGGTACACATTTTGGTTTGTTCTATGTATCTTCGAGGTAGTGGATGGATGCCACGCATTTTTACCCACTAGTTTTAAAACATAAAAAGGTTTCCGAGCCTGTAGGTAAAAAGTAAAATGCCATGTCCGACGATAATCAATTATCTGTCACGCTATGGCAAGTATGTCATAAATATCTATATAATTTTCGAATAATATTATTGCTGCTTCGAAATAAAAAAAATATCTCTAATTAGCGGTCTACAGACCTTTTGATCTGTCGAAATCACAGAAAAAGTTGGTATATTGATTAGCCGATCAAATTGCCAATTTCATTGTCCCGTCTGGGTACACCTTAAATCTACGATGTAATCATAATTTAAATACCGATAAGAACGACACTGGCCAAACTGTGGCAACATTCGTTCACACTTACTTGTCAATTTGGTCCGTAGGTTTATGGATTTTACTTTAGATATCTCCTTGCGTGTTTTACTTACATTTCTTTTCACTTCGCCCTTGAGTCATTCTGTTTGTCAAACTTTTTTATTACCGGAGTTCGGCCGTTCTTTATTGTTTTTGTCAAGAATCCTTAGTAATTTGAGACAATTCTGGGATCCATCCACTGGCGACGCTTCGTTACGCCTCTGTTAAACAAGGGGACGGGCGAAACCGCTTCTTCGTACAAACTTGATGCTCAATTTTATCCCTGTATGCTAAACATTACTTAATAATGTTGAAATTATTTTGATACAACTAGATGGGAATCAAACCCGGATCTTCAACTTACGCGGCTAACGTGATTACCTCTACCCGACCGCCGTGGTCATTTTCATTCACTGGTCCTCTTCTTCCATTCCTCTCTATCAGCAGTTTATTCCATATTTAATAGGGAACTTGACTGTACTTAAAATAAAATATTTTTCCCCTCACTAGCTCGGAAACACGTGCTTTGTCCTTTAATACCAGCGGGTAAAAACGCATTTTATCCACTAGTGGGTAAAGTAATTTGACCTTGAATAAAGTCAAATTAATTGCTTTAAAATTGATAAAAGTAGGTGAATCTAGTAATAAAGATGATTTACCACCTGTGGAACTACTGGAAGCAGTGATAAACGCATTTTTTGCGTTGTAGTTTCCTCGCTATAGTGAGGGGAAAAGTTTTGTGTTACACTCTGGTGCAAATGTATTTTACTTCTCGTGTGTTAAAAAACTCGCAAGTTCAGGATTCTATTCTCCAACCACTCGCTTCGCTCGTGGTTCAACTATAGGATCCTTTCACATGCTCGTTTTTCAATTCCACACTCGGCGTTAAAATACAACTTTGCCCCCTTGTATAACAAATAACTATTATACCATGCACGAAATAAAGCATCAGATAGGATATAAGAAAAACATGGATAGAAGTTATTTTTTAATCCAATTTCTATTTAATAAGTCTGGTAGAAATATAAAAAGTAGCTGAGTTGACCGTGACGTCACTCAATTCGATTTCATATTAATTCCATATTACAAGACGTTGAAATTTGTTTTGACAGTTCTTAAAAAGAAGCTGATTTGACTAGAAGGCAAGTAGCCTATACTCGTATCCTTGAAGGGGAAGGGCTTAAGGTGTAGAAATATTTTCCGTGATTTTATTTTTCAGGGAGGAAAATGGGAGTTCTATTTTTAGGAGAAGCGTAAGCGGTTTCCTCTCCTCTTAAGTGATGAAGACAATTGCTATCATTTTGAGGGTTTCTTTGTTACAAGAGAAGTTTGTTTAAATAAAGGAGTGTTTTAACGAGATCTAAACAAAGTCAATAATTTAGCGCTTCTTTATAAGGCGTGGCTTAATAGAGAAGTTATTTTATAGTGACACTTTTTTATGATATTGTGCAGAGTACTGGCGAATTATCTGCTTGCTTTCCTCCTGAGTTAAACTCATAAAAAAAGTATTCACCCAGTTATCCTCTAGCGAGTAGCGACCCACCATACACAAAAATTGCCATTCAAATTTGAGTCAATGGTACTATAAATTGAAAACCGAACGAATCAAAACAAAAGCAACTCAATTTTATTTAACGTAGATTCAAATTCCATCGTAGGTATTTTGTCCCAGTCTTAGGACATTGAACCCCAGGAGGTTATTACTCTAAGTCAAAGTATGGAAATAGCAGAATCTCAAACATGAGGTAGAACCAATAGGTAGATAAAAATGAAGCTGTGAAACAATAATTCAGAAGTCATAAAGGACTGTCTTTATCTAATTCTAATTTTATCACAGTGTGGTGTTTATATATGATGAAGTTCGAGGGTCGAGTAGACGTTAAGTAAAACTGGTCATTATGGATGATGTGTTGTATAGTCGATAATCAATGCAGGAAAGAGAGTAAGTAGTATTAAAACAATATCCAAAGTTGATATAAGTAGTGAACAAGTAATGAATCTTTATTAAGTAGGTATATATTAAGCACATGACAGTGTGGGTTGTCGCTGATCGAGCAATATGTGGCAGTAAATCATTGCGTTACTGCTAAACACAGCAAGTGGTAAATATGCCATTACACCTCTTCCGAAAGTCCCTTAAATATCAATATTATTTGTTTTTCCTAAATCAATTTTTGTTAGATACCTATACTGGCTGACTAATTGATTATATCTCTTTTAAAGAGTCGTAACCTATATTAACTACCCCACAAAGCAACTAACAGCGACATAACCTCCAAACTGCCGCTTTTATAGCCGGTACTAAAGCAAAACATTTGATGCGGCACGAAAATTCATGACTATCGGGGATTCCGATTTTGTTTATATTTATTTAAGGGTTTGTGTTAAAAACTGTTTATATACAATTGTAGTGAGGTCACAGTCATAGCAGCGTCATACACTCACACATCTTAAATTGATAACCTTTAGAGAACATTAGATTAACAATAAGATAATAAAGTATCAAGTATCAAGTACCAATTAACCTTTGAAATATGAGAACATAGTATCATGGAATAGATACCATGATAACTCCCACATTAATAGATAATTAGATAATATCCTACTATATAAACACGATGTAACTTCAGTCAAATATACAGAGTTCACCACAGTCTTGTCTTATTACTTACCTCGGGTACTACCAACATTATATGGCGACCCTGCCAGTCGGGCTGCACCAGGCAGCCCCAGCTTAGACTCCACCAACGCTCCATCATCACGGGCCCCGTCGCAGCAACATGGCTCCGCACCACAACATCATGCTACATAAATCGCTATACGTACAACATTTTTTTTTAACTCAAATCACAAGTCAGAATTGCTGCATACACAACTCACAAAAGTAACTAGAATACAAATATCATATATTTATTTATTTATTTATTTAAACTTTATTGCAAAAATTTACAAAAAAGAGTACAAATGGCGGACTTAACGCCTTGAGGCATTCTCTACCAGTCAACCATTGGGCTAATATATATTATTACCTCAAAATTAGAAAGTTCAAATAAACTAATTTATTATATTTTATCTCGAGCAAAAAAAAAAAAAACTGAACTACCAAATAAATTAACATCTCTTGGCATTCTCTTGTAAAAAAAAATACTATAGCGTGATTACGCTATACAAAATAGTTTAAATCATCTATAAAAATACCACAAACAATCAGACCTTACTAAAATAAAATGACAAAAATATACATAACTCGAATACAACTCACTTACAAACACGTTAAAAAAAAAACAACCAACTTAATACAAATAAAAAGCAGCCAACAATAAATTTCAAATTAATCGGTATCAAAAATTAAAAAAAATTTTTTTTTGAAGTCGAACTACTTTCACCACAATATAAATACCCAAAACCAAAAGTGTAATTGTACGCAATTACATCCTTTCTTTTATAGCGTGTAGTAGTAAAACTAAAATCACAAACACAACGCAGCTAGAAGAAAAAAAAAACTAACTAAATAATTATGAATAGAAAATACTTTAAAAAAAATATATACTTAAAGCATAACGCGAAACAAACACGAAATTATTAGTGAAATTGTGTGATGCTTTAAAAGTGATGCCACAATATATGAAATATTATATAATATGTTGTAATTGCCAGCGTGAGCGACAAATAAATATTTTATTTCGGTACCCTTATCGTTAGTGATGCACTTGGACTCCAGCACACTTACCAATGGTATTTTATCCTCTTAGCACAAATACATAATTAAAAAAAATAAAAATAGATTGATAGATAATAACAAAATATTATTATCTAACTAAGATTTATAAAGCATTTCTGAATAATGTTACTAGTAATTAAAACATATCAACAGATGACGCTATCCAAATAAGGAATCGCTAAAGCGCAGCAATTACATATCATATTATTACACATCTCAGTATAAGTAAACACCTGTCATGCAACAATGTAATCATTTACCATCTTATGAATGAAGTGTTATATATATATAGACTAGTAAGTAAATTATTATTAATTATTATTAAATTGTGTACTGAAAGTATACCTACGAATAGCTTTAACTTTTTTTTTAATTGTATGTTTAAGATCTAGATTGTTTAGATAAAATATTATACCTGTAACCATTAAGATATACCTATATGTAAAAAAAAAAAACTTCTAACTAAACTATTTCTTGTATCCTGAACAAATAAATATGTATTGAGCTGAGTAACAGCCATAAAGGAAAATGCGTGCCCATGCCATTTGTGATGCACTTAGACTGCAAACAAAAATACGGTTATATTGTTTTTTTTTTTTAATACCTTTCACATAAATACATAAGTAAATAGGACAGATAAACACAAAAGATTACATTCAAATATCTTATTGAAGTTTATAAAACATTTATTGTATTGTATTGTATTCGTTTATTTCAGACAGAACAGTCCATATTGTTACATTACGTTACCCTTTTATTTAAAATTAAAGCTATAAAATTCAATAATTAATTTTATGAATTGATATTAAAACATATGGTCGGATGACACCATCCAAATAAGGAATCTCTAACTCGCAAATATTAAATATCTACACATCTCAGTAACAGTAAAACCCTATCGTGCAACAATGTATTCAATTAACCATAAACCATATTTAAAACTGAATTGTTGATAAACACAAGTATTTATCTTGGACATGACATTAATAATTATGTTAAATGCAAACAACACTAACTATTTCTTTAATTTTAAGTGTTTTTTTAGTGTATAAACTTAGCTATAATGCCTTACCTGGTTTCAGAATGTAGGCACCCTAGATAATAATTATTAAAAAAAAAAGAGGGTGAGCAAAAAAAAAAAATTTTTTTTGTTTACTGCTATACATTCAAATATATGCTAAATACATACGTTCTAAACTTGTCCTCAATGATACTAATACATTAATCTCAAGATCAGATGCCACCATCTAAATAAAAAATGCGCAACAAATATACAGGTTGATACAGGTATCATATTATTGCTGAGATGTCAGAAAAGTAAACATCTGTTCAGGTAGCATTGTAGGTGTTCATTCACTATCTTATGTTATGAATTAAATATTATAAATAGACTTTGTAAGCGACTTGTGTATTCAATTTGCATTAAGGTTTCTTTTAATACTTATTATATAAATGTATAACTAATAGAATTAAGTAATAAGAATTATTTTAATATGTTAACCAAAAATGTATAATCGATAGAATTAAGTACATAAACGTAAGTCAAAAATAGTTAAGTACTGAACTATTTTTGTCTTGAAAAAAAAGGGGAAAGCTGTAGTGAGGTCACAGTCATAGCAGCGTCATACACTCACACATCTTAAATTGATAACCTTTAGAGAACATTAGATTAACAATAAGATAATAAAGTATCAAGTATCAAGTACCAATTAACCTTTGAAATATGAGAACATAGTATCATGGAATAGATACCATGATAACTCCCACATTAATAGATAATTAGATAATATCCTACTATATAAACACGATGTATCTTCAGTCAAATATACAGAGTTCACCACAGTCTTGTCTTATTACTTACCTCGGGTACTACCAACATTATACAATTTTATTTATTATTATTTGGATTATTTACCACTGCTGGCTAAAAAAATGACCTCGACGTTAGATAAGCTGTCCTGAAGGCTGGCCGTAGTGCCTGATCCACTGACCGAATTATTAGCCAGCCCTCTGGTCACCAGAAGCATCTATGGGGCGCTTATACGAGTACAGCTCCTTATATGAAGAGGCGACGCGCATTCGGACACAAGGACCCGCAAATAACGCAAATATGTAACTGCTGCCAAATTGCCGATGGTGACATAATTGCGACATTTGAGGTATTCAGCTAAGGATGCAGCTGCACCATCACCAACTTTGGTGCTTGGAATATGGGACGGAGCTAGGCCTATCTGCTCCCTGTGCAGATCACTGTGCTAGACGTAGCCGAATGGCATTTCTCCTACGCGAAACGCCTCCGAAACTCCGCAGAAATATAGTCTGGCTCTGTCGCGTATTGGCAAGAGCGATAGAGATATATAGCTACGAAAGAGATATTATCGTGAGCGTTTCGTGAGCGTTTGTGCATTCGGCTACGCACACAGGTAACATCTCTGACAAACGGACGACTTATACTTCAAGGCCACAGCGTCAATTACTTTTTTATATTAAAACAGTATAATTGGATATACCTATTGTATTGGTTCAACGATGTGCAGACAAAGAATAAACTGCCTTTTATCTGAATTAGGTCAAACATTTAATACTCATATTTTTCAGACTCAGTCCCAGAATAGTCCGCTTTGGCGCCACATCTATTATTTATGGATGCCTAATGGTGCCTCGTTACTGCCGTCACGTTCGGAACAACTTGTCACTGGGGAGGAATCGTTGATTCCAGTTGACAATGTTTGAGATTCTACGATTTCCATACTTTGACTTAGAGTAATAACTGGGTGAATACTTTTTTTATGAGTTTGATTGAGGAGGAAAATAATCAGATAATTCGCCAGTGCTCTGCAGAATTCATTGACTTGATACCAACGGCCACTTTTATTAACCATAACCTTTCCATCGTTGCACGGTTATTCATCTTCAGAATTTAGAGCCTAAATGGTCGCGCAATATGCTTAAAAAAAACTCAACTCTCCGCCAATGCTGCGACTGTTCCCTCACGAGCTCTCTGTTGAGACATTCTCGGATCATTACGGTGGGGTTTTAATTTAAGCATAAATAATGTACTCCCAAAATAGCAATAAATTATGAGTAGGTAACTATCCAAAACTTAACTGAGTCGCAAGCTCTTTTGAAATACAACTACGTCGCTAGCTTTATAGCAAGCCTTTCATAGCAACAGTAATTTTAATTGAAAGGGGAAAAATATACCGACAGCATATTAAAAAGTTTGAATGCAATTTCCAGCGGAAAACGGTACTGGCAACACCGGTCCTTAAACGTCGTTGACAACCTGCGTTCCATTTTCAAATGCTTTGAAAAAATAAACTGACGGTTTCAATATTGCCGGAGTAGGATTTGAACATTGATAATCACATCTTGATGGGATATTAAAATTAGTTTCAGTTCAGTTTTAAAAATGCAGACGAATTTCGGTGAATGAATTTCGGTTAAATGAAGATTATCATATGAAAAGTGGTACATTTTGACAGAAGCCCAGACTAATTTCAATTTGAATAGCGTAACATTTTCTTCAAGTCCATTTCCTATACCTACCTAAAACTAGTAATTGGCAAATGCCTATGTAGTTGGAACCATAGCTGCCCGGTTATTGTTGTTAAGACTAAACTTGATTTACTACTTCAGCTGGGTATGTCTTTGATAGACCTGCAATACATCTTCAATATCATTCACTTATTCTGTATCATATTCATTTGGGATCGACATATCATTCACTTGACTGATTCAAATTTCATATAATCTCTCACACAATCCACCCGTAATCCAGCGAAAATCATTTCAGTATCAAAACTATATCAGATTTTAAACTTTGAATATGACCTTGATCTAAAAATCGTTTGAAATTCGAACCTATTTCCAGTTTTCAGCGAATCGCGCAATCAACTGATTTCTTCGGCTTCTAATTAACTTTCTAATAGCAGTGTTTTGTTTCAATTCTTATTTCTTTGCTAAATTAAAAAAGTAAAACTGTACCTGGATTTCTTAGATTGAAGAATTAAAATTATATTTTTTGTTTCAGGTAACATCTGGAGACAGCTGCTGTTCTTTCATTAATAAAAATGGTGATTAAAATGTATGAAGAAATCCTAGAAGAAGACAGGTATTTGATATTTGTGTGCAGCGGACCTAAAAAAGGGACCGTTGTAAAATATGGCTCTTACGAATAGAGATAAAAGATTGAAGAATCGATGGCCGTTGGTCTTATAATTCTCTAGTGCAAATTTAGGAGTTTCAACTCAAAACTTGTCAAAAATCGATGACAACTGTGTGGAGCCTCTTAAGTGTTTTTACAATAATTGAAGCTAAAGTATTGTGTTGCAATAATATCGAGGCTTTTGACTTCGTACACTTTCCTCCAATTTCTTGTTTGTCGACACAGTCGGTGTTATATTGTTAGTAGGTTTAAGTATCCACTTTTCTACACAGCTTGTATGGCGACACGGTTATTTAAATTGAGGCACCGACCATACGATTATCACGGCCAGGGTATTTACGTAGCCGAATGGCACAAACGCTCACGAAACGAAACGCTCGTAGATATCTGTCTCTATCGCTCTTGCGTATTGGCGCGACAGAGCCAGGTGCCGTAGCCTAATGGCATTTCTGCGACGCGAAACGAAAACGAAACGCCGCGAAAAGTAGTCTGGCTCTGTCGCGCCAATACGCAAGAGCGATAGAGATAGATATTTACGAGCGTTTCGTTTCGTGAGCGTTTGTGCCATTCGGCTACGCACCCAGACTACCTATCGCGACGTTTCGTTTTCGTTTCGCGTCGCAGAAATACCATTCGGCTACGAGGCTACCTAGGACCCATGTAACTGGAATTCCCGTTAGCGTATAATTCGGCGATTCGTGCCGTTTCCGGCGACAATTAACCCAGTTTACCTGCAGCTTGCGAAGCTCGGAACAGGGTTGTGTAATGACTTTGTGATTTCTGTCGTTGCCACGTTGCAAACAGGTGACACGAAGAACAGGCCCCGTAGCCGAATGGCATTTCTCCGACGCCAAACGAAAGCGATACGCCGCTGGCTCTGTCGCGCCAATACGCAAGCGCGATAGAGATAGATATCTACTAGCGCTTCGTTTCGTGAGCGTTTCGTGAGCGATTGTGCCATTCGGCTAGCCACCCAGTCATCGTCCTCCTCCCGGTAATGAAGGATTTAATAGGAATATTCTCTGAATGAATGAATATCGTCGGTCAAAAATTTTTACGCCATAGTATTTAATAGCACGATGCCGGGTGATAATTAAGGGATCGTTTCAAATATAGTTTCGTGATTTATTTTCACAAAAAGTTATACATGTTTTGTTCAACAAGTGCTCAGTTATACCTTTAAATGTAGTAAAATACACATACCTACCGACAATATTTCGAAACATTTCTTGTCTCATCTAACAAATTTCTGTTCCTAAAACGTGATTTTTTTTAAACACAAAAAATTTAATACTGTTACCAATCTAAATATATTGAGATGCTTATTTATATTACTGAATGCTTATGCCAAAAGTTTTAAAATAGCAGCATTTTGGGAAAAACCCATGCTATCAAATGAAACTTGTTGAATGATCTCGGTGTTTTTATTAGGGTTCCGTAGTCAACTAGGAACCCTTATAGTTTCGCCATGTCTGTCTGTCCGTCCGTCTGTCCGTCCGTCCGTCCGTCCGTCCGTCCGTCCGTCCGTCCGTCCGTCCGTCCCAGGGATCAATATTGGGGCCTTTCCTGTTCCTTATCTACATAAATGACTTGCCATTCCTTGTAAAGACCCACCATGATATAGTATTGTTTGCAGACGACACCTCACTTATTTTCAAACTCAAACGACAGCAACAAGCTCACAGTGATGTAAACAATGCTATCTCTAAAGTAGTGAACTGGTTCAATGCTAATAATTTATTATTAAATGAAAAAAAGACTAAATGTATTAAGTTTGTCACTAATAGTAACGTAAGGAATGAGCAAACAAGTGTCGTTGTGAAGGATGAGGAATTGGAACTGGTAGATAGTACAGTTTTTCTTGGTATAACTTTAGATTCTAAACTTCAGTGGGGTCCCCATATTGTTAACCTCTCGAATAGACTTAGTTCTGCAGCTTTTGCAGTGAGCAAGATCCGTCAGTTAACAGACGTGAAAACAGCTCGATTAGTTTATTTTAGTTACTTTCACAGCATTATGTCATATGGTATTTTACTTTGGGGCAGTGCTTCAGAGATAAATACCATATTTATTCTGCAGAAGAGGGCTATTCGAGCAATATATAAAATGAACCATAGAGACTCACTTAGAGATAAGTTTAAGGACATTAATATAATGACAGTGCATTGTCAATATATTTATGAGAATATTATGTATGTACATAAAAACATTTGTAATTTTAAGAAAAAACTGTGATGTACATAGTATAAATACTAGAAATAAACATAAACTCGCGGTGCCCTTCACACGGCTCTGTAAAATTAAAAAATCATTCATGGGTAATTGTGTTCGATTTTATAATAAACTTCCGAATCATATTACTGACTTGTCAATTAATAAATTTAAGAATCATGTAAAGCGTGTACTCATTTCCAAAGCTTATTATACAACACAAGACTACATGAATGATAAAACAACGTGGGATTAATTGTTATTCGAAATGGTTTCTTATTTTTACGTTTTATTATTATTAATATTCTTGATGAAATTAATATTGTATTTTTTTGGACATTGGATTTTTCCTAGAAATATTCTAGACATGTATTTTTATATATACATATACCTAATTATATATTTTTTGTTTAACGATTATTTTTATATGAAATTGTATATTATAGACTCAATATTATTATGAACAATAATTTACAACAATAAATTGCTCTGATAATTAGGTTAGATTAAGATCATAATATATATGTAATGAACTATTCATAAGAGCTTGTAACTAGGCCTACATGAATAAAGATATTTTGAATTGAATTGAATTGTCCGTCCGTCCGTCCGCGGATAATCTCAGTAACCGTTAGCACTAGAAAGCTGAAATTTGGTACCAATATGTATATTAATCACGCCAACAAAGGGCAAAAATAAAAAATGGAAAAAAATGTTTTATTAGGGTACCCCCCCTACATGTAAAGTGGGGGCTGATATTTTTTTTCATTCCAACCCCAACGTATGATATATTGTTGGATAGGTATTTAAAAATGAATATGGGTTTACTAAGATCGTTTTTTGATAATATTAATATTTTCGGAAATAATCGCTCCTAACGGAAAAAAAGTGCCCCCCCCCCCCCTCTAACTTTTGAACCATAAGTTTAAAAAATATGAAAAAAATCACAAAAGTAGAACTTTATAAAGACTTTCTAGGAAAATTGTTTTGAACTTGATAGGTTCAGTAGTTTTTGAGAAAAATACGGAAAACTACGGAACCCTACACTGAGCGTGGCGCGACACGCTGTTGGCCGGTTTATTTACTAACAATCTTATTTGTTGAATCATTATATTTCGTCATGTCACAATTTTTTCGCACTTATGCAAAGAATTATTAGAGTCAACTTGCTACATTTGTG
This sequence comes from Leguminivora glycinivorella, assembly GCF_023078275.1. Lineage (NCBI taxonomy): Eukaryota > Metazoa > Arthropoda > Insecta > Lepidoptera > Tortricidae > Leguminivora > Leguminivora glycinivorella. The sequence continues at coordinate 116,548 of NC_062985.1, read as the reverse complement.
GCGTGGCTCGATGTTGTTCCAGTAATATCATGAGCATATATCACGCGAGTATCAAATTATAGTTAATTATAGACTATGTAACTAGGATTAAATCAAACTGGTAACTTTCTACGGTAGCTTGTGAGAATTTAATTTTTATGGATAGACATTCGGTACGAATGTATAGCGCTGGCAAATAAATATAGTAAATTTCTTGCTTGATGTTTTAAAAATCTGTTCACTTTCTTTTCGCAGTTACGTCACTTTAAAAAAACTTGCAGTCAGTAAAAGTTTTCCTATAGAGTAAAAGTTTTTTTCAGTACAGATGGTGTTTTTTTTTAGTAACTAGTGCAAGAAGGTTCATTATATGCCAGGTCGAAACTTCGGAGGCTCATCTGTACTGAAAAACGTCGTACGATACACGTGCGAAAAGGAAATTCGTAACTCGTGTCGATTTAAAACACTCCCTTCGGTCGTGTTTTAATTTATCGCCACTCGTTTCGAACTTCATTTTTTACGCACTTGTATCATAATGTACTATTAAGAATTTACAATCAGCCATGATTGTTGTAATATCCCCGTAAACCCAATTCGAATTATTCTGATTTTGAATTTGGAACACTCTTTTACTTATACCGGGTGCCCGGTAATTAATGGACAACCTTTTAACCACCAAGAGGGCACCTTATACTGGTCCAGAAAATCGACTTTAAGGTTTAGTAAAAATCGCCTGGTTTTCGAGATTTTCACACTTTTTAAAATTTTAGGTAGTATTAAAATTTTAAAAATTGTGAAAATCTCGAAAACCAGGCGACTTTTACTAAACCTTAATGTCGATTTTCTGGACCAGTATAAGGTGCCCTCTTGGTGGTTAAAAGGTTGTCCATTAATTACCGGGCACCCGGTATAATATGCAGTAAAAATTATAATTGTCACTTTCCATCAGTGTTGTCACATACAATTTGAACAAAATGGTAGACCCGGGTGAAAAAATAGGTAGAAACTGGTAGAATTAGAAACGAAAAATAGGTAGATCTACCTGTTTTAATACCATCTAAGGTAAGTCCAGTTTTAATGATTAAAAATGCTTCTAAACTATTAAAAATATATTTATTGGTTTACTTGGTGAGTTCTTTATGGTGTTTATACATGTTTTTGTTAAAATATTTTAAACACAAGCTAGTGTCTCCATTGTTCGCAATGAACCGCTTTGTATGAAGCAGCCCCTCTAACGTTTCCGTACATAATCTGTTCCTTTGACAAGTTTTCATCAGATTTATTGAAGAAAATAGCCTTTCTACATTTGCACTGCTATGAGGAATGTCATTGTCAAATGACACTGTCACTGTCACTACCAGGCTGTCAGTGTCAAAACTGTCAAACATCAAGACTTTCAAGCCGACTCACCCACAGATTATTCACTAAACACGTTCCGATTTAAGTAAAATGCTGTAATTATAAGACAGGTAAAACTTAATTTCGTAACACGCATGGAGAATTTTCTACAATAGTAATATTTTAGAAAATAGGTAGATTTAGGACCGAAATAGGTAGACAGGTAGACGGGAGGCAAAATAGGTAGATCTACCTATAAATAGGTAGATGTGACAACACTGCTTTCCATTATAGAGGAATAAGTTAGGGAAGAGTTGTAACTCCATGCTAGCCCCGATGCATATGTTTTCGACTAGTCAGACCATTTTTTGAGGTTCTCCTGATTGTACAAAAATAATGTCTTAGTTCAAAAATCATTAATGTTTAATGCTAATACTAATCTAGTTTATTTTTTATGGTAGTATTGTACAATAACTCAAACTAAATCCAAATAATATCATTGGTACTAAAAGGGAAAAAATTACGATTTTTATTTTATTTTTTATGGGTGGGTATTACTACACATGCCAAATGTAAGGGGGCCCAAAGGAAGTAGGTAACTAAGTTCTGCTAATAAACTAAAAAACAAATCTTCAAGCCTATGCATGCAGAAGTGCTATAGGAGTGGTGAACGTGGTTAAGACGTGGTTTTTAAATTTATTTATTTTTTACAATATAAGTCACATGCAATTTTATTTTACAATCAAATTAAACTATATCACAGTACTTTTGTATAGGCATTGTAAGTGACATCTAGTGACAATCACGCGTCAACTAACGTAAATCATCAGTACTGCTACTTGTCAATAGATGTCGCGACGGACGAAGAGTCTAATGCCCACCAATTTTTAGATAATATTACAAAAGTATTAATTAGTATTCTGTTTTCAATTCCTTCTGCTTGTATAATAAGTTGTAAACTGTTAATATTAAACTTTTCGCAGACGAGACAATGTTGCCACCTAGTATTGAGTATTGGTACTGATAATTCACGCTATTTGACGCGTGATTGTCGCTAGATGTCACTTAACTATGCCTATACAAATAACCCGCATTTACTGATGTATGGAGTTACAAATCATCCGTTACTTATTTTCTATGCTTTCCACGAGAGAAGGGTTATTTTGCATATTAACCCCGTAACCCGTCACCACATTCCATTCATAATTTTATCCGATCAAAAACTTAACGACCCGTTTTCTTAATAATCTTAATCCAATTTCATCCAATCCAATCGCGCCAATCCCAGTAGTATTCCATTAGGGACGCCATTTTGGATTAATTGCTTCTGCATAATACAAGTTTTCATTGTTAGTTAACGAGTTTTTATATTCTTCATAATTCCATATTTATGGGTTGAGTGGCTTTTGTTGTTAGATTAGAAATTTGATGATATTTAAAGGGCTTAATAATCTATAATTTATGTATTTGTTTCGGGATAATTGGTAAAGTGTGGTTTAATCCTTTTTTTTTACTTTCAAATGGTTTGAAGTCGCTTAGCACCCATACCCATAGTACAAGCTTTGCTTAGTTTGGGGCTAAGTTGATCTGTGTAAGGTGTCCCCACTATTTATTTATTATTTATTTATTTTTATTTAAATATGTACACGATTACAAGAGGTTCATTATATTGCATAATATTGCTTATTAGTGAAAGTGAAAGAAATACTGATTCGATAGTTGCAGGAAAAGTCTCAAAAAAAAAGAAAAAGGAAAGAAAGGAAAAAACAGAATAAGGGGGAAGAGGAAATTTACAAGAAATCTTCAAAAAAACAATCAGTATTGACGGATTCCAACAACGTACAACGCGTCACTATCTGGAGCTAATAGGTACTTGATCTATCACAAAGTTCGAATAGGTGCCCCTATTATTTATCATCTCCAAAATCTCTTACAAAATAAAGTAGTATTCTCTTCTTCAAAAACATATTTTCAAAATAAAATTTCAAATTGAACGGTTTAATTCCACTAAGCTGTTTTCACAGACAATACTACATATCTACATTTTATTAGGTCGTCTCCGTCGAGCTAAGGTCGTTACCCTCATTTACCCCCTGTAAAAACGAAGTTTATACTATATCCTTTAGGGTACTTACATCCTTATTGTCCTGATAGGGTTAGGAATAAGTTGCCTTTCGGTCCGAAAAGATCCTTCAGGGAAGTAGGTGGAGGAAATCTTATGTAATTGTGGGTAGGGGATAAGTGTGGCCTTTACATTAGGGGTTTTACACATTTATTAGTTTTACGCCATGTCTTGCGTGAGTGACGGGCCCGCGATGGCAATGCGATGCGATGCGATAAAATCAAACCTTCGATATCTATGGGCGTGTCTCAGGTGGGCGACGCGACGAACTTGCGATGAACACGCGATGCGATGCGATCAAACAGCTGGCTGGTAAGTTAAGTTCAGCGACTGTAAAACAAAATTGCAATAAATACTTGATAATCAAACTGTGAACAGTGTAGTAATGTGAAGTCTAGCCACCTCAGTTTTTAAGGGATCGGCCACACCTTCACTTGAAAAATATTGACGCACATCAAACGTCTGATGCGTCATGTTTAACAGCCAAGCGGGTGTGGCAGTCTTCAAGAAGGTTATAGTTGTGATTACTTGTCTCTATTTTGATGCACAGTTAGTATGTTTTAGTTTATTAACGGTCCATTAGTATGTTTTGAACAGCGGGGTGTCAAGGTGTGTCATATGATCAATATTTTTCAGACACCTTGGAATGATCCTTTTTTTAAATTATAAATGGGCTTACTCTTGGCCACAGACTAGCCAAAGGCAAAGACTTGGCCTACGTTGGAGTGAGCTCGCCCAGAAGATGCCTGTTCACTCTTGATTTGAAGGTTGCCGGGTTATATGAGCTCGGAAATATACTTAGCCGCCGGCAAGGAATTCCACTCCTTGGCAGTGCGCATAAGAAAAGAAGAAGCAAAGCGCTTCGTGCGGATTCGTGGAATATCCACCAAGTAAGGATGGAGACCGGCCGTGCGTCTAATAGTCCGATGGTAGAGTGGGGACGGTGGAATAAGCTCGTGTAGCTCTTGAGCACACTCCCCGAAGTGCAACCTGTAAAACACCGACAGACTAGCGACTTTCCGCCGATGGGCCAAAGACTGTAGCTTGGCCGTTAGCTTCTTGTTCTTCTTCATATTTAAGAGCTGTACTCTTGTCAGTGGAGCAATCTCCAACTCGTCTGGCCCTCTGTTAGTAGGTATAACCTCTTTAACTGAGAGTCACTTGCACCACCGAAAATAGAGAGTAAGCCCGAGGTTAACCCACCATTTTATATGGAATTTGACAGCCCACTAACCTTGAGTTTTTAAGCGGGATGGCGCAAGTGGCCCTAAGGGTGTTAACACTACCCGAAACATTTCTTGTTTTGATTGGTTGATATAGTTTTCCTCAGTTTGGATGATATATCTAAGTATACATTTAATTTATATATCTTAGTGTAAAATATATAAGAGATTTATGCAGAAGATGTGCCTAAGAGGATTAACAGCTTTAATGAAATTACGGCTACAGCAAATTGGCGGAGAGCAGTCTTCGACAGGCAATAACCCTGTCCAAGTTATCCTTTGATCTAAGGAAATATTTACTATGCAGGTACCTACATACAGTAATTAAATTTACAAGTTGTGGTTTCTATTTTGTCTGTAACTACATTAGTGATACAGTATTTACTGCAAATAAAGAACAAATAAAGTGTTAACCTATTTACCCACCCACCCACATTTTAATGTATGCTTCTTGTTGTAAGCAGTAAATTCTGATACTGTAAATAACTAGAAACCAAATAAGAATTTTACTCTAAATGAATTTTTATTTGCACTATTAACACGAATTCACTGTAATAGAATCATTAATTATTATATTTAATGAACAGGATACTAAACTATCACAAGATTCACAAGAGTGCAAATCACCAGCGCCATCTATCTTCACCAGCAAACAACTGACGAACCCTTTACTGAAATGTATCGCAAAAATGTCCCAAATTATTCTTCGGTCCACGACAAATGCCTTTCCATTTACTTAAGACGATACGGTAGGGGTCAATTCTCCATACAAACGCTCTCGACTATTTCCTCCCTGGTTTTTAAAGATAGAGCAATGATTTTTTTCAATACAGATTTTTATTATTTATATCTGTGTCGGACCGTTTTGATTTTTTTGATATTCTGCTTTTTAAAGATTCTAGAGCCAATCAAAAATTTCCAAAAACGGCCTTATTCGTTGTGGCTCAAGATTGGTAATTAACCAAAAAAGCTAAACGGTCCGACATAGATTATTTCATTTTTATTCAGATTCTTAAATTTCGTTCCGATTGATTAAGTTTTGGAGGAGGAAAGAGTCGAGAGCGGAACCTCGATTTTAAAGATTTTTTTGAAATATCTTTTGACTGAGTTGTTCTTAATGGACAATTTTTTTTTCGATAAATCTAGTTAATAACACTTTTATATTTAACTAAAATTCCCAAGTTGAAAGGAGGGCTCCTTTCCATTTTAGCATTTTCGCTACCGTATCCTCTTAATGACCTATGCGTATTTGAAACTATAGCTACTTATGACCTTTTGAAGCTAGTAGGTCTTAGTCTGCTAAATGTCTATGTTAATTTCAAATGGCTTATGTATATTAGAAATGATAGGGACTTACGACGTTTTGCTTCCAGTTTAGGCTGTCAGCTCTCATAATGTATGGTACGGTTTGACGGCCTAAGATTAGCATGAGATGGGTCCGATGCTCCAAATTGCCTCGGCTTTGGTATACAGAGTGGACATGAACGAGCAAAACTTAAATATTTATAAACCCTTATTCTTTCGACAATCTAGAAAAGTTGTATTTAAGGGCGACTGGATAGTGGTTCACCGGATGACAATGACTGTTTAGTTATTTATCGTTGTTATTTTTAGGGTTCCGTAGTCAACTAGGAACCCTTATAGTTTCGCCATGTCTGTCTGTCCGTCCGTCCGTCCGTCCGTCCGTCCGTCCGTCCGTCCGTCCGTCCGTCCGTCCGTCCGTCCGTCCGTCCGTCCGTCCGTCCGTCCGTCCGTCCGTCCGTCCGTCCGTCCGTCCGCGGATAATCTCAGTAACCGTAAGCACTAGAAAGCTGAAATTTGGTACCAATATGTATATCAATCACGCCAACAAAGTGCAAAAATAAAAAATATAAAAAAATGTTTTATTAGGGTACCCCCCCTACATGTAAAGTGGGGGCTGATATATTTTTCATTCCAACCCCAACGTGTGATATATTGTTGGATAGGTATTTAAAAATGAATAAGGGTTTACTAAGATCGTTTTTTGATAATATTAATATTTTCGGAAATAATCGCTTCTAAAGGAAAAAAAGTGCGTCCCCCCCCCCTCTAACTTTTGAACCATACGTTTAAAAATATGAAAAAAATCACAAAAGTAGAACTTTATAAAAACTTTCTAGGAAAATTGTTTTGAACTTGATAGGTTCAGTAATAGTTTTTGAGAAAAATACGGAAAACTACGGAACCCTACACTGAGCGTGGCCCGACACGCTCTTGGCCGGTTTTTTTATTTTAAGGCTGATATCATTATTTTTCATGATAAGTAAATAGACGTACCTTCTAACTGGTCGATAGAAAAAGTTATGTAGGTATCAAAGTAAAATTAGCGAGTGAACAAGTTGCTCGGACTAGTTCTATTTATTTAATCAATCATTATACATTACGTTATACCTAAACTTCCTGTCAGTTATTTTGTTCGTTACTTCATCGACAAGAGCCCAGGCCCCGTAGCTGAGTGGCATTTCTGCGACGAGAAACGAAAACGAAACGCCGCGAAAGGTAGTCTGGCTCTGTCACGCCAAAATGCAAGAGTGGTAGATAAAGAGATAGATATCTACGAGTGTTTCGTTTCGTGAGTGTTTGTGTCATTCGGCTACGTACCCTGTTCTTTTTGTGATGATGATTCTCTATTCCTATTTTACATAAGTGTGTTTTTCAGTTCGTAATCACACACCCTGTATACCACACCTGGCTTTGTTCCACAAAAGGCAGATAGTGAGTTGCTAATTTATGTGAACAGGAACACGAGGAACAAAGAGCAAATGTACCTAATTAGGTTTAACTAACATAAAAGGCTTTTTTTAAAAGCTTTCGGGATTAATTAAAACATACGATCTAGACAAAGGTTTTATTAAATACGCAAAATACGGAGGATTTAAAATTTCATCACATTTTACAGTCCTTTTCATTCATTAGAATTTAAACGCTGCTAATGAGTCCACATTTATAATACATAAGCATAATACTACAATGAAATTTTAATTAAAAGTTTTATGTATTTTAATGAGAAGGCATAATTATGGTACCTAGACCAAAAACAGTTGCAGCCTATCAAATTCTTGATTATCTTCTTCTTCTATTGCTGTGACTGCTTCATATTCATCTTCACCTTTCATAAACTGTTCTATTTCTATTAAAGATTTCATTCCCGTCTCTGGCAGTACTTTATTGATAAAAATCAATATAGAAAGCATTACAAAAACAGCTATGAATAAAATCCAATGCAACCCTAACAATGTTGATAATGTTGGTATGAATTTCAAAATTGTATTACCAAATGCCCATAAGTATGCACATGTTAATGAACTGCCCACTCCTTTATAAGACATAGGGAATATTTCTCCAAGGAGAGAGAATGGTAACGCTGTTGTACCTAAAGACATAAACATTGCAAAACCTGTAACTACAGTCAAGAACAACCATAAATAATCCTTAGAAAACAAATGAAGCGACTGCAATATAACGAACAGACTCGTTAAACCTAAAAACAGAATCGAACAAGATCCTGTAAATAAGAACAAAGTTTTCCTTCGAACAATCTGCAGCAAAACGCAAGCGGTCAATGAACATACCAAAGCTAGAACATCCAAAATAATAGTCCCTATATATTTCCCATTAGTTAATTTAAATATGTTTCTAAAGGAGCTGTTTGAAACGATATTTTCGCCTCCGAAACCTACGAAGCTGAACAGCAATATCATTATAGAAAGAGGCTTTAGAAAATCCACTTTTATTAATGACCGTAGATAATCCAGGATCTTCTCTCTAACGCCTAATTTCCTTACAGGCTTCATTGCCTCCAATTGAATTTTAATTTTATAAGTCAGCATTAAACTTTCTAATTCCTTGCAAGCTTCTTGGTCGCTTCCTCGTAGCCAGTGAAAATTTTCTGCGCACATCACCATATGACCTTGACTTATCAGCCAATAGGGACTCTCTGGTGATAGATAAGAAACTATTAATCCGTAAAAAGCTGTCAATAACCCTAATGCAGAAATTAATCCCCAGCAAGAATAGATCCCCGAAATATGGCTGAGCAATACACCTAAAGATATCATAGCCGTTTCAAGCATAAGAAACGTTCCTCGATACTTCGGGCTGCACATTTCAGAAATGATGATACTGCTGATTGTGGCGGCGCCGCCAAGTGCGATATTATGAAGAATATTAACCAATAGTAGCCCGGTGAAATGCTTGGCGGCGAAGCTGATTAACCAGCTGAATAAAAGAGGCAAGATGGTCGCAATGGCTGCTATCCGACGGCCTTTCTTCTGCATTGTGTAGGGTATTATCAGAATAGACGGTACGAACGCCACCTCTCCGGCGGTTTCTGTAAAGGAAAATTAAATTCACTTAGAAACCGAGATAGGACTGTTATCTTTTCTGTTTAATTATTCAACTAAGTCTTCTGGGCAAGCTCACTCCATTTTCACGACCGGTCTGGCGCAGTCGGTAGTGACCCTGCCTGCTACGCCGCGGTCCCGGGTTCGAATCCCGGTAAGGGCATTTATTAGTGTGATGAGCACAGATATTTGTTCCTGAGTCATGGATGTTTTCTATGTATATAAGTATTTATATATTATATATATATCGTTGTCTGAGTACCCACAACACAAGCCTTCTTGAGCTTACCGTGGGCCTCAGTCAATCTGTGTAAGAATGTCCTATAATAATATTTATTTATATTTATCGTAGGCCACGTCTTTGCCTTTGGCTAGTCTGTGTTCAAGAGTAAGCCCATTAATAAAATAAAATAAATTATAATTTAGGGTCCCCCCACATCTGGCGTCTCGCGAGCGTAGCGTCGGGCCAACTGTATGGAAAAAGACGCTGCGTCGACGTCGCGCCGACGCGGCGTCAGGCTTTTCCATACAGTTGGCCCGACGCTAATACGCTCGCGAGACGCTAGGGATGAAAGGAAATCTAAGTGAGGTTTTTATCAGTGTGATTGGATTGAATAAAATATTTCTTAGTTTAAAAGACAGTTGCTCCACTATGTCAACATAATCAGATTAGTTACGATCACTGATACCTAATGGCGGCCAAGACTGAGCTCATTTGTAATTTAAAAAAAACACGGATACCTATGCTATATTTCATGTGGGATTTTTAACTGGAGATATTAACGCATTCTCATAATTGAAGCACAATATATATACAAAATACAACTTCACAATACTTAGACTTATATGGACCGGGATAAAGACCGTGATTACCTTTTTGACTGTTTTAATGCATGCAACTGCGTCGACATATCGGCAGCTCGAAAAAAATCTAAAAGGTAATCACGGTCTATCGGTCTATATCCCGGTCAATATAAGTCTAATGAAAATAATCGTGAATCATTCAAATTTGCAATACGTAATGATGAAAATAATTTAAGTAATTAACAACATAAACAAACGAGTGACCAAAAATATTACAAATAGTTTATCCCACGTTTATCCTATCAGAAAATATCGTGTCACTAAAGTTATTTGCCTACCAATAAAACCCATTGATGTGTTATCGAAATGTCTTGTGTCGTCTTCTAGAAGGTTCTGGTCCAGGAAGGCAGCAAGGAACCCCAGTCCCAGGCCACAACTCAGGATCGTGCTGAGTATTCCACTCGCAACGAATATCTGGAAAAAAATGTTTGTTGTTATAATATGTTACTTGTACAGTGGCGGTATTCCGCATCTGTTTGATATTTGTGCTGTCACTTATTTTAGTTTAGCTCTTAGCTTAGTTTATTTAGTCCGAGACCCACTGAAAATCAGCGCTTCGGCATGCCGTGGCAATATGCTGAGTGGGCTCCCAATTTAACATCTAGATTGTGTTGTATTTATCTTTGTTATATTTGTCCACACTGATGTTAAATAAAAAATATTCTATTATATTCTATTCTAATTATTATAAAAGCACTTGTTTTTGACGAAAACCCAAACGAAATTATTAAAGTTATTAAAATACCTCTATATACTTATTATAAAAGAGAATTTGAAAAGAAAAAAACAAGCAATTAATTAAATTCAAGTCAACCCGGTGTACAGATTTTAATACAGACTTTTCATGACTTTTTCTTAGAAAAGATTTTTAGGACAAGAAGATAGCCACGAGGTATGAATTGACAACAGTTTTGGTCTTGTCACAATGATCCAAACAATAAAGAGTTGTCTAATGATTTTTTTTCAGACTTTAATCGAAATTCACGTCACAACATAGGGCTGATGCATTATTGACGAATTAATATAAACAACTATGAAATGAAATGAAATGAAATGAAATATTTATTTTCCAAGTAGGCATATTACAATGCGCTTATGAACGTCAAATAAAACTACGCCGGCTCTAACCCTACGCCTCAGCCTCGAGAAGATTTCAGTCCCCCCTCAGGTGGAGGAGGGTATCCACTATGGGACCGGCAAGAAACTCGGCGGGCCACTTCTTTTCAAAACATTACATCTTATATTTAACATGCATTAAAAAAAAACAAGATACAATTTAATAAGCAAAAGTATTCATAAAAGAAAATATTAACACAAGAAATTATACAAAGTACAAAGCTATTATGATTATTAATAAGAGATGTTAGAGATGTATAGAGTCTCTAAGTGTCAAAGTACATCTAAAAAAATTATACATGAAGAAAAAAACCGAATAACTAAAATAACTTTAGAGTTGTAAAAGACTCTTGTTGTCTTAAGCAAAGGAAAAAAAATATATATGTATACTTAATCTACTTTTTTCCTTGGAGATGTATATGGTCTCCAAGAGTCAGAAAGAAAAATAAACAAACAAGGACCGAACAGAGTGCCTCAACGTAATCTCATTCAAAATTAATGTTACATAGAATAGCATAGCCCCTATTAGCTGAAACAGACCGGTCTTCACAAACAGCACCCGTTCACGAATATGGCGCGCATCTCAGCCATCGCCTCCCTCAACCTTCATTCGGGAAGGTGGCGACCCGATCAACGACGTCACCGTAAGCAAAGACTTTTTAGCGAGCATGACATGTTCAAGCTGTCCGGGCTGTATTAAATATTCCAATAATAAGTGAATACGGTATACCTAGATGTAAGACACAACATTCCGTGCTTGTATGTTACATATTGACTTAATTGAAAACAAGATCTTGGGAGATGTAAAAGGTCCCCACAGTCAATTATAATTAATGGGATATAATAAAAAATAAAAATTTGGAGGTGTAAAGGTTCTCCAAGTGTCAAAAGAACTAGAAATAGAAAAAAAAATGCGTATGAAATACAAATTTCACGTCAAGAGACTGTTAAGCTAGCAATCTCCAACTAATTCTACAGAATACATATTAACTAGTATGTACTCAACAAGTCAATATATATATATACCGGTGGTGTAGTGCGCCGCATGAGATGGTCTCAGTTGATGAACGAGAATGTCATGCGAGCGTACTATGGGGCTACAGAGGGGGGAACTAGGCTGTCCGCGTATCGTTCAAGAATGCTGCTTCTGTTTCAGACGCTTGAACCCACCACCACCGTATCGGAGCAGCGACTGTCGGATCAGGTGCGTGTCATTCAGCGGTCAAAGCGGTTGGATGACGCCACACTTGATCGGCTTCGCCAGGAGGCTCTCGCTACTCGCGCGGACCCCGCCTCGGGGCGGGATTTGCCCGCCATGTCGCCGGACCCGGTGCCCGAACCCGACCTGGCACCGGAGGCGCCGCGGGTTGATTCCGGTAACGACGGCGGGGACTTCGCGAGTCAGAGCGAGAGTGAGCCTGCCAATGAGCAACTGAGGAGGTCTTTGGAAGAGGCGATTACGCAGTATCGCTCCACAAACAACCCTAGGCCACGATTACCACGTCTGCCCATGAATAGACGCAATCTAGCGCTAATAGGAGCCTTAAATGCTTTACTAGATCCATATATGCGGACTAGTAAAGATCTAGATGATACACACTCGATCATGTACTGCGGGGCCATCGCGGCGTGCCGTGTTGCTCGAGTCAAGTTTCCGGACGCTGACCGTGCAACTAGGACCGCCGGAGGTGTCCCTGCATGGCAAGTACGGATCGAGCGTCGTATCAACTCGTTTAGGACTCTCATTGCAAAGCTGATCTGCTTCAGAGGGGGTAATAATCGCCCCCGAGTAATGCGCTTTGTGAACCAGGCGTTCGCGGGGACGGGCATCAGGCCCCGCGACTATTTGGCCAATGTCACAGAGCGCATCGACTTCCTGAAGCAGAAAGTCTATGCATGGGCAAGCCGTATTCGCCGCTACAGAAAGCGTGTGGACCGATTCCAGCAGAATCGTCTTTTTCAAAGCGACCAAAGGAAAGTATACCGGAGGTGGGAGGAAACCGACCCTCGTGTGTCCGACGTGCGGCTACCGGATGCTACTGCCATGTCTGATTTCTGGCGTAGCATCTGGTCGGTGCCCGTTGAGCACACGGAGGGCGAGTGGATGGCCGTTGTCGAACGTGAGTGCGAGAACATCGAGCCTATGGGGGCTATCACCATCAGCCCCGACGACGTAAGTTGTGCTACCCGTACGGCCCAGAACTGGAAAAGTCCTGGACCGGACGGATTGCACAACTTCTGGCTAAAATGGTTTCGATGCTCGCACTCGCGTTTGGCAACGCAATTTCAACAAGCCCTCGATCTTGGTTCTCTCCCACCTTCCCTAACAACTGGTGTTACTTTCCTGCTCTATAAGTCCGGTAGTACCACGGAAGCAAAAAACTACAGACCCATTACGTGCTTGCCTACACTTTACAAGCTCCTTACATCCATTTTGAGAGCAAAAATTAACGCGCATATTGTCGCTAACAACATTCTGGCTCCCGCTCAAAATGGATGTAGGGTTGGGTCCCGTGGTACTAAAGAGCTCCTCCTCATAGACATGACCATCTGCCAACAAGTTCGGCGGAACAGGGGAGCCATCTCGGCCGCTTGGATTGACTATAAGAAGGCCTATGATTCGGTGCCTCATTCATGGCTGAGAAGGGTATTGGAGCTGTATAAACTTGATGCAGCTTTAATATCCTTCCTGGCTGCATGTATGAGGCAGTGGACCACAGTCCTTCGTCAACCAGGAGGCAGGGATGACCCCCCTGGCCCGCAGGACTTCATAAGGATTGAGCGAGGAATATTCCAGGGTGACAGTTTGAGTCCATTATGGTTCTGCCTAGCTCTGAATCCCCTCAGCACGCTGCTGAAGGATTCTGGGCTAGGTTGCCGGCTTCGGAGAGAGGGTGAAGTCATCTCTCACCTTCTGTACATGGACGATCTCAAACTATTTGCACCGAACGCCCAAGACCTGATGGTGCTATTGAAAACCACAGAAGTTTTCAGTACCGCCATCAGAATGGAGTTTGGTGTCGATAAGTGTGCGGTTATGCATGTACAGCGGGGGAGGTTGTAAATTCAGAAAATTTACAACTTTCTGAGACGATGTCGTTCAGATCTATCTCTGAATCAGAAACCTATAAGTACCTTGGTATGTCACAGTCGTTGGGTATTGAGGATGTTGGCATTAGACGGTCGGTGAAGGAGCGCTTTTTCAGTCGGCTCACAAAAGTCCTTAACAGTCTTTTGTCAGGAGGCAACAAAGTGCGCGCCTTTAACGCCTGGGTAATGCCTCTACTCACATACTCCTTTGGCATACTACGGTGGACCCAGACTGAGCTGGACGCCCTGGATCGGAGGGTCCGTTCACTGCTTACCACACATCGTATGTTACACCCGCGCTCGTCTGTTATGAGATTGTACATCCCACGGAAGTGCGGAGGTCGAGGCTTCCTAAACGCCAAAGATCTCCACAACCGTGAGGTGTACAATCTCAGGAATTACTTCCTTAACAACGAGTGTGGGATGCATCGTGATGTGGTGGCAGTTGACGGAAACCTCACGCCGCTCTCCTTGGCGAAAGAGAACTGGCGCAAACCTGTGGTACTAAGTACTGCGGACCGCAAGGCGGTATGGGAGAGCAAGCAGCTACACGGGCGGTTCTACAAGGCCCTCACGGGACCCGATGTAGACCTGCTCGCATCGGTGAACTGGTTACGATTCGGGGACCTCTTCGGAGAAACCGAGGGTTTTGCCTGTGCAATTGCGGACGAAGTTATGATGACGAACAACTACCGGAAATATATCCTGAAGGACGGTACGGTCGACATTTGTCGGGCATGCCGCCGTCCCGGAGAGTCACTCAGGCATATCATTTCCGGTTGTTCTCATCTTGCTAACGGCGAGTACCTGCACAGACATAATCTCGTAGCCAGGATTATTCACCAGCAACTTGCTCTTCAATACGGCCTTGTGGACCGCGAAGTACCGTACTACAAGTACTTGCCTGCGCCAGTTCTTGAAAATGGTCGTGCCACGCTCTATTGGGATCGATCTATTATCACTGACAGGACTATTGTAGCCAATAAGCCTGACATTGTGATAATAGATCGACCGCAACGCCGGGCCGTGCTCGTTGACATCACCATCCCCCATGATGAGAATCTCGTGAAAGCCGAGAAGGACAAGTCCAGTAAGTACCTAGACTTGGCTCACGAGATAACCGCCATGTGGGATGTTGATTCAACGATCATTGTTCCGATAGTCGTTTCAGCGAACGGTCTCATAGCGAAGAGTCTTGATCAACATCTTAAGAGACTCTCGCTAGGTGGCTGGATCAAGGGCCAGATGCAGAAGGCGGTGATCTTGGACACGGCGCGGATAGTCCGACGGTTCCTCTCTCTGCAGCCCTAACCACCGGCAGCTTGGGCCCTGCCCCGCTGCTGGCGGCACCCTAGGTTAGGTTTTTTATAATGTGTTTATATGTTTTTTATATTGTTTTGTATGTGTTTTTGTATTTTACTTTTATATTCATATTATAAAAAGCTTAACCTAAGAAGCAAAATAAATAAAGGATCAATAATTTAAACAGCCAGTAGCAACAGCGCCTTAAGCATGACACAATGTCTCCCCGGGACACTGCTAGCAAAACTATGACAGATTTTGAGCCTGGATAGTCGGCCATGGTGTAGTATCTCCCAGGTAATCATCAATTTTGTAGTACCCCTTTTTGAGAAGTGCACTTTTTATGTACTTCTTGAATGAAGTAAAGGGCAGATCCCATGCCTCTAAGGGTACCTTATTATAAAATGTTACACAGTTTCCCAGGAACGATTTCTTCACTTTCTGTAGTCGAAACTTGGAAACCGCTAGCTTATGTTTGTTCCGTGTATTATAACTATGAATATCTGACAGTTTCTTAAAGGACTCTATATTCTTATGAGTATACATTATCACATCTAGTATGTATTGTGAAGCTACTGTAAGGATGTCTATCTCCTTAAAGCGTTCCTTTAGTGAGTCACTAGAGAAAGAATCAAATTATTTTATTGAATATTTTTTGATTTGTTCTTTTTCAAGTAGGCACACTACTATATCGAACCCGGGTCTTCAGCTTACCATTACGGCGGGCGGATGGTCTAGTGGTAATGACGCTAGCCGCGTAAGCTGAAGACCCGGGTTCGGTTCCCGGCTCGGCCATCAGTGGGCCTTGTCGTTTTTTCTTTCGTATATGATTTCTATATCAATGTATGAGTTCATATAAAATAAACAAAAGTTTACCTAAAATAAAAATAGATAAATAAGACTTATATTGACCAGGATATAGACCGTGATTACCTTTTTGATTTTTGTCGAGCTCCCGATATTTCGACGCGGTCACGGTCTATATCCCGGTCAATATAAGTCAAATGAAAATAACCGTGAATCATTCTAAATAAATAATATCTGAAAACGACGAAAGTGACCTAGCGGCAATAAATTTATATTTCAGCGAGCAATCAACATTATCCACTCAACTAGGCTTTCACAGAAACTTTAAAATTCATTCGCTCTGTATGTTATTTTAAAAGTTTCTGCATATAAATGTACTATTGAAATAAAAGAGTGTTTTAAAATGGAAGTTTGAATTGCAATCCAGCGGAACAAAGCTTAAATAACTAGTATTTTTATTTCATTCTGCGTTTTCAAAGTGGTAAAAATATTTATGCAGTGTTTTCAAGTTCCTTTTCAAATATTTATTTCTGACTGTGAGATTCGTCGCTAAATTCCTCCTCATCAGTTAAACATAGCAGTAGCACAGATTAGAGAACAAAGCGTTGAGTTCAATGAGGTTCACATGATTTTTATTATTTTTTTATTTTATTATTCTAATAAGGTTCACAGCATAACAGTAAAAACTAAGGTACTGTGAAACTAAAAAGAAAAAAAAGACAATATATATAGCACAAATTAAAAAATACAAAACAGAGAGAAAAAAAATACAATATTCTATTGAGGCGACGACATAACAGCGTGGCTCCGTAGCGTTGTCTGACTCGGCGTAGGGTTCGGCAGGTTGCCCCGGAACCACCGAAACACCACGCCCTTCGGCCAGAAGTCTGCGCTCGCGATGGTGTCCTGCAGTGGCTGCGGCACGATGATGGCACGGCATGATGATGGACACACTTGCATCTTGTATAAATACTCGATTTCCTAGGCTGACCCTTTCATCCTTTATACTCGCTTTCCTAGGCTGACCCGTTCATCCTTTATACTCGCTTTCCTAGGCTGACCCGTTCATCCTTTATACTCGCTTTCCTAGGCTGACCCTTTCGTCCTTTATACTCGCTTTCCTAGGCTGACCCTTTCATCCTTTATACTCGCTTTCCTAGGCTGACCCTTTCATCCTTTATACTCGCTTTCCTAGGCTGACACTTTCATCCTTTATACTCGCTTTCCTAGGCTGACCCTTTCGTCCTTTATACTCGCTTTCCTAGGCTGATCCTTTCGTCTTTTATACTCGCTTTCCTAGGCTGATCCTTTCGTCTTTTATACTCGCTTTCCTAGGCTGATCCTTTCGTCTTTTATACTCGCTTTCCTAGGCTGATCCTTTCGTCTTTTATACTCGCTTTCCTAGGCTGATCCTTTCGTCTTTTATACTCGCTTTCCTAGGCTGATCCTTTCGTCTTTTATACTCGCTTTCCTAGGCTGATCCTTTCGTCTTTTATACTCGCTTTCCTAGACTGATCCTTTCATCTTTTATACTCGCTTTCCTAGACTGATCCTTTCATCTTTTATACTCGCTGTCCTAGGCTGACCCTTTCATCCTTTATACTCGCTTTCCCAGGTTGACCCTTTCATCCTTTATACTCGCTTTCCTAGGCTGATCCTTTCGTCTTTTATACTCGCTTTCCTAGGCTGACCCTTTCATCTTTTATACTCGCTGTCCTAGGCTGACCCTTTCATCCTTTATACTCGCATTCCTAGGCTGACCCTTTCATCCTTTATACTCGCTTTTCTAGGCTGATCCTTTCGTCTTTTATACTCGCTTTCCTAGGCTGACCCTTTCGTCTTTTATACTCGCTTTCCTAGGCTGACCCTTTCATCCTTTATACTCGCTTTCCTAGGCTGACCCTTTCATCCTTTATACTCGCTTTCCTAGGCTGACCCTTTCGTCCTTTATACTCGCTTTCCTAGACTGACCCTGTTGTCGTTTTCCCAGGCAGAAACAAGTTTTCTTTGGCTAAAATTCGTCTTTTCCATCCCCATCAAAGTCAAAAGTTACAAATATTTTGTCTTCAATCAAAATAAAAACGTATATATCTTTTTACGTATTCGACAACGCAAATTATTTTCTTCGAAAACAAGGTCAAGTTCATGGTTGTTTATGGGCTTGTTTACCCTGTGACATCGCGGGCCACGAACAGTGATATTTATGGCTCGCAGAACGGCCTACAAATCATTAGAAGTAGGTCGCTAAAGCGATTTGTCTTCTTTTGGCTGTATGAGGACATATGCTTATACTTGGTTTGGCTTCCTATTTAATCTCGGGGAACTTTTAATCCGATTATTACATATATTCTGAAGAAGCGCGTTAAGAAGCGGAGGTCGCGGGTTCGAACCCCGACTCGCACCAATATGAGTTTTTCGGAACTTATGTGCGAAATGTCATTTGATATTTCCAGTCGCTTTTCGGTGAAGGAAAACATCGTGAGGAAACCGGACTAATTCCAATAAGATCTAATTACCCTTCGGGTTGGAAGGTCAGACGGCAGTCGCTTTCGTAAAATTTGTGCCAACGCCAAATCTTGGGATTAGTTGTCAAAGCGGACCCCAGGCTCCCGTGAGCCGTGGCAAATGCCGGGATAACGCAAGGAGGATGATTACATCTAAAGAACATTATTAGTGCGTTTTCAGCTTTTGACACTATCCGATCCGATATCAGATGTACATAGGACCGACATCTCATACATTTAAGCCGCAATCTTTGATTTTTGCCTTTTAAATCCTTCGGAGATCCGATATCGGATCGGATAATGTGAAAACGCACTTACGCTGAATACATTTTTTTCTAAAAATATGAATTTTAGAAGGACAAATAAACAGATCTAAGTATATTATAAATATAAAATATAATTATAAATATTGTGGCGGACATTACCTACACAAATCAACGTAGCCCCAAACTAAGCAAAGCTTGTACTAAGGCGACGATATACATACTTATATACTTATATAGAAAACATCCATGACTCAGGAACAAATATCTGTGTTCGTCACACAAACAAAGGCCCTTACCGGGATTCGAACCCGGGACGGCGGCTTAGAGGGCAGGGTCGCTACCAACTACGCCAGAGACCGGTCGTCAAACATTTATGGTCTTACCTGATTTAAAAAAGGCGTCTGGAACCGTTCCATGGCCATTTTTGAAACAAAATTTTACTAAAACACCTCACACTTCACATTACTTCAGACACGAGATTCACATCATGGCGATGATATAAAACTGGCCAACTACATTAATCAAAATAAGTCATGATTTTTTATATAACCTTATCTCATTATACTGATGAATAACTACAGCATAGTATTGTATGATTATGCCCTCGTTAATTACTGTGAAAAGGTTCTATTTGCTGAGCTCAACGGCTAAGTATTTACGCTGTGAAAACAGCTGATCAAACATGACGTCAGAACGATTTCCCTCGCGACTTGAAGTGTTTCTACCTAGTTTTTAATAGAATTAATGGCAATTCATATAAATTGACATTGATGCTTTTGAAATGTTGTTGATAGGTTGGTAGAATTATCCTAGTATTTATGTCAGTGGAATAAAAATTAAATGATACTTAGGTAAAGGTTTAGAGAGACCTTTCTATACTTATATTATTATAGCATAAAGGTTGTCGGGTCCTTAAACCTAATATTCTGAGTCCTTTTATATTCTTGTAATTATAGAATTTATAGATGTATATTAGTGTAATTCTAAAAAGCTCCATATTCTGAAGTTTTTGTAAAGTTTTGTGTTCATACATAGTTTTAATCTAACTTTCTTTCATTTAAGCTTTAGAACAAAATTCAGTAGCCTTTTGAATATTATAATTCAAAATTTTCTTTAATTGGCAACTTTAAAAATAAAACTAATTGGTTGAATATATTACTTCATATTCTTATTTTCATGGAAAATTAATTTAGCATGTTCCAGTCCAGAACTTACTAGCCGCTAACTTCATACAATATATATTACGGCCAATACAAACTTCTAAAAGTAAAATTCATAATCCTACGGACTAAATTGACAAATGACTGACAGGTAAAATGATACCAGGAACAGCAAAATTAAAATAGGGAAGGGTATATGTCGATAACAATATATCGACAAGTTGTAAAGTACATACAACAGACACGTTTAAATCAAGAATAAGTATATTAGTTTCAAATAAGAGGTACACATTTTGGTTTGTTCTATGTATCTTCGAGGTAGTGGATGGATGCCACGCATTTTTACCCACTAGTTTTAAAACATAAAAAGGTTTCCGAGCCTGTAGGTAAAAAGTAAAATGCCATGTCCGACGATAATCAATTATCTGTCACGCTATGGCAAGTATGTCATAAATATCTATATAATTTTCGAATAATATTATTGCTGCTTCGAAATAAAAAAAATATCTCTAATTAGCGGTCTACAGACCTTTTGATCTGTCGAAATCACAGAAAAAGTTGGTATATTGATTAGCCGATCAAATTGCCAATTTCATTGTCCCGTCTGGGTACACCTTAAATCTACGATGTAATCATAATTTAAATACCGATAAGAACGACACTGGCCAAACTGTGGCAACATTCGTTCACACTTACTTGTCAATTTGGTCCGTAGGTTTATGGATTTTACTTTAACTAGTTGCATCAGTTGCATGAGTGGTCGGAATCGAGTTTCCTTGAGATACAACTATTACATGTTCCAAAGGTCACAATTATGCAGTATTGCTGAACGAAACGCATTTCGGAGTTTACCTAACACGCCGCTAGATGTCACTGACCCTATTGGCAAACTAACAAACGATATTTTTTACGTTGTACCTATAAGCCAACAAATTGTTTTTCGCCAAATCAAGTTTTCTTCTTCTTGATTTCTCGAAAACAGATAGCAAAATTGCATGTTATCTATGAGTGCAAAGTAATTTCACACAAATTTGAACTTGATGTCTTAGGCCTGCTGACAGAATTTACCAGAAAACGATAGTTTTGAATCATAAATATTGAGAAGTATTTTGTTCATGTTAAGTAGAATAAATACACGTCTGTTCATGAAGAAGAAAGTCAGTTCCTGGTAGCGGAGAGAAAGATTTTTAGTAAGGTCCTGGGACCTATTCAGAGAAACGATGACAACTGGAGGATCCGGAAAAATGCCGAGATCGAGGAGTTAGAGGCCGAACCCAATATACCCAAAACGAAAGCCCACAGACTTCGCTAGTTCGGTCACTTAGAATGGGACTCGATCGGGCTGTCAAGAGAGCGTTCTTGGGTCAACCGGCTGGTGGCCGTCCGGCGGGTCGACCCAGGTATCGCTGGGAGGACTGTGGTGCTGTCAAGAGAGCGTTCTTGGGTCAACCGGCTGGTGGCCGTCCGGCGGGTCGACCCAGGTATCGCTGGGAGGACTGTGGTGCTGTCAAGAGAGCGTTCTTGGGTCAACCGGCTGGTGGCCGTCCGGCGGGTCGACCCAGGTATCGCTGGGAGGACTGTGGTACTGTCAAGAGAGCGTTCTTGGGTCAACCGGCTGGTGGCCGTCCGGCGGGTCGACCCAGGTATCGCTGGGAGGACAGTGTGGTGGCGGATCTGCGTCGGCTTCAAGTCAATGACTGGCAAGAGGCTGCGCAGGCTCGGGACAGGTGGCGATCTCTCGTTTCGGCCAAGATTCACTTTGGATCACTGAGCCAAAATAGTTAGTTAGTATGTATGTATATGTATGTATAAACTCTTTATTGTACAAAACACAAAACACAAATATGACACAGGATAGACAGTACAAACCCTTTAAGGGATTTCTTCCAGCTAACCTTTGAGTAGGTGAAATGTGATGAAGAATGGTAGACAAATATAGCACTTAGTACAACAGTATAGGAAAGCCCATAAAAATATAAAAGAGACTAAAACAAAAATAATAAAATAAAATTGGAATAAAAGGTACATCAAATATAAAGAATATATAACAATATATATAGTAAATAAATATATATTTATATATAGTATCTATAACTATGTGTATGTGTGATGATAATAAGTAGACATATTCTATTTAATGTTTTTTTTTTATAATTGACTCTTCTTTTTTTATATAACTGTCACATAATTGTCTTATGAAGTACGTATTCTCAATAGTTTAACGAGTTGCATTAGATTACGTATGCAAGGTAGTTAAAAATGTAAACATCTGCAGGCTCATGCCGGGAGTTAAGAGCTAACTTCATACAATATACATTACGAGCAATACAAACTTGTAACTAGTTGAGTGGTCGGAACTCGGAACTATGTCGGAAATTGTTGCTCTGGATGTGTTATACAAGTTTTAGAGATGCAAGTTGTTAATAGTAGGATGTAGTATAATAGTCTATATAAGATAGGTGCGACTGGGATGCTCAAAAACATCTTAACAAACTGACAATATAGACGTGTTCAATACCTGTGAGAATCTTTGTTGTAAAGTTTGTATGAAACAAAGTTTGTTTTAATGAACACTTATTTTATGTACAGTTCTCTTATAATAAGTTTCAATTGAAAGGGTATCCAATAGATACTTTTCGGATTTCGCAATCAAATAGTGTTAAATACTCTTTGTCTCATTTTTAAAGCGTGAATTTTACCAACTATAATGAATATGATAGTGACTAGTCTTTATTAGTCACTAATTATGATATCAAGTCCTTATGAGTAGAGAGTTTGCCCAGGAGTGGGCACAAAATAGGTCAAGAAACAAAAAAAATCTAAATATAATATAGGTACCCAATTTTTATGTCTACTTTTACACTTATGACGATTAATTATAATGTCACTCACTAAATATATGTAATTTGTTCCAGGGCTTCTATCATGGGATTCGAACGAGCACCAGGTCGACCTGGAGGCCGAGCTGGCCACCCTCACGGCGCAGGCACCCGAGGGGGAGGAGGCCAGATATGGTGAGCTATCTCTTTCTTACTAACCTTCCTTTACATTGGGATGAATGAGAAGGCGTGTAACATGTAGCATTTATTTGTGATGCGAGCGGGGAAGAACTAATTCATCTTGACTCATCTAATATTTTAGCGCCTGATAAATGATACAGGCAAATAATTCCATTTGCGAAATTGCTGAGATAGATTAATAAGCTCTGCTTATTTAAGACCTCCCTTGAAAGTGATAAAGATGATTTTCAAATCACTAAAATCGGGATAAAACTTTATATCCTATGTCTTATATCCTTCCTCTTGTGAGATAAATGAACACCAGAGCTGGAAGAAGCCAGATATTGCCTTGCTCTACGATATGGGGTTCTTCAGGAAGCAGGTATTAAGGGTTCTCAAAGGTCGGCAGCGCATAAGTGGCTCGTTTGCTGCCTATTTCATAAAAAACCGGCCAAGAGCGTGTCGGGCCACGCTCAGTGTAGGGTTCCGTAGTTTTCCGTATTTTTCTCAAAAACTACTGAACCTATCAAGTTCAAAATAATTTTCTTAGAAAGTCTTTATAAAGTTCTACTTTTGAGATTTTTTTCATATTTTTTAAACATATATTATGGTTCAAAAGTTAGAGGGGGGACCTCCTTTTTTTCCTTTAGAAGCGATTATTTCCGAAAATATTAATATTGTCAAAAAACAATCTTAGTAAACCCTTATTCATTTTTAAACACCTATCCAACAATATATCACACGTTGTGGTTGGAATGAAAAAAAAATCAGCCCCCACTTTACATGGGGGGGGTACCCTAATAAAACATTTTTGCCATTTTTTATTTTTGCACTTTGTTGGCGTGATTGATATACATATTGGTACCAAATTTCAACGAATTTAATGAGCCATAATAGTAGTATTTTTATATATATATATTACCTGACTTTATAACTTCTTATATTATTTTAGTGTTATGTTCAAACTAGGGTTTCGATATATTTCAAAGAATTGGAAAATAATTACAATGTAATTACAATGTAATTATTTTGATGCCAATAAATCAAAGATTTGTATAATTAAAAACCGGCCAAGAGCGTGTCGGGCCACGCTCAGTGTAGGGTTCCGTAGTTTTCCGTATTTTTCTCAAAAACTACTGAACCTATCAAGTTCAAAACAATTTTCCAAGAAAGTCTTTATAAAGTTCTACTTTTGTGATTTTTTTCATATTTTTGAAACATATGGTTCAAAAGTTAGAGGGGGGGGACGCACTTTTTTTTTCTTTAGGAGCGATTATTTCCGAAATTATTAATATTATCGAAAAACGATCTTCGTAAACCCTTATTCATTTTTAAATACCTATCCAACAATATATCACACGTTGGGGTTCGAATGAAAAAAAATATCAGCCCCCACTTTACATGTAGGGGGGTACCCTAATAAAACATTTTTTTCCATTTTTTATTTTTGCACTTTGTTGGCGTGATTGATATACATATTGGTACCAAATTTCAGCTTTCTTGTGCTAACGGTTACTGATATTATCCGCGGACGGACGGACGGACGGACGGACAGACAGACATAGTTGACTACGGAACCCTAAAAAAGCATGGTCAGATATCCCTTTCTTACTCGAAACTTCCAAATTGAAGGTTCCATCTTGGCTGAAGATGAACGGAGACGGAGAGAAGGTATGTGTTTGCAAAAGCGCACAGCTTGAATGCAGATAATCTCATCCACCACTTTTGCCCTTAAAAAATATATATATTTCACTTGTCGTATGTACGGGCCAGGCCAGACCGGTCGTCAAAATAGAACGAAATAGACTATTGAAATAAGAAATTAGGACTTTATTTTGTTTATTAAATGAATAATTCTCACAAAACAACTTAAACCCACCAGGCAATTACTTTTACATTAACGTGTAATTATTTTATCCGCTAATCCATCGTCACTGAACTTTACGCTTTGTAAGAAAATCACGTTTCAGTTTAAAGCTTTTGTCTCGAGGTTTACGTTGTTTTTACGGCGCCGGATTAACCTACGTTTTAGCATGATACTTTGTTTTCCCCTCACTAGCTCGGAAACACGTGTTTTGTCCTTTAATACCAGCGGGTAAAAACGCATTTTATCCACTAGTGGGTAAAGTAATTTGACCTTGAATAAAGTCAAATTAATTGCTTCAAAATTGATAAAAGTAGGTGAATCTAGTAATAAAGATGATTTACCACCTGTGGAACTACTAGAAGCAGTGATAAACGCAATTTTTGCTTGTAGTTTCCTCGCTATAGTGAGGGGAAAAGTTTTGTGTTACACTCGGGTGCAAATGTATTTTACTTCTCGTGTGTTAAAAAACTCGCAAGTTCAGGATTCTATTCTCGAACCACTCGCTTCGCTCGTGGTTCAACTATATAATCCTTTCACTTGCTCGTTTTTCAATTCCACACTCGGCGTTAAAATACAACTTTGCCCCCTTGTATAACAAATAACTATTAACGGTGTAAAGGCAGTGATAGCGTTTTTTATTACCTTGAAACATTGTAAAATGTAAAGGCGCATCTACACCGCAATTTATTTATTTACCTATATAAAATAGTACATTGTGCAACAAGGGGAGGAAGTTGAATATTACTATCGAGAGTAAGTTAAATCGCGACGGCTTGCCGGAGCGATTTAAAGACTTAGTTAGTAATATTCATACTCCCCGAGTTACCCAGCAATGTAAAAAATATATAAATAGATGTAAAAAAGTTAAGTACTTTACAAGAAATTTCATTGTTCCCTTGGGAGAACGATTTTTCTATAACTCACGCTCCGCCTGCGTGCTATAGCACATTAAAAGTGCGGATGTGATGAAACAATAAATATTGTACAACAACGCGGAATAGCCATAGATACAAACTAGGCCTGGATTCATTTTTTTTTAAACTCGAAAACTCGTGTTTCTCAGGACTTTAGACTAAGCTAGATCAATTTTCCGAAAACCCCACATAACAAATTTCAGCGAATTCGTTAGCGCAGTTTCTGAGATCACCGGTATATAAATATAAATAAATGAATAAGTATACAAGAATTGCTCGTTTAAAGGTATAATTTAATTTATTTGTTATTTAAGGCAACAAATGGTACCTAATGGCTAATACATAATACATTATTGAAGATTTAAAAGCTTATTGGGTTCGTTCTCAAAAAAGTGGCACCGTCAGGGTAAAGTGAATGAAAAAAAATGAAAATGGTTTTTTGTACCTTTTTGGATTTAAATATGTTTTTGAGTGCATCAATGATACGGAATTTGCAGGAGGGAACGAAATAGTCGTAAAAACGTAGAACTTATAGCGAGTTGAAATTTTAGACATACAGGAGAAAGTGAATAGACAGGGTAGCAGGGAAAACGTGGCAGGATAAAGAGAGTTTGAATAAAAAAACAAGTTTACCACTAATAATTCAACGTATATCGACTATTATGATTTCGTTAGGATTCAATTTTTTTTCTTTAAGTAGAAACAAAAGCAAAAAAAAGTATTTTATTAAACAATATCCATTATTTTTTATTCAAAACAGTTGAAGTACAGTAAATATCTGATTATTATTTTCAGTCACGATGCCTGCAGTGTTTGACTGGTAGAGAATGCCTTAAGGCATTATGTACACCATTTTGTACTTTTTTATGTGCAATAAAGAATAAATAAATAAGTACCTACAATCACAGTCTTGTAAAACAACAAAGCACATATCATGATTCACAATGTGAGTTGTACTTGTGCATGTAATGCCTGCAATGGCTGCCCCAGTGGAAGAGTTGGTTCGTCTCCTTGATGTCTCCTTGGTAACATATGTCGAGATAATGAGGTCAGTATTTAAAATGAGGGCCACTCTAGGGCCGGACGGTGTGCCTTGGCTCTTTAAACATCTTGGAAGTAGATTACGTGGCCACATTGACGACTGCCTCCGAGAGGGTATAAATTCTCGTTGGAAGGTGGGCAGACTGTGCCTTTCGAAAAAGGGTAGTCCAGCTGACTGTCCCTTAGGATACCGTCCCATTGCCCTCCTAGATGAAACTGGCACGATGTTGAGCGCATCATCGTAAGTCTCATCTACTGCTGTGCACGCATTTTGAAAGACACGTGCCCAAACATCAGAGATCGGGTTCTGGGAGGAGCGATAGACGCAATTGATGCGCTGCATAAATACAGCGGTCTGGTAGCAGAGAAAAGGCAGGGAGCTATCGCAGTATCTCTTGACATTGCCAATTACTTCGGCTTTCTTCCTTATGTGGTAATAAAATAGGCGCATTGCTTCCACGATGCGCCTTTCTATTTGAAGATCATCATTCACCATATGGCATTACCTTGCAGATAGAGTACTGCTCAATGAATCAGGAGGAAGATGCCTAGAAAGACGAATGGAGTGTGGTGTTCCTACCGGCTGCGCCATATAAACGTATAGGGACAGGTCAATGAGACTACGTGCTCAAATCAAGACTGATTTCTTTATTCTTCTTCTTACCCACATGCATATTCATAATAATCATAACCTACCCTCAGTTTTCCACAGGGGTCGGTACTGGGCGCCTGCTCTGGAGCATTGGCTTTGACTTGGCTATCAGAGTAGTCCAACTTCTCCGCATGATCACCATTTGTTATGCCGATGACACAATAGTAGCCGTGAGGGGAAGAAAGTACCAGGATAATAAGGAGAGCCACAGTGGCAACTGAGCTCACAGTTAGGCGCATTAATTTGTTTGGGCTTGCGGTGTTACTTGCCACGACCGATGACGTGGTTTTCGAAGGAAAGGTTGGCTTCTGCCCGAAGAAAGTGATTGCTGCCGACCTAGCCAAAATGATAATCGTTGACGCTATACGCCGATCGAAATGTAATCTGGTTCTGTAATGCCTATATGCAAGAGCGATAGGGATGTTGCCTTGCCTATTGGCGGTGAGGCGGTCCCTCTTACGCCCCAAATTAAGTACTTGGGCTCAAAAACCAAATTAAGTACTCCGAGGAACATTTTATCAAATTGGTTCCTAGCCTCGTCGGGACTGCTTCGGCGCTGAGCAGACTATTGCCTAATATCGAAGGACCCAATGCCCCATATCGGCACTTATATGCGAACGTCATCCGCAGCGTGTATACAAAATTTCAGCTCAGTCGGTTGAATATTTCTGCTTCAAATTGGGTTGCAAGATTTGACCTCCACATACATACAAACATACATACATACATACATTGCAAGTTAGTAAAAACCATGTCAAGATAGCTTTTTTTTTACTTGTATTTCTTTATCCTGTCAACAGTCACTTTACCCTGCAGAGTGATGGCAGGATAAAGTTACACAGGGTGTAGTGAAAATCTGATTAACTAGATATTATCTCCGAAACTGTTGATAATACAACTGTCATAATTTTAATATACATAATTATACTTCAATACAACATTAAAATGTTATTGGTAAAAAAACTGCCGTATTAATATTTTAAAATAACCATGCCAGAATAAAGTGGACATACCTGTTACAAACTCCGAACGTCACACTTTGAAAACTTCTAACCACAAGACCGCAGCACCTCACACACAAACCTTTACACCGGCGGCTAGAACCATACTGGCTACGTGTTTTACGTATATTAGGGCCTCAATAAGACTTTCTGTGTGTGAGTGAGGTGCAATACCACGGACGCACAGGATATAGAGAAAATATCGCTGGACAAACTTTGAAGGTGAAAATTAGTGTTCAAAAGTAATCGAAACATCCCGTGCAGCGTATATTTAAGAATATAGTAGTCTATTCTCTACAAAAAACGATATTTTATTATCATAAAACTGCAATTTAATAATCTATAGAGCGAAAACTTGAGCAGTGTCGCGTTGTGACAAGGCAGGGTACAGTAGAAAACGGTCTTCTTTATTTTTTTTTTACAAAAGTATTATATTTATAGAAAAAATATGTGTTGGCCTCGATGTGTCACGTTAATGCCCACTTATGAAAATTTTAATTATATGTGAAAATTATAATATAATTTGTATATTATATTTCGCATACTTTCTATTCAAAAACGTGATGGCAGGGTACGATGCCACTATTTTGAGAATTACCCCTTGCCAGTATAACATAAAACAGAAAGTAGACAACACAACAATTAAATACAGCAATAAAACATTCACTTAGTGGCGGTCATGACACACTCAAAATGCCGCGATAGGATTTATATCTATAATGTTATAGATGTAATTCAAATCCCTTTCAAATTCAAAATAATTTAATGCCCCTTTTTGTTGTTGCTTTTTCTTCTTCTGCTTAAAAATGTCTCTTTCATTTCAACCAGAAACATGATGTGTTTTTCAACACTCAATATTGGTTCAATCCGCATATCCACGACCTATCGGTTTTATCGGTTTTTCAGACCAGCGGCGGGCTAACGACGCGGACGCTCGCCGCAATCATTTTCACATCATTGGACATTTTTGGTGGAAGGAATTAGAACGAACTGGGGCATCAAATATTTGACTCCGTGACACAGATTATTAAGACGCTACAGGAGCGAAAATGCTAAAATGGAATGGAGCCCCCTTTCAATTTGGGAATTCTAGTTTAATATACTAGTTTTATTAACTAGATTAATCGAAAAAAAAATGTTCATTAAGAACAACTCAGTCAAAAGATATTGCGAAAAAATCTTTAAAATTCAGGTTCCACTCTCGACTGTTTCCTCCTTCAAAACTTATTCAATTGGAACGAAATTTGAGAATCTGAATAACAATGAAATAATCTGTGTTGGACCGTTTAGTTTTTTGGCTAATTGTTACCAATCTTGAGTACCACGCCTTTTTTGCGCCGTAATCAAAAAGGCCGTTTTTGGAAATTTTTGATTGGATCTAGCGTCTTTAAAAATAAAAATATCAAAAAAAAAACTTGTATAATCCACCGTGCTACATTACGGCCAGCCGTTATCAAAAACAGGACCGTTTTGAAATGCAATGGCTCCTGTATTGTTTGTTCTGACACAGGCATATAGGTATTTTTTTAAGCTCATTCAAATATAAGAATGAAATTTGGAAAGTGGTAAAGCCTAAGACCGGCCATTATAGGCACCACCACTTTATTAGTGTTAATGTTAACATATAATTTCATTGATAAGAACACAGGTCAAATTTATCTTGAAGTGTGATGATATTGATGAGAAAACACTTTAATTAACATACATAATTATCTGATAAAATCATCCATTACTCATCATTTTGAATGAATTGAACACTTGAAAATTTGATATTCGAGTCAATTCAATTTTAAAGTAATTAATGATTCAGGGAGAAATGTCGCCTTATGTTTTGTCTGTATTGTAAAAAACGCAGGACTAGTTTCTTAAATAATTTCTAGGTGAATTTTCTTTACGATGGATGTTTATCATACGTTGACATTCCGGCATATTTCAAAAATGAAAAAGATTTTTTTATTCCCGTATAAACACATGAATTGCCTAAATTATCATCATTTGACCCAAAAACACATTACCAACCGAAATTCGCATTTTTCCGACCTCATAAACTGCCAAATTAGACCAGTGTGCGTAGCCGAATGCACAAACGCTCACGAAACGCTCACGATAATATCTCTTTCGTAGCTATCTATCTCTATCCCTCTTGCACATTAGCGCGACAGAGCCAGACTACATTTCTACGGCGTTTCATATTGCAGAAATGCCATTCGGCTATGGGGCCAGATCTTATATCGTAACATCTTCGCAATTCTGGCAAACCTAATTTACGTGAACGTAATTTACGGTTTTGAATTTAGGTTACGATCTTTCGAGAAGTTAAGAAGGTATAAATTATCAAAGTTTTATTGAAATAAGGAATTATATTTTTGTTATTCGTATAGATACTATATTTGACGAAGCCTGTGCTGTGGATTTATTTTGTACTGACTTTATTTGCTTATTTATTGAATAAATTATTTAAATCAGAAAAAAAAAGATTTGTAGAGAAGGTATAATTATAATAATCCGACCCCTTTGGGTTGGAAGTTCAGATGGCAGTCACTTTCGTAAAACTAGTGCATATGCCAAATCTTGGGATTATTTGTCACAGCGGACCCCAGGCTCCCATGAGCCGAGGGGATAACGCAAGGAGGATGATGGTAGAACCGAAGAATGATGGAAAAAAATCAGATGACGAAGATCGGATCTAGTGCGTAAATTACAATATTATTATGATACATTGTTCTAAGGCAACTACTGATTTTATTTTTATGTACTCTAATCGTAGTGCGAAACCGCTCTAAGAGCTTATTTATTTATTATTTTTATTAACAACATAACAATGTTTCCGTTAAGTGGTAAAAATGCGGCAATTCAGTTCTCAACTGGAGATTTATGTGAGAATTGTACCAGGATAGCAGAAATAGCGAGAAATAAGTAATCCAGGATTACCTTCGCCCCGTAGGGACGCTCGCGTAGGTATCTTCAGCAACTTTTACCTGAATTCTAGATTTTATTTTACTTTACATACGTTTATTTATCAAAATGAAAGCAATTGAAAGCGTTTATATAAGAAAACCTCTTTCGATAACAATAGTAGGTACATTACTACATAAAATGGAAAAAAGAAGGAAAAAAAATTGCATCAAAAAACGCACCAAAAATCAAATATTACCTAAGCCCCGTAACACTTGCAGTCTGCACGTCTGCAAAGCCTCTTATAGTTTTTTTCTATGGCTAAATATCTAAATGTTATTACACAAAAACCTGTGACTGGAAATTAAATAATTTTTAAGAAAAAAAACCGCCGCCTGGGGGAAGGTGAAAGCTATACTTGCGAATGTTGGATTATGTAGAAATGTGTAGGTATTTTTTTTAACTGCTTTTAATGCTTTAATTATTTGATGGCAACAAAAATCAATATACGTATACCGTTAAGGTTTGACGAATTTCCTCAATTCCTCATGAATCCGATTATGAGAAATCGAAGCTTGACAAAATTTGACTTGAAAAGTCAATATGCTTAACAAATATAACTAAATAAATGTTACTGTTCTGAACTTAAGTGCATGCTGTTCTAATAAAAATACCAAAGTCACTATAAGCGTGCCGTTCAGATTTGAGGAGTTCCGTTCTGACCATCATTAGGAGTTCCACTGCACCAAATGTCACTGTTCTGGGCGTAAGTGCATGCTGTTCTTATAAAAATACCAAAGTCACTATAAGCGTGCCGTTCAGATTTGAGGAGTTCCGTTCTGAACATCATCAGCAGTTCCACTGCACCAAATGTCACTGTTCCGTACGTAAATGCATGTTGTTCCTTTAAAAACACAAAAATCGCCATATGTATGCCTTTCAGATTTGAGGAGTTACCTCGATTTCTCCAGGATCCCATCATCAGAACTGGGTTTTGAGAAAAATGGGACCAATCTGTATGCATATACATTCAATAAAAAAAAATTCTAATTCTGCCCAGTAACGACGGAGATATCGAGGAACAAACATTAAAAAAAAATACAGACGAATAGAGAACCACCTTCTTTTGAGAGATTTGAGGCGGCGGTTAAAAAGCGGACTTTGCCGGCATAGACCTACAAGATTTGTATGAAATTCCATTACCGACCTCTTGTACTAGCCGCACCTGAAACGTCATACTACGCGGCCAATAATATAAGGCACATATTCATCAATATTTCATTGTGTCTAATTACCATGTTTGAGGAAAATATTATAGCAAATATTCGGCGGTAACACTTCGTAATTCGGTGTATCTACTTTTAGTCTCGGTATTCGGTAAAAATCACAATTTGCGGCATCTCTACTAAGTACATTACGCATTAATACCTCGTATTGGGATTTTCCTCACTTCTCGGTCTCTTCAAACGCACGTAATCGCGTTATGTGATTTAGAACGGTACTCGAATTTTTTTATATTTTTATAGATATTTTTCTGTTGCTTTAATCGTCTCAAGATTTTTTTTTTTACATTTGCTTATTATGTTATTGGAGCGTTTTTATCGAAAATATTTTTTGATACGATCAATACGATCATTTTGATCACCACGGCTCATGGAAGCTTGGGGTCCGCTTTGACAAGATTTGGCATAGACACTAGTTTTACGAAAGCGACGACCATCTGACCTTCCAACCCGAAGGGTAACTAGGCCTTATTGGAACTAGTCTGGTTTCCTCACGATGTTTTCCTTCACCGAAAAGCGACTGGCAAATATCAAATGACATTTATTTAGCACATAAGTTCCGAAAACTCATTGATACGAGCCGGGGTGGAACCCGCGACCTCTGGATTGAAAGTCGCACGCTCTTACCACTGAGCCACCAGTGCCTACCTACCTATACAAATCGAAATAACATTGACAACTTCTTTTACCTCTCTTTTGAAAGTAATTTATGCAAAAAGGCATACAAGTGCGTAAAAAAGGAAGTTCGAAACGAGTGGCGATAAATTAAAACACGACCGAAGGGAGTGTTTTAGATCGACACGAGTTACGAATTTCCTTTTCGCACGTGTATCGTACGACGTTTTTCAGTACAGACGAGCTTCCAAAGTTTCGACCTAGCATAATATATAATGAACCACTTCTCGCACTAGTGCGTAAAGAAAACACCATCTGTACTGAAAAACATATTTTATTCGTGAACACAGTCAGTGTGTGAGTTAAAGTTAATCAATTTTTTCGCAGCACATTTTTAATTCACTCTAACATAATTAAACTAAACTAGAAGCCTATTTCTAACTGTAATTAACTCCAATATCAAATACCAGTCCGTCGGCCCTCCGTTCCCATTCTCTCACAATGGATTCAACTCTCGACCAAAGTACGTAGCCAAATGCACAAACGCTTACGATAATACCGTTATCGCAGCTGTCTCTATCGCCATAAATTAAATATAACAAGATCATACCATCCCATACATTAAAATGCGACCGCCTACGAACGCGCTTACACTCCACCACACATAAATGACGCCACAAAAAATACCTTGTCGCCACCGATTATTTGTAGATTGGCATTAAGTTTCAATTCCGAGCCGTAAATCTATGTCAAAAGTGACAGTTAACCACAGATGTCATATATACCATAGATCAAGCAAACTTATCTACTTAGCGTGTCAAATGAACTCAGTGAAATCCACTGAGTTGTCCGTTTTTACTCGCAGCTTGCAGCTTTCGGGCGTCAATTTTTGTAAGTTGAAGTCAACCAAAACATAAAAAATGCCTCGTTACGTGATATTCAATTGCAACAACACACAAATTATGAACAATCAAGAGTACTGAGACATATTTAAAATTACAGGCAAGAATCAACTTCAGTACAAAATTTGACACGCTCGGCCCCTATACAAATATATGAATTTGTTTCT
This sequence comes from Leguminivora glycinivorella, assembly GCF_023078275.1. Lineage (NCBI taxonomy): Eukaryota > Metazoa > Arthropoda > Insecta > Lepidoptera > Tortricidae > Leguminivora > Leguminivora glycinivorella. Next base: position 82,080 of record NC_062985.1, on the reverse strand, counting down.
TCTATCTAAATTAAGTTCTGTGCAGTTAACGCCATCTACAAGTATAATCGAAAGCTACCAGACATTTTTTTTGTGGCGCCATCTATGTGTGGTGGAGTGTAAGCGCGGTCTTAGGCGGTCGCATTTTAATGTATGGGATGGTATGATCTTGTTATATTTAATTTATGCTACCGCTCTTCCGTATTGCCGCGACAGAGCCAGACTGCGATTCCATCAGCGGCTACCGTCGGCGATTGTCATTTCGGCTAGCCCGGCAGAATTGTTCTGAAGTCCTACTGAGCTAAGAGCCACTTTGCAATAGATCTGAATGGTAATGTCAAATGGGAGTCCCTTGTTCATACAGTCTTGTTAGTTTGACTTTGAGCAATGTAATCGGTGAGTAATGTATCGGTGATATTGTCTGTGTGCTGGATAGTTCTATTGTCGAGCATGTTGATGCTATATTAACTACGAGTATGAACAAATCATAATGAAATGAATGAGGAGGCTTTATGACATTTTATCCCGCCAGGCGGCGCCTGTGCAAGTGATGTCATGTATATGAGAAGGAAATTTTTTTTCTCGCTCTGACTTAAGAAATGATACTCGTATTGGCATGGTTCGGTAATGTCTTATGGCTATTAAACAAAAACCTACAGATAAAGGTGGCGCCATCTGTCATAATCTTTCAGTGTGGCTCCTAATTGCCTGATATAGCACATGATCAAAACTGCTTAGTTTTCATAGTCTTTTACACATATAATTTCCAATATCACATAATTATATAATATTACATTTAACACATATAATTTCCAGAAAAAAAAAACGATTTCATAGCTACCGCGGCTCGTTACTTCTTTGTTTTATTTCTATAACGTGCTATAACCTAAAAACGAGTATAACGAACAATTCTTGTACAGCATACCATCCAAAATGAAACTCGCACAATAACCTTTTTGCCAACATAACCCCAAAAACACGACACGCCGTCATCGCCAGATATCTGCGAAATATTGTTGCAAAAAACGGTTGGCAGCATTGGGAACAAAAGAGGTTTTGTTGCGGAATCTGGCCGCGCCCGCTGGCAACACTGGCTTAATGCCATTGTGGCCAATGTACGCGCCAGTTTCGGTTATGAATACGTGGCTTATGTTATTATATGATGTTTAATCTTATGGTATTTATCCATTATAATTATGAGCTAAGACATAATTATGTAACTCCGTATAGACAGATAAACTCTAAGAAAAAAAACGTACCTCGGAACCATAGAGAACATAGGTACGGTGGGCTAGATGGCGATACAACTTTGGGGGACTCTCAGCTAGATGGCGCTAATAATGATATTTGACATTTTAACACATATCAAGATAAGAATATGGGCCAAATTGTCAAAACTGAGGTTCAAAAGTTTTAAGGCTGTGTCGAGAGATGGCAGTCTATGCACTGTGACTACACATTTTTCTTTGGCAGTAACTCTCTAGAAACTCGAGGTCCTCTTTGTTATGAGTTAACGAGTACAGAGCCAAAATCGTTATTGAGACCGAGTATGTTTGTAAATTTGACAATAGTATCCTACGGACTGCGCCAGATAATACAAAATTTAAACGAAAAACCTACTGTTTACATTTATTTTCAAGAAGAATAAAATATAAAATTAACATTTTTTGTTAATTATCTTATTGTTTAGACAGTTAAATTAATTAGAAACTTACACTTTTGTTTACGAATTATCATCGATGTACGTACATAAATAGGTACCTAGTTACTACTTCAAAAGCTGCGAATAAATTAACTCTAAATCAACATTTTCTTTCCTTTAAAAACCAACTTTAAAAAAAATGTACATTTTAGAAACCTAGGACTAACATAGCTGGTATGGTAAACAAATATTTTCCATTCAATTTATTTTTAAAGGCTCTAACGAAACATGAAATGCAAGGCCATCACATGTCAGCGCCATGCAAATCCGGAACAAAGTCAGTTTGCAACAGAATTTTTGCGCTAAAACATTTTTACTTAGAAACTATCGGCCAGTCCGTATAGCTTGATTTTTTGTTGTGTATTCAATTAATCCCTTGGAACTCACGTAAAAAACATTTTTGATAAATTTATGATTAGATTTTTCGAGTTATTGAATGCGTACAGGTGCCTGTACGTATAGTACGTACGTAAAGCCATGCCTGTATCCCCAAAAGAGGTAGACACAGATCATAAAATTTATAATGATTTAAAATTATAGTGACATTAAATAAAAAGTAAGCTCTCTTTATAGATCTTTTGGCTTGGTCACATCTCGGACACTGGCAATCAAATATATGAAAAAGGCGCATTCCTAACACACATTCTAAGCTTGTGTAGGTTGAACGCGTACTATGCTTGTATGAGTGAAATATGACAGGTTGACGGTTCGCTTTTTGACAGGCGGTAACTGTGAGGTAACCGAGAGGGGGTAGGCGGCGCTTTCAGTGGGGAGCGGAAGTGGCCATACTATTATACTGTGGCTTGGTGAAACATTACAGTCACCGGCAAAAATATGTGATGATTTCTATACATTGTCACATCAACGTTTTGTTTGAAATGTCATACGAATTTGTCAAATGATTAAAAGCGACAAGGTACAGAAATCATCGTTTATTTTATGCCAGTGACTGTACACTAAATGTTGTTACTTACATGTGCTGAAAGGCCTAGAAGCACCTAATTTATGGGTTTTTTTAAGCAGGTAACCGAAATAGACCTAAGCTCCATTAATCTTAATGTCGATACCCGGTACCCACTTCAATTACTTCGGTAATATATATGAAACTCTGCCTTTCTAGACCTGCGTCAAGACAAACAAAAGGAATAAAGAATAAAAGATGTTAGGATACGTTCCTTGAATTAGTTTTTTACTTGAATACTTTTAACGGCCGCATCCAAATCTTAAGGAAGGTGGTTTTCAATTCGTTTGTATTTTTTAAATTCTTTTTTATGTTTGTTCCACGATATCTCCGTCGTTACTGGACCGATTTAAAAAAAAATTGATCTAATACATACATGCATACAGATTAGTCCCATTTTTATCACAAGCCAGTTCTGATGATGGGATCCTGGAGAAATTGAGGGAACTCCTCAAATCTGAAAGGCATACATATGGTGATTTTTGTGTTTTTATAAGAACAGCATGCATTTACGTACGGAACAGTGACATTTGGTGCAGTGGAACTGCTTAGTAGGCTTAATAGCCTAGCTTCTAGCTGAGATGATTTTAGAACCGTGTGGTGACGGGTTAAGAATTTCATCTCGATCTTTCTTGGATTAAATTGCGGCGTAGGCGAGAGGCTGGCAACCCCATTGCCAAGAGTGTTTGTATAATTTTAGAAAATGAAGGGAAATCTTTTTAATACAAAACGTCGATGACAATACGGCACGACTTAGTGCGTTATCACATTATCTGATCCGATATCGGATGTCGCAAGCTTTTTAAAGGCAAAAATCAAAGAGTGCGGCTTAAATGTATGGGATATCAGTCCTACATAAATATAAATAAATAAATAAATATTATACGACATTCTTACACAGATTGACATACGATATCAGATCGGATAATGTGAAAAAGCACATAGTGTGCATCTGTGGCCTGTAGATGCCTGCTCCAGAGACGCCTGCTATTTGAATTCTCATCAAAGTAGCCTGTTCCAGAATAAATTTTACTTTATTTCACAAAGAAAGCAATGAGTTGCAGTCTCCAAAGGACAACCGACCGTCGATAGAAATGTTACGTCGGTTCGTAGAAATAGTGGCGTCGCATTGCGGACTCAATCCATACTGTATCACCTTGAAACTTTAGTAAACGTGGGGCTGATTTTAGTAATGCCTAGAATTAATCACATAGAGGAATGATAATTATAGTGGCTTATCCATACTACTATTATAAATGGGAAAGTGTGTATGTTTGTTAGTTTTTCCGTCTTTCACGGCAAAACGGAGCGACGAATTGACGTGTTTTTTTAAGTGGAGATAGTTGGAGATGTTGTCTTTTTCTAACGCGAGCGAAGCCGCGGGCATCTAGTAAGGTATATTTGTTGTATAACACCTGTTTTATTATGGTATTTTATTGTTGACCTAACTCTGTGTTTATCTCTCAGTAAAGTTTTTTACTCATAGTGTAACATGTCAGAAACTTACTTCCATGTTTCATCATATGCAAGCATAATAATTATATTTTCTCAAACATGCAATGAAATATTGTCTTTACGTTCCTTAAAATGGGCTGGGAAGTATCGCTTTTTGGGCGCAACAACTCGAGAGTCCTGTAAAGGGATTTCATATTATTTTTCAGGCCTAGGCCTGCAAAGTAACTTTTTTTAATAAAATATTGTCCTTTAGAGCATTTTTTTTTTATTTCATTGTATGTTTGAGAAAAGCACTATACATGCCTCGGCGTGAAAACGGATTCCCGGCCTCGTATCCCTATCCGGCCTCGCTCGCACGCTCGCTCGGCCGTATATACCCACTTGGCCGGAAATCCTCATTTTCCCGGCCTCTGATGTAATGTACTATTTTTGTTTAGTTGATTAAATTCCTGTTTCAGTCTCACGATACTTAAAATTTTGTTTATCTTAAGTAGAACATATTTTAAAAATACTAGATGGAGAGCTTGGTGATTTATAGTGGACCAAAATATTTAGATACTTATTTATAGTTATAAATAAGTATCTAAATATTTTGGTCCACAAGGAAACAAGGTTATTTTGAAACAAGGTTCAAATCGAGTTCGATTTGAACCTTGTTTCAAAGTCATAAAGGTTTTTGCAGTAAGGGTTTTAAGAAATGTCGCCTGGTCAAATTCAAATCCACAAAAAGTTGTGTCAAATTTCAAACTTTCCAATTAATTGTTACTAGCCAATAAAAACAAATTTAAGCCATATTGAACCATATTACAATAGGTACACCACATCTCGGACACTGGCGATCAAATGTATGTAAGAGGCGCGTTCCTAGCACACATTCTAAGCTCGTGTAGTTAGGTGAACGCGTACCATGCTTGTGTGAGTGAGACAATTATGACAGGTCGACTGTTCACGTTTTTGACAGGCGGCAACTGTGAGGTAACCGAGAGCGGGATGGGCAGCACTTTCAGCAGGGAGCAGCCTATTCACTCTCCATCCCTTCAACTAACTCCACTTAAAAAATCACGTCAATTCGTCGCTCCGTTTTGCCGTGAAAGACGGACAAACAAACAGACACACACACTTTCCCATTTATAATTATTAGTATGGATTATAGTTACCATAGTACCTAACAGTAGCGATGCGTGAAATTTTTTATTGATAAATCCGGGGGGGTTTTGGGATCTGTTTTGTATGGACTTCTACAGATACTGCAGAATTTTAGGGAACCCGTAGGGAATCGAGTTGTATCGACGCTACGCCACTGGTACCTAATTATTATTGTAAAGTATATACTTAACCTGTATATAAATCCTCAGCCCGCCATTATAGAGTACTTCGGTAACTTTTCACGTCCGACTTCCGAATTTCGCTCACGCTCGGTCGAGCCGCCAAACTTCCGCGGTGTTGGGTGTGCGACGATTAGCAAGTTTTGCTATGTTGTACAGTGGGGTGGAGCGAAAAAACACTTTTCTGGAATTAGCAAACCTTATAGTTATCAATCAATGCCCCTTAGTCTATAAAGCCTTTGTGCAAATTTTCAGATTTTTAAATCAACATCTTCTGCCTTCGCAATAAGTTTGAGATTTTGAAAGTTTTAGATAAAATTTTTTTCGGCAGTATTATGTTCAGTATACATTATTGATACATATTATTACAAGAAACTACCAAAAATTGCGAAAATAGCGTTAAAAATCGCCAATTTTCCTGTACCTAGATAACTGCTATCCAGAAAAAAGTACTTTCATAAATTAAGTTGCAGTGCCACTCTTGGCTATCAAGAGGTTGAAAAGAACAAAATCGTGATAATACAGTGACAGGTTATGGCACTGGACCCACCTCGAGCTAGTAAGCTATGAGCTATCGGCTATAAAACGAACAAAAGATAATCACTCCCGTGCAAATAAAAGAGATACGGCGATTATAGTTACTTGCCCAGCGGTGAGCTACTAAAATCGCCGTCTCTTTTATTTGCACGGGGGTGCCTATCTTTTGTTCGTTTTTATAGCCGATAGCTCATAGCTTACTAGCTCGCGGTGGGACCAGTGCCTATATCGCATTATCAGCAAATTTATGAAAAAAATGTAACTTTAACTAAATAATAACTCATGTAAAGTGCCTATTTCAATGATATATACTCTCAATCTAAGGCCCTCCGCTCACGAGGCTACTCTCAAGCGACTTTCGTCTCATACGCGTATGATACGCGTCGCTCGTGAGTAGCCTGCATACAAATTAACGTCGCTCCGCACACGACGAGACGCGTCTACGACCCGTATGCTACCAGTCGCACGCGACTGTCATTGCTGGTCGCACGCTACTCGAGTCGCATGCACGTTGCAAACAAAAATGGCGGTGGATCAAAAGTTTAATATTCGATTTGTCCAAGAAGTGGAAAATTATCCGTGTTTGTATAATTATAAGCTGCCAGAATATATGAGAAAAGATGTGGTGGAAAAGGCGTGGAATGATATTGGCAAAAAAATGAATATGACAGGTCAGTATAGGTATTATATTTTGTTTTTATGAAATGAAGGGTTTATTTACCTACTATTATTACATTAACCTACTACAAACTATGAAGGGGTGAGTGATAAATAACGTCACGATTCAAAATTCATCGTGTTTCGCCTTCTAAATAGTACTACCTAGCTAATAGTAGTAGGTAGGTATACCAACCAAATATTACGTAACTTGAAAACATGTTTTTTTGTTTGTGTAGATATTTTGCTGTTTTTAGTGTAATTTGGTAGGTTTAGGTCTAAAACGAATGGAACAATATAATTTTTGTAACTAAGGTAATCGGTTTAGAAGTTATTAGTGATTTTTGGTACTTTCGGTTTTAGTGATAGAAGGTTGCACAATAATTAAACTTTAAGTTGCGTAGCACTGTGTGCGGAAACGAGTAGCATACCAGTATGCAACCATGAATTGCATTGCAATCGCGTCGCTTGAGAGTAGCCTCGTGAGCGGAGGGCCTAACTCTACGCCTGAACTGACTAACTTTTTGTGCTTCGCCGTCAAAAGAACAACTCATTTAGACTTATATATTCACCACACTGGAGAATACAGCCAAATGTAAATACTACACGGTAAAATATGACATTGGAGTAGGGTTACCATACGTTTTGACATACTGGGACATGTCCCTTTAAAAATTTCCCGGTGGAAAAGGGAACTATCCCCGTTTTCTTCATCTTCTTTTCCCTTATCCTACGTTATGTGGGGTCGGTACAACTTGTCTTCCTCTTTCAATTCAATTCAATTCAAATTATTTTATTGCATTAATCACATTACATAATTAGGTGGTACAATAGATAGTGCGGTATACATGTGACACCCTGCAAGGGCACAGCAATATACTTAAAACTAACATGCACATAAATTAAATATTTTTAATGTAAGGGAGAGAGCCATCAACATTTTCACTCCTCGTTTGTGTCTTCAAAATACTCGTTTAAATTATAGTAACATTTTTTAATTAAATAATTATACTTTTAAGTGTTTTTTAAAGAGTGGCAATTTTGCTATACTTCTGATCGAATTTGGTAGGTGGTTGTAAATTTTTATAACCATATACGGGGGGCTTGACGTAACTATTTTTAATGTTGAGAGGGGCAATATCAGTTTGTATAAGTCGCGATTATTTCTTTTCATTTTTGATGTGGTCGAAGTAAATAAATTCATTTGATTTCTTACAAATTTACATGATTCCAAAATGTACATGGAAGTGAGGGTCAACGTTTGAAGTTCCCAGAAGTGGTGCCTGCATGACTCCATCTGAGCTATCTTTCATTCTTCTCTATCGTCATCTCAATACCCACTTCTTTTTTTCTCATATTCTCTTTCATACAATCCATCTATCGTTGTTTGGGTTTACTCCTCCCTCTCCATCCATCAACATTCATCTCTAACAATTTTTTGCCTATATGAGATTGATCATTCCTCATAACAAGACCGTACGCCAACCTGCTACTCCTCATCTTTTCCGAACTATCCCCGTCTTCTCTAAGCATTTTTCATATTCATATTCATATCATTTATTCAAACACATGTGTTTACAATTGGTTCACAATGCACCCGTCAGGGTATAGAAACATTAACTTACATACTAGATTCTTAATTCTATACATTTGAAATACTAATTAAACATGTTTGTTATAATAAGAATTACATTCATTGCTTGTTTGTTAAATGTAATGTACAGTAGGTCCACTCACTTGTTGCCGCATAGTAAAAAGAACATATCCCATTCTACGTCCGTAAAATTATGGTAACCTTACACTGAAGGGCTCTAGAGACCTTCGCAATGTAAGACAGAATATATTTTACGTACAAGGAAAACTTACAAGTTTTTTACAAGATATCTTTGAAGGATGAAGATAGTTTGCGAGTTTGGAATGTCCTATTTTCATACTTAGGACAAATTATTAGAAGCCTTCGTTTTTGTTGCTGGAACTTGTAGGTTTGTGGATGGGATTCAATTAATAACCTTTAATTATTGAGGTATGTAGGTACTTAAGTATGAGTGGATTAAAGTATAGGTATGTATTGCAACGGCAGGCATTGTATTGTAAGAATCTAGTTCATTTTTAATTACCAATTTTTACAATCCATAAGTACTTTCGTGAATCAATCTAATCTTATTTTTTTACATTATTTCTACCTTGAAATATTTATAATTATATCACGAAAATTTGCACACTTAAGTCAATAAATTTTTAGTCGTAATTTTTATGCAGATACCACTATATAAAAATTTATACTCTACAAAACTCGTTATCTATTATGTTTCCTAATGACCTTCAGAATATTTTTTTAAATATAAACTGCTTGTTCACAGGCGAAAGACTAATCCAATTCGCGTCCGAGAACCTCGTGACGGAGATCCTCATCCACCCTCAGATGAACACGCTGATGCAGTGCATGAGGAACCTACTCAGCAGCTTCACCAGGCATCGCCACTTAGTCCATGCTGGCTACACCGCCGCAGGAAATGGCTCCTGGATTATGCAGGTACTACAACCCTCAGACGAACCAGGAAACACGCCAGGAACCATCTCAGGAACTTCGCCAGGCACCGTCACTTTGTTCATGTTGGCAATACCGTTGCAGGGAACGGATCTTGGATTATGCAGGTACTTATCTCCAAAAACCACCAGCAGACATTCATTCTTGACCCTTGAATGAACGTTAAAGCATGAGGAACCTGCTCAGCAGCTTCACAATACACCGGCACTTAGTCCACGCTAACTACACCGCCGCAGGAAACGACCTCAACCCTCAGACGAACCAGGAGACTCGCTAGGAACCATCTCAGCAGCTTCACCAGACATCGCCACTTAGTCCACGCTGGCTACACCACCGCAGGAAACGGCTCCTGGATTATGCAAGTACTTCGTGATCTTCAAGGTTCTTCAGGGCCCTTAGAGAAGCCAGGAGACTGTCTTTAAGGAAACACGGGAACCTGCTTAGCAAGTTCGCTAGACATCGCCACTTAGTCCACGCTGGCTACACCGCCGCAGGGAATGGATCCAGGATTATGCAGGTACTCTATGACCTTCTAGCTTAGCCAGGAGTCTGTCTTTATGGAGACACGCTAGTGTGTTAGAAACCTGCTTAGCAGCTTCACCAGGTATGGCAATTAGTGTTGGCTCTTGGATTATAAAGGTACATACAAGTTCATATAATTTCAAGGAACTCTTAATTATGATATCTCTTAGTTTAGACTCAAAGACCTGTTTAAGTAGCTCTCGGTTTCCATGTTCTATAGATTTTACTCGTACCACACACAACGTGGAAAAGTTTTGGATTTTTCTTTTTGAAGTGAAACTTCTAAACGTTTAAATCTCAGTGTTGCCACTTCCAACTGACAGTGTTGAAAGATTAACTCTCAGTGTTGCCAACTCGAATTTTGAAATACCCCTTCTGAACTATTTTCATTTTCACATTACGAAGTTTCACTCCTTCCGCGCAGATGGACTCCACGCACTATTTTTTTATCAGCTACAAAATAAGGAAGAAAGAAAGAAAAGAAAAACATATTTATTTAGTACAGCACACATACACAGCACAAAATGGTGAAATTAAAAAAAAAAACAAATAATAAAAACAAATACACAAAAATATCATAAGAAAATTATATACACACAAACAGAAAATTACACTTGTGTGTCCAGCAATGTGTGCAGTACGGAAAAGGCTTTGACTCAGCATTTACAAAATGTTCATAACAAAAACCTTTAGTTTGCCTTTAGTACCTAGTAAATTACCTTTGTTTTAGATGATGAGATAAAAATAACACTGTAAATTAATTCCAGGACCTTCTTACATCAAAGAGGATTGTTGTGCGCGATTTTCTTAGAGTTAATTAAAATCTTGACTTAGTTACTCTGTAGGATATTTTACGTTTTCTACGAAACGTACTACAAGGCTTTCTTAGAAAGTTTTGCTTTATTATATAATCAGTAAGTAGGCAGGTACTTATCTAAGTAGAAAGCAGAATCTCTAAATGTAAGTAACTTGTAAATGCATATTATGCGTCATTTTTCTGACTAATGGTCTGACCGGAAGACCAGCGCTGGAAGCCAGCTCGCCAGCAATATGCCGATGTTAGGTAAAGCCATTTCGTGGCTCTTCATATTATATCTGTATATCTCCAAAGTTTACTGTCTGTGGTCTTACGAATAAACCATTAGTCTATTCTATTCTATTCTATTCATATTTATAAGTAAGAATACTAAAATACAAAATGTAGGCTTATTAAACGCGAGTATTTTAAAATATGCACAGTAAGTACAGTTGTACTTTTATTAATATACTTATTTGAATAATTAATTTTGTTTTTAAATATTACAGAAAGTTTTTACCAACTGACTTAAAGTAAGCCCATTAATAATAATAAAAAATCCATACTATTTTTAACCTTTCCACTACGACGCGTTAATGAGTCTTTATTTGCCATCAATCATTCCACCCTCCGAACTCCTTCAAAGGTAATATAATTAAAGATTCAACAAGGCCCTTTTTCCTTCGATACATGTACTGTATCTGACATTTAATTGCCGAATTCCAGAGGAAACTAATCAAATATTCACGAGTTCCGGGAACGCCTCCGTTGTTGCTTTGACAGTTTCACTTGTAGCATTGACGATTTGCCTGGTTTTACTTAATGAGTTCTACATAATTTATTTTCGTATAATACCTATGCTGTTGTATAGCTTTTCGACTGTTCGCTTGGCATAAAATTCTCTTCCTTTTCTAACCGTATTGATTGAAAACTTTCTTCGTTTCACTTTATATGCATTCGTTTCGAGTCGCCCAGCATCCACACTAAACTTTGCTTAGTTTGGGGCTAGGATGATTTGTGTAAAGTATCCCCAAATATTTATTTATTTGAATAAAATGGCTCTGATACTCGGAGAGGGCATGCCAAAAATAGAACGCGACCGGTATCCTCCGGTTCTGCATGTACTCGTTGATCCTCGCTGCGTGCGAGCGTTACTCAAGGACAAACCTTGCGGCGCAAAAATTTGTTAGAAGAATTATTACTGGTTTTATACTATGTTTTTTTTTTATTTTAACTACGGACGAACACTTCATTTTAATAAAATGCACTACGTTTGTGTACAACGTAAACAGAACACAAAATCCATCAAAATGAAACAATTATTTCAAAGGTTAAATGGGTGAATCAACTTTTCTTTGCCAGGAAAATTTCGCATACTTCGACTACATGTGGTCAGAAAATTTAATTGGGATTTAGTCTAATTAATGTATAATTATTATATTAAAGACAAATATAATAGCTACGCAATACAACATGTAATTATAGGATTTCCTATTTTATAACTTTGTTTCGAGCAGTGACCCAGTGGACATAGCTGTCCCTCACTTTTGTATGAAAAAAGTGTCTCTTCCACTGAGTCACATATTGTTTTAATTAAAAATGAATCGTTTTTAAAATTTTCCGTAATTGGTATACGTGAAATAAGGATCTTTATTCACGATGGTAAGGTTAAAAATCACAAAAGTAGACCTAATAATAAGTAAGGGTAATTCTTGCAAAAAGCAAGAAAAAGTTGATTCACCCAAATGTTAGTCCGCCATCTTGAATATCCGTGTGCCAATGCCGTCGGTAGGAAATTGGTTGCGCTAAAACAACGAGGCTAGAACTAGTTCAATTGATCATGTTGCGGAGATGAAGCATTGAAAGCAAGTTAATAAGTGAAACCTAAGTTTAATTACCTAAGTTAGATATTACTTAAGACTATGCTATCTCAGTGACCCGAAGTAGATATTGAAACTTTGACACTAGACTTCGCAATTCAGCAGGTCACATGTGGTCTTCTTTAACCTTCCTAGTTCCCTGCTAACTCCTTGAGAAACGAACTCCTTACGCCATAGTCCAAGTGGTTTTTCAAGAATAATTTTTAAGCGATCTGTTTTTAACCTTTTTATTTGGTAGGGTAATCATTACTGAAGCGCTGGTGGCCTAGCGGTAAGAACGTGCGACTTTCGATCCGGAGGTCGCGAGTTCGAACCCCGGCTCGTACCAATGAGTTTTTCGGAACTTATGTGCGAAATGTCATTTGATATTTGCCAGTCGCTTCTCGGTGAAGGAAAACATCGTGAGGAAACCGGACTAATTCCAATAAGGCCTAGTTACCCTTCGGGCTGGAAGGTCTGATGGCGGTCGCTTTCGTAAAACTAGTGTCTACGCCAAATCTTGGGATTAGTTGTCAAAGCGGACCCCAGGCTCCCATGAGCCGTGGCGAATGCCGGGATAACACAAGGAGGATGTGGGTAATCATTTCACTCATCCTCAAGGTGGTTTAAAGGGCCTTTTGCCGGTAAATTTTGTTTAAGTTTCGCTGATAGTGCTCCGCCTGTCGACGTACTGTCACTGAAAATACATAAAAGGGGTAAGGTACAGCGGGGCAACTGGGGGCTAATGTAACTTGTCCATTTTTTCCATGTTTTACAATGTTTGCAATAATAAATAAAGTGTCTACCGTTTATTTATATGGTAAGCGTGTTCAGTGGATACATGTACAACTCAACTTCATAATGGAAAAAATGGATTAGTTAAAATTGCCTCCCAGTCGAGATTTGCCTCGCTGTACGTGTATGTCTTTTCTGCGGCAATAGTTCGGCTGTCAACGTACTGTCAGCGAATGGGTTAAATACCTAAAGATATTACTCTATTCTTACCTTAATTCACATACACATACGTATTGAACTTCAACTGAGGAACTTTTTATTGATAAATCCATTATATTCGGTAGATGAATATATGGAATTAAAATTGTAATAATTTACTTGACATTTTGAACTATTATTATTACCAATTGCTCATAATTTCATTTTAATATGACGATCATTATGAGATACCTAACTATTAGACTTTTAATTTGACTTGTGCTATATTATTTATTTAGTTTTTAATGACGGTGGTTTTGAAAACCACATTTACAAATTGTTAATTTAATAATTTCTATTGTTTTTGAGTATTATTGACGTTATATTATTGTATCTTTGCATGCCAAATTATTATAATTGACGATCATAATGTAAATTCATATAGGTTAACGTAGAATAATTTATACTGTAATTTACCATTATGAAATAAATAAATAAATATAATCACGCACAGGCGTCCGGGTTACGAATTTCAACACCCCCTTTCGGCACTGGTCCCACCGCGAGCTATTAAGCTATGAGCTATCGGCTATTAAAACGAACAAAAGATAAGCACTCCCGCGTAAATAAAAGAGACACGGCGATGTTTATAGCTACTCGCCCAGCGGTGAGCTATCAATATCGCCGTGTCTCTTTTATTTGCACGGGAGTGCTTATCTTTTGTTCGTTTTTATAGCCGGTAGCTCATAGCTTACTAGCTCGCTGTGGGACCAGTGCCTTCTTCCCGTGGGTATCGTAGAAGGCGACTGTGGGATATGGGTTAAATTGTGGCGTAGTATGCGAGAGGCTGGCAACCTGTCACTGCAATTTCACAGCTTCGTTTTCCTTCAGCCCCTTATTTTCTAAGAGTGGCACTGAAACTTGAGTAGTTTCATGTGCTCTGCCTACCCCTTGATGGAATACAGACGTGATTGTATGTATGTATGTCTGTAGTAACTTTTTAGGCACCCTAACCAGAAAATGTTCAAATTTAAAATGTATAAGATACTTTCGTAGGTTTTAGCCAAAATTAAAACGAGCAAGACACTGTTAAATCATTAAATTCATATGAATTTTATGATTTAACCGACTTCTTTACCCAGAAGGAGGAGATTCTATATATTCGGGTTCGTGTTTTTTTTAATGTATGTTTTATTGTTTACGGATTACTTCGAGACGCCTGATTTCCATAATTCTATAGATTTGTACATTCAGTTAATGTTTACGGAGTATTTATATATTAAATTGGAACGTGAAAAAGTTTACTGCCAGTGCCAGTTTAATAAAAAGGAACTGAAAGTATGTTATTTCACAAACGAATTAAAAAAATATATCTTTCCTTTTTTTCTACCAAAGCAGCGAAAATAATTTGCCTTGAAATGTTTTTCAAAACACGTCCTGACCTCTCCCAGCTACGTTACACCTTTATTCTCCCAAAAATCATATCACAAAATCGCAAAACAGAACGCTTGATATTCGCCTAAAACCATCCAATTGCCGTGTCGAAAAACGTTCCTTTCCACGCAACAAAGCGTGAATTTTTCGAATTTCGAACGAATTTCCGTTTTCGTTTTTAGCGCTTTTCATTTGTCTGGAAATTAGTGGAGGCGGTCAGCTGGCAACTGTGATCGAATAAGCAGTGTTCACATTGAACGAAGCCCCGTATGACGCTGATTTGATTTAACACAAGTTCATATTGAACGCGGATCTGTATGCTGTTTTAGTGTGTTTTTTTTTTAGATTGGAGACGATAATATGATAGATAGGGTGATAGTAAAGTATTCGTCTGCCTAACCTCATATGCCTCTTTAAGACCCCGCGCACACGGGCGACAAAGTAGCTCGGCGACTTTCGTATTTGTATGAAAAGTTGCGTCGCCTCGTGTGCGCACCTTCATACTAGCCCATAGACCGAGCGACGGAGAAAAAACAGTTTTGTCGCCCGTGTGCGCGGAGCCTAACTTGTCTAAACGAAGGTTTTAATATTTTTAGAGGTATAATTATTAAATGGGCTTATTCTTGGCCACAGACTAGCCAAAGGCTCGCCCAGAAGATGCCTGTTGACCCTAGATTTGAAGGTTGCCAAGTTATATGAGCTCGGAAATATAGCCGCCGGTAAGGAATTCCGCTCCTTGTGCGCATAAGAAAAAAAGAATTTGGGAAATGAAACCGTTTTATTCATCATCATTCATATTCACCGTCTCTGTAAGGTTAATATTTTTTTTTAAATTTATTTATCTAAAAACACTTATATACTATTTTATTACATTTGAACAGCGAGCGAAAACCGCTAACGGTTTATCTGCCGCCGTTGTCGCTCGTTTACATTGTACCTAATAGGTATTTTTATTCAATAAAGGTACGTACGTACGTACAACGTACAATCACGCCTGTATCCCATAAAGGGGTAGGCAGAGCACTTGAAACTACTAAAGCTTCAGGGCCACTCTTGGCAAATAAGGGGTTAAAAGAAAACGAAACTGTGGCATTGCAGTGACAGGTTGCCAGCCTCTCGCCTACACCACAATTTAACCCATATCCCATAGTCGCCTTCTACGACACCCACGGGAAGAAAGGGGGTGGTGAAATTCTTAACCCGTCACCACACAGGCAAATCAATAAAGGTATTAATCTATATTTATATCTAAGTAGTTATTTAAACAGTTCTTATCTAATTAATAAGGAAAGAAGCATTTCATTATATTAATATGGAATATTAATATGGAATTACATTATTTTGTGATTTGTATACATATATTTTGCAATTCATACCTTAGCGACGTAGTGCGGTTGACTACTCGTAGTTATTCAATATAAAATTATATTTTATCTCCTTGTAATAAAATAAAATAAATAAATAAATAAAATAAAACAGAGTTGTAACTCCATACATCAGTAAATGCAAGTTATTTGTAGTGACATCTAGAGTCATTCGCACGTCAACCACGCGTCAACTAGCGTAATTTATCATTACCGCTACTCGACACTAGGTGTCAACGGTGTCTCGTTTGCCAAAAAAATAATATTAGGACAGTTTACAACTTATTTGTATTATATTACAAGCAGAAGGAATTGAAAACAATACTGATTAATACTATTGTAATATTAGCTAAAACGTAATGCGGAGGGATAAAAGGCATGTGACGAGAAAGATATTACGAATAAATGTGGAAGGTGGTGGAAGTAACAGGAGAAGAACACCGAACAAGAGGTGGATGGACTGTGTGAGACATGATATGGAACTAAAACAAGTTAATGATGAGATTACGAGTGACAGAGATGTATGGAAAGGAAAGACATGCTGCGCCGACCCCAAGTGACTGGGATAAGGACAAGAGAATGATGTAATATTAGCTAAAATTGTTGAGCATTAGACTCTTCGTTCGTCGCGAGTGTCGCGACATCTATTGGCAAGTAGCAGTACTGATAACTTACGTTATTTGACGCGTGATTGTCGCTAGATGTCACTACAAATAATCCGCATTTACAACTCTTCCCTCACTTATTCCTCTTTGTTCAAGCTCTAGTGAAGCTTCAGCCTTAGGAGGGCTTTGCCGGTTGGCTATTTGGTCAGGTACAAGGTATTGTGTCAGTATTGACGCAGCGAGCCCGGCTTCACAATCAAATTACTTGGAAGGTTGCTTTGTCGCTGCGTTTGATATTTAGCAGTTTATTGGGGACTGGTAGACATTTTCACCTTATATCCCTGTCACTTGAAAGGTTAGATGAAAACGCAGCTATTTTTAGGGCCTATATCAGATGGACTGTTATAAAATGTAACATGGACTGCAGTTTCTACACTAGTCGCAGTATACTTTGCAGTCAAACTGTATCGGCCCTTAAGAGGGCCTCGGCCGGTTAATATTTGGTCAGGTGCAAAGGTGTCTCAGTTAGATTTGTGCCTGCTCGTTCACTGAAAATATCGCTCCCAACTAGCTCCCAACCACTTTGTCGGAGTTCTTTTTATTTTTTATAACACTAAGTTCTCGCGCTTTGTACACATATTAAAAATCACACAACTCGAACGCGATTAATAAAACAAAATTGAAAAAACCCCCGACATAGTAGTAAAATCGGTATTTTCATGAAACATGGCTAAGAATTCCCGACTAAATCAGCTTTCAAACAAAAAAAACCGAAATCTAAATCAGTCATCCGTTCGGCAAGCACACAGATAGTCATAGGGCTTACGGAAAAAAACTGCATTTTATGCAGAAAGCAAGCCACTTTGCACAGTGATACTAGGGACCAATACAAATGATTTCATCCGAGGAAACACGATTTTCATCCACTAGAATTCAAGATGGCGGACATTTTCCAAAATGGCGGCCGCATATTTTTAAAAATTTATAGAATCATAACGGCTGCACCGATTTTAATGGTTGGGGTGTCTATCAGTTCGTATTGAAGCGCATATTAATATAAAAAAAATAAAATCATAAAAAAAATAAGATGGCGGCCGAAAAATAAGAAAAATATGAAATTTTCAAACTTTTTTTTTCATTATCGTGAAATTTACCAATAAATTTTCTATGATATGGCCACATTTGTATGTATTTAAATTAAACCTGATAATATTATCTACACAATAAAATAAAAATCATGAAAATCCGTTGAGTAGTTTTTGAACTATACCCATTTCAAATGGAGCGCGCGGATTTGAAAGACGTTTTCGCACATGATGTAAAAAAAATTGGAATCATAACGGCTGCACCGATTTTAATGGTTGGGGTGGCTATCAGTTTGTATTAAAACATTTATTCATATAAAAATTTAAATCATTAAAAAAAATTAAAGATGGCGGCCGAATAATAAGAAAAAAATGAAATTTTCAATTTTTTTTATTCTCACGAAATTTACAAATAGTTTTTCTACGATATGGTCACATTTTTATTTATTGAAATAAAATCTGATAATATCATCTGCAAAATAAAACAAAAAACGTTAAAATTCGTTCAGTAGTTTTTGAACTATACGCATTGCAAATGAACCGCGCGGGTTTGAAAGAAGTCTCGTACCGCTATACACGCAAGACTGATTATTTATTTTGGTTACAACTTACTATATTACTATTCAGAATCAATGTTTTTAGTATTTATATACATTATTAGTATTTTATTCCGAGTTTAGGTATATTTAGATAACCCCCGTAAACTTTGATGGTCATAATTTTTATTTTAATACGTAAAAGAACTTAAATGCACATATTATTAATAAATTAAAACGGGACTTAATCGCGTAAAACTTACGTTTTATATTTAACCCGACGTTTCGGACATGACATTACGTCCGTGGTCACGGGTAGACTGGCTGGGAGTTGTATCAACATCTTCTAGCTGTACGAGTTTTTCGAACTACCCGCACTTGATTGTCATCAGTCACTTTTACGCTAGGGTTGCCACTCTGCCTACATACAACACTCACGACATCCGATGGTATGGGACGGGAAGTTTTCTCACGTTTACACTTGCTAATCACTGGATTCCACGAAGATGAAATCCCTTGCCCTTCATTTTGATTGAAATTACGATGTTTCCTGATTTCAATCGCTTCACGTACTTTCCTGCTATAGTAAAGACGTTCAGTTGAAAGGACTTTGGGATTATGCAGTTCAATCCAGTGGTTCGGTCCTGACTCTAGCAAATGCTCGGCAACCGCAGACTTATTTATTTGTCGTTTTTTGACCGCCGCGATATGTTCTTTGACCCTTTCCGCTATGGTGCGTTTGGTTTCTCCAATATAAGAACTACCACA
Source organism: Leguminivora glycinivorella (assembly GCF_023078275.1). Taxonomy (NCBI): domain Eukaryota; kingdom Metazoa; phylum Arthropoda; class Insecta; order Lepidoptera; family Tortricidae; genus Leguminivora; species Leguminivora glycinivorella. Next base: position 63,014 of record NC_062985.1, on the reverse strand, counting down.
GCTACAGTCAATCTTATAAACGCCTGGCGTCTGATATGGAATAACATCCTTTGCTGACCTTAGTTGCCCCGCCACCCTCGACAACGGCATGTACACAGTCTGTATCGAATACTTCTTTAGTATGGTACCAACCTTGTCTGTCACTCCCTTGACATAGGGCATAAATGCCGGTCGTCTTGCAACATTCAGATGCTTCTTCGCAGGCTTTCGTCTCGGTTGCCGACAATCCACCCTGTACCCATTCTTCCTAAGAACCTCCTGAATGTGTGTCATCTCACTCTCTAAAAATTCAGGGTCACAAAGGTCATGTGCTCTGTTCTTTAGGGAATTAACGACGGACAGTAGGTGACGAGGGTGGTGGTGAGACTGAGCATTGAGGTATCTATCTGTGTGAGTAGGCTTCCTGTAGACAGTGTGCGCCAAGGATCCATCCATCCGACCTATCACTTTCACTAAGGTCAGCAAAGGATGTTATTCCATATCAGACGCCAGGCGTTTATAAGATTGGCTGTAGCTGTGGTAGTTCTTATATTGGAGAAACCAAACGCACCATAGCGGAAAGGGTCAAAGAACATATCGCGGCGGTCAAAAAACGACAAATAAATAAGTCTGCGGTTGCCGAGCATTTGCTAGAGTCAGGACCGAACCACTGGATTGAACTGCATAATCCCAAAGTCCTTTCAACTGAACGTCTTTACTATAGCAGGAAAGTACGTGAAGCGATTGAAATCAGGAAACATCGTAATTTCAATCAAAATGAAGGGCAAGGGATTTCATCTTCGTGGAATCCAGTGATTAGCAAGTGTAAACGTGAGAAAACTTCCCGTCCCATACCATCGGATGTCGTGAGTGTTGTATGTAGGCAGAGTGGCAACCCTAGCGTAAAAGTGACTGATGACAATCAAGTGCGGGTAGTTCGAAAAACTCGTACAGCTAGAAGATGTTGATACAACTCCCAGCCAGTCTACCCGTGACCACGGACGTAATGTCATGTCCGAAACGTCGGGTTAAATATAAAACGTAAGTTTTACGCGATTAAGTCCCGTTTTAATTTATTAATAATATGAGTGAAGATCGTGTTAGTTTAAATCAATTAAATGCACATAACATAACATTTGTATTAATAGCAATTGTCCTTTCCGAGGACTCCAGAAATAATTTTCGACAACTTCTGTAGGGGGTTACAGAAATATCTATGTATAAAATAACTTATTTTCTGCTTTTCGTCTACTTAGTCTACGTTTCGAGATGGTTTGCTTGTTATGCGACAGGGAGCGTATGTTTTGTAGTGCTGACGATGTTGGTGGGATGCTGGTTATTAATTTTGGTTGGAAACAGTTCCTTGCGCACCAAGTTCACCGATAAATGTGGAGTCTGCGGATCATATATAGGCCGCAGGTGAACTTTTCAAGCTTGGCCATTAATTTATTCCTCCAGGAAGACACTGTTATGTTAGTATGACAACCAACAAGGCTTGTTCCAGAAACTGTAGCCTGTTGATGTTATTAGTGTGGTGATTTTTTTTTTTCTAAACAATTTACTTCCTCAGAGAACATTTGCTCTGCTATTTCAGGGTAAACCATAGGAACGTAACCGGAAGAAGCTGATAGCCTCATTGTACCTCGCGCAAAAGATATGGCGGAACAGGGACTCACGCGTATCATCAGATCTTCCGATACAAATGTCTTGGTATTTAAATAAAAACTACTGGAGTCTGAAGTACGGGTGAAGGATAGACGCAAAGTCAGTGGCCAGATTCGGGGTTGGGCCTAGCTTAGAGCCCGAAAGGTCTTTGCCTCGTGAAGAGGCCTCGAGTGAATTCAGGGTGGTAACGGGTACTAGTGTCCCATGCCCTTTGTTGTTTGAGTTTATCTCGCAGTTTGTAGCCGTGGAGGTTTTCAAGATGTTACTTGCGAGATCGGACGTGATGTAAATGGAGGCAGGAATGTCGGCAAAACGACACTTTACGAGTGCCTAAGCCCCCAAACCATACCGGAAAACAGGCCTGAGTCCATGCTTGCTCACTAAAATATGTGTTAAGAACGGTCCCAATTTGGCATTTAAGCATGGGATCTATGGAGCTAATTATATTGGGAAATTTCCAAGTCTTATCTAGTATATTTTCTTAATATTTTAAATGAGAATAACCTGCCAGAGTATAAGTTATAAAATAGCCAACACTTTGGATCCTGGAAGACCGACTGCTCTTTGTGGTTTTCACGTCTTTACGTCTGTCACCACTTCTTTTTTCAATACAAAAGAAAAACATCATGTTCTAAAACATTGTTTGCACACTCTGAAGTTATACCAGCTTTGATAGAAACATCGTAGTAACTACAAAGTCTTCCTGGAGGAATAATCGCCATGCTTGAAAAGTTCACCTGAACTAGGTGAGCAAGAAACTGTTTACCACCAAAAATAAATTAGTAACCAACATCGGCAGCACATGCGCTCCGTGTCATATAACAACGCCCCATATTCTGGATATTACTTCTGTGCCTATGCCATCATCCTGGGGTTGGAAGACGTACAATGATAGTTGGGTACTGCAGTCGTCTGAAAACAGGGAGATAATTATGGTATGAATGGGAATACTTGGACAATTGCGGTTGTGAAACAGGCTGCGAAACAATACGCTGTACGTGTTGTGGATCTACCCTGCGCAATGCAAATAATGTAATGTAACATTTGCACAGGCAGCTGCCAAAATAAAAAGTATTTTGCAAAAATGATATTGTAAATTATTATTTATTCATTATTTCCTTGTATTTTGATATTATTTTGAATGACTCTTTTATCTTTCAGTATAACCTAGACGAGAAGCAAAAAATAAGTTTGTATTAATATATGTTTCCGTAGCCCCCTACAGAAGTTGTCGGAGATTATCTCTAGCCTTGAAAAGGAGAGGTGATGCAAATGTTATGTGTACCTATTTAAGTTCTTTTACGTATTAAAATAAAAATTATGACCATCAAAGTTTACGGGGGTTATCTAAATACACCTAAACTCGGAATAAAAAACTAATAATGTATAAAAATACTAAAAACATTGATTCTAAATAGTAATATAGTAAGTAGTGAGTACTGGTGACCAAAATAAATAATCAGTCTTGCGTGTATAGCGGTACGAGACTTCTTTCAAACCCGCGCGCTTCATTTGCAATGCGTATAGTTCAAAAACTACTGAACGAATTTTAACGTTTTTTTGTTTTATTTTGCAGATGATATTATCGTCGCTGCGCGTGCAAAATTCGCTATGTGATTTTTAACGATTTTTCGTTTTCAATGCCATTTTAAACCTTATTTTTAAATACATATGCTCCAAAAATAGCGTCGAGCTCATTTCAGTATTACAGGTTTTATCAAAAGTAGGTATGTGATGCCCATACATTGAATGTTCCTCCTATAATCGCTAACTGCAATAAATCACATAACTACATTATCTTCTTATAACAGCAGTTTTGGAATTGCGCCTGCTATGTGAATTATGACACATAGCTATATTTTCGGAAATATTGTATAAAAATCATAATCATAATCATAAATCGTTTATTTGCCAAAAAATATCTATATAGGTACATTTCCAAGCAGAACTTAACATAATTACATTTTTGCCATTAAGGTTATATCCGTCGGCCCCAAACTAGGCGCAGCCTGTATCTCGGGAACCGAAAAAATAGATTTAACTGTGGGACTTTGTCTAAACGGAATATGTTGGCCGTTTTGTTTTTTGAAAAATATTTTTACAAAGGTAATACAAATTACATTAAATTCTAGAAAAGTGCATGCACAGAGACAATAAAAAAAAAGCTATTTAAACTAAGTAAACAGGGCAGACATGCATATGTGGAAGTGACATTTAATGAGTGTGCGCGTGTGTGTGTGTGTGTGTGTGTGTGTGTGTGTGTGTGTGTGTGTGTGTGTGTGTGTGTGTGTGTGTGTGTGTGTGTGTGTGTGTGTGAGTATACGCAACTAAGTATGAATTATTTCTTCTGTTTGATCGTAGGACTGAGAAAGAAGCCATTTTTTAGTTTTTGATTTTAAGATAGAACAAGAGAAGTCATCAAAGTTACATATCTTGGAGACCCTGTTGTAGACTGTAGGGTGTAGAAAGAATGGAAAGCGTTTGGCGAACGCAGTATGGGCTCTAGGACAAGAAATAGTAAGGTGATTAATACGCTTCAGACGTCGCCTGATGTGGTCAACAGAAGATACAGCAATTCTATGAGATTCTGTAACAGCTTTTACTATGAAAAGTTGACGAACTCTAAGAACTGATGTTTCTCTGTACAACTCGTCGGTGGGATAACGAAAAGGTTTCCTCAACATTACCTTCAGTACGGCTCGCTGCGCCCGTTCTAATTCTATCATTACGCTTTTGGCGGCGCCACCCCAGGCTGCAATACAGTACTGAATAATAGATTGGCAGAGTGCAAAATATACTAATTTTAATACAACTTGGGACCCTCCGCCTCTTAGAAGTTTCATGATATAAATAATTTTTCTAACCCTGCCTGACAATATTTTAATGTGTGATCTAAAGGACAGTTTTTGGTCAATTGCCACTCCGAGATACGTGACCGTTTCCACACGGTCAATGGAGTCGCGTGAACCGAAACTGGAAGACAAAGCCAAAGTATTACAAGAGTGAGGCGCAGATGAAAGGGTTTTATGAAAAGTTAAAAATTTAGTTTTTTTAGTATTCAGAGTAAGTAAATTTCTATCTAACCAGTCAGCTACACGCGACATGCCAGTCTCTGCCAACGACTTTACCTCAGGCCACGACCGACCACTGAAGAGGACCACAGTGTCATCAGCGTAACATATCATCTCAGTGTTCTGCTTCTGGATTGATAGAATGTCATTCATATATATAAGAAAGAGCGTTGGCCCCAGGATGCTGCCCTGTGGGACACCGAATTTGATAGGCAAATCGCTACTTACGGTATCGCCGACTCTGACATGCTGCGCACGATTTGTGAGATAGCTTTCGAACCATCCCAGCGCCGAACCTCTTATGCCAGTGTATTCAAGTTTTTTGAGAAGAATCGGCGCTGAGACAGTATCGAAGGCTTTTGCCAGATCAAGAAAAACTCCGATACAGTGTTTTCCCCGATCAAGATCAAAAAAGATCAAAAAGATGTGTTAGACGTTTGTGCCCGATTTGTACAATCTCATACACAGCGATAATTTTGTACTATTTGTAGAAATCGTGAATGTTTCCAGATCGTGTGTTTTGCGTCACATAGCAGGCTTTTCTTATAAAAATCTAGCCTACTCTCTAAAAACTTGTTTAAATGGTGTAAGGTAGGTGGGTTTGTAGTCAATTATAACCTCTATAAATGAGAAGAGTGTAGTTTCCCTTTTTATTGAGACTATGTCTGAAAGTACTCACTCTGACCGAATAGTTATTTTTTAATATTTGTTAAAAATAAATCATTTCAAATTGATTTTTAAGATTAACTGTCAGAAATTTATTAGTGTTTAGTATACTGACAAATTTCGTGTAGGGTCCAGTGCGTGTAAACGTATATTACAAACTATCGAAATACGATAAAGTTAAGCTAAGTAACTCAAAAACATAGCAAGTGACTTAACATTTCATTGGTAAGACATCGTTTTGTATGAAATTTTGTGTGATAAGATCTATCTATCCTTTCTGGAAACATTTTAAAATAAATAAATGAAAATAAAATGTTTAATAAATGAAAAAAAGCTGACTTGAGAAATCACACAAAGTTTTGAGTGACAAAGATTGCCCAACTAGCAAAAAAGTCTTGGATTGCGCACTTTATAAGAGTGGTGGGCTTATATCACTCTTATAATTGTTTTGGAACATGTTACTGCTCTTATATTAGTCTTAGACAAGCTAGTACGGACTCTAGAACACTCTGTCTCATTACTTAGTCTCATATATGTATATAAGCGCATTTTATAATACTATTATAAGCCTCTTACTCCTACAATAACATTTACGTAGATTCATTGTTCTTGAGAGTAACTGTTCTTATAGTCCTCTTCTCTAAGTTTATTTGATTTTATAATGGTCCTGATAAATGCTCTTGTAAGAATGTCAGACTAATATCAGCATAACATAAAAACACTATAAGTACATACTTTTTTCATCTTTTTTAAAACTATTATAAGGTCAATAGCAGTAGTTAAGTAAGATATTAGAGTGATATTGGATCATTTGATGTTATAATGGTCTTAATAAATGCTTTTGTAAGAATTTCAGACTAATATCAGCATAACATAAAAATACAATAGTGCATCTTTTTGTGACCTTATTTAAAGCTATTATGAGATTAATAGCAGTAATTTAGTTCGATATTAGAGTGATATAGGATAAACATACTTAAATAAACAATAGATGATATCAATATAAAGTGGATTGACCTTAACCTTTCGTATGCGTCTGTCAAAAAATTGTCATTAATATATTAGTCATAATAACTACATGTTAAAGTTGAAACAATATGGAGCAGATCCGCTCCTAAGCATACGAGAGGTTAAATCAATTTTGGGAACACAGTTGTAAGTATACAACCATTTCACATCACCAACTTTGTCATTTAAATAAAAAGTAAAAACAATAAGTATACTTGTATTTATATGGTCAAGTGATATAAAATCAGGTCAAGATTAAGAAAATGAGGTTTTATATAGTTAAAGCAAGGAATCCTAAATTAATTAAACATGGCCGTATCATTGGTATTCAAGAACGCTAATATTATAGTAAATTATCTTATAATAGTCTAATAGCGCACTGAGAAAATGCAACTATAACAATGGCGTCTTTTTACTGCAAATAAAGAAATAAAATAATTAACGAGGATACAAAATACTATTATTTGAGTGGGCGCATGAAATTTGAAGTGTAAATAAGGGTCTATTTTACAGTAAATAATATTTTCCAAATACTTAGGTACCGCGCAATATAAAGAAGCACCAAGGATAAGAAACACGAAGTTTATAAATATTACTAAATGGTAATACGTAATTACCTTTAGTGTTTATTTTGTCACAACGTAGCCGTAGAATGTTTCAAATATCGTGTTGTCGTACAAAAATCAAAATAAGCTTGTTTAGGCTCACAAGAGTCTAATGTTGGATCAAAATAAGCCTATGCAGGCTTATAAAATACTTACGTGAAAGCGATATTAGCCTAAGAAAGCTTAAATTAGTTTTGGCAAGATTACTGTAAAAGCGAACAGTATGCAATAAAAGTGATGTTAGAACGATATTAAAATAAATACGCTTATAATTGTGCCCAAATCCAGGCTTCTACGATGATATAGAATCAATATAAAACCAAAAAAATTTAGTCTTGAGATCGTTGTAAGCGCGACTTTTGCTAGTTGGGTGTTTATCGTTTTCGGATCAAGAAAGAAAAATGGAACCCTTATACAATTATGTACTTTCTTGTCAATCCGTTTATCAATTTTTCAATATTCTTTATTTCGGAAAAACCCTATACTCAAGTGTACTGTACCGTTCCTTGAAGCTGTAAAAAAACCTTATTTCTAAGTAAATACAACATACCTTAATTGAGTTGAAAAAAAATCTACACTCTCAAGGAAGTCAAAATTAATAGGGTACTTCCGGTTGACCTAAACTATGAAATTTGGAAAATAAATCGTATTACACCATACATGATTATTAATATAGTTGTGAGAAAAAAAAATAGTAAAATATACACGTAACCTTCGGTGTTCGAGCCAGACTAGCATTATCCAGTTTTTTCAAGTTAAAAAATGTATAATGAAATCTTATTCAATACATAAATGTTTACATAATACCACATTGAGCAACTTTGTAACTGAAATAACCTCCATTCATAAAAATTTATGGAAAAAATATATTATTATAGTTGTAATATATTGGTAGTAATATATTAATTTAATCGAGTTTTTTATTATAGTATTGTGTATTAAGCTTATAGTATTAAATCATGTTTTTTCTGAAATAATTAATTCGAAAATGAATTGCTAAATTACAAATAAACAACAACATAGTTAATTCAAATCATATGATTAAATAACCATGTGACGATAAAGTGCACAAATTGTATTTTGTTCCTTAAGAATAAAATCTAGTTAAGTGATTGTAAGACACATACCGGTTTTTTATGACTCAAATTATAATCGCTATGTAACTTATTTATGAAAAAATATTTTTTTAACCTTATAATAACAGAAATAAAATTTCAAGTTATTTCTTAATGTATGCAAAAGTGAAAATACTTATGCCATAAAAATATTGATTTATTTATGTTCAATAATTGCCGAAATAAACAGTTTTTTGTGTCTCCTGTAAAGTAGGTTAAAAATACATAGCGAAATTTGCACACGCAGCGACGTTATCAGATTTTATTTCAATAAATAAAAATGTGACCATATCGTAGAAAAACTATTTGTAAATTTCGTGAGAATAAATGAAAATTTCATATTTTTCTTATTATTCGGCCGCCATCTTTAATTTTTTAAATGATTTTAATTTTTATATGAATAAATGTTTTAATACAAACTGATAGCCACCCCAACCATTAAAATCGGTACAACCGTTATGATTCCAAATTTTTTTACATCACGTGCAAAAACGTCTTTCAAATCCGCGCGCTCTTTTTTTTTTTTTTTTTTTTTTTATTATAAATGGGCTTACTCTTGACCACAGACTAGCCAAAGGCAAAGACGTGGCCTACGATGGAGTGAGCTCGCCCAGAAGATGCCTGTTCACTCTTGATTTGAAGGTTCAACTATAAAGGTTTGGAACTATACCCATTTGAAATTGGTATAGGTCAAAAACTACTCAACGGATTTTCATGATTTTTATTTTATTATGTAGATAATATTATCAGGTTTAATTTATATATATACAAATGTGGCCATATCATAGAAAATTTATTGGTAAATTTCACGAGAATGAAAAAAAAAGTTTGAAAACTTCATATTTTTCTTTTTATTCGGCCGCCATCTTAAATTTTTTATGTTTTTAATTTTTTATATTAATAAATGCTTCAATACGAACTGATAGACACCCCAACCATCAAAATCGGTGCAGCCGTTGTGATTCTATAAATTTTTAAAAATATGAGGCCGCCATTTTGGAAAATGTCCGCCATCTTGGATTCTAGTGGATGAAAATCGTGTTTCCTCGAATGAAATCATTTGTATTGGTCCCTAGTATCACTGTGCAAAGTGGCTTGCTTTCTGCATAAAGTGCAGCTTTTGACCATAATTTCGCCGTAAGCCCTATGACTAAGACACAGACAGACAGATAGATGTACACGTCAAACTTATAACACCCCGTCGTTTTTGCGTCGGGGGTTAAAAAAGGGTAAAATAATGTTAAATCACTTTTAATTTAATTTGTTAGGTTATTCTAATTGAATTATCATTATAAGTCCTTGTTTCAATTTCATTTATTTTACACATAAATAAAAAAAAAATAAAAAAAAAAATGATTTATTCAGTAGCACAGATAGTTTACAACAATCAGGTTGGTGCCTCTTTTTAAGTATAAAAATACCTGTGTCAAGAGACACCGCTCCTCCATCAAGATTAGCTACAATGTTATTAATATGGTGTAGGTAGTTGACAAAATTTAATTATTTCAAGACAAGAAGTAAAAACTAATAACTATTACATTTATTTTACATGAAAACAGGTTGTAAATTATTACACATTAAACACTAATAAGTACACGTGCGTTTATTTGTGTGTTGTGTGTGTGTGTGTGTGTGTGTGTGTGTGTGTGTGTGTGTGTGTGTGTGTGTGTGTGTGTGTGTGTGTGTGTGTGTGTGTGTGTGTGTGTGTGTGTGTGTGTGTGTGTGTGTGTGTGTGTGTGTGTGTGTGTGTGTGTGTGTGTGTGTGTGTGTGTGTGTGTGTGTGTGTGTGTGTGTGTGTGTGTGTGTGTGTGTGTGTGTGTGTGTGTGTGTGTGTGTGTGTGTGTGTGTGTGTGTGTGTGTACTGTGTGTGTGTGTGTGAGTGTGTGTGTGTATTTTCATATTTTGACACTTAATTTACTAAGAGGTTTTCTATTTCATTGTAGGTCATTGTTTTGATCCAGTCTAGTACTTTCTTTTTACAATCTCTGTAAGACATAGGATGAATATTTAGTAATTTATTAGCACTATTGTATACCCTCGTCGATCTTATAAGGTATTGCCTTTTTGCAAACACGGTTTTCGCAGGTAGAAGAGGAATTGCATATGGATTTTGTCGCCTTGTAGTTGTTATCGACTCTACTGGAAAATAGATTAGTTTGTGTTTGCGCATAATAATATTTAGGATGTATAATTTTCGGACTGATAAGAGGCCACATAGCTCATACAAGTCATTGGTTGGAAATGTAAAGGGCTTGAAAAACATTACTTTCAGTAAAGCTCGCTGGGCTCTTTCTAATTGTAAAAATTTGGTTTTTGTTGCACCACCCCAGACGGTGATACAGTACGAGAGAACGGATTGTCCGAGGGAAATATAGATTTGCTTTAACAGTTTCGCAGTGGCAACATGTCTTAATTGTTTAAATGACCATATAAGTTTCCGAATTCGCGATATCATAAGTTCAGATTGCACATGCCATGTCAGTCTCTGGTCAATCATTACTCCTAAATACTTAACATGATCAACTTTCTCGATGACCGGGCAGATACAATCTGACTGATTTTCGTTGTTACAGCTGTGAATTCTAATTCTGAAAGAAGTATCTGGTTGGGTACTGGTAGTCATTGTGAAGCAGATGTAATTGGTTTTTTGCATATTTAAGGTTAATAGGTTCTGCTGCAACCAACGAGCAATTTTGGATAGGCCGTTCTCAGCAAAAGTACGGACTTCCTCCCAGCCATCTCCATAGAAAACCACAGCTGTATCGTCAGCATATGCAAAAATGGTGCCATTGTCAATGGGCATGTTGCACAGTTGGTTAATATAAATAAGAAAGAGCGTTGGTCCCAGGACGCTTCCTTGAGGAACCCCATAGTTGATATCACACTCTTCACTCATGTACTTTCCCACTTTAACCCTCTGCCTACGGTTTTTCAAGTAATCGCTTAGTAGCGAGAGCGGGATACCTCTTATACCAATACTTTCAAGGGCCTTCATAAGGGTAGGAACAGAGACCGTATCAAAGGCTTTTTTCAGGTCGAGAAACACAGTCAAACATTTTTTCTTCGTGTCTAGTTTTTGTGTGATTAGAGAAGAAAGAGATGTGACTGCATCTTCTGTTGATATACCTTGTCTGAAGCCAAATTGATTTGATGATAGAATATTATATTTATTAAGATAATTCATTAAGCGGATATTAATAAGTTTTTCTAAGATTTTGGATAAAACGGGTAAAATAGATATAGGTCTATAGTTTGATATAAGGTCTCTGTTTCCACCCTTATACACAGGAGTGACAACAGCGAGTTTTAGTGCATCAGGAAATACTCCTTGCTCGAAACATTTATTTGCAAGATTGGTAATTAGGGGAACCATGACAGCGCTAGCTTGTCTAAGGAACTTAGTAGGTACATCATCCCAGCCAGGAGCACTAGTTGATTTAAGGTTAGAGAGGATAATAAAGATTTCATTTGGATTAGTGTCATAGAGCATAAATGAGTTGACAGGACGGCTACCGACATCGCTAGGACCACCACAGGAGCCGATTTTACTCGTTAAAATTATCTCAGCAAGAGATTTACCAACACTCGAGAAATAATGATTGATATTATTAACAGACGAGATGGGGAGTTCCCATTACTCTCCAACAATGCTGCGTTGTCATTGTTTGCTTGTTTCCTGTGTGTTATTTTATTTACTTCATTCCATAGTTGTTTCGAATTATTGCTGGCTCTCGTTAGGTTATCGCTATCGTATTTCCGCTTTAATTTCTTAATAAGTCCATTACAAAAATTCCTATACCGTCTGTAAGTTATTCTGAGGGTGATATTTTCAGGGTCGCTACGAAGTTTTAATTGCAGTCTATTTCGATTCCTAATGCAGCGTAGAATGCCAGGTGTAATCCAGGGCTTTTTTATTCGACATTTTCTAGGGATCATCGTGGTGATTGTATTGGCTAAGAGGCAGTTTTTTAATTTGCCAATAATAAGGTCCGTTAGGCGATTTGGATGTATTTCATTATATAAATCAGCTAAGTTTTCCCTCATGAGACAATTGACTGCATTTTCAAAGTTAATGCTAGTTTTAGTTTTCTGCGTAGGTGAGCTGGTTTTGTAGTGGCTGGAATGCAGTAGAGTCATAGCATGGTCTGTAACCGTCGTGTCTAGGACTAGAATGGTTGTTTTTGCATTTATGGAGCTAGGTTTAATCATCACATGGTCAAGGCACGATTTATCCCTTGTCGGTAGAGTATGTCCAGGCAGTATACCGTGCATTGCTAGCATATTTAAATAACTATCTCTATTTAAACTGGCATACAATTGTTCAGTAGGTCTATAAAGAAGATTTATATTTATGTCTCCGGTAATTATAATGTTTTTATATGTCTTTATGCGCTCTAGGTGCGAGTTTAAAGAATATATAAAGTTTTCGGCGTTATTGTTCGACGGAGAGCGATAAATGCCAAGTATTTTGCTGTCTTTAATAGTTATTTCTAAACAGGAGGCGTGTTTGAGTGATATTTCAGAAACTTTAACCTGGAGGGAGTTATTTACATAAGCAATAACACCGTCGTTTTGGTTTAGATGTTGATTTGTAAAAAATGTTTGGTAATTATGATCCTATTAAGATCTATCATTGTATACCATTGCCCTATGACAATGCCACTCAGATACTATTGGCTATAAATCTTAGTGGGAATTGTCTCAGGATGTAGGTTGTACCTATTATTGTGTATTTCAATATCTTCTTATCTGTATGACCTTCCTATGTCTGTTTTTTTCCCCAATAAAGAAAATAAAATAAAATAAAATAAAATTATTTAAGGCTGGTATGGGTTTGTCAGGGTTCAGTCTACATTCGCTTAATATAATTATATCTATATCAAATTCAATTTGAGAAATAGTTGCTACTAAATTATCATAATTACAATAAATACTCCTGATATTCTGTGAGATGATAGTAAGATCAAATTGATGGACATTGATGTATTGGCCTACTTCGTCAGAACGGCACTCAGCGCTTTGAAAAGGAGAGGTATGATCTACCTGGTTTATTAAGGACAAGCTACTATTCATTATTTTTATTATTAAAGTCAGAGAAGGTTGCAGGCAAGTATGCACATTCTTTACTCGTGAACGTGCTTTGGTAGAAATGGTAGCAAGAGCTGGGTAAATGTGTGATATACACTAATGTATGAGTTGTAGATGCAGGCGAGAAATGTGTGTGATTGTGTGTGTGAATGAAAATTGAAATAGGTATGTAGATATGTTTGTAAATAGCAGTGTAAATCAGTGTATTAAATTGCTTATTTTTTATGGAAAATGTTTTTACATCATTCAAGGAATCAAACTTACAATTAACCCTAGTATACATGGCCAGAAACAATTCAGGGTAACACTTACTGATATAGAGCCTGACAGTTAGTCAGGATTCTTGAAATAGTCTTTGTACTTGCGGCTCGTTCGTAATTAGAATTACAGGCGAAGTTTTGTTTTTTCGAACAAATACTTTGCCCATGCTTGTCCAACAGAACTCATAGCTTTTCGATCTAGCTAAGTCTCGTGCCAAAAATCGAAGACGTGCTGCTTTGGCCGTCAGGTGTTCCGTCACATAGATTGGGGTTTCAAGTGTTCTGTGGCCTAAGTGTTTAGCACATAGCTTATTCGTTTTATTGAAAACGTTGTGGTCTTTACACTTTGACAAAAAGTCAGTTTTTTTAATGGCTGAGACCATTTCGACTATGATGGGCGAATTCGGTTTGTCATGTGTCTTTATAAGTTAACATTGAATACCAAGACACTTATACGATAAAGATCTTAAGGACGGGTAATCTATCTTGCGACAATCCCTGTTAGTGCAGCTCTTAAGTTATATTTAAGTCAGACATAATATAATATACAGTCAGCAGCAGAAGTTCCGTAGTGGACAAGGTGTTCACAATGATCCTAACACGCTCTTATTGTCTTAAAAATAAGATCAAGTTCATTTTGAACACCTTGCCCGCTACGGAATTTCTGCTGCTGACTGTACCATGGTCATCAAAACGAGAATTTACAAGCATCTCCAACCCTTTTATCGTAATTTTCTAGAATAATATCTAATAAAATAAATTCACAAACTTCGACTCAGTTTGAAATGCTAGAGTTCGTTTGCAATGGAGATTCCGCAATATCAGTATAAAATTAAATTAAATCTGTTGGCAAACATGATTTATTTAAGTGCTCCGTGGAGTCATTTATCTTCTTTCGTTCTACTTTGAGTGTACCGTGTGGGGTTGCAGTATATCAATTTTCAATTTATTTATTTCCTTAGTAAGTAATTATAACTTTACAGTGGGTATGTTGTACATAACAATAGGGTAGGAAACGATTCCTCCGTACTAGTAAAAACTGTATGACGGCAGGAAGCACCACCTCTCCCGGATTAGGTACATTAAAATAGTATTTTATACAATCCTGATATAATACAAAGCTTTTCAGTCGAGTACCATGTTTAGGCCACGAAGCTTGCTGAGTGGCCTAATAGTACGGTACGAGAGTGAAAAGCTTAATTATATCACTATTGTATACAATACATTTTCTACGAGTCATCATCTTCATCATCAATGGACGGAAATATCATCATTCATGCAAGTTAAAATTAATGTTAATAGAGTCGTTCACCGTTGTATCAACATCGAATTACCTAGCAACCAATTGTTTGTAATAACCTTCTCTGATTGACCGATAACGCGACAGATAAAAAAAAATGTGTTTCAGATGCAGAAAAATTTGCCAGGTATCGCAAGTTAGTATAGAAATTGTATGAAGTTCTATTTTTGAAATTATTACAGTTAACTAAAGTCAACTAAAATGAGGTTATTATAGTTGAGTAGGAACTGCCATAGAGTATCCATCACTGAAAAGTTAGCACTTATAGTTTAGTCTGTGGTGTCCTAATTGACAGATTACAGTCCACGAGTAGAAAAATAATCTTATACAAAAATAATAGGTGTCTATGCACTATTAGTTATAGGATACAAAAAAATTACCTGTTTAAGGTATGTCAATCTTTACTAACGTAGAAAGTACTTATATAGAAACTAGCTTTCGCCCGCGGCTTCGCTCGCGTTAGAAAGAGACAAACAGTAGCCTCCGTCACTCTCCATCCCTTCAACTATCTCCACTTACAAAATCACAATAATTCGTCACTCCGTTTTGCCGTGAAGGACGGACAAACAAAGAGACACACACACTTTCCCATTTGTAGTATTACTATAGATTATACGTAATCGTGATCCTTGAGAGAGACCTTTGAGTAAAATATCTCAGTACTTGCTTTAAAACTTGTTTTTATTACAACTAGGGAACAAATCAAATTATTTTATTGAATATTTTTTGATTTGTTCTTTTTTTTTTTTCAAGTAGTTACATTACTATATATAAATTATAAATTGAAATAGAATTAAATAGATATCATACACGAAAGAAAAAACGGCAAGGCCCACTGGTCCGGGCGGGCGTGTGGTCTAGTGGTAAAGACGTTAGCCGCGTAAGCTGAAGACCCAGGTTCGATTCCCGGCTCGGCCACCAGTGGGCCTTGCCGTTTTTTCTTCCGTGTATGATATCTATTTAATTTTGTTTTTATTAGTTGATAATTTGCCTTTTCAATATAATTCAAACATACTTAGGTCAATAGCAAAGATGAATTTTGTCAGTAACATATTATGTTGAGGTTAACATATTGACGGATAAATTGTCCGTATTGATATTACATACACTTAAAAACAGCATTATTATTGTTTACTAGCTTTTGCCCGCGGCTTCACAAACGTTAAATTCGAAAATTGCGGAATGCTCCATACAAACTCCCCCCCCCCCCCCCCCATTTTAACCCCCACTTCCCTAAAATGGGGGGTTAAATAATAAGTATTGAATTAAATAAGACGAAAGTGCTGCGTAGTAAATTACACTACCCAAATTTAATAGTTACAATAAATTTCGCCTTTGTAATGATAAGCTATAACTACACCGTGTCCAATAAGTTTGAATACAGCACAAATAGCCAATAAAACAAAATGAACAAATAGTTACTACATTATTATTATATTTTATGAATGGCACTCTTATTTACTACATTCACAACAAATGTTTTGGAATAACTCCAGCATTAACTTGTTTACCAGCCTCAAACGCTTCTCAAACGGATCACACGCGGCACGCACCGTTTTCTTCACATTTCATCCCAAATACTCTCAATAATCTTTTTGAAATGATCTAGGTTTATGATTTTATAAAAATTTAGTCTTCAAAGCATGTATGACCATACAAAGTAGTCTAATACGCCTAAACCTGGAGGCCTGGGTGGCCACTCATGTTTCGGATAAAAAACTGCCAAATTAGTCTGAAACTACGCTAGAATGCCATTTGCCGAATGTGCTGGAGGTGCGTCTTGTTGGGACACATGATACTCATTCCCAAGCATCCTTTTTAACTTTAAGGCATTTTATTCTCCAAAACCTTGGTTTTAAAGAAAAAAACGTTGATTTTAACGCTTTTATCTGTAAGTACTGAAGGTAGTTTACCTCGCTTACATACTGCATCCCACACCTGGGCCGATGGTGAGCTCTGGAACCTAGGCACATTTTTCTAGTTGCCCGGAACGTTATCTATCCTCGGTACCCATAATAGTTTATTTTGGACACGTGGCGTCTGTTTTATCACATACAGATTCTGCTTATAAAAAATAACTCGTCACCTGCGTGCCGAGCAAGTATTTTGTTGGCACTTTACCTCTTTGTTTTTCTTAGACACTTCGGAAATTTCATGAACTTTGTGCTTGTATTTTATTAAAAGGAATATACTCTTTAGTTTAAATAAGAATTTGATGGCCTGTGATCCCTATATCTTTAGAACTGAGGTAAAATGTGAGTATTCGGACTTATTGGACACGGTGTAGATAACGATAAGCTTTTTCGATTGTGTGTTGTATTATTTTCTGGTACAATAAAGTCACAACAGTCTGGTACAATTAGTTATTCCAGTACGATACTTTCTCTTTCTTATAAAACCTTTAATCAATATTGGAAACTTTGCAATATTGAACCCTGTCGGTAGAGAACGCAAAACCGTATGGTACATACCAATAATAAATAAATATGCCCAACTTAAAAATGCAATCAATAACCAACTTTATCTTCTTCCAGGACGGGACATTCTCCCTTGCAGACTTCACAGACGCCTACCAAGAGAACGAAGTTCAACGCGTCATCCGCGCCTACGAGAATTCCATCTCTATCGACATACACTGCTCTACCAGCGGCGGCGGGGAGTGGGCCAAACTCCCCGACATGCCGTTCGTCAAACACTGCAAGATTAGGGTCAACCCTACGGATATACTGGACTCTGGCTCGCAATCCATCAAGGACTTTGTTGGTAAGTCTTTAGTAACTATTCTTAATAACACAAAGGTTCAAAAATTCCATCTCTATCGACATACACTGCTCTACCAGTAGCGGGGAGTAGGATAAACTCCCCGACATGCCGTTCGTCAAACACTGCAAGATTAGGGTCAACCCTACGGATATACTGGACTCTGGCTCACAATCCATCAAGGACTTTGTTGGTGAGTCTTTAGAAACTATTCTTCGTAGCATAAAGTTTCGAAAATTCCATTTCTATCGACATACACTGCTCTACCAGCGGCGGCGGGGAGTGGGCCAAACTCCCCGATATGCCGTTTGTGAAACACTGCAAGTTTAGGTTCAGAATTATATATACATATCTAGAATTTTTTTTGCATAATTTAGCCTCAGTCTACTGATAATTATAATAATTATGATCCATTTTGACGCTAAAATTCCGGCGTCGTTTAAAATCGTCCGTCGTACGATAAATTATTCATGCTCGGATGGCTGAATATTTCAATTAAAGATGGAAATCGATCTGGCGATCATTCGAATGGATGGATCGGATTCTTAGTTCAAAAGTTTTTGAGGTTTTGATCCTGTTTTAATGCAGTCTTGACAATCATTTAATGCTCATTGGCTCTCACACCCCGACTCGAAGAGACGCTGAAAACCGTATTAAGTTACTATGTAATAAAACCCTTCGAATGAGAACGAAATAGTACATTACGATGCAAGTGCGGAAAAGAGAAAGTTCGAAATGAATGGTGATAAAATAAAACACGACACGAGGTTTATGTACTATGTAAAGATTTTCTATTAGCGAAGCTTTTGACCTTTAACAGATACATAAAAAAACCCTAACGGAATAGATTGACATTTTTATGAGCATCGGCATCCACCGCTAAGCATTTACTATTTCTATTTCAATATCAAAAAACTCAAGTGGCGACATTTCACTCTTGGAAATCTCAAGCTGATATGACATTTAAATACTAGATCTCACTCGCAAAACAAAAATTACTAGCTTTAGCCTGCGATCTTTAAATTCGAAAACTACTACTATTTGTAGGTACCTAAAAAACCACGTCAATTCGTCGCTTCCTTTTGCCGTGAAAGACGGACAAACAAACAGAAACACACACTTTTCCATTTATAATGTTTACCATGTATATTATGAGTATGGATGTAAATTGAGGCAACTAGTCAAAGAAGTAATATTTTTGTAGCGAACAATCTCGCATATTTTAATACTTAGGTATAATTTTTGCCTATATAGCACTAACTTCTATATTTTAGTCAACGATGAATGGGTTACACCAAATTTAATGACCAAAAAATGTATATCAAAAATCAAAACAGTATTTTTCTTATCTATAATCTAACTTTGACACCATTTAATTTTCTTAAATGAGTTTAAATGCAAGAATTGCATGACAATGAAGTCACTTAAATACATACATAAAAGGGTAAGCAGGGCACATGTACTACTAAGTTTCAGTGCCACTCTTGGCAAAAAGGGGTTAAAAGAAATCCAAATTGTGACATTGCAGTGACAGGTTGCCAGCCTCTCGCCTACGCCACAATTTAACCGATATCCCATAGTCGACTTCTACGACACCCACGGGAAGAAAGGGGGTGGTGAAATTTTTTACCCGTCACCCCACGGGGCAAAATAAGCCACCTTAAATAAATTAGGTAAGCGTGCTCCACCTTAGACCGCATCATCACTTGCCATCAGGTGGTCAAACGTCTACAATATAATACAATACAATGCATATATTCTTTATTGTTCACCAATATAACAAGATTACATCACATAACTTTAATTAACTATGGTAGACAACAGGCGGTCTTATCGCTAAAGAGCGATCTCTTCCAGACAACCTTTGGGTAGTGGAGACAAGACACAAAAAACAACTGATTTGAGTAGGTGATGCAGTGAGTGATAGAAAACGTCAAATAATCTTAATACTAATAAACATACATAAATAGGAATTAAAATAAACCTAAATATACGTACATATATAAATACTATAACAACACAGCTACGAATGTACATAGATCAAAAACAATGCGGCCAATAGCGATAAAGGAAAATGAAACAGGACCATCAATAAATATTATATATTATGGAATAGATAAATAATGTTCTTTTACTTGGCTTTTAAAAATGTGAAGAGACTTAGCATGCTTCCACAACCGAACTGCCTGGAAAGTAAAGGAATCGTTAAAGAATTTAGAAGAAGATGACGGGACTTTAAGAAGATAATTTCAAAACTTATAGATAGATAGAGATAGCGAGGAGTTGAAGGGTTAAACAGTATATTATAAAGGAGAGAAAGTATATGAAGGTTACGTCTGCGACGAATGGGGAGCCACTTCAGCTGCGATCGAAAGCTAGACGCATGATCGAATTTGCGCAAACCAAAAATGAAACGTATACAGACGTTCTGAATACGATCCAGCTTATTGAGTTGCTCTTCGGATAGATCAAGATAGGAAACATCAGCGTAATCCAAGATTGGAAGGAGCAACGCCTGAGGTGGCGCAATTTTTGTGGGGATAGGAAGAAAGTTGCGAAGTCTCCTCAGGGAAGCCACTGATCCAAACATCTTCCTGCTAATTTCACTAAGCTGGGGTACCCAGGAAAATGTGCTGTCCATAATAATGCCTAGATTTTTCACGTCACCAGAGAAAGGAATTAAAACTCCGTTGAAGATTAGTGGTAGCAAAGTACCAAGCTCCAGTCGCGATATCAGCTTAGAGCTCCCAATAACGATGGCTTGAGTTTTACTAGGATTAACATTCAGTCCGTAACTGTTACTCCATTCACAAATTCGTTCTAAATCCTTATTTGTCGATGAAATAACTGTTGGTAGATCGTTTAGTGAACCCTGAGAATATATTTGAAGATCATCGGCATACAGTTGAATGAGAAGCGAGTTAAATATGGAGATTTTATCATTAACTGTACTAGTATTGTGAACACTATCCCAATCAACCCTCACAGCATCAGCCCGCAACTTCTCAACATCCATCCGACCAAAACTACGCTGCAACAGGATTTTAGATTTAACTTTAAGTGGACGGATTCTGTAGGAAAGGTAAAGAAGATCGTGATATGAGAAAGCGTCCGCAGACACCTCTACCTATTCAAACTTTAAAAAAAAAATCAAAGACTCAATATCAAATCGATATCAAAAAATACCCATTATCAAAGCCCGAACACCCCTTGTCCCAGTTTCGCGAATGATTGACAGTCAAATCCAATAGCGATCCCATCAGATTTTTTATCGGATTGCGATACGGTTACGATTTTCGAAGTGTGTGGAATGGGCGGAAATTGGCTACACGTTATAAATACACGTTACAAATGCTTGGGTAGAATAATATATACACTTTTGGGTTTACATTACTTATAGGAAATATTAGGTTCAGCCTAACAACAGATTTTTCATTTTATACTATTTACATCGTTGGCAAACAAGCATATGGTCCGCCTGATGGAAAGCGGTCACCGTAGCCTATGGACTCTCACGCTCTCACGCAGCTCACGTGGACGTTGCCCACCCATTCGAAACCTGTAAACTCCCTTTTGCTGTGTGAAGTACACAGCAAAAAGGAGTGCACAAGTTCCAAGGAGAGTTCGGGTTGCCGACGACTCAAAGGACAATAGACGGAACAAATTAGTTTCTTAGGTCCTTCCGTCATCAGCACATCGCACCCTCGTTGAGCTCTGGCAGCGTTACTCACCAGCAGGAAACAACACTCTGAGTTAGGGTCTAGTGCTATTCGGCTGCGGTCTTCTGTAAAGCGGAGGTACTTCCCCAGTTGGGCTCTGATCTAAATTCGAGCGAGATGATATCCGCTGTGCTGTGCCCTACCACACAAAGCGGAATATCATTCGCTGTGCTCTACCTCCTACAATTTCATAATATTTTTCTTCTTGCGCATTGCATCTTCTATTTCTAAGTAAAACGATTTTAAAATAAATAAATGCTTATTACACAAAGTTTTGGACGAAACACTAGAAACTATTTTCTATTTTGACCGTTTTCTTTAGTTTTGATTACACAATAATACCTCTAGATTACATAACTTGAGTAGTTTAATGTACTCTGCCTACCTGATTTGCTTTCTTCACAGACATGCTATCTATTTTCAGAAGATGTATTATTATGGCACAGTCCCTCTCATACACAATTACTCGAGAGCATTTGACGCTGATCTGATAGTAGACGGAGCACAGTAACGACCTCTCTTGTCAAGTGTAGGGTGACTATGATTTATAAGTCCGACGAGATTTTAGGACAAGATTTGAACAAACGGATCCGATTTGCTCGATATCTCTTCAGAGAAGTAACAATGCATAAAATAATAGAAATTTAATCAATAAAACACAATTTATTTTTAGGGTTCCGTAGTCAAATAGGAAACCTTTTAGGTTCGCCATGTCTGTCCGTCCGTCCGTCCGTCTGCGGATAGTCTCAGTGACCGTTAGCACTAGAAAGCTGAAATTAAGTACAAATATTATGTATACAATTCACGCCGCCAAATTGGTAAAATAAAAAGTGGAAAAAAAGTTTTAAAGGGTACCCCCCCCCCCCCCCCTCCTCACCCCTCCTACACGTTAAGTGGGGAGTGGCCGGTTTTTATTGGCTACGCATGAAATTAAGCATCATTCATTAAATTTGTGCTTAGAGGCACCGTTTTAAGTATTCACATTGACGAAATCATCTCCGAATTGATTAAATATAAAATCATTTCATATAAATTATATAGATACTGAGATGACAAATTTATTCGTAACTTGACTAAATACCTACAACAAAATATTGGTAGTTTTGTAACAATAAAATTTCATTCTCTTTAATAAAGTAATAAATTTAAGAATGCAAGGCGTAGGTTACGCCTTCTACCGCCCTCTGTCGGAAATAGGCAGGAAGTCATCGACCGTGAGTTATCTGATCCTGGATCGGCCTTCCTCGCCATCTAGCGTGGGATAGTTGTACTCTTGTAGTCCGTCATGGGCTTACGTGGATTAAAGTTGCCATTTTAGAAAAATAGAAGTAAATTAGTATAATCACTTTATTGTGTACAACAACTTTAACATGTCGCAGCAATAGCGATATAATAACGTGAGTACAACCGTATTTCAATTAATTATTTGAATATGTCTCACGGAAGTTTAACGTGTATAACAACTTTATTTACAATTGACAAAACTTGAGGAACCAAGTCACAAATAACACGAAAAAAAATAGACGAAACTTCGAATTTCAGATAGACACTCTCCCCTAGGTACTGTGTCATAAACGGCATGCAAAAGTTACCCATAATTTCCTCACCAACTCCGCAACAAACCGAACAAACACGCAAAACTCCACCTAAATTTACTCGGGGCTGCCTCAAATTATCCCAACTTTACAGACACCCTACTCGCAATTCGCTCATCAACATGTCTCGCACAATTTGCTGCCTTGTTACCCTAGTGAACGTATACCATGAGTTATTATTTTAAAATACGTTGCTTGATATGTGAATGTCACAGAATATGACATCATTGTGTGGAAAACTTCATAAACAGACAAAAGGATGATCCAAGGGCACACCTCGGACACTAGCGATCAAATATATGAAAGAGACGCGTTCGTAGCACACATTCTAAACTCGTGTAGGTGAGTACGCGTTCACCTTGTATGCTTGTATGAGTGAGATATGACAGATCATTTCATTGTTATTCAGACGTTCCGATTGGCTAAGTTTTGGCAATTTTTTTTTCGCAATATCTTTTACCTGAGTTGTCCTTGCACAAATACCTATATTTAACTAAAATTCCCAAATTGAAAGGGGTGCTCCTTTCCATTTAAGCATTTTCGCACCTGTTGCCTCTTATCCTCCTCCTCCTCTCCGCTATCCTCCTCTTCTCCTCCTCCTGCTCGCTATCTGTCCTCTGTTGCTATCGAATTACGTATCCTAAAACATCAAACTTATGGTATAGGTTCTGCTACGCGCTACGATGAACTGTGCTACGCTTGCTACGGCGTAGCAAGTTTAAATGTAGTTTGCATGTCGTGCAAGGAGACTTTATGGTGTTGTAACGTATTAGGATTGGTTATAGATGTGTGTTATTAGTTTCAATGGCTTCCATTATCAGAGTGAAATGACGTTTGCATATGTCATTTCAATTAGAATATGTATTCTACGTATCAGCATTGCGATACAGCGAGGAAATGTTGCCAGCGTCCTTGTACAAAAAAAGAAAGGGGGGGGCAAATGTAACTGGTCCATTATTTCCATGTTTTACAATGTTTGAATTATTAAATAAAGTGTCCACCGGTTATATATGGTAGGCGTGTTCAGTGGATACATGTATGTATACATTAGTTACAATTATCCCTCAGTCGAGATTTGCCCCGCTGTACCTTACTACTTTTTGCTTTTAGTTTTTCTCAGCGGTTGAATTTTTATGTCTTACATAAATTCAAAAATTTAAGTGTTATATTTATATCATTTTAAACAGTTCGCCGGTTTATCTTCAATAATTTAAACTAGAGTGCAATGGGATAATTTCGAAGCACAGAAATGCTCGCGTAATTTGGAAAAGGGAATCTTGATATGGAAATAATGGTGATTTTTATGTGACTTTCAAAATTACCCCAATGCGGTTACAAGAGTACGAACAGAAAGCGGCTCATGACAGAACTTGGAGGCAATAAGTTATTCATGACAACTAGTTCCAAGATATCGTCTCATAATGCACAAGTCTGCCAACTAGAAACTAGTTTAGTGAACGATACGGATGATGGAGTTACACAATACACATTCACACTTAGGCTCAGTTTTAGCCTATTTAACAAACTGATTAAAGTCAAGCAGCATTAAGTATGAAATCCATACTTACTATATGTATATAATATTATAAATGGGAAAGTGTGTGTGTCTGTTTGTTTGTCCGTCTTTCACGGCAAAACGGAGCGACGAAATGACGTGATTTTTGAAGTAGAGATATTTGAAGGGAAGGAGAGTGCCATAGGCTACTTTTTGTCTCTTTCTAACGCGAGCGAAGCCGCGGGAAAAAGCTAGTTTCCCATAAAGTTAAATATAAACACCTTAACAGTGCCTGTGTGGTGACGGGTTAAGAATTTCACCACCCCCTTTCTTCCCGTGGCTGTCGTAGAAGGCGACTATGGGATATGGGTTAAATTGTGGCGTAGGCGAGAGGCTGGCAACCTGTCACTGCAATGTCACAGTTTCGTTTTCTACAACCCCTTATTTGCCAGGGGCACTGAAGCTTTAGTAGTTTCATGTGTTCTGCCTACCCATTTATGGGATACAGGCGTGTTTGTATACATATACTAGTGTTATTATCTAGATTTATCAAAAAAAAATTGACCATTAAGAACAACTCTTAGTAAAATCGAGGTTCCGCTCCTGACTGTTTCCTCCTTTAAAACTTAATCAATCGGAACGAAATTTGAGAATCTGAATAACAATGAAATAGTCTGTGTCGGACCGTTTAGTTTTTTGGCTAATTGTTACCAATCTTGAATATCACATCTTTTTTTGCGCCATAATGAAAATGAGTTTTGGAAAGTTTTCGTTGGCTCTAGCGTATTTAAAAATAAAAATATCAACAAAATCAAAACGGTCCGACACAGATAAAAATAATAATAATCTGTGTTGAAAAAATCATTGCTCTATCTTCAAAAACCAAGGAGGAAATAGTCGAGAGCGTTTGTATGGAGAATTGACCCCTCCTGTATCGTCTAAATGAACGTCAAATATATCTCCGACAGCACTAGACCTCTAAAAATGGCGCTAAAATTATACTTAAAATACCAAACCACAGCGTTAATGAGAAGATTAAACTCCTAAAGTGGTCATAAACTTCCACCCCGCAGGCGGCAAGTGCGTAATTTACCGTTTAACATGTATTTATGCATAACGTGTGAGGAATTTTCGGTGTTGCCAGACTTGCCATTAAATTGTTCACATATAGGTACAGGCCGATTCAAATGTACACCGACATCAGAACGAACGAACTCTGCCGCGGCCTGCGGGAAGGTCAAATCCAACGCGGGACGCTCATTAGCTACCCGTGGCTAGCCGCTATATTATAATAATTGCTCCTAAAGGAAAAAAAGTGCGTCCCCCCCCCCTCTAACTTTTGAACCATATGTTTAAAAAATATGAAAAAAATCACAAAAGTAGAACTCTATAAAGACTTTCTAGGAAAATTGATTTGAACTTGATAGGTTCAGTAGTTTTTGAGAAAAATACGGAAAACTACGGAACCCTACACTGAGCGTGGCCCGACACGCTCTTGGCCGGTTTTTTTTTTATTTATTGCTAAGTAAGTACGTAAATATTCTTTTCCCCTCACTAGCTCGGAAACACGTGTTTTTTCCTTTAATACCAGCGGGTAAAAACGCATTTTATCCACTAGTGGGTAAAGTAATTTGATCTTGAATAAAGTCAAATTAACTGCTTTAAAATTGATAAAAGTAGGTGAATCTAGTAATAAAGATGATTTACCACCTGTGGAACTACTGGAAGCAGTGATAAACGCATTTTTTGCGTTGTATTTTCCTCGCTATAGTGAGGGGAAAGTTTTGTGTTACACTCGGGTGCAAATGTATTTTACTTCTCGTATGTTAAAAAACTCGCAAGTTCAGGATTCTATTCTCGAACCACTCGCTTTGCTTTAAATACAACTTTGCCCCCTTGTATAAAAAAATAACTATTATTGCACCATTTTGCATGTAAAATTATACAGAATATTGAGTGAGAGTATAACTAGATAACAACAGGCGGTCTTATCGCTAAAAAGCTGACCTTAGGGTAGCTGGAAAAACGGAACAGAAACAAAAGCTGACAGGCAGTGCAAGATTGAACAATAATCTTTAAGAAAAAAAACCGTCGCCTTTCGGGTTCTGGTGAAAGCTACTTGCTAATGTTGGATTATGTAGAAATGTGTAAGTATTTTTTAAAACTGCTTTTAATGCTTTAATTGTTAGATGGCAACACAAATGAATATACGTATAACGTTAAGGTTTGAGGAGTTTCCTCAATTCCTCATGAATCCGATTATATTATAAGAAACCGAAGCGTGACAAACTTTGACTTGAAAACTCAATATGCTTAACAAACATAACTAAATAAATGTCACTGTTCTGAACTTAAATGCATGCTTTTCTTACAAAAATACCAAAGTCACTATGAGTGTGCCGTTCAGATTTGAGGAGTTCGGTTCTGACTATCATCAGCAGTTCCACTGCACCAAATATCACTGTTCTGGACGTAAGTGCATGCTGTTCTTATAAAAATACCAAAGTCACTATAAGCGTGCCGTTCAGATTTGAGGAGTTCGGTTTTGACCATTATCAGCAGTTCCACTGTACCAAATGTCACTGTTCTAGACGTAAGCGCATGCTGTTCTTATAAAAATGGCAAAGTCGCTATAAGCGTGCCGTTCAGATTTGAGGAGTTTGGTTCTGGCCATCATCAGCAGTTCCACTGCACCAAATGTCACTGTTCTGGATGAAAGTGCATGCTGTTCTTATAAAAATATCAAAGTCACTATAAGCGTGCCGTTCAGATTTGAGGAGTTCGGTTCTGACCATCATCAGCAATTCCACTGCACCAAATGTCACTGTTCCGTACCTAAATGCATGCTGTTCCTTTAAAAACACAAAAATCACCATATGTATGCCTTTCAGATTCGAGGAGTTCCCTCGATTTTTCCAGGATACCATCATCAGAACTGGGTTCTGAGAAAAATGGTACCAATCTGTATGCATATACATTCAATCAAAAATTTTTTTTTCAAAATCGGTCCAGTAACGACGGAGATATCGAGGAACAAACATAAAAAATAAAAAAACATACAGACGACTTGATAACCGTCCTTTTTGAGAGATATGAGGCGACGGTTAATAAAAATATAGAAATGGAGATTGCTAATTAAGACAAAATACACTTAACTCTTACAATAACTTTGTCAAACGTTAAAAAGTTCCCTAAATAATAGTTCTCTGATGTATATCACTGTAGCTACACTAGTTATAGTGTGAATGGTATGTAACGGCACGAACAAGCACAAAATGCACATCCAAATGACATCCTTCAGATGTCCTAAGTGGCAGGTGGACCAAAATGTTGACCGAATGGTGGCCGCTATCGGATGTAAGAAGCGCTTGGCATCCGTTGGCTCGTTGGGTGGACGACATTTGAAAAACTGCGGGGCACTTCTGGACGAGATTAGCCCAGGACCGGGATAAGTTGCGTACACGAAGGGAGGCCTATGCTCAGCAGTGGGCGATTAATGGCTGAAATGATGATGATTTATTATTTATTTCTTTTTATTTCAAATACGTTACACTGTATGACAGTAAAAACCAAAGCACTGAGTAACAAATAAACACATCAAAGTAAGAAAAAATCAACACATCACAAATTAATAAATAAATAATAAATAAATAAATATTGGGGACACCTTACATAGATCAACTTAGCCCCAAACTAAGCAAAGCTTGTACTATGGGTGCTAAGCGACGATATACATACTTAAATAGATAAATACATACTTATAATATACATAGAAAACATCCATGACTCAGGAACAAATATCTGTGCTCATCACACAAATAAATGCCCTTACCAGGATTCGAACCCAGGACCGCGGCTCAGCAGATTATCTATTTATGATGATGAATGATATCAGTGTAAGTTAGAATGGGCCTGTGTCGTATGAGTTAGGCGTGTTTAATTTACTGGTACAAGGGATTTTCTTATCATTTCAACGATGTTGCTAATTTAGGAGGTATTATGAATGTTTAGTGGGTCGAAATGAAACGTAATTTGTTGTTCTACGTGTTATAAGACGAAGCGTAGGAGGTATATCTAACTTTAAAATACACCGTGTTTCTATTTAATTCCGTTAACTTCGGCATATAGTTACGTCCATTATAGGAAACAGAATAGCATGGTTAGTTTTTTTTTATTTCGTAACTTTTTTTGAAAAATCCCATACACCTGCGATAGATGTTACATCAATTGCTGTTAAGAAACGGGCTCTGTGTGTTTGATATGCGATTGACATGACATAGTTTTGACACTTACTTAGTGTGAGTTAATTGTAAAGCCCGTTTCTCAACAGCAATCGAAGTTAACATCTATCGCAGGTGTATGGTTTTTTTAGAAAAAAATACTAATTTAACAAATCTAACTTTGCCATTCTGTTTCGTATAATGGACCTAAATATATGCCGAAGTTAACGGAATTCAATAAAAACACGGTGTATACCCTTGAAGCGTGATTAACCCATGATACCGGCACCAATTCTCTGATTAAGGGTCGGTTGCACCAAACCTTCTGTACCCATCAAAACGTTCGCTAAATTTTATTGGATGAGAAGTTCCATAGACCTCTGCCGCGTGACGATGATGTGTCTGTCAAATGTGGTTGATGCAACTGGCCCTAAGTTGTGCGAAGAAGTCGCTAGGCTGTTCCATCATCTTGAAGTCAACAAGACGATTCACGATTTTTGCAAAAACTGTTGTAAGTACGCTAGGACCATACAGGCCTATAAGCTGTTTTGATTCTCATTTTCTTCAAGATCTTATATTGTTATCAAAAACTCTAAACTAGAATATGAATGAGATATCGTCACTACTTTGAAAAAATCTCGTATCTCACGCTGCTTCTCAAAGTTAAAACGCGGTAAGTCTATATGCATTCCATACATACTTACTACAATTTTCTTTTCATTGACAGACGAAGATACAAGTTTTTTTTAAAGTAGTGACGATATGACCTTTTAAATAAAATAATGATAGGTACCTATCTGAAATCAGTCCAGCTGTTTGAAATATCTCGAAATACCAAAACAATCCAGCCGCCTTCTAAAAATCAAAACATACAAGAAAATAAACTTCTTGAATGGACAAATCCTGTCCTTTATCAAACATTTTACAAAGTCCAAGTTAGAGCATGCTTCAATGAACTTCGTTATTCAGTAACTAAGCCGCAAGTTGGCCATTCAAGTAGCTTGTGCTTGCGGAGCCTTTTCAAAGAGAAGTTGACCGAGACTTGCGTTGCACCTTGAATATTCAAACAATTGATTTAAGAATTACATTATTACTCGAATAATAATGCTTAGTAATTATAATGAATTATAAATACTTTCAGTGTTCATCTCTTTATCTGTAATAATATCCATGTCTGTATTCATTATCCCGTCATTTCCTACGGCTCATAGGAGCCTGGGGTCCAATTTGACAAGTAATCCCAAGATTTGGCAAATATTAAATGAAATTTCGCACATTGATTCGAGCCGAGGTTCGTACCCGCGACCTTCGAATTAAAAGTCGCACGCTCCTACACCTAAGCCACTAGCGCTTCTATTAGTATAGGCAATATTAGAATAAAAAAAGTCCAAATTCCTCGTAGTCTATTTTTATAATAACTTGACCTGTTTACCTCATTATTATAAGCTGTGCCTTCAAGTGTATAAATTAAATTACAAGTTCCCACCGTCTAGCTCAACTTTAAACCGACATTAATAAAGTTCTCGTTTAAATGCCACGTCATCGTCTTACGTATCGAGTTATTAGGGCAGAAAATTCTGGAGCGAACACTGTTTCGTCCCAATTAAACTAGGTTTACTAAAATTGCTTACTTTAATAGTATATTTTAGCCCAATTCACACTTAATTAGTGAATATCGTTCTGAAACACACTTTATTTACAGCGAAAGGGAGTGTACAAGTTTGTAATGGGTTGGCAACGCGCACGTGACACTCCTTGAGTTGCGGGCGTACATAGGTTACGGTGACCGTTTTCATCAGGTGGACCGTATGCTTGTTTGCCACCGACGTAGTATAAAACAAAATTTTCTTCTTGAGCTACTGTGGGATTCAGTTTCAGTATGTGTAAAAATGTCATGTAGTATTTATTACTCGTATTTATTTATTTAAAAAATATTTATTTGTTAAAATGTCATGTAGTATTTATTATTTATTTATTTAAAAGATATCAAGGTTGTCTCAAAATAAACTAAAGACCATTGCCGAGTTCTCTGATTCGACCAAACATGTATTGCAACGTTATGTTGTATTTTTTTTAAACTACTGGAATCACTGTATGTGAGTGAGGAATAATATATTCGTTTTAAAAAAAACAAATCGCAGCGCATTTTTGGACGAAAGGCTCAAAACCTCAACGTTACCCGGCTACTCAGTATTCGCTGGCGTTTAAATTAATTGAAATATACAATAAAATCTTTTAACTGAACATTTTCAAAAGAAACCTGCCGTTTTATTAAAAATACGTTTTTTAATTTCTCGCTCAACCCGTACTCATTATGCTGAACATTTTACCTCGCGGCTGCAAAAAGTATTTCATTCGGAAGCATGCAGCTTTCCAGAGTGGGAAGTGTTTATGTTTTTTTTTACCCAAGAGCTCGAAACTAACGTGGCAGTGTACCTAGCTCCATGGAATAATTTATGTCTTAGGTACATTCAACCAAACTGAATCCTAGACCGTAGAACCCTTTCACTTAAAAGTCAAGCTGACGTTCTGTAGCAAATGAAGTACGGTGTCAATACGACAGGGTTCTAGCACACCTCGGACACTGGCGATCAAATATATGAAAGAGGCGCGTTCCTAGCACACAGTCTAAGCTCGCGTAGGTGAACGCGTACCATGCTTGTATGAGTGAAATATGACAGGTCGACTGTTCGCGTTTTTGACAGGCGGTAACTGTGAGGTAACTGAGAGGGGGTGGGCGGCACTTTCAGCGGGGAGCGGGAGTGGCCATACTGTACGATAGTACTCTTTATTATACTGTGGTTCTAGAGTGGCCTAGAATTTTATTTGGCTGACTGTACTTTACCTTTATCAGTAATAATGTATGTAGTTACTGAACTCAACTCTGGCCAGCTGTTATTAGATATCTGCTCAACCTACTCATAATATCACTCTAATAAGTTCCACTCAAGGGAGGATCCAACTTTGAATTCAGGAGGGTCACAGGATCACGTGGTATGCCTTTTTGGTTCCGGGGTGAGGGGGGATTGTAAAATGAAAGACAGACAAGAGAATTTAGATCCGACACAAACAATGAGCAGTTCTGTAAATAAAAATTGGGATCAACTGAAGCTGAATCTTGACCTACCAAGTTTTTTTCTTTAGTTCTGCTCACCCTTCTAAGTTTTTTCCGACTTCTACCATGACTAATTTGTGTTTTCTTTTCCAGCATACTTGGAGCCCTACATCACCCCGGCGAGCCTGGAGCGCCTGCTGGAGGCTTCCGACGTGGTTGGCAACATTCGCTTCAGCCACCCGACTCTCTACGTGTTCCCTGGTGGACAGGGAGATGCTGCTCTCTTCGGGATCAACGGTTTCAATATGCTGGGTGAGTGAAATTATCAATAGACCTCTAGCATATAATGCGTATCCAGTAAAGACCTAGTGAGTGAGATATTCAGCATAGACGCCTAATCCACCATACTCCATCTCTACTCCAACGAGCCTATAGTAGAGAGTTCAGACATGGTGTGCAACATTTGCTTCAGCCACCTGGCTCTGTAGGTACGTGTTCTCTTTGGGTTATGTTGATTCGTCGAAGGGTAAATAAGGGATGGGTGATTCTACAACAGAACAGCTCTTCGATGTTAACGAATCCAACATGCTTGGTAAGTTTTTGACAATAATTGACATCCGGAATTTAAACTCCGGATTGTTTGCGGTGCGACCGGTTGAATTTTGGTTTACTTTACTGGACTTCGGGAAAACACTGAGACTGATTATTTTTCTAGTCTATATTTTCACAGATAGCCCATTGTCCATGGACGAATCTGTTGATGGTATGGAGGGTGATTTACAGGCTGTCTTAAGTAAATTTGCTCAATTTGGCAAAGAGGAGTGTATGCGTACGGAATACAGATTGACTGCTGACGGTATGGTTTTAGGGAAAAAACAAGTTTGTTCAGATATAATAAAAGTTTCTATAGGGTGTGATAACTTCGTGGTCTTGTATTTGCTTGGAACTTTTGGTCACCTGCATTTCGGGTTGTAAATGAATAATGAAATTTTTATGGATAGCAATTACAAAATCATTTTCAGAACATAAAAAGTACTAAATATTATGTTAGTTGTAAAAGAATCAGGTCTTTTATTGCCGTTACTATCGAATAAAACAACTATTACCAGAGATTTCACGAACGACCAAACTTTTAGGGAACACCAAATGACCGCTTCATTTTGCCTCGGGCCGTCCATTTCGAGATTTACGATCTCCCTCGCACTTTATGGGTGTGAGCGGGACAAATGGACCGTATCCCCAATAGACTGATTGTTATTGAGAACATTCTCGAACCTTTTTTGTAGGCATTAGAGATTTTCGCAGTTCGATTCGAATTAGAACAATTTGTGGGACTTGGAAACACGCCAATGAGAATGTTGACTCAATTTATTGAGTTGATAAACGCGTAATGTTATTCTGATACTTACCTACCTGTTTTTCGCTTGGTCAAATTCTTTTCTTTATTTTCTTATGTCTTACTCGAACATTTCTTATATGAGCTAGGCCCTCTGAAGTTCTATTAAAATTATATTCTTTTGTAGTATTAAATCATTCCTGAATCAGCGTCTATATTCCATTAACAATCTCATCCATCAACAACCACATGAGCACAGATTTCGAATCTAACGGCCTTGCCTCCATTTTTCATCATTATCTTGTTTGTTCTTTCCTGGTTTCCACGAACGGCTCATACTTCAACTTGCTCCCCCTGACCCCTGGCAATATTTTAAAATTTATTCTATTATTTTGTCGTTTATTCAATCACTAATAAATCATCAAATCATCGTTTATATCCCATTAACAACAGCCATAAACAACCACACGAGCACAGATCTCGGATCAAACTTCCTTACCTCCACTTTTCCACCATCTACATATATTATCTTCTTTATTTTCTTATGACTTACTAGAACATCTCTCATCCGAAAAAATTCCCTCCCTCTAAAATTATTAACATAATGAATTAAATTAAATTTTTAACCTGTTAATGAAATTATTTTAAATATATTCTTTTGCAGTTTATTAATAAACAACTTCACTTAATCCGCGTCTATCCCATAAACAATCTCATCCATGGACAACCACTTGATCACATATCTCTGATCCAACGGCCTTGCCTCAACTTTTTCATCATTCTCTTCTTTGTTTTCTTATTATTAACATGAACGTCTGTCATCCGAGCTAAGCCCTCTGAAAATCTATTAAAACATTTTCTTTTGTAGTTTAATAAAATATTACTCTAAATAATGTGTCTATCCCATTAACAATCTCATTTATTATCAACCACACGAGCACAGATCTCGGATCAACCGGACTTGCTTAATGACTAATAACTTCGTTTTTCATTTTCTTCTTTGTTGTCTGCTGATTAAGACAAACTGCTGTCATGTTAGCTAGGCCCTCTGACATTCATCTAAAGTATATATTTTGTATTTTATTTAATTACTTCTAAATCATAAAATCAGCGTTAACCCCATCAACAACCACACGAGCACAGATCTCGAAACGGCCTTGCCTCCACTTGGCTCGCCGCCAGCGAATATTGCCTTCGGTGATATATCTTTTTTCTCATCTCAGTGATTAACTCGATGGCTGGGTTTATGTCTGACCTAAGTTTTTGCGGCTGCGTTGAGATTTATGTCAAAGTTAATGTCACTGAAAGGTGTTTTATTTAGATTAACCTGTACTTATATTATAGTAGTATTCACGCAGATATGTGATAATACACACATTCCTGGTTTTCATTATATTTCTTGCTATCGTTTATCGTTTTATTTTTCAATCAATCAATCAAAATATTTATTCGTAATAAACTTAAAACTACACAATATGCAAAAAAACAGTATTACTAAAACTACAAACGTACAAGGGATTAATAAGTTTATTGCGAAAAGGTCCCGTCTCAGCATAATGCTGACCCGGAGGTCAGCGCTGATCTTCCGACGAGACCATTTGTGAGACCACGAACGCAGCCGCACGACACAGCCCCATCGCAATTCGAACGCATCCTTATTGAAGCGATCAACGCCATCTTGTCTTATATCTATGGCAGGGTATCATTGCGTCATTTTTGACAATGGTGACATCTCACATAATATCAATGGAGCCATGCCGCACAGCAAAGTAATTTAATTACGCTGATATTTGTGGTTGTGAATAAACTGATTTAGTTTTTGGCATGGCACGGCGTTAAGTAAATTGCCGATAATTGCGACGTTGATTTGATCCGGATTTTTATATTATGACCCGGCCCCACGTTGAAATCAATCAAAAAGTTTATTTTACTAAAGCATTAATCAACGTTTAAAGGAATATGATTAAATGTGCTCATCACACAGCTGATTATCTCGCGTGGCGCCGTCACGTTTGACCCACTTTTCGAGAAAACTAATTAATTTTTCACGGTTGCACAGTGTATGAAAACAGCAGTAACAATATTTCTGTTTATTTATCTATTTATTAACATCAGTAGCTAGGAAAATGTCAAGAGTGGGATTATGTAAAATTATAATATATTATTAATTCGGTTAAGTGCAACATATAATGTATAGAGAATCTATTTCCTTCTCTTATAGTTTCTGAAGAGAAGTATGGCGTAAGTAAGACTAGGTTTTATATCAATGTTCAGGTATAGCTTGTAAGCGCAACACTCCAGGAGTCGGTGTCTTCTCTTCAGAAACTATAAGAGAAGGAAATAGATTCTCTATACAATATGTTGCACTTAACCGAATTAATAACATATATTATTATAATTTTACATAATCCCACTCTTGACATTTTCCTAGCTACTGCCAGCCCAATACCTCGAGTCCATATCCACTCCCACATCTATGAACATTAATTGATTTTAGTTATAAGCTTATTGTTAGTTTTAAGTGTTTTTAATCCATAACTTGCATGCCTGAATTCTCTGTAAATGTAAGTTGGTTAAATAAATAAATAATATAATCTAAGAAAAGAGATAAATAGTGTACTTTCTTTAACAGAGTATTCGGGGAAATTTGAATAAAAACTAATAAAATAAATAAATGAAAGAAACATTCAAATTCAAATAAACCAAATGAATTCGTCAACAAACATCCCTACTGTTTCCGCCATTACTGTTACCTCTCAATTTTAATATGATTCGCAAACAGCCAGTGATCTGGAAACTGTAAATACGATTTCAGCACTGTTTGCTCGATACATTATCCCGATTGCTATGATTCGACTCGATGATTGTTGAGGTTACCGAATTAATTCGGTTATTATTGGTATGGTAACCTTTTTGGTGAGATATGGAAGATAGGACGGTAATAGGTGTATTACATATAGGAGGTGCAAGCACACATTGCTCGCCCTCAGAGTTGGTCAAATGTGACTAGCTCTCCGAAATAACAATACACTGTTAGAGAATTTTCGACGGGTGCCACGGCATGGTAACGTGTAAATGGTCTAAAGCCTCCGCCACACGGGCGCGTTTCGAGAGCGTTGCGTCAGCTTAGCGGCACGCGAGCTGAACGCGCGCTGTTTCTGCGCGTTGGCAGAGCGCTCCGCCGGCGTCGCGCCGGCGCATCGCGAGCGGTCCGCCCTCGGAACGCTTGTGCAGTCACACAACACAGCGCGCGTTGCGATCGGACGGATTTGCGGCATCATGAATTCGAACGTAGAAAGATTAACCGAGTTAGTTAAGGGACACACAATTTTATACGACCTAACCAATAAAAATTACAAAAATATATTACAAAAGAACCGCCAACTGAATTCAACAAGTAACTATACTTATACTATACGTATTTTTTGCTATGTTCATTTTAAATAGTGTACATACTAATATTATAAATGCGAAAGTAACTCTGTCTGTCTGTCTGTCTGTCTGTTACACTTTCCCGCTTAAACCACGCAACCGATTTTGATGAAATTTGGAACAGACAATCTTTAGACCCTGAGACAGAACATAGGCTACTTTTTATTTCGAAAAAAAGGGATGAAGGGGTTGAAAAAGATAAATAGGGATAGCGATAGGGATAGCGATAGCTATCGCAATCGCTATCGCTATCGCTATCTCTATCGCTATCCCTATCGCTATCCCTATCGCTATCCCTATCGCTATCCCTATCGCTCAGATCATGAGCGGATTGCGCGCGCATCGCGCGCTTCCCGCCAGCGTCCGGCGGGCGACACACCGGCCGCCTGCCGGCGTCACACCGGCCGCCTGCCGGCGTCACGCCGGCCGCCTGCGGGCGTCACGCCGGCGTGTCGCTCCGCTGACGCGACGCCGACGCTCTCGAAACGCGTCCGTGTGGCGGAGGCTTAAGTCAGTGACGTCAGTAATCTCGTGAAAAGTTTGGAACCTACTGTCTAAGGTAGGTAAATATGTTTTTCCTACTCAGAATCACAAGCCCTTTAGATCTATTACAAAAAACAAGAGACAAAATAATGGTCCCAACATTTTCTATTATTTTGCATACTGTCCAAGTGTCCACTTTGTAATATCTGTACAAAGTTTTTAAAAAATGATAACAAATTGAAAAAATTAAATTTGGGACGCCTTTTTTAACCCCCGATGCAAAAACGGAGGGGTGTTCTAAGTTTGACGTGTCTGTCTGTCTATCTGTGGCATCGTAGCTCTCGAACGGATGAAGCGATTTAGATTTAGTTTTTTTTTTGTCTGAAAGCTGAGTTAGTCGGGAGTGTTCTTAGCCATGTTTCATGAAAATCGGTCAACTATGTCGCAGTCGGGCTTTTTTTCAAAATTTTAATTTTGAGGTTATTTAACTAGTAGAATCGAAAGGGCTCGTGAATCTCGTGATTTTGAGTAGGAAAAACATTCAGTTTACCTATTTTAGAAATAAAAGGTTTTGATTTTTTTTCGCGAAAATGCCGAAATGTGGGTGGACTAAGTCGGTGCTTCTCGAATATTACACCATAAATCGTCTGCAAAACTTGATGAATGAATGATGTATTTACATAGGAATTCCTTATCCAGAAATGTACATAAGTCCTTTTGAAAGGCAAGTAACCAAAATTGATCCACTCCTCTCAATAGTCTCAATTAATTGCGGTCCGGCGAGCGTTGGTTCGGATAATCGTAGACCACTTCGATTGATTCGGGACGTTTTGTAATTAATTTAGTCTTGGTGTTATTCAGTAGTGTTTAAATTTAGATCGGGTAGGGAAGATTGTCTTTGGTTATTAGCTTTGTGGGGAGGGTTACTTTGTAGGCCCGTGACTGGAAATCAGATTACAAATTATGCTGGTTAAGTTCTTCTATTTATCATTCTGGTTAATGCCGTGATGCGTTTTTTTAAACAAAAAAATATTAAGCGTAGGTATGCCTTGTATCGGCACGGTTACCATGATTATGGTTAGGTCACTTTAATCATATTTTTTAATGGAAGGAAAAATGGAAAAATTCACACCTCCAGCAGGACTCGAACCTGCGACCTCTGTCCTTGCGCTGGCCATCTCGCTCCCAACTGCGCCACGCCCTCATTTCTTTTCATTTAAAAATATGTAATATCGCTCGCAGACATTTCTGCATGATAAAAACAAATTCACTTTAATCATGTTCAACAAAATTGTACAAAATGCAGAAGGTACCAAACCATAAGTTATTCCACCATTATTCTTCTACGAGTATATCGTTCACCCATGACTGCAAGAAGTGACTAACGACTCCACAGCCCATGCACTCTCTTGAACTGTATCTTGAGCCCATCTTTAGATTGTGTCAAAATATAATCATAGTAATAATATGTTATTTAAGGTTATATTTGACATATCATCATGGACGACACTAACTATAGTCTGTAATGTCGAGTCTATTGTTATTATATCCTAATTTCCTTTTTTCATTCCAATTTATCTTTTTCCAGTCGACGGCGGGTTCTCCCGCAAAGCGTGCTGGTGGGACTTCGCCCGGCACCTGGACCGTCTGGACGCGGTTCTGCTCACCAGGCTGAACAACTGCTCCGCTGCTGGCATGGCGGCTGTGCTGCGCAGGAAGGCACAGGCGTCTGTATACCCGCAGATCGGACACTTCTTCTGTAACCTTGAGGTTAGTCTCACCAACCTGAATCTAACTAGGTTTCTGATGGTACTAAGCTGACCTTTTGAACCGCTTGGATGTGGAACTGCTCACCAGACTGAACAACTGCTCCGCTGCAGGCATGGCAGCTGAGCTACACAGGAAGGCACAGGCACAGGGTGCAGATTGAACACTTCTGTAACCTTGAAGTGAGCGTCTTGTCGTCTGGACTAAACGGTATCGTTGTTCTACTTTTCAGATAAAGCCAGCAGATTCTTCTATAGCCCTGAAGATAATTCTGATTGCCGTCAGGGTCTAAAACTGATTTACTTAGTTCTAAAATGTCAGTGTTAGAATTCAAACACAATTTATTACCTATATCGCACTGGCACCCAAATACCCTTTGTCCTTGTTTTTAGGATCGCTATAAACTTAGCACAAAACCTTACACTTCGCAGTCGGATAATAGGCGCCATACCGCTCTCAATGTCAGGTATCAAGTGCGCAACTCGATCCGAGCTACACGCGCGAATGCACCCTGCTTACTGAACATGGGAACGCATCTATAGGCATAAAATATCATTGTTATTATGGTCATCGAGTATTTACCTAGAGGGCCCGAGTCATGTTTGGATAACAAAGCAAAAGATTTAAAATTAATAGTAGGTACATTACGATACAAGTGCGAAAAAAAGGAAGTTCGAAACAACTGGCGATAAATTGAAACACAACCGGAAGAGTGTTTTAAATCGACAGGAGTTACAAATTTCCTTTTCGCAAGTGTATCGTAAGACGTTTTAGATGGCCTTCTGAAGTTTCGACCTGACAAAAAATTAACCACTTCTCGCACTAGTGCGTAAAAAAACACCATCTGTCCTGAAAACACTTTTTGGTCCCTTTGGTCGTGTTTTAATTTATCGCCTCTCATTTCGAAATTCCTTCTTTCCGCAATTGTAATGTACTATATCGTCACTCAATGGGGCAGCAAAGTTGACTGCTACGGGGAGCCAAATCCATAAAACATGCTCCTGTTATTCTCGTAGTTTTGAGTGATTCACGATATTTTTTATTTTTTATTTTGTCCTTATGTATGGTTGTGAGGCCTGGTCACTAACACTGAAAGAAGAAAGTCAGCTCCTGGTAGCGGAGAGAAAGATTTTTCGCAAGATCCTGGGACCTATTCAGAGAGACGATGGCACCTGGAGGGTCCGGAAAAATGCTGAGATCGAGGAGTTAGTGGCCGAACCCAATATCATCGGCGAAACGAAAGCCCACAGACTTCGCTGGTTCGGTCACTTACTCAGAATGGGAGACGATCGGGCTGTCAAGAGAGCGTTCTTGGGTCGACCGGCTGGTGGCCGCCCGGCGGGTCGACCCAGGTACCGCTGGGAGGACAGTGTGGTGGAGGATCTGCGTCGGCTTCAAGTCAGAGACTGGCAAGAGGCTGCGCAGGATCGGGACAGGTGGCGATCTCTCGTTTCGGAGGCCAAGATTCACTTTGGATCACTGAGCCACAATAGTTAGTTAGTTAGTTAGTTTACCTATATGTATAAGCTTGTACATCGTCGGTTAACACCCATAGTACAAGCTTTGCTTAGTTTGGGGCTAGGTTGATCTGTGTAAGGTGTCCCCAATATTTTATTTATTTTAATTATAACTGTTGTTGGTAAATATTATTGTTTGTGAAATCAAATCTGATATTATTATAATGTAACAGTTATGCAAGTCAATGTTAGTAAACTTTAGTCTAACCACTGGGTATTTATTTGTTAATTATTGCAATCTGCAGTTAGTCTTCTTTATCTTGTTATACGAAGTGCGTGCTGGAAGTACTGGCAAGAACGATAGCGAATAAAAATGTTAACTTGCATTGGACGGCATTTTTTATATTACTTGACAAGTGTCAAACGGCAGGTTAGTAATGTGTTCTACAGCAGCAAATAGTCCGCTTTTTCTAACGCTTTAACGCTGTATGTTTCCCAAATCAATATAAAAAAGTAAAAAAAAAAAAATGTAAGAAATCAGTCACATTTCACTACCTTAAAAAGAATGTTTTAGTATTCAATTCCGCTACTTACAACTTGATACTGTACCCCGAAGAAGTATTTTATCTATGTGCTGGTAGACTATGTTCGGAGTGAGATCCATTGAAGTGTAAAG
Source organism: Leguminivora glycinivorella (assembly GCF_023078275.1). Classification (NCBI taxonomy): domain Eukaryota; kingdom Metazoa; phylum Arthropoda; class Insecta; order Lepidoptera; family Tortricidae; genus Leguminivora; species Leguminivora glycinivorella. The sequence continues at coordinate 22,262 of NC_062985.1, read as the reverse complement.
TATCAGTTTACACTCCGTGCGGTATGTCGTTAATTACGCACTAATCGTTAGATGTAGTCGACGTACTACGGTGTCCCTAGTGTTTAACTTAGCTAACTATTCGTTTTTTCTAATTGAGTTTAAAAATGTGAGATGTAAAAAGTGGTGAAATTTGAGTGTACGTATGTATCAACGGTGGGAATAAACGTTTATATTATATTATTTTGTTCCCTTAAAATAACTTGTAGTGCTTTCTACCAACACGCAATGTCCAAAAAATAATGGCATAGTCTTGGATCGTCTCATTCGTAATTCAATCTTGAATTTGCCCCATACTGCTTTTGTCGCGTGTTCTTCATTTGTCAATTTTCGTCAGTTGTCTTTGAACATGGAAAATGATAGAACAAGATGAGGAATGAAAAGGCATTTTCGCGATAAAAGATTCAAAAACTTTTTTCTCGAAAATAGGTAAATTTAATATAATTCCTACTCAGAATCACGAGCCCTTTCGACCCTACTAGATAAAAAAGCGTCCCTTTAATTATTCCACTTCGTTACCATTTTTCAAACACTTTGTACCTACAGCGGTTACAAAGTGGAAAATATGCAAAACAATAGAAAATTTTGGCGCCATTTTTTTGTCTCTTGTTTTTTGTCCTAGATCGAAAGGGCTCGTGATTTTGAGTAGGAAAAACATACAATTTGCCTACCTTAGAGGAAATATTTTAGGTGATTGTTCTCGCGAAAATGCCTGAAATAAGCCGCAATATGAAAGACATTGTTTGTGTGTTCTGGCATTTTTGCTGTTAAGTATTCTGATTGGTTTCATTTTACACATCTTTCTATGAAATAAAATCTTTATCGTTATCAATGTTATTCTTAGTTTTGTAGGTCCTTCTGTACAAAATTAGATATCTTAGAATAAGACCAAATACGAAGAGAATATGGTGTAATGGTTGTGATGTAGAAAATGCCTACTGATAAAGATCAGCTAAGATAACCACACAAAAAAAATCCCGTATTTTAAAAGACACCAAAAACGTATATAACTATAACTGCACTTCCATGTGTGTGAAGAATTAAGTAAGTACCAAGTATTCTCTTGCAATACAAAGAGGGTACGCCGCCAGTGTCATGGGGTCCATGCCGCAGGCAGAACTTTTGGACGGGGTTTTCTTTTTATAACAGTTTTATTTTTGTAGTTGAGTATTTTCATAGGTAGGTTTTTTTTTTTTTAGTTTTAATGTTATAGTTTTAATTGTATAGTTTTTGCTATCCTAAATTTAGTTTGTATATGTAAAAATAAATTGTTGTAACAGGGATACAAATGATTAAAGTACCAAATATGTGAAATAAAACCACTATGTTCACGTTGCAGGAGCGGCGCGCCCTCGCAAGCCCCGACGGGGACAAAGACGCGGACCCCCTCCTCGTGTCCCTCCTCCAAGAGGGCTCCGACATGATGGCGGACCTCCGACACCTCAATCTGAAGCCCCAGCAGTGCTATCGAAGCCCTGACCCCATCAACTTGTACCACAAAGTTGGACACGGTACGTTAGACTAGTCACAGTCACTGACTAGACACCAACTATAAGAGACCTCTTTCAAGATGGTTCAAATACTTCAATCCCAGCAGTGCTACCGAAGACCCCTCTTGTACCACAGTTGGCCATGGTACGAAAGACTCGCTCTTAAATATCTGCTACAAACCTGTGATGATCTTACAATATAACCTGAAGCCCTAGTTGGACATGGTAAGACTAGTTTTAGACCTCAAGGTCTACAAAGAGGCTCGAACATGATGGTGGACCTCCGACACCTCAATCTGAAGCCCCAGCAGTGCTGCCGCAGCCCCGACCCTATCAACTTGTACCGCAAAGTTGGACACGGTACGACTGGTCTTAGACCTCACTCTGAAAGAGCTCCTATAAGAGGGATTCCACCGGACCCTCTGTTAACTTGCCCCACACAGTTGGAGATGTAACGCCAGATAGATCTCACTCTAAAAGACCTTATATACGAAGAATCTTACAACATAGCCCAAAGGCTTAGCAGTGCTACCGAAGCCCTCAAATCCTATCAACTTGTACCACAAAGTTTTACATGGTAAGACCTCTTATAGGAGGGCTCATATATGATCACTCACTAGCTTAGTCTTTCCTCAATATCTAAAACAAAAATCTTTAAAATCATTAATAAAAAGAAATTCGGTTGAGACAACCACGAGTTGAATATTCGTTGATAAAAATGGATTAAAAGAGTAGTTAAGCGTGTCTGACTGAACCATAAAAACCACTTACTAATATATTTTTCTTCAATTGTCTTTTTAATACGCTCGAACTACTTAGTTTTTAATGAATTCACAAACGAAATATAATCTTCACGTTCCAGGTACACTCGACATGTACGTCCTGAATCCGTCCAAGGACTCAAAGCACGTGCGCGACTTCCTCAAGAAATGGCACAACAGCGAGCAGAAGCTCTTCGAGGGAGCCAGCGTCTCCAGCGCCTTCAACTTCCCCATCCCTAACCTCGTCTCCATCTGTGCGCTCCTCGTGTGGCGCCCCGCCAATCCCGACGACACCATCACCAGGATAATGTTCCCCGGCTCGACACCACAGCATAAAATCTTCGAAGGCCTAGAAAAACTCAAACACCTCGAATTCCTACAACATCCCACTTGCACGGGAAGACAAATGGCACCGCCTGCCCCACAACCTACAACTACGACAAGAGTTAAGACTACCAGGACGACAATAAGCAAAGAAAAGACAGATAAAACGAAAGACGAAAAGATTGTAGAACCTGAACCACCACTAAAAATTAAAGAAGAGAAAAACATCATAGATAATAAGTTACTCAGCGAATTGACTGACGGCGAGGAAAAGAAAATTGAATCTGTGCTGCAAGAGGCCATTACTAGTAGAGTTGAGACCAAATTAGATGATAAAATTGCTCAGTACGAGAGCACTGTGATAGATAGTAAAAAGAAGGAAATAAAGAAAAAGGACAAAGTAGTGGAAAAGAAGAAACGAATCGATAAGACTGAAGAAAAAGAGGTAAAAGAAGTTAAGACGGAATCGAAACAGGAAGTGAAAAAGACGGAACGAAAGAAATTAGATGTACGAAAAAGTGAAACGATGAGTGCGACGACTAGGACAAAAATAAGTCACCGAACTGCGGTACAAAAAACTGAAAAGAAAATCAGTAGTACTTTAATGGACAAAAAACCGGCTGATGATAAAAAATCACCGCCAGCCACTCCCAAAAAGACAGCAGAGGTAAAATCGACCATATCCAGCATTCAACCAGCTGTTAAAGATAGAGTTAAAGCTAAGACAAGGAAACTGAGCCCCGGTAGTACGCCAGCTAAAAGTACTAAAGAAGCCGCGAACCGCAAGGTCATGGAATCAAAATACAAACAGCCATCTCCCAAACGTGATATCACTCAAAAGACTGCAGACAAACCCAAAGTAAAACGAGAACCTATTTCACGGAGACCGAGACCTCTAGCTTCACCAGTAAAGGGAATGAAGGCTATGAAAAGTCCAACGAAATCTATTAAATCAGTAAAAGTGGACTCCAAACTGAAAGGACTTCAGAGAGTTAATTACGAAGATATTCTAAAAGACGCCAAAAAATCAGACGAGGATACGTCTAAGTCACTTGATGATATTAAATTACAAGAATTAGATGACAGGGAGGAGCAGGAGATCGTAAGAGAGATTGAAGCAGTATTTAATAGAGACAGTGAAGCTGAGGAAAAAGTAGAATTTGTGGGGCGTTCGGATATTGAAAAACTCATAATAGATGACACAAAAACGGAAACAACAGCTGATCCAGAATTTGAGGAAGAATACTTAATCATTGAAAAAGAAGAAGTTGATCAATACACTGAAGATTCTATCGCAGATCATGAGGCCAGTCAAGAACGTGAAGATCAATTACAAAAGCACGTTAAAGACAAGGAAGAGTCAGAGAAGAAAAAAGATGATTTCAAAGAGGAGCACGTTGAAGAAAAACAAACAACGGAATTGAAAACAGAAGTTAAACAGGAATCAAAGGAACACTCTGTCAGTGTCGAAGAAAAACAAGATCACAGTAGTGAAAAGAAAACTTCAGATAGCAAAAATGGTGCTGTCAAACTTAAAGATTCTTTAGACCTAAATGTAATGCAGGAATCACAGGAAAAAATATCTACTACTATCGAATCAGGGGCAACCACAGCACCAACTTTACCTGAAGATGAAAGAATAACTCTTGATGAAATTAAGGAAGATCAACAAGTAGAAGAAAAACATATCAAAGAAGAAACGAAAGAAGTACTTCCTCCACAAACGCTTGTAGATGTTAAGGCAAAGAGTCCAAAATTAGAAGCCATACCCGCACCATTGAGGGAAATAGTTAAAACACCAGACGAAGTCGCTGACTTGCCTTTGCACGAAGAAGTAGATTACAGGACATACGAGGAAAAGAAAACCCCAGTTGAAGAAAACATATTTAAAAGGAAACCAGATGTTGGTTTCGTTCACGAAATTAAAGTACCCAAGGATCTGCCTCTTCCGACCGAAGCTTTAACTTCCATCAAAGGAAGTCAACACGATGTGGTATTAAAAACAGTAGAGCGTCCATCCCATGCTGAGCTGGTAATGGTTACACCAGGATCAGCACCAGAATCACCAATGTATCCAGAACCGAGTAAAGTTCCGACTATTAAAGAACTAGAACCCGTCAAAGAGTACGATGACACGGATTTCAACTATGGCCAATTCACTGGACAACTACGAGAAACTCACATAACTACTGTAGACTCGCCTATAAAAGATGAAATAGTTATTGTGGAAGAGATTATCGCAGACAAAATACCTGTAATACCTGAAGATGTGGAAAAAGAAATTGAAGAAGCACGTAAATTGGAAGGCATCGATAGGCCTCCTTTAAGCCCTAAGGACGTAGAAAAGATTGTTGCTGATGTTGCTGAAGTACTCAAATCCGATAAGAGTTTAGAAGAAATTATGGCTGAAAAGTCCCCAGTAATGCTTCAGAAGTCTCCTGAACACTTGTTTAAAACAGATACGATAAGAAGTGCTATTGAAGCAACAAAGCAGTTAATCTCAAGTGAGACAGCCCTTAAAGAAGAAAAACAGATAGAGACTAAACAAGAGACTGCTGATATGGTTAAAGAGCTTTCCCCTGCACGATCAATTGCATCTGAAGATTTAAGTGAGGTTTCAGATAAAACCGTTCTCAGTGAAGGCAAGCGGGCTAAACGTGATATCAAAGAGGATACATATGACCAAGAAAAATCAAAGGATATAACTAAAGTAATAAAGGAAACAGTACAAGAATCAGTCGAAACAGATGAGCAACAAGATGACATTGAGCACGTCATAGAAGAAAAATCGGAGAAAAGGCTTAGCGTTTCTTTAGAAACAGCAAAAACGCTAGAAAAATTAGAAGAGCGAATGGCTGATTTAAAGAAAAAGGAAGAAGCAATATCACAAAAAATACTTTTTGATAAAAAACGGACTAGTACTGATTACCTCGAAAAAGACATTTTCGAAGAAAGTGTAACATCCAAAAAGTCTGCCAAAGACATCGCAACAAAGTCAGATGAAAAAGTGCCATCTTCGGACGTAGTCGACTTTGTCGCGAGCCAAGAGACGAAAAAATTGCATGATGAGATCATATCTACTGAGAAAGAAATATCCAGTGAAGTAAAGGAACAAATGAAAACATCTACTTATGAGCATGAGGTTCACAAAAATGGCGTATCTTCAACTGATCATTACGACATAAAGACGACGTTCGACGAAACTCAAAAGAGCCCTGAAATACAAAAAGATATGCAAGAAGTTCAAGAAAAGTTATTTGATAAAAAATCTACTCAATTGGATAGCAAAGAGGTTCAAAAATCTGTTGTTGAAGAAACCGTCACCATCGATAAAAACATTCTCAAATCTGATAATCTTCTCAGCAAGGTTCACTTAAAAGAACCCAGTCCAGAGAAGGATGATCAGAGTATAGTCGAAGATAAGGCAAAAGAAGATCATTTTGCTAAAGTAGGTAGCACTTATAAAGATTTAACTGTTACAGATAAGACCAAAACTGCACATATACCTGATGATGTAACTGTCACAACAGCTGATGTGCATGAAAGTCACAAGGCAGAAATCCAAAATGGACACAAAGAAGAAAAAGAGACACTGGATAAAGAACATAGTCCACTTTCGTTAAAGGAAAGGAAACTTTCTCTTGACAAGGAAAAAGATGATACTGAAGAATCTCACGACGAAAGCAAATCAAGTATCATTGAAACAGCGACTAAAGTAGTTAGCGAGATATCCAGTCAAATATTCGAAAAAACTGACAAACTATTAGAAAAGCACCTCCATATAACGGCTGAAACTTCTGACAAACTTGATGAAAAGCAAGTAAGTATAGAAAAGGAAATTCAGCCAGAGGTGTCGATCGATGGTGAAAAAATCCGAAGCATATCCAAACGAGACAGTGTAACTGAAAAGGGTATAGATGATGAAATACACGAAAAGCACACAACTGACTTGTCTAAATCCCTTGAAACTAGTATAAGTAAAGAAGTTATCGACATAACTTCAAAGGGACTAAGCATTGAGAAGAAGTCAGAAATTACGGATGGCATCCTTAAATTACATGAAAAACTGAGTCCCGAAAAAGAAGACAAAGAAGAAGACGTCACATCCGACGAACTTACAGAAACAACGCCACTCTCAGATAAACCCGAAAAGGACCTCAGCCCGCAAAAACTCCAGACTGAAGTTATCGACAGCCTAGAAACAGAACTAAATCTGGCAGACAAACATTCTTCATTGGACAAGGCACCCAGCCCAGCCTTATCTGAAAAAGCCCCATCTGAAAAAGCGCTTAGCCCAGTTCCATCTGAGAAGGCTCCCTCTGACAAGGCACCTAGCCCAGTACCGTCTGAGAAAGCCCCATCTGAAAAAGCGCGTAGCCCAGTACCATCAGAAAAGGCCCTCTCAGACAAAGCTGCTAGCCCAGTACCATCTGACAAGGCATCTAGCCCTACATTATCGGAAAAAACACCTTCAGAACGGGCTCCAAGCCTAGTTCCATCAGAAAAGGTACCATCTGAGAAGGCCCTATCTGACAAAGCTGCTAGCCCAGTGCCACCTGAGAAGGCCCTATCTGAAAAAGCGCCTAGCCCAGTACCATCTGAGAAGGCATTATCTGACAAAGCGCCTAGCCCAGTGCCATCTGAGAAGGCCCTATTTGACAAAGCTGCTAGCCCAGTGCCATCTGAGAAGGCCCTATCTGACAAAGCTGCTAGCCCAGTGCCGTCTGAAAGAGCACCATCTGAAAAAGCGTCTAGCCCAGTGCCATCTGACAAAGCACCTAGCCCTACATTATCGGAAATAGCACCTTCAGAACGGGCACCGAGCCTCGTTCCATCAGAAAAAGCGCCTAGCCCAGTGCCATCAGAAAAGGCCCTATCAGACAAAGCTGCTAGCCCAGTACCATCTGACAAGGCACCTAGCCCTACATTGTCAGAAAAAGCACCTTCAGAACGGGCACCAAGCCTAGTTCCATCAGAAAAAGCACCATCTGAAAAAGCCCCAGTACCATCTGATAAGGTTCTATCTGACAAAGCGCCTAGCCCAGTACCATCTAAGAAGGCTCTATCTGACGAACCGCCTAGCCCAATACCATCTGAGAAGGCTCTATCTGACAAAGCGCCTTGCCCTACATTATCGGAAAAAGCACCTTCAGAATGGGCACCAAGCCTCGTTCCATCAGAAAAGGCACCATCTGATAAAGCAATAAGTCCTACGCCATCAGAGAAAGCGCCTAGTCCATCTTTGTCAGAAAAGGCCCCATCAGAAAGAGCACCAAGTCTAGTTCCTTCGGAAAAGGCACCTAGCCCTACACCATCTGATAAGGCCCCATCGGAGAAAGCTTCAAGTCCAGTGCCGTCTGAAAAGGCCCCATCAGAGCAGGCTCCAAGCCCAGTACCATCAGATAAGGCACCTAGCCCTACATTATCGGAGAAAGCGCCTTCTGAACGGACACCCAGCCTTGATCCTTCAGAAAAGGCACTATCTGACAAAGTAGTAAGCCCAGTTCCAAGTGACAAGGCCCCATCTGGGAAGGCACAAAGCCCGGTACCGTCTGACAGAGCACCAAGTCCAACATTATCAGAAAAGGTACCATCTGATCGCGCACCAAGCCTAGTTCCATCTGAGAAGGCTCCAAGCCCTACTCCATCTGAAAAAGCCCCATCCGAGAAGGGTCATAGCCCTACACCGTCTGACAAGGCCCCATCTGAGAAGGCCCCATCGGATAAGGCACCAAGCCCGGTACCGTCTGAGAAAGCTCCATCTGAGAAGGCACCAAGCCCGACTCCATCTGAAAAGGACCCATCGGAGAAGGCTCATAGCCCTACACCGTCTGACAAGGCTTTGTCTAAGAAGGGCCCAAGCCCAGTACCATCAGACCAGGCTCCATCTGAGAAATCATCAAGCCCGGTACCGTCTGACAAAGTGCCTAGTCCAACATTATCTGAAAAGGCACCCTCTGAAAGAGCACCAAGCCTAGTTCCTTCAGAAAAGGCACCAAGCCCAGTACCATCTGAAATAGCCCCATCGGAAAAGGCACCTAGCCCAGTACCGTCTAAAAAAGCCCCATCTGAGAAGGCACCTAGCCCGGTACCGTCTGACAAAGCGCCAAGTCCAGCATTGTCTGAAAAGGCATCCTCTGAAAAAGCATTAAGTCTAGTTCCTTCGGAAAAGGCACCTAGCCCAGTGCCATCTGATAAGGTCCCATCTGAGAAGGCACCAAGCCCTACACCGTCTGACAAGGCCCCATCGGAGAAGGCTTCTAGCCCAGTGGCATCTGACAAGGCTCCATCGGAGAAGGCTTCTAGCCCAGTGACATCTGACAAGGCTCCATCGGAGAAGGCTTCTAGCCCAGTGCCATCTGACAAGGCTCCATCGGAGAAGGCTTCTAGCCCAGTGCCATCTAAGAAGGCATCTAGCCTAGTGCCCTCTGAAAAAGCCCCGTCTGAGAAGGCACCAAGCCCAGTACCATCTGACAAGGCCCCATCTGAGAAGGCACTCAGCCCAGTACCATCTGAAAAGGCACCTAGTCCAACATTGTCTGAAAAGGCACCGTCTGAGAGAGCACCAAGTCTAGTTCCTTCAGAAAAGGCACCTAGCCCAGTGCCATCTGACAAGGCCCCATCTGAGAAGGCACCAAGCCCAGTACCATCTGACAAGGCTCCATCTGAGAAGGCACCTAGCCCAGTACCGTCTGACAAGGCTCCATCTGAGAAGACACCGAGCCCAGTACCATCTGACAAGGCCCCATCTGAGAAGGCACTCAGCCCAGTGCCATCTGACAAAGCGCCTAGTCCAACATTATCTGAAAATGCACCTTCTGAAAGAGCGCCAATTATAGTTCCTTCTAAAAAGGCACCTAGCCCAGTACCTTCTGACAAGGCTTCATCTGAGAAGGCTGTTAGCCCAGTACCATCTGAGAAGGCACCAAGCCCAGTACCATCTGAAAAGGCACCTAGTCCAACATTGTCTGAAAAGGCACCGTCTGAGAGAGCATCCAGTCTAGTTCCTTCAGAAAAGGCACCTAGCCCAGTGCCATCTGACAAGGCCCCATCTGAGAAGGCACCAAGCCCAGTACCATCTGACAAGGCTCCATCTGAGAAGGCACCTAGCCCAGTACCGTCTGACAAGGCTCCATCTGAGAAGGCACCAAGCCCAGTACCATCTGACAAGGCTCCATCTGAGAAGGCACCTAGCCCAGTACCGTCTGACAAGGCTCCACCTGAGAAGGCACCTAGCCCAGTACCGTCTGACAAGGCTCCATCTGAGAAAGCACCTAGCCCAGTACCGTCTGACAAGGCTCCATCTGAGAAGGATTCTAGCCCAGTGCCATATGAAAAGGCACCAATCCCAGAGCCATCTGAAAAGGCCCCATCTGAGAAGGCACTTAGCTCTACACCATCTGACAAGGCCCCATCTGAGAAAGCAATAAGCTCTGCTCTATCTGACAAGGCACCTAGCCCAATACCCTCTGATAAAGTCCCGTCAGAAAAGGCACCTAGCCCCACATTGTCAGAAAAGGCACCGTCTGAAAGGAAAGCAAGTTTAGCACCGTCAGAAACGGTGCCCAGTCCAGTACCATCTGACAAAGCTCCAAGTCCAGTACCGTCTGATAAGGCCCCTTCAGAAAAGGCCCCTAGCCCAGCTCCCTCAGAATTAGGTCTGTTGGAAAAGGCATTAAGCCCTACACCATCTGACAAGGCTCCATCAGAAAAGGCAGCTAGCCCCACATTATCAGAAAAGTCACCCTCGGAAAGGGCACCAAGTCTAGCACATGCTGACAAGGTCCCATCTGATAAGGCTCCAAGTCCAGTTCCATCTGCTAAGGCACCTAGCCCTACATTATCAGAAAAGGCACCGTCTGAGAGATCACCTAGCCTTGTTCCTTCAGAAAAGGCACCTAGTCCGACGCCTTCCGATAAATCTAAGAAGGCTCCATCGGAAAAGGTAATCAGTCCAATACCATCGGAGAAGGCTCATAGTCCGGTTCTATCGGAGAGGGCTCCATCTGACAAAGCGCCTAGCCCCACTCTGTCAGAAAAAGCTCCAACTTCCAGAGCGGGAAGCTTGATTTTATCAGACATAGCTCCTAGCCCTACGCCATCAGACAAAGCACCTTCTGAAAAGGCCCCATCAGAAAAGGCGGCTAGCCCAGTGCCATTAGAGAAGGCCCATAGCCCAGTACCATCAGAAAAGGGCACATTGGAAAAGGTTCCTAGCCCAGTTCCAACTGAGAAGGCTCCTTCTGAGAAAGCACACAGTCCAGTACCATCTGAGAAAGCAATTAGCCCGACTCTGTCAGAAAAAGCTCCAACTTCCAGAGCGGGAAGTTTGATTCTGTCAGACATAACTCCTAGCCCTACGCCATCAGACAAAGCACCTTCTGAAAAGGCCCCATCAGAAAAGGCGGCTAGCCCAGTGCCATCAGAGAAGGCCCATAGCCCAGTACCATCAGAAAAGGGCACATCGGAAAAGGTTCCTAGCCCAGTTCCAACTGAGAAGGCTCCTTCTGATAAAGCACACAGTCCAGTACCATCTGAGAAAGCAATTAGCCCGACTCTGTCAGAAAAAGCTCCAACTTCCAGAGCGGGAAACTTGATTTTGTCAGACATAGCTCCTAGCCCTACGCCATCAGACAAAGCACCCTCTGAAAAGACCCCATCAGAAAAGGCGGCTAGCCCAGTGCCATCAGAGAAGGCCCATAGCCCAGTACCATCAGAAAAGGGCACATCGGAAAAGGTTCCTAGCCCAGTTCCAACTGAGAAGGCTTCTTCTGAGAAAGCACACAGTCCAGTACCATCTGAGAAAGCAATTAGCCCGACTCTGTCAGAAAAAGCTCCAACTTCCAGAGCGGGAAGTTTGATTCTGTCAGACATAGCTCCTAGCCCTACGCCATCAGACAAAGCACCTTCTGAAAAGGCCCCATCAGAAAAGGCGGCTAGCCCAGTGCCATTAGAGAAGGCCCATAGCCCAGAACCATCAGAAAAGGGCACATCGGAAAAGGTTCCTAGCCCAGTTCCAACTGAGAAGGCTCCTTCTGAGAAAGCACACAGTCCAGTACCATCTGAGAAAGCAATTAGCCCGACTCTGTCAGAAAAAGCTCCAACTTCCAGAGCGGGAAGTTTGATTCTGTCAGACATAGCTCCTAGCCCTACGCCATCAGACAAAGCACCTTCTGAAAAGGCCCCATCAGAAAAGGCGGCTAGCCCAGTGCCATTAGAGAAGGCCCATAGCCCAGAACCATCAGAAAAGGGCACATCGGAAAAGGTTCCTAGCCCAGTTCCAACTGAGAAGGCTCCTTCTGAGAAAGCACACAGTCCAGTACCATCTGAGAAAGCAATTAGCCCGACTCTGTCAGAAAAAGCTCCAACTTCCAGAGCGGGAAGTTTGATTCTGTCAGACATAGCTCCTAGCCCTACGCCATCAGACAAAGCACCTTCTGAAAAGGCCCCATCAGAAAAGGCGGCTAGCCCAGTACCATCAGAGAAGGCCCATAGCCCAGCACCATCAGAAAAGGGCACATCGGAAAAGGTTCCTAGCCCAGTTCCAACTGAGAAGGTTCCTTCTGAGAAAGCACACAGTCCAGTACCATCTGAGAAAGCAGTTAGCCCGACTCTGTCAGAAAAAGCTCCAACTTCCAGAGCGGGAAGTTTGATTCTGTCAGACATAGCTCCTAGCCCTACGCCATCAGACAAAGCACCTTCTGAAAAGGCCCCATCAGAAAAGGCGGCTAGCCCAGTGCCATTAGAGAAGGCCCATAGCCCAGAACCATCAGAAAAGGGCACATCGGAAAAGGTTCCTAGCCCAGTTCCAACTGAGAAGGCTCCTTCTGAGAAAGCACACAGTCCAGTACCATCTGAGAAAGCAATTAGCCCGACTCTGTCAGAAAAAGCTCCAACTTCCAGAGCGGGAAACTTGATTTTGTCAGACATAGCTCCTAGCCCTACGCCATCAGACAAAGCACCCTCTGAAAAGACCCCATCAGAAAAGGCGGCTAGCCCAGTGCCATCAGAGAAGGCCCATAGCCCAGTACCATCAGAAAAGGGCACATCGGAAAAGGTTCCTAGCCCAGTTCCAACTGAGAAGGTTCCTTCTGAGAAAGCACACAGTCCAGTACCATCTGAGAAAGCAGTTAGCCCGACTCTGTCAGAAAAAGCTCCAACTTCCAGAGCGGGAAGTTTAATTCTGTCAGACATAGCTCCTAGCCCTACGCCATCAGACAAAGCACCTTCTGAAAAGGCCCCATCGGAAAAAGCGGCTAGCCCAGCTCCATCTGGGAAGGCTCCTAGTCCGACATCGTCTGAAAAAGCGCCAACTTCAAGAGCAGGAAGCTTGATTTTGTCAGATATAGCTCCCAGTCCAACGCCATCAGACAAAGCTCCTTCTGAAAAGGCCCCATCGGAAAAGGCGGCTAGCCCAGTGCCATCAGAGAAGTCCCATAGCCCAGTACCATCAGAAAAGGCCACATCGGAAAAGGCTCCTAGCCCAGTGCCATCAGAAAAGGCACTATCAGAGGAGGCTTCTAGCCCAGTGCCATCAGAGAAGGCCTATAGCCCGGTTCCATCAGAAAAGGTACCATCAGAGAAGGCTCATAGCCCAGATCCATCTGAGAAGGCTCCTTCAGAGAAAGCACACAGTCCAGTACCATCTGAGAAAGCAATTAGCCCGACTCTGTCAGAAAAGCTCCAACTTCCAGAGCGGGAAGTTTGATTCTGTCAGACATAGCTCCTAGCCCTACGCCATCAGACAAAGCACCTTCTGAAAAGGCCCCATCGGAAAAAGCGGCTAGCCCAGTTCCATCTGGGAAGGCTCCTAGTCCGACATCGTCTGAAAAAGCGCCAACTTCAAGAGCAGGAAGCTTGATTTTGTCAGATATAGCTCCCAGTCCAACGCCATCAGACAAAGCTCCTTCTGAAAAGGCCCCATCGGAAAAGGCGGCTAGCCCAGTGCCATCAGAGAAGGCCCATAGCCCAGTACCATCAGAAAAGGCCACATCGGAAAAGGCTCCTAGCCCAGTGCCATCAGAAAAGGCACTATCAGAGGAGGCTTCTAGCCCAGTGCCATCAGAGAAGGCCTATAGCCCGGTTCCATCAGAAAAGGTACCATCAGAGAAGGCTCATAGCCCAGATCCATCTGAGAAGGCTCCTTCAGAGAAAGCACACAGTCCAGTACCATCTGAGCAAGTTCTTAGCCCGACTCTGTCAGAAAAAGCTCCAACTTCCAGAGCGGGAAGCTTGATTCTGTCAGACATAGCTCCTAGCCCAACGCCTTCAGACAAAGCTCCTTCTGAAAAAGCTCCATCGGAAAAGGCGGCTAGCCCAGTGCCATCAGAGAAGGTACCTAGCCCAGTACTATCTGACAAAGCTCCCAGCCCCACTTTGTCAGAAAAAGCACCAACTTCCAGAGCGGGAAGCTTGATTCTGTCAGATATAGCACCAAGCCCAACTCCATCAGATAAAATATCAGAAAAGGCACCCAGCCCAGAGCCATCTAAAAAGGCCCCATCGGTAAAGGCTTCTAGCCCAGTGCCCTCTGAAAAGGCACCATCAGAGAAAACTTCTAGCCCAGTGCCATCGGAAAAAACCCCATCAGAGAAAGCTCCTAGCCCGACTTTGTCTGAAAAAGCACCAACTTCGAGAGCAGGAAGTTTGATTCTCTCAGACACAGCTCCTAGTCCTGCGCCATCAGACAAAGTGTTTGAAAAGGCATCCAGCCCAGTACCATCTGAGAAAGCCCTATCTGACAAAGTACACAGTCCAGTTCCGTCTGACAAAGCGCCTAGCCCTACTCTATCAGAAAAAGCTCCGAGTTCTAGAGCAGGAAGCTTAATATTGTCAGACATCGCTCCCAGCCCTACACCATCAGATAAAGCATCTGAAAAGCCCTCGAGCCCAGCACCGTCTGATAAGGCTCCTTCGGAGAAGGCACCCAGCCCAACACCATCTGACAAGGCACCTTCGGAGAAGGCACTAAGCCCAGTACTGTCTGAAAAAGCTCCTTCGGAGAAGGCACCTAGCCCAGCACCTTCTGACAAGGCTCCATCAGAGAAAGCGCCTAGTCCAGCACCATCTGACAAAGCACCATCGGAGAAGGCACCTAGCCCGGTACCATCTGACAAGCCACCATCGGAAAAGGCACCTAGCCCAGTACTATCAGAGAAGGCACCTAGCCCAGCACCGTGTGATAAGGCTACCTCAGAGAAAGCGCCTAGCCAATCTCCTTCTGATACGGCTCCATCCGAGAAAGCGCCTAGCCCAGCACCATCAGACCAAGTGCCATCTGAGAAAGCGCCTAGCCCAGTACCGTCAGGTAAAGCTCCAAGCCCGACATTATCAGAAAAAGCTCCATCAGAGCGGACACCCAGCCTAGTGCCACCTGAGAAGGCATTAAGTACAGTACCATCAGATAAGGATTTATCAGAGAAAGCAATAAGTCCAGCGCCGTCTGATAAGGCACTTTCAGACAAAGCGCCTAGCCCAGCACCATCTGAAGCTATATCGGAGAAAGCGACTAGTCCAGTACCGTCAGATAAAGCTCCAAGCCCGACATTATCAGAAAAGGCTCCGTCAGAGCGAGCACCAAGCCTAGTGCCATCGGAGAAAGCAGTAAGTCCAGCGCCGTCAGATAAGGCACTTTCAGACAAAGCACCTAGCCCGGAACCATCTGACAAGGCTATATCGGAGAAAGCACAGAGCCCAGTATTATCTGAAAAGGCGCATAGTCCAACTTTATCAGAAAAAGCCCCATCTGAAAGGACACCGAGCTTGGTTTCATCAGAAAAAGTAACTAGCCCTGCGTTATCAGACAAGAGACCTAGCTTAGTGCTTCCTGATAAATCATCGAAGCCAACTCCATTTGAAACAGCTACTTTTGGAGACGAGTCAGATACTTATGATGAACCTGGCTCTCCTGATCTTGTAGATGAAGATTTGATTGAACCAGGCAAAGAAAAGTTTATGCTTTCTAGCATGTTGACTCAATTTGACGATAAAGTTCACAAAACTGATGCGATTGTTTCTTCAGTTACGAAAGAAAAGACTGTTGAAGATGTTTTGAAGGATATTCCTTCTGACAAATCAGAAATTACGACAGATAAAGTCGGCAAAATGGAACCTTCGACGCCACCAGTCTCGCCGGAAACAAAGAAAGCTGATGACGCTACTAGCCCATCTGAAAAATCGAAACCAGCGATTAGCCTGGAAAAAGTTACGCTACCAGATGAAACCGATAGGATTTCAATTGTGACCGTACAACCTCCTAGCCCTGAGGTTCTCAGTGACCGATCAGAACAGGAAGTCTTCACACAGCAAATAAAGATATCCCCGCACGAGATGCATACTGAAGCAACTCAGGTTAAGGAAGAATCTTTAGTTTCTAAGAAAATTGATACTCTCGAATCAAGTGAATTTTCACATAGTGTTGACCATGAAGTTTCAACAGAAAAGGATGGGATAGTTGACGTGTTAGTATCTGGCATAAAAGATATAGGCCACATTATTAAAGAATCGTTGGTCGATGGCATTCATGAAATAATCAAAGATGATACTAAAACTGATGACGAAAAAATTACAGCTGCGTCAGAGAAAGTATCAAGTCCTGCGCCTTCAGAGAAAGCCTTGGAAACAGCGCCAAGCCCAACTTTATCAGAAAAGGCGCCTTCAGAAAGAGCAGCTAGTTTAGTTCCATCAGAAAAGGCGCATAGCCCGACACCATCTGATACTGCAATAAGTCCAACACCTTCAGAAAAAGCAACATCTGAAAAGGCACCAAGCCCAGCACCATCTGACAAGGCTCCTTCTGAGAAAGCAGCTAGCCCTGCTCCATCTGACAAAGCTCCCTCAGAGAAGGCACATAGCCCAGCGCCATCTGACAAGGCTCCTCTCTGAGAAGGCACCTAGCCCGGCACCATCTGACAAGTCTCCCTCTGAGAAGGCACCTAGCCCGGTACCAGCTGAGAAGGCTCCTTCAGAGAAGGCACCTAGCCCAGCGCCATCTGACAAATCTTCCTCTGAAAAGGCACCTAGCCCGGCGCTATCTGACAAGGCGCCTTCTGAAAAGGCACATAGCCCGACTCCATCTGATAACGTGTTGAGCCCAGTACCATCTGAGAAGGCTCCTTCTGAAAAGGTCCCTAGCCCTGCTCCATCTGACAAGGCTCCCTCAGAGAAGGCACCCAGTCCAACGCCATCTGAGAAAGCTCCCTCTGAGAAGGCACCTAGCCCAGCACCGTCTGAGAAGGCACCTAGCCAAGAACCGTCTGAGAGGGCACTTAGCCCCACACCATCTGACAAGGCTCCCTCTGAGAAGGGACCTAGCCCGGTACCGTCTGACAAGGCGCCTTCTGAGAAAGCACATAGCCCAACGCCATCAGAGAAAGCTCCCTCTGAGAAGACCTCAAGCCCATCACCATCTGACAAGGCACCCTCTGAGAAGGCACATAGCCCAACGCCATCTGACAAGGCTCCTTCTGAGAAGGCAGCTAGCCCTGCTCCATCTGACAAGGCTCCCTCAGAGAAGGCACCTAGCCCGGCACCATCTGACAAGGCGCCTTCTGAAAAGGCACATAGCCCGACCCCATCTGATAAGGCTCCTTCAGAAAACGCACTTAGTCCAGTACCTTCTGCTCCATCAGATACGGCTCCCTCAGAGAAGGCACCCAGTCCAACGCCATCTGAGAAAGCTCCCTCTGAGAAGGCACCTAGCCCAGCACCGTCTGAGAAGGCACCTAGCCCAACACCATCTGACAAGGCTCCCTCTGAGAAGGCACCAAGTCCAGTACTGTCTGAGGAGGCACATAGCCCAACACCATCTGACAAGGCTCCGTCTGAGAAGGCACCAAGCCCAGTACCGTCTGACGAGGCTCCATCTGAGAAGGCCCCTAGACAGGCATCATCTGACAAGGCTCCCTCTGAGAAGGCCCCTAGCCAGGCACCATCTGAGAAGGCTCCAAGCCCATTACCGTCTGACATGGCTCCCTCTGAACATGCCCCTAGCCCTGCTCCATCTGACAAGGCTCCCTCTGAGAAGGCACCCAGCCCAACGCCATCTGAGAAAGCTCCCTCTGAGAAGGCAGCTAGCCCTACTCCATCTGACAAGGCGCCTTCTGAAAAGGCACATAGCCCGACCCCATCTGACAAGCTATTGAGCCCAGTGCCATCTGAAAAGGCTCCTTCGAAAAAAGCACTTAGTCCTGTACCTTCTGACAAAGCTCCCTCTGAAAAGGCCCCTAGCCCTGCTCCATCTGACAAGGCTCCCTCAGAGAAGGCACCAAGTCCAACGCCATCTGAGAAAGCTCCCTCTGAGAAGGCACCTAGCCCAGCACCGTCTGAGAAGGCACCTAGCCCCACACCATCTGACAAGGCTCCCTCTGAAAAGGCACCCAGCCCAACACCATCTGATAAGGCTCCCTCTGAGAAAGCACCTATCCCGGCACCATCTGACAAGGCGCCTTCTGAAAAGGCACCTAGCCCAACACCATCTGAAAAGCCTGTAAGCGCAGCGCCTACAGAAAAAGTCTATGGCAAATCACCTAGTCCTATTCCTGCTGAAAAGCCAACCAGCTTACCTCTAGTCGATGTAATTTGTACTGAAACAACGGAACATGGCAAACTACTAACTCAAATTTCTGACGAAACGCCATTTGAGAAACCGATCAGCCCACTTGTATCTGAAAAGGCAAAGATCTGTAGCCCAATGCCATTTGATAAGGTACCTTCTGAAGACGCACCTAGTCCATGCGGTAGCCCTGAGCCATCTGAGATTTCTACCAATTCAAGTTTAATAGAGAAACGCACTTCTGTGACATTAGAAAAGGCTGCTACAGAGAAAGTGGTCAGTCTAGTGCCATCTGACAAGGTTCCCTTAGAGAAAGCAGTGAGCCCTGCACCATCAGATAAGGTTCCATCGGAGAAGGAACCTAGCCCTGCTGCATCTGACAAGGCTCATTCCGAGAAGGTCCCTAAACCAGTACTGTCTGAGAAGGCTCCTTCAGAAAAGGCATCAAGCCCTACGCCATCAGACAAAGCTCCTTCAGAGAAAGCTCTTAGTCCAGTACCATCTAAGAAGGCCCCATCTGACAAAACGCCTAGCCCAGCACCATCTGACAAGGCTCCTTCAGAGAAGGCAACAAGCCCAGTGACATCTGACAAGGCACCAAGCCCTGTACCATGTGACAAGGCTTCTTCAGAGAAAGCACATAGTGCTACACCTTCTGATAAAGTATTTAGCCCAGCTCCATCTGACAAGGTTTCCTCGGAAAAGGCACCTAGCCCAGTACCTTCTGACAAAGCTTCTTCAGACAAGGTACCAAGCCCAGTGCCGTCTGACAAAGCTCCTTCAGAGAAGGCACCCTTGGAGAAAGCAGTGAGCCTATCTCCATCTGACAAGGCTCCTTCGGAGAAGGCACCTAGCCCAGTACCATCTGACAAAGCTCCCTCAGAAAAGGCACCAAGCCCTGTACCATCTGACAAAGCTCCTTCGGAGAAGGCAGCCAGCCCAGTGCCTTCCGATAAGGCGCTAAGCCCTACACCATCAGACAAGGAACCCTCAGTGCAGGCACCTAGCCCTGCACCCTCAGACATGGCCCCCTCAGAGAAGGCTACTAGCCCAGTACCGTCAGAAAAAGCATCCAGTCCAGTACCATCAGACAAGGCTCCTTCTGAGAAAGCTGCAAGTCCTGTACCATCTGAAAAAGCTCCTTCGGAGAAAGCACCAAGCCCGACACCCTCAGACAAAGCTTCCTCAGAGAAGGCTCCTAGCCCAATACCATCGGCACCATCTTTAAGAGCTGCAAGCTTAGTTGCATCGGAAAAACCTCGACCTGAGAAAGGCCTTAGCCCAGTACCTTCTGATAAAGAATCTGAAAAGGCATTAAGCCCTACACCGTCAGAAAAAGAATCTTCCGAAAAAGCACTGAGCCCAGTACCATCAGACAAGGCTCCTTCTGAGAAAGCTACAAGCCCTGTTCCATCTGAAAAAGCTCCTTCGGAGAAGGCACCCAGCCCTACACTGTCAGACAAGGCCCCTTCAGAGAAGATAACTAGCCCAGTATCATCTGAAAAAGCGTCCAGTCCAGTACCATCAGACAAGGCTCCTTCTGAGAAAGCTACAAGCCCTGCACCCTCAGACAAGGCCCCCTCAGAGAAGGCTACCAGCCCAGTACCGTCAGAAAGAACATCCAGTCCAGTACCATCAGACAAGGCTCCTTCTGAGAAAGCTGCAAGTCCTGTACCATCTGAAAAAGCTCCTTCGGAGAAAGCACCAAGCCCTACACCTTCAGACAAAGCTTCCTCAGAGAAGGCTCCTAGCCCAATACCATCGGCACCATCTTCAAGGGCTGCAAGTTTAGTTCCATCGGAAAAAGCTCCATCTGAGAAAGGCCTCAGCCCAGTACCTTCTGATAAAGAATCTGAAAAGGCACTAAGCCCTACACCGTCAGAAAAAGAACCTTCGGAAAAGGCACTCAGCCCAGTACCATCAGACAACGCTCCTTCTGAGAAAGCTACAAGCCCTGTACCATCTGACAAAGCTCCTTCAGAGAAGGCATCAAGCCCTGTTCCATCTGAAAAGGCTCCTTCAGAGAAGGCACCCAGCCCTACACCCTCAGACAAGGCCCCCTCAGAGAAGGCTACTAGCCCCGTACCATTGGAAAAAGCGTCCAGTCCAGTACCATCAGCAACATCTTCAAGAGCTGCAAGTTTAGTTCCATCGGAAAAGGCTCCATCTCAGAAGGGCCTTAGCCCAATACCTTCCGACAAAGAATCTGAAAAGGCACTAAGTCCTACACCCTCAGACAAGGCTCTGTCAGAGAAGGCACCAAGCCCAGTACCTTCTGACAACGCTCACAGCCCAGTCCCACCTGCACATAAAGGACCTGAAAAGGCCACTAGCCCTACACCACCTGAGAAGGCCTCGGAAAAGGCGCCAAGCCCTGTTCCATCTGACAAGGCAGTTAGCCCTGTGCCTTCTGATAAAGCTCCTCCAGAAAAAGCACATTCTGAGAAGGCATCAAGTCCACGCCGTCAGAAAGAGTGCCTTCAGAGAAAGGACTAAGTCCTGTGCCATCAGAAAAAGCGCGCTTAGCCCAGTACCATCAGACAAGGCTCCCTCGAGAGAAAGCATCAAGCCCAGTACCTTCTGACAAAGCTACTAGTCCAACTCCATCGGAAAAAATGCCAACTTCAAGAGCTGGTAGCTTGATCCCATCAGAAAAGGGCCCAAGCCCCATTCCATCTGAAAAAGCACCTTCAGAAAAGGCACTGAGTCCTAACCTATCTGATAAAAGCTCCATCTGAGATAGCAATTAGCCCTGCACCGTCCGACAAGGTTCTCTAGTCCAACACCTTCAACTAAATCAGACATACCTGTTGAAGAGACTATTTGCCCTAATGCTAGCGTGGAAAAACTGGAAGGTATCGTATCCAGTGCAGTGATACAAGAACTAGTCGATCCAACTCTTGAAAAGTTGATTGCAGATATTGTTAAGCCAGAAGGTAAGATCACTGATAAGGCCGCTGAGAAAGCGACTAGTTCTGTACCGTCCGACAAGGTACCTAGTCCAGCTCCGTCAGATAAGGCACCAAGCCCTACTTCATCAGAGAAATTACCATCCTGAACGAGCAATCAACCTAGTTCCTTCAGAAAAAGCGCTTAGCCCAATACCATCTGATAAAGCAGCTAGCCCAGCACCATCTGATAAGGCTCATCATGACGAAGGCAGTTAGCTTGAGGAAGACGACTACCATCAGGAGAAGGTAATTAGTCCTACACCATCTGACAAGATGATATCTCGAAAAAGCACCACCAGATTTGGTTTCAAGTCCATTACCATCACACAGTGAAAAGGATGTATTTGATAAAAAGATCGCTACTCCCTGGACCAAGTCCAGAAAATTTGACATTGAAACATCGCTTGATACTACACCTTAGTGCCTGACAAGTCGGAAGAACACAATTATTAGCTCTTCTGAAAAAGGTGGACGAGGAAAAGCCAGTTACCGCGTCAGATACAAAACCTCTTCTGACTGAATTGAGTTAAAGCATCTAAAGTTTCTGAAAAAGAAACGAAGGAAATTACTGAAAGCTGATGAAAAAGATGTTGACGAGAGAGATAGGACAGTTAAAGGCATAGTATCTACGACTCAATCCAAAATGACATCTCAAATAGACAAAGAACTTGCACATTTGATAGCTTTAGCCATGTAACATCATCTGATGAGAGTTATTCTAGTATGGAGTCGAGGAAAGACTTACATGAAGAACGATCAATTAATGGGACCAGGCAAACATTGAAAACTGATATGTTTTCAAAACACGAGTCATTCTTCACATGAAACCAGTTATAAGTCGACTATGGAAGAAACTAAATCTCATTCTACCAAAAAGAGATCAATAAGATCATGAAAAGCTTAGAGACACATCAGATATCTTATCATCAATATCTACAATTGATAGTGGTGTAGATAGAGACAGTATGACAATGCATGACTCATCGGAAGATGTTTTCCAAAGAAGTCAGCTTAGAAGAAAAACCTGAACAGTTTTGAAACTACTGGAAAAAGACAAAAGATCCAAAGTGATTTCTGATTCCAGAAACTTATTACAATCTATTAGTAGCAGTAGGTTGAGTAGATTCAGCGATGAATCACATACTTCTACATTAAAAGAAATGGA